>NC_050104.1:16480000-17730000 GCF_902167145.1 Zea mays
AACTGCTTGACTTATCCCCACATAAAGCTAGTCCACTACAGCCAAACAGGATACTTGCTGAGTATGTTGATGTGTACTCACCCTTGCTCTACGCACCAAACCCCCCCATCCCCAGGTTGTCTGCATTGCAACCACTGCTCAGGAGAAGATGAAGCCGTGGAAGGAGACTTTCAGGAGTTCCAAGATTACGACGAGTTCTAGGCGTGGGTTAGCGGCAACCCCCAGTCGGCTGCTTGTGAAGGCCGCGTGTATCTACGTTTCTTTTCCGCACTTTGATTATTGTAAGGACTATGTGGATGTCTCAGATATATGATGTAATCGACTATTATTCCCCTTTTATATTATGATTTGAGCACTATGTGATGATGTCCAGTTATGTAACTGCTGTATACGTGAATTGCTAATCCTGGCACATACATGGTTCGCATTCGGTTTGCCTTCTAAAACCGGGTGTGACATAAGGCCTCTGGGCCGCACAGCCTCTGCATTTATTGTGGATAAGGTGCGCCGCCTGTCCATTCCACTGGCAGGCGATGTGCCGCCTCAGCATTTAATGAGCCCTGTCCACTCCGCTGACGGGCGGCGACCAGGCCATCCTGCAGGCGGCGTGCCTGTCCATTCCGTTGGCAGGCAGAACGCCCATGCTGCCGCGTGCACTATGCTCATCATCCCTCGCGCGTTACTGTTGGGGACTTGTTCTCAAATGCTATGAATCAAGAACAAGGCAACATAGAATGTTAAATATTAACGCCCTTCGTCCTTCGAAACATTATTTCCCTTAGGATATAATGATCTTCAGATGAAGGTCATAAAGTACATACCTTCGTACATCGAAGGTATGATGGTAATAAAAGGAAGCGCGTAAAATACAAAAGATAACATAAGCAATCATATAGCATTATCAATTCATTTCCATTGTATTATCATGAGAAAGTAAAAACAATATTGAATTACATTTGGTACCTTCGACTTGATAGACAGCAAAGATACGGGCGTGATGCAAAAGCAATTGCCAAGTCAGCGTGAACAGTATGGGAGCACTGTTCATCTATTTATAGGCACGGGACACAGCCCATGTAAAATTACACCCATGCCCTTTACATTTACTAATGACTCTATAGTGATCCATCGAGGTCCAAATAGCCTTTTCCCTTTTAAGTCGGTTTCCTTTTCTGCTGTCATGCAGAAGCTTCCTTGCGCGTAGCTTCGGCTCTGCATCAACCTTCGTATCCTTTGTGCTTCTCCTACTGTGGTTCTGATTCGAATCCGAAGGTACCTGTTCATGTATTACAACTCCGGAAACATTGTTAAATCATGTTTTTGAGGACCTTCGGAAGACGAAGGCCCCCAACAGTAGCTCCTCGCAAGGTTAATTTGTTAGAATAACGAATTTATATTGCAATATGGACGAAGGCCCTAAGCCGAAGGTCCGAAAAACACCTTCCCTTTGCTAGAATAGCAACAGTTAATGACAGACGGGGCCCTCCAACTTGGAGCGCATCGAGCGTATAAATAAGAACCCACCCCAAGCACATTTGGTACGCTATCTGCCGCCTGCTTTGCTTGCTCAAATTTTTAGCTCTTGCCTACCAACGCTTGCTTGGTTTCTTAGACTTTCTAAGCTTCGGCTTTAAGGACACGTTTTCACCATTTCCGAAGAAAAGATGTCTGAAGACAAAAAAAGTTGCTGCTGAGACGAAGCTGAGCGAGGAGGAAAAGCTCCTTGAGGAAACGACTGCTGGATTTTTTGAGTCAATTGCAAAAACAAACACAGAAAAGATTATGAAAGAAATTCTAGAAGGCTTATCTGAAGATACTGATGACAGCGACAGCTATGATGCAGAAAGTGGAGGCGAAGATTCTGAAGATTGGCCCTGGCGACCAAGTCATGCAGTCTTCGGGAAATCAACTATCAAACAGAGCCATCTTGATAATATGAGAGGAAGGTATTTTTGAGATATGTCTATTGTGAGGGCTGACGCAGACATGGATGTTCCTGCCCCCGAAGAAAATGAAGTTGTGATCTACCGAAGCTTCTTCAAAGCTGGGCTTCGGTTCCCGTTGAGCAGATTTGTGGTTGAGGTTTTAAAGATATATCAGATTTTCCTTCACCAGATCACTCCCGAAGCAATTATCAGAATGGGGATCTTCGTCTGGGCTGTGAGAAGTCAAGGTCTGGAGCCAAGTGCAAAATGCTTTTGCAGTATGCATGAATTGTGCTATGAAACGAAACCCTAGGGTAAAGAATAGTACCATAACAATTTTGGTTGCTACAGCTTCGTTGCTCGTTCTGGTTCAAGCTACCCAGTGCCAACCTTTCGGAAGAGGTGGCCTGGGGCTTGGATGGAAGAATGGTTTTACGTGAAGAATGATTTAAAAGCAAGAGAAGATATTAAAGAAATCATCATGCGACCAATCTGGTCCCGCTTCGGGTTCCGAAAACCGAAGGTAGAGATTGATGAGGCAGCCGAAGCATGCCAAAGGGCCTTCAGCACAGTCCGCGCTTTTATTGGGACAAGGGACTTAGTCCAAGAGCACGTGGCCTACAGGATATGGCCACTGATAGACAACTGGGAAATGCTAAAGGAAACCATTACTAACCCTAGCGAAGGTGGTTTGGTTCGATTGAAATATACCTTCAGGTTTGGAGACTAATTTATCGAACCAGACGATGATTGGCTGAAGTGTGTTGAAAATACTAGTGATGAACTACTTGGAGCATACTTCAAGTCTGAAGATAACGCACTATTAGCGGCCTTCAGGAGCCGAAAAAAGAAAAGGCTAAATAGAGTTTTTGATGCTATTGGATTTGTGTACCCTGATTACCGCTACCCACCGCGGGGGCAGAAAAGAAATGGTGTAACTTTTGGGAAGGCTGCTGCTTCGGCTGCTCCAAGCGAGCCTGCGCCGAAGAGGAAAAGGTTGAAGGTCCTTACCCACCGACCGCGCTACATTGAACCGGCCATAGTGCTTGAATTTGGCGGTGAGACCTCTTCGGCTATTGAAGCCAAAGGACCTGCTCTTATGCAGAGGATTGAAGAGCCGGCTGCAATGCCGAAGACTGACAAAATTGAAGAACCGAGAACCGCAGGGACGAAAACATTAGAAGTTCTAAGCCCTTCGGCAGGAGTGGAGGTGCCGAAGACACAAAAGGGTCTAGCAGCGACCCCAAGAGAAAAAGGATGGCTACTGTACTAGATGTGCTGGAGACAATAAAAGCTTCAAGCTCTACTCCAGGGAAAATTGCCAAGGCTTCGAAAGCGCAAATTGAAACCGAGACAAAGCTGACCGAAGCCGAAGCTACAAAGAGCCAGGCCGACGCCGAAGCTGGGCCTTCAGAGCCTGCCAAGAAGAAATCCTTGGAAACCGGAGAAAAGGCAGCGGAAAAAGAAGCTGTAGAACAAATTCTGCCTGAAAAAGCTGCCACTCCTACTCCCAAAGCGCCTTCCGAAGTTCTTGATTATATTATACGACACGCTTCGGGAAAAAGATTATCTGAAGAAGAGATTTTTGAAGCTAAACACTATGCCCGAGAACTGAAGTACCCGAAAGGGGCCTTAGTGTTCAATGGCACAGACGAAGATGACTTCTTATATTGCCTCCCAGACAACAAAGAATTATCTGTCTGCCGGGAGATGGCCAGAAGTATGGGGTTCCCGAAACTTGAAGCTGGCCTCTGCGCCATGACGAAGGACGATCTTGCGGATAGCCTCGCATATAACAGTCTGAAGGTACAAAAATTGTATATTTGGAAGTTTATGAATTTTGAATTATTCTTTTGCTCTTATATTAACTCATTCATTCTTTTCATATAGGGTTTAATACTTAGCAACGCCTTAAGGGCACAAAATAATGCCGAAGACGAGAGTTGCACTATTGCTATCAACAACCTTCGAATAGAGGTTATTAAGCTGAGGAACGAAGCTTTGGAAAAAGACAAAATTCTACTTACATTGGTGGACAAGGTAAAGGGGGATGAAGCTAACTACAAGACCCAATCTGAAATCCAAAGGAACGAGATTGAAAACCTCCAAAAGCAACTGGCTGAAGCCAAATTGAAATGCGCTATTGCCGAAGCTGACCGAGATGCCAGTGATTACTGGAAATATTACTGAGAAAAAACAGTTGCAGAACTTCACTCATCAAAAGAAAGATGTTTTGAAAAATATGTGGAATGCGTGAAGAAGATAAAAACTAGCTTCGCCAACGTTGGCGCATATTCAAGCGAAGATAACTTCATACGGGGCGATCCCGAAGGCCCAATTGAATGGATCAGCAGCGAGACCAAAGCCTTTGAGGAAATTTTGAGTGACCGCGGGGACGTCTGTGCCTTCTCTGGTGCGAGGGGAATTGCAGCTATTTTGGAGAAGTCAGGTTGTGAGCATGTTAAAACCTTGGCTCAGGCCGAAGCTGCCCTCTATATTGATGATACGAAGGACCCCTCGGCCGAAGCAAGCTTAATAGGTGGAAAATTTTTCACTGACATATGGGAAAATGGCGGTCAAGGAATGGCCCATGAAATAATAAAGAAAACGAAAAAGATATTCATGACACCCGAGAGTCAATAAAAGCAGCTAAAAAGGCTGCGGAGCTTGAGAGACGAATAGGTATTACTTAATGGTTTTTAACTTTGTTGCTTATTTTTGTGACTTCGAACTGATTTACGTTTTCTACTGCAGCTGAACTATCTCCTCCCCCAGAGCCCTTCGAGTCACTGGCCGGCCCAGAGGCAAAGGAATCAACAGAGATTATTAACATGGCCGAAACTATTGTAGACGAAGTCGTTACCCAACCGTTGATCAAAGCTGCAGATAAAGTTTTGAAAGAAGAAGAATAGCTATTGTAAAAACATCGCTACAATATTAATGTAACATTTGCTGGACTATGCTTGTAATATTTGGTGCTCATGGGTTTTGAATGTAATATATGAATGGTTTTGTAATTTATTTCTTTACGATGCATAAAATTTTTATGTACATACCATTTTTGAGACTTCGGCAAAAAAACACCTTCCCTTCTTTTCATGCTTCATAAAGAAGAGCTTTTATGCTTCGTAAAAATTCCTCCAATCGTGGCAAAAACATTGATGCTTCGTCAAGAATAGATTTTTTTCCATGCTTCGTCAAGAATAGATTTTTTCCTCCACATCAGAGCTGATGAAGCTGTATTTCTTCAAAACTTATTTTGTGCCTTAGCACAATCTCACTTTTTCGAAGCATTCTTCGAAGGTCAACATTGTATCCCCTTCTTGCGCCATTGATGCAATATGATGTATGATGCTATGTTATGCGAAATGATGTGATGATGTTATGTTATGCAAAATGATGTTTATGTCGAAGACACACACTCACACCCCATAGTGGAATACACAATCTCTTTGCCGCTTATTTTTCGGCTTCACCGCTTATTTTTTGGTGTATCAGCGCTGACTTTTTGCTGTAAGTTCTGCATTCCCTTAGGAACGTCTTTTGAACTTCTTCGCCTTCTATTTCGGCGGTATTCGCGTTGACTTTTCGCGCTTCGCCTTATATTTCGGCGGTATTTGGCTCTGCATTCCCTTTGGAACGACTTTTGAGCAGAAAACTTACACTGCGCTCCCTTAGGAACGACTTTTTGTAGCTTCGGCAAACTTACGCTGCGTTCCATAGAACGACTTTTTGTAGCTTCGGAGATACTTGTAATGTGATTTTTAGCCGCGCGTTCCCTTAGGAACGACTTTTGTGCTTCAGCGACTTTTTGGACTTCGTAAGTCTGTGGAGAAGATATATTTCACTATGGCAAAAACGAAACTATTACAAGGAATTGAAAATGACAAGAAAACTAGGTTTTTGATAATTGTTCCTTAGTAAGAAAGAAAATGACAATGAATGTAAAAACTGTTTCACGGGTAGGTTATCTCTCAATAGATATGCTTCAATTCTGGCACAATACTATTGACTGTGCGAGCTTCGGACTCCTCCCTGAAATCTCGCTATTGGTGGGTCTGTTGGCTCCCTTCTGGCTGCTGGCCTCGTGGATATGCAGGTTGTAGTGGTGGCGGAGGTGGAGGTTGTGGCCAAGATGCCTATGGCTGGCTAGCCGAAGCAACAGAAGCTGCAGGATGGTTACCCACATACTCTGGTATGTAGGGTGAGTGACACGAAGCAGTGTGTATGACTTGCTTCGGCTGGTTCTGCTGAGCTGCGGCTTCTGCTATTTCCTTTTGTTTCTGAATGGTGACATGGCACATCCTTGTAGTATGGCCTTTGTCCTCACCACAGAATAAGCAATAAATTTTCCTAGGTTGATCCCCAAACCTTCCTTTGAAGCCCCTGGCGCCTCTGCCTCTTGGAGCTGGCGGCCAAAAATAGCTTTGTTGCTGCCCCGAAGCTTGCGAGGAATATTGTGGCCTCTGTTGTTGACTTCCTCTGTCGTCACTCTGGGTGGAGTGGATTGACCTGACATGCCTTGGGTGGATTCTTCCTCCGAAGCCCCTGGTCATCTCAGAGAACCTGTAGGCTTCCTCCCTTCTTTGGCGAAAGTCATTGCCAACACGGATGTATTCATCCATCTTTTGAAGCAGCTTCTCCAAAGTCTGTGGATGCTTTCTAGCAAAATACTGGACAATAGGTTCTGGACGAAGCCCCTTGATCATGGCCTCAATGACAATTTCATTGGGCACTATAGGCGCTTGTGCTCTCAGACGCAAGAACCTTCGGACGTATGCCTGGAGATACTCCTCATGATCTTGCGTGCATTGAAATAGAGCCTAAGCTGTGACTGGTTTCGTCTGAAAGCCCTGGAAACTTGTCACCAGCATGTCCTTGAGCTTCTGCCATGAAGTGATAGTCCCTGGCCGAAGAGAAGAATACCACGTTTGAGCCACATTCTTAACTGCCATGACGAAGGACTTGGCCATGACAGCTGCATTGCCTCCGTATAAAGATACAGTTGCTTCATAACTCATCAAAAACTGCTTCGGGTCTGAATGCCCATCATACATTATGTCGGCGTTTCGACCCTGGGGGGTCCCTGGACCGACGAGTAAATTGTCGCTGCGTGTCCCAGCCTAGATGGGTCGGCGCGAGACGGAACACAAAGGGGGGAAAACATCAAAGGGGAACCCGCGGCCTTCGTGTTGTCCTACGCCTAGGGTGGATGCGCTTGCAGTAGGGGGTTACAAGCGCTCGCGTGGGAGAGAGAGAGAGAGAGAGAGAGAGAGAGCCTTGTGCGTCGGCCCATTCTCCCGCGCGGCCAACCTTCCCGTACGAGAGCCCTAGACCTTCCTTTTATAGGTGTAAGGAGAGGGCCCAGGTGTACAATGGGGGTATAGCAATGTGCTAACGTGTGTAGCAGAGGGGAGCCAGAGCCCTAAGTACATGCCGTCGTGGATGTTGGAGAGGTTTTGGCGCCCTGTTCATGTGATGTCGTGGCCGTCGGAGGAGCGCTTGAGCCCCCGTGGAAGTACAGTTGTCGGGGCTATCGGATCCTTGCTGACGTCTCCTTACTTCCGTAAGGGGCTGAGAGCCGCTGTCGTCATGGTGCACGCGGGGTGCCATCATTACTTGTTTACCGGGGCGAGCCAGATGGGACGCCGGTCTTGTTCCCCGTAGCCTGAGCTAGCTAGGGGTAGGGTAATGATGGCCCCCCTGTGACGTGGTCGGTCTAAGCCCGGGGTCGGGCGAGGCGGTGACTCCTCCGAGGTCGAGGCTAAGTCCGAGCCCTGGGTCGGGCGAGGCGGAGACCGTCGTCCGAGGTCGAGGTAGAGTCCGAGCCCTGGGGTCGGGCGAGGCGGAGTCCGTCTTTCGGCGTCGAGGCTGAGTCCGAGCCCTGGGGTCGGGCGAGGCGGAGTCCATGGTCCGCAGTCGAGGCTGAGTCCGAGCCCTGGGGTCGGGCGAGGCGGAGTCCGTCTTCCGAGGTCGAGGTTGAGTCCGAGCCCTGGGGTCGGGCGAGGCGGAGTCCGTCGTCCGGCGTCGAGGTTGAGCCCGAGCTCTGGGGTCGGGCGAGGCGGAGCTTCCTATGGCGCCCGAGGCTAGACTTTAGCTGCTGTCAGCCTCACTCTGTCGAGTGGCACAACAGTCGGAGCAGGGCAGGCGGCGCTGTTTTCCTGTCAGGTCGGTCAGTAGAGCGGCGAAGTGACTGCGGTCACTTCGACCTTGTCGACTGAGGAGCGCGCGTCAGGATAAGGTGTCAGTCGATCCTTGCATTAAATGCTCCTGCAATACGGTCGGTTGGCATGGCGATCTGGTCAAGGTTGCTTCTCCGCGAAGCCTGCCCGAGCTGGGCATCGGGCGAGTCGAAGGTGCGTCCGTTGTTTGAGGGGACCCTCGGGCGAGACGTAAATCCTCCTGGGTCGGCTGCCTTTGCCCGAGGTTGGGCTCGGGCGAGGCGAGATCGTGTCCCTTGAGTGGACTGAGCCTTGACCTTAATCGCGCCCATCTGGCCTTTGCAGCTTTGTGCTGTTGGGGGTTACCAGCTGAGATTAGGAGCCTTGGGGGTACCCCTAATTATGGTCCCCGGCAGTAGCCCCCGAGCCTCGAAGGGAGTGTTGGTACTCGCTTGGAGGCTTTTGTCGCACTTTTTTGCAAGGGGACCGGCCTTTCTCGGTTGCGTTTCGTTCCGGTGGGTGCGCGCGAGCGCACTCGCCGGGTGTAGCCCCCGAGGCCTCAGAGGAGTGTTTTGACTCCTTCGAGGTCTTAGCGCGTTTCGTGATGCTTCGACCGGTCTGGTTGTTCCCTCATGCGAACTGATCGTAGCCCGGGTGCATAGTCAGGTTCCAAGTTCTCGGGCTGGTATGTTGACGCTGTCAACGGTTTGGCCGGAGCCGGTTTTGCGAGAGCAGCCCCCGAGCCTCCGCACAGAGCGAGAGGGTGGTCAAGGACTGACTCGGCTTTTTTCATACGCCCCTGCGTCGCCTTTCCGCAAGGAGGAGGGGGGGGGGAAAGCGCCATGTTGCCCTCGGGGGGCGCCGAACATGGTGTCTCCAGTGAGTTGCTAACGGGTGATCCGAGTGGACGCCCGTGCCCCATTCGATAAGGGTCGGCTAGTGGCCCAGAGGCGCGCTCCAAAAGTACCTGCAGGTGATTTGCCGGACCCGATCCCGTTTGATAGGGTCCGAGGGCTCGATGCCTCCCTCTGATGGGATTCCGTTACAGAATCGCTCCTGCTGGTCTCAGAAATGTCCTAGGGTACCTCAGAAGCGTAGCCCGAGCCTCGGCCATGTATCGGACATACCCAGAGTCATCCCTCGCTCTGCGTGCTCTGAGGCGACTGTCGAACCCTTCGGGGGCCAGCCTACGAACCCCTGATCAGTAGTGGGCGCGGAGCCCGAGTGGCCTGAGGCGGCTGTCGAACCCATCCGAGGGGCCAGCCTTCGAACCTCTGACCAGTGGTGGGCGCGGAGCCCGAGTGCTCTGAGGCGGCTGTCGAACCCTTCCGAGGGGCCAGCCTTCGAACCTCTGATCAGTAGGAGGGCTTGGAGCCCGAGTGCTCTGAGGCGGCTGTCGAAACCTTCCGAGGGGCCAGCCTTCGAACCTCTGATCAGTAGGGGGGCTCAGGGCCCGCTTCCTTCGTGGAGAAGGATCCCTTTCGGAGTATCCCCTTTCCCGGTCCCTGTAGCAAGAGAGAGAAAGAGGAAGAGGAAAAGGATACGAAATCGAATGACGCGGCGCACCTTTTTTGACGCGGTCATTATGGCGGAGGTGAAGCGTCGCCTGCTTCGCCTGCCAAAGGTGCCGCCTGTCCTGCCGCAGAGTTAATGCGACGGGACGAGTGGTTCGCGGGGCAGCCGTTGTGCTTGCGCGAGCCGTTCGAGGAATGGAACATGGGCGCGTCGTCTTCACGCCGTGGGAGAGGGCTCTCTCGCTATCCCAGGAGGAGACGTGAGCCTGCAGATGACTTGACTGCTGCTTCCGCCCGCCTGCCGCCGCCATTACTGCCGGCCCACTTTTGGCCATATCGACCGTCGCGCCTTCTCCCGCAGCTGACTGACCCATGACCGATGTGCTCGGTTGATACGGTTGGGCCGTGCGCAGGGTCGCCTCGAGTCGCGGCACCGGCTCCGCAGTCGAGAAGGCGCGGTACTGGCGCAAGTGGCGGTGCAGCTTCTCGCACGTAGTAACCGGCGCGCCGGTTACATGACGTGTGGGCCTAGGCCCCCACGCTGGACGCGTCGGAGTCGAAAGGGTGCGCCCCCTTGGTGCAGTTGCATGCCGCCTGCATGGCGGTCCATCCTTTCACCCGCTGGTCTGGGCGAAAGTGGAAGAGTGCTTGTAACCGCTGGGTAGTTGTACGCTCCGCGCGTGGCGGTTTGTCCTCTTCTGTCCTGGGCCAGCTTGCATGACACATGGGACCCAGCCCCCGTGTCGTAGGGGGAAGACCTTGGAGCGTGTTGGTGAAGACTCAGTCCGCGACGGTTGAGGACGCAAGTGGGGAGAGTCGCCTTTAAAAGGAGGGTAACCCCCTTGGATGGCGACCATGTCTTCGCACTCTCCCCATGCATCGCGCCCTTCCACCTTCTGAGCCCCTAGATGGGGAGCGCCCGCGTTGCTTTCGTCTTGTCGTCATTGGAGGAACGCAACTTCGCGGAAGTTGGTACCTTTCAGCCATCGTTCGGCTTCAAGGATTTTCATCAGGCAGCCCGGTCGCATCCCCTCACTGATGGTCACCCAAGACGGTGACCACCAGTTTGATGGTGGGGAGAAGCGAGCCGGGCTGCGGCATCTGCCCCGCCCTCAGCTTCAAGGATCTTCATCATCCTGGCTGGGGCGGAGGCCGGGCTGAGCCGGAGCTCTACCTTCCACACGGGTTTGTGGGTCACCTTCTCCCTCAGCACTCAGGGGAGAGGGCGCTCACCGGACTAGCGGAAGGGACAGACTTCGACAACGCGGGGCCGAGCGGCCGCAAGTGTCGTCAGCTCCCGCATGCCCGGTTCGCTGGCTCAGCTGGCTCTGGCACAGCTTCCGGTGCCACCTTCCACCGCTGGGCGGAGTGCGGCTATCTTCCTGTCGTACGGGCGGCTGTCGCGCCGCGCGCACCGGGGGGACCGCCCAAGACGTCGCGTGCTGCTAGGGCGGCGTTCGTGTTCTTGGGCTGTCCTGCCTTTGCTCCGGTACGACGCCCCTACGTGAAGGTCGGTGTTCGCCCGTCCGAGAGGACCCGAGTGGGGATCTGCCGGTGGGCAAACGGCTGCCGTCGTCGGTGCCGAGGTGGTGGCGGCTGAAGAAGTCCTCGTCACCAATGAGATTGCCGCCACCATCCGCGCTCCGGGCCTCTGGCTCTTTGGCTTTGATAGCTTGTCCTCGCCCCTCGAGTGGGGACGTGGGTGAGGACCTTATCGCAGCAGCGTCTGCCCTGAGGTCATTGTTGCTGCTGTTTGGCCGCCCGGAGCGGAGGTCGTTGTTGCTGCTGCCGGAGCGGGCATCGGCGAGCCACCTGGGGTTTTGTCGTCCCGCAGGCCCTCCGATGTGGAGGTTGTTCATACCCACGGGAGTGGAACCGGAGTTCCGTTTGTAATGACACCTTGAGTGCCGGTGTCTTGTTCATTGCGGCTGTCGTGGCCTGAACATCAATGTATTTTGGCGTAAAGCCGTGTTTTTTCCTCATTTCGAGCACTAGGACTCGCCTGTCGGCTAACTGGACCGCTTAACCAAGTGTGAGTTGCCTCGTGCGAAAGGTGACGAGTGAGGTATCCGTATCCCGGAGGCGTAGGAGTCCCTCGGCTCGGTCGGCCTTGCTGCCCAAGGCTTCTCTTTGCTTAGTTAAAGAAACCCTCGGCCGCTCTGCGATGAGCCGGAGCCGGAGGCAGCAGTGTCAGCATGGACAGAGGCAGAGTTGGCTCGGAAAGAAGCTTCGTCGGCCGTAGCCTGGCCGGGCCGTCCACTGGCTGGACCAGCGCCGGAGTCGGGTTGCCGAGGCCATGAGCCGGGCTGATGTCCTCGGGGGACAGCTGGCTGAGGCTACGGAGCGGCCGGTCGAGGCGTCTGCTCGGGCCGGGTTCCTGGAGGAGACCCTGGCGGCGATGGCCCCGGCGCGGTGCTGACGTCTTTCTTCGGGGTGGAGATCCTTCGACCGTGTTGCCATCCGAGGCTGGGTCAGATTCCGCCGAAGGTGGAGTCGACGCCGAGGGTGCTGCTGCTCCCCCACTGATGTCTGATCCTGCAGGAATCAGTTTATCTGTAGTGTGCGTATGTTTTTTGATGGTCGCCGAGGCCCAAACATACCGTCATCGTGTTGTAGAGCTGCGTTTCTTTTCCCCTTGTTTTGAGTATCAGGACTTGTTCGTCGGTAACAGAATTGCTTATCCGAGCAAGAGTTACTTTTCACGGAAGGTGATGAGTGAGGTATCCATATCCCGGAGGCGTAGGAGTCCCTCGGCTCGGTCGGCCTTGCCGCTTACGTGTACTCTTACTCGTCCGTTGGATTCTGTTATCGATATAGTCGAGAAGGCACGAAAAATCGTTTCGGTAGAACAGCTTTCGAACGTTAAGACTTGTTCGGCCAACGGAATCGCTTATCCGAGCGTGAGTTACTTATCACAGAAGGTGATGAGTGAGGTATCCGTATCCCAGAGGCGTAGGAGTCCCTCGGCTCGGTCGGCCTTGCCTGCTTACGTGTACTCCGTCGTTTTCAGGATCCCACTTTCGAAGTAGTCGAAAAGCACGAAAGATGTTCTGGCAGAAAGACTTTTTCCGAGGAAAATTTTGACGCAGAGGGGGTGCCCCCCTTCTAGCCCCCGAGGGAGGGTCGGGCTTTGCCGAGGCAAGGCTGACCCTTCCTTGATGGTTAGACTTTGTTGGTGTATGTAAACGAGGTGTATGAACGACTTGAAAACATCTTAAGGGTAGAAGCGACGTAGCTGTCGGATGTTCCAAGCGTTGTTGTAGACCTCGCCTTGACTGTTGGCCAGCTTGTATGTTCCGGGCTTCAAAATCTTGGCGATGATGAATGGCCCTTCCCATGGAGGCGTGAGCTTGTGGCGCCCTTGGGCGTCTTGTCGTAGCCGAAGCACCAAGTCGCCCACCTGGAGGTCTCGGGACCGAACCCCTCGGGCGTGGTAGCGTCGCAGGGACTGCTGATACCGCGCCGAGTGTAGTAAGGCCATGTCCCGAGACTCCTCCAGCTGGTCCAGTGAGTCTTCTCGGTTGGTTCGATTGCTTCGGTCGTCGTACGCCTTCGTCCTCGGGGAACCGTATTCTAAGTCTGTGGGCAGGATAGGCTCGGCCCCATAGACTAGAAAGAACGGTGTGAAGCCCGTGGCTCGGCTTGGCGTCGTTCTCAGACTCCAGACCACCGAGGGGAGTTCCTTCATCCATCGCCTGCCGAATTTGTTGAGAATCATGCTGTTGGCACGCTCTACTTGCCCATTCGTCATGGGGTGAGCTACGGCGGCCCAGTCCACCCGGATGTGGTGATCCTCGCAGAAGTCCAGGAACTTTCTGCCGGTGAACTGGGTGCCGTTGTCGGTGATGATGGAGTTCGGGACCCCAAAGCGATGGATGATGTTGGTGAAGAACGCCACCGCCTGTTCGGACCTGATGCTGTTTAGGGGTCGGACCTCAATCCACTTGGAGAATTTGTCGATGGCGACCAGCAGGTGCGTGTAGCCCCCGAGTGCCTTCTGCAAGGGACCGACGAGGTCCAGACCCCACACAGCAAACAGCCAGGTGATGGGTATTGTCTGTAGAGCCTGAGCGGGCAGGTGGGTCTGCCTTGCATAGAATTGACACCCTTGGCAGGTGCGTACAATCCTAGTGGCGTCGGCCATCGTGGTTGGCCAGTAGAAACCCTTTCGGAAGGCATTTCCAACGAGGGCTCGAGGTGCTGCGTGGTGACTGCAAGCCCCCGAGTGTATTTCTTGTAATAACTCCTGACCTTCGGCGATGGATATGCATCGCTGGAGGACGCCTGAGGGGCTGCGGTGGTAGAGCTCCTTCCCGTCACCCAGCAAGACGAACGACTTGGCGTGCCGCGCCAGTCGCCGAGCTTCGGCTCTGTCGAGGGGTAGCTCTCCTCGGTGGAGATATTGCAGGTATGGGGTCTGCCAGTTTCGATTAGGCGTGACCCCATTCCGCTCTCCCTCGACGCGCAGTGCCTCACCCTCGGGGGCCGAGGGTGCCTCGGGCTGAGCCGAGGGCGCCTCGGGCAGGGCCGAGACCTTCTTGGGCTCGGGCGTGTCGTCGGTCTTGACTGAGGGTTGATGTAGGTCTCGGGAGAAGACGTCCGGAGGGACCGTTAGCCCCGAGGCTATCTTAGCCAGCTCGTCTGCAGTCTCGTTGTATCGTCGGGCGATGTGGTTGAGCTCGAGCCCGTAGAACTTGTCCTCCAGGCGTCGAACCTCATCGTAGTAGGCTTCCATCTTCGGGTCGCGGCAATGGGAGTTCTTCATGACTTGGTCGTTGACAAGCTGTGAGTCGCCACGAGCGTCGAGGCGTCGGACCCCTAGCTCGACGGCGATGCGCAACTCGTTAACTAGAGCCTCGTACTCGGCCACGTTGTTGGACGCCGGGAAATGGAGGCGCAGCACGTATCGGAGGTGCTTCCCGAAGGGTGAGATGAAGAGCAAGCCCGCGCCCGCTCCTGTTTTCATCAGCGACCCGTCGAAAAACATGGTCCAGAGTTCCGGTTGGATCAAAGCTGTTGGAAGCTGGGTGTCGACCCATTCAGCCACAAAGTCCGCCAAGAATTGGGACTTGATGGCCTTCCGAGGGGCGAACGAGATTGTCTCGCCCATGATCTCCACTGCCCACTTTGCAATCCTACCCGAGCCCTCTCGGCATTGGATGATCTCTCCTAGGGGGAAGGATGACACCACAGTCACCGGATGAGACTCGAAGTAGTGTCGCAACTTTCACCGCGTCAGAATTACCGCGTACAGTAGCTTCTCGGGCAGTACTTCACTGATGAAGTAGACCGACCTCTGGACAGGCAATGCATGCCCCTCTTCTCGTCTCTCGACCACGATCGCGGCGCTGACCACCTGAGTGGTAGCGGCGACGTAGATCAAGAGGGCTTCTCCGGCAGCGGGGGGCACCAAGATGGGTGCGCTTGTAAGGAGCGCTTTTAGGGTCCCGAGGGCTTCCTCGGCCTCGGGGGTCCAAGTGAAGCGCTCGGTCTTCCTCAAGAGGCGGTACAGAGGTAGACCTCTTTCGCCGAGGCGCGAGATGAAACGGCTCAGAGCCGCAAGGCATCCCATGACCCTCGGTACTCCTTTCAAGTCCTTGATGGGGCCCATGTTGGTGATGGCCGCGATTTTCTCTAGGTTGGCCTCGATGCCCCGCTCGGAGACGATGAACCCCAGGAGCATGCCTCGAGGGACTTCGAAGACACACTTCTCGGGATTGAGTTTTACGCCTTTCGCCTTGAGACACTTGAATGTCATTTCAAGGTCGGAAAGGAGGTCGAAGGCTTTCCTTGTCTTGACTACGATGTCATCGACGTAAGCCTCGACTGTTCGCCCAATGTGTTCTCCGAACACGTGGTTCATGCACCTTTGGTATGTCGCACCCGCATTCCTCAAACTGAATGGCATAGTAACGTAGCAGTACATGCCAAAGGGTGTGATGAAAGAAGTCGCGAGCTGGTCGGACTCTTTCATCCTGATTTGGTGATACCCTGAGTAGGCATCGAGGAAAGACAGGGTTTCGCACCCAGCAGTGGAATCCACGATTTGATCGATGCGAGGCAGAGGGTAGGGAACCTTCAGACATGCTTTGTTTAGACCAGTGTAGTCTACACACATCCGCCATTTCCCTCCTTTCTTTCTCACAAGCACAGGGTTGGCAAGCCATTCGGGATGGAATGCCTCTTTGATGAACCATGCAGCCATCAGCTTGTGGATCTCCTCGCCTATGGCTCTGCGCTTTTCTTCGTCGAATCGGCGCAGAGGCTGCTTCACGGGTCGGGCTCCAGCTCGGATATCCAGCGAGTGCTCGGCGACATCCCTCGGTATGCCAGGCATGTCTGAGGGACTCCACACAAAAACTTCGGCGTTCGCGCGGAGGAAGTCGACGAGCACTGCTTCCTATTTGGGGTCGAGCTCAGAGCCGATCCGGACTTGCTTGGAGGCATCATTGCTGGGGTCGAGAGGGACGGACTTAACCGTCTCAGCTGGCTCGAAGTTGCCGGTGTGGCGCTTCGCATCTGGCGCCTCCTTGGAGAGGCTCTCCAGGTCGGCGATGAGGGCCTCGGATTCGGCGAGGGCCTCGACGTACTCCACGCACTCCATGTCGCATTCGTACGCGTGTCGGTACGTGGAGCCGGCGGTGATGACTCCGTTGGGGCCTGGGATCTTGAGCTTGAGGTAGGTGTAGTTGGGGACGACCATGAACTTGGCGTAGCATGGTCTCCCCAGCACTGCGTGGTAGGTTCCTCGGAACCCTACCACCTCGAACGTGATGGTTTCCTTTCGAAAGTTGGAGGGAGTCCCGAAGCAGACGGGCAGATCGAGTTGTCCGAGGGGTTGGATGCGTTTCCCGGGGATGATCCCATGAAAAGGCGCCGCGCCGGCCCGGATCGAGGACAGATCGATCTGCAGGAGCCCGAGGGTCTCGACGTAGATGATGTTGAGGCTGCTGCCTCCGTCCATGAGGACCTTGGTAAGCCGGATGTTGCCGATGATGGGATCGGCAACGAGCGGGTACTTTCCTGGGCTCGGCACGCGGTTGAGGTGGTCGCCCTGGTCGAAGGTGATGGGCTTGTCGGACCAGTCTAGGTAGACTGGTGCCGCCACCTTTATCGAGCAGACCTCCCGGCGCTCTTGCTTGCGGTGCCGAGTCGAGGCATTCGCCACTTGCCCACCGTAGATCATGAAGCAGTCGTGGACCTCGGGGAACTCCTCTGCCTTGTGATCCTCCTTCTTGTCGTTGTTGTGGGCTCTGCCACCTTCCGCCGGTGGCCCGGCCTTGTGGAAGTAGCGCCGAAGCATGACACACTCCTCAAGGGTGTGCTTGACGGGACCCTGATGATAGGGGCACGACTCCTTGAGCATCTTGTCGAACAGGTTGGCGCCTCCGAGAGGCTTCCAAGGGTTCCTGTGCTCGGCGGCGGCGACAAGGTCCGCGTCGGCGGCATTGTGTTTCGCTTGCGACTTCTTCTTGCCCTTCTTCCTCGCGCCGTGCTGAGCGGACGCCTCGGGGACGTCTTTCGGCTGGCGCCCCTGAGGCTACTTGTCCTTCCGGAAGATGGCCTCGACTGCCTCCTGATCAGAGGCGAACTTGGTGGCGATGTCCATCAGCTCGCTCGCCCTGGTGGGAGTCTTGCGACCCAGCTTGCTCACTAGGTCGCGGCAAGTGGTGCCGGCGAGGAACGCGCCGATGACATCCGAGTCGGTGATGTTGGGCAGCTCGGTGCGCTGCTTCGAAAGTCGCCGGATGTAGTCCCACAGGGACTCTCCCGGCTGCTGGCGGCAGCTTTGGAGATCCCAGGAGTTCCCAGGGCGCACATATGTGCCCTGGAAGTTGCCGGCGAAGGCTTTGACCAGGTCGTCCCAGTTGGAGATCTGCGCAGGGGGCAGATGCTCCAACCAGGCTCGGGCGGCGTCAGAGAGGAACAGTGGAAGGTTGCGGATGATGAGGTTGTCATCGTCCATCCCACCCAGCTGGCAGGCCAGCCGGTAGTCCGCGAGCCACAATTCCGGTTTTGACTCCCCCGAGTACTTGGTGATGGTAGTCGGGGTTCGGAACTGGGTCGGGAACGACGCCCGTCGTATGGCCCGGCTGAAAGCTCGCGGACCGGGTGGTTCTGGCGAGGGGCTCCGATCCTCCCCGCTGTCGTAGCGTCCCCCACGCCTGGGGTGGTAGCCTCGGCGCACCTTCTCGTCGAGGTGGGCTCGACGGTCACGGCGGTGCTCGTTGCCGAGGCGTCCCGGGGCCGCAGGCGCTGTGTTCCACGTGCGCCCGGTGTGGACCGAGGCTTCCCGCATGAATCGGGAAATCGCGACGCTATGCTCCGGGGGGTACCCCTGCCTTCGGGAGGCAGAGCTCTCGGCCCGTCGGACCACGACATCTTCCAGGAGATTCTTGAGCTCTCCCTGGATACGGCGCCCCTCAGTGGTGGATGGTTCCGGCATCGCTCGGAGTAGTATCGCTGTTGCAGCCAGGTTCTAGCCGACCCCACTGGAAGCTAAGGGCAGCCTTGCCCTGGCGTCGTCGTCAATGCGATGCTGGACGCCCTGGGCCAGATGACGCGCTTCTCCGGCCGGTGCTTGGCCTGCCCACTCCTGCCCAATATTTTGCCGAAGCTGCACAAGTTGTCCTGCTTCCTCGTCAAGCCTGGCCTGCATCTCGCGGATTTGCTCGAGCTGTGCGTCCTGACCCCCCGCAGGGACTGGGACCACAGCTAGCTCCCGAAGGATGTCAACGCGAGGCGCAGGCCTAGGGGGATCACCGTCCTCCGGCATACCAAGATGGTTGCCTTTGTCGAGACCCCCTAGATCGACGTGAAAGCATTCGCGACTTGGGCCACAGTCCTCGTCGCCGAGGCTGTGGCTACTATCGGAGCAATCGGAGAGGTAGTAGTCACATGCGGTCATGAAGCCCCGCATGGCACTGGGGTTATCGAGCCCGGAGAAATCCCAACCAGAGTCGGGCTCGTCATCTTCCTCGAAACCCAGGGGCCCATAGGTCGAGACGGCCGTCAGTCGGTCCCAGGCTGACCGCATATGATACTCCGGAGGGTTTGGACATGCCTTTATGAAAACATCCACCAAAGCGGGGTCGCTTGGTGGGTCACAACTGAATTTAAAAGGCATGGGATGGGAAACGGACGGTACCTCTTGATCGACGGGTGGTGACGAAGTCGCGTCGGGGACAGACTGCACCGTTGTCTCAGGTACGAGGCTAACGCCCAGCAAGTCCTCCGCGAGCGTGCTGGCATCGTCCATCTGCTTGGGGTTGGCGTGTTGCGGGGAAACGACGCTCGTCTTCGTCTCAGACGCGAGGTCAACGCCCGACGTGTCCCCCGTTGGGGCGCCGGCGCCGTCGACTCGCTCGACAGCCGACGAGGTACCGCCTCCTGCTTGGCCATGCCTGCCCCGCCTCCTCCTCCGTCGGCGGGGAAGGTGACGGGACAGACCCGGATGTTGCTCTTCCGCCACGTGGGGAAGACATCGTCGATTCCGCCGCCGGCGGGCGGGCTGACGACCGCCATTGTCGTTGTCGCGTGGCGGAGGAAGGAGTATCATGTCGTAGCTACCGTCGAGGGACATGAACTCAAGACTCCCGAAACGGAGCATCATTCCAGGTCGGAGAGGTTGCTGGAGACTACCCATCTGGAGCTTGACGAGAAGCTGTTCGTCAACACGCAGCAGGCCCCTACCTGGCGCGCCAATTGTTGGCGTTTCGACCCCGGGGGGTCCCTGGACCAATGAGTAAATTGTCGCTGCATGTCCCAGCCCAGATGGGTCGGCGCGAGACGGAACACAAAGGGGGAAAACAACAAAGGGGAACCTGCGGCCTTCGTGTTGTCCTGCGCCCAGGGCGGATGCGCTTGCAGTAGGGGGGTACAAGCGCTCGCGTGGGAGAGAGAGAGAGAGCCTTGTGCGTCGGCCCGTTCTCCCGCGCGGCCAACCTTCCCGTACGAGAGCCCTGGACCTTCCTTTTATAGGCGTAAGGAGAGGGCCCAGGTGTACAATGGGGGGTGCAGCAATGTGCTAACGTGTCTAGCAGAGGGGGGCCAGAGCCCTAAGTACATGCCGTCGTGGCTGTCGGAGAGGTTTTGGCGCCCTGTTCATGTGATGTCGTGGCCGTCGGAGGAGCGCTTGAGCCCGTGGAAGTACAGCTGTCGGGGCTGTCAGATCCTTGCTAACGTCTCCTTGCTTCCGTAAGGGGCTGAGAGCCGCTGTTGTCATGGAGCACGCGGGGTGCCATCATTACTTGTTTACCGGGGCGAGCCAGATGGGACGCCGATCTTGTTCCCCGTAGCCAGAGCTAGCTAGGGGTAGGGTAATGATGGCCCCCATGTGACGTGGTCGGTCTGAGCCTGGGGTCGGGCGAGGCGGTGACTCCTCCGAGGTCGAGGCTGAGTCCGAGCCCTGGGTCGGGCGAGGCAGAGACCATCGTCCGAGGTCGAGGTAGAGTCCGAGCCCTGGGGTCGAGCGAGGCGGAGTCCGTCTTCCGGCGTCGAGGCTGAGTCCGAGCCCTAGGGTCGGGCGAGGCGGAGTCCGTGGTCCAGAGTCGAGGCTGAGTCCGAGCCCTGGGGTTGGGCGAGGCAGAGTCCGTCTTCCGAGGTCGAGGTTGAGTCCGAGCCCTGGGGTCGGGCGAGGCGGAGCCCGTCGTCCGGCGTCGAGGTTGAGCCCGAGCTCTAGGGTCGGGCGAGGCGGAGCTTCCTATGGCACCCGAGGCTGGACTTTAGCTGCTGTCAGCCTCACTCTGTCGAGTGGCACAACAGTCGGAGCAGGGCAGGCGGCGCTGTTTTCCTGTCAGGTCGGTCAGTGGAGCGGCGAAGTGACTGCGGTCACTTCGGCCCTGTCGACTGAGGAGCGCGCGTCAGGATAAGGTGTTAGTCGATCCTTGCATTAAATGCTCCTGTGATACGGTCGGTTGGCGTGGCGATCTAGTCAAGGTTGCTTCTCCGTGAAGCCTGCCCGAGTTGGGCATCGGGCGAGTCGAAGGTGCGTCCGTTGTTTGAGGGGACCCTCGGGCGAGACGTAAATCCTCCTGGGTCGGCTGCCTTTGCCCGAGGCTGGGCTCGGGCGAGGCGAGATCGTGTCCCTCGAGTGGACTGAGCCTTGACCTTAATCGTGCCCATCAGGCCTTTGCAGCTTTGTGCTGATGGGGGTTACCAGCTGAGATTAGGAGCCTTGGGGGTACCCCTAATTATGGTCCCCGACACATTGGAAGCTGAGGTGGCTTGTATGATGGGGGCCACCGGATAGCCTGCAGTTCTGCTGCCAAGGGAGAAGCATCATCAAAAGTAAAGGTATCATGATTAAAATCATCATACCATCCATCGTCGTTGAACAAGCCCTCTTGATGAAGCTCCCTGTGTTTGGGCCTTCGATCTTGCTCGTCTTGAGCAAGGTGACGTACTTCTTCAGTGGCTTCATCAATCTGCCTTTGAAGGTCAGCTAGTCAGGCCATCTTCTCCTTCTTCTTTTGCACTTGCTGATGAAGCATCTCCATGTTTCTGATTTCTTGGTCCAACTTGTCCTCCTAGGGTGTTGGACTAGTGGCCTTCCTCTTCTGGCTTTGGGCCTCTCGAAGAGAAAGGGTCTCTTGATTTGGGTCCAGTGGCTACAGAGCGGCAGCCCCTAGCGCTGAAACTTTCTTCGATGGCATGACGAAGGTCAATGCTTGCCGAAGGTGGTCGAGAAGAGTTCACCGGAGGTGGGTGCCAATGTTGGGGACTTGTTCTCAAATGCTATGAATCAAGAACAAGGCAACATAGAATGTTAAATATTAACAACCTTCGTCCTTCGAAACATTATTTCCCTTAGGATATAATGATCTTCAGATGAAGGTGATAAAGTACATACCTTCGTACATCGAAGGTATGATGGTAATAAAAGGAAGCGCGTAAAATACAAAAGATAACATAAGCAATCATATAGCATTATCAATTCATTTCCATTATATTATCATGAGAAAGTAAAAACAATATTGAATTACATTTGGTACCTTCGACTTGATAGACAGCAAAGATACGGGCGTGATGTAAAAGCAAATGCCAAGTCAGCGTGAACAGTACGGGAGCACTGTTCATCTATTTATAGGCACGGGACGCAACCCATGTAAAATTACACCCATGCCCTTTACATTTACTAATGACTCTATAGTGATCCATCGAGGTCCAAATAGCCTTTTCCCTTTTAAGTCGGTTTCCTTTTCTGCTGTCACGCCGAAGCTCCCTTGCGCGTAGCTTCGGCTCTGCATCAACCTTCGTATCCTTTGTGCTTCTCCTACTGTGGTTCTGATTCGAATCCGAAGGTACCTGTTCATGTATTACAACTCCGGAAACATTGTTAAATCATGTTTTTGAGGACCTTTGGAAGACGAAGGCCCCCAACAGTTACCGAGGATGCAGCCGCGACATATCAATATTGTATGCACTACAGATATTATGGCGCTCGGAGATCACCTTGGTGTTACAGGCATTAGTTACTTCCTTCCATTTTGCCCCTGGGCCCACATGTCGGGGCTCAGCATCCTTGTACGTGCCCCGCTTGAGCTACAAAAGGGAGGGCACATGACGTTACAAGGTAGATTCACTTAGACTCAAGCTCACTTAGGCTGACTTACACGCTCTCACACTCACTCAACTCATAAGTTCATACAAGCTTTCAAGTTCAATACTACACACAGTGGAGTAGGGTATTATGCTTCGGCAGCCTGAACCACTCTAAACCCTTGTGTGTTCTTGTGTTCATCGATCACCTAGTAGATAGGCAAAACGCTTAGGCCCCTCCTCATCTTAGGATTTAGGGCGGGTGCATTCCGCCACCCGGCCGGAGAATTTCCTCTCCGATAGACATGTACTGGTTTTGTGTGGCAGGTGCTTGATCGATCTGCAACAGCTCTCAACGAGGGAGTCACACCCACGTGCACCTGCTGTGGTGGATTCTTGGTGGATTCTCTCACCGAAGAATAAGGACGTTATCAATTCTCTTATTTCCAAGTACCTTGGCGTTAGTGCATCACAAGTTCTCAAGTAACTGTGCACACGCGAATTAAGCCATTATTATCAATCAGTTTGGTTTTTTGCTAGATGCACCAAGTAGACAAGATATCTAGCTAACTCATCAGATTGATCACGATTTTTGTTCTTCGATTTTGTTGACTTCATAATTTTTTATCTCACATTATGTCGACTAAATTTGATATTCCGAAGATTGATGGCAAAATTAGTTTTGTTATTTAGCAGATTCAGATGAAGGCTATTCTTACCCAGTTGGTTGTTCAAAAGGCGTTGCAGACACGACCTGCTGACATGACTGATGATAAGTGGCAAGATATTGATGAGAGAGCTTTGTCCGCCATACAACTAAGTTTATCTTTTGATGTTCTGCGTGAAGTAATGCATGAAAATCCGCAGCAACGTTGTGGAAGAAATTAGAGGAGCTGTATATGACCAAGAGCCTTGCAAACAAGCTACGTCTCAAGGAACGTCTTTATACTATTCGCATGCCAGAAGGTACATCTATGCAGTCACATCTTAATGAATTTAATTCAATTATTATGGACCTTGAGAGTCTTGATGTGAAGATAGATGGTGAAGATAAGGCAATTTTGTTGATAGTCTCATTGCCCCCTTCTTTTAAGCATTTTAAGGAAATTATGCTTTATGGTAATCATATTTCACTGTTCTTTGAAACTGTTAAGTCAAATTTATTGTCCAAGAAAAAATTTGATGTTGATTCTCGTTCTAAACCCAAAGGTCAGGGTTTAATTGTTCGGGGATCTGGAGATCATAAATCCATCCTTTATTACCGTTATTGCATAAAAATATTCATCATATTTCTCAGTGCCTAAAGTGAGAAATAAAGAGGAGAGAAGGAAAAAAATGGATAAGTCTTCTGCTGAAGCCAGGTTTATTGAAACTTTGGATAGTGGAGATGCTTTGTTTGTTGCCTCTGTTGAAAAGTGCTCTTTTTGGGTTCTCGATTCCGCTTGCACTTTTCATATTTGTTTGCATAGAGATTGATTTTCTGATTATGTCCAGTCTCATGGTGGTGAGGTTGTTATTGGAGATGGATCCACATGTGAGATTATAGGAATCAGCTCTATTTATATCCAAGTTCATGATGGCAGTATTAAGAAACTTATCAATGTCCGTTTTGTTCCAAAATTGAAGAGAAATCTTATTTCTTTGAGCACTTTAGAAGCAATGTGATTCAATTTTACTGCTATTGATGGTGTTCTTAAGGTTTCTCGTGGCAATCGTATTATCTTGAAGGACAACTATTTGAATAATCTTTATTACTTGCAATGTTCAATGGTTGATGTTGAAGTTATTTCTATTGCGTTCCAGAAGAGAATTTATTTTGATGATACGAAGTCATGCTCCAGTTCCAAGTCTAATGATTCCTTAGACTTGGTTGATATTCAAATTTAGCATCCTAGTGGTGTTTGGGAAACAGTTCTATAGATTTAGAGTCAATGGAAGATTTGTTGGAATATGCCTCTAATTCCTTTTATATATTTGGAATATACCTTGGAATATGCTTTCCTGTACGCCTATAAATATAGGCCCTCTCTGTAACTTGTTCTGCGGGTGGATAGTGAATATGTTTTCTCGTGGTTGTTTGCTCCTCCATATTGGAGAGGATTTTTCCACGTAAATGTTTGTGTCTATTTTATTTCCTAACATTTACATACACTAACTGACACATCATACACATCATCTAAAAGAGGTTGATCCTCGTCGCACTGCAGATTCCACTATAAGATGACAATAATGCGAAACTAAATGTCGATGTTAAAGTGGATTTTAATAAAAAAACAAAGTTCATAAAATTAACACAATCATAGAGGGCAAGTAATTCCAGAACTAACTACTCATTTGAACAGTGTCCCACATTGTTTTACTTCGTAAGCACAGACACTAATCTAGCAATACCATACTACAGTTCCATGTAAATAATATGTTGGTATACCTAAATTAAATATGTTTTTCTGTTCGGATCGTAGTCCTTTCAACAAGAGACATGAAAAACATGTAATAAATTGCTTTTTCTATACGACGTACAACATGTATCTTACAGGAATAATGAAATGGTGTTTGATACTCTTACACGAAAAGCAGTGCGAATAATGTTGAACACCAAAATGACTGTGCGGACGGTCTGGCTCTGAGGTCGGACGATCCGCGGTCCGGACTGTCCGCCGTAGCATGTTGATGAGTTAAATTATGATGCAAGTTTTTATTACAATGGACACATTTCATGATCGTGTGACAATATCTCTTGCATGAAAATATAATATAATGATTATGTAACATTTTTTAAACAAATTTTATTTATAGTGATTTGGATGATTCTTGTGGAAATATTATATTCAAGAATTTACATTAGCAAAAAATAACTATATATGACTTATCATCTAAAGTAAATATATAAACACCTAAATTAAAGATAAACATATCTTCTTACTTAAAAACACTTATTTTGCTGTGAAGTGGAGCCATACCGAATAGTATTTGATTTCTAGTATTAAATCGATCCTAAACAAAAAAACTAGGCCGGTCGGGGAAAGATCGTCCCTCGGTATGAAAAACCTCAATCGGAACTCTAAACGAGAAAGGTTATGAAAACCGACCCTCCTAATTTGTACACGAAGATCCGGTTCATAGGCCATTCTATCTCGTGTGTACATAACTACGAGAACTGACTTGAAATCTGTTCTCTTTCACTGAAATTTAAATTTAGAACATCAGGAGTGCTATTTAGACCATCTAACTTAACTCAGAAAGAGGCATTTTGCAAATCGAGTCCAAACATGTGTGTAGAAAGGAATCCTAGGAGGCACATATCTACCATCGTCGGCCGAACACCGACAATAGCTTCTTTAGTAGCAAATATACATGATAGAATGGAGGGGCTAAAATTCCCTTATGCTTCGTTTGAAAGTCGATATTAAAGGATCAGCCTTGATATTCAAATGAGATGTAATTCTAATTATATTATTTAGATGCCAATGAATTGAAGTTTGAAATTGTGTGGTCTAATTCCACGCAATACAGATGAGTGATGCTCTATATTGAAATATAGAGTTTCTAGTTATAGTACAATTCCGTGGAATTAGTTCTCTGATTCCAAATCTTAATTTCATGTATAACCAAACAATAGAATTTTGGAAAGCTAATTTCAGTCCCTGATTCTATACTCTAATGTCTACGTCTAAACAAAGTATTGCTATTTAAAGATTTTAGCCGCTTCAATTTCAGTCCCTAATCCTCTCCTCTCTTCCACAATCCTGCTGACATTGTTGTTCTGCACCAGCACAGCACCTCAACGAACGATGCGCGATGCCTTCTGCTTCTTCGTCCTCGTCTTCCTCCCTCTACATCATTGGCGACTCCTCGCGTCTCCGTGACGACCCCATCATCGAGGTCGGTGACATGGACGAGGACGGCAGCAGCGGCGGCGCGCTCTCGGGGTTAGTGGCAGAGCGCTTCGCATCGTCCTTCGAAACCCAAGGGTCCATTGACGCCCTCTGCAGGAAGTATGGAGTACCGGAGCAGTACTCGGCGGTCCTCCCCGCCGGCCACCAGCGCGCGTGTTCGCCCCCCGGGTCCGCCGTCTCCGTGTACGCGCACGCGCTGGAGGCCGGCATGCGCGTCCCGCTGCACGGCTTCTTCTGCGAGGTGCTCGCCCACTTCGGCGTCGCGCCGAGCCAGATCGCGCCCAACGGGTGGCGCGCCATGGCCGGCTTCGTCGTCCTCTCCCACTCCGCCGGCGTGGCCCCGTCTCTCCCCGTGTTCCGGCACTTCTTCTCACTGTGCGCGTTCAAGCTCAAGGGGTGGTACTACTTCCGTGGCAAGGACGCCGCCGGCTTGCTCTTCAAGGGGATGCCGCTTTCCATTGCTGGGTGGAAGGAGGCCTTCTTCTTCCTCAAGTCGCCGACGCCGTGGCCGTGCCCCGTGAAGTGGGGCGGGCTGTCCATGGGCTCCACTGTTGAGCCGGCGCTCACCAGAGAGGAGCAGAGCGTGGCCAAGAAGCTGCTCCGTGTTCACGGTGCGGCAGTCGATATCATGACGTATCTTTCCGAGAGCAATCTTGCTGCTGCAACGATTGCTGGTTCATCAGCGAAGCCGCCGCCGCCGCCGATTGGTACTACAAGCAGTGCTAGTGCCAAAGGTAACTCGAGCACGCCCGGAACTCCCAATCTCCCATCACTTGGTTTGTAAAACAAGGTAAGGTAAGGTAAGGTGCTATTGCTGTGGATGCGTGACAGGAATGGACCCTTGCGTCTACGACATGATGAAGAATCTGCGGGCGGCAAAGGCCGCGCAGGCGTCGGGAGTGACGGTGAAGACTGAGCCCAGCAGCGATACGCCGTCGTCCTGCAAAAAGAGGAAGGTGGTGGAGGATGCCACGAAACAGGATCCGCCGCGCCCCGAGCCACCGCATTATTCCCCTCCGGGCTTCTTCTCCGCGCACAAGTCACCGAAGGTTACCCGTGAGCCTGACGGCGGCGCCACCTCCGACTGGGAGCGGGCGCGGCGGATGCTACAGAGCATCGTCACGCCGGCGCTGGAGCAGACGTTCTCGGTGGCGAAGCCCTCCGACGTCATCGCCTCGAGCTACACGACAGCGCTACAGGTTCGCTTCCGCTCTAGACAGTGACGTGACGCCTCGTTCGTGCGTGTCTCGTTCTAACCAACTAGCTCTCATGCCCTGGTCGTGGGCGACGCACCGCGCAGGCCGCGAACTACGCGTCGTTCTCGCTGGGCTACGCGCTGGAGCTCGAGGATAAGCTCGCGGCAAGGGAGCGCGAGGCGGACGCGCTGCGGCGGGAGCTGTCGCAGGCCAAGGCCGAGCTCGCCGGCGCGAAGAAGGCGGCTGCGGAGGGGGTGAGGGGCGCCAGGGAGGCTGCCGTGCGCGACTTCCGGGGCTCCACGGAGCAGGTGGTCCGGTTCGCGGAGCACGCGTTGGCCGGGTACGAGAAGGGAATGGATGATATGAAGCGAGCCGTGCTGCGCAGGTACCCGCACCTCGACCCGGAGCAGCTCGTCGTGCCGGCGGACGGCGGCGGAGCTCAGTAATTAGCTCGTGGCAGATAAGATTTTTTGGCGTGCCGGTCCCCTAACTAACCTCAGGATCAGGCAGCGTTTGGTTAAATGGACCTTTGATGTATCCAGAGCCAAGTAGATAGCCATCAGACGTTAAACTTGCATATATATTTCTGTACGTGCATGACCTTGGTTTTCAGTGGTCTACTTGGCTGGATGCAAAATATGATCAACAGACATTATCAGTGGTCTACTTATTGGACTATGGAAAACAGACATTGGCCTATTGTTTTACTTCGAACTCCTTTCTTTTCACTTGTCAAACATGGGCGCTTTGAAGCATCCGGTCTTTGTCGTGCAAAACAAAGAAATGCTCTCGCACACCATGTTACCCCAGGCACTCTATATATATATATATATTTAGGAATCACAGCATTTGTACGAGCTCAAATAAGTTACATGGTTACGGTAGCAATCACACTTAAGTTACATGGTGATCTATTCATAATGTTATATGCTAGTATGTTCTTCTTTGCATTTACCATTACCAGGAAATTGAGAAGGAAAAGTTTGATGTTAATAGCCCTTCATGATACCTCCTTGCAAGTAACATGGAATCACAACTGCTTCTTAGCCAACTTTCTGTTATGCTCCAGAGCAGGGTAAACTCTCTGATACTGCAAGACAGCCCAAACAAGGTGCCTGAAAGAGAACTCGGGCCACAGAGGATCTGGATTCTGCAAGTGACTAAACGTTGTCTGCCAAAGGAGGAAATTGCTCAATCGAGTCTCGCCCGAAGTCCGGATGACAATATCAGGATCTGGGCATTCGGCACTATACATGTGGCGATCCAAATCCGCCACTGAAATCTCTGATCGCACACCGTTATTTGCAGCATGACCATTGCATTCGCCAATATGTTCGCTCTGAAACATTTCCATCCTTTCCGCACAGACTTGACTGACAGCATTGACAATCTCAGAAGTCGAGTTGTATGGCATGCAGATAGAAAAGACCAGCCCTGTGTTCCCAGCTGTGCTCGCCATCAGCTTCTCAGCCGCCAACCGCACCGGCTCATATAACAAGTCCAAGTTACCCCAAAAGTTGATCTTACAGTTAATCTTGTTGATTACACTTCGGTTCTCTAAGAGTTCGTTGATTTTTTCCTCCATTAACTGCATCAAGGATTCCACCTCACTTGGGTCCCTTTTAAAATTGTCGATGCTGAATGCGTAGACAGTGATGTACTTCACACCCATTTCATAGCAGTACATCAGACTTGCAATAAGGGTAGAGAAACCCATCCTGTGACCCGCTCCTTCTTGCATGCTTCTGAATTTAGCATATCGACGATTGCCATCCATAATAAATGCAATGTGCTTCGGCATTGGGCCATATGAGAGGATGGCTATGAGGCACTTGCGTAGGAAATTCTGAAGGCTTGAAAGCACACCGGCTGTAACCATCTCATTAGGATTCTCTGCCTTCGGATCCTACACCAAAAGCAAATAAAGAACTGAGCACAGTCTTATATGTTATAAGAATTCTTGTCCATGTCAGCATAACAACAAGGTTATAGCTCTTTGAAGATTTTTACAAGCCTAAGAGTATCTCCATTAGTTCCCTAGAAAATGCTCCCTACACTCAGATTTAGCGAGTTGGTAAATATATATTGGGAACACAAAAAAAAAAACTCTAGCCTCCAACATTTCCAAATTCTTAGGTTGCTAAATATTTTCAAATTACATTGGCTCAACTTTTTTCTAATTAATACTTGCAGCTTTAAAGTTAGTTTTATTTGTACGGTAAAATTTAATAATCATTATTCTTCTCTTCATTACTATTTTTATTCGCATGAATTACAGTCGGTCATTTTTCTCTATTTTTTTTGGATGGGTATCTTTAGACTTATCAACGAGGATGATAAAATCATTCTTTCCACAGCTCAAATTATTCAAAGTGCATTAATTGTACACGGTGCGAACTCGATGGCAAACAAGTGATTTTACGTTGTGATTGACACACAAAATTGGCTATTGGGAGTTCCAAACAGCTCCCTAAGTCCGAGGACTAAATAGAGACATTTAGAAAGCTGGTATATTTGGGAATCTCATTTAAGTAACTGTTGGAGCATGATTTTTTGCTAATAACAACCTAAATTAATTTTAGTGACTTTTTTAGGGGACTATTGAAGATGCTCTAATAACTGATATCTAAATGCTTTATCAAGAAATTAATCAACATATGCTGCTGCAAATATGAAACTCACCACATTAGGTGTGGGAAAGATAAGTGACCCCACCATTCCGATGATGAGGGACTATACGACCAATTACCAAAGCTGCAAACAGGAAAACACATGATTAAAGAAAAGGGTGAATGATCACCATCAGGATAAAGTACAGTTAAAAAGAACCGAAACCAAGCAACATTTGGCATTAGAAAGAACATGGTGCAAGGGTTTTACAAGCAAGCCGCACAACGCAGTAAGCCAGTAATGAGCTCAAGCCGCATCATCTTGGGCCATGAATGGTGAGATCCACTGATTACTAGGTGATTGGAGCGAATGATTTTCCCAGGTGCAAATGATGAGAGCCACTGGGGTTTCAGATCTACAACTAGGCTGCATATCCAAGGGGCGTCCAATTCCAGTTATGACGCACACGATGGGATAAAAAAGCGAGGAGGACAGCACTTCAGTGAAGGTCAGTGTTTCCGCTGCTGATGCAAAAGCGCCTTAGGGACAATAGCTTTGCCTTTTATTTAAGCTCATCTGGGTTGGATCAAATTCTAGTGCTCTTGTAGGTGCCACAATCCTAGTGTTCTTGTAGGACAAAAAGTTGATTACGATTGGAAACTATAGCTAAACACCAAATAAATTAAGAAAGACTGCCGAGGATTAGGACTGCTTACCCACCCAAAGCTTTCCCCTCACCTCCCATACGGCCAGTCAAGAACGAACACACGTAGACGTTTCATCGAGCACATGTTGAGCAAGGGAGGCGAGCACCATAGAGAGAGCCAACTGACCTGCAGATTGAGGACTCGGAGGTCTGGAAGCGAAGGCCGACGAACGAGGGGGGCGATCGAGCGAGAGCGGTGGCGGAGCAGCGAGCAGGTGGTACTATTGGATGAGGAGGGTCGGACTCAGAAGGGGAATTTGTAGCATTCCCATCGTCTCGCTCTCGCGGTCTCGCCGGACGCGCGGAGGCGGAGCGGAGACGGGAGAAGGGCGAGAGAGACACGGAGCCAGCACGTTGCGCTCCTCAAGAATCCAATCTTTTTTGTTGTTTTTTTTCGTGTGCTGCGGGTGACCCGTGCCACCACCACGACTCCTCCGTGAGACCGTGACGCTAGCTGGAAACGCCCGCCGGGTCGCGGGCGCGCCTGTTTATCCGCAACAGTTGGAGCGCGCAGCCAAATCTCTTCTAGTTTCCACCATTGTACGGCACTACGGCCACTGCGATCGTCAACACTTACAAAAAAAAACTTTGTCGTACTTGAACGGCCACTGCGATCTGGAGCTCAACCCCTATCTTTCGTTGACCTCGAGTTCACAGGTGCTACGGCACGCAGCTGCCTTCTCGCCGCATAGGTTGAATACGTGCAGTGAATGGGTCAGGGGGGCCGGAGGAGATGGCGTGCAGCCGCAGTGGATCTCGCATGTTAAGTCCAGTCCATTCGATCAGTACATTCCGTCCATAGAATTCGATCTGTTGTATTCTCTTGGACTAAGCAAGGCGATTGATTGGTTTGGACGCTTATATGAGGTGATTCTAGAGAAGGGATCTGATGTATACTTGTATAGTGATACACCATGTAAAAGTGAAGTTCCAACTTGTACATCACCCTTGGCTGAGACCCCATCGGTGGTGGTATTGAACCACAGGGAGAGGGTGAGGGAGAGGGGAGAGGAAGAGGTGGTCCTCACCGGCGATGAGCACCGTCGTCGACGGTCCTTGCAGGGCGGCGGTCGTCTTGCAACTAGGGCGGTGGAGAAGGATGTCAAGGGAGGTGGAGCTCTAGTGTGGGGGTCGAGGGCGATTTGATCCTGTCCGCCCTTCTCCCTCTTCCTCCCATGCCGCCACGGCACATCGGGCGCAACTCACACTCTCCGCCCGCTCTCGTCTCTCACTTGCTCGCTCACGCCACCTCAAAGCTAGCATGTAGGGCGTTGTCTAGGCCGCGACGTCAGCGCGTGGCACGGCCGCTAGTGCCTCTGCTCGTCGGCAGCGAACAGCTGCGTATCAGCCATAGCCGTCGATCACGCAGATCTTCGACCCAATTTTCACACGATTTTCTAATTCAAACTTGGTTCCAAACCTCTACAAAACTTGCTGAGGAATAGTATGACTACAACTTTGGTTGTTGGCGCTCAAACAAAAGATCAGCCAATTGCTCAAATTTAAGCTCTGAAGATCGACTCGAAAGCTGCTCTAAGTGTTCATCGCCATCCTCAATTTAGTTTCATCAGTTAGACTTCTGAACCGTTCCATTTAACCCACTTCGAGCTTAAATTTAAATATGAGTTCACCCGTTTGAAGCTTAGACAAGTACTCCGATCAGTCCTATGCACATCCGAGTTTTGTTTGGTCAAGATTTCACCAACCTTTTGTGCGGAGAATCTCACAGAAATCAAGTTCCTCTGAAACTTAACAGCCCATCTAAAATATCCAAAATCAGGTTTGCTCATCTAAAACTATCCAAAATCAGATTTAAATCAGATTTGCTAAAACTGGATACCAACATTGACGTACCATGTTAGAGTCACTTGCATCATCAAACTTAGCATTTGAGCTCCCAAACTTGACATATAAATTAAATCTCCAAACTTTCATTAGTGTGCCCCAACATAGCATGACACATCAGCATCCAGTATAAGCAAACTTGGTTTTGAATATTTTTTTGCACGAGCCAAACAAGTTACATGACTCGTTTTTTCTGGTTTTCTAGATGATCTAAATGACACAGCGTGCCGACTGCTGCTGCATTTTTCTTTTTTTACAAAAATCTCGTAGAAATGGAATGATCTACTGAGCGGGTGGTACTCATCCATCCACTGATCGAAAAGAGTGTTGTAGGCAAAATTAACATTTTCTGATGCTGCTGGGTACAGAAGTACTATTCACCACTCTGTTTGGACAACATTTACAGGTATGGAGAATTGCAGACGAGACGACGAAAAGACCATGGAAGCTTCTGTTTTAGCTCTAGATACACAGATCACTTTGTAACTGAATAAAATATAACTCATCGCATATGGTGCCTGAAAGAGCAAACTGAAGTTCAGTGCATCAAGTAATTCAAAAATGGAATCCAAGCTGAAGGAAGGTGCTCTCGCCTCAGTGTTTCCTTTGTCCCACGGCGAACTTTGCAGCGGATGGTTGGGAGACCAAGGCGCTGGTGAGCCTCGTAGCGGTGGCATCCAGAGAAGCCTGAAGATCACACAGGAGAATATTCAGGACGAGAAAAATGGATCTAGATCTCCAAATAGTGAGAGCATGAGTGACTAATTCGTTCTGGAATCTTGGACTACCCACCATAATAGACCCCATCGACCTCCAACACATCAATCTGCAGTAGTCAAGAAACTGAGCCAAGTAAAAATCATAGCATCCAGAAAATCCAGCAATGTGCTCCATAACGTGGCTCAGATGCAGGAAACTGAAGGCTAAATATCTTAGCAAAGCTCAATCTAATTAAACTGGTGTTTTTTCTGCTCTTTGTGAGTATATAAGAGTTTAAGAAAACTAATGCACAGTTTTTTCATCACTAATAACACATTTTTTTCATCATGTGTCCGGTTTTCCAGATAACTGCGATGGAACATAAATGTGCACAACTCTTATTGGATCGTGATGAACAAATGGTCATACTTATTTGATGTTGTACCTATAGTTTCAAACAACAAGGAGCAACATCTAAGTACATCCACACATATTTAAGAGAACCGTCAGCTTTGGCATAATGTCATACCATGGAGGGAATATGACATATTAACATGAAATTCACTGAAACATTGGGCAAATAAAAAACCTGATTTGTTTGTGTTAAAAGCATATTCTTTTGCGATTCAATGAATTCAGTAATGTGGAAAGTGTACAAGCATTGGCTCAGAATTTAATTACAAGTTGATTCACATGTGCTAAATTCCTAAGAAGAGTGCTTGAATCTGATAGAAAACTCATCTAGGTAGGTCAGGACTAACCAATAATTGTACTCGTGGATGATGAGATATGAAATGAAAAGATACAGATATAGATACCCACAGGTACTTGGAGGCCGATGACACGGATACTGTCCATGAGTTCTTGCACCTTGACTGGATCATTGGCCCGCGTTCGCATCAGTGGCCTCCGGATTTGGTCCAGTGGAATTTCCATTATCACTGGGCCCTTCTTCTCCGAATCTGTTGTCAGGGATGGCACTGCTGCACCTGTATAACGAAAGTGTAGACCTCGTTTATACATTCGGCACCATGAACTCCATTGGTAATCATTTCCCACACAAGAAAAGAAACCGATTTGGACATAGGGAGATATATATTTTAGCATGCTGAAACAGTTGGTGTGTCAACATATCTCGTGTGTCCAGGGAAATTACGCAATGAAATTAGTATCTCTATATCAGGAGACATGTGTTCTGCAGGACGCTCATCCCCTAACTTTTTTTTACTAATTTCTTTGTAGCTACTTCTGAATCAGGTAGTGTGTATTTGCTGAAAAAACTAAAATGAACTTCCAATGAATTTGAACCGCACTATGGAATCAATAACCCACAATCTAGTTGCTTGAATCAACTCACTTGGGCACGCCTGCATAGTGCACACCCTAGACACCCCAGCAAATTCAGTAACACGAGGATACAATGTTTGACAAAAAATAAATTCTCTACATCAGTTCCCCAGCTCAAGAGATACCAACTTCGTGGACTGAAGTACTGAACTCAAGCACACGCACACGCACTCCAATAATTCAAAAACAAAACCTGTTGCAGTACAATAAGGACTTGTTCGTTTCTTCAGCATTCCACCCTGGAATCGTTTTAGCTGATCAAAACTTATATAAATTACACAAGCAATCCGGCTAGCAATCGTCAAGGTTATTAAAACGACAAAACGTTGAAACACTCATGGGTGAGTTTTAACTTTTAAACGGTTTAAACAAAGTTTAAACGTAGTTTTAAACAACATAGGGAAATTTCAATATATCATAATTTCAGGCAATTATATCAAGTCAAATACCAAACAACCAACATAAGTTCACATAATAATATTGTGCAAAATGACATGTCCACAACCACATTACCACAATAACAGTGGAGCACCCTTCATCAATCCTTCTTCCTTCAGCAAGCGAGCAACAGGAGGCTAGATTACTCACCAGTGGAGCATACGCCAGCGGACAGTGGGACAGTCAGTCTCTGTACTCTGTAGTCCTGCCGCAGTGGGACAACTGAGGCGGGGCTGGCAGCGCCGGACGGGCGGCGCAAGAGGGAGGACGGCCTGGAGCGCGGCGGCCTGGAGCGGCGGCACGCAGAGGCTCTGAGGCGGGGCTGGAGGACGGCCTGGAGAGCAGCGGCATGGAGCGGCCTGGAGAGCAGCGGCCTGGAGGGAGGACGGCCTGGAGAGCAGCTGCCTGGAGCGGCGGCGGCCTGGAGCAGCGGCACGCAAAGGCGGGGCTCGCGGCGCCGGATGGGCGCCGCAGGAGGGTTGGAGCAGCGGCAGCGGCGGCCTGGAGGCTGGAGCGCGCCCTGGAGTACGGCGGCTGGTGAGAACGCGAGTTCCTAATTGGGTTGGTGATAGTGCGGCCTGTAGCGGCGGGCTGGGCGGGAGTTTCTAATTGGGCTGGGCCAATTTCTAGCAGCAGACGCATTAAACGCCCGAAACGCGGCGTTTCACTCTATACCGCGTTTAAACGTCAAAACGCGACGTTTAAACGACGTTAAACGACGTTTTACGACGAATCGTAAAACGTTTTGTCGTTTCACTTTCTGTCAGCGTTTTATAGTTTAAACGACGTTTAAACGTCGTTTTAACGTCGTTTTAATAAGCATGGCAATCGTTCCAGGCGAACCGAACAGATCCTAAGGGATCGAACAAAGGTGTGAGCAACGCTTCCCAGGAGGACACTACGGAGAAGACGAAGGATACAACCACTTCAGAAGGAAGGGCGCGTCACGTGAGGAAAGCCAGCGTTCACATATCCGGTCCAGAATGGGCCGTGTAACATGGTCGTATTTGGGTTCGCATATCCGGTCCAGAATGGGCCGTGTAACATGGCCATATTTGGGCCATGTCTTAATAAGGAGTATTAAACCCTGGACAAGGGAAACGCATGGGAAAACAGATAGCTATAGCTACACGCCACCATCCTATCTTCCTCTCCACGTCTCCTTCCTTCTCCTCTACTCTTCAGCCTTCCCTCATCAGAGGTGTTAACAAAAGGGGATCATGCAAGTACGTTGCTAGAGACAACCTAATAATTAGTATTAAACCCTGGACAAGGAAGGGAAACGCATGGGAAAACAGATAGCTACAGCTACACGCCACCATCCTATCTTCCCCTCCACGTCTCCTTCTTCCTTCTCCTCTACTCTTCAGCCTTCCCTCATCAGAGGTGTTAACAATCTGGTATCAAAGCCCACCGACCCCGGATCCCATCGGTAACTGCCCCCGGCGACCCCGATCGGCGGCCATGGCGTACTCCGACGCTGCCACCTGCCAGCTGCTCGACGAATTGCAGCATATGGAAGAGCGCCTCTCCGGCGTCATCAGCGGGCGTTGCGACGGCGTACAACGACATGTGGACGAGCGCTGCGACGACATACAAGCTCACTTCACATCACGCTGAGAATCCATTCAGCAGCAAGTTGACGTCGCGGCGCTACGCGGCGAGGAGCGTCTGATCGCGCTCGAGGCGATGAAGTCCGACTACGACCTCTGGCATCCGGATCTGGAGAAGCGAGTCGAGGACATTGCCTTGGAGGTGAACCACGTCAACCGCTTCCTCGAGCATGAGCATCAGGCGACGTCCTTCGTCAAGCCCGGCATATTCGGTCCTCACGAGTCGGCTGCCGCGCGCTCATCTGCCGGCCACCACCATGCCGACGGGCCATTCGGCCACCGCTTCGAGCCAAATCACCAGGAGCGTGAGTCGGGGTGTGCGGATTTCACCCGACTCACGGCCCGGTCAAGGGTACGTACTCAGGCCACCCTACCCGTGTTGCTGGATTCATGCCTGAGCAGTTTTATCCTCACGAATCACCACACGAGATGGGTCGATCTGGTTACGGAAGATTGCCGAAACTTAATTTTCCACTGTTTGATGGGAATCAGCCACAACTTTGGAAATCCAAGTGTGAAAAATACTTTGAGATGTATGAGACCGAATACCACATGTGGGTGAAAGTAGCTACTATGCATTTCGAAGGGCGCGCAGCGCGATGGCTTCAATCTGTTGAGCGTCGCCTGCGTCAGTTATCCTGGGAGGAGTTTTGTACACTTGTCCACGACCGTTTTGGTCGTGAGCAACACGAAACCCTGATTCGCCAGCTGTTTCACATTAGGCAAACCACTTATGTACCTGAGTATGTCGATCAGTTTCACTCATTAGTGGATGAAACAAGCTTTAGTGGCTGCCCCAGTGTTGGCTCTACCCGATTTTTCCCTTCCATTTTGCATTTACACAGATGCCTGTCTTACTGGTATTGGCTCTGTTCTCATGCAGCAAGGCCACCCCTTGGCGTTTCTCACTAAAGCTCTTGGACCCAAGAATCAAGGCTTGTCCACGTACGAAAAAGAGTATATGGCAATCATGGTAGCTGTGGCTCATTGGCGATCCTACCTCCAGTTAGCTGAATTCCATATTTACACAGATCATCAAAGTTTGACCCAGCTCAACGAACAGCGCCTGCATACAGTGTGGCAACAGAAACTGTACACAAAGTTGGTTGGGCTACAGTATCGTATTATCTATAAGCGTGGCTGTGATAACGCCGCAGCTGATGCTTGTCTCGTTGTCCCCAACCGGCATCTCAGTTGTTCCACATCTCCCAGTGTACTCCAACATGGATCACTGAAATCCAGCAGAGCTATCAGCAGGATAATCAGGCCCAACAGTTACTAGCTGAATTGGCAATCAGTTCTGACCACACTTCAGCTTTCACATTGCAGCAAGGTATTATCAGGCATAAGGGTCGTATATGGATCGGGAACAACAAAGAGTTGCAATTCAAAATCATGTCGGCGCTGCATGATTCATCTGTCGGGGGTCATTCAGGTGTTCACGTCACATATCGGCGGATTAAACAGCTATTCTCTTGGAAGGATATGAAGCGACATGTACACCAGTTTGTGCAATCATGTGCTGTCTGTCAACAGGCAAAGCCGGATTGAGCTCGTTATCCCGGTTTGCTCTCACCTTTGCCTGTTCCTCCACATGCGTGGCACACCATTTCCATGGACTTTGTGGAAGGGCTTCCCAAATCTAACGCCATGGACTGCATTTTGGTCATTGTGGATACTTTTTCAAAGTATGGTCATTTCCTCTCCCTGGCTCACCCGTTCTCAGCAGCAAAGGTAGCCAAATTGTTCCTTGACAACATCTACAAGCTTCATGGAATGCCAGTCAAGATTGTGTCTGACCGAGATCGGGTCTTCACTAGTAATTTCTGGCAGCAACTATTTCAGTTGACTGGTACACAACTTTGTATGAGCTCTGCATATCATCCGCAGTCGGATGGGCAAACAGAGCGAGTTAACCAATGCATTGAGACATATTTGCGCTGCTTTGTTCATGCGTGTCCAACAAAATGGTGTCACTGGCTTTCCGTTGCTGAGTTTTGGTATAACACAAATTACCATTCTGCTCTTGGTCGTTTGCCATTTGAAGTTCTCTATGGCCACCCACCCCGCTACTTCGGAGTCTCCACATCAGAAGCTGTCAATGCCCAAGATCTGCAAGCATGGCTCCAGGATCGTGAGGTTATATCACGTCTCGTCCAGCAGCATCTGGAACGAGCTCAGGCAAGAATGAAGCGCCAAGCTGACCAAAAGCGATCCGAACGCAGTTTCAATGTGGGAGATCAGGTTTATCTCAAGCTCCATCCGTATGTGCAGTCATCTGTTGCTACCCGTTCCAATCAGAAATTGGCTTTCAAGTTCTTCGGGCCCTATACTGTTCTGCAACGCATTGGTTCTGTCGCATACCGCCTGCAGTTACCCGAACATGCCACCATCCACCCGGTCTTTCATGTATCACAACTCAAGGCGTCAGTAGGAAGGCAGCATTCTGTGATTCCGGTTTTACCATCTGCTGACCATGTTTTACAGGTTCCAGTACAACTGCTCGACCGTCGATTGATCCAGCGCGGTGGCGCCATGGTCGCACAAGTGAAAACGCGCTGGTCAGGCCTGGATCCTACACTGGCCACCTGGGAGGACGCCGAAGCTCTAAAGGCCAAGTTTCCTCATGCACCCGCTTGGGGGCAAGCGGTGTCTGAAGAGGAGGGGAATGTGAGCAACGCTTCCCAGAAGGACACTACGGAGAAGAAGAAGGATACAACCACTGAGAACACAGCTTCAGAAGGAAGGGCGCGTCGCGTGAGGAAAGCCAGCATTCGCATATCCGGTCCAGAATGGGCCGTGTAACATGGCCGTATTTGGGCCGCGTCTGTAAGACTGCCTCCAACAAGGATCGGTATATGGTTCTGTCCTCTATATTTAGCGTCTTCACTCGTTTGAAGGCGCCCAACAACGACCGCTATTTCATCCACTAAAAGATAGAGGGTGTCCTTTGGCCGCTACATTTAGTGTCTTCCTGTGCATCCGCTATCACAGCGGCCGCCGCTGCCGAGGAGGAACGTGCACCAGATCACAAGGTGGAGGCCGCACGCGCCATATCACCGGAAAAGGAAGGAGGTCGTGCGGCCGCCGATGAGGAGAGCATACAACCAACGTGGAGCAGAGCGTGCGGCCACCGCAAGAAGCAGGAGCACACGCGGCCACCGGCGAGAAGGAGACAGCACAGTCGTCGACATGGAGAAGAGTGCAGGTGCCAGCGTTGAGGAGGAGCGCGCATGGCTGCCGGCTGCCGGCGAGGAACCCAAGCGCGCGCAGCCACCAACGAGATGAAGCAGAGCGAGCAACAGATCACCAGCAGGATGAGCATGCACACCGTCTGTAGCGTTTTCTCTTTTTTTTATTTCAGTTAGAAATACATTGAAAATAACTGGGTAGAAATTTGTGGTTAATAATATTAGTGAAAATATGGAAAATGTGATAAGGACGAAATTTAGAGGATATTGCTAGAGAAAGTCTAGATATAGAGAACGAAATCTTTTATAAAGTGTTGTAAAGGATAAAGAATATTTCTTTAGAGGACGAAATTTAGAGTAGAGACAACCTAATAATTAGTATTAAACCCTGGACAAGGAAGGGAAACGCACGGGAAAACAGATAGCTACAGCTACACGCCGCCATCCTATCTTCCTCTCCACGTCTCCTTCTTCCTTCTCCTCTACTTTTCAGCCTTCCCTCATCAGAGGTGTTAACAAAAGGGGATCATGCAAGTACCGTTGGAGGAGGAAGCGGAGAGCGCCAGATTCCTGCTCCTCGTTCCGCTCGCGCTCCTTCCCCTTCCTGGAGCGAAGGAGGCGTACGGGACCGCGCTGCGGGGGAGGAGGGCGCCGGGGCCCATCGCCAAATCCAGGGTCGAACTCGACGCCATGGCTGCCGTGCTGCTGCCCGGTCTGTTGCCGGGCCCCGCCGAGAGGCCGTAGCGTGTCAGAGTGTCGCGTCGATGTGTACCACAAGAGTTATCTGGGCTAGATGTTAGAGCAAATGGGCCGATCAGCACAGAAATGGCATGATTCGAGCGTCACGCATGTACAACATCGAGTAGATCGATTTTCCAAGTAAGGAGAGTAGGAGACAGACAGACACCTAACACTATTCCTAATCTAAAGTATACTTCAGTATCTAAAAATGAAATGAATGCTAATGCTAAAAATCAGCTAAATCATAAGTGAAACGTTATGCATACACTAAAGAGGAAAAACGATATCCCTCCTCTCATGGTCCGGGTCTGGTCCGTAAACTCGCACAGAGATTTATTGCATGATATTGTACCTCCATCAGAAGGTCTAGACTATATGGTCGGCTGCGAACCTATAGAGAGGTTTATGTGGGGATATTGTCCCTCTCCTAGACAGTTCGGACCTATGGTCCGAACGGTCTATGAGCCCGAAGAGAGATTCATGCACGGATATTGTACCTCCTACATATGGTTCGAACCTTATGGTCGTACGGTTCGAAAATCCACATACAACAAAGAGGGTCCTACAGGGGTACCGTCCCTCCTCTGTTCTAGACCCATGTGTCACACCCGGATTTAAGGAATAAAGTCGGGTGCATCTCATATGTGCACCAAAAAAACATCACATATAATAAAAAAGTGTATAGAGATAAATATCACAAGTATCATTATTACATAGTGGAAGTCTTACAAAAATAAATGATAATAATAAAATGCTAATATTATTCCTTGGCGCCATCAAGCTGACTAGGAGACGCCACCTAGATCAACTCGTACTCCTCATTATAGGGCTCTTCCTGGACCACCTGCTCTTCACCTGTGGGGGGTTATATGTCGCAAGAGTGAGCTCACAAAAGATCATAGCTCAACAAGTTGTGGGAATAATGTGCATGAACTCACCAAAGGTGGGAGTTCATGTGAAGTGTAAGGCTAATCAATAAATAAGGGTTAAAGCTGAGCATTGCTTTTAATAAGTTGGTCAAATTTTATTAGCAGTTACTAAATATAAGTAAATACCAAACCAGAGTGATAATAGATCAAAATAGTAATAAACCCTAATGCGATGCAAATGACAAATTGAATTTAATTCCATAAATTAATCATGTGAGGGTCCGAGACGCTCATAACCGTGAGCACGACTGATATACCAGTTTTATACTCCGCGGAGGTTGCACATCTTTACCCACAAGTCATGTTACCCATCTCCCAAGGGATCGCGATTTTCCATACACCTCTACCAAGGAAGCGAGGCAGGGTAACACCACGAGGCCTTTACAAAGTTCCACTAGCTTCAGATAACCGCTACAGTTTCTAAGAAGCTCCAATACATGGATCCCTCACCTGACCACAATCGCAGCAAAATCAACCCAAGGACCTCCCTACACTGACCACTCCCCTACTGCCCATGTCCCTTTCGGTTAAGGTAATAATCCACTAGCTTTCCTAATTAGTCAGCCAAGTGCGTCCCATAGTAACCTTGTGGTAGCACTGTTTTCCTGGGTGGTTGCTCCATGTTCTAATTAACATAATGATCTTATCATGAACAGTAAATAACAAACTGATAATAAAAATATGATCATGAATAATGTGTATGTCCATACCCAAAACCACATAAAGAAATAGCAGGTACTACAAAAAAATCAGTGGTAAATAAGGTATAAAGATAGCCAAACTAGGGTAACCTATTGGGTCCCATCAAAATTAACCTATGCAGATCATTATGATTAATAAGAATATTATTGGGTAAAAAGAAGTGATCAATGGCACAACTTGCCTTCAACGAGCTTCTGCTCAGCAATCTCCACCTGCTGAACACATGGGTCCTCTGTGGCTTGCTCGTCTACTCGCAACAATACAAACAAACATGGTATAGCAGAAATTAACATCACACCAAACAATAGAACAAAATGCATGATAATATTCTACGCGTTGTAACGAGATAGTAGGAACAAGAATCACTAAATTCGAAGTTACGGTTGTTAAGTTATGAATTTCTAAAGTTATTTAGTCCTAGTATAGAATAATTGAAGTGAATAATTTTAATCCAAGTTTCATGGCTAAACAGAGTTACTAGATGATAAAGAATATTAAAAAAATTAATGCCACTAGAATGGATCAATTTGGAGTTAAAATGAATTAAATATGAATTATACAAGTTTCTAGAATTATTTTTTACTAAAAATCAATTTCTATAATTAATTATCTGTTTTTTCTGATCTCTAGACTGGCGCGCAAAAACAGAGAAGTTCGGGGTTAGATCCGTAAAATTCCTAAGACTCAGGCTTGTTCAAGGGTGGACTGCGGGTTTATTCTTAAATAGTACCGGGACTCTTTAGTAAATGTGACGCAGCGAAGGGGTATCTAGTGATGCTGGTCGTAGGATCAGAGCCCAACGCCCTAGATTAAATCGTGAAGTTCTGATGTTCATCAGGCATACAGGACCGGAGGATCTATGATGGACGGTCCAGATTTAATGAACGACGTGGTTATGCGCTACCACATCGAAACAGTCCATCCCGAGATCTACGGTTACCAACCCTTCCCCCCTCCCCGATCTAATCCTAGGCGTTGGATAGAAATCCTACGGCGACCACACCACGCTCCCATCCGGTCACGCCGAGCGATGGCGCCACGCCCCCTCGCGGCGGAGGCCATGGCCGGAGGTGGCCATATCGGTGGACTACGCCCTAAACTCCAATTGGTATGGTGCTATGTGTGAAGAATGGCAAAGCGAACTCGCGGGTTGTTCTCGGCGGGGTGCAAGTTCGGCGAAATTCATGACTCCGGCGAGGAATTCCCACGGCTTCAGCAAGCCCCTCCTCGGTTACTCCCTCGCACGACGTCAATGCGACCAAAACAAGCCTCGGATGGCCACACGGGAGCCGAAATCGCACTAATGATGGGTATCCGCGACGACGGTGATATACCTCCGCACAGAACGTGCCGGCGCAGTGGATGGCGTGGAGAAGCGGCGGCAAGAAAATGGGAGCAGCGGGCGAGGTCGTGGGGTCCGATATTTGTAGGCGAGGTGGGGTACGAGGCGGCTGCAATGGAATCCGGAGCTTACGGCTGGTAGAGGCATGCACGGAGGTGGGTGTCGCGCGGAGAAGACGGTAGCGCGTAGGTGTTGAGGGACTGTCTGGTGGGCCCCGCGGAGCAGCAGCACGAGTGCGAGAGAGCGAGCCTATCAAGGGGCCCCCGCCTGTCGGCGCGTCGGCGCCGTCTCCACTAGCTGGGCCGAGCGCGCGGAGTAAAACAACCATGGGCCAAAAGTAGTAGGGCTGGCCCAATTAGATTTGTTTTCTTCTTTTCTTTTCTGTTTTTGTTTTCCTTTTATTTTTTTGAATTCCAAATTTGAATTCAAAGTTTTGTGGTGAAATTTGTACCCAAATTTTTAGTGTATGATTTGAACATATTATTATGGAATTAATTTATAAATTTATTTTGTATTGTGCAGTATTTCTCTCTTTCCTTCTCTATTTTCAAACCCTAATTTCAATTTGGGGGTCCAATTCAAATCTCAAATCATTATTATATTTTTATTAGTACTATAGTTATTATTATTAAATGCACACACAAATAAAACTCCAACATGATGCATAGAGTATTTTATTAGTTAATTGTTCACCTAAATTTAGGTATTCCCATGTGATAATGAGTAGAAGATCAAAACACCTAATGACATCCACCCCTTTTCTTATTATTTCCAAACCGGGTATTACAAATCATGCCCCTTAAAAAGAATCTCGTCCTCGAGAATAGGAAGGACTAGGGAAAAGGTGGGGAAAATCTACTCGTAGCTCTTTTTCTCTTTCCCAAGTGGCCTCATCTTCACCATGGTGACTCCATTGCACTTTGCACATTTTAATCACTTTACTCCTTGTAACACGAGTCAAAGTATCAAGAATCTTGATAGGATACTCAGTATAAGTTAGATCATCTTGAACACTAAGATCCTCCATAGGTAGTTGCTCTTCAGGTATCCGGAGGCACTTCTTCAGTTGGGACACATGGAAGACATCATGTACATCCGCAAGATGGTCGGGTAATTCTAGTTGATAGGCAACTTCCCCCACTCGCTTTAGGATCAAGAAGGGACCAATAAAGCGAGGGGACAACTTTCCTTTAACTTTAAATCTTCGCATACCCCAGATCGGTGACACCTTCAAATACACATGATCACCCTCCTTGAACTCTAGCAGTCTCCTCTGGGTATCTGCATAACTTTTCTGCCTTGACTGCGCATATGGATGAAAACGGTCAGTAAACACTAAAACCATTACCGTTTTCATATTTTTTATCGGAAACAAAATCGAAAACGGTAACTCCAAAAACAGAAACGATATCGGTATTTCAGAAACATCGGAAACGAAAGTTAGGTGCGGAAAATACACGGGTAACTGTCGAAATCTAAAATACGATCAATAAACATATCAAACTTCACAATACAACAAAGTTGACAAAAGATCACAAAGACCACAAGTTCACAATTCATGATATAACGAGTTCACAAAATAACAAGTTCACAAGGATCACAAATTTATAATATAAAAAGTTTACAAAGATCACAAGTTCACAATATAACAAGTTCACAGTATAACAAGTTCATAAAGATCACAAGTTCACGGACTCAAAGTTCACAATTCACAATATCCACTCGATCTAGCTGACATGGCATGCTTAGTTATGAAATATTTTTTCCTCACATAAAGAGTTTTTCACAACCTCACAGGAAAACCCTAAAACCTAGTGTGTGGAAAAGACAGACTGTCAGCTCTCTATCATTATATATTACTAATACATAACATGTACATAGAAAAGGGTGGATTCGTTCGAGAGACCAGATCGTTAATCCCAACTGCCTTCCAACACCATCTATCCAAAAAAATTCTTAAGGTGTCCAAAAAATACAAAAATAAGTAATCCTTATCTAGAGACGTACAGGCGATGCGAAAAATCACATGCTGGAAAATTCCAAAAAATCTGAGACGCAATTCCGAAAAAATCCGAGACGCAATTCCGAAAAATTCCGAGACACAAATCCGGTAATTTCCGACAAAAACCGGTAACCGAAGGAAACGGTCGGTAAAACACCACACCGATTCCGATAGAAAATTCTGAAAACCGATTCTGTTTTCGAAAAATATCGTTACCAGTGAATCCGATCAAAATATTTTGAAATCGGTTTCCGGAATACCAAAAAATTCTGAAACCATTTTCATCCCTAACTGCGCAGTCCTCAAGTTCTCCCTTATCAACCGGACTTGTTCTTCTGCCTATTGTATAATTTCTGGCCTAAAGAACTGCCTTTCACCAGTTTGATCTCAATACAAAGGAGTCCTGCATTTTCTGCCATACAGAGCTTCAAACGGAGACATCTTCAAACTGGCCTGGTAGCTATTATTGTAAGAGAACTCTGCATAGGGCAAACTCTTATCCCAACTGCCACCATGTTTAAGAGCACATGCTCTTAACATATCCTCTAGTACTTGGTTAGTTCTCTCGGTCTGCCCGTCAGTTTGAGGATGGTAGGCCGAGCTGAAATTCAGTCTTGTATCCAAGCACTCATGCAACTTTTGCCAAAACCGAGAAGTAAATTGTGATCCCCGGCCTGACACGATCTTCTTGGGCGCACCGTGTAGACATACTATCTGTGCCATGTACAACCCTGCTAGCCTAGCTCCTGAATATGTGGTCTTCACTGGGATAAAGTGGGCTACTTTAGTTAGCCTATCCACAACCACCCATATAGAGTCGTACCCAGTAGATGTGCGGGGTAGGCCTACATTGAAGTCCATGCCAATTTCTTCCCACTTTCACTCAGGTATCTTAAGCGGGTGCAATAAACCGGCGGGTCTTTGATGTTCCGCTTTTACCCTCTGGCAAACATCACATAGTGCTACATGCAAAGCAACATCCTTCTTTAGTCCATACCACCAATACTTCTGCTTCAAGTCCTGGCACTTCTTTGTACTGCCCGGATGGATGGAGTAAGCTGAGTCATGTGCCTCCTTCAATATGGTCTCCTGAAGACTATCAATCTCAGGAACACAATGTAGGATTACGGGGAGGCTACGCTAGCGCAAAACAAAATTTTCAACCCCATAATACCAAGAACTACTGCGGTTATAGGTCATGGAATTACCACTAGACGCGCAGAGCAGCGGAAGACGTCTCGATGTAGACGAACACGTCGAGCAGTGTCGTGCAGTCGTCGGCGTCCTTCACGTCCTCGCACGGTTCGTCCTAGTGCTCCAGATGCAGCACCTCCGAGGTATCCACACGTACAGGGAGGAAGCGCCGCGTACCGAACTGCTAGGTTCGCGACGGCGGCTTGGCGAGGGCGAGAGGTGAGCGGCGGCTGCTCGTTTGCTGGTGGCAAATTAGGTTAAGCCTAACCGCGTCCCCGCCCCTCATTATATAGGCGTTATGGTGGGCTTCTGACACCGAGGCCCATCATTAACCCTAAAGCCCAGTCTAATTTTGGATCTAATCCGAGTTAGGCTTCCTTCCCCCTTAAGTGTGTGACCCTATAGGTTCACGTACAAATAGACATAGCCCGAGTACTCTTACTTGGCCCAATAATTGACAACGGCCTCTAGCAAGACATGTCAACTCCTATGCGCACGTAAAGATCATATCAGACGAACCATTGCAACATTACGTACATGTTGTTCCCTTTGTCTCACGATATTTGGTCTGGCTCTAAGCCGACCTCTCTTTCTCGATACTGTGAATTGGAATCCTTTCAATGGTTAACTCTTAACCCTAGCACGGCCATGCATTTCTTGATCCAATCACTCGAGGGGCCCAGAGATATCTCTCTCACAAAGAGAGGGACAAATTCCATCTTGACTGACCATGTCTCACAGCATGCTTCCTGACAAACCCAAAACTACCTTTATAACTACCCAGTTATGGAATAGCGTTTGATAGTCCCTAAGTAAGTCAATTCACATCTTGAGAACATGCGACAATCTCAGGTTTAAGGATACAATATTCATGTTGCAAAAAGAGAACTATATTACAATATCTCACGTTGGGTCGGTCCAGCCTCATGTCATACATGCGCCCACATTATTAGTTTAACATCTCCATGTTCATGACTTGTGAAATGTAGTCATCAACTAATACATGTGCTAGTCATCGACTCTGACTAGGGACATCATTTAGAATAACCATATAAGTAAAGAATCTCACAAACAATTCACATAATTGCTAATCAATACAAGGTGCCTTCCATGGATATTCAATTAAGCAATATATATATCATGGATACAAAGAAATATGCTCATCTCTATGATTATCTCTAGGGCATATTTCTAACAGTCTCCCACTTGCACTAGAGTTAATCTAGAAGATATCTAATACCCATAGATCTCATGTGTGCCTCATGCTTAGGTTGTGGAAGAGGTTTTGTCAAAGGATCAGCAACATTCAAATCCGTATGTATTTTGCATATCTTTATCTCACCCCGCCTAATGAATTCCCGTATGAGGTGAAACTTCCGCAGTACGTGTTTGTTTTTCTGGTGGTTCCTTGGCTCCTTAGCTTGCGCAATAGCCCCATTATTGTCACAGTAGAGGTTCAATGGACTAGAAGCATTAGGAAACACACCAAGCTCGATGAGGAACTTCCTTATCCAAACACCTTCCTTCGCAGATTCAGAAGCTGCAATGTACTCGGCTTCTGTTATAGAATCAGTCACAGTCTCCTGTTTGGAACTCTTCCAACTAACAGCACCACCATTTATTGTGAACACAAAACCTGATTGCGATTTTAACTCGTCTGGGTCAGTTTGGAAGCTAGCATCGGTGTAACCAGTTACAACGAGATCCTCCTTACCCCCATATACCAGGAACATATCTTTAGTCCTTCTTAAGTACTTAAGAATGCCTTTTACTGCTGTCCAGTGATCCTCACCTGGATCAGCCTGGTACCTACTCGTAGCACTTATAGCGTATGAAACATCTGGGCGTGTACTTATCATGGCATACATGATTGATCCAATTGCTGAGGCGTATGGTACCTTACTCATGCGCTCCTGCTCATTAGCCGTCGCAGGACATTGCATCTGGCTAAGGTGTTTACCATGTGACATAGGTATGAACCCTTTCTTGGACTGTTCCATGTTGAACCGTTTCAAAACCTTGTCAATGTACGTATCTTGACTTAATCCTATAAGCCTCTTCGACCTATCTCTATAGATCCTTATGCCCAAAATATATGCTACTTCCCCTAAGTCCTTCATAGAAAAACTCTTTTTCAGTGAAGCCTTGACGGATTCCAGCATAGGAATGTCATTCCCAATCAATAATATGTCATCCACATACAAGATCAGAAATACAACAACGCTCCCACTTTCCTTCTTGTAAACACAAGCTTCTTCTTCATTCTGATGAAAACCAAGCCCTTTGATCACTTCATCAAAACGAATGTTCCAACTCCGAGATGCTTGCTTCAACCCATAAATGGATTTCTGTAGTTTGCATATCTTTCCAGCATTGATCGGATCGACAAAACCCTCGGGCTGTATCATATACACGTCCTCATCTAGGTTTCCATTAAGGAAAGCTGTTTTGACATCCATCTGCCAAATCTCATAATCGAAATATGCGACAATAGCTAGAATGATCCGAATAGATTTAAGCATCGCTACTGGCGAGAATGTCTCGTCATAGTCAACTCCTTGAACTTGTTGAAAACCCTTTGCAACAAGTCGAGCCTTATAGATGTGAACATTTCCATCCATGTCTTTCTTCTTCTTATAGATCCATTTGCATTCTATAGGTCTAACACCATCAGGCGGGTCAACCAAGTTCCAAACTTGATTTTCTCCCATGGAATCTATCTCGGATCTCATGGCGACATGCCATTTCTCGGAATCTGGGTCCATCATCGCTTCTGAATATGTTGCAGGTTCGTCGTTGTCTAACAACAACACTTCCCCATTGCCCAACAATAGCACTTCTCCTCGTGCCTCATGAAGCCTTGCTGACCTTCGTGGTTGTGGTGGTGATTCTCTTGCCATAGACGTCTCAACTTGTTCTGCTACATTAGCATCACTTGTTGAATCTTGTCCCACTGGCTCATCCTGAACTTCTTCAAGATACACCTTTTGTTTACTTTTCTCTCTTTTGAGAAACTCTTTCTCTAAGAACACACCGTTCCGGGCGACAAACACTTTGCCCTCTGACCGGTGGTAAAAGTAATATCCTAAAGTTTCCTTTGGATATCCCATGAACATGCACTTGTCCGATTTTGGAGTGAGTTTATCTGACTGAAGTCGCTTGACGTAAACCTCACAACCCCAAATCTTCAGAAAAGACAAACTGGGAGTCTTCCCAGTCCACATCTCATATGGTGTCTTAACTACGGACTTAGACGGTACCCTATTTAGTGTGAAAGCTGCTGTTTCTAGAGCGTATCCCCAAAACGACAAAGGTAGGTCCGACTGGCTCATCATTGATCGAACCATATCCAATAAAGTCCGATTACGTCGCTCAGACACGCCATTCCTCTGAGGCGTTCCAGGCGGCGTAAGCTGTGGAACAATTCCACAACTCTTTAGATGATTGCTAAACTCATGACCCAAATATTCACCTCCACGATCTGATCGCAGTGCTTTAATTTTCTTGCCACGCTGATTTTCTACTTCATTCTGAAACTCTTTGAACTTTTCTAAGGATTCAGACTTGTGTTTCATTAAGTAGACATACCCATATCTACTAAAATCATCAGTGAAGGTTATGAAGTATTGGAATCCTCCCCTAGCTGTCGTACTCATTGGTCCGCACACATCAGTATGTATGAGTTCCAATAAATCTAACGTCCTCTCCGGTAAACCCGTGAAGGGCGCCTTGGTCATCTTACCAAGTAAGCAAGCTTCACATGTCTCGTATGATTCAAAATCAAATGAAGTTAAAAGTCCATCAGAATGAAGCTTCTTCATGCGATTCTCACTTATATGACCCAAACGACAGTGCCACATGTAGGTAGGACTTAAATCATTAGGCCGAGGCCTTTTAGCACTAATATTACAGATAGGTGCATCATCAAGATTTAAAATGAATAACCCAGTCATAATGGATGCAAAAGCCACAAACATGCCATTCTTAGAGATCACACAACCATTGTTTTCACTCGCAAATGAATAACCATCCTTCATCAAACATGAAGGAGACATAATGTTTCGACTCATACTAGGAACTAGATAACAATTATTTAACTCCAAAATAAATCCTGATGGGAGGTGGAGTTGCATCGTCCCGACGGTCAACGCAGCAACTCTTGCATTATTGCCTACCCGGAAATCAACTTATCCTCTTTTCACGCTTCTACTTCTTATCATTCCCTGCATCGAATTGCAAATATGGGCAACCGATCCGGTATCAAATACCCAAGAATTAATATAAGAATCAGCAAGAAAAATTTCTGTAATGTGAATAGCAAGTGTACCTGCTGCGGCTATACCCTTACCACCGCGATCCTTAATAGAGGCCAAGTACTGCTTGCAATTCCTTTTCCAGTGACCAAGTTCTTTGCAATAAAAGCACTCTGCATCTGCAGCTGGTCTAGCCTTGGGCTTTTGATTTGGCTTGGATACTGTATCTTTTGCCTTGCCCTTCTTCTTTTGAGATTTACCCTTCTTCTTAAAGTTGGGTTTGTTTTGGACCGCCATCACATGGCCGCTGCTGCCAGCACTTTTCTTTATGTCCCCCTCTGCAGTTTTCAGCATGCCACATAGTTCATTGAGGCCCCTCTTCGCCCCATGCATATGGTAGTTCGTGATGAAGTTTCCATAGCTGGGCGGAAGAGATGCCAAAATGAAGTCAGTGGCCAACTCTTGGCTTATTGGGAAGCCTAGCTTCTCCAACCTCTGACTGTAACCAACCATTTTGATTACGTGTGGCCCAACTGCTGCGCCTTCTGCTAGCTTGCATTCCAGAAAGGCTTTGGACACATTGAACCTTTCAGTCCTAGCCTGAGTCTGGAACATATCCTTGAGCGCCACGATCATATCGTGCACCTCATGGTTTGTCTCAAACTGTATCTGCAGCTCAGGCTCCATGCAAGCAAGCATTAGGCAACTCACTTCAAGATTAGTATCCATTGCTTTCTTGTAAGCGGTTTTAGCTGCAGCAGTTGCATTTTCACCAGGATCCTCTGGTAGTGGGGTGTCTAGAACGTCTTCCTTTTTTTCAGCCCTGAGAACAATTCTCAGGTTACGGATCCAATCCGTATAGTTTGTTCCATTTAACTTATCCTTTTCAAGAATTGATCGCAAAGTAAATGTTAGTGTGCCAGGTGCCATTTATCTACAACAAAATAATGCAAAATACTAAGACAAAAATATCCATGACAGAGTAAATCATATTAAACATTTAATAGTCTACTCCCACTAAAATCAATATCCCTCGATTGATACTTAGTGATTCAGAACCCACAACTAACAAGTCTACTAGTGAGCTTTAGCATCACCGCTAGAAGACAAGGTAGATCGGTAAGCAACTCCTTGCTAATCATATCATATATATGACTCCTGTTGTTGGGTGACATCTCTATGTCTCGGCTCCCAACCTTATGCCTCAAAGTCCTTAACCATTAAGCTGACTTTGTTTAAGTTAACCAACCCTTTCTGCAGTTCGTATCCGATACAAACCTATCTAGTCAAGGAAAACTGGTGGCACCCTAATTTCATAGACCCACCACCAATTGTACAAGACTTATGATAGTGCAAGGTTTGGAGAGGCATTTAAGCTTAAACATTTATGAGGGATCGTCCTACTTATATCATCGCACGCAAGGACATATATGCAATATGAACAAGTAGAACATTAAGAATGGCATTCACACAACAGTTGTGATTCGGTATGGCTTGCTGTCACATGGTGATCCCCATCTCCAATAATCTGTCCATCACGATGATCTCCATCTCCATGATATAGGTATGCCATCCTTCAGGTGATGAGTCCTTCAAGACCTATCTAACGTATGCTTGTAAACAAATTACATATACGCTTTGGATCATCACATGTTGACACGCAGGTCATTACATTAAATTTGGACAATACATATGGCTCCAGCCGTATTGCCCAGGTCACGACACGCAGGTCATGAATAATTCATTAATATGTATCATATACACAATAGCCATACCGATCACAAGATGCCCTGCAAAAACAGGTTAGACAAACACGTTTCTATATGTTCGCCACTACAGCAGATAGCCACGGCGGTCCCGCTGGCCGGTCAGCGGGCGGGGGGTCGAGGGGGGAGCCGCCCCCCGCGGGTCTCAGGGAAACCTCACAGGATTCCATGCATCATATGTATGGAAATTCCACTGGAAATCTCATGCGGTTGATCAAATCAACCCAAGTCCGAGACTTTCGACCCGAAGAAGATTACACTCATGACGTCGATCTGTTACGTCAATCTGCTGGTTGTGTACGCAGTTAGCCCCGATGGTGATTCCAGCCGGTAGGGGCAAGTCGCGCACATAACAGAGAAGGACGAACTAATCTTTTCAGTCATATCCGATGTAATCTACTTCAACCCTTTATAACCAATTGATCTAATCAAACCGTGCATCCAGACCTAAAACTACGCAGAACCTGCCTCTGATACCACTGTAGGATTACGGGGAGGCTACGCTAGCGCAAAACAAAATTTTCAACCCCATAATACCAAGAACTACTGCGGTTATAGGTCATGGAATTACCACTAGACGCGCAGAGCAGCGGAAGACGTCTCGATGTAGACGAATGCGTCGAGCAGTGCCGTGCAGTCGTCGGCGTCCTTCATGTCCTCGCACGGTTCGTCCTAGTGCTCCAGATGCAGCACCTCCGAGGTATCCACACGTACAGGGAGGAAGCGCCGCGTACTGAACTGCTAGGTTCGCGACGGCGGCTTGGCGAGGGCGAGAGGTGAGCGACGGCTGCTCGTTTGCTGGTGGCAAATTAGGTTAAGCCTATAACCGCGCCCCCGCCCTCATTATATAGGCGTTATGGTGGGCTTCGGACACCGAGGCCCATCATTAACCCTAAAGCCCAGTCTAATTTCGGATCTAATCCGAGTTAGGCTTCCTTCCCCTTAAGTGTGTGACCCTATAGGTTCACGTACAAATAGACATAGCCCGAGTACTCTTACTTGGCCCAATAATTGACAGCGGCCTCTAGCAAGACATGTCAACTCCTATGCGCATGTAAAGATCATATCAGACGAACCATTGCAACATTACGTACATGTTGTTCCCTTTGTCTCACGATATTTGGTCTAGCTCTAAGCTGACCTCTCTTTCTCGATACTGTGAACTGGAATCCTTTCAATGGTTAACTCTTAACCCTAGCACGACCATGCATTTCTTGATCCAATCACTCGAGGGGCCCAGAGATATCTCTCTCACAAAGAGAGGGACAAATTCCATCTTGACTGACCATGTCTCACAGCATGCTTCCTGACAAACCCAAAACTACCTTTATAACTACCCAGTTATGGAATAGCGTTTGATAGTCCCTAAGTAAGTCAATTCACATCTTGAGAACATGCGACAATCTCAGGTCTAAGGATACAGTATTCATGTTGCAAAAAGAGAACTATATTACAATATCTCACGTTGGGTCGGTCAAGCCTCATGTCATACATGCGCCCACATTATTAGTTTAACATCTCCATGTTCATGACTTGTGAAATGTAGTCATCAACTAATACATGTGCTAGTCATCGACTCTGACTAGGGACATCATTTAGAATAACCATATAAGTAAAGAATCTCACAAACAATTCACATAATTGCTAATCAATACAAGGTGCCTTCCATGGATATTCAATTAAGCAATATATATATCATGGATACAAAGAAATATGCTCATCTCTATGATTATCTCTAGGGCATATTTCTAACACAAAAATCCGTTCTTGAACCATATCGTGCCCTGCTCATCATCCGTGAAGTCTGGGCCTCTTCCTTCTGTTATCAGATCTTTGATCTCTTGAATTTTGCCATCACCGATCTGACCTTTACGTTTTTCTTGTTCTAAGGTAGGTTCCACTTCTATGGTAATTCCTTCAGTGTGAGCAACTATCCCCAGATTGAGCTTCTCAAAGTCTTCTGCTAACTCATCGGGTAAATGGGCTACAATAGCTGCATGGACATGCTCCTTCCGACTCAAGGCATCCACAACCAGATTCACCTTGCTCGGATGATAATGAATTTCCAAGTCATAATCCTTGATTAGCTCCAACCAGCGGCGTTGCCTAAGGTTGAGATCCTTCTGAGTGAAGATATATTTTAAGCTCTTGTGATCAGTGTAGACTTGGCACTTAGTCCCCATCACATAATGCCTCCAAATCTTGAGAGCATGCACTACGGCTGCCAGTTCTAAGTCATGAGTGGGGTAGTTCAACTCGTGTTTCTGCAACTGGCGAGACGCGTAGGCGATGACATGTCCTTCTTGCATAAGCACACATCCCAAGCCCTGGCGGCACACATTACAATATATATCAAATCCTTTCCGCAGATCTGGCATAATCAACACTAGGGGCGACATTAACTTAAACCTTAGTTGGTTGAAACTCTCTTGGCATTCCCAGGTCCAATTAAATTCCTTTCCCTTCTCTAACAATGAGGTCATAGGCTTTGCCATCTTAGAAAATTCTTCAATGAATCACCGGTAATAACCTGTGAGTCCCAAGAAACTCCGAACCTCAGTGACTGTTTTTGGTATCTTCCAACCCACTATCTCTGTTACTTTAGCCGGATCCACTGCGATTCCACCTTTAGACATGATATGTCCAAGGAATGGTACTTCATCAAGCCAGAACTCACACTTGCTAAATTTGGCATAGAGTTGTGTCACACCCAGATTTAAGGGATAAAGTCGGGTGCATCTCATATATGCGCCAAAGAAAACAACACATATAATAACAGAGTGTATAGAGATTGTTGGGTACTTGTCCTTAATGTTATAAATTAAGAACAAAGCAACACAGAAATTGTTAAACGTTAAAGTCCTTCGTCCTTCGAAGCATTATTTCCCTTGGGATATAATGAGTTTCGGACGAAGGATATGAAGGACATACCTTCATCAGTACAACAAATAATGAAGAAGGATTCATATAAAGTATGAGAAATAACATAAACACTTAAATATTATTATTAGCTCATTTCTATTTTATTATTATGGAAAAATAGAAATGATAACAAATTACATATGTACCTTCGGCTTGAAAGAAGGCAAAAGTACAAGCGTGACGCAAAAGCAAATGCCAAGTCAGCGTGAACAGTACGGGAGCACTGTTCATCTATTTATAGGCACGGGGCGCAGCCCATGTAAAATTACACCCATGCCCTTTACATTTGCTAATAACTATATAGTAATCCATCGGGGTCTAAATAGCCTTTTCCCCTTTAAGTCGGTTTCCTTTTCTGCTATCACGCTGAAGCTCCCCTACGCTTAGCTTCGGCTCTGCGCCATCCTTCGTATTCTTTGTGCTTCTTCACACTGTGGTTTTGACCTAAGTCCGAAGGTACCTGTTCATGTATCATACTCCAGAAACATTGCTAAATCATGTTTTTGAGGACCTTCGGAAGCCGAAGGCCCCCAACAGTAGCCCCTCGCAATATTAATTTGTTAGAATGATAAATTCAGATTGCGATATGGATGAAGGCCTTAAGCCGAAGGTCCGAAAAACACCTTCCGTTTGCTAGAATAGCAATAGTCAATGACAAGTGGGGTCCTCCCACTTGCAACGCACTATGCGTATAAATAAGAGCACACCGCGAGCTCATTTGGCACGCTTTCTTGCCATCTGCTCTTGCTTTCCCAATTTTTAGCTCTTGCATACCAACGCTTGCTTGGTTTCTTAAATTTTCTAAGCTTCGGCTTTGAGAACACCTTTTTCCAACATTTCCGAAGATGTCTGAAGATAAAAAGGTTGTTGCCGAAACGAAGATGAGTCTTTCTGAGGAGAAGAATCTTGGGTTTCTTGAATCAATAGCAAAGACAAATACAGTGAAGATCACTAAGGAGATTTGAGAAGGTTTATCTGAAGACACTGGTGATAATGACAGTTATGATGTGGAAAATGGGGGCGAGGACTCCGAAGATCGACCGTGGCGACCAAGTCACGCAGTCTTCGAAAAATCAACTATTAAGCAGAGTCATCTTGACAATATGAGGGGAAGATATTTTCGAGATATGTCTCTAGTGAGGGCTGACAATGGAGACAAGACTGCTGCTACTCCCGAAGAGAATGAAGTGGTGATCTTCCGAAGCTTTTTCAACGCTGGGCTTCGGTTCCCCCTAAGCAGTTTTGTGGTTGAGGTTTTAAAGATATTCCAGATTTTTCTTCACCAGATTACTCCCGATGCCATCATAAGAATGGGAATCTTCGTATGGGTTGTGAGGAGTCAGGGCTTGGAGCCAAATGCAAAAAGTTTCTGCAGTATGCACGAACTGTTATACGAGACGAAGCCCTGGGGTAAGGAACAGTACCACAACAATTTTGGCTGCTATAGCTTCGTTGCCCGCTCTGGGTCAAGCTGCCCCGTGCCAACCTTTCGGAAGAGATGGCCCAGAGACTGGATGAAAGAATGGTTCTATGTGAAAAATGATTTAAAGGCACGAGAAGACATTAAAGAGATAATCATGCGCCCTATCTGGCAGTGCTTTGGGCTTCGGAAGCCGAAGGTAGAAATTGATGAAGCAACCGAAGAATGCCGAAAGGCCTTTGGCATAGTTTGTTCCTTCATCGGGACAAGGGACTTAGTCCAAGAGCACGTGGCCTACAAGATATGGCCATTGGTAGCCAACTGGGAGATACCGAAAGAGGCCATCAGCGACCCCCACGAAGGTGGTTTGGTTCGACTAAAATATACCTTCAGGTTTGGAGACCAATTTATTGAGCCAGACGATGATTGGCTAAAGTGTGTCGAAGCTACAAGTGATGAACTACTTGGGCCGTACTCCAAAGCGGAAGATAATGAGCTATCTGCGGCCTTCGGAAGCCGGAAAAAGAAGAGACTGAACAGAGTTTTTGATGCTATTGGGTTCATGTACCCTGACTACCGCTACCCGTCACGGGGGCGAAAAAGAAAAAGTGCAACCTCCGGGAAAGGTGATGCTTCAGCTGCTGCAAGCGAGCCCGCGCCAAGAGGAAAAAGGTGAAAGTCCTTACTCACCGACCGCGCTTTATTGAACCGGCCATAGTGCCTGAATTTGGTGGTGAAACCTCTTCGGCTACTGAAGCCAAAGAACCTGTAGCTACACAGACAGCTGAAGATCCGGTTGCGATGCCGAAGGCATCACCAGCCAAATCAGGTGAGCCAAAGGCCATTAATATTGAAGAAGCAGAAGTCGAAGAAACAAAAATATTAGAAGTCATAAGCCCTTCGATAGAGGTGACAGTGCCGAAGGCGCAAAAGGATCTTACAACGACTCCTAAGAGGAAGAGGATGGTCAACATACTAGATGTGCTAGAAACGATAAAAACTTCAAGCTCTACTCCGAAGAAGACTGCCGAAGCTTCAAAAACACAAATTGAGGCAAAACTATCCGAAGCCGAAGCTGCCAGGAGCCCGGCCGAGACCGAAGCTGGGCCTTCAGAGCCCGCCAAGGAGAAATCCTTGGAAATCGGAGAAGAAGAAACGGGAAAAGAAGCTGCAGAACAAATTCTGTCTGAAAAAAACTGCCATTCCTATTCCCGAAGCATCTTCCGAAGCTCTCGATTATATTGTACGACATGCTTCGGAAAAAAGGTTATCTGAAGAGGAAAAACAAGAAGCTCAATATTATGTCCAGAAATTAAAATATCCAAAGGGGCATTAATATTCAACGGCAGCGGAGAAGAAGATTTCTTGTATTGTCTCCTAGACAGCAAGGAAATTTCTGTCTGCCAAGAGATGGGCAAAAGCTTCGGATTCCCAATGCTAGAAGATGGGCTTTCGGTGCTATCGAAAGATGAACTGGCGGACAACTTAGCATATAATAGCCTAAAGGTATGAGAATGAATTTTTTATATTAAAAAACCAAGATTTGTTTTATTTGCTTATACTTAATTCCACACTTCTTTTGCAGGGCCTCATTCTTAGCAACGCCCTCAGGGCACAAAAAAGTGCCGAAGATAAAGGATGTACTATAGCTTTGAACAACCTTCGTTCCGAAGTAATTGAACTAAGGAACGAAGGTCTTGAAAAAGATAAGATTTTAAACTCATTGTTGAACAAAATAAAAGAAGACGAAGCTACTTCCAAAGCTCAGGCTGAAGCCCAGAGAAGCGAAATTGAGGATCTTCGGAAACAGCTGGTAGAGGCAAAATTAAAATGTGCTATTGCCGAAGCTGACCGAGACACCAGTGACTACTGGAAAAATTACTGGGAAAAAACAGTTGTAGAGCTTCGCTCTTCAAAAGAAAGATGCTATGGAAAATCTGTAGCATGTGTACAAAGGATAAAAACTAGCTTCGCAAATATTGGCGCATATTCAAATGAAGACAACTTCGTACTGGGCGATCCCGAAGGTCCAATTGAATGGATCACCGGCGAAGCCAAAGCTTTTGAGGAAGTTTTGAGTGGCCGTGGGGACGTCTGCGCCTTTTCTGGTGCAAGAGGAGTCGCATCCATTTTGGAGAAAGCAGGATGCGAACATGTGAAGATTCTGGTCCAAGCCGAAGCTGCTTTCTCTATTAATGACACGAAGGATCCCTCGGCCGAAGCAAGCTTAGTTGGCGGAAAATTCTTTACTGACGTTTGGGAAAATGGCGGCCGAGGGATGGCCCATGAGATAATAAAAAAGAGCGAAAAAGATACTCACGATACGAGAGAAGCAGCGAAGGCAGCTGAGAAAGCTGCGGAACTCGAGAGACGGATAGGTATTGCCTAATTGTTTTTAACTTTATGTTTTATTTTTGTGACTTCGAACTTATTTATGTTTTGTATCGCAGCTAAACTATCTCCTCCCCCAGAGCCCTTTGAGTCATTGGCCGACCCCGAAGCAAAAAAGGAAGATGAAATTACTAAGATGGCCGAAGCTATTATGGACGAAGCTGTGACTCAACTACTAAACGAAGCTGCGGAAGCAGTTTTAAAAGAAGAATAGCTATTGTTGTAAAAAAGTTCGGAATATTGATGTAATATTTGCTGAACAAAGTGTGTAATATTTTATAGTTTTGAATGTAATATATAAGCTGTTTGTAATTCAGTTCTTTACGATGCATGAAACTTTACGTACATACCATTTTTGAGCCTTCGGCGAAAAAACACCTTCCCTTCTTTTCATGCTTCGTGAAGAATATCCATATTCCGTGAAAATATTATGCTTCGTAAGCAATAGATCTCCTTTGATATTAAAGTTGATAAAGCTGTACTTCTTCAAAACTTATTTTGTGCCTTGGCACAACTTCTTCGAAACAATTTCCGAAGATCAACATTGTATCCCTTTCTTGTGCAATATGATGTATGATGTCATGTTATGCGAATGATGTGATGATGTTATGATATGCGAATGATGTTTGTGCCGAAGATACACACACATTCCCACAGTAGAACACACAATCTCTTTGCCGTTTATTTTTCGGCTTCATAGCTTATTTTTCGGTGTATCAGCGCTGACTTTTCGCTGTAAGCCTCCCTTAGGATCTTCTTCGCCTTCTACTTCGACGGTATTCGCGTTGACTTTTCGCGCTTTGCCTTATACTTCGGCGGAATCAGCGTTTATTTTTCTCTGTAAGCTCTGCATTCCCTTTGGAACGACTTTTGAGCAGAAAATTTACGCTGTGCTCCCTTAGGAACGACTTTTTGTTGTTTCAGCAAACTTACACTGCGTTCCTTAGAACGACTTTTTGTTGCTTCGGCAAAACTTGTAATATAATTGTGAACCCCGCGTTCTCTTGAGAACAAATTTCATGCTTTACTGACTTTTGGAACTTCGTGAGTCTGTGAAGAAGGTATATTATATCATGACAATGACGAAGCTATCACAAGAAATTGAAAACAACAAAAGAATTAAGCTTTCAATGATTGCTCCTTATTGAAAAGGAAAATGATGACGAATGCAAAAACTGTTTCAGAGCTAGGATATCTCTTAGTAGATGTGCTTCAATTCTGGCACAGTACTGTTGACTGTGCGAGCTTCAGACTGCTCCCTGAAGTCTCACTGCTGGTGAGTGTGCTGGCTCCCTTCTAGCTGCTGGCCTTGGGGATATGTGGGTTGCATTGGTGGTGGAGGTGGAGGCTGTTGCCAAGATGCCTGAGGTTGGCTTGCCGAAGCAACAGAAACTGCAGGATGGTTACCCACATACTCTGGTATGTACGGTGAATGATACGAAGCAGTATGCATAACTTGCTTCGGCTGGTTCTGTTGGGCTGCAGCTTCTGCTATCTCCTTCTGTTTCTGGATGGTGACATGGCACATCCTTGTAGTATGGCCCTTGTCCTCACCGCAGAATAGGCAATAAATTTTCCTGGGCTGATCCCCAAACCTTCCACCAAAGCCCCTGGCGCCTCTGCCCCTTGGAGCTGGAGGCCGAGGATAGCTTTGTTGCTGCCCCAAAGCCTAGGAGGAATATTGCGGCCTCTGCTGCTGACCTCCTCTGTCGTCATTCTGAGTAGAGTGGATTGATCTAACGTGCCTTGGGTGGACTCTCCCTCTGAAGCCCCTGGTCATCTCGGAGAACCTGTAAGCTTCCTCCCTTCTCTGCCGAAAGTCATTATCAGCGCGGATATATTCATCCATCTTCTGAAGCAATTTCTCCAGGGTCTAACGGGGCTTCCTGGCGAAGTATTGGGCCGTAGGTCCTGGCCGAAGCCCCTTGATCATGGCCTCAATGACAATTTCATTGGGCACTGTTGGCGCTTGTGCCCTCAGACGCAACAACCTTCGGACATACGCCTGAAGGTATTCTTCGTGATCTTGCGTGCACTGGAACAAAGCTTGAGCAGTAACCGGCTTCGTCTGAAACCCTTGGAAACTGGTGATCAGCATGTCCTTCAGCTTCTGCCATGATGTGATTGTTCCTGGCCGAAGAGAGGAGTACCAGGTTTGTGCAACATTCTTGACTGCCATGACGAAAGATTTCGCCATGACTGCAGTATTGCCTTCATATGAAGATATGGTAGCTTCGTAGCTCATCAGAAACTGCTTCGGATCTGAATGTCCGTCATACATAGGGAGCTGGGGTGGCTTGTAAGACGGGGGCCAGGGTGTAGCCTGTAGTTCTGCTGACAGAGGAGAAGCATCATCAAAAGCAAAATTTCCATGATGGCAATCTTCATACCATTCATCCTCGTTGTAGAAGCCCTCTTGATGCAGCTCTCTGTGCTGGGGTCTTCGGTGTTGCTCATCTTGAGTAAGATGACATACTTCTTCAGTGGCTTCGTCAATCCGCCTTTGTAGGTCAGCTAGTCGAGCCATTTTTTCCTTCTTCTTTTGCACTTGCTGATGAAGGATCTCCATATTCCTGATCTCTTCGTCCAACTCATCCTCTTGGGGCATTGGACTGGTGGCCTTCCTCTTCTGGCTTCGGGCCTCTTGAAGAGAAAGGGTCTCCTGGTTCGGGTCCAGCGACTGCAGAATGACAGCCCCTGTCGCTGAAGCTTTCTTTGGCGGCATGACGAAGGTCTATGCTTGCCGAAGGTGGTCGAAAAGGGTTCACCAGAGGTGGGCGCCAATGTTGGGGACTTGTCCTTAAATGCTATAAATTAAGAACAAGGCAACACAGAAATTGTTAAATGTTAAAGTCCTTCATCCTTCGAAGCATTATTTCCCTTGGGATATAATGAGTTTCGGACAAAGGTTATGAAGGACATACCTTCATCAGTACAACAAATAATGAAGAAGGATTCATATAAAGTATGAGAAATAACATAAACACTTAAATATTATTATTAGCTCATTTCTATTTTATTACTATGGAAAAATAGAAATGATAACAAATTACATATGTACCTTCGGCTTGAAAGAAGGCAAAAGTACAAGCGTGACGCAAAAGCAAATGCCAAGTCAGCGTGAACAGTACGGGAGCACTGTTCATCTATTTATAGGCACGAGGCGCAGCCCATGTAAAATTACACCCATGCCCTTTACATTTGCTAATAACTCTATAGTAATCCATCGGGGTCTAAATAGCCTTTTCCCCTTTAAGTCGGTTTCCTTTTCTGCTATCACGCCGAAGCTCCCCTACGCTTAGCTTCGGCTCTACGCCATCCTTCGTATTCTTTGTGCTTCTTCACACTGTGGTTTTGACCTAAGTCCGAAGGTACCTGTTCATGTATCATACTCCAGAAACATTGTTAAATCATGTTTTTGAGGACCTTCGGAAGCCGAAGGCCCCCAACAGAGATAAATGTCACAATATAATTAGAGTACTTATTACATAGCGAAAGTCTTACAAAATAAGAGATAAATATAAAACAAACTAAAGTCCATCCTTGGCGCCATAAAGTCGACTGGGAGACACCAACTAGATCAAATCGAACTCCTCGTTGTTTGGCTCCTCTTGAACCACCTGTTCTTCTCCTGTGGGGGGTGTCAGACAGCAAGGGTGAGCTCACACATGTTCATCGCTCAACAACTTGTGGGGAATAAAGTGCATGAACTCACCAAAGGTGGGAGTTCATGTGATGTGTAAGGCTGATTAAGAATAGGGGTTTAAAGCTGAGCATTGCTTTTAATAAGTTGGTCAAATTTTTATTAGCAGTTACTAAATGTAAGTAGATACCAAACCATAATAAGACTAGAACAAAATTAATAAATAATCCCATGCAATGCATATGACAAATTGAATTTAGTTTCATAATTTAATCATTCGAGAGTCCTGAGCTGCTCTTGACGGTGAGCTTGGCTACTATACCAGTTTTACACTCTGTAGAGGTTGTACCCTGTACCCACAAGTCATGTTACCCATCTGCCAAGGGGTCATGAGTCCCATTGTCACACCCGGTTTTAGGGGGCAAAACCGAATGCATAGCATATGTGGGCCATGATCTATTTCCACACATATGTTGATGTCGCAAGTGTAATATATCAAAAGAACAATGCATAAAAGCATAAATAACGATTATATTAACATATTACACTTCGAACACACATAATGTCTTAACCTTTATTCATCAAAGTACAGCGAAACATGGACATCCATCCACAGGAAGATGACCGGGGGTATCACTAGACTAGCATCCATGGAGCTCAGCATCATAACTTCATCTGCAAACTTCTGATCAAAATTTAAGCAAGGGTGAGCTCACTTATGGTCGGGGCTCAGCAAGTGGGGGAAAATGCAAGGTAACAAGGTAAGGCTAAAGTTTAATGTGATTGGCATTTTAGTTGGTCAACATTTTACTATCAACACCTGATTACTAGGTATAAGTATATATCGATCCCAATTAAGCATAATTCATAATCAGCATGAATTTAAACCATTTGAGCAAATACCATCAACATGAAGCTCAACCTCTTGAGCGCACCACTTAAGCATACCGCTTAAACAAAACCAATCACGATTCATTTCCATCTTCAAGTTCAATTATCATGTGAGGGTCCAGGCTGCTCATAACCATGAGCACGGCTGATATATCAGTTTTACACTCGGCAGAGGTGGCACATCTTTACCCATGAGTCGTGATTCCCTTCTAGCCCGGGTTTGCAAGTCCTGTATTCACTTCCGAGGTGACTGGCTAGGGTCTCACTACGAGGCTTTTCCCTAGAGTCCTCATTATGCAAATGCTGGAAATGGTCAAACTGCATAAAGCACACCTAACGTAACCAACTTATAGATCAGTCTGTAGGGTAAAGCTTGGGAACTATGCACATATCCAATCTGCCTGAGCCGGAAATATAAGCGCTTGGCAGATGCCCCCATTCCGGGCGACCACGACCAGACCCAACATAAGACTTCCCTAGTTATTTAGCCAAGGTCGTCCCATACCACCCTCATGGTAGCACTGTTTTCCCGGGTGGTCACTCTATGTTCCAATTAAATCATATGATCTTACTTAATCGTCAGATTAGCAACAATAATGTAAACTTATCATTTGAAACATTAATATCACAAACAGGAGTGACTGCATAAAGTTAAGTTGTAGCAATAGCATAGCTACGAAGGCAAAGTATAATACCCAAGTTTGATCAAGGAATACAGTAGAAAAGGTTAGGTGTATCTGAATAGGTAACCCATCAAATGATGCATATATATATATATATGCATAATATATATATATATATATATATCCAAGAATAAACTTTATGAAATGTATTGTTTGGGATCAAACAGAGTATGCAGAGGGAGAAGTCCACTTGCCTTGCTTATTGAAACTTGAGTTTCTTCCACGGATCGAAATAGATCTTGATTCTTAACTACTAGATCAACCACTCAATATAACACAAACAAACAAGAAGAAACAAACACCACTCAATAACATACAACATTCACCATACACAAAGCTAAAAGAAAGCTTAACGAAAAGAGCATTCGTTTTCTAAGAACGTCGCAAGTAATGGTTATAATAAGAAGGTATTCTTTTAAAAAATATGTGATCTATACTTTATAAAACAAGACATGAGCTTAAAAATATCTTAATTAAAATATACAAATATTAGGTTCACCTATTTAATCTTTTATAAAACGTCACATGTGATATGTCTAAGATTAAGGGTTTATAAGATGATAAAACACGTTATAACGATATTAAACCTTTTTAACCTTTTAGAAAAGATACATGTTATATATCTAAGGTTAATGGGCTACGAAACACGTTATTAATTTTGGAAGCATTATGGAACATCTTATAAATCATTGTTAAACATTCACTTATGATAAACTAAGATATAAGTCTAAATAGGTTTTATGTGAAAAGATCATTATTATTAAACACCTATTTTTATGAAAAGCTAGGTTATAGGCCCTTAAGTAGATTTTCATGCAAAAGATAATGAACAAATAACTACCTTTTATTTTTTATTAGAAGGCACATGGTCTATATTCTTTATTAAGAAAGCTATATACAAAACAATATGTAAATTAACATTTTTTAAATATAAAAAGAACATGAACACTAATTTCTTTATTTAATCCTTTAGGAAAACTAAATGATATATATATTTAAATAATATGGATTTAATGTGATGAACGGATTAATCACGCTTATATTACTAGTTAAGGACAAATTGAAATGTAAGCCTAATTAATAAATTGTGAGAAAATATAAATAATCTATTGATTATATTTAGTTTCAATTTAGGAATATATGACCTAAATCATTTGAAAGGAAAAATGTATAAACTATCATTTTAGTTTATAAAAGCAATGACCCTTGTTATCTTTTAATTAAGAAAATATAAATAATCTATTAATTGGACATATATTTATCTTTTATTTATTAAGAAACATATGGTCTACATATTCTTTTAAGTTTCTATTTAATACGGCTATACTTAAACATCTATAACGAACCTTGTTAAATCAAAAACATGATATCTATTAAAAAGGTCAGTTTAAAATTAGAAACAAATTATCTACTTTATTAGTAAGAAACCTATGTTTAACAACATAACTATCATTTTCTTTATTAGGAAAGTATGAACGCCTAATTAAGTCATTTTAACATTATAATAAAATTCTATTCTTTCGGGTTTTCTCCTTTCTTTCTTAAATAGAAATTATACGTGTGGCTAAAATTGTTTACTTAATTCTTATAACATTAATATTCTAAGAAGTACTTGTAAATTACTAAATGGGACTTTTAATAACATATTCATGGTTATTATGACATAAATAAGTATTTTACTAATTCTAAGTAATTTAAGTGCTATACTTATGAATACATTTATCATGAATAGTAAAATATATATCTTCATTTGACCAGGAATATGTGGCTTAGTATTTATTCTATTTCTTTATGTCAATAAGTTTACACTTAAAATACTACTAATAATTATCGTTCCACACACACTAAATCAATTATGAGCAATCAAAAATTATTCCAAATGCAAATAAAAATCAAACACTTAAAAGAAAATTCATTATCATAATTACCATTAATAAACTAACTGCATTATTTTTATTTAATGGTTTTTATAGTGTTACAAACCTACCCCTCTTAAAAGAATCTCGTCCTCCAGATTAAGGAAGGCTAGCATGAAAGCAAAGGAGATACATGGTTATTTGTAGGTTCTTAGTTCATATTGAACTCTTCTAATATTAAGGAACTTCCTTTCTTCTTTGCTCCGCAATGTATACTAATCAAGCGACCTTCATCATCGTACTTATAAAAGAGTTGGTCTTCTGAATTATTGCTTAGGTCATGCTTGGCAGCTTTCTCCTCTAGTCGGTCTAGACGCTTCTTGGGGCATTCGCGAATAATATGTCCTTCATTTTTGCAGTAGTAGCAAGCACCTCTTGCTTTAAGTTCTTTGCGAGTCAACTTTGCTTGACCAACAGGGGGTGAGGGTTGATTTGGTGTTTGTATCTCATATAGCTGAGCCTGACTTGATTCTTCTGTTTGGGTATCCATGTGTTTCGTGGCTTTTGCTTGTGGTTGAGGTGGACTAATCATGTATCCAAACATTTTTCTATTCCTTTTGTTGTTCTTCATTCCATTCATCAAATATCTCTGTGACTCATTTTTCTCGTTCATAGTTGTTAAGGTAGGAATATTGGCGTTGGCATCATTTTCTTCATTTCCGTTGGGGTTCATCATCTAGTCAGCGGGTAAAAGAGTTAGTGAGACAGACTACATAAGAGGCTTGCATGACATTAAGATAAAGAGCTAACACAACATTTTGATTTCCAAGATAAGATTAGTTAAGGATGATTTCCGATTCCGCCTAGCTTCATCATACTACAAGAGTGTACAAGTGTTATAATCCTTAACAGAGATCTTTTGAACCTTATATGATAGGAACGGGGGTGCTCGATCTTCCGTCAGGTGTAGGTAACTATCAATTTGGTGGAGATGTCACACAGACGATCCGGCTTCCAATCAACACGACTAGAACCCCGCAATCGCAGCACCACTTCTCCTCTAGTTATCAACCATGCACTGTGCGATTGACCTTGCCACGAGGGCTAATTCCTAGCTGAGAATCGAAGACACAGGCAAGAACAAGAAAGAACACAATCTAGAATATTGCGGATGAATGATTAAGCTCACAAGTTGGGGTCTCACAAACCGATCTACGGCGACTATTCTTGAGAGATCTAAACTTAAGCAAAACCCGCCTCTAACAAGGATGTGGCGGCTATTAATAAAGACTCTAGGGCTATGCAAACCCTAGACGCGCCCCTAATGGGCTCAACGAAGATACACGGCCCAAAAGCCCAAAAGACGGCGTCGCAACGTCGGAACAGATTTTGAACGTCAACTTGGGCCTCCATCTTGATCCCGACGTCCTAGCTGGTCCTCCCCTTCATTCCTAAGTACAATTAAATCATTAGGTAGCATACTACTCTCAAATGCACAAGAATAATTACTTAGGAACGAGATCACTTGTAAATTCAATTGTCGAACGCGTGCGCGAGTAATTGGGTAGTCAACTTGAGGAGTGTTGTTTGTATCCATGGGAGTGATGTCCTCATCATCCTCCCCCTCTTGAAGTGGAGTCATCCTTGACTCAAGCTCATCTTCTTCTCCCAAATATGGCTTTAAATCTGAAATATTAAAGGTGGGACTAATCCCAAACTCGGGGGGCAACTCAAGTTTATATGCATTGTCATTAATCTTCTCCAAAATTTTAAATGGTCCAGCAACACGGTTGGGCAAGATCGCTCCAGGAATCAAATCAATCTGGTGCTCAATCCCACAAATGGGAGGAAGTCCTTGAGGTAACTAAGAGGGAAAACATCTCAGAACTGCTGCAAAAGGTTAGCCACAGATGCAGGCAAAGTGCTAGCAATATCATCAATAGAAAAGAAAGCATCTTTGCATACCAAGACATAGCAACAAGCATCAGTAGCATGAGTTTCAAGCAGATCAGATTTAGTAGCAAGCATGACAGGAGCTTTCAATTTAATTTGTTGCTGAATTTATGTCTCATTAGTTGGTTCCTTATGGGTACTTGTAGCTCTATCTTTATCAGCTTGTACAATTTCAGCAAGAGTCAAAGGTAGCAAAGTAATGCTTTTATCTTTATGCCTAAAAGTGTATGTATTACTCCTACCATGGTGACGTGCATCAGTAACATATTCCCAAGGTCTACCCAACAAAAGAGAACAAGCTTCCATAGGTACTACATCGCAATTCGCATAATCAGAATACATACCAATGGAGAAATGCACTCGTACCATGTGTGTTACCTTAACCTTGCCTGAATCATTGATCCACTGAATGTGGTATGGATGTGGCCGTGGACGTGTGGTAAGGCCAAGCTTCTTGACCAAATCTGAACTCACCAAATTATTGCAGCTTCCACCATCAATAATAACACGTGCATGCCGATTCTCGATGGAGAAGAAAGTCTGGAACAAAGTATGGTGTTGCTGCTTCTCTGATGATTTAGGCTGAGAACTAAGAACACGCTGCACCATGATGCTTTGAAGATTCACCGTAGCATCAGCACCAAGCATGGCATCATCATTAGCAGCAACATCACTGGAGTCATCATCGTCACCCTCACCGTCGAAAGCACTAATGTAGCCATCATCCGTAGCAATGTATGTTCGCTGACTCGGGCAATCCTTCTTCACGTGACCAATCCCATGACAGCGGTGGCAAACAATACCCGAAGAACGACCACTGGAAGGTGCTGCAGGTGCTGGTGAATTCTGTTTCTTGGCGGGTAGTTGTAAAGGAAGGTTACCAACATGTGCAGCAGGTGTCAAAGGTGTATGAATCGAGGCAGCTGTGTGCGTCCATGATGTAGAGGAGGCGCCAAAAATATCCCTAGATCGATGTTGGCGTCCCTGTAATTCCTTCTCTGCAAGCATAGTAAACTGGAACAACTTGTTGACAGTGTTAAATTCTTTGTAATCCACAATGTCCTGAATGTCATGCCGCAAACCTGAATAAAAACGGCAAAGAGCGTCCTCATGTCCCTCTACTATCCCACAACGCTGCAATCCCTTCTGAAGCTCAGCATAATAATCTTGAACAGATTTATCCCCTTGCTCTAAACACATCAATTTCTTACGCAATTCTCTATGATAAGATGGGGGAACAAATCTATCGCGCATAGCTACCTTAAGATCTTCCCAAGTCGTAGGTGCTCTACCATCCCCAACTAGACCAGTCCACCAGACAATAGCAAAATCTTTAAATTCACTAGTGGCTTGTCTAACTTGATGTCGTTCAGGTACAAGGTGGGCAGCAAGTTTCTGTTCTATCGTCATCTCCCAATCAAGATATCCCTCAGCATCATAATGACCCGAAAAAGAAGGTATAGAAAATTTAATCTTAGCATAAGGGTCGTCAGGAGCATGATTGTTATTACCTTGCTGGCAGTGTGGCATACCTTCTGTGTTTTGATGAAGACGACGACGTAGGCGCAAATCTCTGGTGGCCGCTTCATCATAATTACCTTCTTCATCAAACACCGCATCATCGGGAAGACGTGGACGAGGAGGTGGTGGTGGCGGTGCTTGTTGTTGCGTCTCCAACACAGCAAGTCTGTCGACGATCTGGGACAATCGTCGATCCAGCCTCTCGTAAGTCTTGCCAAGGTTCATGTCAATGAAGGCATCATGCACTGACTTGTGGACCATCTCCTCCATTTGCTCCTTCGGGAGCTTGTTGTTTGCCTCAAGATCTTGGCGGCTAACACATTCATCGAAGTATGTAGGGATCCTTGCTTCTTTGTTGTCGCCTGCCATCGAAACACAAAAATAGGAAACAAACGATGACGGTTATCCCTGATAATTTCACTACACGCTCCTCTCAGGTGGAACACAGGAACACGCTCTAATGTATCTTACCAAGCTCTTACAAGTGTCTGACGAAATACAAGCAAATGATGGTACAATCGGAGGCTAGTTCGTGATACTTACCAAGAGGTAGTGAAACCGCGATTACAAGGTCAAATCTGTATTGATCAGAAGATATAGTATGTGGAGCTGTAGGACAGGCACAATATGTATGTGAATGTGGAACAAAATCGAGTGCAGATGAGCGAAGTTCAATAAATATCCAAAGCACAAATCACAATTGTTGGCTAAGAGATGTATCCGAGGCGTATCACAACAAGCTGGAACAAGGAACAATGGAAATAGTAGAATGGCAGTACCGTAAATGTTGTACTCGCGAGGCCAAAAAGGCACTAGTAGGATTCACTGGTGATTTTGTTTTTCTTTTTTGTATGATTTCTTTGATATTTTTATCAGCACAAGAAGCAACAAAATAGGAGCTACACCAAGTTTCACCTAAAACAGAGATCAGATGTGGTCTACAGAAAATGAGCAAGTTCTCTGAAAAGCGTGCAAGAGCTTTGACAATTTTTTCTTTATTTTCCTGATTTTTTTGGAAAATTTTATCGAAACCAAACAGGCCGTATGCGAGTTTGGCTGGCCTCAGAATGGTGTCAACAAGCTCCTGTAAAAATTTTAGATTTTTTGGACACCCGAGCGAAAAGTTATGCCCGGTTTAAGGAAGGTACCTCAAGTTATGTTTTTGGAGGCACGACTAGAAAGCGGCGGCTAGGGCAAAAATTCCCTATCTGCAATCACAGCGGTTAGGGCAAGTCGATTAATGGGGTGGATCGACTTGTGATCTGGGTAATGGTGGATGGGATAGCGGCGTATCTGCAATCTATCTAGGGCTGGCGCGGCGGCGGCTAGCGAGGGCAAGTCGATTAATGGGTGGATCGACTTGTGATCTGGGTAATGGTGGATAGTATAGCGACTAGCGAGGGTAGTTGATCTACGACGAAGATACACCCTAAACCAGCAACACGACTCAACCACGGACACGAACTGAACAAAGCGAATCTGAAAACGAAATTGCAAAGGCTAAACAAGGGTTCTAGGACAACGGAATTTTTTTTGTATGGCAATTATCTGGAGTTATAGGATGAAAAACCTAAACTAAACTAGGGTAAGCTTGACGGTAATACCTGAGTATTTGAATACCACTTGATAGGAACGGGGGTGCCCGATCTTTCGTCAGGTGTAGGTAACTATCGATTTGGTGGAGATGTCACACAGACGATCTGGCTTCCAATCAACACGACTAGAACCCCGCAATCGCAACACCACTTCTCCTCTGGTTATCAACCGTGCACTGCGCGATTGACCTCGCCACGAGGGCTAATTCCTGCCTGAGAATCAAAGACACAAGCAAGAACAAGAAAGAACACAATCTAGAATATTGCGGATGAATGATTAAGCTAACAAGTTGGGGTCTAACAAACCGATCTACGGCGACTATTCTTAACAGATCTAAACTTAAGCAAAACCCGCCTCTAACAAGGATGTGCCGGCTATTAATAAAGACTCTAGGGTTATGCAAACTCTGGACGCGCCCCTAATGGGCTCAACGAAGATACATGGCCCAAAAGCCCAAAAGACGGCGTCGCAGCACCTGAACAGATTCTGAACGTCAACTTGGGCCTCCATCTTGATCCCGACGTCCTAGCTGGTCCTCCCCTTCATTCCTAAGTACAATTAAATCATTAGGTAGCATACTACTCTCAAATGCACAAGAATAATTACTTAGGAACGAGATCAATTGTAAATTCAATTGTCGAGCGTGTGCGCGAGTAATTGGGTAGTCAACTTGAGGAGTGTTGTTTGTATCCATGGGAGTGATGTCCTCATCATTATAGATTTTAGAGCATGATATCCAAATCATCTTCCTAATCCAACAGTATTTTTTAGCACAATTTGATAGAAAGACTTGAGCGGGACTTTAGGGCAACTAGAGTGGAGCATCACATTGTTTGCATATAGCAGATGACACCATACTTTATTCTCTTTATAAAGAGGCAAAACACAATAGGTGCGAGAGATTCTCCAAATTTATTCATATATCACCTAGCACAATTACAAATCTTGAAAGGGGCAACACCTTGTCATTTTTTTCTTCGTGAGACATACTCCTTCTAGCTAAATGATATATTATTCTTCCTTGTCAGATGCACCAATCAGAGCTGGAGGTCGATTGTCTTCAACTACTATTCTTTCTCTAGATGGGGTTTCCAAACACATGGTTCTCTCAGTATGTTGGATTACTGCCTTAGTTCTTTGTAACCAATTCTTTCCAAGAATCACATCCTTTCCCATTGTTTCTATCACTATAAGATCAGCTAGAAAATCTATCCCATTGATTTTAACACTTACATTTGGACATATGTAGTTTACTAACATTTTTCTTTCCGGTGCACTGATGGTCTTCCTTGATCTCAAGGGACACTTAAAGATACCATACTTTGTTGCAAACTGGGCACTAATAAAAGAATGTGTTGTACGAGGATCATACAACACAGTGGCGATGGTTGTGTGAATGACGAGTGTTCCAAAAATTACTGCATTTTCATATGGAATGGTTCCTGTCACTGCATAACTTGTCCTTCCTATGGACTTTTTCTGTTGTTTATTCTTTATTGATGCATGAGTTTGAGGGTGTTGTATTTTCTTTTGGACCTTATTGATCTCCACATCCTTCTTAGGACAACTATTAAGAAGATGGCCGGTATCACCACAGCCAAAGCAAGCACGACTTGATGAGTTACATGGTGGAGTTGTCTTTACGTTGTTGGTAGAAGTTTCTGTGCATTTTTGTTCATATTCCATGTCTGAAGACTGAGATAGCTTCATCTCGGAAGTGATCTGTAGTGAACTCTTCTCAGGACAGTTACGGAAGTAATGGCCTTCATGTCCACATTGATAGCAAGCTTTTCTTGAAGTTATTTCTTGACTTTTTCCATGTTTCCCTTTTTGTTTCTTGGACCTAATGTGACCACGAGGCTGAAACTGTGTGCAAGTAATAGTCCATCCATCAATGTAACACTCATGTGTTTCTTCTTGGGGGCTGGGCATCCTTGTGATGTTTCCTTTTTGAAATACTTTGCAATTCATCAACTGACAGGGCATTAGGTATAAGAGACTCTGCTACTAGTTGTTCAGGGGAAGACATCTATCTTTTTATGCCAGAAAATAAAATCTGGTTCTTCTGTTTTGCAGTTTCATGTTCATTTGCATTGATTTGGCGACAAGGAATTCCATAGTACTCATAACAACATGTTCTAAGGTCACTTGTCTGTTGGTTTGGTTGTGCATCCTTTTGTGTCTTTAATGTCTGTTCATCAGTTGTTTTATTTATAGTGTTGTTTTGACTTGCCAACACACAGCATTCTTTGCATTTAGTGACATCACTTGTAGTTGACATTCCAAGGTCTGACATCTGTATGGGTATGGAAGAATGGAAGGGACGAAAATTTTGAGCAAAGACAGACTGTAGAGAGTAGAGAAAACCCATCTATCTAAGGTTTTACCTAGCTAACTGATGCCGTTGTGGACAAAAGTCACACAATACACCAATAATCATTTCAAAGAAGCAAATCAAACATGAACACAAAGGACAATGAACTCAAGCATACCAGCACAACACAACTCAATTCTACACATTCAACCAAAACAAAAGGTGAGACAAGGTTTGGAATAAGAAAGATATTATAAAGTCAAGGAGTCAGGTAAGAAATAGCGAGGAGTCATACAAGACATGTTTGTTGGTGGCCAAGAGTGAAATAAGCTAACCATGAACTATTAAAGTGAGGATAAATGATACAATCAAGGATATGAAGTGAGTTAGGGAGAAAGCTTTATCAAGGAGACAAAATAGGTAAGCATTATCAAGGAGAAGTAGTGAGGCAAAGATTTCAATATATCAAGGTAGATATTACCCAAGGATGGCAATACAATGGTAAGAAAACAAAAGTATAAGAAGTCAAGGGTTATATAGCAATATTATGGATTAGAGAACCACTATAATATAATCTTGCCCTTACCGATCTAGTCGAAAATCTTAATACTAAAGAACAATCCTATCAACCTAGTCAAGAAGTCTGGTAATAGATCCAAGTGATCCATAACAAAACTTCTTGCGGAGTGGGGATAAGATAGAGAATAAGGCATCATCAATAGCTTCAAAAGAGTTTCTTCTGACAATCTTCGCTTCAAGTTCCATAATCTTGCTTGATCATTTTGCAATGCTTCTCATTATAACCTTCTGATAGACGAAGAATCAGACAAGAAGGGTTGAAGATAAAAGAGACGAGTTTTGATATAAAGTAAGTTTTTATGGAGACAATTAAGTCAAGTTTTGAACGACTGACTGGGCTTTCCATTTCTAACTAATCTAGCGACCTACGGTCACATTGCTTTGATACCACTTCTGTCACACCCGGTTTTAGGGGGCAAAACCCAATGCATAGCATATGTGTGCCATGATCTATTTCCACACATATGCTGACATCACAAGTGTAATATATCAAAAGAACAATGCATAAAAGCGTAAATAACGATTATATTAACATATTACATTTCGAACAGACATAGTGCCTTAACCTTTATTCATCAAAGTACAGCGAAACATGGACATCCATCCATAGGAAGATAACCGGGGGTATCACTAGACTAGCATCCATGGAGCTCAGCATCATAACTTCATCTGCAAACTTCTGATCAAAATTTAAACAAGGGTGAGCTCACTTAATGTCGGGGCTCAGCAAGTGGGGGAAAATGCAAGGTAACAAGGTAAGGCTAAAGTTTAATGCGATTGGCATTTTAGTTGGTCAACATTTTACTATCAACACCTGATTACTAGGTATAAGTATATACCAATCCCAATTAAGCATAATTCATAATCAGCATGAATTTAAACCATTTGAGCAAATACCATCAACATGAAGCTCAACCTCTTGAGCGCACCACTTAAGCATACCGCTTAAACAAAACCGATCACCATTTATTTCCATCTTCAAGTTCAATTATCATGTGAGGGTCCAGACTGCTCATAACCGTGAGCACGACTGATATATCGGTTTTACACTCTGCAGATGTGGCACATCTTTACCCATAAGTCGCGATTCCCTTCTAGCCCAGGTTTGCAAGTCCCGTATTCACTTCCGAGGTGACTGGCTAGGGTCTCACTACGATGCTTTTCCCTAGAGTACTCATTATGCAAATGCTGGAAATGGTCAAACTGCATAAAGCACACCTAACATAACCAACTTATAGACCAGTCTGCAGGGTAAAGCTTGGGAACTATGCCCGTATCCAATCTGCCTGAGCCAGAAATATAAGCGCTTGGCAGATGCCCCCGTTCCGGTCGACCACGACCAACACCCAACATAAGGCTTCCCTAGTTATTTAGCCAAGGGCGTCCCATACCACCCTCATGGTAGCACTGTTTTCCCGGGTGGTCACTCCATGTTCCAATTAAATCATATGATCTTGCTTAATCGTCAGATTAGCAACAATAATATAAACTTATCATTTGGAACATTAATATCACAAACATGAGTGACTGCATAAAGTTAAGTTAGCATAGCTACGAAGGTAAAGTATAATACCCAAGTTTGATCAAGGAATACGGTAGAAAAGGTTAGGTGTATCCGAATAGGTAACCCATCAAATTATGCATATATATATATCCAAGAATAAACTTTATTAAATGTATTGTTTGGGATCAAACAAAGTATGCACAGGGAGAAGTCCACTTGCCTTGCTTATTGAAACTTGAGTTTCTTCTACGGATCGGAATAGATCTAGATTCTTAACTGCTAGATCAACCACTAAATATCACACAAACAAACAAGAAGAAACAAACAACACTCAATAACATACAAATTTCACCATACGCAAAGCTAAAAGAAAGCTTAACGAAAAGAGCATTCGTTTTCCAAGAACGTCGCAAGTAATGGATATAATAAGAAGGTATACTTTTCAAAAATGTGTGATCTATACTTTATAAAACAAGACATGAGCTTAAAAATATCTTAATTAAAATATACAAATATTAGGTTCACATATTTAATCTTTTATAAAACGTCACATGTGATATGTCTAAGATTAAGGGTTTATAAGATGATAAAACACGTTATAACGATATTAAACCTTTTTAACCTTTTAGAAAAGATACATGTTATATATCTAAGGTTAATGGGCTACGAAACACGTTATTATTTTTGGAAGCATTATGGAACATCTTATAAACCATCGTTAAACATTCACTTATGATAAACTAAGATATAAGTCTAAATAGGTTTTATGTGAAAAGATCATTATTATTAAACACCTATTTTTATGAAAAGCTAGGTTATAGGCCCTTAAGTAGATTTTCATGCAAAAGATAATGAACAAATAACTATCTTTTATTTTTTCATTAGAAGGTACATGGTCTATATTCTTTATTAAGAAAGCTATATACAAAACAATATGTAAATTAACATTTTTAATTATTAAAAGAACACGAACACTAATTTCTTTATTTTATCCTTTAGGAAAACTAAATGATATATATATTTCAATAATATGGATTCAATGTGATGAATGGATTAATCACGATTATATTACTAGTTAAGGACAAATTGAAATATAAGCCTAAGTAATAAATTGTGAGAAAATAAAAATAATCTATTGATTATATTTAGTTTCAATTTAGGAACATATGACCTAAATCATTTGAAAAGAAAAATGTATAAACTATCATTTTAGTTTATAAAAGCAATGGCCCTTATTATCTTTTAATTAAGAAAATATAAATAATCTATTAATTGGACATATATTTATCTTTTATTTATTAAGAAACATATGGTCTACATATTCTTTTAAGTTTCTATTTAATACGGCTATACTTAAACATCTATAACGAACCTTGTTAAATAAAAAACATGATATCTACTAAAAAGGTCAGTTTAAAATTAGAAACAAATTATCTACTTTATTAGTAAGAAACCTATGTTTAACAACATAACTATCATTTTCTTTATTAGGAAAGTATGAGCGCCTAATTAAGTCATTTTAACATTGTAATAAAATTCTATTCTTTCAGTTTTTCTCCTTTCTTTCTTAAATAGAAATTATACATGTGGCTAAAATTGTTTACTTAATTCTTATAACATTAATATTCTAAGAAGTACTTGTAAATTACTAAATGAAAATTTTAATAACATATTCATGGTTATTATGACATAAATAAGTATTTTACTAATTCTAAGTAATTTAAGTGCTATACTTATGAATACATTTATCATGAATAGTAAAATCTATATCTTTATTTGACCAGGAATATATGACTTAGTATTTCTTCATGTCAATAAGTTTACACTTAAAATACTACTAACAATTATCGTTCCACACACACTAAAGCGAAATTCAATCTGTAAACGTTTTCTAGTATGAAAATCACCGAGGTAGTGAATAGTGACAGTATTCATTTTAAAATTATAAAATCGTAGACATATCCGAAGTATTGCCACGGAGTTCGAATTTGGCTACACGTATACATCGCAATCTCTTAAATCATACATGTATACACATATCCCAAAATTAATTGAATTCGCAAACCAGAGGCAAAATCGCAAATTTGCCTTCTTCTACCTTGGTGTTTTTGTTCATGCACATGAATGGAGGTCGACGTGCAGGGAGGCGGTCTTGGCGGGTAGGGAACGGGCGCGGCCGAGGTGCCGCGCGGACGGAGCTCCGACGGGGCTCCACGGACAGCGGGGCGGACGGCGACGGCGTGGGCGAACTCCAACGACGGCGTGGGCGAGCAAGGAGTGTGTGTGAGAGAGAGGGGCGAGCTCGGGTAGGGAGGAGGGAGAGAGGAGCTCGGTTCCATTTATAGGGAGAGGATAGGGCGCCGGGGGAGGGAAGAGAAACGACGGCCGACCATGAATTCCATTAATGGCGCCATCAGTTTCAATGGGAAAGAACGTGGGGGGAAGAGAAACGGCTGCATTGAAGCTTCTTTACGCCGAGGGAGAACGGTCGCGGGCGGGGTCGCTTGGGCGCGACACTCGGGCGTCGGGCTGGCTCGGCGGTCCTGGCGCGGTCGGACGGCCAAGCGCGGTGCTGGGCGCGCGGGTGGCGCGAGGTGTCGGGATCGGCGCCTGGGCTGCTTTGCTTGGCCACGGGGGCGCGGTTCCTGGCGTCGGGCTCCTGGGCGCGGCCCAACAATGGCTTGGCGCGAGCTGGTGCAGCACGTCGGGCGGTCAGCTACGTCCTGGCGACTGCGCGTGGAAGGGAAGCAAGGGGAGAGGGGAGGAGATAGAGGGCTGGGTGGGGCCCGCTTGCAAGAGAGAGAAAAGGGGAGGGGGAAAGTTCCTTGCGGCGGTGGCGGCTTCAGCTGGGAGGGGGACGCGCGTGGCTGGGAGTATTCCTTTTTTTGTTTTTTTCTATTTCTTTTCTAAGTTCAAAAAAATATTTTAAACAACCCTAAAATTCATAATAATTAAACCAAAATTATTTATAAGTAAAATATTTATTTTTGGAGTAATAATTATTATATTATTTATTTGGATTTCCATTTAAGAAGAAATTCTATTAAATATCCAAAATCAATTATGAGCAATCAAAAATTATTCCAAATACAAATAAAAATTAAACACTTAAAAGGAAATTCATTATCATAATTACCATTAATAAACTATCTGCATTATTTTTATTTAATGGTTTTTATAGTGTTACACCCATACACATCTACCAAGTGAAAGTCACCTAAAGGGGGTGAATAGGCAAATCTGAAATTAATAAAGTTTAAGCACAACTACAAGCCGAGGTTAGCGTTAGAAATATAATCGGGTCCGAAAGAGAGGGGGAAAACAAATCACAAGCGAATAAGAGCGGATGACACAGTGATTTGTTTTACCGAGGTTCGGTTCTTGCAAACCTACTCCCCGTTGAGGTGGTCACAAAGACCGGGTCTCTTTCAACACTTTTCCTCTCTCAAACGGTCACTTAGACCGAGTGAGCTTCCTTCCTCGATTTCCCGGGTCACTTAGACCCCGCAAGGACCACCACACAATTGGTGTCTCTTGCTTCGCTTACAAGGCTTTAAGAGTAAGAATGAGAGAAAGAAGAAAGGCCAACCAAGCAACAAGAACAACAAAAGAATACAAGTCGATCTTCTCACAAGTCCTAAAAACTAGAGTTGAATTGTGGACTTTGATTTGATCGGTGGCTTTGATTTGTGTCTTGGAGTGTTGTGTATTGCTCTTGTATTGAATGAGGAGTAGTGAATGCTTGGATGCCTTGAAGAGTGGTGGTTGGGGGGTATTTATAGCCCCAACCACCAAAATGGTCGTTGGGGAAGGCTGCTGTCGTATGGCGCACCGGACAGTCCGGTGCGCCAGCCACGTCACCCAACCGTTAGGGTTCGACCGTTTGAGCTTCTGACATGTGGGCCACCGGACAGTCCGGTGGTGCACTGGATAGCTCCTGTTCACTGTCCGGTGCGCCATCTGGTGCCTGCTCTGACTCTGCGCGCGCAGTCGTGCACTGTTCACTGTTCCTATAGCTGTTGCAGACGACCGTTGGCGCAGGTAGCCGTTGCTCCGCTTGGCACACCGAACAGTCCGGTGGTACACCGGACAGTCCAGTGAATTATAGCAGAGTGGCTCCTAGAATTCCCGAAGGTGGCAAGTTTGGAGTCGAACTCCCTGGTGCATCGGACACTGTCCGGTGGCACACCGGACAGTCCGGTGCGCCAGATCAGGGCAGCCTTCGGTTGTCTTTTGCTCTTTTTATTTGAACCCTTTCTTGGACTTTTTATTGGTTTGTGTTGAACCTTTGGCACCTGTAGAACTTATAATCTAGAGCAAACTAGTTAGTCCAATTATTTGTTTTGGGCATTTCAACCACCAAAATCATTTAGGAAAAGGTGTGAGCCTATTTCCCTTTCAATCTCCCCCTTTTTGGTGATTGATGCCAACACAAACCAAACCAAATATATAAGTGCATAATTGAACTAGTTTGCTTAATGTAAGTGCAAAGGTTACTTGGAATTCAACTAATATACATTTCATAAGATATGCATGGATGCTTTCTTCATTTTTAACATTTTGGACCACGCTTGCACCACTTGTTTTGTTTTTTGCAAATGTTTTGGAAATTCTTTTTCAAAGTCTTTTGCAAATAGTCAAAGTTATATGAATAAGATTTTGATAAGCATTTTCAAGATTTGAATTTTTCTCCCCGTGTTTCAAATGCTTTTCCTTTGACTAAACAAAACTCCCCCTCAATGACATTCTCCTCTTAGTGTTCAAGAGGGTTTTAGATATTACTTTTGAAAGAGGTCATACCAATTTGAAATTATATCAAAAATAAGATACCAATTGAAAAAACTCTTTAATACAAATTGAAAGACTACAAATTTTTGAAATTGGTGGTGGTGCGGTCCTTTTGCTTTGGGCTAATACTTTCTCCCCCTTTGGCATGAATCGCCAAAAACGGATACTTGTGAGTGAAATATAAGCCCTTTTTCAAACTTTCTCCCCCTTTGGTAGATAATATAGGAGTGAAGATTATACCAAATTGGAGAGCGGTGTGGAGCGACGGCGAAGGATGAATAATTCGATGGAGTGGAGTGGAAGCCTTATCTTCGCCGAAGACTCCATTTCCCTTTCAATCTATGACTTAGCATGAAATACACTTGAAAAGCACATTAGTCATAGCATATGAAATAGATGATCAAAGGTATATATGAGCAATGTGTGCAAAATATCAATCAAAATTCCTAGAATCGAGAATGTTTAGCTCATGCCTAAGTTTGGTAAATGTTTTCTCATCTAATGGCTTGGTAAAGATATCGGCTAATTGATCTTTGGTGCTAACATATGCAATCTCGATATTCCCCCTTTGTTGGTGATCCCTTAAAAAGTGATACCGAATGACTATGTGCTTAGTGCGGTTGTGCTCAACGGGATTATCCGCCATGCGGATTGCACTCCCATTATCACATAGGAGAGGAACTTTGGTTAATTTGTAACCATAGTCCCTAAGGGTTTGCCTCAACCAAAGCAATTGCGTGCAACAATGACCTGCGGCAATGTACTCAGCTTCACCGGTAGATAGAGCTACATAATTTTGTTTCTTAGAAGCCCAAGACACCAGGGATCTTCCCAAGAACTGGCAAGTCCCTGATGTGCTCTTTCTATCAATTTTACACCCTGCCCAATCAGCAGCGAAATAACCAATTAAATCAAATGTGGATCCCTTGGGGTACCAAAGGCCAAACATAGGAGTATGAACTAAATATCTCAAGATTCGTTTTACGGCCCTAAGGTGAACTTCCTTAGGATCGGCTTGGAATCTTGCACACATGCATACGGAAAGCATAATATCCGGTCGAGATACACATAAATAAAGTAGAGATCCTATCATCGACCGGTATACCTTTTGATCTACGGATTTACCTCCCGTGTCGAGGTCGAGATGCCCATTAGTTCCCATGGGTGTCTTGATGGGCTTGACATCCTTCATCCCAAACTTGGTGAGTATGTCTTGAATGTACTTCGTTTGGCTGATGAAGGTGCCCTCTTGGAGTTGCTTCACTTGAAATCCTAAGTACTTCAACTCCCCCATCATAGACATCTCGAATTTTTGAACCATAATCCTACTAAACTCTTCACATGTAGATTTGTTAGTAGACCCAAATATGATATCATCAACATAAATTTGGCATACGAACAAATCATTTGCAATTGTTTTAGTAAAGAGAGTAGGATCATCTTTTCCGACTTTGAAGCCATTAGCGATAAGAAAATCTCTTAGGCATTCATACCATGCTCTTGGGGCTTGCTTGAGCCCATAAAGCGCCTTAGAGAGTTTATAGACATGGTTAGGGTACTCACTATCTTCAAAGCCAGGAGGTTGCTCAACATAGACCTCCTCCTTGATTGGTCCATTAAGGAAGGCACTCTTCACGTCCATTTGGTAAAGCTTAAAGCCATGGTAAGTAGCATAGGCAAGTAATATGCGAACTGACTCAAGCCTAGCTACGGGTGCATAGGTTTCACCGAAATCCAAACCTTCGACTTGTGAATATCCCTTGGCCACAAGTCGGGCTTTGTTCCTTGTCACCACACCATGCTCGTCTTGCTTGTTGCGGAAGACCCACTTGGTTCCTACAACATTTTGATTAGGACGTGGAACAAGATGACATACCTCATTCCTTGTGAAGTTGTTGAGTTCCTCTTGCATCGCCAACACCCAATCCGAATCCTTTAATGCGTCTTCCACCCTGTATGGCTCAATAGAAGACACAAAGGAGTAATGTTCACAAAAATGAGCAACACAAGATCGAGTGGTTACCCCCTTTTGAATATCGCCGAGGATAGTGTTCATGGGGTGATCTCTTTGTATTGCTTGGTGGACTCTTGGGTGTGGCGGCCTTGGACCCTCATCATCTTCCTTGTCTAGATCATTAGCATCTCCCCCTTGATCATTGTCCTCCTCTTGAGGTGGCTCCTCTTGATCTTCATTTTCATCATCTTATGATTGATCCTCATCTTGGGTTGGTGGAGATGCTTGATTTGAAGATGATGGTTGATATTGTGTATGTGAAGGCTCTTCGGATTCCTTAGGACACACATCCCCAATGGACATGTTCCTTAGCGCGACACACGGAGCCTCTTCATCATCTAGCTCATCAAGATCAACTTGCTCTACTTGAGAGCCATTAGTTTCATCAAACACAATGTCACAAGAAACTTCAACTAGTCCAGTGGACTTGTTAAAGACTATATATGCCCTTGTGTTTGAATCATAACCAAGTAAAAAGCCTTCTACAGCCTTAGGAGCAAATTTAGATTTTCTACCTCTTTTAACAAGAATAAATTATTTGCTACCAAAGACTCTAAAATATGAAACATTGGGCTTTTTACCGGTTAGGAGTTCATATGATGTCTTCTTGAGGATTCGATGAAGATAGAGACGGTTGATGGCGTAGCAAGCGGAGTTGTTTGCTTCCGCCCAAAACCGGTCCGAAGTTTTATACTCATCAAGCATGGTCCTCACCATGTCAAGTAGAGTTCTATTCTTCCTCTCCACTACACCATTTTGTTGAGGTGTGTAGGGAGAAGAGAACTCATGCTTGATGCCCTCGTCCTCAAGGAAGCCTTCTATTTGTGAGTTCTTGAACTCCGTCCCGTTGTCGCTTCTAATCTTTTTGATCCTTAAGCTGAACTCATTTTGAGCCCGTCTCAAGAATCCCTTTAAGGTCTCTTGGGTTTGAGATTTATCCTGCAAAAAGAACACCCAAGTGAAGCGAGAATAATCATCCACAATAACTAGGCAGTACTTACTCCCGCCGATGCTTATGTAAGCTATCGGGTCGAATAAATCCATGTGGAGTAGCTCAAGCGGCCTGTCAGTTGTCATGATGTTCTTGTGTGGATGATGTATACCAACTTGCTTCCCTGCTTGGCATGCGCTACAAACCCTGTCTTTCTCAAAAGGAACATTTGTTAGTCCCAAAATGTGTTCTCCCTTTAGAAGTTTGTGAAGATTCTTCATCCCAACGTGGGCTAGTCGACGATGCTAGAGCCAACCCATGTTAGTCTTAGCAATTAAGCAAGTGTCGAGTTCAGCTCTATTAAAATCAACTAAGTATAGCTGACCCTCTAACACTCCTTTAAATGCTACTGAATCATCACTTCTTCTAAAGACAGTAACACCTATATCTGTAAAAAGACAGTTGTAACCCATTTTGCATAATTGAGAAACAGAAAGCAAGTTGTAATCTAAAGAATCTACAAGAAAAACATTGGAAATAGAATGGTCAGGAGATATAGCAATTTTACCAAGTCCTTTGACCAAACCTTGATTTCCATCCCCGAATGTGATAGCTCTTTGGGGATCATGGTTTTTCTCGTAGAAGGAGAACATCCTTTTCTCCCCAGTCATGTGGTTTGTGCACCCGCTATCGATGATCCAACTTGAGCCCCGAATGCATAAACCTACAAAACAAGTTTAGGCCTTGTTCTTATGTACCCAAACTGTCTTGGGTCCTTTGACATTAGAAACAAGCACCTTGGGTACCCAAACACAAGTCTTTGACCCCTTGTGTTTGCCCCTAACATATTTGGCAACTATTTTGCTTGATTTGTTAGTTAAAACATATGATGCATCAAACGTCTTAAATGAGATGTTATGTTCATTTGATGCAATAGGAAATTTTTTTAGGCAATTTAACATGGGTTGATTGCCTAGAGCTAGATGCCTCACTCTTATACATAAAAGCATGATGAGAGCCAGAGTGAGACTTCCTAGAATGAATTCTCCTAATTTTGTGTTCGGGATAACCAGCAGGGTATAAAATGTAACCCTCGTTATCCTAAACCATGGGAGCCTTGCCCTTCACAAAGTTAGACAATTTCTTAGGAGCACTAAGCTTGGCATTGTCTCCCTTTTGGAAGCCAATACCATCCTTAATGCCTGGGCATCTCCCACTATAGAGCATGCTTCTAGCAAATTTAAATTTCTCATTTTCTAAGTCATGCTCATTAATTTTGGCACTAAGTTGAGCTATGTGATCATTTTGTTGTTTAATTAAAGCTAGGTGATCATGAATAGCATCAACATTAATATCTCTACATCTAGTACAAATAATGACATGCTCAACGATAGATGTAGAGGGTTTGCAAGTATTTAATTCAACAATCTTAGCATGTAAAATAGCATTCTCATCTCTAAGATTGGAAATAGAAACATTGCAAACATTTAAATCTTTAGCCTTAGCAATTAATTTTTCATTCTCAATCTTAAGGCTAGCAAGAGAGACATTCAATTTATCAGTCTTAGCAATTAAACTAGCATTATCGTTTCTAAGATTGGCAATTGAATCATCACATACATTTGATTTCTCAACCTTAGCAATTAATTTAGCATTTTCATTTCTAAGGTTAGAAATAGTGTCATGGCAAGTGCTTAGCTAACTAGTCAATTTTTCACATTTTCTATCTCCTGAGCATAAGCATTTTTAACTTTAACATGCTTCTTATTTTCTTTAATAAGGAAGTCCTCTTGGCTATCCAAGAGTTCATCCTTTTCATGAATAGCATTAATCAATTCATTCAATTTTTCTTTTTGTTGCATGTTTAAGTTGGCAAAAAGGGTGAGCAAATCATCCTCATCATCACTAGAGCTAGCCTCATCACTAGATGTTGCATATTTAGTGGAGGCTCTAGCTTTTACCTTCTTTTTGCCGTCCCTTGCCATGAGGCACTTGTGGCCGATGTTGGGGAAGAGAATACCCTTGTTGACGGTGATGTTTGCGGCGTCCTCGTCGGAGGAGGAGTCGGTGGAGCTCTCGTCGAAGTCCTACTCCTGGCAAACATGGGCATCGTCGCCCTTCTTCTTGTAATACTTCTTCTTCTCCTTGCTTCTCCCCTTCTTGTCGTCGCCCCTGTCACTATCACTTGATAATGGACATTTAGCAATGAAATGACCGGGCTTACCACACTTGTAGCAAACTTTCTTGGAGCGGGGCTTGTGGTCCTTCCCCCTCCTTTGCTTGAGGATTTGGCGAAAGCTTTTGATGATTAAAGCCATCTCCTCATTATTGAGCTTGGAGGCGTCGATGGGGAGCCTACTTGATGTAGATTCTTCTTTCTTCTCCTCCGTCGCCTTGAATGCGATGGGTTGCATTTTGGGTGTGGAGGAGGCGCCTTGCTCGATGATTTTCTTGGAGCCTTTGATCATCAATTCAAAGCTCACAAATTTTACTATCACTTCCTCGAGAGACATTAGTTTATATCTAGGATCACCACATATTAATTGAACTTGAGTAGGGTTAAGAAAAACGAGTGATCTAAAAATAACCTTGACCATTTCATGGTCATCCCATTTGGTGCTCCCGAGGTTGCGCACTTGGTTCACCAAGGTCTTGAGCCGGTTGTACATCGCTTGTGGCTCCTCCCCTTGATGAAGCATGAAGAGACTGAGCTCCCCCTCGATCATTTCCCGCTTGGTGATCTTGGTCACCTCATCTCCTTCGTGCGCGGTCTTGAGCACGTCCCAAATCTCTTTGGCACTCTTCAACCCTTGCACCTTATTATACTCCTCTCGACTTAGAGAGGCGAGGAGTATAGTAGTGGCTTGGGAGTTGAAGTGCCGGATTTGGGCTACCTCGTCTGAGTCATAGCCTTCATCCCCCATGGATGGTTCCTGTGCACCAAATTCAACAATGTCCCAAATACTAGCGTGGAGTGAGGTTAGATGGTGCCTCATTTTATCACTCCACATACAATAATCTTCACCATCAAAAACCGGTGGTTTGCCTAGTGGGACGGAAAGTAAAGGGGTACGTTTGGAAATGCGAGGATAGCGTAAGGGGATTTTACTAAACTTCTTGCGCTCATGGCGCTTAGAAGTGACGGAAGGCGTGTCAGAGCCGGAGGTGGAGGGCGACGAAGAATCGGTCTCGTAGTAGACCACTTTCTTCATTTTCTTCTTCTTATCGCCACTCCGGTGCGACTTGACGCGGGGAGGTGACTCCTCCCTCTTCTTATTGCCGGACTCCCCCGATGGAGCCTTCCCGTGGCTTGTGGCGGGCTTCTCGCCGGTTACCATCTCCTTCTTCGCGTGAACTCCCGACATCACTTCGAGCGGTTAGGCTCTTAATGAAGTACCGTGCTCCGATACCAATTGAAAGTCGCCTAGGGGGGTGAATAGGCAAATCTGAAATTTATAAAGTTTAAGCACAACTACAAGCCGAGGTTAGCGTTAGAAATATAATCAGGTCCGGAAGAGAGTGGGGAAACAAATCACAAACGAATAAGAGCGGATGACATGGTGATTTGTTTTACCGAGGTTCGGTTCTTGCAAACCTACTCCCCGTTGAGGTGGTCAAAAAGACCGGGTCTCTTTCAACCCTTTCCCTCTCTCAAATGGTCACTTAGACCGAGTGAGCTTCCTTCCTTGATTTCCCGGGTCACTTAGACCCCGCAAGGACCACCACATAATTGGTGTCTCTTGCTTCGCTTACAAGGCTTTAAGAGTAAGAATGAGAGAAAGAAGAAAGGCCAACCAAGCAACAAGAACAACAAAAGAACATAAGTCGATCTTCTCACAAGTCCTAAAAACTAGAGTTGAATTGTGGACTTTGATTCGATCGGTGGCTTTGATTTGTGTCTTGGAGTGTTGTGTATTGCTCTTGTATTGAATGAGGAGTAGTGAATGATTGGATGCCTTGAAGAGTGGTGGTTGGGAGGTATTTATAGCCCCAACCACCAAAATGGCCGTTGGGGAAGGATGCTGTCGTATGGCGCACCGGACAGTCCGATGCGCCACCGGACAGTCCGGTGTGCCAGCCACGTCACCCAATCTTTAGGGTTCGACCGTTGGAGCTTCTGACATGTGGGCCACCGGACAGTCCGGTGGTGCACCGAACAACTTCTGTTCACTGTCCGGTGCGCCATCTGGCACCTGCTCTGACTCTACGCGCGCAGTCGCGCACTGTTCACTATTCCTATAGCTGTTGCAGACGACCGTTGGAGCAGGTAGCCGTTGCTCCGCTTGGCACACCGGACATTCCGGTGAATTATAGCGGAGTGGCTCCCAGAATTCCCGAAGGTGGCAAGTTTGGAGTCGAACTCCCTGGTGCACCAGACACTGTCCGGTGGTTCACCGGACAGTCCGGTGCGCCAGACCAGGGCAGCCTTCGGTTGTCTTTTTCTCTTTTTATTTGAACCCTTTCTTGGACTTTTTATTGGTTTGTGTTGAACCTTTGGCACCTGTAGAACTTATAATCTAGAGCAAACTAGTTAGTCCAATTATTTGTGTTAGGCATTTCAACCACCAAAATCATTTAGGAAAAGGTGTGAGCCTATTTCCCTTTCACCAAGGAAGCGAGGCAGGGTAACACTACGAGGCCTTTACAAAGTTCCACTATCTTCCGAAAACCCGCTATAGTTATGGGAAGAGAAATTGCAAGAATCCCTCGTCTGACCGCCATCGCAGCAAAATCAACCCGAGAACCTCCCTGCATACCTACTCCCCTACTCCCCTTGCCCCTTTCGGGTAAGGTAGTCTTCCACTAGCTTTCCTAATTAGTCAGCCAATGGCGTCCCATTCCACCCTTGTGGTGGCACGTGTTTCTCATGTTAAGCTCCATGTTCCAATTAAAATTAATGATCTTGACATGAACATAAATAACATAACAGAATAATTGGAACAGGGATATAATGAAATATTAACCCCAAACCATATAAAGCAATAACATAACTACCCAAATGATTCAGGGATAAACAAGGTAAAAAGGATAACCAGTCTAGGGTGACCTATTGGGTCCCATCAAAATTAAACCTATGCATGAATAAGTGATATTAAAGAACATTATTGGGTGAAAAGTGGTCAAGGGCACAACTTGCCTGGGACTTGAGATTCCAGGTACCAGGATGATCCTCATATGCTTGTGACCTCACTGCTAGTCGTAGCAATAAAAACAAACATGGTATATGCAAAATTAACATCACACCAATCATAAGAACAAACTATATAACAATGATCTACGCGTTGCTACGAGATCGTGGGATCGAGAACCACCAAAATTGGAGTTACGATTATTAAGTTATGACTTATGGGAGATCTACGTGATTTATCCATTAAACTATGTTATAACTTGGTTAGTGTAAATCATATGAGAGATTATTCTATAAATAATTAACTCAACATTAGTTTTAATTATAACTTGACTAGAGATCATATTTTAATCATATTATAATTATGGACAGATTAAATTTGATTTAAAAGTTAATCTAGTAGACATAGGATAAATAAATATCTAACTATAAAAGTATGAGACATGGTTTAATTAATGTTGTTACTGAGTAGTAATTATTTATACAAAACTAACGCAACTTGAACGGATCAAAACAGAGTTAAAATGAGATAGTTATGGATTTTCACATTTATAGGTGCTATGTACAAGATTAATTAGAAGATTAATTTTAATATGGTTTTCATGTCAAAACAGAGACACTAGTTAATAAACAATAATAACAAAATTATAGAAACTGGAATGAATCAATTTGGACTTAATATGAATTTTCTATGGATTAAACAAATTCTAGCCATTATTTTTATATTAAAAATAGATTTCCAATTCAATTTCTCTGATTTACAAACTCCCTGGACTGGGCGCATGAAAACCAAAGAGTGCAGGGTCTCTGGCGCAAAAGGACCTAAGACTCAAGCGAACCCCTATATGGACGGCGAGTTGATTTATGTAAAGCGCACGGTCTCTTATGCATAATCCTCTGGCCGAAGGGGTACCGACCAATCCTGGCCACACAATCTAAAATACCGTCTATATTAGATTATTTTATTTACGAAACAACGCGCGATCACAGTCGAACGACAACCGTTGATTCTGAGATCTGCGAACCAGATTTAAAATAAGCGAGGACTAGTAGCCACACCCCCGGATCTAGATCGGACGAACCCCATTACCCTGACCGAACCGACAGCAAGCACATCTAATCGCAGTCGTACGTGTCGCGAACGACGACTAGGATTAACTCTAGCGAACCGTTATTTTTGGATCTAATCCAGTACGCCCATTTGGAGATCTACGGCTAGCCTTCATTCTCCTACCTCTATCCAAGCCGAGCGACGGCGCCGCCAGCCGCTGTGGCAGAGCTTCACCGGCGAACAGTGAACCTCGCACTCCCGCCCCCATAACTTGAAGCGTCCCGATCCTTTGGGACTCAGATGTGAAACAATTACTAGTCACAGGAGGCTAGTAACCACATTCCTTACTTTAAATAGTACATAGTTCGAATAAAAGTTAATACAATACCAAAGTACAAGCTCGAGAGAGAGCCAGAATTACAAAGCGCAGTAGAAGATAAACTAGCCCAAGCCACAGGCAGAACTGGGTGCAGACACAGCCCCCTAAATCAAGCATAGCAGAAAAGAAGTCTTTAGCTGCTGAAAAACATAAATAAATGTGGGTGAATAGACTAGGTATTCCGCAAGCCCATCCCGCTCCCATAAAGAGAAAGGGACCTATATAATACATGCTTTATATGGTGGAGTTGAAGTCACTCTTCTTTTTACAGAGAAAGGCAATACTTTGATGGTTTTTCCCAAAGAAGGAAATAGCACTTTTTCACACTCAACCACCACTGAGCTTCCCGCTCCCGTGGCATTGTTTTCATCTCCAAAAACACACTCACTCACACACTTCCCTGTTCCCGGAGGTTATAAAACACTAATTGTCATACCACACCAGACTCGTCCATTCCAGTGGACACGGACTATTCGAATAGGTTTGAACTCTGCGCAGAGGGGTACACTTTACCCACTAGTCCGGTTTCTGCGATCTCACCGTCGTGAGACCCGAATGTCGAATCTCTTTCTTTCCTCGCATGTCCTTACCTTAACGGTTATACCGTAAGGAGTCAGGACACCGCCATGTCCAAACCGGACAAAACATTCCCCCTCCTTATCCTCCCGATGCTCCCCAGCCTTCATAACCCTGAGGTTTGGACCGTATGAGTTCAGATTGAGTGACTGCCCATACAATCTCGAGTGGTTGTACTTATCATGAGTACAGGTAGTGAAGGATGACAAACCGGTCCTTATATGAGGGGACAATCCTTCTGCTCACACCTAAACCGGCTGAGCCATCACCTTAGGCCCTCCCCTAAACAAGGGAGTCCCTGATCATCCCACTCACAAAGTGATGAGGGTGAATACCCTTCATCATACACTTTTTGAAAACATCGTTTAGTAAAAACATGCCCTTTTCCCATCCCACATTTTGTACTCAAACAGATGTTTGTTAATGCGGGCTATCTCTCTACTCACAATGCAAAAGATCCATCCCTTAACCCCGGCTTACGTAGTGGTAGAGAGAATAGGTAATTTATGCATCAAGGGAAGAATGGACTTGCCTTCGTCGAAGCTCTCCTGGCACAAAAGATCTATCTCGGAGGGGTCGGGTTCCTACCCTTCTTCCGCAGCTACAAATTCCGGAGCATCGGATCCCTCTTCTTCTAGCAAAAATAGATAATGAACAGTACATCAATCATGGTGACTTGGTGGGGTGTGCCAATTTTTAGACATTATTATTTTGTGCCCTAAATTTTATTTAGACTCTTTTTGGTGCATAAAATATCAATATATATACTGGGCCGGGGGGGGGGGGGGATTTCAGCCTAGCCGAGCGCGGCCGCGCGCGGCCGTGTTGGTAGGCGGCCTACTTGGCCCGCCAGTGGGGGAACAACGCGGGGATGGCGCAGGCCCACGTGCCAGAGGGAGGGGGAGGCTGATGGCACTAGGAGGGGGTGACGGGGGGGGGGGGGGCGAACCGATCGAGCCTGACCGCTAGTGAGGTCCGCGACGGTTCTCCGCCGGGCCCCGGTTCTGTGACGGTAGAGTGGTGGCAAGGCACGGGCGAGGGTAGGGGATCACGGTGGTAGGGTCAATTTGGCCGGAGGGCGCTTGGGATGGCCGGTCCACGGCGAGGTGGCGGGCGCCCGCGGCGGGGGAGATCGCTGTTGAGGCTGTCGAGTGCAATAGGAGAAGGGGGTGGGTGCGTTGTGCTCGCGAGGACACGGTGAAGCTCAAGAGCTACAATAATTGGACTAGAACGCAACAGAGAGGGGAGGGCGAGACTCACCGGAGTGGAGGAAGGGCGCGGCGGCGCTGGCTCAATCGAGCTCGGGAGAGGGAAGAGGGAGTGGACGAGGCTAGTGTGGGGAAAGGCGAAGCTCGGGCGGTTCTTTTTATAGGCGCCTGGGGCGGGGAAGGGGGCGAGAGGTGGCGACCACCGGCGAGCTTGCCACAGCGGGGATGGTGGCGCACAGTGGTGGCGACGGGATGGCTCGGGCAGACGCAAGGCGCCAAACCGAGCTGGTGAGCGTGATAATGGCGAGGCGACGGGGCGGGCAGTGGCCCCACGGCGATCGCGTCGCTAGCCCGGTCACGGGCGCGAGGAAGGCACTAACAAGCAGGACCTGCTTGCCAGGGAGAGAGAGAGACTGCGAGAGAGCGAGGGGGAGTGCGGCTGACGGGTGGGGTCGGGCTGGCAGCAGCGAAGGGGAGCGCGGGCACGCGGGCGATGGGCCGCTTGGGCCGCGAGGGAGAAAGGGAGGCGCGGGCACGCGGGAGAGAGGGGGGTTTGGGCCGGAAACGACCCATCCGCGGGGGAGTGTTTTCTTTTTTTTCTTTTTCTAATTTATATTTCCAATTTCTATTTCTTATTTCTATTTCTTTTATCTTTTTTTCTTTTGAACAAATAATTAGCTAAATAATCTTAGGTGCTAAAAAAATATTCTATGTGAGGTGCTTCTAACAATCATAATGTATGCAAATGATGAGATGTCCTATGAGGTGGAGTCTAGGGAGCAATTAGGGGGGGGGGTTAGGGGATTAGGGTTCCAAACCTTGGGTTAAATTTTGGGATGTTACAAACCTACCCCACTTAAAGGAATCTCGCCCTCGAGATTCAGACTGGGCTTGAGAAAAGGTAAGGGTATTCCCTCCTCAAGGAGTCCTCACTCTCCCAGGTAGTTTCCTCTTCTCCTTCTCTGCTCCACTGAACTTTACAGAGTCTCACTTCTAAGTTGCGGGTCTTTCGGACTGCTGAGTCAAGAATCTTTACTGGCTTTTCTCGGTACTGAAGATCCTTGTCAATCTGGATTGCCTCTTCTTCGATGTGGTTTTCTGGTACTTGCAGGCATTTGCGGAGCTGGGACACGTGAAACACATTGTGGATATCTGACATAGATTCCGGCAATTCAAGGCGATATGCTGCGGGTCCTACTCTGCCAATGATGGGATAGGGACCGACAAATCGCGGAGCTAGCTTTCCTTTCACTTGAAATCTTTTGACTCCGCGCATCGAGGAGACCTTGAGGTAGACGAAATCTCCTTCCTCAAGTCTGAGTTCTCTCCGCCTGTTGTCCGCATAACTCTTCTGCCGACTCTGAGCTTCAAGTAATCTTTTGCGGATCAGGGCAACCTTCTCTTCTACCTCTTTAACGAAGGCAGGTCCTTCTAGTGTCTTTTCCCCTACGTTGGACCACATTAGAGGGGTCTGGCACTTCCGTCCATACAATGCTTCGAACGGTGACATCTCGATACTGGCCTGGTAGCTGTTGTTATACGAGAACTCTGCATAAGGCAAATTGGACTCCCAATTTCTGTCAAACATCAACACGCAGGCTCTTAATAAATCCTCGTGGACCTTGTTGACCCTTTCTATCTGACCATCTGTCTGGGGGTGATAGGCGGTGCTGAAGTCTAGTTTGGTGCCCATAGCTTGCTGAAGGCTCATCCAAAATTTTGAGGTGAACTGTGTTCCCCTATCTGACACTATCTTCCGTGGAATACCATGGAGTCTGACTATCTCTTTAAGATATATCCGGGCAAGGGTGGCTCCTCCGAAGGTAGTTTTCACTGGGATGAAGTGGGCTACCTTGGTAAGACGGTCTATTATCACCCAGATAGAGTCATTCCCTTTTTGTGTCCAGGGCAGTCCGGTTACAAAATCCATGCCTGTTTCCTCCCACTTCCATTCGGGCACTAGAAGGGGTTGCAATAAGCCTGCAAGCTTCTGATGCTCGGCCTTAGTTCGTTGGCAAGTGTCGCACCGGGCCACATACTGTGCTATCTCTTTCTTCATTCCTCTCCACCAATATCTGGTTTTGAGGTCTAGGTACATCTTGGTGGTCCCTAGGTGGATAGAGTAGGCTGAGTTGTGAGCTTCGTCAAGCAGGACTTCTCGTGCCTCCCCTTTTGGTACACACAATTTTTGAACTAAAGGACTCCTTCCTCATTTGTCCTAAAGTCCGGAAGTGGTTCCTTGCGAGCCTTTTCCATAAGACCTGCTGTCTCAGTGTCCAGGCGTTGAGCCTTGCATATGAGGTCTTCTAGCATTGGCTTGACTTCTAGGCTGCCATTGTCTCCCAAACATGCATTCAGCTGAGCTAATTCTTTCTTCCAATCTTCTAAGAAGTTGGTTCCTTTCTTCCCGAAAGGTTTTCGGCTGAGGGCGTCTGCTACCACGTTGGCCTTCCCGAGGTGGTAGTGGATCTCAAGGTCATAATCTTTGATCAATTACAACCATCTTCGCTGACAGAGGTTGAGGTTTGGCTGAGTGAAGATATACTTCAAACTCTTGTGATCGGTGAAGATGTGACATTTGTTCCCAATTAGGTAGTGCCTCCATATTTTTAGGGCATGCACTATGGCTTCTAATTCCAAGTCGTGTGTGGGATAATTCTGCTCGTGTGGCTTCAGTAAGCGTGATGCATATGCAATGACTTTCTCATTTTGCATAAGTACACACCCTAAGCCTTGCCTTGAAGCATCACAGAAGACGACGAAATCCTGATGGATGTCTGGCAACGTCAAAACGGGTGCGGTTGTGAGCTTCTTCTTTATGATTTGGAAGCTTTCTTCACACTTCGGGGTCCACACAAACTTATTGTCTTTCTTGAGGAGCTCGGTCATTGGTCTGGCTATGCTGGAGAATCCTTTGATAAAACGTCGGTAATACCCTGCCATTCCCAGAAAGCTTCGAACTTCACTAACGTTGGATGGCTGCTTCCATTTGGATACTGCTTCTACCTTGGACGGGTCTACTTCTATTCCTTCTGCAGTCAAGATATGCCTAAGGAAGGCTATCTTTTCTAACCAGAATTCACATTTGCTGAGCTTAGCGTAGAGTTGATGTGCTCTGAGTCTTTCGAGGACCATCTGGAGGTGATGCTCATGATCTTCTCGACTCTTGGAGTAGATAAGGATGTTGTCAATGAAAACTACAACAAAATTATCCAACTCTTCCATTAATACCTTATTCATGAGGTTCATGAAAAAGGCAGGTGCGTTGGTTAGTCCGAAGGGCATTACTGTGAACTCATACTGTCCGTATCAGGTGACAAATGCAGTCTTTTGAATATCTGCTTCCTTGATTCTCAGCTAGTGATATCCTGACCTTAGGTCTATCTTGGAGAAATACTTGGCCCCTTGAAGCTGGTCGAAGAGGTCGTCGATCCAAGGGAGTGGATACTTGTTTTTGATTGTAACTTCATTCAAGGATCGGTAATCAATACACATCCTCATACTTCCATCCTTTTTGGTGACGAAAAGGACTGGTGCTCCCCAAGGAGACAAGCTAGGATGAATGTACCCTTTTTGTTGGAGCTCTGCGATCTGGAGTTTTAATTCTGCTAGTTCGGTGGGAGCCATGCAGTATGGTCTCTTTGCGATAGGCGCAATGTCGGGGACTAGATCTATGTAGAACTCCACTTCTCTTTCTAGTGGCATTCCTGGCAATTCTTCTAGGAATACATCCATGAATTCTTCTACCATAGATATGCTTTCTGCTGCTAGATTAAACACCATTGGATCCTTAGCGGGTGGCTGAGCCTGACAAGAAACTGACTTTCCTTGGTGGTCCGTGAGAAGAACAGTCTTATTTGCGCAACTTATGATGCCCTTGTGTTTGGTTAACCAATCCATTCCTAATATCACATCAATCCTTTGGGATGGCAATATGGTTAAGTCTGCCAAGAACACTACCCCACTTAAAAAAATTCTGACTTGGGAGCATTTGAGCTGGCATAAAAGGTCTGACCCTGGGGTTCGGGTGACCAAGGGAATTTCTAGGTGGGTAGAGGGAATGCCATGCTTATCCACAAAACTAGTCGCTATAAATGAATGGGATGCTCCTGAATCAAAAAGTACAGTAGCGGGAGTAAATTCAACAAGGAACTCACCGAGCACTACTCCCGGAGCTTGCTGAGCCTCTTGAGCATCGACGTGGTTTCTTCGTGCCCTGCCATGATACTGGGCCTTGCTCTGCTGGCTGATGGAGGAGGGTGCCTTGGAGGCGGGTGCTGGGGTATTCTTGGGGCCATTCACCGAGTTAGAGTAAGTAGGTCCTGATGCCTTCAAATGGGGGCAGTTATTCTTGAAGTGACTGGGGTCTCCGCAGTGCCAACATGCATTAGCTGGTGGTTGGTTGCTTGCGACTGAGGGGGCCTGAAAAGAGCTCTGACTCTGCTGACTGAAACATGACGGAGTGGGTCCAGCTGGTCTATTGAAGCTTGGTCCCTTGGGTGGAAATCCAAAGGATCGAGTTCTCTGGTGCCGGTCTTGTTGCTGAGCTCGGAGGACTTGGAATTTCCTCTTGAGGTGACCTTTTTCTTCTTGCCTTGCCCTTTCCACTTGTATGGCCTTGTCTGAGAGGTGCGAGAAGATGAGGAAATCTTGGCCAGCAAGGATGGTCTTGAGTTCTAGTCTTAGCCCTTTCAGAAAGCGGGCCATCTTCTTGGCTTCTGTGCTGACGTCGTCAGACGCGTAGTGAGCTAATTCTGTGAATTTGTGCACGTACTCACTGACAGATCTTCCACCTTGAGTTAGTTACCGAAATTCATCTTCCTTGAGCTGAACGATCCCTTGGGGCACATGATGTTCTCGGAAAGCAGTTTCAAATTCTGCCCAGGTAGCATCTCTGACGGCAGTGCTGAAGGTATCCCACCATGATAGGGCCATCTCGGAAAGTTGATGAGCAACCAATTGAACACGCTGATTCTCAGGGCATCCAATGGCTTCTAACTTCCTTTTTATCGTGTGCAACCAGTCATTAGCATCGAGGGGATTGCTGGATCCAGCGAATGTGGGAGGCTTGAGCCTTAGAAAATCTCCCATCCTGTCTTGTGGTCTTCCACCATTCGGGCGCTGATTCTCCAGACTTCTAGTGAGGACTTCAATCAGTCGGGTTTGGTTGGCTAGAACTTGGGCTAAATCTAATGGCAGCTCCGGAGGTGCAGGGAGGTGGGTCTCACTCCCTTCTCCACCGGCTTCTCCTTCAGCTCTTAGGGGAACCCTGCTCCAATCCCGGAGGCGATAGGCGTGGTTTTATCCGAAGCCATCTACCAGGGGGAGAGAATTACTACTATGCATGTGCCAATTTTTTTCAACCATGTTATTTTATTCATCACACAAGTTCATTACAAGCATTCAGTTACCACAAGTCGCACTACACACGAGCGCTTTCTAAGGTACTTACGAACTCCATTTCTAAAGTGTCCCTGAATTCCTTGAGAAGGTCGTCAAGGCTAGCTAGGGACATGTCCTCGACATCGGACAAGTTCTCTATCCTGGAGGGAGGTAGTGCTGGAGGGGCTTCCTTCTTCCGCTCAGTCTGGCACCCTTGGCTCTTGGTCTTCTTTCGGATTTTCTTTGTGGGGGTGAGCTTCTTTAGCTTCTTATCGTAATCCATCTTCAGGGTTCGGTAGGCTTCACGAGTGTTGGCCTCTTCACCTTCTGCTATTTCGAGACTCTCTTGGAGGGACGCCTTCTCCTTTTTAAGTTCCTTGACCTGTTGCTCTATGCTTTCCACCCGGGAGTTTAGGTGGGTGCAGTGGGAGGAAAGGTCATCATAGTGGTTATCGAGAGTGTGGAGATATCCGGCCATATAGACGATGGTGGGGTCCTCCTCAGTAGGATCTCTTCCTGACAGGGCCTGAAGTCTTTTCCTCCAGGTAGGGCTATTTTTTGTTGCTAGGTGGGAAGTAACGAAGGGGGGTTTCAAAACCTCTCTGCTGTAGTTTTGGCATAGCTGTCAGAGGGCTTTTCGGGCAACATTTTGGCATGTGTCTGGGAAGCAGTGTCCGGTGAAGGTGACTTGGAAAGGGGGTGGTTTGGGTAGCTTCGACTTTCTCCCAGGTAGACTGCCATAGAGCACTTCTCAGTTCCGTTCTCACGGTATTCTTTCTAGACGTACTCCGGCTTTTTGCGGATTTCCATGCGAAGCGCGCAACTCCGCAAGAGATGAGGGAATCCTTCCACCTCTGAGCAGTAGGATGTCTTAATGACCAAAGAGCCTTCCATCTCGTAGAAGAAAAGAAGGGTCTGTTAATATTAGGGGAAAGGAGAGAAGATTTTCTTAGAGGTAAGAGGCATTTTCTTTTTAAGGCAAACTTTTAAGGTCGAGGCTGCAATCTACGGCCAGTCCTATGGTCTCTGATACCACCTGAAGCGTCCCGATCCTTTGGGACTCAAATGTGAAACAATTACTAGTCCCAGGAGGCTAGTAACCACATTCCTTACTTCAAATAGTACAACGTTCAAATAAAAGTTAATACAATAGCAGAGTACAAGCTCGAGAGAGAGCCAGAATTACAAAGCGCAGTAGAAGATAAACTAGCCCAAGCCACAGGCAGAACTGTGTGCACACATAGCCCCCTCAATCAAGCATAGCAGAAAAGAAGTCTTCAGCTGCTGAAAAACATAAATAAATCTGGGTGAATACACTAGGTATTCCGCAAGCCCATCCCGCTCCTGTAAAGAGAAAGGGACCTATATAATACATGCTTTATATGGTGGAGTTGAAGTCACTCTTCTTTTTCCAGAGAAAGGCAATACTTTGATGGTTTTTACCAAAGAAGGAAATAACACCTTTTCACACTCAACCACCACTGAGCTTCTCGCTCCCGTGGCATTGTTTTCATTTCCAAAAACACACTCACTCACACACTTCCCTGTTCCTGGAGGTTATAAAACACTAATTGTCATACCACACCAGACTCGTCCATTCCAGTGGACACGGACTATTCGAATAGGTTTGAACTCTGCGCAGAGGGGTACACTTTACCCACTAGTCTGGTTTCTGCGATATCACTGTCGTGAGACCCGAATGCCAAATCTCTTTCTTTCCTCGCATGTCCTTACCTTAACGGTTAAACTGGAAGGAGTCAGGCCACCGCCATGTCCAAACCGGACAAAACATTCCCCCTCCTTATCCTCCCGGTGCTCCCCAGCCTTCATAACCCTGGGGTTTGGACCGTACGAGTTCAGATTGAGTGACTGCCCATACAGTCTCGAGTGGTTGTACTTATCGTGAGTACAGGTAGTGAAGGATGACAAACCGGTCCTTATATGAGGGGACAATCCTTCTGCTCACACCTTAACCGGCTGAGCCATCACCTTAGGCTCTCCCCTAAACCAGGGGGTCCCTGATCATCCCACTCACAAGGTGATGAGGGTGAATACCCTTCATCATACACTGTGAAAACATCATTTAGTAAAAACATGCCCTTTTCCCATCCCACATTTTGTACTCAAACAAATGTTTGTTAATGCGGGCTATCTCTCTACTCACAATGGAAAAGATCCATCCCTTAACTCCGACTTAGGTAGTGGTAGAGAGAATAGGTAATTTATGCATCAAGGGAAGAATGGACTTGCCTTCGTCGAAGCTTCCTGGCACAAAAGATCTATCTCAGAGGGGTCGGGTTCCTGCCCTTCTTCCGGAGCTACAAATTCCGGAGGATCGGATCCCTCTTCTTCTAGCAAAAATAGATAATGAATAGTACATCAATCATGGTGACTTGGTGGGGTGTGCCAATTTATAGACATTATTATTTTGTGCCCTAAAATTTATTTAGACTATTTTTGGTGCATAAAATATCAATATATATATACATATATATAAAAAAGGAAAGGAAAAAAAAGAAAAAGAATAGAGATTTCCTCAGCTAGCTGGGTCGGGGGAGGATGACGGCGCTAGGAGGGGGGTGACGGGGGGGCAAACCGGTCGGGCCCGACCGCCGGTGAGGTCCGCGACTGTTCTCCGCCGGGGCCCCGGTTCTGTGACGGTGGAGTGGTGGCAAGGCACGGGCGGGGGTTGGGGATCACGGTGGTAGGGTCAATTTGGCCGGAGGGCGCTTGGGATGGCCACTCCATGGCGAGGTGGCAGGCGCCCGCGGTGGGGGAGATCGCCGGTGAGGCTGCCGGGTGCAATAGGAAAGGGGGTGGGTGCGTTGTGCTCGTGAGGACATGGTGAAGCTCAAGAGCTACAATAATTGGACTAGAACGCAATAGAGAGGGGAGGGTGGGACTCACCGGAGCGGAGGAAGGGCGTGGTGGCGCTGGCTCAATTGAGCTCGGGAGAGGGAAGAGGGAGTGGCCGAGGCTGGTGTGGGGAAAGGCGGAGCTCGGGCGGTTCTTTTTATAGGTGCCCGGGGCGAGGAAGGGGGCGAGAGGTGGCGAGCACCGACGAGCTTGCCACGACGGGGATGGTGGCGCACAGTGGTGGCGACGGGATGGCTCGGGTAGACGGGGCGACGGGATGGCTCGGGCAGACGCAAGGCGCCAAACCGAGCTGGTGATCGCGATAATGGCGAGGCGACGGGGCGGGCAGTGGCCGGCGGTGATCGCGTCGCTATCCCGGTCATGGGAGCGAGGAAGGCGCTAACAAGCGGGACCCGCTTGTCAGGGAGAGAGATAGATCGCGAGAGAGCGAGGGGGAGTGCGGCTGACGGGTGGGGCCGTGCTGGCAGCGACAGAGGGGAGCGCGGGCGAGCGGGCGATGGGCCGCTTGGGCCGCGAGGGAGAAAAAGAGGCGCGGGCGCGCGGGAGAGAGGTGGGGGTTTGGGTCGGAAACGACCCATCCAAGGGGGGAGTGTTTTCTTTTTTTCTTTTCTAATTTTTATTTCCTATTTCTATTTCTTATTTCTATTTCTTTTATATATTTTTCTTTTGAACAAATAATTAGCTAAATAATCTTAGGTGCTAAAAAATATATTCTATGTGAGGTGCTTCTAACAATCATAATGTATGCAAATGATGAGATGTCCTATGAGGTGGAGTCTAGGGAGCAATTAGGGGGGGGGGTGTTAGGGGATTAGGGTTCCAAACGTTGGGTTAAATTTTGGGATGTTACATAACTTCACCGAAGACGTGCTACACAGAGAAAAGATTGATGTGCACTTGGACGTAGGTTCCATACCCAAAGTGATGGTGTAGCAGAGCCAGTCCCCAGTGCGGTGCGGTTGGCGGCGGCAGAGAAAGTACGACGAGGAATCGTCGCCTCCTAGAGAGCACAACATGCACGCTGGAGTTTCGATGGGCATCCACACACACTGGCGAACGATCATGACCAATCCGAGGACTCTAAACGACGACCGAGGCGGAGAACGTCAATGGCGGTAGGTCCTTTCTCCCTCGGTATGGTGGCTTTGGAGATGTGTGCTCGAGGAGGTAAAAAGGGTTGGTACTTATCAGCACAAGCGGACACATAGCTTAATCAGTTGTAGCCGCCACGAAATCCACATTCCCATAAGCAGGTTCGGTGGAGATGAGGTGGGGCGTGGCCGAAATCCCAAGCGGATCCATCGGATTCAGGTGCAACAAATCGAGCAGGAAGACGGTTCTGTTCGGTGGGCCCCACGGGACAATGCGCGCGTGCGGTGGGGGAGTGAGGCTGGCGGCGTGGGCCCACATGGCGGCGAGTTGAGGTGTGTGCGCGGGCGGAGTCTGGCGGCTAGGGTTTGGCGCAGTGGAAGTGCTGGTGGAGAGAGGATTGGGCCACGCGGGAGTGAAGAGCTGATAGGGCCGAAATGAAGTCCCGAGGCCTAGGTAGGTTTCCCCTTTTTATTTTATTTTCTTTTTTGATTTGTTTTTCCTTCTCATTTTGATTTGAAATTTCAAATTCAAACCTGTGGTAAATTATCCTCAGATTAAGAGTATAATTTGAACATGCTAGTATTACTTTTATTTAAAATATTTATTTTGTATATATTTTCTTTTTTTCTATATTCTTTTCTAATTTCTAATTCCTCATTTTTAATTCAATTCAAATTCAAATCATGTTTTGAACTTCCAAGTTTTCAAATATCAAACTTAACTCTATACAAGACATAGCATCTACTATTTTTTAATATTATTATTTATTATTTCCCCTTGCCATTTATTTATGGTGGAAAATAAATGGGTTTATAAACATTTTCCTTTCTCATTTTCTATTTTATGATCTTATTTAAAATTGGAGGTAAAGTTTATCTTTTACATAAAATGCCTCACCACAAAATCAACAAGAGATCAACCGTGCTTTATCTATTTATTGGTCGCTTAACTAATTTAGCATTATTGTTCGAATATGAGGAGGAAAAGTTCTAATAGGTTCTTCAAAGGTCTTAAAAATTCTCACAACACTATTATATATTTTTATTTCTTCATCTTATTATTTTATGATATGTTTACTTTTATTTTATTTTATTTTATTTTATTATTATTTTCTCCTACCAATTTTTGGTCTTACAAATCCTATCCCCTTAACAGAAATCTCGTCCTCGAGATTTGTAATAAAATGGTGTATACTCACATTGTCTCAGAACATATGCACAAATAAAAATCTCGGCATGATGTGTATCTTATTATCAACACATGGGGTCAAATAGACCTTATTGTTACTCCTAAAACAGTAAAATACTAACTACTAACTAAAGTAATATTTAGGTCTTACAAATAGTAATATATATATATATATATTTATGTAGCTTGGTGGAGCTGGTGGTGGTGGTGGAGGTAGTGGGTGTTGTTGTTGTCTTTCCAACCGTGCTTGCCTCATTTCTTGACGCATCTCTAGCCGGTCCTGACGTATTTCCTGGCGTTCTTGCCTTATCTGATTTTGCATTTCGTTCACCATGTTTGTCATTTGTTGTAGTACCAGCATTTGGGCGGCACACTGGATCGGTCCCAGCTAGTGGAGGATTTGGAGGATTCATTTCAGTTTGTTGTTGCCTGATAGTCTTCCCTTTTTGGTATTGACCATAAGAGTTAGAAGCATATGGTAGGATAGTTTTGCAAGGAAAGTATTTGGTAGTCAGAATGAATAGGCTAGTAGCTGGTTATGAACTAAAGATTCTTTAGCAGGGCTTAATCTTTGTTTTATGTCCAGATTGGGGTAACTAGTCGTATAAGACGAATTTCCAAAGGTAAGATAGAATCTGTCAAGATGAGATAGATATGGGTGAGATAGACTTACATGATGTAGGTCAAAATCTTGTTTGATGTTAGGTGGGGATAGTCAGATTATGCAATTCATCATGATTCTACTGGTTGAGTTAAATCTTTTTGCTCTTGGTTGAGTTGGTCTAATGTGCTAAGTTAAGTTAACACCTGGCTAGTAGGGTCCAATCGCTAATCTATTTAAGTAGACCACAATAGATTAGATCATGTTAGAATATCATTTAGTTAAGCACATCAAGCTTACTTTATCTATATGAAATTATAGTATTTTTTACACCTAAAATTTTCATGCCATTAGCGGTTGTGGTATAGAAAACAAGGGTACATCAGGTTTTAACTATTAGGTGAGTGTAGAGAAGATTTGGGGTCACAGAAAATTAGGTAAGGGAGACTTTTATTCTAGATGGTGGATCTTGATTCATCTGAAGATCTGTTTCTACTAATATCCTTCATCGTCGAAGTTAACCTTCTGCTTGGGTCTAATTTAGGAACCATCGGTTATGGTGTTAGATGCTATTATCTGAGTTGGGATAACAATTGCGGGTACATGGGGTAGGTAGATTAAACATAATTTTACTTTGCTTTTGGGATAAATGGGTTGGGCAACCTATAACATAGGTTAGGTCATGGTTTCTCAGACGAATTGGTCTAAGACACCAATTTAGGTTTAAAACCTATTTATAGGAATATGGTCTAATCTATGTTACCAGTATTAACTAACTTGTTTAAGTAACTTCCTTTAGATTAGATCGTATTAGATTAGGCAGGGTCTAGATTAGATTGGATATAACTAGATTAGAATAGTTTAAATTAGATAGATCTACCAAGGTAGGATATATATTATTAGGATATGTTAGAATCTTTTGAGATAGGATGGATTATATGGTGTAGGTAGGCCAGAATCTCTGATAGATCAAAACAGAGGGTTATGCAACCATCGAATGATTAAGGTAATTGCATAAGGCCAAGTTGGTCTATCGTTCTTAATTTAGTGCAGAGTGAACTAAGTTAAAACATATTTTATAGGAGTAGAGTCTCATTTATTTCATCAGTATTATCCTTCTTGTTAAGCAACTTATATTTGATTAGCTCAACTTGAGGTTAGCCTTCGTTAGGTTAGATTAATCTGTCACATTAGGTCAGATCTAGGTATGACTAGCTTCGACTAGATAAGATCCAATTAATTTGGGTTAGACAATGATCATGGTGGGATAAGTCAAGTGGTTTTAGTCATGCAAATATAACTTAGATCTGATCTCATTATTTTGGATTAGATCCTGGTTGTTACTTTAGGATGAGTTAAGTAAAGTGGTTAGGATAAGACAAATCTTTCAAGATAAGCTGAATCTATTAAGATAAGAGGGATTTTTAAAGATAAAATGGATCTATTAAACTAGCTATATTTTTAATTAGGGAATATTCTGTGTTGTCTATTTTATAAATATTTTCCCTTATGTCTCGGTGTATATGCAGATGCAATTGTGGAAATTACTCCATAATCCATCACACTCAATCAAAGATCCAAATCAGACAAGTATCATAAGAACAAACACTCAAGCGTATAGATACATATAAAAATAGTTTTATTTTTGTTCCTAAGAGTAGGTCTCCAATTCCTAAAGATCACTTTAGGCACAGGATTTCAAAGTGTGAAATCCACATTTGTCTTTAGAAGGAAAAGGTAAGAATAATTAGAGTAAAGCGGAAATAGATGAGGAAAGATTAAGAAAAGTTTAGAAAGAATCAGAGTAGCGAAGGTAAGTAAATAAGGGTTTTGTCCATTTCTATCTAGGTTTCGTCCTACAGTCAACATTACTCTGATACCACTTCTGTCACACCCAGATTTAAGGGATAAAGCCGGGTGCATCTCATATATGCGCCAAAGAAGACAACACATATAATAATAGAGTGTATAGATATAAATGTCACAATATAATCAGAGTACTTATTACATAACGGAAGTCTTACAAAATAAGAGATAAATATAAAACGAACTAAAGTCCATCCTTGTCACCATAAAGTCGACTGGGAGACGCCACCTAGATCAAATCGAACTCCTCGTTGTGTGGCTCCTCTTGAACCACCTGTTCTTCTCCTGTGGGGGTGTGAGACAGCAAGGGTGAGCTCACACATGTTCATCGCTCAACAACTTGTGGGGAATAATGTGCATGAACTCACCAAAGGTGGGAGTTCATGTGATGTGTAAGGCTGATCAAGAATAGGGGTTTAAAGCTGAGCATTGCTTTTAATAAGTTGGTCAAATTTTTATTAGCAGTTACTAAATGTAAGTAGATACCAAACCATAATAAGAATAGAACAAAATTAATAAATAATCCCATGCAATGCGTATGACAAATTGAATTTAGTTTCAAAATTTAATCATTCGAGAGTCCTGAGCTGCTCTTGACGGTGAGCTTGGCTAGTATACCAGTTTTACACTCTACAGAGGTTGTACCCTATACCCACAAGTCATGTTACCATCTACCATGGGTTCATGAGTCCCATACACCTCTACCAAGGAAGCGAGGCAGGGTAACACTACGAAGCCTTTACAAAGTTCCACTAGCTTCCGAAAACCCACTATAGTTTCTGGGAAGAGCAATTGCAAGAATCCCTCGTCTGACCGCCATCGCAGCAAAATCAACCCGAGAACCTCCCTGCACGCCTACTCCCCTACTGCCCTTGCCCCTTTCGGGTAGGGTAGTCTTCCTCTAGCTTTCCTAATTAGTCAGCCAAGGGCGTCCCATTCCACCCTTGTGGTGGCAGGTGTTTCTCAAGTTAAGCTCCATGTTCCAATTAAAATTAATGATCTTGACATGAACAAAAATAACATAACAGAATAATTGGAACATGCATATAATGAAATATTAACCCAAAACCATATAAAGCAATAGCATAACTGCCCAAATGATTCAGGGATAAACAAGGTAAAAAGAATAACCAGTCTAGGGTGACCTATTGGGTCCCATCAAATTAAACCTATGCATGAATAAGTGATATTAAAGAACATTATTGGGTAAAAAGTGGTCAAGGACACAACTTGCCTGGGACTTGAGATTCCAGGTACTAGGATGATCCTTAGATTCTCGTGACCTCACTACTAGTCGTAGCAATACAAACAAACATGGTATCGGCAAAATTAACATCACACCAATCATAAGAATAAATTGTATAACAATGATCTACGCGTTGCTACGAGATCGTGGGATCGAGAACCACCAAAATTGGAGTTACAGTTATAAAGTTATGATTTATGGGAGATCTATGTGATTTATCCATTAAACTATGTTATAACTTGGTTAGTGTAAATCATATGAGAGATTATTCTATAAATAATTAAATCAGCATTAGTTTTAATTATAACTTGACTAGAGATCATATTTTAATCATATTATAATTATGGACAGGTAAATTTAATTTAGGAGAGTTAATCTAGTAGACATAGGATAAATAAATATCTAACTATAAAAGTATGAGACATGGTTTAATTAATGTTGTTACTGAGTAGTAAATATTTATACGAAACTAACGCAACTTGAACGGATCGAAACAGAGTTAAAATGAGATAGTTATGGATTTTCACAGTTATAGGTGCTAGGTACAAGATTAATTAGAAGATTGATTTTAATATTGTTTTCATGTCAAAACAAAGACACTAGTTGGTAAACAATAATAACAAAATTATAGAAACTGGAATGAATCAATTTGGACTTAATATGAATTTTCTATGGATTAAACAAATTCTAGCCATTATTTTTATATTAAAATAGATTTCCAATTCAATTTCTCTGATTTACAAACTCCCCGGACTGGGCACATGAAAACCAAGGAGTGCAGGGTCTCTAGCGTAAAAGGACCTAAGACTCAGGCGAACCCCTATATGGACGGCGGGTTGATTTATGTAAAGCGCAGGGTCTCTTATGCATAATCCTCTGGCCAAAGGGGTATCAACCAATTCTAGCCACACGATCTAAAATCTATCGTCCAGATTACATTATTTTTATTATGAAATAGCGCGCGATCACAGAAGAACGACAACCGTTGATTCCGAGATCTGCGAACCAGATTTAAAATAAGTGAGGACTAGTATCCACACCCCCGGATCTAGATCGGACGGACCACATTACCTTGACCGAACCGACAACAAGCACATCTAATCGCAGCCGTACGTGTCGCGATCGACGACTAGGATTAACTCTTGCAAACCGTTATTTTTGGATCTAATCCAGTATGTCCATTTGGAGATCTATGACTAGCCTTCCTTCTCCTACCTCTATCCAAGCCGAGCGACTGCGCCGCCGCCGCTGTGGTAGAGCTTCACCGGCGAACAGTGAACCTCGCACTCCCGCTCCCATAACTTCACCGAACACGTGTTAAACAAGGTAGGTTTCCCCTTTTTATTTTATTTTCTTTTTTTATTTGTTTTTCCTTCTCATTTTGAATTCAAATTTCAAATTCAAACCTGTGGTAAATTATCCTCAGATTAAGAGTATAATTTGAACATGCTAGTATTACTTTTATTTAAAATATTTATTTTGTATATATTTTATTTTGTTTTCTATATTGTTTTCTCATTTCTAATTCCTCATTTTTAATTCAATTCAAATTCAAATCATGTTTTGAACTTCCAAGTTTCCAAATATCAAAATTAACTCTATACAAGACATAACAACTACTATTTCTTAATATTATTATTTATTATTTCCCCTTGCCATTTATTTATGGTGGAAAAAATGGGTTCATACAAATTTTACTTTCTCATTTTCTATTTTATGATCTTATTTAAAATTGGAGGTCAAGTTTATGTTTTCTATAAAATGCCTCACCACAAAATCAACAAGAGATCAACCTTGCTTTATCTATTTATTGGCCGCTTAACTAATTTAGCATTATTGTTCGAATATGAGGAGGGAAAGTTCTAATAGATTCTTTAAAGGTCTTAAAAATTCTCACAACACTATTATATATTTTTATTTCTTTATCTTATTATTTTATGATATGTATATTTTTATTTTATTTTATTTTATTATTTTTTTCTTCTACCAATTTTAGGTCTTACAAGTTGATTGTCCCGTAACTTTGGTAGCACCATCCGCAGATGTTCCTCATGATCACTATCATTCTTGGAATAAACCAGAATATCGTCGATGAATACCACGACGAATCTATCGAGATACTCCATGAACACCTTGTTCATCAGATTCATGAAGTAGGCTCACGCATTAGTTAAGCCAAACTACATGACTGTGAACTCATATAGACCATATTGGGTAAAGAAAGCCGTCTTGGGAATATCAGATTGCCTAATCTTCATTTGATGATAACCCGACCTAAGGTCAATCTTAGAGAACAACCTAGCACCTCTCATCTGATCAAATAAATCTTCAATATGGGGTAAAGGATACTTGTTCTTAATTGTGACATCATTTAGTGATCTATAGTCCACACACATCCTTTGCGAATCATCCTTGTTCTGTACAAACAGAACCGGTGCTCCCCAAGGTGAGGAACTCGGACGAATGTACCCTTCTTCTTGCAACTTTGTTAATCGCTTCTTAAGTTCTTTTAATTCTTCCACTGACATCCTATATGGCCTTTTTGAAATGGGAGCAGTACCAGGTAAGAGATCAATGACAAATTCAACTTCCCTATCTGGTGGCTTTCCGGGTAACTCTTCAGGAAAGACATCTGGAAAGTCTCTAACCACATGGATGTTTCTACCCACAAATTTTCCATCTACTAGAAATATGGCGGGTCTGGTAGAGGCGATTATGGTAATCTCAACTTGAAATCTTTCCCCTTTAGAACTTGTGAGTTCTACAGTTCCCTTATCACAGTGTATAATTGCCTTTGTTTTCCTTAACCAGGACATCCCGAGTATCATATTATCGGCGTTTCGACCCCGGGGGGTCCCTGGACCGACGAGTGAATTGTCGCCGCGTGTCCCAGCCCAGATGGGTCGGCGCGAGACGGAGCACAAAGGGGGGAAGAAACATGCAAAAGGGGAACCCGCAGCCTTCGTGTTGCCCTGCGCCCAGGTCGGGTGCGCTTGCAGTAGGGGGTTACAAGCGTTCGCGTGGGGGAGCCTTATGCGCCGGCCCGTTCTCCCGCACGGCCAACCTTCTCGTATGAGAGCCCTGGACCTTCCTTTTATAGGCGTATGGAGAGGGTCCAGGTGTACAATGGGGGGTGTAGCAGTGTGCTAACGTGTCTAGCAGAGAGGAGCTAGAGCCCTAAGTACATGCCGTCGTGGCAGTCGGAGATGTTTTGGCACCCTGTTCATGTGATGTCGTGGCCGTCGGAGGAGAGCTGGAGCCCTGTGGGAGGACAACTGTCGGGGCTGTCGAGTCCTTGCTGACGTCTCCTTGCTTCCGTAAGGGGCTGAGAGCCGTCGTCGTCATGGAGCACGTGGGGCGGCATCATTATTTGTTTACCGGGGCGAGACAGATGTGACGCCGGTCTTATTCCCCGTAGCCTGAGCTAGCTAGGGGTAGGGTAATGATGGTCTTCCTTGTGACGTGGCAGGTTCGAGCCCGAGGTCGGGCGAGGCGGAGGCTCCTCCTAGGTCGAGGCTGAGTCTGAGCCCTAGGGTTGGGCGAAGCGGAGTTCGTCTTCCAAGGTCGAGGCTGAGTCCGAGCCCTAGGTCGGGCGAGGCGGAGACCGTCTTCCGAGGCCGAGGCTGTGTCCGAGCCCTGGGGTCGGGCGAGGCGGAGACCGTCTTCCGAGGCCGAGGCTATGTCCGAGCCCTGGGGTCGGGCGAGGCGGAGTCCGTCGTCCAGCGTCGAGGTTGAGCCTGAGCCCTGGGGTCGGGCGAGGCGGAGACTGTCTTCCGAGGCCGAGGCTATATTTGAGCCCCGGGGGTCGGGCGAGGCGGAGTCCGTCGTCCACTGTCGAGGTTGAGCCCGAGCCCAGGGGTCAGGCGAGGCGGAGACTGTCTTCCGAGGCCAAGGCTATGTCCGAGCCCCGGGGGTCGGGCGAGGCGGAGTCCGTCGTCCAGCGTCGAGGTTGAGCCCGAGCCCTGGGGTCGGGCGAGGCAGAGCTTCCTATGGCGCCCGAGGCTGGACTTAGCTGCTGTCAGCCTCACTCTATCGAGTGGCACAGCAGTCAGAGCGACGTAGGCAGCGCTGTTTTCTTGTCAGGTCGGTCAGTGGAGCGGCAAAGTGACTGCGGTCACTTCGGCTCTGTCGACTGAAGAACGCGCGTCAGGATAAGGTGTCAGGCGATCCTTGCATTAAATGCTCCTGCAATACCGTCGGTTGGCGTGGCGATCTGGCCAAGGTTGCTTCTCTGCGAAGACTGGGCCTCGGGCGAGCCGAAGGTGTGTCCGTTGCTTGAGGGGGCCCTCGGGCGAGACGTGAATCCTCCAGGGTCGGCTGCCTTTGCCCGAGGCTGGGGCGAGATCGTGTCCCTTGAGTGGACTGAGCCTTGACCCTAATCGCGCCCATCAGGCCTTTGCAGCTTTGTGCTGATGGGGGTTACCAGCTGAGATTAGGAGTCTTGGGGTACCCCTAATTATGGTCCCCGATAGTAGCCCCCGAGCCTCGAAGGGAGTGTTGATACTCGCTTGGAGGCTTTTGTCGCACTTTTTTGCAAGGGGACCGGCCTTTCTCGGTTGTGTTTCATTCCGGTGGGTGCACGGGAGCGCACCCGCCGGGTGTAGCCCCCGAGGCCTTGGAGGAGTGGTTTGACTCCTTCAAGGTCTTAGCGCGTTTCGTGATGCTTCGGCCGGTCTGGTTGTTCCCTCATGCGAACTGGCCGTAGCCCGGGTGCATAGTCGAGTCCCAAGTTCTCGGGCTGGTATGTTGACGCTGTCAACGGTTTGGCCGGAGCCAGTTTTGCGAGAGCAGCCCCCGAGCCTCCGCACAGAGCGGGAGGGCAGTCAAGGACAGACTCGGCTTTTTTCATACGCCCCTGCGTCGCCTTTCCGCAAGGAGGAGCAGGGAAAGCCCCATGTTGCCCTCGGACGACGTCGAACATGGTGTCTCTAATGAGTTGCTAATGGGTAATCGGAGTGGACGCCCGTGCCCCATTCGTTAGGGGTCGGCTAGTGGCCCGGAGGCGCGCTCCAAAAGTACCTGCGGGTGATTCGCGGGACCCGATCCCCTTTTGACGGGGTCCGAGGGCTCGATGCCTCCCTCTGGTGGGATTCCGTTACAAAATCGTTCCCGTCGGTCTCGGAAATGTCCTAGGGTACCTCGGGAGCGTAGCCCGAGCCTTGGTTATGAATCAAACGTACCCAGTGTCATCCCTCGCTCTGCGTGCTCTAAGGCGGCTGTCAGAACCCTTCGGGGGCCAGCCTACGAACCCCTGATCAGTAGTGGGCGCGGAGCCCGAGTGGCCTGAGGCAGCCGTTGAACCCTTAGAGGGGCCAGCCTTCGAACCTCTGACCAGTAGTGGGCGCGGAGCCCGAGTGCTCTGAGGCGGCTGTTGAACCCTTCCAAGGGGCCAGCCTTCGAACCTCTGATCAGTAGGGGGCTCGGGGCCCGCTTCCTTCGCGGAGAAGGATCCCTTTCGAAGTATCCCCTTTCCCGGTCCCTATGGCATGAGAGAGAAAGAGGAAGCGGAAAAGGATACAAAATCGAATGATGTGGCGCACCTTTTTTGACGCGGTCATCATGGCGGAGGTGAAGCGTCGCCTGCTTCGCCTGCCAAAGGTGCCGCCTGTCCTGCCGCAAAGTTAATGCGACGGGACGAGTGGTTCGCGGGGCAGCCGTTGTGCGTGCGCGAGCCGTTCGAGGAACGGGCGTCTCACTTTGAGTTTTGAATCTCGCGGCGGGTTCGGGCGAAGTGTTGAACGGGTCTCGCCTGGGCCTTTATATATTCGGGAGAGGGACCGGTGTCGGTTCTTTACTCTGCTGCTTGCCTCCCACTTAGGTTTTCGCAACCCGAGGGAATAGCCAGAGAAAGGAAACCGCGCACCTAGTCCTCTCCGCCGCCACCTCTTCTGCTTGGTGATGGCCGACCGGGTGACCATTGTTTCGCCGCGCGACTCGTGGCCTTTCTCCACCGTCATGGCGAATGATCTGGAGGCCCTTGTTGCTGATGATTTGCTTCGCCCTCTCTCCGGTGACTCGTAGCCGGAGTGGATGGCCCCTCCGAGCGGAGCCGCCCCGTCCCCGCCGCCGGGGTATGTGCTGAGCTTCGTCTCCTTTCACGAGCGGGGGTTCGGAGTGCCGGCGAGCCGTTTTATGCGGGCGATTCTGCACGTCTACGGGGTGGACCTGCACAATCTCAGTCCCAACTCCATCTAGCAAGCAGCCATCTTCGCGGCGGTTTGCGAAGGATATTTGGGGATTGCCCCCCATTGGGACCTGTGGACCCATCTCTTCTTCGCAGAGCTTTTTGCCTCGTCGACGGGGGAAAGAAGAGTTCGCATGGTGGTGAGGGCCGGTGGCTGCATCCTCTAGTTGAGGCAGGCGCGGTCGCTGCAGTACATCCCTGCCATCCTCGCGTCTTCGAACAAAGGGTGGCAGCGCCGGTGATTTTATCTCCGAAATGACGACGCGAGGCTCCCGTCGTTTTCTCAACGAGTGGTGACCGCCACCGCCGATAACTGGCGCTACAGGACCCCGCGCGAGAGACAGAAGAATCTCCAGCCCCTTTTGAAGGCCTTGGAGGAGCTGCAAGAAAGAGGGCTCACCGCCGCGGGGGTGGTTGCCGCCATTCATCGCCGGAGGGTGCTCCCCTTGACGGAGCGGCGGCTGCCGCTTTGGGAGATGATGCCGGGGGTCGACTTGGAGGGTTTTCAGATGTCCTCGGATCCCCTTCCCGCCGACGACCTTCACAGGCGGGTAGCCGACACGGTAGGGAAGTTAGACACCGGCGCCCTTTCCCAGCTCTCGATGCGTCCCGATCGTGGGTGTGTGTCCCTGGTGAGTGTCCGCTCCTTCTTCCTTCTTGTGTCGGATTGCCCTTGGTTCTCACAGTCGAAACTTTTCGTCCGTTTCCAGGTGGTGGGGTTTCACAAGCCTTCCCTGCCACCGGTCCCGGAGGACGCGGTGGACCGAGCTGCGTGGAGGGTCGTCGCGGAGAAGAGGAAGGAGAAGAAGGACGCGAAGAAGGCTCGGGCTCGCGAGCGGATGTGGGCTCGGGACGCCTTGGAAAGGCTTCGTTGTCAGCAGAGGATGGGCTCCCGAGGGAGCCGTCGCCGGAGACGCCTGATGACGACGACGACAATGAAGACGATGATGAAGACGACGACATGGCTGCCCGCCTCAGCCTCAGCCCGGATCTGAGGCCGGGCCAGGGGTCGTCGAGCCAGCCCCTGAGCGGGCTGGCGCCGTCGGTATCTGGGGCCGGGACGTCGGGGTCCCGGTCCGAAGAACGGGGGTAGGCCGAGGGGGTACTTGACCCCTTGGCCGAGGTAGTTGAGGCGACCCCGGGGAGTCAGGCCGAGCCGCCTGCTCCCCAAGAACCGTTGCCCGTACCGACTGCGCAGGAAGGTGATCCTCGGGTCGTCGTGGCTGCGCCTGGGCAGTCCGTCCCTCTGGTGCCTCGGGCGCCCAGGGCAAGGATGCTGCCAAAGCCGGCAGCGGGGCTGACCTCGGTGGTACCTTCGAGGATCGAGACTCGAGAGACCTCCCCACAGGCACGATTGATCATGGCCCGGAGTGGGTAAGTATCTTAAGATACCTTCATCCTGGCTCCTCCTTCGTGTGTCCTGATCCTGCTCTTCCTTTTCTTCCTAGCAAACGGAGGCATGGTTCGACCGGTCTGGCTCCCTGGAAGATCCTCAAAACGGCGCCGGCTTCTGCAGCCAGTGTCGCACCGGGCCTCGCCGGCCAGCTGGCCTCCTTACAAGATGCCCCAAAGCGGGGGCCCAGGCGGCACAAGTTGCCGTGGGGCGAGCTCCCGAGGCCGACTCCTCCGTCGAGGCGGCCGTCGTGCCGAGGGAGACTGCTGGCGCGGCTGCGGCCTCGAGCCCACCAGACGCGTCGCCGGCGCTGGCACCGGCTTCTGCCAAGGTGGTTGCTGTTCTGGCCGTGGAGCCACCCGTCGCCGCCGATGCTGAGATGGCTGAGGCGTCGCTACTTGATGCCTTGGAGAAGGGGGGCGCAGAACCGCGACCCGTCTTGGGGAGCGGCAGCCTCGTCCCCGCGCGACGCAGTCCCGACGGGCGGCGTCAGTCGCTCCGGTTCTGGACCAGTGGGGCTTCGGACCCCCTCTTCGTTCTTGACGATGAGCGAGAGGAGCAGTCTTGGGACGAGCTTCATGAGTGTGCCGAGGCAACGGTGGGGTCGCTTCGGTCGACCTTGGAGGTCCTTTGCAGGGACGTTCCCAAGATCCTCCAGGTAATGATTTCAAGCATACCTTTCACGTGATCAAGGCATTCTTTATGACGCCCCGCTTCCTCTCCTCAGGATCTGACGGATCTGAGCGCCGCCAAGTCGTCGTTCATCCGTCGTGAGGCCGATGTCTAGGGTTCGCTGTGGTCCCTAAGGACCACGCTTGCCGGGGCTACCGAGCGCCTCTCCCAACGGAGCGCCGAGGTGGCGGACCTTCGGTTGCTCTGTGTCGATCTGGGAGCAGAGGCAGCGGTGGCACGCGTAGAGGCGCAGCGGCAGCAGTTGGAGCTTGGCCAGGTCATCGGCGAGCGGGACCAATCTCGGGGTCGGGCCGCCGAGGCTGAAAGCCGGGCTGAGGCTCTTGGAGTCCAGTTGGCCGAGACGTCTGCTCGGGCTGGAGCCCTTGCGGCAGACCTAGCCGTGGCCCAAGCCGCATCCTCGGAGCAGCGTGCCCGAGCCAAAGGTATGTCTTGGCCATTTTAAGATTTTGATTCAGCTTCGTTCCTCAACTCATGTTTGAAGTCTTCCGCTTTGGCTGTTTGTAGAGCTCGAGTCTGCCCTCGATGAGTCCACCAAGGCACTTGCCCAGGCGGCCGAGCAGAGGGAGGCCGACCACGTGGCCATGTCCGAGGCCATCTCGGCCTTCTGCCGGGTCTTTGGTTTCGACGATGTCCCCTCGGGAAGCTCCCCTCAGAGTCGCCTTCAGGCCTTGGGTGACCACGCGCGCGGCAGACTCCGCGAGGCGCTGCATCACGGCGTTAGGCGGGCCTTCGCCGTGCTCGCTTCCCACTACGATGTGGATCTGGAGCGGGTCAGCGAGGGGTATTGCCTTCCCGATGAAGATGAAGCTGCCCTGGCCGAAGTCCAGAGGCTTGACGCGGCCGCCGCGGGCCCAAGCGCGGTGCTGGCGACCACCTTCGAAGCAGAGATCCTCCCGCTTGCGCCGTCGTCCGAGGCTGGGGCGGATCTCGCCAAGGGTGGGGACGAAGCCGAGGGCGCGGCTCCTTCTCCGGGCGACGCCTGATTCTGCCGGAGCAGTTTATTTTGAATGCATATGTGTCTTTTGCGGCCGCCGAGGCCCGAACACTTTATCATCATAATATAAGGTTGTGTTTCTTTTCCTCCTGTGTTGCGTATCCGGACTCGTTCGTCAGTAGCAGGATTTCTTACCCAAGCAAGAGTTATTTTTCATGGTAGGCGACGAGTGAGGTATCCGTATCCCAGAGGCGTAGGAGTCCCTCGGCTCGGTCGGCCTTGCCACTTACATGCACCCTTATTTGTTTCTTGGGGTCCTGTTACTGATATAGCCGGGAGACGCGAAAGTCGTTTTGATGGAAGACTTTTTTCGAGGAAAATTTTGACGCAGAGGGGGTTTCCCCCTTCTAGCCCCCGAGGGAGGGTCGGGCTTTGCCGAGGCAAGGCTGAGCCTTCCTTGATGGTTAGACTTCATATGTAAACGAGGTATATGAACGGCTTGAAAACATCTTAAGGGTAGAAGCGACGTAGCTGTCGGATGTTCCAAGCGTTGCTGTAGACCTCGCCTTGACTGTTGGCCAGCTTGTACGTCCTGGGCTTCAAAACCTTGGCGATGACGAATGGCCCTTCCCAGGGAGGCGTGAGCTTGTGCCGCCCTCGGGCGTCTTGTCGTAGTCGAAGCACCAAGTCGCCCACCTGGAGGTCTCAGGACCGAACCCCTCGGGCGTGGTAGCGTCGCAAAGACTGCTGATACCACACCGAGTGTAGCAAGGCCATGCCCCGAGCCTCTTCCAGCTGGTCCAGTGAGTCTTCTCGGTTGGTTCGATTGCTTTGGTCGTCGTACGCCCTCGTCCTTGGGGAACCGTATTCTAAGTCTGTGGGCAAGATGGCCTCGGCCCCATAGACTAGAAAGAACGGTGTGAAGCCCGTGGCTCGGCTCGGTGTTGTCCTCAGACTCCAGACCACCGAGGGGAGTTCCTTCATCCATCGCCTGTCGAACTTGTGGAGGTCGTTGTAGATCCTCGGCTTGAGTCCTTGCAGAATCATGTCGTTGGCACGTTCTACCTGCCCATTCGTCATGGGGTGAGCCACGGCGGCCTAGTCCACCCAGATGTGGTGATCCTCGCAGAAGTCCAGGAACTTTCTCCCGGTGAACTGGGTGCCGCTGTCGGTGATGATGGAGTTCGGGACCCCAAAGCGATGGATGATGTTGGTGAAGAACGCCACCGCCTGTTTGGACCTGATGCTATTTATGGGTCGGACCTCGATCCACTTGGAGAATTTGTCGATGCCGACCAGCAGGTGCGTGTAGCCCCCGGGTGCCTTCTGCAAGGGACCGACGAGGTCCAGACCCCACACAGCAAACGGCCAGGTGATGGGTATTGTTTGCAGAGCCTGAGCGGGTAGGTGCGTCTGCCTTGCGTAGAATTGACACCCTTGGCAGGTGCGGACAATTCTAGTAGCATCGGCCACCACGGTCGGCCAGTAGAAACCTTGTCGGAAAGCGTTTCCAACAAGGGCTCGAGGCGCTGCGTGATGACCGCAAGCCCCCTAGTGTATTTCTTGTAATAACTCCTGACCTTCGGTGATGGATATGCATCGCTGGAGGATGCCGGAGGGGCTGCGGTGGTAGAGCTCCTTCCCGTCACCCAGCAAGACGAATGACTTCGCGCGCCGCGCCAGTCGCCGAGCCTCGGCTTGGTCGAGGGGTAGCTCTCCTCGGTGGAGATATTGCAGGTATGGGGTCTGCCAGTTTCGATTAGGCGTGACCCCATTCCGCTCTTCCTCGATGCGCAGTGCCTCACCCTCGGGGGCCGAGGGCGCCTCGGGCAGGGCCGAGACCTTCTCGAGCTCGGGCGTGTCGTCGGTCTTGACTGAGGGTTGATGTAGGTCTTGGGAGAAGACGTCCGGGGGAACCATTGTTCGCGCCGAAGCTATCTTCGCTAGCTCATCCGCAGTCTCGTTGTATCGCCGGGCGACGTGGTTGACCTCGAGCCCGTAAAACTTGTCTTCCAGGCGCCGAACCTCGTCGCAGTAGGCTTCCATATTCGGGTCGCGACAGTGGGAGTTCTTCATGACTTGCTCAATGACAAGCTGCGAGTCACCGCGAGCGTCGAGGCGTCGGACCCCTAGCTCGATGGCGATGTGCAACCCGTTGACCAGAGCCTCGTACTCAGCCACGTTGTTGGACGCCGGGAAATGGAGGCGCAACACGTAGCGGAGGTGCTTTCCGAGCGGCGAGATGAAGGGCAGGCCCGCGCCTGCCCCTGTTTTCATCAGCGACCTGTCGAAAAACATGGTCCAGAGTTCCGGTTGGACTGGAGCTGTTGGAAGCTGGGTGTCGACCCATTCAGCCACAAAGTCCGCCAAGACTTGGGACTTGATGGCCTTCCGAGGGGCGAACGAGATTGTCTCGCCCATGATTTCCACCGCCCACTTTGCAATCCTACCCGAGGCCTCTCGGCACTGGATGATCTCCCCCAGGGGGAAGGATGACACCACAGTCATCGGATGAGACTCGAAGTAGTGTCGCTACTTCCGCCGCGTCAGAATCACCGCGTACAACAACTTCTGAGTTTGTGGGTAGCGGATCTTGGTCTCGGACAGTACCTCACTGATGAAGTAGACTGGCCTCTAGACGGGCAATGCATGCCCCTCTTCTCGTCTCTCAACCACGATCGCGGCGCTGACCACCTGAGTGGTAGCGGCGACGTAGATCAAGAGGGCTTCTCCGGCAGCGGGGGGCACCAGGATGGGTGCGTTCGTAAGGAGCGCTTTTAGGTTCCCGAGGGCTTCCTCGGCCTCGGGGGTCCAAGTGAAGCGCTCGGCCTTCCTTAAGAGGCGGTACAGAGGTAGGCCTCTTTCGCCGAGGCATGAGATGAAGCGGCTCAGAGCCGCAAGGCATCCCATGACCCTCTGTACGCCTTTCAAGTCCTTGATGGGCCCCATGTTGGTGATGCCGCGATTTTCTCCGGGTTGGCCTCGATGCCCCGCTCGGAGACGATGAACCCCAAGAGCATGCCTCGGGGGACTCCAAAGACGCACTTCTCGGGATTGAGTTTTATGCCTTTCGCCTTGAGACACCGGAATGTCGTTACAAGGTCAGAGAGGAGGTCGGAGGCTTTCCTCGTCTTGACTACGATGTCATCGACGTAAGCCTCGACCGTTCGACCAATGTGCTCTCCGAACACATGGTTCATGCACCTTTGGTACGTCGCGCCCGCATTCCTCAAACCAAATGGCATAGTAACGTAGCAGTACATGCCAAAGGGCGTGATGAAAGAAGTCACGAGCTGGTCGGACTCTTTCATCCTGATTTGGTGATACCCTGAGTAGGCATCGAGGAAAGACAGGGTTTCGCACCCAGCAGTGGAATCCACGATTTGATCGATGCGAGGCAGAGGGTAGGGAACCTTCGGACATGCTTTGTTTAGACCAGTGTAGTCTACACACATCCGCCATTTCCCTCCTTTCTTTCTCACAAGCACAGGGTTGGCAAGCCATTCGGGATGGAATACCTCTTTGATGAACCCTGCGGCCATCAGCTTGTGGATCTCCTCGCCTATGGCTCTGCGCTTTTCTTCGTCGAATCGGCGCAGAGGCTGCTTCACGGGTCGGGCTCCAGCTCGGATATCCAGTGAGTGCTCGGCGACATCCCTCGGTATGCCAGGCATGTCCGAGGGACTCCACGCAAAGACTTCGGCGTTCGCGCGGAGAAAGTCGACGAGCACTGCTTCCTATTTGGAGTCGAGCTCGGAGCCGATCCGTATCTGCTTGGAGGCGTCGTTGCTGGGGTCGAGAGGGACGGACTTAACCGTCTCTGCTAGCTCGAAGTTGCCGGCGTGGCGCTTCACGTCTGGCGCCTCCTTGGAGAGGCTCTCCAGGTCGGCGATGAGGGCCTCGGATTCGGCGAGGGCCTCGGCGTACTCCACGCACTCCACGTCGCATTCGTACGCGTACGTGGGGCCGACGGTGATGTCCCCGTTGGGGCCCGACATTTTGAGCTTGAGGTAGTTGTAGTTGGGGACGGCCATGAACTTGGCGTAGCATGGCCTCCCCAGTACTGCGTGGTAGGTTCCTCGGAACCCGACCACCTCGAACGTGAGGGTTTCCCTTCGGAAGTTGGAGGGAGTCCCGAAGCAAACGGGCAGATCGAGTTGTCCGAGGGGTTGGACACGTTTCCTGGGGATGATCCCGTGAAAAGGCGTCAGGCCGACCCGGATCGAGGACAGATCGATCTGCAGGAGCCCGAGGGTCTCGGCGTAGATGATGTTGAGGCTGCTGCCTCCGTCCATGAGGACCTTGGTGAGCCTGACGTTGCCGACGACGGGGTCGACAACGAGCGGATATTTCCCCGGGCTCGGCACGCGGTCGGGGTGGTCGCCCTGGTCGAAAGTGATGGGCTTGTCGGACCAGTCTAGGTAGACTGGCGCCGCCACCTTTACCTAGCAGACCTCCCGACGCTCTTGCTTGCGGTGCCGAGCCGAGGCGTTCGCCACTTGCCCACCGTAGATCATGAAGCAGTCGCGGACCTCGGGGAACTCCTCTGCCTTGTGATCCTCCTTCTTGTCGTCGTTGTGGGCTCGGCCACCTTCCGCTGGTGGCCCGGCCTTGTGAAAGTGGCGCCGAAGCATGACGCACTCCTCAAGGGTGTGCTTGACGGGCCCCTGATGATAGGGGCACGGCTCCTTGAGCATCTTGTCGAAGAGGTTGGTGCCTCCGGGAGGCTTCCGAGGGTTCTTATACTCAGCGACGGCGACAAGGTCCACTTCTGCGGCGTCGCATTTCGCTTGCGACTTCTTCTTGCCCTTCTTCTTGGTGCCGTGCTGAGCGGACGCCTTGGGGATGTCTTCCGGCTGGCGGCCCGGGGGCTGCTTGTCCTTCCGGAAGATGGTCTCAACCGCCTCCTGGCCAGAGGCGAACTTGGTGGCGATGTCCATCAGCTCGCTCGCCCTGGTGGGGGTCTTGCGACCCAGCTTGCTCACTAGGTCGCGGCAGGTGGTGCCGGCGAGGAACGCGCCGATGACGTCCGAGTCGGTGACGTTGGGCAGCTCGGTGCGCTGCTTCGAGAATCGCCGGATGTAGTCCCGGAGAGACTCTCCCGGCTGCTGGCGGTACCTTTGGAGATCCCAGGAGTTCCCAGGGTGCACGTGCGTGCCCTGGAAGTTGCCGGCGAAGGCTTGGACCAGGTCGTCCCAGTTGGAGATCTGCCCCGGAGGTAGATGCTCCAGCCAGGCTCGAGCGGTGTCGGAGAGGAACAGGGGGAGGTTGCGGATGATGAGGTTGTCATCGTCCGTTCCACCCAGCTGGCAGGCCAGTCGGTAGTCCGCGAGCCACAGTTCTGGCCTTGTCGCCCCCGAGTACTTTGTGATGGTAGTCGGGGTTCGGAACCGGGTCGGCAACGGCGCCCGTCGTATGGCTCGGCTGAAAGCCTGCGGACCGGGTGGTTCGGGTGAGGGGCTCCGATCCTCCCCGCTGTCGTAGCGTCCCCCACGCCTGAGGTGGTAGCCTCGGCGCACCTTCTCATCGAGGTGGGCTCGACGGTTGCGGCGGTGGTGCTCGTTGCCGAGGCGACCCGGGGCCGCAGGCGCCGTGTTGCGCGTGCGCCCCGTGTGGACCGAGGCTTCCCGCATAAATCGGGAAGTCACAGCGCGATGCTCCGAGGGGTACCCCTGCCTTCGGGAGGCAGAGCTTTCGGCCCGTCGGACCGCGGCATCCTCCAGGAGATTCTTGAGCTCTCCCTGGATACGCCGCCCTTCGGTGGTCGATGGTTCCGGCATCGCGCGGAGTAGTATTGATGCTGCAGCCAGGTTCTGGCCGACCCCACTGGAAGCCGGTGGCGGCCTTGCCCTGACGTCGTCGGCAATGCGGTGCTGGATGCCCTGGGGTAGATGACGCGCTTCTCCGGCCGGAGCTTGGTCTGCCCATTCCTGCCCGATGTTCCGGCGGAACTGCTCAAGTGTTCCTGCTCCCTCGTCGAGCCTGGCCTGCATCTCGCGGATTTGCTCGAGCTGTGCGTCCTGACCCCCCGCAGGGACTGGGACCACAGCTAGCTCCCGAAGGATGTCAACGCGAGGCGCAGGCCTAGGGGGATCACCGTTTTCTGGCATACCAAGATGGTTGCCTTCGCCGGGACCCCCTAGATCGACGTGGAAACATTCACGACTTGGGCCACAGTCCTCGTCACCGAAGCTGCGGCTACCATCGGAACAATCGGAGAGGAAGTAGTCGCATGCGGTCATGAAGTCCCGCATGGCACTGGGGTTACCGAGCCCGGAGAAATCCTAACAAAAGTCGGGCTCGTCATCTTCCTCGGAACCCGAGGGTCCGTAGGTCGAGACGGCCGTCAGTCTGTCCCAGGGCGACCACATATGGTACCCCGGAGGGTTGGTACATGCCTCTATGAAGGCTTCCACCGAAGCGAGGTCGCTTGGTGGGTCGAAGCTGAATCCAAAAGGCACGAGATGGGAATCGGTCGGTACCTCTTGGTCGACGGGCGGTGACAAAGTTGCATAAGGGGCGGACTGCACCGTTGTCTCAGGTACGAGGGTGACGCCCAGCAAGTCCTTCGCGAGCGTGCTAGCGTCGTTCGTCTGCTTGGGGTTGGCATGTTGTGGGGAAACGGCGCTCGTCTTCGTCTCAGACGCAAGGTCGAAGACCGACGTGTCCCCCGCTGGGGCGCCGACGTCGTCGACTTGCTCGATAGCCGACGAGGTGCCGCCTCCTGCTTGGCCATGGTTGCCCCGCCTCCTACTCCATCGGCGGGGGAGGTGACGGGACAAACCCGGATGTTGTTCTTCCGCCACGTGGGGAAGACGTCGTTGATTCCGCCGCCGGCGGGCGGGCTAACGATCGCCATTGTCGCTGTCGCGCGGCGGAGGAAGGAGTATCATGTCGTAGCTGCCGTCGAGGGACATGAACTCAAGACTCCCGAAACGGAGCATCGTCCCGGGTTGGAAAGGTTGCTGGAGACTACCCATCTGGAGCTTGACGAGAAGCTGTTCGTCAACACGCAGCAGGCCCCTACCTGGCGCGCCAACTGTCGGCGTTTCGACCCTGGGGGGTCCCTGGACCGACGAGTGAATTGTTGCCGCGTGTCCCAGCCTAGATGGGTCGGCGCGAGACGGAGCACGAAGGGGGGAAGAAACAGGCAAAAGGGGAAACCCGCAGCCTTCGTGTTGCCCTGCGCCCAGGTCGGGTGCGCTTGCAGTAGGGGGTTACAAGCGTTCGCGTGGGGGAGCCTTATGCGCCGGCCCGTTCTCCCGCGCGACCAACCTTCTTGTACGAGAGCCCTGGACCTTCCTTTTATAGGCGTAAGGAGAGGGTCCAGGTGTACAATGGGGGGTGTAGCAGTGTGCTAACGTGTCTAGCAGAGAGGAGCTAGAGCCCTAAGTACATGCTGTCGTGGCAGTCAGAGAGGTTTTGGCACCCTGTTCATGTGATGTCGTGGCCGTCAGAGGAGAGCTGGAGCCCTGTGGGAGGACAGCTGTCGGGGCTGTCGAGTCCTTGCTGACGTCTCCTTGCTTCCGTAAGGGGTTGAGAGCCACCGTCGTCATGGAGCACGTGGGGCGTCATCACTATTTGTTTACCGGGGCGAGCCAGATGGGACGCCGGTCTTGTTCCCCATAGCCTGAGCTAGCTAGGGGTAGGGTAATGATGGCCTTCCTTGTGACGTGGCGGGTCCGAGCCTGAGGTCGGGCGAGGCGGAGGCTCCTCCGAGGTCGAGGCTGAGTCCGAGCCCTGGGGTCGGGCGAAGCGGAGTTCGTCTTTCGAGGTCGAGGCTGAGTCCGAGCCCTAGGTCGGGCGAGGCGGAGACCGTCTTCCGAGGCCGTGGCTGTGTCCGAGCCCTGGGGTCGGGCGAGGTGGAGACCGTCTTCCGAGGCCGAGGCTGTGTCCGAGCCCTGGGGTCGGGCGAGGCGAAGTCCATCGTCCAGCGTCGAGGTTGAGCCCGAGCCCTGGGGTCGGGCGAGGCGGAGACTGTCTTCCGAGGCCGAGGCTATGTCTGAGCCCCGGGGGTCGGGCGAGGCGGAGTCCGTCGTCCAGCATCGAGGTTGAGCCTGAGCCCTACGGTCGGGCGAGGCGGAGACTGTCTTCTGAGGCCGAGGCTATGTCCGAGCCCCAGGGGTCGGGCGAGGCGGAGTCCGTCGTCCAGCGTCGAGGTTGAGCCCGAGCCCTGGGGTCGGGCGAGGCGGAGCTTCCTATGGCGCCCGAGGCTGGACTTAGCTGCTGTCAGCCTCACTCTGTCGAGTGGCACATTAGTCGGAGCGACGCAGGCGGCACTGTTTTCTTGTCAGGTCGGTCAGTGGAGCGGCGAAGTGACTGCGGTCACTTCAGCTCTATCGACTGAAGAACGCGCGTCAGGATAAGGTGTCAGGCGATCCTTGCATTAAATGCTCCTGCGATACGGTCGGTTGGCGTGGCGATCTGGCCAAGTTTGCTTCTCTGCGAAGACTGAGCCTCGGTCGAGCCGAAGGTGTGTCCGTTGCTTGAGGGGGCCCTCGGGCGAGACGTGAATCCTCCGGGGTCGGCTGCCTTTGCCCGAGGCTGGGCTCGGGCGAGGCGAGATCGTGTCCCTTGAGTGGACTGAGCCTTGACCCTAATCGCGCCCATCAGGCCTTTGCAGCTTTGTGCTGATGGGGGTTACCAGCTGAGATTAGGAGTCTTGGGGGTACCCCTAATTATGGTCCCCGACACATATCTATACTGCTTTCTTCTAATACTATAGGTGTAGACCAAAATTACCTTCCATAATTGTCAGTGTTAATATGTGTGTCATATAATTTGCTTCAACAGGCCCTTTATGGGTAATTACTAGCAGAGGTTTTTGCATAGTTTGAAGTGGTAGTTCATTTGTGGTGGCATATTGAGCAGAAATAAATGAATGCGTAGCTCCAGAATCAAATAATATGACTGCTGGAAATGAAGTAATGTAAAACATACTGATAGCGATGTCCGCTCCATCAGCAGTGGCCTCGGCACTGACTTGGTTGACCCTGGCAATGCTGAATCCCTTGCAAGAGGTTGGAGTCTATTGCTTGTTCTGAGCTGGTGTGCTGGAATTCCCCATCGGACAAGCATTTTCATAGTGCCGAACCTGACTGCACTTAAAGCATGTAGGGCATGTTCTCTATCCTGCGGGCCTCGCCGGGGTGCCAGTGAGGGCAGCCTGATGAGTGTGGGGTGTCTGTGGAGTCCCCTGTGGAGCGTACTGAGCTGGGCGCGATCCTCCTCCAGGACGAGCTGGTGTACCCTGGGGTGGAGCATATCGAGGGCAAATACTGCTGCTACCCTGCCCTTAGGTAATGGCCTTCCTCTTCATTTCACCCAGTTGAACACGCTTGTGTTTAAAAACTAGAGCTTCGTCTAAGAGTCTCTGAAATGACGGAAAGGTGTGAGCAACCAGTGCATACTGCAGTGGCCCATTAAGTCCCTCTATGAAGTGTTCCCGCTTCCTTTCATCATCAGCCACTTCAACTGGAGCATATCTTGATAGTTGAATAAATCTGTCATGGTACTCACTGGCTGACATATTGCCTTGTTTCAATGACATAAATTCCTTATTCTTAATCTTCATCAGTCCAGCAGAAATATGGTAATTTCTGAACTATGTGGTGAATTCTGCCCAAGTCATAGTATCAACAGCATCATGGGCAGCAGTGTAAGAGTCCCACCAATCAGCAGCGGGTCCTCTAAGATGACCAGAAGCGTAGAGCACCTTCTCCCAGTCAGAGCATTGAGCAATATTTAACATCTTCTCCACTGACTTTAACCAATCGTCGGTGTGCAGAGGATCTGAAGAGCTGGCGAAGGTAGGTGGTTTGTGGCTCATGAACTCCCGGTGCTTGTCGCGGGGTGGAACTGGTGGTGGTGGAGGAGGCATTGGTGCTTGTTGTTGTCGCATCATTCTCTCTTGACACATTTCCTCCCTCATCTCTTGCCTTTCCTGGCGCATCTCTTGATGTTCCTGCCGTATCTGCGCTTGCATTTTCGTCATAGTATTGGCCATTTGTTGCAGCATTTGCATCTGGGCTGCAACCACAGGATCAGTCCCGGCCGGTGGGGGATTTGGAGGATTCATCTCTGCTTGTTGTTGTCTAAGCACCCTCTGGTTGTGTGGGTTGGCAGGTAGATCAATTCTTCCTCCCTTCCTGATATTGACCACCTGGGTTAGAAATACATGGTAAGATAGAATTGACCACCTGGCTGCAACCACAGAATATTTTGGGTTTTTATTACCTAAGTAGATTAGTATGTCACCTACTCATTCTAATTACCTTATGGTAGTACATGCTAGAATGCCCTGCTATACTATTTCAATCAATCAAAGAAGCAAATCAAGCATTTACCATCAGAACAAACAACCAATTACTTCAAGTAGAGAAAATAATTTTAATTTTGTATTTGGATTTCCTATCTCTTTAGAGGGTCATGGATGTAGGTTCCAAAGTGTGAAATCCTCCTTGTCTTAGAATAGAAAAGGTAAGAGTAATCAGAGTAGAACAGTAGAAGGTAAGACACGATCAATAAAAGTATAAAAAGAATCAGAGTAAGATAAGTAGGTAAGGGTTTTGTCCTGTTCTATCTAGGTTTCGTCCTATAGTCAACATTTGCTCTGATACCACTTCTGTCACACCTAGATTTAAGGGATAAAGTCGGGTGCGTCTCATATGTGCGCAAAAGAAGAACAACACATATAATGACAAAGTGTATAGAGATAAATGTCACAAGTATCATTATTACATAGCGAAAGTCTTACAAAAATATATGATAATATTAAAACAAACTAATATTATTCCTTGGCGCCATCAAGCTGACTGGGAGATGCCACCTAGATCAACTCGTACTCATTATAGGGCTCCTCCAGGACCACCTGCTCTTCACCTAGGGGTTATATATCGCAAGAGTGAGCTCACAAAAGATCATAGCTCAACGAGTTGTGGGGAATAATGTGCATGAACTCACCAAAGGTGGGAGTTCATGTGAAGTGTAAGGATGATCAACAAATAAGGGTTAAAGCTGAGCGTTTCTTTTAATAAGTTGGTCAAATTTTATTAGCAGTTACTAAATGTAAGTAAATACCAAACCAGAGTGATAATAGATCAAAATAGTAATAAATCCCAATGCGATGTAAATGACAAATTGAATTTAATTCCATAAGTTAATCATGTGAGGGTCCGAGCCGCTCATGACCATGAACACGGCTGATATACCAGTTTTACACTCTGCAGAGGTTGTACATCATTACCCACAAGTAAAATTACCCATCTGCCAAGGGATCACAACTTCCCATACACCTCTACCAAGGAAGCGAGGCAGGGTAGGCCTTTACAAAAGTTCCACTAGCTTCAGAAAACCCGCTATAGTTTCTAGGAAGCTCCAATGCAGGGATCCCTTGCCTGACCTCCATCACAGCAAAATCAACCCAAGGATCTCCCTACACTGACCACTCCCCTACTGCCCTTGCCCCTTTCAGGTAAGGTACTCATCCACTAGCTTTCCTAATTAGTCAGCCAAGGGCGTCCCATACCACCCTTGTGGTAGCACTGTTTTCACGGGTGGTCGCTCCATGTTCCAATTAACATAATGATCTTATCATGAACAATAAATAATAAACTGATAATAAAAGCATGATCATGAATAATGTGTATCTCCATACCCAAAACCACATAAAGCAATATCAGGTACTTCCAAAAATTTAGTGGTAAACAAGGTATAAAGATAGCCAAACTAGGGTAACCTATTGGGTCCCATCAAAATGAACCTATGCAGATCATTATGATTAATAAGAACATTATTGGGGAAAAAGAAGTGATCAAGGGCACAACTTGCCTTCAACGAGCTCCTACTCAGCAGTCTCCACCAACTGAACACCTGGGTCCTCTATGGCTTGCTCGTCTACTCGCAACAATACAAACAAACATGGTATAGCAGAAATTAACATCACACCAAACAATAGAATAGAATGCATGATAATATTCTACGCGTCGTAACGAGATCATAGGAACAAGAATCACTAAATTCGAAGTTACAGTTATTATGTTATGAATTTCTGAAGTTATTTAGTGCCTAGTATAGAATAATTCAAGTGAATAATTTTAATCCAAGTTTCATGGCTAAACAGAGTTACAAGGTGATAAAGAATATTAAAACAAAATTAATGCCACTGGAATAGATCAATTTGAAGTTAAAATGAATTAAATATGAATTATACATGTTTTTGGAATTATTTTTGTACTAATAATCAATTTCTATAATTAATTATCTGATTTTTCTGATCTATGGACTGCGCGCACAAAAACAGAGAAGTTCGGGATTAGATCCGTAAAATTCCCAAGGCTTAGACTTCTTCCTGGGTGGACTGCGCGTTTATTCTTAAATAGTCTAGGGACTCTTTAGTAAATGCGACGCGGTGAAGGGGTATCTAGTAATGTTGGTCGTTGGATCAGAGCCCAACGCCCCAGATTAAATCGTGAAGTTCTGATGTTCATCAGGCATACATGACCGGAGGATCTACGATGGACGACCCGGATTTAATGAACGATGTGGTTATGCGCTACCACATCGAAACCGTCCATCCCGGGATCTACGGTTACCAACCCTTCCCCCCGATCTAATCCTAGGTGTTGGATAGAAATCCTACGGCGACCGCACCACGCTCCCATCCAGTCACAACGAGCGACGGTGCCACGCCCCCTCGCGGCGGAGGCCATGGCCGGAGGTGACCGTATCGGTGGACTATTCCCTAAACTCCAATTGGTACGGTGCTATGCGTGAAGAATGGCAAAGCGAACTTCATGGATGCGGAACTCATTGCGGACGAAGTCGCACGCGGGCTGTTCTCGGCGGGGTGCAAGTTCGGCAGAATTCACGACTCTGGTGAGGAATTCCCATGGCTTCAGCAAGCCCCTCCTCGATTACTCCCTCGCATGACGTCAATGCGACCAGAACAAGCCTCGGATGGACACGCTGGAGCCAGAATCGCACTATTGCTGGGTATCCGCGACGACGGTGATATACCTCCTCGCGGAACGTGGCGGCGCAGTGGATGGCGTGGAGAAGCGGCGGCGAGAAAATGGGAGCACAAGCAGGCTAGGTCGTGGGGTATGATATTTGTAGGTGAGGTGGGGTACGGGGCGGCTACAACGGAATCCGGAGCTTACGGCTGGCAGCAGCATGCGCGGAGGTGGGTGTTGCGCGGAGAAGACGGTAGCGCGTAGGTGTTGAGGGACTGCCTGGTGGGCCCCGCGGAGCAGCAGCACGAGTGCGAGAGAGCGAGCCTACCAAGGGGGCCCCGCCTGTCGGCGCGTCGGTACCGTCTCCACTAGCTGGGCCGAGCGCGCGGAGTAAAACAGCCATGGGCCAAAAGGAGTAGGGCTGGCCCAATTAGATTTATTTTCATCTTTTCTTTTTTGTTTTTGTTTTCCTATTATTTTTTTTGAATTCCAAATTTGAACTGAAACTTTTGTGGCGAAATTTGTAACTAAATTTTGAGTGTATGATTTGAACATATTATTATGGAATTAATTTATAAATTTATTTTGTACTGTGTAGTATTTCTCTCTTTCCTTCTCTATTTTCAAACCCTAATTTCAATTTGGGGTCCAATTCAAATCTCAAATCATTATTATATTTTTATTAGTACTATTGTTATTATTATTAAATGCACACACAAATAAAACTCCAACATGATGCATAGAGTATTTTATTAGTTATTTGTTCACTTAAATTTAGGTATTCCCATGTGATAATGAGTAGAAGATCAAAACACCTAATGACATCCACCCCTTTTCTTATTATTTCCAAACTGGGTATTACACTATGGTCGGACGGTCCGTGAGCCCGTAGAGATGGTCCTACAGGGATACTGCCCTCCAAACAGTAGGCCCCCCATGGTCGCACGGTTTGAGAGCCTGCGAAGAGGCTCCTGCAGGGATAATGTTCCTTTTTTCTGACGGTCTGTGCTCCATAGTTTGATGGTCATGAAGCCAACAGAGAGCAGTTTCCTCTTAAATTTTTGTATAACATAAGAATTTAGAGATTTAGACAAGTTAGGACAGGGGTTTACTTTGACGACTCCTTTGGAGAAAGTAGATATAGATCGACTTTTTTAAACCAGAACCTGAAAACTGATTCTTGGAATAAAGTGATATGTTTGTTATGTGATTACTTTGATTGTTTTGCTTGGAGTTATACTAAAATGTCAGGTTTGAGCCCAGAGTTGGTTGAACATCGGTTGCCAATAAAACCCGGGTTCCGCCCATTTAAGCAAAGGGCAAGGCAATTTTGTCCCGACTTATATCCAAGAATCAAGGACACAATTCACCAGTTGTTAGAAGCTATTTTCATTAAACCTTGTTGGTACACTGACTGGGTCTCAAACATTATGTCAATGGAGAAGAAAGACTCCAACAAGCTTAGGGTATGTATTGATTTTCGTAATTTAAATAGAGCAACCTCTAAAGATGAATATATTATGCCTGTGGCCGATATATTAATTAATAATGCATATAGAAATAGAGTCATTAGTTTTCTTGATGGTAATATCGGATACAATCAAATATTTATGACCGAAGAAGATACGTCTAAAATGACATTTGTATGTGAAAGGGAAATGTGCCCTTAGGCATTTCTATATTATTTTGGTGATTAGATGCTCAACACATTCTGTTTTGACTAATATGAGCTCAGAGTTAAAGAGAAGCAAATTAGAGAAACAAAGGTATGATTCTAGCACTTAGTAAATTATTTTGGTACTAATTATGTTCTATTAAGTGCCAGGCATTTTCTCAAAATGAGAGAAATTAAATTGGAGAAGGTTGGCTAAGTTCAGCCAAAGCCTGCGGTGCACCGGACAGTGACACATGGTTCAGCCAACGGTCAGAAGGTAGCACTGGACTGTCCGGTGTGCCACGAGACCAGTGGATGGCAATAGTCGGCTTTGCTAGAAAAGGAAGGAAATCGGGCACTGTTCACTGTCCGGTGATGCATCGGACTGTACGGTGCGCCCACGGACAGAAGGCAACCAAAGCCTACAAAATGGAGCTCCAACGGCTCCTAGTTCCCTTGGGGCTATAAAAGGGACCCCTAAGCGCATGGAGCAGGACACCCAAGCATCCATTGAACATCCTACAACGCCTAAACTTCACAAGCACGCATTTGTTTCATTGTGATAGAGATTTGAGCACTTCTTTGAGTTGTAACTCCGCTGCGTTGTTTCGTGTGCTCGGTTCTTAACTTGTGTGCGTGTTGTTGCGGTGACTCTAGTTCTTGTGTGTGTTTCTATTCCCTCCCTTACTCTTGTGGTTTAATTGTGATCAATTTTGTAAGGGCAAGAGACTCCAACTTGTGGAGATTCCTCACAAAGGGAATACTTGAGAAAAGGAAGAAAATCGTGGTACTCAAATTTGATCTTTGGATCACTTGAGAGGGATTGAGTGCAATCCTTGACCAAAGGAGGTCACCACAACGTGGAGTAGGCATTGGCCGAACCACGGGATAAAATCACTATGTCACTTGTGCATTTCCTTAGTGTGATTGTCTTTCTTCCATAGAGTTCTCACATATTCACTTGCACTATTGTTCCAAAGTTTAAAACATATCTCAAAGGAACAATCAAGTGAAGAGTTCTCTTTCTCTCTCTATTCACAACAACTTGGTTTTCATTTCACTAACATTTATAAACCAAGTTTGTGTTGTTTAGAGTTGATTATTGCAGGATCACCTATTCATCCCTCTCTAAGTGCTCTCAATTGGTATCGGAGCCGTTCTCTTCATCGAGGGACTAACCGCCTGAAGATATGGATCCTAAAGGCAAGGGGATGGTGATCAACGACAAGGAGAAGGAGACTCTCTATGTTGATGAGCCAAAAGGTGACAAGCCCACCGACTTAGGCTCAAACAAAAAGAAGGATGGAAAGAAGAATAGACGCATCAAGAAGATCATCTACTACAACAGCGACGCCTCCTTCTCTTCACCAAGGGATGACGACGACGAAGATTCCTCGTCGAAAAAGAAAACAATTAATCAGAATTACTCTTTTGATTATTCTCGCATCCCTTTTAATTTGAATGCACATTTATTATCTATTCCACTCGGTAAACCCCCTCACTTTGATGGAGAAGACTATTCTTTTTGGAGCCATAAAATGTGTAGTCACTTATTTTCTCTCCATCCTAGTATTTGGGAAATAGTGGAAAATGGAATGCAATTTGACAGTAATAATAATCCTATATTAATTAATGAACAAATTCATAAAAATGCCCAAGCTACTACTGTTTTGCTAGCATCTCTATGCAGAGATGAGTATAACAAAGTCAACGGCTTGGACAACGCCAAGCAAATTTGGGACACCCTAAAGATTTATCATGAGGGAAACGATGTCACTATGGTCACCAAAATGGAATTGGTGGAAGGTGAGCTTGGGAGATTCGCCATGAAAAGGGGAGAGGAGCCAACCGAAACGTACAACAGGCTCAAGACCCTGGTGAACAAGATCCGTAGTTATGGGAGTACAAGATGGACGGACCATGATGTTGTTCGACTCATGTTAAGGTCATTTACCGTTATTTATCCTCATCTTATAAACCTTATTCATGAGAATCCCATGTACACCAAGATGTCGCCCGAGGAAATTCTCGAAAAATTCGTAAGCGGGCGCATGATGGTAAAGGAGGCTAAGTACGGTGATGACATCGCCAACGGACCACTCCCACTCTATGAGCCACAGCCCGTTGCTCTCAAGGCAACAAGCAGCAAGGAGGCGCTACCTAACAAGGTGGCACAAGTGGAGGCTGATGGGCTCAACGAGGAGGAAATGATGCTTATAATCAAGCGCTCTAAGACCGCTTTGAAGGGATGCAAGGAGTATCCCAACAAGAATAAATCAAGGGGAAAGCGCTCCTGCTTCAAATGTGGTAAGTCTGGTCATTTTATAGCACAATGTCCTGATAATGATAATGACTAGGCACAAGAAAAGAAAGGGAAGATGGAGAGGAAGAAAAACTACAGGTAGGCGAAGGGTGAGGCACACATTAGCAAGGAATGGGACTCCGAATGTTCTTCATCCGACTCCGACGATGAAGGACTGGCTGCCTCCGCCTTCGACAAGTCCTCCCTCTTTCCCAACGAGCATCACACATGCCTCATGGCTAAGGAGAAGAAGGTACATACATGAGATACCCCTAAATACACTTCTTCCAGTGATGAGGAATCTTCCGATGATGAGGTAGATTATAGTGATATCTTTAAGGTATTAGATAGATCTAAAGTAGATAAAATCAATGAATTAATTGATGCCCTTAATGAGAAGGATAGGTTGTTATAAAAACAAGAAGATATTCTCTATGAAGAACATGATAAATATGTTAATGTGCAAAAATCTCTTGCTCTAGAAACTAAGAAAAATGAAATATTGTCTTCTGAGTTATCTTCCTGCCATGATTCTATTTATAGTCTTAAGAGTTTAAATGTTGATTTAAATTCAAAGCTAGAAAAAGTAAATGTTACTAGTTCATCTGTGGAGCATGTCTCTTTTTGCAATAGATGTAAAGATGTCGATATTGATGCCTGCAATGCTCATGCTGCCACTATTATTAAATTGAATGATGAAGTTGCAAATCTAAATGGTCAACTTAAAATTTGCAAGGGTAATTATGAAAAGACAAAATTTGCCAAGGATGCCTACACCATTGGTAGACACCCCTCCATTAAGGATGGACTTGGTTTCCAAACGGGAATCAAGAACTTAATAAGCCAAAGGACTTTCATTCTCATCAAGGAGAAAGGGAAGGCTCCTATGGCTAGTAGCTCTTGTTCTTCACATGACAAAAAGAACCATGCTTATCTGTATGCTCATGTTAAGAATGCTTCTAGTGTTGTTCATCATGATCATTCTATTTTACCTACTCGTCATGGTGCTGCTTTTGATTCTTATGCCATGTATGCATCATCTAGCTCATCGTATGTTCATGGTAGGAGTAGACCTAGGCACCATGTTCATCATGTTGTCTCTCATGCATCTAGGAATGCATCTAATGGCCTAACTATGCTTTATCATACTTATGCTGCTTCATATGTGCTAACTTGCAAAAATGATAAAGTAGTTGCTAGGAATTTGGGGCCTAAGTGCAAGAGAGACAAAACTTGCATCTGGGTTCCAAAGTCTTATGTGACTAACCTTGTAGGACCAACCAGAGTTTAGTACCTAAAACCCAAGCTTAAATCACCTTGCAGGTTTATGCATCCGGGGGCACAAGCTAGATTATTGACAGCGATGCACAAACCACATGACGGGGGAGAAGAAGATGTTCACCTCCTACGTCAAGAATAAGGATTCCCATGACACGATCATATTTAGAGATGGGAATCAAGGCAAGGTCAAAGGTTTGGGTAAAATAGCCATCACTACCGAGCATTCAATTTCTAATGTGTTCTTAGTAGAATCACTTGGTTACAATTTACTTTCTGTAAATCAATTATGTTATATGGGCTATAATTGTTTAGTTACAAATATTGATGTATCTGTCTTTAGAAGAAGTGATGGTTCATTAGCTTTTAAAGATGTATTAGATGGCAAGCTCTATTTAGTCAATTTCTCTAAAGAAAATGCCGATCTAGATGCATGTTTAATAACTAAGACTAATATGGGCTGGCTCTGGCACCACCGTCTAGCATATGTTGGAATGAAGTATCTTCATAAGCTTCTAAAGGGATAACATGTGTTAGGACTAACCAATGTCTGTTTTGAGAAAGACAGACCATGTGCAGCGTGCTAGGCAGGGAAGCAGGTGGGAACTACTCATCCAAGCAAAAATGTGACGACCACATCAAGACCACTGGAACTCCTCCACATGGAATTTCTTCGGGCCCGTTGCTTATCTTAGCATTGGGGGAAGTAAGTATGGTCTTGTTATTGTTGATGATTTTCCCGCTTCACTTGGGTATTCTTTTTGCAGGATAAAACAGAAACCCAAGGTACACTAAAGCGCTTCCTAAGGATAGCCCAAAATGAGTTTGAGCTCAAGGTGAAGAAGATCAGGAGCGACAATGGATTTGAATTCAAGAATCTTCAAGTGGAAGAGTATCTTGAGGAGGAAGGCATCAAGCATGAGTTCTCTGTTCTCTACACATCACAACAAAATGGTGTTGTAGAAAGGAAGAACAGGACACTCATCAACATGGCTAGAACAATGCTTGGAGAGTACAAGGCGCTTGAGCGGTTTTGGTCAGAAGCTGTAAATACAACTTGTCATGCCATAAACCGGCTCTATCTTCGTCGCCTCCTCAAGAAGACGTCCTACGAACTCCTACCCGGTAACAACCCAATGTTTTGTACTTTTGTGTATTTGGGAGCAAATGCTACATCTTAGTTAAGAAAGGTAGGCATTCGAAGTTTGCTCCCAAAGCTGTAGAAGGGTTTTTACTAGGTTATGATTCAAATACAAAGGCATATAGAGTCTTTAACAAATCTTCGGGTTTGGTTGAAGTATCTAGTGAAATTGTATTTGATGAGACTAATGGCTCTCTAAGAGATCAAGTTGATCTTGATGATGTAGATTAGGATGAAATTCCAATGTCCACAGTGAGAACTATGGCAATAGGTGATGTGCGATCGTAGGAACAACAAGAACAAGATCAACCATCTTCCTCAACACTAGTGCAACCCCCAACTCAACATGAGGAACAGGTACCTCAAGATGCAGGCATGAATCAAGCGGGAGCACATGAAGAAAAGGATAAAGATGAAGTACAACATGCACCTCTAACTCAAGTCCGGGACACCATCCAAAGGAATCATCCAGTGGATCAGATTTTAGGTGACATCAGCAAGGGAGTAACCACTCGTTAAAGTTTAGCTAATTTTTGTGAACATTACTCTTTTGTTTCTTCTATTGAGCGTTTCAGGGTAGACGAAGCCTTGTAGGATCTGGACTAGGTGTTGGCCATGCAGGAAGAGCTCAATAACTTCAAGAGAAATGAAGTATGGAGCCTGGTGCCATGTCCAAAGCAAAATGTTGTGGGAACCAAGTGGGTGTTCCACAACAAGAAAGATGAACACGGGATGGTGACAAGGAACAAGGCTCGACTTGTGGCAAAAGGTTATGCCCAAGTCGCAGGTTTGGATTTTGAGGAGACTTTTACTCCTGTATCTAGGCTCGAGTCAATACGCGTATTATTAGCCTATGCTGCTCACCACTCGTTTAAGTCATTTGAAATGGACGTGAAGAGCGCCTTCCTCAACGGACCAATCAAGGAGGAAGTGTATGTGGAACAACCCCCTGGCTTCGAGGATGACAGATATCCCGACCATGTTTACAAGCTCTCTAAGGCGCTCTATGGACTTAAGCAAGCTCCAAGAGCATGGTATGAATGCCTTAGAGATTTTTTTATTTCTAATGCTTTCAAGGTTGGGAAAGTTGAACCTGCTCTTTTTACTAAGACTTGTAAAGGTGATTTGTTTGTATGCCAAATATATGTCGATGACATAATATTTGGTTCTACTAATCAAAAGTCTTGTGAAGAGTTTAGCAGGGTAATGATGAAAAAATTCGAGATGTCTATGATGGGCGGGTTGAACTACTTCCTTGGATTTCAAGTGAAGCAACTTAAGGAAGGAACGTTCATCTCCCAAACGAAGTACACTCAAGACTTGCTCTAAAGGATTGGGATGAAGGACGCTAAGCCCACCAAGACTCCAATGGGAACTGACGGACACTTGGACCTCGACAAAGGAGGTAAGTCCATTGATCAAAAGGCATACCGGTCTATGATAGGTTCTTTACTTTATCTTTGTGCTAGTAGACCGGATATAATGCACAGTGTATGCATATGTGCTAGATTTCAATCCGACCCCAAGGAATGTCATCTTGTGGCCGTGAAGCAAATTCTTAGATATTTAGTTCATTCACCTTGCTTTGGGATCTGATATCCAAAGGGGTCTACCTTTGACTTAATTGGATATTCAGATTCCGACTATGCCGGGTGCAAGGTTGATAGGAAGAGCGCATCGAGGACTTGTCAGTTTCTGGGAAGGTCTCTAGTGTCCTAGAGCTCTAAGAAATAAACATATGTTGCCCTATCTACTGTTGTGGCTGAGTATGTTGTCGCAGGCCAGTGTTGCTCGCAACTACTTTAGATGAGGCAAACCCTCCGGGGCTTTGGCTACAATCTAAGCAAAGTCCCACTCCTATGTGATAATGAGGGTGCAATCCTCTTGGCGGATAATCCTGTTGAACACAGCCGCACTAAGCACATAGACATCCGGCATCACTTTTTGAGAGACCACTAGCAAAGGGGAGATATCGATGTTTGCCACATTAGCACCGAAAACCAGCTAGCCAATATCTCCACCAAGCCTTTAGATGAGAAAAGGTTTTGCAGGTTGCGTAGTGAGCTAAATGTCTTAGATTCGTGGAACCTAGATTGATCTATAGCATACATGTGTTTTATGCCTTTGATCATGTTCATTAAGCATTTATGTCTTTACTTGCTTATTTCTGGTGCTCAAGTTGTACAAGTCACCCCCGGACCTCATAAGTTCTTATGCAAATGATGCACATGTTTAAGGGGAGGATGTACTACAACTTGACCCTTTGATACTAATGTGTTTGCTTGAGTGATATTGATATAGTCTTAAAGATGAATTGAAAGGTCACATGTGGACTTGGACAAAGAAGAGGCTTCCACTGCATTACGGTATCAATATATTGTTCCAAGTACCTATCTGTGTTTTCTCATTGCCTTTGGTTTTACTTGTGATTTTTGTGCGGCAATGGGGTTAAGAGGCCAAAAAGTTATTCTGTTTTGGTGCTTAATGCCAAAGGGGGAGAAATTACGGCCAAAGCAGCTGTATTTTTGCTTTAGGAGGAATTACGGCCAAAGCCATTGTGAGTATTGTGAGAGGAATGGCCATTTGGCTAATTTTTGCTTTAGGAGGAAGAGAGATGAGCGGCGGGTTTCTAAGATGAGTAGAGGAAACATGAACCACCCTTCTCATGGTGTTCGTTATCCTTCTGTTTAGAGACGTCCTGCAGGGCCTAGAGGTGCTTTGCCTATTGACGCTAGGCCTCAGGAAGAGAGACCACGTGGTGGTCGTACCTGGTGGGGTGCTGGTCGTGTGCCATATGGCCAAGGATCCCATGACAGCGGACCACAATTTCTTCTTGTGGTGATCGCTTCCCTTCTGGATTGGGGATGGTTGGTGTTTTTCCTAACACTTTTATGGGTAGATGCCGCATCACTAGTATTTTTATCAGTTTCCTAACCCCAATTTTGTTCCATTTGATCACCTTGTGCCTTTCTATTGATACAGGACGGATGCCTGGAGAACATATGGCTCATGGATTCCGGCTGTTCGCGCCACATGACTGGAAGCAAAAAATGGTTCTCCAGTGTTGACCCCGTGATTGGTACGGAATACATCACATTCGAGGATAAGTCAAGAGGTAAGAAAATCTCTCATGGCTCCGTTCGAATGAACAAGAGTTTTGTTCTCAAGGATGTTGCTTTTGTTTCGAATTTGCATTTCAATCTGCTTTCTATTTCGCAACTCTTTGAGGATGACTATGAAGTGTGTTTTAAAAAGGGCTTGTCTCAGGTTTTGGATGCTCAGGGGATCGTGTTTGTCAGATTTCCCCTTTTGGTCGAGTTTTTAGTGCTGATTTTTCACTTTCTTATGTCCCTTCTCGATGCTTGCTGATGGGATCCTCTTCTTTGATTTGGAAGTGGCATAGAAGACTTGGACACTTGAGCTTTAATCTTTTGTGTAGACTAAGCTCACTTGGCCTGATCCAAGTATTGCCCAAGTTGAAATTTGAGAAGGATCTTGTCTGTCACCCTTGTCGTCATGGAAAGATGGTTGTTGCTTCCCACTCCCTGGTCACCAAGGTGATGACCTCACAGCCTGACGAATTGCTTCATATCGCACTGTTGGTCCAGCTCGGGTTTGCTCTTTCGAGGGGATGTGGTATGCACTTGTGGTTGTTGGCGATTTTTCTCGCTACTCTTGGGTGATCTTCATGAAGGCAAAGGATGAGGCTTTCACTCATGCTCGAGATTTGATTTTAGATTGCAAAATGAGTTTCCCAAGAATGTCATGAGAGCTATACATAGTGACAATGGCACAGAATTCAAAAATACTCATTTTGAAACCTTTTGTGCTTATTTGGGACATGGGGATCAGTTTTCCTCTCCGTATGTGTCTCAGCAGAATGGCATTGTTAAACACAAGAATCGAACCCTTGTTGAGAAGGCCAGGATGATGCTTGATCAATATAGGACTCCTAGGCGTTTTTGGGCCGAAGCGATCAACATTGCTTGCCATGTGTTGAACCGCATCTTTCTTCTAGCTTTCTTGAACAAGACTTCTTATGAGTTGCGGTTTGGATGACCACCGAAGGTTAGTCATTTAAGGGCGTTTGGCTCCAGATGCTTTATGCTGAAATAGGGTAATTTGGACAAATTTGAGCCTTATCGTGCTTATCGTGTTCTTAACTTGGAGACTAACTGCATTACAGAGACTTGTGAAGTAACATTCGATGCGACTGCACCTTGTCCATCCCCTATCTTTGAGCCTGCAGGTCCACATCAGATGGGACAGACCATCTTTGTGAAGGAGGAGCATGCCACCACTGATTTGGGTGATCTCGAGCCGACTCCACTGGCTACACCAGTTGAGCCTGCTTCCACTACTTCGGCTGACGGACCCGATCCCACTACTTCCACTACTTGGGGTCCACTCAAGCCAGCTCCTTCTGAGACTGTAGAAGTTGATGTTGCTATTGAGGGGGAGGCTACCTCTTCGAGAATGGCTCCACGATATGTTCTGCGTGATCATCCTCCTCAACAAATGATTGGTGAGAATGATATGCGAGTCACTCACTTCAGGTATCAACAGATGTCTCATTTTGCTCACTCAGCTTTTGTTGCTTCTTTTGAGCCTCGAGATGTTGGACATGCTTTGTCTGATTCTAACTAGGTCAATGCTACACGTGAGGAGCTCGAAAATTTTGAGAGAAATCGGGCTTGGGTTTTGGTGCCCCTCCTTCAAACTGCCATCCCATAGGTACAAAATGGGTTCTAAAAACAAAGAAAGTGAGGATGGGTTGGTAGTGAGAAACAAGGTGAGGTTGGTTGCGCAAGGGTATTGCCAGAAAGAGGGTATCGATTATGATGAAACCTTTGCCTCTATTGCCCATTTAGAGGCCATTAAGATTCTTTTAGCCTTTGCTGCTTCAAAGGGTTTTAAGCTTTTTCAAATGGATGTCAAAAGTTCCTTTTTGAATGGGTATGTAGAGGAAGTGGTCTATGTGTGTACTGTGTAACACCCTGAATTTGGGGGTATAAAATTTCTTTGCTCATATTCACAAATTCAGGTGTTACTTCCCTTTTCTCATCCTTCCTCATCCTTTTCTTTCTCATTTCTATAGGAGAAAAGTGCTTATTTTATTTGTAATTATAGTTTATTATGTTAAACCCTAAGGGAGTATGAATTGTTGCATCATGTTGAACCCTAGATTTCACTTTTGCTTGGTGCATAATTCTTTGAAAGTTTGATTTGAATTTGTGGCTCATTTGGATTTGAATCAATTGGAGAAAATAAAAAGAAAAAGAGAAAACAATTCCAGAATAAAAAGAAAAGGAAAGAAGCCCACTCCCCCGCCCCCCTCGGCCTTTCGGCCCACCAGGCCCATCCCGCGCGCGCGCTCTCCTCCCCCCCGCTCTCTCTGCCCTGGCGGGCCCGCCCGTCAGCGCAGCCGCCTCTCGCGCGCCCGCCTCCGCTCTCCCCTCTCTCTCTGCTCGCGGGCCCGGGCTGTCAGCCCCGTCGTCCCCGCGTAACCGCCGCCGAGCTGCGCGCGCCCGCCTTCCCCGCGCCCACGTCGCGCGTGGAGCTCGCAACTGACCCGCCCCTGGCCACTTGAGCCCCGAGCCCCACTCGCCCTCTCCCCCTCCCCCATTTGCGCTCCAGTAGACCCTCTTCCCCCCTCGCTGCGCGCACGCAGAGCGCCGCCGCCATAACCCCCGCCGTCCCGAGCTCGGTTCCCCGTCGCCGTTGGAGCTCCGCCGCGCCCTTTGCCCCGGTGAGCTCCGCCCCGACGTCCGCAACCCGGGACGCGCCCCAATTCCCTCTCCCCCTCCCTATTTCTCTCTGCCCGCGCTCACCCGCCGTTCCCCGTGCAGCCGCGGAGGTCCCCCACCGTAGCCCCGGACCACCGTCGCGCCATTGCCGCCGCCGAGGAGTCCCCGGAGCCCGTCTTGAGGTAAGGGACCTCTCCCGCCCCTATCGACCTTTGTTTTGCTCTCTGCCGCGTGTAATTCCTCGCCGGAGTAGAGTAATCCCGCCGCTCCGCCGTGAACCGCCCCCCTCCGGTGCCCCTGCCCCGACCCAGACCCCACCAGAGGACTCCCCGTGCCCTCCCCAACCTTCCCGGCCACTCAGGTCGCCCCAGAGGCCCGCCAAACGCCCGCGCCCCTCGTCTCCGGCGAGCCCTCCGCCGTGGGGACGAGCGCCGCCGCCCCAGCTAGCCGTAGGAAAGACCCAGGCCGCCCACCCGATCCCCGCCGTTCATCCCAGATCGGGCGGCCCTGATTCAACTCGCCCGGACCCAATCCTGGCCGTCCGCCGGAGATCCAGCGGCCCAGGCCCACTTCCCCCTCACCCCGTCTCCCTGCCAGTTGGGCCCCGCCTGTCAGCCCGCCCGCGCGCTCGCCCTGCCCGCCGGCCCCGCCTGTCAGCCCGCCCGCGCGCGCTCTGCCCGCCGGCCCCGCCTGTCAGCCTGCCCGCGCCCCGCGCTGCCCGCCCGGTCCCGCCTGTCAGTCGCCCAGGCCGCCGCGCGCTCGCGCGCCCGCCCGCAGGATCTAATCCTGGCCGTTCGCTTGAGATCCGACGGCCGTAGGAGCCCGATACCCCTTCGCCTGCGCATTTTCTTAAAGAGACCCCCGGTTTTCTGGAATTTGAACCCGCCGTCCCTGGTTTCTCGCAGTTAAGTCCCTGGCCCTTTTATTTAATTCAAAATAGGTATTTAGGGTATAATTTTAATCCCCAAACTTGTAAAATTCATAACTTTGTCATATGAACTCCAAATGAGGTGCTTCAAATTGCAAAATGCTCATTATGCTTTTGTCTATCTATTCAAACAGTGTTTCCCTGTTGTTTCCATGTACCAATTAATAGTTAATCACTAGGATAGGATTAAGACTATTGGAACCTTATTTGAGATGATTAGAAATTGGTAGACTTTAATAAAAGTTGGATTACTTAAGTTTATGGACTTAAACACCCAAGTTTAGGAACTTAAAACCAGGTAATGATTTAATCCCACCACTGACTTAAACCTGATTAGTGGATAATGAATCACTTAGTATAGTCCTCTACCCTAGACCTAGGGAACACTAGAGTGCCTATCCCTTTTCTACTATGAACTTGTGATCCCTTTGCTGCATATGTTTGGTATGTTGCTTTTTGTTTGTTATCTTCCCAAGTGCATAGTGTGAATGATTACTTTACGTAGACAACGAGCAGTCTGTGTTTCCCGAGGAGGTTGCAGAGGAAGTCCCTGATCTGCAGTTTGGTGAAGGCAAGTGTCCTCTGTCCCATTATGTCCTATTCATTTATAACTTACTACCCCGCACTACTTACTTGAAACCTAAGGATTGACTAGCTTTACATTTTACTTTATCCTTGATGACCTTATGGGCTATTATGGTTAGCACTTTGCTATTGCTTTAACATAATCAATGAACATGATGTGACTATTTATGATACTGTTATCCTGATGATGTTGATGATCTTGTGATACTCTAGGGGGCTCAGGCTGTTTCCTGAGTACCTCTCCGTAAGGACCTGTTCGTTGAGAGACCACCCGGGATAACAGTGCAACCATGAGGGTGAAATGGGATGCCCTTAGCTGATTAATTGGATGAACTAGAGGTGTAGTTGCTTAGCCGTCGTGCCGTCAATGGGGTCCAGGCACAGTGCTCGCTCTGCCGAGGCTGAGTGCCGAGGTTCTTTCGTTTTGCTCTTTGTTAGTCACTCTCCTGCGTGGAGGGGTACTGTGTTTATCAAACTGGAGAAACCTAACGGGCAGCTATGATCTCTAGGGAATCTTTGTAAAAGCTACGTAGTGATGCCCTGCCGGACCACCTAGGTAGTGGTCAATGGGGATTAGCTCTCCCCGGGTAGAAAGGGAATCATGACTCATGGGTAAAGTGTGCAACCTCTGCAGAGGATTAGAAACTGATATATCAGCCGTGCTCACGGTTATGAGCAGCCTTGGGATCCTCTTTGATTAGAGATACAGATGGTTCGAGATACAAGGATTATGTTATGGTTTCGGTTCGACTATGATGATGATGTTCCTCGATGAGGAAATGGTTTACGGGTTGGTTAATGCTAAAATCTGGCTTCTACTAATGATAAATACCTGACCAACTAAAAGCAACTGCTTGAGCCTAACCCCACATAAAGCTAGTCCACTTCAGCCAAACGGGACATTTGCTGAGTACGTTGATGTGTACTCATCCTTGCTTTACCACAAAACACCAGGTTGTCCGCATTGTAACCACTGCTCAGGAGAAGGTGAAGCCGTGGAAGGAGACTTCCAGGAGTTCCAAGACTACGATGAATTCTAGGTGTGGGTTGGCGGCAACCCCCAGTCAGCTGCCTGTGAAGGCCTTAGCTTTACTGCGTTTCGTTTAGCACTTTGATTTACTTGTTAAGACAATGACTATGTGGATGTCTATGACTCTATGATGTAATAAGTACTCTTTTATGTTATTATTCGAGCATTGTGTGATGATGTTCATTTATGTAATCGCTGTGTACGTGAGTTCTGATCCTGGCACGTACATAGTTCGCATTCGGTTTGCCTTCTAAAACCGGGTGTGACATAAGTGGTATCAAAGCCGTGCTGACTGTAGGACCGCTGACCTAGAGTAGCACTGGTCGTACTAAGGACTATTGACCTTCCCTCTCACCTTGACATCTGATGTTACTTCAAAAGTCGGTCACCTCGACCAACCCTATGTTTTACTATCTATATATACTATACCTTGTTAAAAATTTTTATCTCATTCTGTTTATGGTTTACTCACTTGTCATATTAGTTCTGCTCTTACTCTTGTGCTTACGGTGTCTTTTGTAGATGGCTCGTCTTAGACACACTGCACGTAAGTCGGTGATTCCTTTCCTGCCGTCTCGACTTGCGGAGCGTCCTCTGCACCGCACCGTGTCCGGTCAGTCGAGTCACCTGGAGAGGCTGCACCACCGCTTGCGTGAGGAGCAGGAACGCCGGCGCCAGCACAGAGAGCAGCAGGGCTCTTCCTCCCCACCCCAGCGAGAGGTGGAGTCCGTGAGGCCCCGTTCCTCTGTTGCCCAGCTGGAGGCGCCCCCTGCACCACCGCGGGACGTCCCGGCTGTTGGAGGAGCTACTGGAGGAGATCCTGGAGGAGACCCCGACGACGACGACTCAGACCACAGCACGGAGTCCTCTGAGCCGCAGGAGGCGGAAGGATGGGTCGCCCGACCCATCACCCGTGACGCCGCTCGCGGTTGTCACTTCCACGACGCACTCGACACCTTGCTGCGCCAGGCTTTCGACCGGCACACCTGGTCGATCGAGTATCGTTGTGTAGTCTACCAGCACAGTCGCGGGAGGTACCCGGACCGCTGGGAGGCTACCTGCCTAGTTCGCCGTCCGGAGGATGACCTCCGGGGTGCGGAGGCCGTTTCGGAGCACTATTCCATCTCCGAGAGGGACACTGCAGAGGCGGCTATGCAGGATGCAGCACGGCGTGCACTCTCCCAGTACTGTTCTTTGTTCGGTGGGGTGGCCGACGGTCTTAACCTTCGGTACTACCCCCGCCGCCCTACTGGCAGCACCGAGAGTGTGGTTGTCTCACCTGTTGGTGAGGCTAACCCTAGGTTGAGCAGCACAGTCAACCTAGTCGCGGTGCTTAACACTGAGCTGGATCACTCTCTGGACGAGCTAAGCAGGGCTCGAACGGAGATTGCGGAGTTGCGTGCTGAGTTGGCAGAGCGCCATCACCAGGAGGGTGGTTCTCCCGCTCCTGTCGGGACTCAGCACCCATACCGCTCACCACCACGTGGTCACCACACTTATGGTTCCCCTGTCTGTAAGACCAGGATAGATCTGGATCCTTAGATCGTTAGCGTCGGAGTTTGTAATAATTCTTAAGTCAGATGTCTTACTCTTAGGTAGTCAGTTTAGTTTGCTTATCAGTTGCTTCCATTTAGTTTAGTTTGCTTATCAGTTGCTTTCATGCTTGTTATGATGAACTTGTACTGGATTTGAATCTTTGTAATGACTGTTGCCAACCTGCGGGTTTCCCCTGCAGTTTGGCTTAGCTAGTAATATTAATGAAGTCAGTTGTTTAGTTGGGAAACCATTTACTCTTACTTTCCTTTCTTATCTGAGAAGCTGTGTTGAATCATGAATGAGGATCAGTGAAGCTCTTTGTTCACTCAGTGTCATGAAGAATTCTGTATTCTCTTTTCTTATGCTGAAGGGTTGTAAGATCAATGCTGATGTATGAATGTCTTCCACAGATGTCTGACAACAGGCGCCGATGCAACAGGCGTGCTCAGCTGGAACAGCATGACCAGCAGGAGGAAAATCAGAGGCAGCCTCCCCCACCACCCCCGATGTCAGTGGAGCAGATGTTCTTGATGCAGACCCAGGCAGTGCAGGCCATTGGGCAGACTCTGGCAGCCATGCAGCAGGCTCAACAGCAACCCCAACCCCAATTGCAAGTGCAGATGCCCCAGATGCCACGAGATAAGCGTGGTGAGTTCATGAGAGGGCACCCTCCTACCTTCGCCCATTCTGCTGACCCCATGGATGCAGAAGACTGGCTGCGCGCAGTGGAAAGGGAGCTGCGCACCGCCCAATGCGACGACAGGGAGAAGGTTCTGTATGGTCCCCGCCAGCTGAGGGGAGCAGCCCAGTCCTGGTGGGAGTCCTACCTCGCCACCCATGCTGACCCCGAAGCCATCACTTGGGAGGAATTCAGCGAGAGTTTCCGTCGGTACCATGTGCCAGAGGGACTGATGATCGTGAAGAAGGAGGAGTTTCTGGCTCTGAAGCAGGGACCCCTGTCTGTTAGTGAGTACAGGGACAAGTTTCTGCAGCTGTCTCGCTATGCACCTGAAGACGTCAACACTGATGCCAAGAGGCAGTACAGGTTCATGAGAGGTTTGGTGGATCCCCTGCATTACCAGCTGATGAATCACACCTTCCCCACCTTCCAGCACCTGATCGATAGGGCAGTCATGACTGAGAAGAAGCGTAAAGATATGGAAGATCGGAAGCGCAAGATGAGTGGACCCCAGTCCGGAGGCATCAGCCGTCCGCGTTTCTCAGGCAGTTCATCTCAGCAAGGCAGACCTGGTCACCCACAGGGATATCAGAATCAGAATCAGCGTCCGCATCAGCAGCAGTTTCAGAGGCAGTACCCACAGCAGCAACAACAGTATCGTCAGCACAGCCAGCAGGGAGGTAATCAGTATCAGAAGCAGAACAACCAGGCACCTCGCCTTCCTGCCCCAGCAGCGAATCAGAGCAACCAAGCAGCCCCAGCACAAGGAGGAGGCAGAGGATGTTTCCACTGTGGAGATCAAGGTCACTGGGCGATGCAGTGCCCGAAGAAGATGGCGCAGCAGCAGACCAACCCCAATGCTCCGACAAAACAAGGTGTACTGCAGCCGACAGCCGGCAATCGTAACCAAGCGTACAACCGTGGAAAGGTGAACCACTTGGAGGCCGAAGCAATCCAGGATGCACCAGATGTGGCAGTAGGTATGTTCTCAGTCGAATCTCATCCCGCAAAAGTGCTATTTGATACTGGTGCAACTCATTCATTTGTCACTGCAACCTGGGTAGAATTGCATAACATCTTAGTAGAGGCAATGATGCCGCCCATGAGGATTAATTCGGTTGGTGGCAAGGTGCAAACGGATAAAATATGCTCAAACATAATGGTGGAAATAAGGGGGATAGGATTCCCCAGTGACTTAATAGTAATAGACACCCCTGGGATAGATGTTATTCTAGGGATGAACTGGTTAATGAAGTACGAAGCAAATGTTAGTTGTGACAAGAGGACCGTAACATTGAAATCCCCGTCAGGAGAAGAGGTAGTGGCCGAGCTAAGGATGCCTAAATCAGAAGGAGTCTGCCATCAGATTTCAGTTGATAGTAAGGAGCCCAACCCGCTCGAGGCTATCAAGGTTGTGTCCGACTTTCCGGACGTGTTTCCCGAAAGAGTTAACGGGCATGCCACCCGAGAGAAAGGTTGAATTTGCCATAGAGCTTATCCCTGGTACCGCCCCCATTTCCAAAAGAGCCTATCGAGTGTCTGGACCAGAATTGGTGGAACTCAAGAAGCATCTAGATGAGATGTTAGAGAAGGGTTACATCAGGCCCAGCACCTCGCCTTGGGCCGCTCCAGTGTTGTTTGTAGAGAAGAAAGATGGTACCAAAAGGATGTGCATAGACTACAGAGCCTTGAATGAAGTCACTGTCAAGAACAAGTACCCCCTGCCAAGGATAGAAGATTTGTTCGACCAGCTCAGAGGTGCCAGCGTATTCTCGAAGATAGATCTGAGATCAGGTTACCATCAGCTCAGAATCCGACCCTCAGATATACCGAAGACGGCATTCATCACCAAGTATGGGTTATATGAGTTCACAGTTATGTCCTTTGGTTTGACAAATGCGCCAGCCTTCTTTATGTACCTGATGAACAGTGTGTTCATAGATTATCTGGACAAGTTTGTGGTAGTGTTCATCGATGACATTCTCATATACTCTCAAAGTGAGGAAGATCATGTAGAGCATTTGAAGATGGTATTGCAAAGACTTCGAGAGCATCAACTGTATGCCAAGCTGGGCAAATGCGAGTTCTGGATTCATGAAGTCTTATTTCTGGGTCACATCATAAATCAAGATGGGTTAGCAGTGGATCCAAAGAAAGTAGCAGATATCCTGAACTGGAAAGCACCGAAGGATGTTCGTGGGATCAAGAGCTTCATTGGAATGGCTGGATACTATAGGAGTTTCATTGAAGGCTTCTCAAAGATTGCTAGACCAATGACAGCGTTGCTAGCGAAGAAAGTTGAGTTTAAGTGGACTCAAAAGTGTCAGGAAGCATTTGAAGAACTGAAGAATAGATTGACTACAGCTCCTGTGTTAGTCCTGCCAGACGTTCACAAGTCATTCTCAGTGTATTGCGACGCTTCGTACACCGGATTGGGATGTGTGCTAATGCAAGAAGGAAGAGTTGTAGCATATTCATCTCGGCAGCTGAAGATCCATGAGAAAAATTATCCCACACATGACCTGGAGTTGGCAGCAGTGGTTCATGCCTTAAAGACCTGGAGACATTACCTGTATGGGCAGAAGTGCGACATCTACACAGATCATAAAAGTCTGAAGTACATATTCACCCAGTCAGAGTTAAACATGAGGCAGCGAAGATGGTTGGAATTGATCAAAGACTATGAGTTGGAGATACATTATCATCCAGGCAAAGCCAATGTTGTTGCAGATGCTCTGAGCAGGAAGAGTCAAGTCAATATGTTGGTCACGTACCCGATGCCGTATGAGTTAGCCAAAGAGTTCGACAGACTGAGCCTCGGTTTCCTGAACAGTACGCAAGGAGTAACAGTGGAATTAGAGCCCACCCTAGAGCGGGAGATCAAAGAAGGGCAGAAGGATGATGAAAACATCAACAAGATCCGGCAGCTGATCTTAGAAGGAAGAGGCAAAGACTTTCGAGAGGATGAAGAGGGGGTAATATGGTTCAAGGACCGATTGTGTGTCCCCGACCTCAAACCTATTCGGGAATTGATCCTAAAGGAAGCTCATGAGACAGCCTACTCCATACACCCAGGGAGTGAGAAGATGTACCAGGATTTAAAAAGGAGGTTTTGGTGGTATGGCATGAAAAGAGAGATCGCAGAATATGTCGCCATCTGTGATAGCTGTCAGAGAACCAAAGCAGAGCATCAGAGGCCTGCCGGATTGTTGCAGCCATTGCGGATTCCTCAGTGGAAGTGGGATGAGATCGGGATGGATTTTATAGTTGGCCTACCTCGTACCCGGGCCGGCTATGATTCCATCTGGGTGGTCGTGGACCGCTTAACAAAGGTGGCCCATTTCATACCCGTGAAGACGACATACACCGGAGCAACGTTAGCTGAGTTATACATGTCACGGATAGTCTACCTTCATGGTGTGCCAAAGAAGATAGTGTCAGATCGAGGAACACAGTTCACCTCTCATTTTTGGCAGCAGCTACAAGAAGCTTTGGGCACACATTTGAACTTCAGCTCAGCTTATCACCCGCAGACAGACGGTCAGACTGAAAGAACTAATCAGATCCTAGAAGATATGTTGAGAGCCTGTGCGTTGCAAGACAAGTCAGGATGGGACAAAAGATTACCTTATGCAGAATTCTCCTACAACAATAGTTACCAGGCCAGCTTGAAGATGTCGCCGTTTCAGGCACTCTATGGACGGAGTTGTAGGACTCCGCTGCATTGGGACCAGCCTGGAGAGAGACAGGTGTTTGGCCCCGACATCTTACTTGAAGCCGAAGAGAATATCAAAATGGTTCGGGAGAACCTGAAGATAGCACAATCAAGACAGCGGAGCTATGCGGACTGAAGGAGAAGGGAACTGAGTTTCGAAGTGGGAGATTACGTCTATCTGAAGGTGTCACCTATCCGAGGAGTCAGAAGGTTCGGAGTCAAAGGCAAGCTAGCACCCCGGTACGTTGGACCGTATCAGATTCAAGCAAAGCGTGGAGAAGTGGCCTACCAGCTTGACCTACCAGAGAGCTTGTCAGCAGTGCACAATGTGTTCCATGTGTCGCAATTGAAGAAGTGTTTGCGAGTACCAGAAGAACAGTTGCCAGTGGAGGGTTTGGAGGTCCAGGAGGATCTGACATACATAGAGAAGCCAACGCAGATTCTGGAGTTTGCAGATAGAGTCACCCGGAGGAACACCATCAGAATGTGCAAAGTCAGATGGGGTCACCACTCTGAGGAAGAAGCAACCTGGGAATGAGAAGATGATCTGAAGGCCAAATACCCTGAACTCTTTGCTGACCAACCTTGAATCTCGGGGCGAGATTCTTTTAAGGGGGATAGGTTTGTAACACCCTGAATTTGGGGGTATAAAATTTCTTTGCTCATATTCACAAATTCAGGTGTTACTTCCCTTTTCTCATCCTTCCTCATCCTTTTCTTTCTCATTTCTATAGGAGAAAAGTGCTTATTTTATTTGTAATTATAGTTTATTATGTTAAACCCTAAGGGAGTATGAATTGTTGCATCATGTTGAACCCTAGATTTCACTTTTGCTTGGTGCATAATTCTTTGAAAGTTTGATTTGAATTTGTGGCTCATTTGGATTTGAATCAATTGGAGAAAATAAAAAGAAAAAGAGAAAACAATTCCAGAATAAAAAGAAAAGGAAAGAAGCCCACTCCCCCGCCCCCCTCGGCCTTTCGGCCCACCAGGCCCATCCCGCGCGCGCGCTCTTCTCCCCCCCCGCTCTCTCTGCCCTGGCGGGCCCGCCCGTCAGCGCAGCCGCCTCTCGCGCGCCCGCCTCCGCTCTCCCCTCTCTCTCTGCTCGCGGGCCCGGGCTGTCAGCCCCGTCGTCCCCGCGTAACCGCCGCCGAGCTGCGCGCGCCCGCCTTCCCCGCGCCCACGTCGCGCGTGGAGCTCGCAACTGACCCGCCCCTGGCCACTTGAGCCCCGAGCCCCACTCGCCCTCTCCCCCTCCCCCATTTGCGCTCCAGTAGACCCTCTTCCCCCCTCGCTGCGCGCACGCAGAGCGCCGCCGCCATAACCCCCGCCGTCCCGAGCTCGGTTCCCCGTCGCCGTTGGAGCTCCGCCGCGCCCTTTGCCCCGGTGAGCTCCGCCCCGACGTCCGCAACCCGGGACGCGCCCCAATTCCCTCTCCCCCTCCCTATTTCTCTCTGCCCGCGCTCACCCGCCGTTCCCCGTGCAGCCGCGGAGGTCCCCCACCGTCGCCCCGGACCACCGTCGCGCCATTGCCGCCGCCGAGGAGTCCCCGGAGCCCGTCTTGAGGTAAGGGACCTCTCCCGCCCCTATCGACCTTTGTTTTGCTCTCTGCCGCGTGTAATTCCTCGCCGGAGTAGAGTAATCCCGCCGCCGAGCCGCTCCGCCGTGAACCGCCCCCCTCCGGTGCCCCTGCCCCGACCCAGACCCCACCAGAGGACTCCCCGTGCCCTCCCCAACCTTCCCGGCCACTCAGGTCGCCCCAGAGGCCCGCCAAACGCCCGCGCCCCTCGTCTCCGGCGAGCCCTCCGCTGCGGGGACGAGCGCCGCCGCCCCAGCTAGCCGTAGGAAAGACCCAGGCCGCCCACCCGATCCCCGCCGTTCATCCCAGATCGGGCGGCCCTGATTCAACTCGCCCGGACCCAATCCTGGCCGTCCGCCGGAGATCCAGCGGCCCAGGCCCACTTCCCCCTCACCCCGTCTCCCTGCCAGTTGGGCCCCGCCTGTCAGCCCGCCCGCGCGCTCGCCCTGCCCGCCGGCCCCGCCTGTCAGCCCGCCCGCGCGCGCTCTGCCCGCCGGCCCCGCCTGTCAGCCTGCCCGCGCCCCGCGCTGCCCGCCCGGTTCCGCCTGTCAGTCGCCCAGGCCGCCGCGCGCTCGCGCGCCCGCCCGCAGGATCTAATCCTGGCCGTTCGCTTGAGATCCGACGGCCGTAGGAGCCCGATACCCCTTCGCCTGCGCATTTTCTTAAAGAGACCCCCGGTTTTCTGGAATTTGAACCCGCCGTCCCTGGTTTCTCGCAGTTAAGTCCCTGGCCCTTTTATTTAATTCAAAATAGGTATTTAGGGTATAATTTTAATCCCCAAACTTGTAAAATTCATAACTTTGTCATATGAACTCCAAATGAGGTGCTTCAAATTGCAAAATGCTCATTATGCTTTTGTCTATCTATTCAAACAGTGTTTCCCTGCTGTTTCCATGTACCAATTAATAGTTAATCACTAGGATAGGATTAAGACTATTGGAACCTTATTTGAGATGATTAGAAATTGGTAGACTTTAATAAAAGTTGGATTACTTAAGTTTATGGACTTAAACACCCAAGTTTAGGAACTTAAAACCAGGTAATGATTTAATCCCACCACTGACTTAAACCTGATTAGTGGATAATGAATCACTTAGTATAGTCCTCTACCCTAGACCTAGGGAACACCAGAGTGCCTATCCCTTTTCTACTATGAACTTGTGATCCCTTTGCTGCATATGTTTGGTATGTTGCTTTTTGTTTGTTATCTTCCCAAGTGCATAGTGTGAATGATTACTTTACGTAGACAACGAGCAGTCTGTGTTTCCCGAGGAGGTTGCAGAGGAAGTCCCTGATCTGCAGTTTGGTGAAGGCAAGTGTCCTCTGTCCCATTATGTCCTATTCATTTATAACTTACTACCCCGCACTACTTACTTGAAACCTAAGGATTGACTAGCTTTACATTTTACTTTATCCTTGATGACCTTATGGGCTATTATGGTTAGCACTTTGCTATTGCTTTAACATAATCAATGAACATGATGTGACTATTTATGATACTGTTATCCTGATGATGTTGATGATCTTGTGATACTCTAGGGGGCTCAGGCTGTTTCCTGAGTACCTCTCCGTAAGGACCTGTTCGTTGAGAGACCACCCGGGATAACAGTGCAACCATGAGGGTGAAATGGGATGCCCTTAGCTGATTAATTGGATGAACTAGAGGTGTAGTTGCTTAGCCGTCGTGCCGTCAATGGGGTCCAGGCACAGTGCTTGCTCTGCCGAGGCTGAGTGCCGAGGTTCTTTCGTTTTGCTCTTTGTTAGTCACTCTCCTGCGGGGAGGGGTACTGTGTTTATCAAACTGGAGAAACCTAACGGGCATCTATGATCTCTAGGGAATCTTTGTAAAAGCTACGTAGTGATGCCCTGCCGGACCACCTAGGTAGTGGTCAATGGGGATTAGCTCTCCCCGGGTAGAAAGGGAATCATGACTCATGGGTAAAGTGTGCAACCTCTACAGAGGATTAGAAACTGATATATCAGCCGTGCTCACGGTTATGAGCAGCCTTGGGATCCTCTTTGATTAGAGATACAGATGGTTCGAGATACAAGGATTATGTTATGGTTTCGGTTCGACTATGATGATGATGTTCCTCGATGAGGAAATGGTTTACGGGTTGGTTAATGCTAAAATCTGGCTTCTACTAATGATAAATACCTGACCAACTAAAAGCAACTGCTTGAGCCTAACCCCACATAAAGCTAGTCCACTTCAGCCAAACGGGACATTTGCTGAGTACGTTGATGTGTACTCATCCTTGCTTTACCACAAAACACCAGGTTGTCCGCATTGTAACCACTGCTCAGGAGAAGGTGAAGCCGTGGAAGGAGACTTCCAGGAGTTCCAAGACTACGATGAATTCTAGGTGTGGGTTGGCGGCAACCCCCAGTCAGCTGCCTGTGAAGGCCTTAGCTTTACTGCGTTTCATTTAGCACTTTGATTTACTTGTTAAGACAATGACTATGTGGATGTCTATGACTCTATGATGTAATAAGTACTCTTTTATGTTATTATTCGAGCATTGTGTGATGATGTTCATTTATGTAATCGTTGTGTACGTGAGTTCTGATCCTGGCACGTACATAGTTCGCATTCGGTTTGCCTTCTAAAACCGGGTGTGACAATGTGAGACAACCCCTATTTTTGAGAGTTCTAAGTTTCCTAACCACGTTTTTAAACTCTAAAAAGCCTTGTATGGTTTGAAACAAGCCCATAGAGCTTGGTACGAGCTTTTGAAATCTTTCTTGCTTTCAAAGGGTTTTAAAATGGGCTATGTGAACAAAACACTTTTCTCCTCAAGCATGGCAGCGACACCCTTTTAGTACAGATATAAGTGGATGATATTATCTTTGGTGGCTCTTCTCATGCTCTTATTTCCATGTTCTCATATCTTATGAGTAGGCAATTTGAGATGAGCATGATGGGCGAGCTGAACTTCTTTCTTGGGCTGCAAATCAAGTAGAGTCAAGACGAGACCTTTGTGCATCAAGGAATGTATACAAAGGACATCCTAAAGAAGTTCGACATGGGTGAGGCCAAGCCTCTTTTGACGCCCATGTCAACCATGACGACGCTTGATGCTAATGAGTACGATGAGCCCATGGACCAGAAGGAGTATAAGATCATGATTGGCTCCCTTCTGTACTTGACTGCGAGAGGCCAGATATACACTTTACAATGTGCTTGTGCGCTCGCTTTCAAACTTCCCCATGCACTTCTCAAAGACAGGCTGTGAAACGGATTATGAGGTACCCACGCTTCACTCCTTATCTTGGTTTGTGGCACTCTTCTTCCGTTCTGTCTTTGTGTGGTTATTCTTATGCTGATTTTGCGGGATGTCGCTTGGTGCGCAAGTCTACTTCTGGTACTTGTCATTTTTTGGGGACTTCGTTGGTTTCTTGGTCTTCACGCAAACAGTCTAGTGTTGCTCAATCTACCATAGAGGCTGAGTATGTCGTTGCTCGCAGTTGTTATGGATGATGTCTACTTCACGAGATTTTGGCTTGGATTTTCATCAGGTGCCTCTGCTTTGTGATAGCACGAGTGCCATAAGTGTTGCCAAGAATCATGTACGACATTCGAGGACCAAGCACATTAATGTTAACTTTCACTTTCTTTGTGACCATTTTGAGAAAGGCGACATCGATTTGCGCCACGATTATACCCATCGTCAGCTGGCTGACATTTTCACCAACCCCTTGATCAGTCTACTTTTACACATTTGAGAGGGGAATTGGGGGTTTGCTTCCCTTTTTGATCAAGGGCTCCCTTTTTGGTTTTTCTTCTTTTCTGCTGCTTTTCATGTAGGTTTTAGTTCTTCTTTCTTGCGTTTGTATTATATCTGCATCCCATGTAGTATTTTGAGCTTCACTTGTATAACTGCTAGATTGTAACCATGCTCCTAGTAGTATGCTCTGTGTGTACATGATGATGCAATGACATGCTTAGACTCTTTTTTCTCATATTGATACAATTTTGTTGAGCTAAGCTTGTTTTTATAATTGTGAACTTGACTATTACTTACTAAATCCAAAACATGTTCACCATTTGAGGTTGACACCTAGCATGTGTAGGATGTGTCTGAAATCCTTTGTGTTGTCACTAGTATGCTAGGTTGCTATGTCTCATGCTCTCAGTCATTCACTATTTTTAATCATAAAGCTTGTGCTTAAAATTAAAATCAAGATAAGTGCAAATTCAGAAAGATCGAGATAGGTTTGCATTTGTCACCACCTCTCTATATCGATACTGCTTCCATTTGCACTTTTGGATGATCTTGAGCAGGGTAGTGGATGATTGAAACCGGTGACTTTAGCTTTTGATTGCTTTTCTGCATAGGCTACACTCGGTCGAAAAGTTAGACAATGACAATGCTCATAACCTTTCACACTCACATGCTTTTCTTTGAAACTTGTAATCCACTGCAAAATCCAATAAATCTTGAGAATTTCATCTGGTATCATTTTCAGATATATTTCTAGCAAGATGACTGACCACTGTTTGGGGTAGCTTGCCTGGTTTACCTTGATTGACACTTAGTTGATTTCCGATTTACTATATGCCTAGTGTTGTCTTTAGTGGTGAACTTCTCTTTTGAACTGCTTAAAACTGAATCAAAATGCTTACACTTCACATATCTTGTGCATATGATCAGTTTGAGCATTTGCTAGCACATGCATTTATTGTTGTACACATAACACAACACCTGTTAAAGCAATTTTACACTTCGACTGGTATACTTCTGAAGCTCATGTATATTCTTCATTTTCTCCTTTCTTTTGCATTTCTACATTTTCTCAGGGGGAGCTCTTTGTCAAGGGGGAGTTCTATTTCTACCCTTATTCGTGCTTGATGAGTCCAGTTGTCAACAAGGGGGAGATATCTTTGTGATTTTCTGCCTCATAACAAGGGGAGAGGTTTTGTGTATTTAGGGCTTATGTTGTTCCCATCATTAAAGAGGGAAATTCTTGATTTGGGAGAATGCTTTGACAGGGGGAGAGATTTGAGCCATTTAGAGCTTTTGCTAGTTGTGTTGATCCATTTGCCTCTTTCTAGAGGAACTAGCTTTGATTTCAGCTTTTGTGTTGATTTTGTGCTCTGGTATGGTTTTGTCTGCTAGCTATTGGTGTTGAGACTTACTTTTGCCTCTTCTTGAGGACTAGCCGTTTTCTGCTTGGTCGTGTTGAGTTGTTGCCCATTTCTTTGGGGACCAAGTTTTGCTCGCTTTGGATGACTTGTTTGGCCTCTATCTAGCTTTTGGTTGTTCGGATGAGTTTCTCTTTCTAACCCCCTTAACAGAATCTCGCCCTTGAGATTCTAGAAGAGGCTAGCAGGAAAATGAGATTGGTTCATTGGTTGATCACTGCTTTCTTGAGTTGCCTTTGACTCTATAAGCTTAACTTGCGGACTGTTTGCTTTGACCTTCAGATGTTCACGACCCACTGATGCAATTCTTGAGGATCTCCTGGACCTGTGGGTTAGGACCCACACACGCTTTCGCTGCACCACTTTGATCTTGTCGGTTGACGTTGATCGCATTGTCTTCATTGGGGTTAACAACTAACCCCCTTAACAGGAGCGTTGATATGCACTTGGTGAAGATGCTACCGACTCTGATCTTGACTAATTTGGAGGAGTTGGAGGTTGCCAAATGGACAGGTGCAAGAGGAAAGAATAGCGAGAAAAGGTAAGTATAGACGGATTAGAGAGAGCAGGGGGAGAACCCAACTACCTAGCTCTATGGCACTCAACTAGTAAACTGATGTCATTGCGGACCAACGGCCACAACACATCAACACTCATTTCAAAGAAGCAAATCAGTCGTAACACAAAGACAAACAACACAAGCATACAACAACAAACATATCATGGCTACACGTTAATGTTAACTAGGTGGTGGTCTTTCCTTACAAAGGGGAAACTACTCTAACGCCATCGAAAGGCAAGGGGAATGATAAGGTATGCAGGATAGGGGCATGAGCATAATAAAGGATGAAGCTAAAGCAAGGATTAAAACTGACAGGGAGAGAATGCAACCAAGGTCAGGATAGGTAAAACACCATTCTCAAATCGAGATGGGAAGGATGATATTTCAAAAGGTAGGCATAAGATAAGTATCATGGAATGATCTAGAGATTACAAAGGTAAGGGAGATGAAAGGCAAAAGCACACCAAAAGATAGAGTTAGGACAAGACTTGCAATGCGACAGAGGAAAAGGGAACGAACAAGAATGGGATGGGTAAGACATCACTCTTGAAATGAAATGGGAGAGGAGGCTTTAAAATGCAGGTGCAAGATAAGCATCATGGTAAAGATCGAGGGATGACAAGGGTTATGGTGATAACGGGCAATCACACAACAAAGGATGTATTTGAGGAAAATCTTGCAAGGTGTTAGAGAAGGGGGAGCAGTCAATGATGAGATAGATGAGGCATTATTCTCGAACAGGGATGGAAAAGAGGAGGCTTCAAAGGATAGGTTCAAGATAAGCATGAGGGCAAGGGCATAGATATCACGAGGGTTCTAAAGGTAATAACGGACAAGAATGTAGGAGAGGAGGTAAATAGGCATAAGACTAAGGATATAAGTACCATAAAGGATGGAGTTAAGATAGGACCTGCAAATGGAAAAGGAGATGGTACGTCCAAGGGCCAGATAGGTAAACTGTCACTCTCAAATTGAGCTGGAAGAGTGGAGATTTTTTTAGAGTGGGAATAAAGATGAGTATCAAGGCAAGATCGATGGATGACAAGGTGCAGGTGCAAGAGGAAAGAATAGCAAGAAAAGGTAAGTATAGACGGATTAGAGAGAGCAGGGGGAGAACCCAACTACCTAACTCTATGGCACTCAACTAGTAAACTGATGTCATTGCAGACCAACGGCCACAACACATCAACACTCATTTCAAAGAAGCAAATCAGTCGTAACACAAAGACAAACAACACAAGCATACAACAACAAACATATTGTGGCTACACGTTAATGTTAACTAGGTGGTGGTCTTTCCTTACAAAGGGGAAACTACTCTAAGGCCATCGAAAGGCAAGGGGAATGATAAGGCATGCAGGATAGGGGCATGAGCATAATAAAGGATGAAGCTAAAGCAAGGATTAAAACTGACAGGGAGAGAATGCAACCAAGGTCAGGATAGGTAAAACACCATTCTCAAATCGAGATGGGAAGGATGATATTTCAAAAGGTAGGCATAAGATAAGTATCATGGAATGATCTAGAGATTACAAAGGTAAGGGAGATGAAAGGCAAAAGCACACCAAAAGATAGAGTTAGGACAAGACTTGCAATGCGACAGAGGAAAAGGGAACGAACAAGAGTGGGATGGGTAAGACATCACTCTTGAAATGAAATGGGAGAGGAGGCTTTAAAATGCAGGTGCAAGATAAGCATCATGGTAAAGATCGAGGGATGACAAGGGTTATGGTGATAACAGGCAATGACACAACAAAGGATGTATTTGAGGAAAATCTTGCAAGGTGTTAGAGAAGGGGGAGCAGTCAATGATGAGATAGATGAGGCATTATTCTCGAACAGGGATGGAAAAGAGGAGGCTTCAAAGGATAGGTTCAAGATAAGCATGAGGGCAAGGGCATAGATATCACGAGGGTTCTAAAGGTAATAACGGACAAGAATGTAGGAGAGGAGGTAAATAGGCATAAGACTAAGGATATAAGTACCATAAAGGATGGAGTTAAGATAGGACCTGCAAATGGAAAAGGAGATGGTACGTCCAAGGGCCAGATAGGTAAACTGTCACTCTCAAATTGAGCTGGAAGAGTGAAGATTTTTTTAGAGTGGGAATAAAGATGAGTATCAAGGCAAGATCGATGGATGACAAGGTGATGGTGATAGCAAATAAAACACAAAAAAGGATGGAATTAACACAAAACTTGTAAGGCGACAAGAAGTGAAAAGAAATCAAGGGAGAGATTGGTAACTCGCAACTCTCAAACTTTGAGAGGCTTTTAAAGGATAAGTTCAAGGTAAGCATTTAGGTAGAAGACATAAATATCGCAAGGGCCAAAGGTGATAACAGACAAGAGTATAGGAGAAACGATGACGGCATAGAAGAGCCAGTGGTATAAGCACAATAAAGAATGGAGGTATGTCAAGGCTTACACGCGGTAAAGAAGAGGATATTGCCAAGGATAAGATAAGTAAAACACCGTTCTCAATTTGGGATAGGAGATTGGAGATTTTAGATAACAGAAATAATGTCATCACCAAGGTATGATCGAGAGATGGGAAAGGTTAAGGCAACGCTAAATAGAGGCACAACAAAGGATGGAGTTGAAGATTCACAAGCGATGAGGAAGAGGAAACGACCAAGGGAAAAGTAGGTAAAGTACAACGCTCAGATTGAGATGGAAAAGAGGAGATTTTAAAGGGCCAGTATAAGATAAACATCAAGGTAATATATAGAGGTGATAAGGGTAAATGTGATAATGATGAAAAGCATAATCCATGGACAAAGTCAAGGCAAGACTCACCAAATGGCAAGGTGGAGAAAACAATCAAGGATAAGATAAGTGAGGTTCCGACATAAGAGTTGAAGTAAAAATTCATTACCGAAGGAAGTTACAAGGAAACAACGAGATTACCACAGGTGTGCAAAATGTAATGATCACTCATGGATCATTAATAAACAAGGGTGGTCAAGAACATGTAAGTTGGAATGTCTTAAACAAATACTGGGGGTATGAAGATAAGCATACATAAAAATAAGAGTATGCAAGATTCCAATGGTACGAGCATGCCAATATAAAGAGACAAGAAATTGCTGAAAGATAGCGACTTAACAACGGAAGAGGAAAGGGTCTCAAAAGATAAGAAGGTCATGGACATATAAACTAAAATGTTTAAGTAGGCAGTAGAAATTTAGAGGCAAGTATTTGAAACAAGGGTATTGAAGAATTCAGGGATACAAGTATGTCAATACAGAGGACAAGAGTTTGCCAGATGGTAGAAATTTAATGACGAAAGAGGAAAGAACCCCAAAAGACAAGAGGGTTATGGTCAGGGGGCATCTACAAAGATGTCGCAAGCACAAGAGTGAGATCAGATCTAGTAGATTGAGAAAAGTATAGACCATACTAGAATAAAATACTTTTGGCAAGGGGACATATAGGAGCACAACATAGAATTAGTCGAGCTGACTAATATTTTGAAGCACAATCAAGGATGGGGTGAAGTAATAATAAATAAGTCCTTAAAACGGCCAATGCTACTCTAGGTCAGCGGTCCTACAGTCTGCACGACTTTGATACCACTTATGTCACACCCGGTTTTAGAAGGTAAACCGAATGCAAACCATGTACGTGCCAGGATCAGAAATTCACGTACACATCGATTACATAAATGACTCATCATAGCACAATGCTTCGAATAACAATAAATTGTAAGTAATAATATTACAGACTAGAGCCATTTACATAATATAAATCAAAGTCCACAGAATTGAAACGTAGCCAACATAAACAACCCACCATAGGCAGCTGACTGGGGGAGGTCGCTAGCCTAATCCTCAAACTCGTCGATGTCCTGGAACTCCTAGAGATCCGCCTCGACACTGTTCTTCTTCTTTACCTGAGCATAGATTGCACCAAAGGCAACCCGGTGTTTTGTGAAAGCAAGGGTGAGTACACATTAACGTACTCAACAAAGGTCCTGTTTGGCTGTAGTGGACTAGCTTTATGTGAGGTTAAGTTCAAGCAGTTGCTTTTAGTTGATCAGGTAATTATTACTAGTAGAGAGCCAAGTTTAATATTAACCCAAGTTGTTAACCCAAAAGTACCCTTTCCAAACGGAAAGAATACCACTTACCATTACCATAATCATAATAAAAAACCATCATCCTCATCACCACCTGTAAACCAACCATCTCTGATCAAAGTATCTCTAATCAATGGAGCTCCCTTGGTCGCTCATAACCGCGAGCACGGCTGATATATCAGTTTCATAACACTCTGCAGAGGTTGCGCACTTTACCCACAAGTCGTGATTCCCTCTCTAGCCCGGGCTTGCAAGACCCTTATTCACTCCCAAGGTGAATGGCCAGGGATTCACTACAAAGCCTTTACAAAGATTCCCTGAGGCTGTAGCCGCCCGTTAGGTTTCCTAAATGCACCGCACTCCTCCCCAAGGGGCGAACCAACCTTGGCAGAGCGAGCCGCATACACCGAGCCCCATTAACGACACGACGGCGAAGCGAACTACACCCCAGTTCCTCTAATTATTCAGCTAAGGGCGTCCCATTCCACCCTCATGGTTGCACTGTTTTCCCGGACGGTCATCCAACGAACCAGTCCTTACGGAGAGGCACTCGAGAAACAGCTCGAGTCCCCTTAAATGCCACAAGTATACCATCATATCCAGAATAAAACCATAGTATCATCATTGTATCTCATCATGTTCATTGATTAAAGTAAAGCGCTAGCATGAAGCTAACCATAGTAACCCACAAGGTAATCAAGGACAAGGTAAATAGAAAGCTAGTCAATCCTTATGTTGTTCATAGTATGCGGGACAGTGAATTATAAAGTAAATGGGACATAATGGGTCAGAGGACACTTGCCTTCACCAAACAGATGATCAGGGTCTTCAGCCTTGTAGAACTCGAAGAGCTTGATCTTGGGACTAGTGTTTCACCAAATCTTGATCGTCGATTCTTTGAAGCTCAGGAACAGATCGCAATCTATTCGCGACGCGAAGCGAAGACGAACAGGCACAAGAAAACAAACATATACATATGCATAAGAACATTACACCATACAAGATAAAACGTTATAAAACCGAGCAATATAAAATAGAGAGCGCCTCTACGGTTACGCGAGGAAAAGAACCATGATAGACGAAGCTATGGTCGAGGGGTTAGCGCGTTTACGTTAAACAAGTACTAATTAGAACATCCAATTCAACATAAATATATTAATTGATATTAATCAAATGTAAATTAATACTACTACTTAGTTTTGACTAACTTACTATTTTAATAGTTGACAGTTAAGCAAGTAACTTAATGAATATGAGCGATTCTAAGCGAGACGAATTAACGACGCACGACGTGCAAACACGATGTGCGTAACGCGTGGACACAAATGACTTAGCACGCGGACAACGCGCCACACGCGAACGGCACACGGCAAGGCGCGCGACACACGCGAACGGCACGCGACAACGCATGCGAACAACACGAGCGACACTTGCGAACGACACGCGACGAAGTGCGCGAAACAGCACCACAGCATGCGCACGGTACGCGCGGACCGACATGCGAAAATAATAAATAAATGACAACGTGATTACACTAAATGATTATTAATAAGTAACATTTCAGTTAAGGTTAATCATATTGGTGACTAATTATAAATGCGCAAATCGAATTCCAAAATTAGATTTTAAAATTGAATTGTCGCTCTCGTAGCCATTGGTTAAACAAACCCTTAAATAAATTAAATAAAATATCCAACAGTGAAGATAAATATTTCTAAATTAATATAATTTTAATACGAATCTAACGCAATTTGAATGGATCGAATCGGATTTAAAACGCAAAAGTTATAAATGTTTTAAACCATACTGTAATTCACACAAACTAAATTTACAGAATTACCATCATCTTCTTCCTCTCATCTTCTTCCTTCCATCCATGGAAGAAAGAGGAGGGGAAGAGGAGGGGGCTGCGCAGGGGAAGTCGGGTCGGGCTGGCCGGCCGCGGGCGCGGCCACTGCCGCCGGGAGGGGGAATAGGGGCGCCATGGGAGGGGAAACGGAGGGGGGAGGGGTGCCACCGCCGGGGAAGGTGAGGAGAGAGTGAGGGAGGCCCTGCACGGACGGGAAAACGAAGAAACGAAGAAACCCTAGGCACAACAGTAGAGGTTTCTCACCGGGGAAGAAGACTCTCGCTAGAGCCGAGGAGAAATCCGTCGATTGCCGGAGATTCGGGGATCCAATCGACGAACCGAACACGCTGCGACGAAGTCCTCGACGAGACGACGCAACGGTACCCTCGGATTCGGCAGACGATACACGGATTGGGAGTAATTGCTCGTCGAAGTTGTCGCCGGAGTTGGAACCGCCCCGAACTTCAGCAAGCAATACCGGGAGCTAGGGATTGGATTTAAAAAAACCGTTTCGTGTTATGGAACGGGCTCGACGAGATGAAGCCGAACATGTATATATATCTAGGGTTCGGACGAGATGAAAATTCGGATTTTACCATTTTAAAATTCGGAAAAGCCTAGAAATCCATATTTTGTGCTCAAAATATTATATATGCTTTCAAAAATTCCAGAAACTTTTCTATAAATATTTTGGCACCTAATGAACTCAAAAAATATAATTAGAATTTCTAAAGACATTTTTAAGTTCCTCAAATAAATAGATTTTTGTTTCCAAAAAATAGAAAAATATTCCGAAAATATGAAAATTTACCGAGCGCTTCTATAAGATATGTTAACATGTTTCAAACATATTTTCCACTTAGAAACACCATGCAACGACATGAATGCAACAACCAAAGTACCTCTCGGGCTCATTCCACTAGGTTTACGCTAATATAAAACAAAATAATTCTCCATTTTTAGGAAAAAGAGAAAGGAAAGCGAAGAACTGTGAGAGTAACACCTGAATTTGGTGGATATTAAAAAAGAAATTTTATATCCCCAAATTCAGGGTGTTACACTCTTCTTCTTCCTCTTTCTTCTTATATATGTTCATGTGTTGGTGTTGACAATGCACTCATCGAGGGGGAGATTGCGAACACAAGGTTGACTTGTCCCTTGTGGTTCAGGTTGATGAATAGTGATTGTCAACGGGTAGCACTCTAGAGTAGTCAGTGGACTGACCAGAGTGTGAGATTATGTATGTGCAACTATGTCGGCACGCTTGTGGTGTGCAGGTGTGGAGCACAGGGATGGTGGTTGACGACGAAGGTGAAGGTCAGGCGGGTTCATGCTGATGGACCCATCGGTAAAGGACGAGCGCTGGGAGTTGACTAGGGACCAGAGTGGCCGGGTGACCAGCCATGGTGGCTGACACCTGGGACATGCACTAGCATGAGGACATGGCAAAGTGGGCCGTGTTAACAACCTGGTCGAGGACTGGCGGGACAAGTGTACAAGACGTGGGGGACACACACGCAGTGCGATACTCAAGGCAGTTTGGTGGTTGAGCCTCAAAACCACCCTGCGCTATGGATGGCGGATTTTACTGAGTTTGGGCCTCAAAACTCGGTGTCGGCGGTTCAGGAGGGAACCGGTGACGGCACATGGCAGCACGACGAAGGGTGCGTCAAGGCGAGGCAACATCGTGTGGAGCACGTGGCTGTCAGATCAAAAACCTAAGAGTTGGTCTATTTTGCCCTTGGCGTAGTGGATAGACTATATGTAAATAGGGGTAGTTTAGGAAATAGAAATAACCCTCTATAAGTAGAGGAGAGGGTTGGTTAGTTCAACATCACTTGGCTGCCATTTTGTTCAGAGCACTTGTTTAGTACTCCACGTTTTCTCTCTAGGTAGTCACCAGTTGAGCTGAGGGATCCACAACGATTTTGTAATTGTCGATTGTGTTTGTGATATTTAAGCTTAATCAGAGGAAGCATCACCGGTATGGCCCACAAGTTTTTGTCACCTCTCCATCTCAGTTGTTTATCCTTGTTGAAATTATGAAGTTTTGTGTTCTTGGTTTCGCCCTTCCCCTTCTCTTGTTAATTTGTGGAGAACCTTTGAGTTTTTGTGACATGGGTGCTATTGGGGATTGATTTGGGTGGAGATAGACCCTTTGGATCACTATGTATGCCCTTATGGTGAAGTTCTTGGTCGTGATCCGAGTTGATTCTTGTTCGAGTTCATTTTGAGAAAACCCCCAAAAAAACCCATCTCTCTTTGGTTTTCTGATCTGTGCTTCGATTTTTTGTTTGTTCGATCCATACTTCACCAGTAAACATCTTCTACCCTGTGCAAACTTTTTGTGAAGATTGAGAATTTTCTAGGCATTTTTAGTGCCCGACACTGTCGCCCGTGTGCGCGACACTGCTGGACCTAAGGTCGGCATTGTCGCCCTAACTTTCTAGATCTTTTGACTCTGATATTTTCTAGGAAGTTGGGTCTATAGTTCTTAGAGTTTTGGTGCATACAAACGATACTAGTCTATGTTGCACTCTGATCTGCTGCTTTGAGTCCCTAGAGGGCTTCCGGGTTGAACTTTGGGTTCAAAGCCATGTGCTCGCAAGTCGAGAATTTTTAGTGGCTCTCATTCACCCCCCCACCTCTGGTCACCTCACTGGTCCTACACCCATCCATGAGCACCTTGGAGAGGCACTTCAAGCCCACAATTAGCTCGACGACGAGGGGGTAGGTCCCTAGGTGAGGGATCCTCTCTGGATGGTCGCGGCGATCGAAGACAATCAAAAACTCCGACCACTAGAGGTATTGTGGGATGACGGGTTCTGCCGCATGCACCTCGCAGTGGGCCACCTTGAGGCGGCTCTTGTCATTGTAGGCTTCCAACCCACCAAAGATCATGAGACATCCCGTCATTTCGGGAAAGTCTTCTGTGGAAGCCTCTTGTTCTGCTGCCTTGGCAGGCTCCTCTGGATTTGCCTTCTTGCTAGGCTGTTTGTAGATGAAGCTCTTTAAGATCTCACATTCTTGGAACTTGTAACGGACTAGGAAGCCATAGTTTTGGCACGACAAGTCCATCAGCTTCTGGAAATGGTCACCCCTATTTTCCGCAGGTGGCCTAGGGGGCTGATCCATCATGGCGACTTCTCCCTCATCGTGTCAGGGACGATGGTTCCTCTGGCGCTTGTTGGGGTGCTCTTGACAGTTCTTGTTTACACTGCTTGTGTTGCCAGCATTGCGCGAGCTCTTCCCCTTGCGTAAGAAGGCCCCTACCACGTCTTCCCCGTTGAAAGGGAAATATGTCCTTGGGCCATTTCTAGTTATTTTGGTGATTAGATGCTCAACACATTACTATGAACTAACAACTCCCCATATGAGCATGAGCACATGTGTTTGTAAAGAAAATTGAGCATTACAAGAAAAGCACCCTTTGGGCTTGAAAATGGGCATATTAAAACATTAATGGATCAAAGTGAAAAGGTATGTTTCTAGCACTTAGTCAATTGTTTTAGGTGCTAATCATGTTTGTCTAAGTGCTAAGGACCATGTGGAGTCGAACCAAGAGGAGCAAAAGAAAATTGGCACAAAAAGGAACAAGTTGGGTTGGACTGGGCAGCACCGGACGGTCCGGTGCCATCCACCGGATACTCCAGTGTGCACTAGACAATCCGGTGTTCGTCCGGCCATACGGTCCGCACGGAGCGCCGGACAGTCCAGTGTGAAAATAGCCAATGGCTATCTGTCACGTCAGTTGCAGCCAATGGTCAGATGGCGCACCGGACAATCCAGTGCCCCCGCCCCCTGGATAGTCCAACACCCGCCTAAAACGGAAAGTGACCAATCAGGGGTCTATTGACCGTTGCATTGTGCAGTGTCCGGCGTGCCACCGGACAGTCCGGTCCACCCGTAGACAGGGAAGGTTGGGAGCTTCCAAATGATTCTCCAATGGCTCCTAGGCCTCTTGGGGCTATAAAAGGACCCCCTAGGCGCCTTGGAGTAGCAACTAAGCATACTTTGAGCACACCACATCTCAAAAACTCTGTGACCACGCTTTTGATTTGATTTGAGCACGTTCTTGAGTTGTGACTCTATTGTTTTGATTTGTGCGCTCTCTTCTTTGCTTGTGTGTGTTTTGTTGCTGTGTTGTGCTCTTGTGTGAGTCTCTACTCCCCTCCTTACTTCGGATTTGATTGTAATCATTTGTGTAAGGCGTGAGAGACTCCAATTTGTGAAGATTCCTCACAACGGGATATTGATATAAGGAAGACGACTATGGCACTCAAGTTTGATCTTTGGATCACTTTAGAGGGGTTGAGTGCAACCCTTGACCAAAGGAGATCCCACAACGTGGAGTAGGCATTGACCGAACCACGGTAAAAATCGTTGTATCTCTTGTCTATTTTACTTATATCGATTACTGTCATCTTGAGTTCTCTACTCACTTGCAATATTGCTCCCAAGTTTAATACTCATCTTAAAGGAGCAATCAAGTGAAGAGTTCTCCTTTCTTCTCTCTACTCATCCTAACTTGGTTTAAGTTCTTACTAACACTTTGTATAAACCAAGTTTGTGTTGTTTAAAGTTAATTTCACAGGATCACCTATTCACCCCCCCCCTTAGGTGCTCTCAATTGGTATCAGAGTCGTTCTCTCCATCAAGGGACTAACCACCCGAAGATATGGATCCTAAGGGCAAGGGGATTGTTATCGACGATAAGGAGAAGGAGATCGTCAACAACAATGAGCCAAAGAGAGATAAGTCCATCAATTCAGGCTCCAATAACAAGAAGAAGGATAGGAAGAAGAAGAGGCACATCAAGAAGATAGTCTACTACGACAGCGATGTCTCCTCATCTTCAACAAAGGACGATGACGACTCTTCTTCAAAGAAAAAGACGGTTAACCAAAATTACTCTTTTGATGATTCCCTCATTCCGTACAACTCCAATCCTCATTTATTGTCTATTCCTCTTAGCAAGCCCCCTCACTTTGATGGGGAAGATTATTCTTTTTGGAGTCATAAATGCGTAGTCATCTAGTTTCTCTTCATCCCAGCATTTGGGAAGTAGTAGAGAATCGAATGCATTTTGATAGTAATGATAATGCTATATTTATTCATGAACAAATTCATAAAATGCCCAGGCTACTATTGTTGTTTTAGCATCTCTATGCAGGGATGAATACAAAAAGGTTAGTGGCTTGGACAATGCCATGGAGATATGGGACATCCTCAAAATTGCTCATGAGAATAATGACGCCACAATGATCACCAAGATGGAGTTGGTAGAAAGCGAGTTCAAGAGCTTCACCATGAAGAGGGTGAAGAGCCAACTGATACGTACAACAGGCTCAAGACCCTGGTGAACAAGATTCAAAGCTATGGAAGTACAAGATGGACAGATCATGATGTTGTGTGCCTCTTGTTAAAGTCATTTATTGTTATTGATCCTCATCTTATTAACCTTATTCGTGAGAACCCCAGGTATACCAAAATGTCGCCCGAAGAAATTCTTGGTAGGTTTGTAAGTGGGCGCATGATGGTAAAAGAAGCAAGGTACACCGATGACATCGCCAACGGACCTCTTCCTCACTACAATCGCACCCCGTTGCACTCAAAGCAATGGCCAACAAGGTGGCACAACATGAGGCAGCCAACCTTAATGAGGACAAAATGGCACTTATGATCAAGCATTTCAAGTCAGCTTTGATGGGATGCAAGGACTACCCCAACAAGAACAAATCAAGGGAAAAGCGTTCATGCTTCAAGTGTAGTAAGTCCAGTCATTTTATTGCTCAATGTCCCGATAATGAAAATGACTAGGACCAATACAAGAAAGGGAAAAAGGGGAAGAAGTTCTATAGAAAGAAGAAGGGCGAGTCGTACATTGGCAAGGAATGGGACTCGAACTGCTCTTCATCCGACTCCGACGATGAAGGACTTGCCGCCTCTTCTTTCGACAAGTCTTCTCTCTTCCCCAACGAGCGACACACATGCCTCATGGCTAAGGAAAAGAAGGTACGGACATGTCACACTCCCAAGCACACTTCTAGTGATGAGAAATCTGAAGATGATATGGATTATAGTGATCTTTTAAGGGCTTGGATAGAACTAAAGTAGACAAAATTAATGAATTGATTGATTCTCTTAATGAAAAGGATATATTACTAGAAAAGTAAGAGGATTTGCTTTATGAAGAACATGATAAAGTAGTAGAAGTAGAAAATCCCTTGCTTTAGAGATAAAGAAGAATGAAATGCTTGTGTTTGAATTGTCTTCTTGACATTCCTCTATTTCTAACCTTAAGAGTTTAAATGTTGATTTAAATGCTAGAATAGAAAAATAAGTATTGCTAGTTCATCCATGGAGCATGTTGCAATTTGAATTAAATGTAAATATCCTGATTTTGATGCTTGTAGTAATCATGCTTCTACTATTGCAAAGTTGAATGAAGAAATTGTCTAATTAAATGTTCAACTTAAAACTTACAAGAATGAAGTAGAAAAATTTAAATTTGCTAGGGATGTATTTACCATTGGTAGACATCCCTCCATTAAGGATGGATTTGGTTTCCAAAAGGGAACCAAGGACACTAAAAGCAAAAAGGCCCTCAACTTCACAAAGAAGGGGATGGCTCCTATGGCTAGTAGCTCTCATTCTTTTCATGAAAAGAAGAACCATGCTTATTTGTATTCTCATGTTAAGAATGTTTCTCATCATACCCATCATGATATTTGTAATGATAGTTATGCTTTACCTAAGCGTCATGATGTTATTTTTACTCCTCGCGCTATGATTGCTTCATCTAGCGGTTTTTATGCTCATAGTAGGAGTAGACCAAGGCATCGTGCATCTCATGTTGTTTCTCATGCGCCTAAGAATATAAATGCATCTCACAGTCCTTCTATTCTATTTCATACTTTTGATGCTTCCTATTTAATTTATTCTAAGAATGATAGAATTGTTGCTACCAATGTGGGACCAAAATGCAAGAAAGGTAAAACTTGCACTTGGGTTCCAAAATCTTATGTAACTAACCTGACAGGACCCAACACAAGTTGGGGACCTAAACACCAAGCCTAAATTCCTTGTAGGTTTATGCATCCGAGGGCTGAAGCTGGATTATTGATAGTGCATAAGCCACATGACGGGGAAGAAAATGTTCACATCCTACGTCAAGAATAAGGATTCCCATGACACGATCATCTTTGGAGATGGAAACCAAGGCAAGGTAAAGGAGATAGGTAAAATAGCGATTACTACTGAGCATTCCATTTCTAATGTCTTTTTGGTAGAAACGATTGGATATAATTTACTCTATGTTAGCCAGTTATGTCATATGGGATATAATTGTTTATTTACAAATGTTGATGTAACTTTCTTTAGGAGTGATGGTTCATTAGCATTTAAAGGTGTATCTGACGGCAAGCTTTATTTAGTAGATTTTATGTTGGGGGCCTTCGTCCTCCGAAGGTCCTCAAAAACATAATTTAACAATGTCTTCCAAGTATGGTTTATGGACAGGTATCTTCGGATTCATGATAAAAGCGTACGCGATGAGGAGCATGATCGTGACGAAGGTTGTCGTCGCTCCGAAGCTGTGCGCAAGGGAGCTTCGGCTAAATCGCAGAAAAGGGAACCGACTTAAAAGGGAAAAGGCTATTCAGTCCTCATAGATTTTTCTATAAGCCAATAGTAAATGTAAGGGGCATGATTGTAATTTCTCATAGGCTGTGTCTTGTGCCTATAAATAGATGACCAGTACCCCCATACTGCTCACGCTGACTTGTACTCACTTTTGCATCATACTTGTACTCACTTGCCTTTTATCAAGTCAAAGGTACTTTTGTAATTCAGTATTGTTTTTACTTTCCCATGATTATATAATTAAGAATAAATGATATGATATGATTGTTTGTGTTGTGTTCTATATGCCATACATTTATTCTTCTATTTTATTGTATAATGCATTGATGAAGGTATGTCCTTCATGACCTTCGTCTGAAGATCATTATATCCTAAGGGAAATAATGTTTAGAAGGACAAAGGGCATTAACATTTAACATCTTGTGTTGCCTTGTTCTTGACTCATAGCATTTGAGAACAAGTCCCCAACATTGGCGTCCACCTCCGGTGAACCCTTTTTCGACCACCTTCGGCAAGCACTGACCTTCGTCATGCCGCCGAAGAAAGCTTCAGCGCCAGGGGCTGCCGCACTACAGCCACTGGACCCAAATCAGGAGACCCTTTCTCTCCGAGAGGCCCGAAGCCAGAAGAGGAAGGCCACTAGTCCAACACTCCAGGAAGAAGAGTTGGATCAAGAAATCAGAAACATGGAGATAATCCATCAGCAAGTACAAAGGAAGAAGGAGAAGATGGCCCAACTGGCTGATCTTCAAAGGCAGATTGACGAAGCCACTGAAGAAGTACGCCATCTTGCTCAAGACGAACAAGATCGAAGGCCCCAACACAGGGAGCTTCATCAAGAAGGCTTGTTCAATGAGGATGGATGGTATGATGATTTTAATCATGATACCTTTACCTTTGATGATGCTTCTCCCTTGGTAGCAGAACTGCATGCTATCCCATGGCCCCCATCATACAAGCCACCTCATCTCCCCATGTATGATGGGCATTCAGATCCGAAGCAGTTTTTGATGAGTTATGAAGCAACTATATCTTCATATGGAGGCAATGCAGCCGTCATGGCCAAGTCCTTCGTCATGGCAGTTCGGAATGTGGCTTAAACATGGTATTCTTCTCTTCGGCCAGGGACTATTACTTCGTGGTAGAAACTCAAGGATATGCTAGTGACAAGTTTCCAAGGCTTTCAGACAAAGCCAGTCACAGCTCAGGCCCTGTTTCAATGCACGCAAGATCATGAGGAGTATATCCAGGCGTATGTCCGAAGGTTCTTGCGTCTGAGAGCACAAGCCCCTACAGTGCCCAATGAAATTGTCATTGAGGCCATGATTAAGGGGCTTCATCCAGGACCTACTGCCTAGTACTTCGCTAGAAAACCTCCATAGACTCTGGAGAAGCTGCTTCAAAAAATGGATGAGTACATTAGGGCTGACAATGACTTCTGCTAAAGAAGGGAGGAAGCTTACAGGTTCTCTCAGATGACTAGGGGCTTCGAAGGAAGAATTCACCCGAGGCATGTCAGGTCAATTCACAGCTCCACTCAAAGTGATGACAGAGGAAGTCAGCTGCAGAGGCCACAATATACTTCACAATCTTCGGGGCAACAACAAAGCTCTTTTCGGCTGCCAGCTCCAAGAGGCAGAGGCGCCAGGGGCTTCGGAGGAAGATATGGGGACCAACCCAGGAAGATCTACTGCCTATTTTGTGGTGAAGACCAGGGTCATACTACAAGAATGTGCCAAATCACCATCCAAAAGCAGAAGGAGATCGCAGAAGCCGAAGCCCGGCAAAATCAACCGAAGCAGGTCCTGCACACTGCTTTGTGTCACTCATCCTACATACCAGAATATGTGGGTAATCATCCTGCAGCTTTTATTGCTTCGGCTAGTCAGCCACATGCTTCTTGGCTACAGCTTCCACCTCCACCGCCACTACAACCTGCTTATTCACGAGGTCAGCAGCCAAAAGGGAGCCATCAGACTCATCAGCAGCGAGATCTCAGGGAGGAATCCGAAGCTCGCACAGTCAACAATACTATGCTAGAATCAAAACACATCTATTGAGAGATATCCTACCTCTGAAGCATTTTTACATTCATTGTCATTTTCTTTTTAATAAGGAACAACCAATGTAAATCTAGTCTTCTTTTCATTTTTAATTTCTTGTAATAGCTTTGTTCTTGTCATAGTGAAATATCTTTCCCACAGATTCACGAAAGCTCAAAAACTGTTGAAGCTCGAAAGTCGTTCCTAAGGGAATGCAGAGCTAAAAATCGCATTGCAAGTTTTACCGAAGCTACAAAAAGTCGTTCCTAAGAAGCGCAGTGCAAGTTTTACCGAAGCTACAAAAAGTCATTCCTAAGGAGCGCAGTGTAAGTTTGCCGAAGCTACAAAAAAGTCGTTCCTAAGGGAGCGCAATGTAAATTTTCTGCTCAAAAGTCATTCCAAAGGGAATGCAGAGCCAAATACCGTCGAAATATAAGGCGAAGCACGAAAAGTCAACGCGAATACCGCCGAAATAGAAGGCAAAGAAGTTCAAAAGACGTTCCTAAGAGGATGCAAAACTTACACCGAAAAATAAACGGTGAAGCCGAAAATAAACGGCAAAGAGATTTTGATGGTTTCTAAGGGGACGCAGAGATTGTGTTTCAGCGTGGGTATGTGTCATCGGCATTAGCATCATTCTTTGCATCATATCATCGCATCATATCACATAGCATCACATCATACATCATATCACATCAATGACACCAATTGGAAACGAAGCTGACCTTCGGAGAATGCTTTACAAAAAATGAAAGGATGCCAAGGCACAAAGCAAGCTGAGAATTATAGCTTCATCAGTTCTGATGTAGAAAAAGAGATCTGTTGTTTACGAAGCTTTGATGTTTTTACAAAGTGTGGATGATTCTTACGAGGCATAAAAACTCTTCTTTGCGAAGCATGAAAAGAAGGGAAGGTGTTTTTTCACCGAAGGCTCAAAAACAGTATGTACATAAAGTTTCATGCATCGCAAAGAACTGAATTACAAACAATTTACATATTACATTGAAAAATATAAACATCAAACATTACAGACTTAGTTCACCAAATATTACAGAAATGTTTTTACAATAATTGCTATTCTTCGTTCAAAACTTTCTCTGCAACTTCGTTAAGTAGCTTGGTAACAACTTCGTCGACAATAGCTTCAGCCATATTAATAATTTCTATCGCTTTCTTTGTTTCTGGGTCGGCTAGTGGGTCGAATGGCTCTGGGGGAGAAGATAGTTCAGCTGCGGTAGAAGACATCAATTAGTCCGAAGTCACGAAAATAAACAACAAAGCTAAAAACCATTAAGTAATACATATCCGTCTTTCGAGTTCCGCAGCTTTCTCAGCTTCTTTCGTTGCTTCTCGAGTGTCATGAATATCTTTTTCGCTCTTCTTCATTATTTCATGAGCCATCCCTCGGCCGCCATTTTCCCAGATATCAGTGAAAAAATTTCCGCCTATGAAACTCGCTTCGGCCGAGGGGTCCTTTGTGTCGTCAACAGAGAAGGTAGCTTTGGCCTGGGCCAAGATTTTAACATGACTGCAACCTGCCTTCTCCAAAACAGTTGCAACTCCCCTCGCACCAGAGAACGCACAGACGTCCCCGCGGTCACTCAAAATCTCCTCAAAAGCTTCGGCTTCACCACTGATCCACTCGATTACGCCCTCAGGGTCGCCTCGTATGAAGTTGTCTTTGTTTGAGTAGGCGCCCACGTTGGCAAAGCTAGTCTTTATCTTTTTCACACATACCACAGATTTTTCAAAACACCTTTCTTTGGATGCGCAAAACTCTGCAACTGTTTTTTCAAAATAATTTTTCCAATATTCGCTGGCATCTCGATCAGCTTCGGCAACAGCGCACTTCAATTTGGCCTCAGCTAATTGTTTCCGAAGATCTTCAATTTCACTCTTTTGGGCCTCAGCTTGAACTTTAGAACTAGCTTCGTCTTCTTTTATCTTGTTTACCAATGAAATTAATATTTTATCCTTTTCAAGGCCTTCGTTCCTTAGTTCAATCACCTCTGAGTGAAGGTTGTTCAGAGCCATTGTGCACCCTTCATCTTCGATATTTTTCTGTGCCCTGAGGGCATTGCTAAGGATCAAGCCCTGCAAGAGGAGTATAGTATTAAGTATAAGCAAATGAAATAATTCGTTTTTAAATACAAAAATTGATTTTCACACCTTTATACTATTATATGCCAAACTGTCGGCCAATTCATCCTTCGACAGTACTGAGAGCCCATCTTCTAACGTTGCGAATCCGAAGCTTCTACCCATCTCCCGTCAAACAGATATCTCTTTGCTATCCGGGAGACAGTACAAAAAATCTTCTTCTCCGCTGTCGTTGAACACTAATGCCCCCTTCGATATTTCAGCTTCTAGGGATAGTGTTGAGCTTCTCGTTCTTCTTCTTTAGATAGTCTTTTTCCCAAAGCATGACGGATGATATATTCAATACTTTCTTTTAAAGCTTCGGGAGCAGGAGCGGCAACTTTTTCAGGCAAAGTCTGTTCTATAGCCTCTTCCTCTGCTGCCTTCTCTTCAATTCCCGAGGGTTTTTTCTCAGCAGGCTCTGAAGGCCCAGCTTCGGCACTACCCTGGCTCACTGCAGCTTCAACTTTGGTCGGTTTTGTTTCAGCTTCGATTTGCATTTTCGAAGCCTCGGCAATTTTCCCTGAAGGAGTAGAGCTTGAAGCCTTTTCTGATTCTAGCACATCTAGTACATTTGCCATCCTTCTTCTTTTGGGAGTTGTCGCAAGACCTTTTTGTATCTTCGGCATTGTTACTTCCGCCGAATGGCTTAAAATTTCTAACATTTTTGTTCCTTCAGTTTTTGGCTCTTCGGCCTTATCTTTACCAGTCTTTGCCTCAGCTTGAGGGTGTCTTCGGCATCGTAGCCGGTTCTTCAGCCTTCTGCATAGGAGGAATGGGCTCCTTTGATTCAGCAGCTGATGAAGTCTCCCCGCCAAGCTCAGGTATCACGGCCGGCTCAATATAACGCGGTCGGTGGGTAAGGACTTTCAGTTTTTTGCTCTTCGGCGCAGGCTCATCGGGGGCGGACGAAGCAGCAATTTTGGCTGAAGCAGTAGCCTTCCTCTTCTTTCCCCGTCCTCGCAGCGGGTAGCATGAGTCGGGGTAAACAAAACCAATGGCATCAAAAACTCTGTATAATATCTTTTTTCCCCGGCCCCCGAAGGATGTGGATAAGGCATTATCTTCCGCTTTGGAATACGGCTCAAGCAGTTCATCACTTGTAGCCTCAATACATTTCAGCCAGTCATCATTTGGTTCATCAAATTTATCTTCGTATCTGAAGGTGTATTTCAGTCGAACCAGCTCACCTTCGCCAGACTTGGTGACAGTCTCCTTCGGCATTTCCCAGTTCTCTACAAGCGGCCACACTCTGAAAGCTATATGCTCCTAGATTAAATCTCTTGTACCAATAAAAAAGCAAACAGTACCGAAAGCCTTTTGGCATGCTTCGGCCGCTTCGTCAATCTCAACCTTTGGCCTTCGAAGGTCGAAGCGGGACCAAATGGGGCGCATAATAACTTATTTAATATCCTCCCTTGCCTTCAAGTCATTCTTCACGTAAAACCATTCCTCCATCCACGCTCCAGGCCACCTTTTTCTGTATGTTGGCACCGGATAGCTTGCGTTGGGGCGGGCAGTAAATCCATAACAGCCAAAGTTATTGTGATATTGTTCCTTGCCCATGGCCTTCGTCTCATATGCAACTTCATGCATACTGGAGAAACATTTCGCGCTTGGCTCCACTCCTTGGCTTATCATAGTCCAAACAAAAATTCCCATTCTAATAATAGCTTCAGGGGTTATCTGATGAAGGAATATCTGATAAATTTTTAACACTTCGACCACAAACCTGCTCAATGGAAACCGAAGCCCAACTTTGAAGAAGCTTCGGTAAATCATAACCTCGTCTTCCTCAGGGGCAGGGACGGTGTTGTCTCCGCCAGCTCTCACAATAGACATATCCCGAAAGTATCTTCCTCTCATACTCTCAAGGTGATTTTGTTTGATGGTCGATTTTCCAAAAATCGAGTGACTTGGCCTCCAGGGCTGGTCCTCAGAATCTTCACCCCCACTTTTAGCATTGTAACTATCACTGTCACCAATATCTTCAGATAGGCCCTCCAATATTTCTTTTGTAATCTTCTCTGTATTTGATTTGGCCATCGATTCTAAAAACCCAGCTATATAAGCATTCACAGCCTTCTTCTGCTCAAAGAGCCTCTCCTCTTCGGTTAGCTTCGTCTCAGCAGCAACTTTCTTGTCTTCAGACATCTTTTCTTCGGGAATGGCGAAAATGTGTCCTTCGAACCGAAGCTTAGAAAGCTTGAGAAACTAAGCAAGCGTTGGTGAGCAAGAGCTATAAAATTGAGCAAACAAAGCAAGTGGCACAAACAGCGTATCAAATGTGGTCAGGGTGAGTTCTTATTTATACGATCAACACGCTCCAAATTGGAGGGACCCGTCTGTCATTGACTGTTGCTATTCTAGCAAAGGGAAGGTGTTTTTTCGGACCTTCGGCTTAAGGCCTTCGTCCATGTCACAGTCTGAATTCGTTATCTTAAACAAATTAATACTGCAAGGGGCTACTGTTGGGGGCCTTCGTCCTCTGAAGGTCCTCAAAAACATAATTTAACAATGTCTTCCATGTATGGTTTATGGACAGGTATCTTCGGATTCATGATAAAAGCATACGCGATGAGGAGCATGATCGTGACGAAGGCTGTCGTCGCTCCGAAGCTGCGCGCAAGGGAGCTTCGGCTAAATCACAGAAAAGGGAACCGACTTAAAAGGGAAAAGGTTATTCAGTCCTCATAGATTTTTCTATAAGCCAATAGTAAATGTAAGGGGCATGATTGTAATTTCTCATAGGTTGTGTCCTGTGCCTATAAATAGATGAACAGTACCCCCGTACTGTTCATGCTGACTTGTACTTACTTTTGCGTCATACTTGTACTCACTTGCCTTTTACCAAGTCAAAGGTACTTTTGTAATTCAGTATTGTTTTTACTTTCCCATGATTATATAATTAAGAATAAATGATATGATATGATTGTTTATGTTGTGTTTTATATGCCATACGTTTATTCTTCTATTTTATTGTATAATGCATTGATGAAGGTATGTTCTTCATGACCTTCGTCTGAAGATCATTATATACTAAGGAAAATAATGTTTCGAAGGACGAAGGGCATTAACATTTAACATCTTGTGTTGCCTTGTTCTTGACTCATAGCATTTGAGAACAAGTCCCCAACATTTTACTAAAGAAAATATCGATCTAGATGCATGTTTATTTGCTAAGATGAACATGGCCTGGCTCTAGCATCGTCGTCTAACACATAATGAGACCAAGAACCTTCATAAGCTTCTAAAGGGAAAACATGTGTCAGGACTAACCAATGTCTGTTCTAAGAAAGACAGACCTTGTGCAGCGTGTTAGGCAGGGAAACAGGTGGCAAAAGTCATCCAAGCAAGAACGTGATGATGATGTCAAGACCATTAGAGCTTCTCCAAATGTCTGTTTTTAGAAAGACAGACCTTGTGCAGTGTTCGGTGCACCCGCAGATAGGGAAGGCTAGGAGCTTCCAAATGAAGCTCCAACGGCTCCTAGGTCCCTTGGGGCTATAAAAGGACCCCCTAGGCGCCTTGGAGTAGCAACTAAGCATACTTTGAGCACACCACAACTCCGAAACTCCGTGACCACTCTTTTGATTTGTTAGAGAGACATTTGAGAGTGTTCTTGAGTTGTGATTCTATCGTTTTGATTTGTGTGCTCTCTTCTTTGCTTGTGTGCGTGTTGTTGCTGCATTGTGCTCTTGTGTGCGTCTCTACTCCCCTCCTTACTCCGGATTTGATAGTAATCATTTGTGTAAGGCGTGAGAGACTCCAATTTGTGAAGATTCTTGACAACAGGATATTGATATATGGAAGACGATTGTGGCACTCAAGTTTGATATTTGGATCACTTGAGAGGGGTTGAGTGCAACCATTAACCAAAGGAGGTCACCACAATGTGGAGTAGGCATTGGCAGAACCACTGTAAAATTCGTTGTGTCTCTTGTCTATTTTACTTATTGCGATTATTGTCTTCTTGAGTTCTCTTCTCACTTGCAATATTGCTCCCAAGTTTAATACTCATCCTAAAGGAGCAATTAAGTGAAGAGTTCTCCTTTCTTCTCTCTTCTCATCCTAACTTGGTTTAAGTTCTCACTAACACTTTGTATAAACAAAGTTTGTGTTGTTTAGAGTTAATTTCGCAGGATCACCTATTCACCCCTCCCCCTCTAGGTGCTCTCACCCGTTGGCGAACTTGGTCGCTATGTCGAGGAGGTCGACAGTGGTCTTTGGTCGCCCCTAGACGAGTTCATGGACGAGTGCTTCATAGGTTGTGTCGTAAGTGAAGGCACTGACCACATCGGCATTGATGGCATCATGGAGTTCGTTCCTTTTCTGGGAGAACCTCCAGATGTAATCTTGGAGGCTTTCCCTGCTCTTTTGGGTACACCTCTTACGGTCCTAGGAGCTCCTTGGGCGTTTGTAGGTGCCCTAGAAATTTCCGATGAAGGCCTTACTGTGGTCGGTCTAGTCATGGATGGTGCCACTTGGCAAGTGCTCAAGCTAGGCCCTTGATCCCTCCATGAGGTGAATGGGAGGAACTTGATGATGAGGTGGTCATCCTTGATTCCTGCCATGTGGCAAGCAAGGTGGTAATCCTCCAACAAAACACCGGAATTTGAGGATCGATTGTACTTGGTGATGTTGGTTGGCGCTCGCACCTTTGTGCTGAACTGTGCCTTCCTGATCGCGTGTCCGATGGTGCGTGGCCCCGACCCAGGTGGGTTGGGGCTACGCTCGCGCGGCTGCTCTACTTCTTGCTCTTGTGTCTGGTTATTGAGGATGTGTCAGGTGTCGCAAATGTCTCTGGGGCAGTTATTCAGGAGAACGTTCACCCTTGTTGATCAGGAGGGTTGTGCCCCTTGCTCTAGGATGAGGTTGTGCGCGTGTCGTAGCTATACGCGACGGTGGGCACCTGTCGATCAATTCTGGCTTGTTGCACAGTGGCTTTCTCAGCTAGGTTGCTGAGGTTTCGGTACATCACCCTCACCTCCAGTTTGTCTGGCTCGGGGAAGGTTCAAAGCATAACGGTTGTCATGGCCATGTTGTATCCCGGGTTGAGGAAATATTGTGCCCCATCGCTGCTCTCGGTGAGTTGGTCGTGGATCTTCCTTTCCCAAGGTCTTTCAGCTTCAAGGCGCTTCTATTTGATGTCATTATAAACCCGGTCGAGTTTACAGACGAGAGCGTTGAGCTTCTCCTGCTGCTATCGGAGGGTGGCCTTAAGGAGAGGATGTGTGCCTTGCACTGGCGCTGATACTCTTCTTCCTAGTTAGGGGACTCCTTGTCCCCCATCATTTTTGTTCTATGGAGGTGTTGTCACGAAACTGGCCATTCCCACCGCCTTGTTGGCATCGGGGTTGGGATCGATCGAGCTATGGCTCGAGTCATCCTCGAGCAGGTTGAGGACAGACGTTGGTTGATGGCCGATGACGACCACAAATGTTGAAGGTAAAGCTCCCTCTGTCTTCTGCTTGATGGTGTTGGTAAGTCTGTTAAGGCACCTCTTCATGGCGGTGGCACGCCTCTTGATGAGTCACTTCTCCACCTAGCTGCTAGAGGTGACAGAGCGTGCGGGTCCTAAGCCTGTAACGACAAGCATGTCAGGGTCGACGATGCGCAGCTTGCCGGTGGTGGTGGTGAGGAAGTTGAGGGAGCCGAACAAGATGTGGCTTCCTAGTGCGAAGGTCTCGCCACCGGTGAGCGCTGAAGTCTGAGCCATCGGAGTGGATTGTGTCACTTGGCACACTAAAGGTCCCCTACCGGGTGCGCCAACTGTCATGGTTTCGTAAACTCGGGGACGATAGAATTTGTATTCGGTGGGGATGCTAGCGTGGACTCACTATGAATGGTGAATCACCTCGGACTCAAGCAGAGGGTTATACTAGTTCAGACTTTCGCCCTAGTCCAGTGTAGTGCTGATCGTAGATTCATAGTACTGTTTGAGGATTGTGTTACCGCTGCTGCATGCGTGGGAAGGAGGGGCCCTGCCCTTTTATAGCTCAAGGGTAGGACCTTACAGAGGAGACTTGTTTCCTACTGGTAAGAGCGTGATCTGTTGCCCCTAGTTGACGTATCTTCTTTAACGTATTTCATAGGGTCATGTGTCGCCATACTCTCGGTCTGGCATACCATCACGCTTGTCCGGACGTCTTTCATAGGGTCATGCATCACCGTACTCTCGATATGGTGTACTGTCACGCTCGTCTGGCTTACGGGTCCCTGTAGCGAGTCTGATGTTGATGTCCTCATAGTGGCGCATGGCGGCTCCCATAGTGTAGTCTCATGGTGCAATCGTGCGCGGCGCGACCTCGCCTTTCGTCATGGACTCTGCGTCATCCTCCAACGTGCATATGTGTACACTAAGTATGGTGTATCATCCTATCCTTTATGGTATAAAACTCACTGTAGGGACTCTGGTGCTTAGGTCCCCCATTACTGGAGATGACTGGCCCCACAAGACAGCTGGGATACGTCAGAGACTGTATGCGGTGGCATGTCATAATGTTGATAGGGACTTCTCGACGCCCCTTCGGTATGTCGCACACATGTCTAGGCGTGGTTTCCTGATGATGCGTCTCATCGTGGCCGATGTGGGTTAATAGTATTGGATTCAGGGGGCCTCCGCCTTACTAAGTTGCTCGGTGAGGACTTGGTCAGCCACTCTGCCTTGTGAAGTTGCTCGGCAGGGAGTTGACCGGCCGCTCCACCTCATAGGATTTCCTGGCAGAGAGCTAGTTGGCTGCTCCGCCTCATAGGGTTGCTTGGTAGAGAGCTGGTCCACCGCTCCGCCTCACAGGGTTGCTCGATAGAGAGTTGGTCCACCGCTCCACCTCGTAGAATTTCCTGGCAGAAAGCTGGTTGGCCGCTATGCCTCACAGGGTTGCTTGGTAGAGAGCTGGTCCACCGCTCCACCTCACAGGGTTACTCGATAGAGAGCTGGTCCACCGCTCCGCCTCACAGGGTTGCTCAATAGAGAGCTGGTCAGCAAGTGGGCCATTAAGAGGCTTTGGGCCTACTTCGGGCACCTGGTTCCTAGGTACCCGACAATATATGGTTGGCATATACATCTCCAAAGTATTTGAGGAAGTATCAAGTGCTTTTGGCTCATTAAAACTCTGCCAAAAGGAAGGAGCATGTGTTGAACATGAAATTTGGCAGCACTGGTATTGTCGGACGATCCAACGTGTTAGCTCAGATGGTCCACGCCCTGGACGGTTCGCGATTAGATGAGTTTGGGTTAGAGTTCTGATTTCTTTTAGGATTCTCTGGATATCTCGCAAGATTTTGTTGGACAATGCCTAGGAACGGGTGTAGAGCTCCCCCTATAAATATAAAGGAGTACAACCAATTGAAACACTAACAATCGATCTACAAATGGGTTTTATCTTATTTACCTTATGCATTAGCCTTAGGAGTAGTTCTAGCCCTAGCTATAGTTTTCCAACCTTAATATTCACCTTGCTTTGGCTTTACGTCGTCTTGAGGCGCTTTGGATAGCCTATCGACCCCAAAGCAACCCCAAGATCCTTCCTCCTCGACTAGGTCCCTCCCATGAGGCGGGATCTAGGTTCTTCTTAGAGCCCTCTGCGCCATCGCAGCCGGTCTGTCACCTTCACACGGACAGTCAGGAACCCCGCAGAGAAGTCCCTAAGGTCTTGTACGTCGCGCGCAGACCCTAGGGATCATTAGTATTTGGCCTGAAAAGGAGCCAACAGATATGTAATAATAATAATAAATGGTAATAATAATAATTATTATTATATCATACTATAAAGCACCGCAATCATGAAAATACACCACAAATGATAGAGTTAGCTTACAGTACTCAATCAAGCACCAGTATACTACTATATTGTCTGCCTAAGAGCAGTGGCCATGATGGTATGTCCATACTCATCTAAACATCTTGAACCATCAATGGATACATATGTGGGTGTCCACATATGTCCCTTGACACCTCATTTTCATGACCAATGTGCGCTAATATTATATCTATGAGATAGGAGTGTTATCTTGACATTATTACTAAAGTATAAAAGTATAGCGTGCATGGGCAAATGAACTTATGTGGATGACTCAATATCTTTAACTTTATTATATTAAAATCCATAGTTTTCTCAATACCAGAGTTGAATATTTAATAAAAACCATGACAAATAGATTCACCATGTGGCCTATAAATACATGGCCTTCTGATGTTCATTCTCCCCACCCCAACAACCATTATTCAGATTTCATAATACCATATATCGTAGTACCCAACCCCCATGGATCCTAATTATGGAGAGTGGAATTTCTCTGAGATCAAGATAGCGAAAGCTCTCATTGCTAGCCACAATGCCAAGAGTAGCTATTCTAGTGACATGAACAATAAGCAAACTGACATTATAGACATGCTCCAAGCAAGGTTTCCCACAAAAGAGAAGCATAAGGTAACCAAACTGTATGTTGATCTCATGTTGGAGAAGATGCAGATGATATTGAGTGGCAACCAACATGCAACAATGGGTAAGAAGCTTGTGAATGACAAGTTTGGGATGTCGATAGAGGATCCAGCCATAGATTTCATGGGTGGTGATTTAGTGGAGAAAAGGACGGCCAAAAGGAAGGCAAGGGAGGATATGAATACCCACCTAGATTCTCAGAAGGAGAGGCGGTACCGAAGGTTTTGGACCATAGACGAACACAGGTTAATGATTTCTTTATTTCACACATGCATTTGTTTTGTTCTATTTATATCTTTTGTCTTATTTTGGAAACACTTTTCACATTTTCATGCACATTATTGTTACATTCATTAGAATGACGTATGGGGTATTGGTTATTATGAGGTGTTTGAGATTTTTTCACTAATAATGTTAGTGTGGATACTATGCATTTTTCAATCTAATCCTTATCTTGGTGTAGGAATTTCCTCTATGGTTTGCGTGCATATGGTCGAAGCGACTGGAAGAACATCTCAAAGCACTTTGTTACCACTAGGACGCCAATGCAAATCTCTAGCCATGCCCAAAAGTATTTCCATAGGATGGAGAACATTGCTAGGAGGCAGCGGAGCAGCATCAATGACATTGTCCTCCACGATGATGAACCCAGGGTGCAAAGTAATGATTCTAGCCTACAGAGGTTCACCTTCACCAGTGGAACCTACAACCCAAATCATTATGGCTCTAGCAGCCAATTTGTCGCCATGAGTAACATTGCCAAGCATATGTGGTTTCCATCTGTATGTTGTATTGACCAAGAGAGCACCAGCAACAACCAAATCACTACCTTAGATAGAGGTGGGTCTGGTGGTTCTTGTGTGGCTCTAGAGGTGCAGGGGGTTGGGAGCAAGGCAAAACTAATTAGTGATTAGGAGGGAGATTTTCTTGTTGGTCAATGGATGATGATGCTGATGATGAAATAGGTGTTACATCTAGCCAAGTACCCTATGATTCTTGGCGACCTATTAGTTCATCATATACATGTGAATTAAATGTTATATCCAATAGTAGGGAGGGCACAATTTCGTCACAATGAAACCTTTTGAATTATTATATGTATGTGGTCATGTTCTAGTGTGTCGTCATTTGCTTCATTTTTACAACCAAGACCCTACCCCATCTCCATGAATGAATAATATAAATATATTATAGTTTAGATAACTTTCACACTAAAGAAAAAGCACAAGAGCTAAACTCACTAGAATACGCACCATACCCATCAACTAACATAACAAACAACAAAATGATCAAAAGCACTAAATAAAGCTAGAACAACTAGTTAAACAATCAGAATATTTTCAATTCTGGCCATCATCCCTCAAATCACAGTCTTGTCCTACATCCCCATAATCTTGCGCATCTCTAATCGACTTGGTCTGGATAACATCCCATGATAACTTGGCAAGTAGCTTGAGAGCAATCTTGAGCATAGTGTTAACACCTTTGATTAGCACCTCCTTGTCTCCATCACTTTGGAGTCCTACCCGAAGTCTTATAAGCGCGCATGCAAGGCATATAATCTCAATAGAACTATTGTGACACCCTAATTTCTGAATTCTAAAATTCAATGTTAGTTTGATAACATGTCTAGTTATATTTATGTTTCTAGGAGAAAGCAAGAGTTCCATAAAAAGAACCAAAAATAAATGTAAGGTAACAACCTACTTTTGTTGCATTCATGTTGGTGCATGATTTCTTTGTGTATTTGACGTTCTAGCCTAGAATTTGAACTAGGTTTATAGATCCTTTTTCCATCCTTGGCCAAAATATCTCCTTTCTCTCTCTCCATTTTCTCTTTCTAGCCTTGATAACCACACCAACCCACGTCGGCCACCGCCACACCCAACCACCCCTAGGTCAGCCTCGACCCACAACCACTCTATGCCCTAGAGGCTTCTCTCCCTACTTTTTGACCACTTTACGCCTCATGGACATGCCGTAGACATCATAGCCCACGACAACTAGCCATAGCCACCTCTAGCCACCCCTAGCTTGTAACACCCCGTCCACTCCTAGAACGGCGGTAATTACTCCTAGCAGCTCTCTAGGACCAAATATCATCCCCACATACCAACACGTGACTTTTGTGCGTACTTTGTCCTCGCTCATGCCTACCCAGGAACACTTCCCATCCGGTCACCCATCCCAAGACTGCTCTAGACCAAGCACGCTTAACCTAGAGGTTCTTTCGAGGTAGGCTTCAAAAAAAGAAGATGCACATGTACGATTATTTTATTAATTTATTTAAGCCTTGGGCCAAGATATCACCATCCACTAGAACCAGGATATCACAATTCACAATCCACCCCCCTTAGAAGATCGACGTCCTCATCGATCAACCCCAAGCAAGGAACCTCCCCTCTTGGACACGTCTGTGTGTCCAGTGTTGTCATATGCCATGCCATGTGACCACTCTAGTGTCACATGTGCCATGTGCCATGTACCCAAACCCTAGCCCACACACGCCTGTGAAACCGCGAGGTTCAGCTCTAATACCATTTGTAACACCCTGTCCACTCTTGAACCGGGGGTACTTACTCCTGGCAGCTCTCTAGGACCATATATCATCCCCACGGACCAACATTTGTCTTTTGTGCGTACTTTGTCCTTAGTCATGCGTACCCAGGAACACTTCCCGGTCAGTCACGCATCCCAAAATTGCTCTGGGCCAAGCACGCTTAACCCATAGGTTCTTTCAATGTAGGATTCTGAAAAAGAAGATGCACCTTGTTGGTATGAATATTCTATTAATTCTATTAGGTCTTGGGCCAGGATATCACCATCCACTAGGGCCAGGATATCACATAGCTTGTGCTAGCCAGCCACACCCTAGATGTCCCTAGCCTAGCCAGCTAACCATAGCCATGCCCTGACCACCACTAGGCATATATAGCTCATGTTAGTTGGTTTCCCTTAGCCAATGGTCGCCTTTGGTTGGCCACCTACCTCTAATGCACCCCAAGGACTGGCCATGCATGGTCGCCTCCCTTCTTCACTTCCTCCAGCCCTGACCACCCCTTAAACTCTATTTGGATCCATGGTGCTAAAGTTTAGCACTACACTTTTAGCTAAACTTTAGTACATGGAGATCCAAACAAGAGTGCTAAAAGGTGCTAAAAGTGAAGTGCTAAAATTTAGCACCCAATAGCAGTTTAGCTCCTCAAGGTGTGCTAAACTTCATCACCTTGTTAAAGTTTAGCACATGGGATCCAAACAGGCCCTTAGCCTCCCTAGTTAGAACCCTCTCCCTCCTGCCACCCATAGTCAGCCATAGCCCCTCCCCAACTAACCACATTCTTTGCGAGGTAGCCATAGCCAGCCAGAGCCCTTTCCAGCCAACTACGACAGTTCCAAGCTAGCCACATCCCCTCCTTGACCGGCCAGAAGCAAGTTTAGCTAGCCATTGCCCATTTTTTACTGGCCAAGCAAGGTTACACCCTTCTCAATTACTCCATAGCTTGAGAGAAGGCTTTGGTATAAACCCCCCTTCTTTCAATCTCTTCTCTTCATGTTTCTATTTTCAAGTCTATGGGAATATTACAAAGCCGCTCCACCAAGAACCCTAGCCTTGTGCTAAATAAACTCTTTCACTTAGAGTTCATAGCAAGAAAACTTTGTGTCAGTAGACTTCTAGAAGGTTTTGTTTGGTGTACTATTTCTAATTTATAATCCATGTGTGTCTTTCAATGCATATAGAAGGGGTCAGTTTGAGGGTATCATGGAACAAGCTTTCAAAGAACCCAAGACGCTATATTCGATTACATATTTGGAAATTAATCATGACATACAAATGATTATCACCTAGTTTTGGTCCTTCAAAATTGGGTGTGACAACTATTCAAAATATTTGCACCAAAACAGGCTCTATCGTGAACTTTCCAGATTTCCCAATAAATGGCAGCAATTTTTTACCATTTGGCGAACATTTTTCATATCATTTCCATTTATGGGAGGTAGTTGAAGCATGGTTTACAAAGCAGACTATGGTAAATAGCAACATGTTTTTCTTGGGGTTGTAAACCTATAGCGTGGCTATAATAAAGCTATGACATATGGTGGTTTATAAGAAAACCATAAAACATATGAGTAATTGCTTCAAAAAATATGACAATCATGAAATTTGATGAAGATAAGTATATTTTTAAGGTTCTAGAGATGTAGGAAACATTAGTTAATATGATATTAGGGCATGATTTATAAAACTCAAGTGTTCAATTTTCTAAAATACAAAATTTACTACAAAATATAAGTAGATAATAATTATGTTGTCACTATTAATACCCAAAACTAAAATAGTAGGGCTATTTCAAAAGCTACAGCTAAGCAATTTAGAGTACTATAGCACAATATATTGCTCGTAGTTGACATAACGATAAAACGACAATATCTTAGTGTGGTCTCTCTCCCGCATCTATAGCCTGCTATTTGAAACCATGAGTTGAAGAAATATTAGAAGACAAATGGCAGTAGTAGCCCACATTTCCCTGGCAATACAACATGATAACAGGAGGTGGTTTATAGTTTTGTCTTGGTCACATAAATAGCATGAAGGGTAACCCAACCAAGTCCTCCTAATCATATTATCTATTGTTATGATGGCATTGTTCTCAACCCGCCATAGGAAAAACTTTATTTTTGCTAGAATATTTTCTTTTCAAATATGTTTAAATGTAGGGCCACCTTCATTAATAGATCATAGCATTATAAGTAGTTTTGACTGAAAAACTACCTTTATTGCCTAATTTTCACCCAATTCTATCTTGTCCAGAACATAAAGGAAAGATAGTAGAGTCCTGAACAATCTTTTCCCAATTAGTCATTATGTCTTTAATAAGCCAACATCATAAGGAGATTCGAACCTCTATATTTATCATTTGACTTACTGATGTGTTTTTCTAATCACATAAATCGAAAAGATCATGAAACTTAAGGGATTACCATAAAGCCATGTGTCTTGCCAAAAAGAGTTTTTTTTTTATAATTTGGACTACGATGTGCCTTCCCTGAAGGTATACAACTCGTACTTCCAAAAGGTCAATCCAGGTAAGGAAATCTGAATTCTCCTTTTAGATACTTAAACTTGATAATGCCTTGCCATAAATCATCCTTTTCTCAAGCTTCCACCACCATCACTTACAAAGTAGACTAATGTTAATTTTTCTCTAGCACCACATGTTAATTACCTTGTGTCACTTTTGGTGGCTTTGAGGGATCTAGCAAGGGATAAAGTGCACTTTAGACCTTGTTCCAAACCTTTAAAACTAATAGTTAGTAGTTAAAATTAGCTGAGCGTTTTAAAACGGATGAGCTAATAGACCAACTAATTGTTAGTTATACCTATCAAATAGCTATGAGGGCTTATTTGGTGACAATGGAATTGGAGATTGATAGGGAAATTAGTTCATTTTCTCTCAATACTCTCTAAAACACCTCAATTTTCTTGACGACAAAGAAGCCCTTAGTTATTAGCTGCTCTAACCCAACTAAAACCAACTAATAATTTATTAACTGACTAACAATTAGCTCTAGATGTTTGGAACAGGGCCTTAAACGTTGTGGTGGCTAATAGACTAGCTAATTATTAGATATACCTCTCAAATAGCTATTAGTTATTAGCCAGCGCTGACTAATAATTAGATTACCTTATTAACAATTAGCTTCAGAGGTTCATAACACGACCTTAACGTGGTGTTATAGCAATTTCCAGAGAGCAGTATGGATAGGGTTGACAATAGGTTTCATATTTTACACTATAGAATTTAAGTATCATTAGCGGATTATAAACAAACTTTATTTCTATTCATTTTCGAACTAAAATTAATTTAGGGCTTAAACAAATTATGAAGAAAAATTTAGATCGCAATACTTTACCACCTAGATATGAGATAGGTATGAGATGTAAATGCATCTTTTATCGCTACTCAATATTCAGGCTTAAGAAAGGTACATAATTTGGCAAAAGGAGAAAAGCAGTTGAATACGTCCAGTGTCGTCGCTTTTGGCAAGTGACATTTCTTCGTGTAACTTTATGGCAACTACACGGCGCATGATAGCGATACGCTGCTTATTCAGGATACACGTCGTCAGACATCATAACACACAATGCAACATATCGTTCGATTCATAGACTCACCCTCACAACACAGATGGTAAGCAAACAGTTTTCTGGGGAGCCTGAGGCTGAAGAAAAATCTGAGGCAATGTTAAAAACTCGCATCTCAACGCAAACGTAAAAACGTAGCTTCGATCATCCACACAGTAGTGTTACAAACTAACTTGTGGTTCTGACATTTTTGCATATAGCTTAAGCATAGTAGTTCAAGCTTGACTTTTTCTTTGCCTGAACCTGCACGATTCCTTCATTGAAGTCCTCGTGAGTTACCTGTGCAAAGAAAAATCAGGTTAGGAAATCGCAATCATCACAAAAAGAAAAATCAACAAGTCAATAATCAACCTACGGGATGTCAGAATCCATCTATTGATGCAAGGAAAATATAATCGAATCGTGCATATGGAGGAGCGGAAGGCTCACCTCTGTAGCATCCCGCCGTAGAGCGAGCATGCCAGCTTCTACACAGACTGCCTTCAGCTGTGCTCCGTTGAAGTCATCTGTTGAGCGAGCCAATTCTTCGAAGTTGACATCCGGATTTACGTTCATTTTTCTTGAATGGATCTACAGTGCGACATACAGAAAACATCAGTTGGTAAATGACCTACTGAGTGAAGCAAAAACATCATTCATTGACAAACTTCAGCAAATTGAACATAAGTTGTGGAGACCGACTTGCAAGATTCTAGCTCTTGCTTCTTCAGATGGGTGAGGGAACTCAATCTTGCGGTCCAGCCGTCCTGATCGCATCAGAGCAGGGTCAAGGACGTCGGTGTTGAGAACTACGTTACCGCGGATCACCAGATCCGCTCCCTTCCCTCCCGTCAGCAGTAGAGGCGCAAGAAGATGTAGAGAACCCGTCTCCCTTCCCTTAAGCACGACAGAGGAAACACACGAGACACAGGATATAGGGTTGGGCCTCTGGCCTCTTTCTCTTCTCTATTCCATATGAGGGGGTACAAGTTATATATATATAGAGACGTGATCGTCATCAGGGGCATATTCGGTATTTGCCCACATAACCCTTCATTAGGGTTTCTCAACACTCCCCCTTGGGCGAATACCGCGACCAACACATGCCTCATTAAAACTCCCAAAAAACCCAATGGGAAAATATGGAGAAAGAGCGCATGGTGACGCATATTGCATTTACACTTTGTTGCCTCGTTAAAAACCTCATGTGAGAAACTTCAGGAAAACTCACCAAGGGAAAAAGAGTACAACAGCTGTCATCGTGACAGATTTTGATCCTCTCGGATCTAGATTCTATCGAATCTTCTACAAGGGCTAACTTTAGAAATGTGCTCCCCCTGATCCTTGCAAAATCATATCAATAAGGCAAAACATCTTCTTCTAGAAGTATATGCATATAAAGATTTAGTAATCAGATTGCATATCCTTGCAAGGACTATTTCAGTAACTTTACCTCTACTCACTTCTAGGATATACGAGGTAAGTGCACGTATCAATATAAATAAGTCACTTTGACTGATGGTGTTCGATCGACGGGATCTATATATTTGATAGAAAATTCCATAAAGGTTCACATATTGATCATCAAGCTCACGCCTTCAGGGCATAAAATATGACATTTATTGTCTCACGGTTGTGATCAATATAAGCATTCGCTCCCCCTGACGATGACATCTGTCAAAGTCTTTATCCCTCATAACTCAAGCATATTCTTCAAGATATATGTCTCATTGTTCATCTGGAATAACGAGAATGAATGAGATTGGGGTGCTATCATTTTCTATCTTACACCACAATTTATACATAGTTGTGCAAAGCAAATAACATATCCTTCAATAGGACTTAGGGGATAATATAGTTGCAATAGTACATATTCTAAATATGACACATCGCTCGAGGCGTTCATCCATTGCAACATCTATGATGGTGTAACAAAAGTCCATCTAAGATCGTAAGCCATCAGGGATTTTTCATCGATCAGATACATCGTTATAGTCTGTCATTCTGGCACAATGGGGATATTTTGCCAATAACACCTAAACCTTATAGGTTTCTGCCATCAGGGCTTTAGAGGATACCGTAATTCCACATCTAGTGGAAATTACCATGAGTAAAACTCATGGAATGCACATGTGCTTATTCGATGAACTTCAAGTCCTTTGGTACCTCATCTTATTCCTTTTCGGGTCTGTATGGGTCTTTATCCCTTTATAGGGATTATCAAACTTTGGTGTTCAATACAGACTTTGTTTCTTCTGGATAGGTTCCATCTGGGAACGATAGTCTCAACTACGAGATATTCTCCCTACATAGGAGAGTGATCATTCATCAGGAATGTATTATTCGGTATGAGATTTATATGTTGCATATTTATAATTCAAATATATGAGTCCTCCTAGGATCTCATGACGGATCTTCAGAATCCTATTAACTGCATATTTTAATTCATGCCATTTGCCAGATATATTACATAGCGAAACTGTGTTTATTCAACACATATGTGGGATGGATCTCTCACAAGACCACTTGAACCATCGCATTCACCACACATTATTTCAATAGTGCCCATAATGTCCGAACTTCAAGCTCGTGACTTTCACTTTGCGATTATTGGTTCAGCCTCGATTGCATTTATCAATGACCCGATAAGAGAGCTTAAAGCACTCATGCCTAGGACTTTGTTTTGGATCCATTTGCAATCTAGAGGGGCAAGATAGGTGTCGACATATTTGTCTCCCACATTTAATAATGATCTCCGTTATTTCCCAAAACGAAAGATTCATTGTTCTGTATTCCCAGCACAATGATATTGCGCGCATTGCTAGGAATTTCATCATCAATATGAACCTCTTCGTGAGGCAAATCACCATCAGGGTGAATTAATCGGAGGAGAGTTATCACAGACCACGTGAATCTGCAATCAGAAACATATGCTTTGACTAAGGCTAATGGATCATATTCGCAGGCGTCCCCAAGAATAGATCAAATACCAATAAGTCAAATGTGGATATGATATTAATCCCGGGTATATCCACATCTACATCAAGTAGAAGCATTCAAACCAATATGGTTACTCCTCAACGATTTCTGGCAAACTCCATATACACAGGAGTACACACCGAACGACAGGTTCAGTTTGGCTTTTGTGTGTTTAATAGAATATTGAGGCATTACACTATATGGGCATTCCTCCCCCTAATGCCGAGATATTCTAAAAGCATACATATAAAATCCCCAACCACAATCATCTAGTTTGTGGCCAATGTATGCTATTGTGGTGATTTATTTGGGAAATCTTACGCACATTACATATAGGGGTTTTATACAGTGAGCTTTGGACTTAGATTAATGTAGTGGCATGAATACTACATATTTGTCCTTCAACATGAAGGGTTAGTCTCAACATTCAGCGAGACACGCACAACAAGTTGCTTAATGGTTATAATTCTGCAAACTTATTGTTATTACTACCAAATGCACAGTCAATCATTAAGATTTAGACTAATATGCACAACACTATTTTATTCATAAGGATCCTTCAGGGGCTCATGAATACCATTCGTCGTTTGGAGCCATTAGTTGACTTCAGATCAACAAGTAAAATGACCATCAGGGTTTAACGCTCACAAAGACATTCACTGGTTGCATTGTGCTTTAAGCACATAGGAAAAATGTGTGTGTTTATATTGGTAGTGAAGTGCACGGTATCAGGCCAATGCTGCCAAGCAGAGATTTTTATATGAAGAGTTATATAGTCCAGCTCGTTTTATTATTGCCCATGGTTTACCCAATTACTCATACCGATCTGAAATTGGGTATCAATTTATGCAACATTTTTAGGTATTATAATTTTGAGAGAGAATTTATAACAATAGTTAATAGATTGTGATGCTGCCAGCAGGGCAAACATTTCTCCTCATATTATATACCAATTTGTTCTATAAAGCATTATTTCAATCTCTTCGTTGTTCGGCAAAAAGAGAAGCTTTGGAATAGAACAGACAAGGCCAAGAATTCCTTTTATCTGGGAAAATCACCATATAACTAGCTTTTGATGAAGCAAATGATGATAACTGCTTGGCAAGAACGAAACAATACTGATATCCGCCTAGGATCCATCTTCAACAACAGATATTACTGCTCTCATACGAAGAAATCATCAGGAGTAGAGAGGATACAACATGTCTCTACAAGATCTTCATATTTCTATCACAAATTATCATCACTAGTAGTCTAGTGGTCAAGACATATGACTCTTCTGGCTCCGAGGACCAAGAACATGTTAATGTCTAATTTAGCTTCAAGCTCTGTGGTGATATGGGATTTCATAGCTAGTTTATACTCTTCTTACTCCTAGTAGATCAGAGATAGATTACGGTAAGCATTTCAAAGGTGGAATCCAATGTAGTTCTGCTACATAAAGTCCAGGTATATGTCCATTCAGGACCGACCTTTACCATTTAGCTTAAAGCTATACCATACCAATCAAAGAATTATACCAAGTCAATTCAGTGACTATAAGTATTTACAATTCTGAGAGATGTATGCAACACAAGCATAGAGGTCCTAGATAGGACGAGTAAAGTGGTTCGACGGGAACACACAATGGTTTTTCACACAAACATTGTGAAAAAATTCTCAGAATTACCTTTCGATGTACTCGCAACTTCGTGTTGCTAAGGTACAAGACATTTATCTCAAAGTTCGCTTCATGTCGTTCAGCGACAAATAGCAATGTGCCAACATCTGGTTGAGCAATGTATGACTGAGATTCTAGCATTTATTCATCTGATAAGGTCTTATTGCTTACTAATAAAATCCCAATTTGTGATGTTTTCTGCGCCAAAAAGGCTTTCATGCATTATATATCTTCGGTTTACTTCGGATAAAACTTTTATGCATGAGGAGAGAGAGCAAAAAAATTAACTTATCTGTGCTTTATTGTATTTCAATTTATTTTCCCAGAATATTCAAGCACTATAGAGCTTGATATAGTTGTTATGGCCACTTGGCAATATAAATAAATATATGATGCCACACAAAACAATCAAAAAAAATATAAAGTTAAACAACATTATTTATGAAGGTTGCGCTATGCTGTGACTTCAGGGACTCGAATAATCCACCACATTCCACGCGAGTACAAGCTCCAGCGTATCTGGCGTCAACGTGTGTGTGGCCATCAAGGCTACAACAACGAATAAGCCTCCGTAACAAGCGCAACAGGCGCAATTGTGGCTTGATAGTCGGGGTACAGGATAAGTCCACACAACTCGGTGATGGCGGTCCGACTCAACGGGAGTGGTCCGACTAAGTGAGAGTACAACATAGCAATCACATGACGCAGCCAAGTTCGGACGACACAAATAACGTGTCGTGTTGCCAGGGCGCAACCAATGCTCGCCAATGCCATAACTCAACCGATTAACAACAAAGTCTGGTCGACATGTTTGAGTACCCACTATATAGTTTAATCGCTCGATATGAGTCCAAAAGCTCAACATAATATAAATATTTAGAGCGATTTAAATATGCACAATATAGAGTTTACATGCATTTTAATATTTTCTGCTAAATATCTACCACGATAAATAAAAGCAGAAAAATAAACACCAAAATTAATGCATGAGCATAACACATCAGGTGTAAAAGGCAACTTCCTTGTATGTAAGCATGCATTTTTCTAGTAATTATTTACTACAGGAAATAATTAATTAAGATACATACTGCAACAGAAAGCATGCCTTATTTTATTTATTATTTGCATCCATAAAATATGATAGAAAAATCACGCATGTAATTATCCGCATGTAAAATATGATAGAAAAATCACACATAGAAAAATCCAGGAGCCGTAGTTTTCCAACGCCAGAGGAATAAGCGGTTACGACTTGGTCAAAGAACTGGTATGGAGTGAGAGGCGGCCAGCCCACATAGCGCATGTCACGTGCATGTGGGCATGCAAGTTTTTTTTCATAACAAAAATCCTAACTACCTCAGCTTTCTCAGGCTTGTACGCACGTACACGCCCACGACATGAATGGATCACGACTTTGACCACATGAGCCGCCCCCATTCACCTCGCACTCTAGAACCATAGGATGCGCATGATTCTCGTGACTAGGCGGGCACGAACTCGGGTGCACGGGCGAGATTGAGTGGAGCCTCACCGGACATGGTGGAGCGATTACGAGATTCTACCAACATTAGATCTAAAAAAAATTATACCGTTCAATTGCGTGATCCACTCAAAATTTCATACGGGCTCGCAGATAATATACGCGATGAACAATAAATTGCAGATCCGCTCAAAATTTCATACCGTGATTTCTGGTTCGACAAACGGGAACGAAGCCTGTCGCGTAGGACAGTTCGGCAAGGCCGGGGACCTGCCGGTGTGACGGAGAGTTGATGCAGATCTGATCTCGCAGCAACGTCGAGGTAGAGCGTGCTGATAACGTGTTGAGAACTACGTTACCGCGGATCACCAGATCCGCTCCCTTCCCTCCCGTCAGCAGTAGAGGCGCAAGAAGATGTAGAGAACCCGTCTCCCTTCCCTTAAGCACGACAGAGGAAACACACGAGACACAGGATATAGGGTTGGGCCTCTGGCCTCTTTTCTTCTCTATTCCATATGAGGGGGTACAAGTTCTATATATATAGAGACGTGATCGTCCTCAGGGGCATATTCGGTATTTGCCCATATAACCCTTCATTAGGGTTTCTCAACAGTCGGCACGGTTCGTTGCAGCTATGACCTTTATTCTCTCATCACTGCTGAATCCATCCAGTTGATTCAGTAATTCCAACATTGTTCGCTGAACTTCTCTATCACCACGAACTTCACTGTACCAAGAGAACAAAATTATGGAGCATACATCAGATAAGCTTCTTCGTAATAAGAATGATTGGTTTCCACTAAATTGAAACATAAAAAAGTGTTCTACTTTCTGTGGTCTTGTGCAACTGATTCACATTTTCATCTCATAAAGAGTATCATCAGCCAAAGCAGGAATAGAACCATGCAAGAGCTAAAAATGTCATAAAAGGCATACCTATCAAAACGTTTGGTGCCGATGGCATCTATCTCATCAATAAATATAATACAAGGAGCTTTCTCTTTGGCAAGCTGGAATGCATCCCGGACAAGCTTTGCTCCATCACCAATAAACATCTGAACCAGCAAGAACATCGTTACTACCCTACTTCAAAATATAAAGTATGCTCAGAATAAAACAGATTTTCCATGGTAATGCAATATCTCCATTTTGTCGTCAATGAAAATGGAACAAATGGTCAATATTAGTAATGCAATCAGACTAATATTTTAGTTAAAGCACTAAACCATACAACTTTGTTTCCAAATTCCAAATCCAATTATAAAATAGAGACAGAATGTTATACAAGATCCTGATAATTCATCAACCACGACACATAACTGGCAACTGACTAAACTTCAACAAAGAAACTTTGGACTGACAAACTCCATAATAACAGAAAGATGCAATCCATATATCCATTTTCCTCAACAGTAACAATATTGGTATGTACAAAAAGCTTACTTAGACATTCAGGAACACAGTAGCCCTAGATAAGTTAACAAACTATGTTCAGAAGGTAGAAAGCACCAAGACATTCAAACTTGCTTCTGAGAAGCTTAGCATAAGGAAATATTGCTTCATGTTAATTCGTATACATAAGAAAAGGAAATCAACCAGGATGATGCAATTAAATAATAAAACTATTGCAGAAAGCTAACATAAACAAAGAGTGACAGAAGTTGCAGTACAAATATGATAACATGAAATGGAGCAGCAGTGTACCACAAGATTCATGTCAGAAAAAAAATATCTTATCATCGAGAAGGCATGCAGGCGCAGCTATATAACGGACACATAAAAAAGGAAAATAAAGCTTAATTCTCAAGTAAACTGATTACTTGCACAAGTTGTGGACCAGCTAATTTCAGAAATGTTGCATTCGTCTGTGCAGCACATGCACGAGCCATGAGTGTCTTGCCAGTTCCTGGCGGTCCATACAGAAGAACTCCTTTTGGAGGACGAATACCCAACTTCTGGAACCGGTCTTTATGTGTCATGGGCAGTACAATTGCCTCTACAAGCTCTTGAATCTAAATTCAATCACATAAGATTCAAAAGCACTAGGCCCGGATGGCTTTACAGGTTTATTCTTCAAAGTATGCTGGGATATCATCAAGGAGGACGTTCTTGAGGCTTTTCATCAACTTCATAGCATGAATGGGGCGGATTTTCGTTTACTCAACTCTGCCAACATCGTGCTTATACCTAAAAAGCCAGATGCTTTGACAGTGGGGGACTACCGCCCCATCAGTTTGATACACAACATCGCAAAAATCTTCTCCAAACTGCTTGCTAATCGGCTGGCCCCCTCCTCAACACTCTAATCTCCAAATCCCGAAGTGCCTTCATCCAGAAAAGATGTATACAAGACAACTTCTTTTATGTGCATAACGTAGTTAGAAGACTACACAAGCAAAAAAACCAACGCTCTTCCTGAAGCTTGACATCCAGAAGGCTTTCGACACAGTTAATTGGGGCTATCTCCTGGAAGTCCTCCAGACCATGGGTTTTGGCCCTCGAAGGCGTGAGTGGATTTCCATCCTTTTTGGGTCCGCCTCGTCTCGAGCCCTCCTCAATGGCCGACAAGGAGCAAACATCCAGCACAGGAGGGGGGTTAGGCAGGGAGACCCCCTTTCCCCTATGTTGTTCATCCTTGCCATTGATCCGCTGCAGCGTATCCTGGACCTTGTAGCCAGAAATGGGATCCTTTCCCCCATTCCGCTAACTACAGCAAAACTGAGGACTTCTCTCTATGCCGATGATGCTGCTATCTTTATCAACCCTTCTAGAGAAGACCTCCTGGCGGTCAAAGACATCCTGCACGCTTTTGGCTGTGCCTCGGGCTTGGTCACCAACCTTGAGAAGAGCTCTATCCACCCGATAAGATGTGATAACATAGACCTAGACCACGTGCTCCAGCCGTTCCAAGGGACCAGGGGGACCTTCCCGTGTCGTTACCTAGGCCTCCAACTTCACACCCGGGCGCTCCAGAAAATTCATGTCCAACCTCTGATCGAGAAAATCCAGAACCGTCTAGCCGGATGGAAAGGAAGCATGCTCAATCGGGCTAGTCGTCTCACGCTTATGTCTTCCGTCTTGTCTGCTATGCCCACATACCACTTGCCGGTCTTTCCCCTCGCGACATGGGCCCGTAAACACGTCGATAGGATCCGCCGCTCCTTCCTCTGGAGAGGAAAGGCTGAATCAAATGGAGGCCATTGTCTTGTGGCTTGGCCACTAGTCAGCAAGCCCAAAACCCTAGGCGGTCTGGGCATCCTCAACCTCGACAAATTCAGCTGCGCCCTCCGGCTAAGGTGGTGATAGTCGCCTAGAGGGGGGGGGTGAATAGGGCGAAACTGAAATTTACAAATATAAACACAACTACAAGCCGGGTTAGCGTTAGTAATGAAGAAACGAGTCCGTGAGAGAGGGCGCAAAACAAATCCCAAGCGAATAAGCAAGTGAGACACGGAGATTTGTTTTACCGAGGTTCGGTTCTTGCAAACCTACTCCCCGTTGAGGAGGCCACAAAGGCCGGGTCTCTTTCAACCCTTCCCTCTCTCAAACGATCCACGGATCGAGTGAGCTTTCTCTTCTCAATCACTTGGAACACAAAGTTCCCACAAGGACCACCACAAGATTGGTGTCTCTTGCCTCAATTACAAGTGAGTTTGATTGCAAAGAAGGAATCAAGAAAGAAGAAAGCAATCCAAGCGCAAAAGCTCGAAAGAACACAAGCAAATCACTCTCTCTAGTCACTATGGCGTTGTGTGGAATTTGGAGAGGATTTGATCTATTTGGTGTGTCTAGAATTGAATGCTAGAGCTCTTGTAGTAGTTGGGAAGTGGAAAACTTGGATGCAATAAATGGTGGGGTGGTTGGGGTATTTATAGCCCCAACCACCAAATGTGGCCGTTGGGAGGCTGTCTGTTCGATGGCGCACCGGACAGTCCGGTGCCCCTGCCACGTCATCACTGCCGTTGGATTCTAGCCGTTGGAGCTTCTGACTTGTGGGCCCGCCTGAGTGTCCGGTGCACACCGGACACGTACTGTTTGCTGTCCGGTGTGCCAGTATGGGCGCGCCTGACCTCTGCGCGCGCAGAGCGCGCATTAAATGCGCGGCAGAGAGCCGTTGGCGCGGAGATAGTCGTTGCTCCGGAGTCGCACCGGACAGTCCGGTGCACACCGGACAGTCCGGTGAATTTTAGCGGACTAGCCGTTGGAGTTTTCCCGAAGCTGGCGAGTTCCTGAGGCTGACCTTCCTTGGCGCACCGGACACTGTCCGGTGTACACCGGACAGTCCGGTGAATTATAGCGGAGTTGCCTCTGGAAATTCCCGAAGGTAGCGAGTTCGTGTTGGAGTCCTCTGGTGCACTGGACATGTCCGGTGGTGCACCGTTCACTGTCCGGTGTACACCGGTCAGTCCGGTGCTCCCAGACCAGAGGGCCTTCGGTTCCCACTTTGCTCCTTTGTTGAATCCAAAACTTGGTCTTTTTATTGGCTGAGTGTGAACCTTTTACACCTGTGTAATCTATACACTTGGGCAAACTTAGTTAGTCCAATTGTTTGTGTTGGGCAATTCAACCACCAAAATTATATAGGAACTAGGTGTAAGCCTAATTCCCTTTCAATCTCCCCCTTTTGGTGATTGATGCCAACACAAACCAAAGCAAATATAGAAGTGCATAATTGAACTAGTTTGCATAATGTAAGTGTAAAGGTTGCTTAGAAATGAGCCAATATAAATACTTACAAGATATGCATGGATTGTTTCTTTTATATAACATTTTGGACCACGCTTGCACCACATGTTTTGTTTTTGCAAACTCTTTTGTAAATCTTTTTCAAAGTTCTTTTGCAAATAGTCAAAGGTAGTGAATAAGAGTTTTGCAAAGCATTTTCAAGATTTGAAATTTTCTCCCCCTGTTTCAAATGCTTCTCCTTTGATTAAACAAAACTCCCCCTAAATGAGATCCTCCTCTTAGTGTTCAAGAGGGTTTTGATATACCATTTTGAAATACTAATTTCTCCCCCCTTTTGAACACAATAGGCTATCAATTGAAAATATTCAACACTTAAGTTTTTGAAATTGGTGGTGGTGCGGTCCTTTTTGCTTTGGGCTCATTTCTCCCCCTTTTTGGCATGAATCGCCAAAAACGGAACCATTAGAGCCCTTGAAGTGCTATCTTCCTCTTTGGTCATAAATGAGTGAATTAAGATTATACCAAAGACGAAGTCCGGTCCTTTTGCCTTGGGCTCTTACTTTCTCTCCCAAAGACAAAGACCTTTTCTTTGATGCTCATTTCTCCCCAAAGAATAGAGAGTTGCTTGGAGTGATGGCGAAGTATGAGTAACGGAGTGGAAGCCTTTGTCTTCACCGAAGACTCCAGTTCCCTTTCAATATACCTATGACTTGGTTTGAAATAGACTTGAAAACATGTTAGTCATAGCATATAAAAGAGACATGATCAAAGGCATATAAAAGAGCAATGTGTGCAATTTTAACAAAAGAAGTTCCTAGAATCAAGAATATTGAGCTCATGCCTAAGTTTGTTAAAAGATTGTTCATCAAGAGGCTTGGTAAAGATATCGGCTAATTGATCTTTAGTATTAATGTAAGAAATCTCGATATCTCCCTTTTGTTGGTGATCCCTTAAAAAGTGATACCGAATGGCTATGTGCTTAGTGCGGCTATGCTCGACGGGATTGTCGGCTATTTTGATTGCACTCTCATTATCACATAGCAAAGGGACTTTGGTTAATTTGTACCCGTAGTCCCGCAGGGTTTGCCTCATCCAAAGCAATTGCGCGCAACAATGGCCTGCGGCAATGTACTCGGCTTCGGCGGTGGAAAGAGCAACCGAATTTTGCTTCTTTGAAGCCCAAGACACCAAGGATCTTCCCAAGAACTGGCAAGTCCCCGATGTGCTCTTCCTATTGATTTTGCACCCCGCCCAATCAGCATCCGAATATCCAATCAAATCAAATGTGGATCCCTTAGGATACCAAAGCCCAAACTTAGGGGTATTAGCCAAATATCTCAAGATTCGTTTTACGGCCGTAAGGTGGGATTCCTTAGGGTCGGATTGGAATCTTGCACACATGCAAACGGAAAGCATAATATCTGGTCGAGATGCACATAAATAGAGTAAAGAACCTATCATCGACCGGTATACCTTTTGATCTACGGACTTACCTCCCGTGTCGAGGTCGAGATGCCCATTAGTTCCCATGGGTGTCTTGATGGGTTTGGCATCCTTCATTCTAAATTTGGTTAGAATGTCTTGAGTATACTTTGTTTGACTAATGAAGGTGCCTTCTTGGAGTTGCTTGACTTGGAATCCTAGAAAATACTTCAACTCCCCCATCATAGACATCTCAAATTTTTGTGTCATGATCCTACTAAACTCTTCACATGTAGATTCATTAGTAGACCCAAATATAATATCATCAACGTAAATTTGGCATACAAACAAATCATTATTAAGAGTTTTAGTAAAGAGTGTAGGATCGGCCTTACCGACTTTGAAGCCATTAGCAATAAGGAAATCTCTAAGGCATTCATACCATGCTCTTGGGGCTTGCTTGAGCCCATAAAGCGCCTTAGAGAGCTTATAAACATGGTTAGGATACTCACTGTCTTCAAAGCCGGGAGGTTGCTCAACATAGACCTCTTCCTTGATTGGTCCATTGAGGAAGGCACTTTTCACGTCCATTTGATAAAGCTTAAAGCCATGGTAAGTAGCATAGGCTAATAATATGCGAATTGACTCAAGCCTAGCTACGGGTGCATAGGTTTCACCGAAATCCAAACCTTCGACTTGGGAGTATCCTTTGGCCACAAGTCGAGCTTTGTTCCTTGTCACCACACCATGCTCATCTTGCTTGTTGCGGAAGACCCATTTGGTTCCTACAACATTTTGGTTAGGACGTGGAACTAAATGCCATACCTCATTCCTAGTGAAGTTGTTGAGCTCCTCTTGCATCGCCACCACCCAATCCGAATCTTGAAGTGCTTCCTCTACCCTATGTGGCTCAATAGAGGAAACAAACGAGTAATGTTCACAAAAAAATGCAATACGAGATCTAGTGGTTACCCCCTTATGAATGTCGCCGAGGATGGTGTCGACGGGGTGATCTCGTTGAATTGCTTGGTGGACTCTTGGGTGTGGCGGCCTTTGCTCTTCATCCTCCTTGTCTTGATCATTTGCATCTCCCCCTTGATCTATGCCGTTATCTTGAGGTGGCTCATTTGATTGATCTTCTTCTTCATCAACTTGAGCCTCTTCCTCATTTTGAGTTGGTGGAGATGCTTGCATGGAGGAGGACGGTTGATCTTGTGCATTTGGAGGCTCTTCGGATTCCTTAGGACACACATCCCCAATGGACATGTTCCTTAGCGCGATGCACGGAGCCTCTTCATCACCTATCTCATCAAGATCAACTTGCTCTACTTGAGAGCCGTTAGTTTCATCAAACACAACGTCACATGAGACTTCAACTAGTCCAATGGACTTGTTAAAGACCCTATATGCCCTTGTGTTTGAGTCATAACCAAGTAAAAAGCCTTCTACAGTCTTAGGAGCAAATTTAGATTTTCTACTTCTTTTAACAAGAATAAAGCATTTGCTACCAAAGACTCTAAAATATGAAATGTTGGGCTTTTTACCGGTTAGGAGTTCATATGATGTCTTCTTGAGGATTCGGTGTAGATATAACCGGTTGATGGTGTAACAGGCGGTGTTGACCGCCTCAGCCCAAAACCGATCCGAAGTCTTGTACTCATCAAGCATGGTCCTTGCCATGTCCAGTAGAGTTCGATTCTTCCTCTCCACTACACCATTTTGTTGAGGGGTGTAGGGAGAAGAGAACTCATGCTTGATGCCCTCCTCCTCAAGGAAGCCTTCGACTTGAGAATTTTTGAACTCCGTCCCGTTGTCGCTTCTTATTTTCTTGATCCTTAAGCCGAACTCATTTTGAGCCCGTCTCAAGAATCCCTTTAAGGTCTCTTGGGTTTGAGATTTTTCCTGTAAAAAGAACACCCAAGTGAAGCGAGAATAATCATCCACAACAACTAGACAGTACTTACTCCCGCCGATGCTTATGTAAGCAATCAGGCCGAATAGATCCATGTGTAGGAGCTCCAGTGGCCTGTCGGTCGTCATTATGTTCTTATGTGGATGATGGGTGCCAACTTGCTTTCCTGCTTGGCATGCGCTATGAAAGGGAATTAGGCTTACACCTAGTCCCTAATTAATTTTGGTGGTTGAATTGCCCAACACAAACAATTGGACTAACTAAGTTTGCCCAAGTTTATAGATTACACAGGTGTAAAAGGTTCACACTCAGCCAATAAAAGACCAAGTTTTGGATTCAACAAAGGAGCATAGTGGGAACCGAAGGCCCTCTGGTCTGAGAGCACCGGACTGTCCGGTGTACACCGGACAGTGTCCGGTGCACCAGAGGACTCCAGCTCCAACTCGCCACCTTCGGGAATTTCCAGAGGCGACTCCGCTATAATTCACCGGACTGTCCGGTGTACACCGGACAGTGTCCGGTGCGCCAAGGGAGGTCGGCCTCAGGAACTCGCCAGCTTCGGGAAACTCCAACGGCTAGTCCGCTATAATTCACCGGACTGTCCGGTGCAACTCCGGAGCAACGGCTACCTCCGCGCCAACGGCTCTCTGCCGCGCATTTAATGCGCGCTCTGCGCGCGCAGATGTCAGGCGCGCCCATTCCGGCACACCGGACAAGGAACAGTAGATGTCCGGTGTGCACCGGACACCCAGGCGGGCCCACACGTCAGAAGCTCCAACGGTCAGAATTCAACGGCAGTGTGACGTGGCAGGGGGCACCGGACTGTCCGGTGTGCACCGGACTGTCCGGTGCGCCATCGCGCAGACAGCCTCCACCAACGGTCAAGTTGGTGGTTGGGGCTATAAATACCCCAACCACCCCACCATTCATTGCATCCAAGTTTTCCACTTCCCAACTACTACAAGAGCTCTAGCATTCAATTCTAGACACACCAAAGAGATCAAATCCTCTCCAAATTCCACACAACGCCATAGTGACTAGAGAGAGTGATTTGCTTGTGTTCTTTCGAGCTCTTGCGCTTGGATTGCTTTCTTCTTTCTTGATTCTTTCATTGCGATCAAACTCACTTGTAATTGAGGCAAGAGACACCAAACTTGTGGTGGTCCTTGTGGGAACTTTGTGTTCCAAGTGATTGAGAAGAGAAAGCTCACTCGATCCGTGGGATCGTTTGAGAGAGGGAAGGGTTGAAAGAGACCCGGCCTTTGTGGCCTCCTCAACGGGGAGTAGGTTTGCAAGAACCGAACCTCGGTAAAACAAATCCGCGTGTCACACTCTTCATTTGCTTGCGATTTGTTTTGCACCCTCTCTCGCGGACTCGTTTTATATTTCTAACGCTAACCCGGCTTGTAGTTGTGTTTATATTTGTAAATTTCAGTTTCGCCCTATTCACCCCCCCCCCCTCTAGGCGACTATCAATTGGGATCAGAGCCCGGTGCTTCATTAGAGCCTAACCGCTCGAAGTGATGTCGGGAGATCACGCCAAGAAGGAGATGGAGACCGGCGAAAAGCCCACTACAAGCCACGGGAGCACTTCATCGGAAGAGTCCCGCACCAAGAGGAGGGAGAAGAAGAAGAGCTCCTCCAACAAAGGGAAGGAGAAGAAATCTTCTTCTCACCACAAAGAGAAGAAGGAAAAATCTTCTTCCCACAAGCCGCATCGGAGTGGGGACAAGCAAAAGAGAATGAGGAAAGTGGTCTACTACGAGACCGACACTTCATCAACATCGACCTCCGGCTCCGATGCGCCCTCCGTAACTTCTAAACGCCAAGAGCGTAAGAAGTTTAGTAAGATCCCCCTACACTACCCTCGCATTTCTAAACATGCACCTTTACTTTCCGTCCCATTAGGCAAACCACCAACTTTTGATGGTGAAGATTATGCTAGGTGGAGTGATTTAATGCGATTTCATCTAACCTCACTCCACAAAAGTATATGGGATGTTGTTGAGTTTGGTGCACAGGTACCATCGGTAGGGGATAAAGACTATGATGAGGATGAGGTGGCCCAAATCGAGCACTTCAACTCTCAAGCGACAACAATACTCCTCGCCTCTTTAAGTAGAGAGGAGTATAACAAAGTTCAAGGGTTGAAGAGCGCCAAGGAGGTTTGGGATGTGCTCAAAACCGCGCACGAGGGAGATGAGCTCACAAAGATCACCAAGCGGGAGACGATCGAGGGGGAGCTCGGTCGATTCCGGCTTCGCAAAGGGGAAGAGCCACAACACATGTACAACCGGCTCAAGACCTTGGTGAACCAAGTGCGCAACCTCGGGAGCAAAAAGTGGGATGACCACGAGGTGGTTAAGGTTATTCTAAGATCTCTTATTTTCCTTAACCCTACTCAAGTTCAATTAATTCGTGGCAACCCAAGATATACACTAATGACCCCCGAGGAAGTAATCGGGCATTTTGTAAGTTTTGAGTGCATGATCGAAGGCTCGAGGAAGATCAACGAGCTTGACGAACCCACCACATCCGAAGCTCAACCCGTCGCATTCAAGGCGACGGAAGAAAAGAAGGAGGAGTCCACACCAAGTCGGCAACCAATCGATGCCTCCAAGCTCGACAATGAGGAAATGGCGCTCGTCATCAAGAGCTTCCGCCAAATCCTCAAGCAAAGGAGAGGGAAAGACTACAAGTCCCGCTCCAAGAAGGTTTGCTACAAATGTGGTAAGCCCGGTCATTTTATTGCTAAATGTCCCATATCTAGTGACAGTGACCGAGGCGACGACAAGAAGGGGAGAAGAAAGGAGAAGAAAAGGTACTACAAGAAGAAGGGCGGCGATGCCCATGTTTGTCGGGAGTGGGACTCCGACGAAAGCTCTAGCGACTCCTCCGACGACGAGGACGCCGCCAACATCGCCGTCACCAAGGGACTTCTCTTCCCCAATGTCGGCCACAAATGTCTCATGGCCAAGGACGGCAAAAAGAAGGTTAAATCTAAATCCTCCACTAAATATGAATCCTCTAGTGATGATAATGCTAGTGATGAGGAAGATAACTTGCGCTCTCTTTTTGCCAACCTCAACATGCAACAAAAGGAAAAATTAAATGAATTAATTAGCGCCATCCATGAGAAGGATGATCTCTTGGACTCCCAAGAGGACTTCCTAATCAAGGAAAATAAAAAGCATGTTAAGGTTAAAAATGCTTATGCTCTAGAAGTTGAGAAATGTCAAAAATTATCTAGTGAGCTAAGCACTTGCCATGAAACAATAGACAACCTTAGAAATGAAAATGCTATTTTGTTAGCCAAGGTTGATTCTCATGTTTGCAATGTTTCAATTCCCAACCCTAGAGATAATAATGATGATTTGCTCGCTAGGATTGAAGAATTGAACATTTCTCTTGCTAGCCTTAGAATAGAAAATGAAAATTTAATTGCTAAGGCTAAAGAACTAGATGTTTGCAATGTTACAATTTCCGATCTTAGAGATAATAATGATATCTTGCATGCTAAGATTGTTGAACTTAATTCATGCAAACCCTCTACATCTAGTGTTGAGCATGTTTCTGTTTGTACTAGATGTAGAGATGTTAACATTGATGCTATTCATGATCATATGACTTTAATTAAACAACAAAATGATCATATAGCAAAATTAGATGCTAAAATTGCCGAGCATAACTTAGAGAATGAAAAATTTAAATTTGCTAGAAGTATGCTTTATAATGGGAGACGCCCTGGCATCAAGGATGGCATTGGCTTCCAAAGGGGAGACAATGTCAAACTTAATGCCCCTCCTAAGAAATTGTCCAACTTTGTTAAGGGCAAAGCTCCCATGCCTCAGGATAACGAGGGTTACATTTTGTACCCTGCCGGTTATCCTGAGAGCAAAATTAGGAAAATTCATTCTAGGAAGTCTCACACTGGCCCCAATCATGCTTTTATGTATAAGGGTGAGACATCTAGTTCTAGGCAACCAACCCGTGCTAAGTTGCCTAAGAAAATTCCTATTACATCAAATGATCATGACATTTCATTTAAAACTTTTGATGCATCCTATGTTTTAACTAACAAATCCGGCAAAGTAGTTGCCAAGTATGTTGGGGGCAAACACAAGGGGTCAAAGACTTATGTTTGGGTACCCAAAGTTCTTGTGTCTAATGCCAAAGGACCCAAAACCATTTGGGTACCTAAAGTCAAGAACTAAACTTGTTTTGTAGGTTTATGCATCCGGGGGCTCAAGTTGGATACTCGACAGCGGATGCACGAACCACATGACTGGGGAGAAAAAGATGTTCTCCTCATACGAGAAAAACCAAGATCCCCAACGAGCTATCACATTCGGGGATGGAAATCAAGGTTTGGTCAAAGGTCTTGGTAAAATAGCTATATCTCCTGACCATTCTATTTCCAATGTTTTTCTTGTAGATTCTTTAGATTACAATTTGCTTTCAGTTTCACAATTATGTCAAATGGGCTACAACTGTCTTTTCACTGATGTAGGTGTCATTGTCTTTAGAAGAAGTAATGATTCAATAGCATTTAAGGGTGTGTTAGAGGGTCAGCTATACTTAGTAGATTTTGATAGAGCTGAACTCGACACATGCTTAATTGCTAAGACTAACATGGGCTGGCTCTGGCATCGCCGATTAGCACATGTTGGGATGAAGAATCTTCACAAACTTCTAAAGGGAGAACACATTTTAGGATTAACAGATGTTCATTTTGAGAAAGACAGGATTTGTAGCGCATGCCAGGCAGGAAAGCAAGTTGGTGCTCATCATCCACATAAGAACATAATGACGACCGACAGGCCACTGGAGCTCCTACACATGGATCTATTCGGCCCGATCGCTTACATAAGCATCGGCGGGAGTAAGTACTGTCTAGTTATTGTGGATGATTATTCTCGCTTCACTTGGGTGTTCTTTTTACAGGAAAAATCTCAAACCCAAGAAACCTTAAAGGGATTCTTGAGACGGGCTCAAAACGAGTTCGGCTTAAGGATCAAGAAAATTAGAAGCGACAACGGGACGGAGTTCAAGAACTCTCAAATCGAAGGCTTCCTTGAGGAGGAGGGCATCAAGCATGAGTTCTCTTCTCCCTACACGCCACAACAAAATGGTGTAGTGGAGAGGAAGAATAGAACTCTATTGGACATGGCAAGGACCATGCTTGATGAGTACAAGACTTCGGATCGGTTTTGGGCCGAGGCGGTCAACACCGCTTGCTACGCCATCAACCGGTTATATCTACACCAAATCCTCAAGAAGACATCATATGAACTCCTAACCGGTAAAAAGCCCAACATTTCATATTTTAGAGTTTTTGGTAGCAAATGCTTTATTCTTGTTAAAAGAGGTAGAAAATCTAAATTTGCTCCTAAAACTGTAGAAGGCTTTTTACTTGGTTATGACTCAAACACAAGGGCATATAGGGTCTTTAACAAGTCCACTGGACTAGTTGAAGTCTCATGTGACGTTGTGTTTGATGAAACTAACGGCTCTCAAGTAGAGCAAGTGGATCTTGATGAGATAGGTATTGGAGAGGCTCCGTGCATCGCGCTAAGGAACATGTCCATTGGGGATGTGTGTCCTAAGGAATCCGAAGAGCCGCCAAATGCACAAGATCAACCATCCTCCTCCACGCAAGCATCTCCACCAACTCAAAATGAGGATGAGGCTCAAGTTGATGAAGTAGAAGATCAAGCAAATGAGCCACCTCAAGATGATGGCATTGATCAAGGGGGAGATGCAAATGAGGAAGACAAGGAGGATGAGGAACAAAGACCGCCACACCCAAGAGTCCACCAAGCAATCCAACGAGATCACCCCGTCGACACCATCCTCGGCGACATTCATAAGGGGGTAACCACTAGATCTCGTGTTGCACATTTTTGTGAACATTACTCGTTTGTTTCCTCTATTGAGCCACACAGGGTAGAGGAAGCACTACAAGATTCGGATTGGGTGGTGGCGATGCAAGAGGAGCTCAACAACTTCACTAGGAATGAGGTATGCCATTTAGTTCCACGTCCTAATCAAAATGTTGTAGGAACCAAATGGGTCTTCCGCAACAAGCAAGATGAGCATGGTGTGGTGACAAGGAACAAAGCTCGACTTGTGGCCAAAGGATACTCTCAAGTCGAAGGTTTGGATTTCGGTGAAACCTATGCACCCGTAGCTAGGCTTGAGTCAATTCGCATATTATTGGCCTATGCTACTTACCATGGCTTTAAGCTTTATCAAATGGACGTGAAAAGTGCCTTCCTCAATGGACCAATCAAGGAAGAGGTCTATGTTGAGCAACCTCCCGGCTTTGAAGACAGTGAGTATCCTAACCATGTCTATAAGCTCTCTAAGGCGCTTTATGGGCTCAAGCAAGCCCCAAGAGCATGGTATGAATGCCTTAGAGATTTTCTTATTGCAAATGGATTCAAAGTCGGAAAGGCCGATCCTACACTCTTTACTAAAACTCTTGAAAATGACTTATTTGTATGCCAAATTTATGTTGATGATATTATATTTGGGTCTACTAACGAGTCTACATGTGAAGAGTTTAGTAGGATCATGACACAAAAATTCGAGATGTCTATGATGGGGGAGTTGAAGTATTTCTTAGGATTTCAAGTAAAGCAACTCCAAGAGGGCACCTTCATTAGCCAAACGAAGTACACTCAAGATATTCTAAACAAGTTTGGGATGAAGGATGCCAAACCCATCAAGACACCCATGGGAACAAATGGGCATCTCGACCTCGACACGGGAGGTAAGTTCGTGGATCAAAAGGTATACCGGTCGATGATTGGTTCATTACTCTATTTATGTGCATCTCGACCGGACATTATGCTTTCCGTTTGCATGTGTGCAAGATTCCAAGCCGACCCTAAGGAAGCTCACCTTACGGCCGTGAAACGAATCTTGAGATATTTGGCTTATACTCCTAAGTTTGGGCTTTGGTACCCTCGGGGATCCACATTTGATTTGATTGGTTATTCGGATGCCGATTGGGCGGGGTGCAAAATCAATAGGAAGAGCACATCGGGGACTTGCCAGTTCTTGGGAAGATCCTTGGTGTCTTGGGCTTCAAAGAAGCAAAATTCGGTCGCTCTTTCCACCGCCGAAGCCGAGTATATTGCCGCAGGCCATTGTTGCGCGCAATTGCTTTGGATGAGGCAAACCCTGCGGGACTACGGTTACAAATTAACCAAAGTTCCTTTGCTATGTGATAATGAGAGTGCAATCAAAATGGCCGACAATCCCGTCGAGCATAGCCGCACTAAGCACATAGCCATTCGGTATCATTTTCTTAGGGATCACCAACAAAAGGGAGATATCGAGATTTCTTACATTAACACTAAAGATCAATTAGCCGATATCTTTACCAAACCTCTTGATGAACAAACTTTTACCAAACTTAGGCATGAACTCAATATTCTTGATTCGCGCAATTTCTTTTGCTAAATTGCACACATAGCTCATTTATATACCTTTGATCATATCTCTTTTATATGCTTTGACTAATGTGTTTTCAAGTCTATTTCAAACCAAGTCATAAGTATATTGAAAAGGAAATGGAGTCTTCGGCGAAGACAAAGGCTTCCACTCCGTAACTCATACTTCACCGTCACTCCAAGCATCTCTCCATCTTTAGGGGGAGAATTCAAAAGCAAAAGGACTTTGTCTTTGGGGGAGAAAGTAAGAGCCCAAAGCAAAAGGACCGGACTTCGTCTTTGGTATAATCTTAACTCATTTATTTATGACCAAAGGGGAAGAAAGCACTTCGCGGGCTCTAATGATTCCGTTTTTGGCGATTCATGCCAAAAAGGGGGAGAAATGAGCCCAAAGCAAAAGGACCGCACCACCACCAATTTCAAAAACTTAGTGTTGAATATTTTTCAATTGGTATCCTATTGTGTTCAAAAGGGGGTGAGGTAGTATTTCAAAAATGGTATATCAAAACCCTCTTGAACACTAAGAGGTGGATCTCATTTAGGGGGAGTTTTGTTTAGTCAAAAGAGAAGCATTTGAAACGGGGGGAGAAAATTTCAAATCTTGAAGATGCTTTGCAAAATCTTATTCATTCACCTTTGACTATTTGCAAAAGAACTTTGAAAAGGATTTTGCAAAAACAAATCATGTGGTGCAAACGTGGTCCAAAATGTTATATAAGAAAGAAACAATCCATGCATATCTTGTAAGTATTTATATTGGCTCAATTCCAAGCAACCTTTACACTTACATTATGCAAACTAGTTCAATTATGCACTTCTATATTTGCTTTGGTTTGTGTTGGCATCAATCACCAAAAAGGGGGAGATTGAAAGGGAATTAGGCTTACACCTAGTCCCTAATTAATTTTGGTGGTTGAATTGTCCAACACAAACAATTGGACTAACTAAGTTTGCCCAAGTTTATAGATTACACAGGTGTAAAAGGTTCACACTCAGCCAATAAAAGACCAAGTTTTGGATTCAACAAAGGAGCATAGTGGGAACCGAAGGCCCTCTGGTCTGAGAGCATCGGACTGTCCGGTGTACACCGGACAGTGTCCGGTGCACCAGAGGACTCCAGCTCCAACTCGCCACCTTCGGGAATTTCCAGAGGCGACTCCGCTATAATTCACCGGACTGTCCGGTGTACACCGGACAGTGTCCGGTGCGCCAAGGGAGGTCGGCCTCAGGAACTCGCCAGCTTCGGGAAACTCCAACGGCTAGTCCGCTATAATTCACCGGACTGTCCGGTGTGCACCGGACTGTCCGGTGCAACTCCAGAGCAACGGCTACCTCCGCGCCAACGGCTCTCTGCCGCGCATTTAATGCGCGCTCTGCGCGCGCAGATGTCAGGCGCGCCCATTCCGGCACACCGGACAAGGAACAGTAGATGTCCGGTGTGCACCGGACACCCAGGCGGGCCCACACGTCAGAAGCTCCAACGGTCAGAATCCAACGGCAGTGTGACGTGGCAGGGGGCACCGGACTGTCCGGTGTGCACCGGACTGTCCGGTGCGCCATCGCGCAGACAGCCTCCACCAACGGTCAAGTTGGTGGTTGGGGCTATAAATACCCCAACCACCCCACCATTCATTGCATCCAAGTTTTCCACTTCCCAACTACTACAAGAGCTCTAGCATTCAATTCTAGACACACCAAAGAGATCAAATCCTCTCCAAATTCCACACAACGCCATAGTGACTAGAGAGAGTGATTTGCTTGTGTTCTTTCGAGCTCTTGCGCTTGGATTGCTTTCTTCTTTCTTGATTCTTTCATTGCGATCAAACTCACTTGTAATTGAGGCAAGAGACACCAAACTTGTGGTGGTCCTTGTGGGAACTTTGTGTTCCAAGTGATTGAGAAGAGAAAGCTCACTCGATCCGTGGGATCGTTTGAGAGAGGGAAGGGTTGAAAGAGACCCGGCCTTTGTGGCCTCCTCAACGGGGAGTAGGTTTGCAAGAACCGAACCTCGGTAAAACAAATCCGCGTGTCACACTCTTCATTTGCTTGTGATTTGTTTTGCACCCTCTCTCGCGGACTCGTTTTATATTTCTAACGCTAACCCGGCTTGTAGTTGTGTTTATATTTGTAAATTTCAGTTTCGCCCTATTCACCCCCCTCTAGGCGACTATCACGCTACAAATCCTGTCTTTCTCAAAATGAACATTTGTTAGTCCTAAAATGTGTTCTCCCTTTAGAAGCTTGTGAAGATTCTTCATCCCAACATGTGCTAGTCGGCGATGCCAGAGCCAGCCCATGTTAGTCTTAGCAATTAAGCTAGTGTCGAGTTCAGCTCTATCAAAATCTACCAAGTATAGCCGACCCTCTAACACTCCCTTAAATGCTATTGAATCATCACTTCTTCTAAAGACAGTGACACCAATATCAGTAAAAAGACAGTTGTAGCCCATTTGACATAATTGGGAAACAGAAAGCAAATTGTAATCTAAAGAATCAACAAGAAAAACATTGGAAATGGAATGGTCAGGAGATATAGCAATTTTACCCAAACCTTTGACCAAACCTTGATTTCCATCCCCGAATGTGATCGTTCTTTGGGGATCTTGGTTTTTCTCATATGAGGAGAACATCCTTTTCTCCCCTGTCATGTGGTTTGTGCACCCGCTGTCGAGTATCCAACTTGAGCCCCCGGATGCATAAACCTACAAAACAAGTTTAGTTCTTGATTTTAGGTACCCAAATGGTTTTGGGTCCTTTGGCATTAGACACAAGAACTTTGGGTACCCAAACACAAGTCTTTGACCCCTTGTACTTGCCCCCAACATATTTGGCAACTACTTTGCCGGATTTGTTAGTTAAAACATAAGATGCATCAAAAGTTTTAAATGAAAGACTAGGTTCATTTGATGCAATAGGAGTTTTCTTAGGCAACTTAGCACGGGTTGGTTGCCTAGAACTAGATGTCTCACCCTTATATATAAAAGCATGATTAGGACCAGAGTGAGACTTCCTAGAGTGAATTCTCCTAATTTTGCTCTCGGGATAACCGGCAGGGTACAAAATGTAACCCTCGTTATCCTGAGGCATGGGAGCCTTGCCCTTAACAAAATTGGACAATCTTTTAGGAGGGGCACTAAGTTTGACATTGTCTCCCCTTTGGAAGCCAATGCCATCCTTGATGCCAGGGCGTCTCCCACTATAGAGCATACTACGAGCAAATTTAAATTTCTCATTTTCTAAGTTGTGCTCGGCAATTTTAGCATCTAGTTTTGCTATATGATCATTTTGTTGTTTAATTAAAGCCATATGATCATGAATAGCACTAACATCAATATCTCTACATCTAGTACAAATAGTGACATGCTCAATGGTAGATGTAGATGGTTTGCAAGAATTAAGTTCAACAATCTTAGCATGAAGAATATCATTTTTATCTCTAAGATCGGAAATTGAAACTTTGCAAACATCAAAATCTTTAGCCTTAGCAATTAAATTTTCATTTTCTATTCTAAGGCTAGCAAGAGAAATGTTTAATTCTTCAATCCTAGCAAGCAAATCATCATTATTATCCCTAGGATTGGGAATTGAAACATTACAAACATGTGAATCAACCTTAGCATTTAAACTAGCATTTTCATGTCTAAGGTTGTCAATCATCTCACGGCAAGTGCTTAGCTCACTAGATAATTTTTCACATTTCTCAATTTCTAAAGCATAAGCCTTTTTAACCTTAACATGTTTCTTGTTTTCTTTAATTAGACAATCCTCTTGGGAATCCAAAAGGTCATCCTTTTCATTAATAGCACTGACTAATTCATTTAATTTTTCCTTTTGAGCTATGTTAAGGTTGGCAAAAAGGGAACGCAAACTATCCTCCTCATCACTAGCATTATCATCACTAGAAGACTCATATTTAGTGGAGGAGTTAGATTTAACCTTCTTCCGTTTGCCGTCCTTTGCCATGAGGCACTTGTGGCCGACGTTGGGGAAAAGAAGTCCCTTGGTGACGGCGATGTTGGCGGCGTCCTCGTCGTCGGAGGAGTCGCTTGAGCTTTCGTCGGAATCCCATTCCCGACAAACATGGGCATCGCCGCCCTTCTTCTTGTAGTACCTTTTCTTCTCCTTTCTTCTCCCCTTCTTGTCGTCGCCTCGGTCACTGTCACTTGATATAGGACATTTAGCAATAAAATGACCGGGCTTACCACATTTGTAGCAAACCTTCTTGGAGCGGGACTTGTAGTCTTTCCCCCTCCTTTGTTTGAGGATTTGGCGGAAGCTCTTGATGACGAGCGCCATTTCCTCATTGTCGAGCTTGGAGGCGTCTATTGGTTGTCGACTTGGTGTAGCCTCCTCCTCCTTTTCCTCCGTCGCCTTGAATGCGACGGGTTGAGCTTCGGATGTAGATGGATCATCAAGCTCGTTGATCTTCCTCGAGCCTTCGATCATGCACTCAAAACTTACAAAATGCCCGATAACTTCCTCGGGGGTCATTTTAGTATATCTAGGATTACCACGAATTAATTGAACTTGAGTGGGGTTAAGGAAAATAAGAGATCTTAGAATAACCTTAACCACCTCGTGGTTGTCCCACTTTATGCTCCCGAGGTTGCGCACTTGGTTCACCAAGGTCTTGAGCCGGTTGTACATGTGTTGTGGCTCCTCCCCTTTGCGAAGCCGGAACCGACCGAGCTCCCCCTCGATCGTTTCCCTCTTGGTGATCTTGGTGAGCTCATCTCCCTCGTGCGCGGTTTTGAGCACATCCCAAACCTCCTTGGCGTTTTTCAACCCTTGTACTTTGTTATACTCCTCTCTACTTAAAGAGGCGAAGAGTATCGTTGTCGCTTGAGAGTTGAAGTGCTCGATTTGGGCCACCTCATCCTCATCATAGTCCTTATCCCCTACCAATGGTACCTGTGCACCAAACTCAACAACATCCCATATACTTTTGTGGAGTGAGGTTAGATGAAATCGCATTAAATCACCCACCTAGCATAATCTTCACCATCAAAAGTTGGTGGTTTGCCTAATGGGACGGAAAGTAAAGGTGCATGTTTAGAAATGCGAGGGTAGTGTAGGGGAATCTTACTAAACTTCTTACGCTCTTGGTGTTTAGAAGTTACAGAGGGCGCGTCGGAGCCGGAGGTTGATGTTGATGAAGTGTCGGTCTCGTAGTAGACCACTTTCCTCATCCTCTTTTGTTTGTCCCCACTCCGATGCGGCTTGTAGGAAGAAGATTTTTCCTTCTTCTCTTTGTGGTGAGAAGAAGATTTCTTCTCCTTCCCTTTGTTGGAGGAGCTCTTCTTCTTCTCCCTCCGTTTGGTGCGGGACTCTTCCGATGAAGTGCTCCCGTTGCTTGTAGTGGGCTTTTCGCCGGTCTCCATCTCCTTCTTGGCGTGATCTCCCGACATCACTTCGAGCGGTTAGGCTCTAATGAAGCACCGGGCTCCGATACCAATTGATAGTCGCCTAGAGGGGGGGTGAATAGGGCGAAACTGAAATTTACAAATATAAACACAACTACAAGCCGGGTTAGCGTTAGTAATGAAGAAACGAGTCCGTGAGAGAGGGCGCAAAACAAATCCCAAGCGAATAAGCAAGTGAGACACGGAGATTTGTTTTACCGAGGTTCGGTTCTTGCAAACCTACTCCCCGTTGAGGAGGCCACAAAGGCCGGGTCTCTTTCAACCCTTCCCTCTCTCAAACGATCCACGGATCGAGTGAGCTTTCTCTTCTCAATCACTTAGAACACAAAGTTCCCACAAGGACCACCACAAGATTGGTGTCTCTTGCCTCAATTACAAGTGAGTTTGATTGCAAAGAAGGAATCAAGAAAGAAGAAAGCAATCCAAGCGCAAGAGCTCGAAAGAACACAAGCAAATCACTCTCTCTAGTCACTATGGCGTTGTGTGGAATTTGGAGAGGATTTGATCTATTTGGTGTGTCTAGAATTGAATGCTAGAGCTCTTGTAGTAGTTGGGAAGTGGAAAACTTGGATGCAATAAATGGTGGGGTGGTTGGGGTATTTATAGCCCCAACCACCAAATGTGGCCGTTGGGAGGCTGTCTGTTCGATGGCGCACCGGACAGTCCGGTGCACCTGCCACGTCATCACTGCCGTTGGATTCTAGCCGTTGGAGCTTCTGACTTGTGGGCCCGCCTGAGTGTCCGGTGCACACCGGACACGTACTGTTTGCTGTCCGGTGTGCCAGTATGGGCGCGCCTGACCTCTGCGCGCGCAGAGCGCGCATTAAATGCGCAGCAGAGAGCCGTTGGCGCGGAGATAGCCGTTGCTCCGGAGTCGCACCGGACAGTCCGGTGCACACCGGACAGTCCGGTGAATTTTAGCGGACTAGCCGTTGGAGTTTTCCCGAAGCTGGCGAGTTCCTGAGGCTGACCTTCCTTGGCGCACCGGACACTGTCCGGTGTACACCGGACAGTCCGGTGAATTATAGCGGAGTTGCCTCTGGAAATTCCCGAAGGTAGTGAGTTCGTGTTGGAGTCCTCTGGTGCACCGGTCACTGTCCGGTGTACACCGGACAGTCCGGTGCTCCCAGACCAGAGGGCCTTCGGTTCCCACTTTGCTCCTTTGTTGAATCCAAAACTTGGTCTTTTTATTGGCTGAGTGTGAACCTTTTACACCTGTGTAATCTATACACTTGGGCAAACTTAGTTAGTCCAATTGTTTGTGTTGGGCAATTCAACCACCAAAATTATATAGGAACTAGGTGTAAGCCTAATTCCCTTTCAGGTGGCTTTGGAAGAGCTGGACGACAGAGGATCACCCTTGGAAAGGGTTTGATGTGCCTTGTAACCTTGCAGACAGGCTCCTCTTTAGCGCCTCCACCATTGTCACCGTTGGAGATGGCAAGACAGCCAAATTCTGGCACGACAGTTGGCTTGATGGCATGGCGCCAAGAAACCTAGCACCACACCTCTTCGAGCTAGTATCAAGAAAGAACAAGTCAGTTGCCATTGAGATCAATGACAGGAATTGGATCAGGTCGTTGAGAGGCAAGATTACCTCCACGGTGCAGATCGAGGAATTCGTCTCCCTCTGGTTTAGACTCCATGATTTCCACCTCCAACCATAGGTGCCGGGCTCCATTGCCTGGAAATGGAACCCCGACGGTGTCTTCACGGTAAAATCAGCCTACAATGCATAATTCATTGGATCGTACAGCCACATTAATTCTGATTTTGTTTGGCGGGCACGGGCGGAGCAAAAGTGCAAGATTTTTGCTTGGATTCTTCTACAGGACAAGCTCCTCACTGCTAACAATCTGGCCACTCGGGGTTGGCCGCACCAACCAAACTGCTCCCTCTGCAATGGTTCCTTGGAGACTAGCCCCCACCTCTGTTTGCATTGCCCTTTTGCCCGGGCGGTGTGGCGTCAGATTCTAGTTTGGGAGGGCTTGAGCCTCCTGGCCCAGGCTGACCCTACTCACTTCTCCAGCATAAAAGACTGGTGGGAAGCTACATCCTCCCCGCTCCCAAAGAACCAAAAGCGTGACTTCAACGGCCTCATGATATACACCCTGTGGAACATCTGGAAGGAGAGAAACCGGAGGATATTCGAAAACAGCGCCCTCACCCCTATCCAATTAGCCTTGAAGATTAAAGAGGACGTGTGCACTTTCAAGAGAGCCATGTTCCTCCAGTATTATGGTTGTTGTAGTGGTTTCGCGGATTTGTGCGGGTCTGTTGGGAGCGCTCCTCACGTTGTGTTTGCTAGTCTGTCTTATCTCGGTCCTCGGACCTGTATAGTGTATTTTCTGAACTATCTCCTTTTAATGATTAGGCAGAGCTCCTGCCATTTCCTTCAAAAAAAAAAGATTCAAAAGATACAAGTAATAGATAAGCAACAGGGCATTATTTAAAGCTTATAGAAGACTGATGGAATTTGCTCAGTCAATTTCCTCAGTTAAATACCTGCTTTTCAAGACCTCCAATGTCATTATAATCTTTAGTGGGCTTTTCATCCACCTCCATTGCCTTCACTCGTGAATCATACTCTGATGGCAATGTATCTAGTATAAGATAGCTATCTTTATTGACTCCAACAAGATCACCAGGCTTTAGCTTGTCAGGGTCCACTAGCCCAACAACAGGAAGGAATATAGTCTTGCAACCATCAAGACAAGAAATGGAGATTTGCAGCAGTTAGTTTGATTCCTTAAACTCAAAACCATGCATAAAATGCAGTTCATAAAATGTTTCGTTGCTTCAAATTTTGAGTATCAAACATGATTCGACAAGAGATGTCGAAGAATGGGAACTAAGACAATGTAAAATATACATAATCCCACACCTGCAAGGCTGGGCAGGTGAACACAGAAGAAGAAAAAAAATGTTGAATTACTGATTTGGAACACAATGTGACAGCTGGACAAGCATATTACAGAACTGCTTCTTTTGCGAAAAAAAACTCAGCCAATTATGGCTTCTTAAACATATTTACATTTTTCAGTTATATACAATTTATTACTGGCATAATCTGTTATGACCTGTCTGATTCCTTAGATTACATGAGGGGGATGGACGGGAGCTGGGCTTGGGAGCCCGGCGAGCTGACGCCGTGTTGTCGCCGGCGTGGGATCTGGAAAGTGGAAGAACAGGAAGCAGACGGCAAGGAGGCAATCTCCTCTTTTTAAATTGAACTTGTCTGCCCTCAACAGGGTCCAGGGGATATATTTATTTACACGACCTGGTAACAGACTCCCCTAATTACAGGATCTACTAACAGACTCTTGATACTTATCATAACAACTCGGCTACCTTTTAGCCTTATCTAATGCTTTGGCTCTACAGCCTTATCCCTTCTACTATAGACTTTCCCTGTCATAACATCTCTTCCCCCCCCCCCCTCCTCCTCCCACCCCTGTCGAGGAACAGCTCGTCCTCGAGCTGAAACAGCGGGTAAGAGGCCTTGAACTGCTGCAACGATTCCCAGGTCGCGGCTTCTGGTGGTGAATCAGTCCAGTGTACCAAGACATGCCAAACTCCACGCTGAAGCTGTGCCTTTAGTATCTTGTGTGGTGAAGGAAGGAGCCAGCCATTCTCCATTGCAGGAAGCTCTGGGGGTGTGGTTGGAGGAGGCCCGCGAAGTGGTTTGAGGAGCCCCACATGGAAGACATCATGGATCCGTACACTGGCTGGTAGCTGCAGCCGATATGCCACCGTACCAATGCCTTCGAGCACTTGGAAAGGTCCTGCATAACGAGGCCCTAATTTCCCTTTGGGCCTGTCGACGAGTGTCAAAGCTTGGCGATTCAGAAGACGGAGCCAGACCCGGTCCCCAACAGCAAACTCCAGGTCCCTGTGGTGAGCATCATAGTATTGTCGGGCATAAGCTTGGGCTTGCAAGAGTCTGTCCCGAACTTCCTGAAGGAAGTGATCCCGCTCCTTCAAAAGGTCTTCACGCTTCCTCCATGCTGCAAGTTCCCAACCGCCCCGTGCCAGGCACTGCTGCTGTGCAAGTTGCACGGCAGCACACGGCTGTGCAGACATCTCAGACTCCATCGAGGGCTTCTCCAGGGACATTATCGGTAGCCAGGGAGTTGTTGCGACACCCTCTAAGCTCCACGGCCTCACCAGGGGCCATGAAGCAATGGCGGGACGACATCGACCGACTACTCGGTATGACACATTCTACTTCGATCAGGTCAAGGACACGGTCATCTCGGCGCCAACACGAGGCGTCAACATCTGTGCGCTCACTCTCAGTAAGGGGCGCACAGACCAACGACCTCCGGACAGAACTCAACTGCAAGCGTGTGGGAGAGGATGCCTGAGTATCTTTGGAAAGGGCGCGCGAGCGCCTCCAAAACATAGATGGTCGCAACCTTGATCAAGACTTCGTGGCGGTTGCACCGCAGACGCCAATGGGCAACTGGTCCCAAACGGGTGTCCCCTTGGCCGGTGTGGGCTGCGCCGCTCTTGTGGATCATCTTCGCGCGGCGTCATGGCCACCCAAGTTCCGGCCATACCTGCTGGAAAAGTACGACGGAACATCGAACCCGTCGGAGTTCCTGCAGGTATACGTCACCGCCATCACGGCAGCAGGTGGAAACACCGCTATGATGACAACATATTTTCATGTAGCCTTATCTGGACCTGCCCGGACCTGGCTCATGAACCTCACCCCGGGGTCAGTCTACTCCTGGGAGGAGCTCTGCACGCGATTCGTTGCAAACTTCACCAGTGCTTACCAGCAGCACGGTGTGGAGGCCTACCTCCATGCGGTGAGGCAGGAGCCCGGCGAGACTCTCCGGAAGTTCATCTCCCGCTTCACCAAGGTGCGAGGTACTATACCTTGTATTTCTGATGCTTCCATCATCACGACCTTCCAACAGGGAGTACGTGATGAAAAAATGTTGGAGAAGTTGGCCACACATGACGTGGAAACTATCCCCACACTCTTCGCTCTGGCCGACAAATGCGCCAGAGCCGCTGAAGGCCGGGCATGGCACTTAGCCCCACAAACCGGAGCTGCCCAGTCGGGTGGCTCGGGTGTCGTCCTCCGGGACGGAAAGAAGAAAAAGAAGAAGGACCGCGACGACCAGAAGCCGCGGTCCACCGCTCTGGTGGTCGCAGCCACGACTGGAGGCCAGGGCGACCGCAACAAACGCCCACGGCCGCAGAGGGGTAACATTGGCTCATGCCCTATGCACCCCAACGGTCGCCACAAGGCCACGGAGTGTCGCGAGATCGTCGACCTCGCGAAATGCGTCAGTGAGCGGCGCGAGCAGTCTTCCAAAGACGGCTCTCCACCTCGCCGCCGACCTGGCAAAGAAAAGGTGGACGACGGCGAGGTGGCCACGGCTGAGCGGGACCTCGGGTATCAGTCGCCCGAGGGGGGCCTAAAGGATGTCTTCGTTGGAGGCTCCTACTCCGGTGAAGACAACTAGACGGACCCCAGAGGGATACCGTGCTCCACGATCTACGGAGCTGAAGCATGCCTTCCTCCGGAAACCCTTCTGGATTCCCCACGGGTCCAGGCTTCCGACAGGTACATACAGGAGTGGCCACAGCAAAAGACAAGGGCTCCCGTGTCAAATGCAGATGGGGACCCAGGGTCGGGACCTAGCCCTACGGCAAGTACCAAACCAAGAAGGGCTCTGCAACTCTCCTCCCAGCTGGGAAGGACCCTTCAAGGTAACGGGAAAACACCAACCTAGGGGCAACCATCTAGTTACGACGGAAGGAATGCCTTACCCCGATCCCGAAACATCTCTGTAAGTTCTATCCATAGGGCAAGGCTAAGGGGTCGAATCTGTTTCCCTTTTTGTAACTAGGTAACGCATACGTGTACGACAACCCAGTGGGGTCTGTCCCCATAAACCCGGCCTATTGGTCTGCACACATGCAAGACGAGTTATAAAGAAAAACTACCCCCTCAGTTGTGCCCCTACGATAGATCCATCTTGCTGCTCCATGGTCCTACCTTGCAGTCTTTCAGATAGTACTTTTTGTCTAACCCACCCGTACGGTTTCTATCTGTCTGACATAACGGCACCCGAATTGAGCAGCCAGGCTAGCAGTTTAGGGCCCCTGATACGAAAGTTGGGAGGTCCGACAGCCTGGGAGCCGGCTCCAGAGAACGGAACCCTGTTCCATGGGGTGTTCCGGAGCCTGTGTGGCCGCTTAGCCTGGTTCCGTACCCGAAAGCCTACACACTCCACCACTCTGTGACAGGGTACCTAGTATTTGGGGCTATAAGTCCTGTGAGTCCGACAACCTCGGGACCGGAGCTAGAGAATAGACATTAGTCTCCTAGGGTGGTCCAGAGCCCGTGTAGCCGCCCAGCCTGGTCCTGTACCGTGGGCCTGCACGCTCCACCGCCCTGCGACAAGTGTCCTAGTACCTAGAACCGCGACCCAAGGGGGTCCGGACACGCAACTTGGCCACCCGGACTGAAACCTACGAGTCCCGAGCATGTATCAAAGGATGGCGAATGTCAGACAGGGAACCCTATGGGTGTACTACTAACGCTCCCTAGCTGAAGCTGTGTACAGATCCAGTTCCCGGTGAGATTGCCTCCCGAGAATTGTTGACAACCCTTTCAGATACGCCGGTGTCCAGCCTCAACACAACAAGCCTGCATCCCAGGTGGGGGGCCAGGTACCAGGGAGGAGTCAGCAAAATCGCACACAGCATAAACAAGTTGAAAATAGATAAGTGCTAATACTGCTTAATAAATAGTACTCTTGAGTACCTTACAAAAAGCAAAAGTATTACATTTGTTTTCAAGTGGAGCCCTAGTTCCATCTCTACTCTGCAGGTATGAACTACCTCCACACAGGTAGGACCGCGGGATAGCTAGCTCCAAGCGGCTCGCCAGCGGAGGCAACCACCTCAACACCAACGGTGACGGCTGCCTCTGCACCGACGACTCGCCAGCAGTGGTGACCACCTCAACACGAACGCCACCGCGAAAAAGGTCCTCGCCCCCGTCTCCCTATGGAGGGCTACAACGAGGCCATTAAAGCCAAAGAGCCAGGGGTCCAGCGGCAGGTGGCACTGACGGTCTCGCTAGCGGAGGCGACCACCTCTGCAGTGGGCAGCCTCACCAGCGGTGGCGACCACATCAGCTCCTCCAACAACAGCAAGAAGAAGACAAGGTCGGCGGCACCACCATGAGTGCGAGCTCTCCAGTGGTGAGGTCGCCGGAAGGGATGGCCTTGATGCGGATCCCTCCAGAGAACACCGGCGCACCCCATCTAGAGGCCTGGAAAGCGGAAGGGCGCGATGGTCACAAGAAGGGTGAGGCATGTCTACTGCCAGGGAGATCGACCCCTTTTTAAAGGCAGATCTCCCCACTCGCGCCCCCGAAGCATCATGGGCGAAGTCCCCCCGACGTGCACCAAGGTTCCCACCTTATGACACGGGGGCCAGGCCCCACACGTCATACAGACTGACCCGAAGAAGGAGCGTACAACTACCCCGCGGTTATGCTCCCCTCCATTCTTGGGGCAACTAGCGGTCAGGAAGGCGAACCGCTGCACAAGGGGCATGCAACCGCCCGACGGTTAAGCGCTCCTACATCTTCGCCGTAACCAGCGGTCAAAAAGACGAACCGCCACGCAAGAAGCGTACAACCGTCCCATGGTTATGCGCCCCCTCAGCTTCGCTGCAACCGGCGCGCCGGTTACCGGGTGCGGAAAAATCGCACCACCGCTTGCGCCAATGCCATGTCTTCTCGGGGCCGTCGCGGAAGTCTGAAAAGATAAGTTTTTCAAAACAAGTGCAGCGACTTGAGGCACCCCGTGCATGGCCCAACAGTGACATTTGAGTATGAAGGTCACGGGCCAGTAAGCCATGGGAATAGGCGTAGCAGTCGGCATGGCCATAGGCGGGCCGGCGGTAATTGCGCCAACGGGCGCGCAGGAGCAGCAGGCCAACCACCAATCAGACTCTGGCCCCACTTGCAGACTCATATCCTCCTCTGAGGCGGGCCCGGGGGCCACTGTCGGTACCCTGAATCAGGGGTACCCTCTTCTACAGTATGGATATGCTATACCCGTACAACACCTCCAGGTCACATGGAGAGCGGCACCCGACCCCACCACATGGGCAGGCCTAAGGGCACCACGTGGCGAGGAAGGATAATACATCCCATGAAGCACCTTTGGGTCCGGACCTCCATAGAGGAACACTGGACCCCTGTGAGTGCCAGTCCGGAGCTCCCGAGGAGACATGACGGGTCCCCCAGGTTGGTCCCCGGTCCCCCCCCCCCGAGTGAGGTTCGGGCCTTAGCAAGGTCCCGGGACGGGGAGGACCCCGACACAGGCAAGGGTCCGGTGCCGACACGTGTCCAGGCCTTGCCCTACACTCCCCGCTCAGGCGGAAACCCGCCACGGCCGTGTGGCTTGTGACATAAGCCAACGGGCCGAGCCTGACGTAAGGCCCATATAGCTGTGCAGCCTTTGCATTTATTGCGGAGAGGATGCGCCGCCTGCCACCACGCTGACGGGCGATGCGCCCTCTCAGCATTTAATGTGTCCTGTCCAATCCGCCGGTAGACGGCGTCAGGGTCACCCAGCAGACGGCGCACCTGACCAGTCTGTTGGCAAACAATGCACCCATGCCGAGCGGCGCATAGTACTCATCATCCCTTCTACAAGAAGCGTCCCCTACACGCTGAGGATACGGAGATCTCGAGCGTCAGGGCACAAGAAGATTGCCCCAGCAGCAAACATTTGTGGCTCCAAGCGCTATATTCTTTATGTCCCTGGGCCCACATGTCGGGGCCCGGTACCTTTGTGCATGCCCTCCTTCAGCTATAAAAGGGGAGGCATGCGACGTTACACACAAGCTCAATCTTTCAAACCCAATCTCAGACTCACAGGCTCATACAAGCTCTCAAGCAATACATCACACAGTGGAGTAGGGTGTTACGCTCCGACGGCCCGAACCACTCTAAATCCTTGTGTGTTCTTGTGTTCTTCCCACTTTTCCATCTAACAAGCAAAACGCTTAGGCCACTCCTCATCTTAGGATTTAGGGCGGGTGCACTCCGCCACCCGGCCAGAGATTTGCTCTCCGACAGCTACAACTGTGTATTTACAGATGTAGGTGTTACTGTCTTTAGAAGAAGTGATGATTCAGTAGCATTTAAGGGAATGTTAGATGGTCAGCTATATTTAGTTAATTTTAATGATAACCAAGCTGAACTTGACACTTGCTTAATTGCTAAAACTAACATGGGTTGGTTCTGGCATCGCCGACTAGCCCATGTTGGGATGAAGAATCTCCACAAACTTCCAAAGGGAGAGCACATTTTGGGACTAACAAATGTTCATTTTGAGAAAGACAAGGTTTGTAGCGCATGCTAAGCAGGGAAGCAAGTTGGAGCTCATCATCCACAAAAGAACATCATGATGACTGACAAGTCGCTTGAGCTACTCCACATGGATCTATTTGGCCCGATCGCTTACATAAGCATCGACAAGAGTAAGTACTGTCTTGTTATAGTGGATGATTATTCTCGCTTCACTTCGGTGTTCTTTTTGCAGGAAAAATCACAAACCCAAGAGACCTTAAAGGAATTCTTAAGACGGGCTCAAAATGAGTTCAGGCTAAGGATAAAAAAGATAAGAAGCGATAATGGGACGGAGTTCAAGAATTCATAAATCAAAGGTTTTCTTGAGGATGAGGGCATCAAACATGAGTTCTCTTCTCCCTACACACCTCAACAAAATGGTGTAGTAGAGAGGAAGAATATAACTCTACTGGACATGGCAAGGTCCATGCTTGATGAGTACAAGACACCAGACCGGTTTTGGGCGGAGGCGATTAACATCGCCTGCTACTCCATCAATCGGTTATATCTTCACTGAATCCTCAAGAACACATCATACGAACTCCTCACTAGTAAAAAGCCCAATGTTTCATATTTTAGAGTCTTTGGAAGCAAATGTTTTATTCTTGTTAAAAGAGGTAGAAAATCTAAATTTGCTCCAAAGGCTGTAGAAGGTTTTTTACTAGGATATGACTCAAACACAAGGGCATATAGAGTCTTCAACAAATCCACTGGATTAGTTGAGGTTTCTTGTGACATTGTGTTCGATGAGACTAATGGCTCCCAAGTGGAGCAAGTTGATCTTGATGAACTAGATGATGAAGAGGCTCCATGCGTCGCGCTAAGGAACATGTCCATTGGAGATGTGTGTCCTAAGGAATTCGAAGAGCCTCCACAAGCACAAGATCAACCGTCATCTTCCATGCAAGCATCTCCACCAACTCAAGATGAGGATCAGGCTCAAAATGATGAAGATGAAGATCAAGAGGATGAGCCACCTCAAGAAGAGGACAATGATCAAGGGGGAGATGAAGTAAATGTGGACAAGGAAGATGATCAAGTTCAGGGTCAAAGACCGCCACACCCAAGAGTCCACCAAGCAATTCAACAAGATCACCCCGTCAACTCCATACTTGGTGACATCCATAAGGGGGTAACCACTAGATCTCGAGTTGCACATTTCTATGAGCATTACTCTTTTGTTTCCTCTATTGAGCCATACAAGGTAGAGGATGCACTAAGGGATCTGGATTGGGTGCTAGCAATGCAAGAGGAACTCAACAACTTCACGAGGAATGAGGTATGGCATTTAGTTCCACGTCCTAATCAAAATGTTGTAGGTACCAAGTGGGTTTTTCGCAACAAGCAAGATGAGCATGGTGTGGTGACAAGAAACAAATCCCGACTTGTGGCCAAAGGTTACTCACAAGTCAAAGGTTTGGACTTTGATGAAACTTATGCACCCGTAGCTAGGCTTGAGTCAATTCGTATATTACTTGCCTATGCTACTTACCATGGCTTTAAGCTCTATCAAATGGACGTGAAAAGTGCCTTCCTCAATGGACCTATCAAGGAAGAGGTCTATGTTGAGCAACCTCCTGGCTTTGAAGATAGTGAGTATCCTAACAATGTATATAAACTCTCAAAGGCGCTTTATGAGGGAAAAACCAACAAAGGGGGGATATCAAAATAGCTTATGTAAACACCAAGAATCAATTAGTCGATATCTTTACCAAGCCACTAGATGAGAAAACCTTTAGCAAACTTAGGAATGAGCTAAATATACTTGATTCTTGGAATCTTGATTAAAACATTGCACACATTGCTCATTTGTATACTTTTGATCATGTCTCTTTCATTTGGTGCAAATGCATATTTCTTATCATTCTTGTACCAAGGCTACGACTAATGTATTTTTCAAGTGTATTTCTATACTAAGTCGTAGATTGAAAGGGAAATGGAGTTCTCGGCAAAGAACAAGGCTTCCACTCCAACTTTGACGGTATCAACTACCCTTTGTCGTTGTTCCTTCACACTCTCAATTGGTATAATCCTTCACTCTTATTTACTTGTACCAATGGGAAGAAAGTATTGAAGGGCTCTCAAAGTCTCCGTTTTTGGCGATTAATGCCAAAGGGGGAGACAATATTAAGCCCAAAGCAAAAGGACCGCACCACCATAATTTCAAAATTTTCGAAATAAATCTTTAATTGATATTTGGCAATTTCTCAATTGGTATCCATGCTTCACTTGTATTGAGAAAGCAAAATTTCAATTGATATCTAAATAATGGAAATCTCTTCAATTGGTATCTTTTAAGATCATTTTTCAAAATTAGTATCTATTTCAAAACCCTCTTGAAAGCTAAGAGGAGAATTTCATTCAGGGGGAGTTTTATTTAGTCAAAGGAAAAACATTTGAAACAGGGGGAGAAATTTCAAATCTTGAAAATGCTTCTTGCAGTCTTATTCATATACCTTTGACTATTTGCAAAAGATTTTGAAAAGATTTTCCAAAAATATTTGCAAAAACAAAACAAGTGGTGCAAATGTGGTCCAAAATGTTAAAGAAAAGAAAAGCAATCCATTCATATCTAGTGAGATTATCAATTGGTTTAATTCCAAGTAACCTATCACTTACCATATGCAAACTAGTTCATTTCTGCACTTTATATATTTGCTTTGGTTTGTGTTGGCATCAATCACCAAAAAGGGGGAGATTGAAAGGGAAATAGGGTTAACCTTTTCCATAATTAATTTTGGTGGTTGAATGCCCAACACAAATATATGGACTAACTAGTTTGCTCTAAAACTCATGTATAACAGGTGCATAAGGTTCAACACAAACCAAAAAATATTCAAGTTAGGGACCCAATTTAAAAGGAGCAAAAAGAACTTGAGTGTGTTGTGGTCTAGCGCACCGGACTGTCCGGTGCACCACGACCGTACAGGGTCAAACCAGCCACTCTCGGGAAAACGCTGGCGTGCTCCGCTATAATTCACCGGACTGTCCGGTGTGCCAGCGGGCAACGGCCATTCAGCGTGCAACAGTCGACTCTGACAGATGAACAGTGCAGCACAGTACCGCGCCAGAAGTCAGAACAGCAAGTCAGAGGGGCACCGGACTGTCCGGTGCCGCAAGAGGACAAAGCCCCCAACGGTCGACCGGGCTCTAGACCCTAATGGCTGGGTGACGTGGTGGCGCACCGGACAGCCTACAGTGCCTGTTCGGTGGCGCACCGGACTGTCCGGTACGCCCATCGCCAGCAGCCTCCCCAACGGCTACTTTGGTAGTTGAGGGCTATAAATACACCCCAACTACCACAACTCCAAGCATCCAAGATTTCTGAACATTACATTCAATACAAGAGCTTTAGCATTCACTCCTAGACACAATTCAAAAGATCAAAGCCTGTCCAAGTCCCAAATTCACCTCAAATACTTAGTGACTTGTGAGAGAGTGATTCCATGTTCTTTTGAGCTCTTGCCTCTTGGATTTCCTTTCTTCTTTCTCGTTCTTGTTCTCAAGTGACTTGTAATCAAAGCAAGAGACACCTAAGAGTGTGGTGGTCCTTGCGGGGTCTTAGTGACCCGATTGATTAAGGGAAAGGCTCACTCAGACTAAGTGACCGTTTGAGAGAGGGAAAGGGTTGGAATAGACCCGGTCTTTGTGACCTCCTCAACGGGGACTAGGTTCTTAGAAACTGAACCTCGATAAAACAAATCACCGTGTTCATTCGCTTGATTTCCATTTGATTTGTTTTCCCCTCTCTCCCGGACTTGATTTTAGTTCTAACGCTAACCCCGGCTTGTAGTGTGTGTTTGAACTTGTAAATTTCAGATTACGCCTATTTACCCCCCCTCTAGGCGACTTTCAATAAGCATATGTAGAGCTAGATGCACCCATAGCATGAGGATTAAATGCAGCATTATGAGAAACCATATTATCATATCACCTATCATTATGAGCACGACTAGTAAATTTCTTATCATAAAGATAGGCATGGTTCTTTTGAGAACTACTAGCCATTGGAGCCTTCCCTTTCTCCTTGTTGAGACTGGAGGTCCTTTGGCTTGTTAAGTTCTTGGTTTCCGTTCGGAAACCAAGTCCATCCTTAATTGAGGGGTGTCTACCAATGGTGTAGGAATCCCTAGCAAAATTTAGTTTTTCATAACTTTCTTTGCAAGTCTTAAGTTGAGCATTAAGGGCATGTTTGGTTCGCTGTCTAACTTGCCACACTTTGTCTAACTTTTTTGCCTAAGGTTAGTTCTTCAATTCAGACGACTAACCTTAGGCAAAGTGTGGCACAGTTAGCCACAAACCAAACATGCCCTAAGACTTGCAACATCATTGTTTAACTTAGCAATAATAGAAACATGTTCATTACAAGCATCAACATCAAAGTCTTTACATCTATTGCAAATAACAACATGCTCTACACATGAACTAGTTACATTAACTTTCTCTAGCTTAGCATTCAAATCATCATTTAAATTCTTTAGACTAGAGATAGATTCATGACAGGTAGACAAATCAGAGGATAGTATTTCATTTTTCTTGACTTCTAGAGCAAGAGATTTTTGAACACTAATGAATTTATCATGTTCCTCATACAAAATATCTTCTTGCTTTTCTAGCAATCTATCTTTTTCATTAAGAGCATCAATTAATTCATTTATTTTGTCTACCTTAGTTCTATCTAATCCCTTAAACAAATCAGTATAATCTACTTCATCATCAGACGATTCTTCATCACTAAAAGAAGTATATTTGGGGATGTCTTGAATACATACTTTCTTCTCCTTAGCCATAAGGCACGTATGGCGTTCGTTGGGGAAGAGCGAAGATTTGTTGAAGGCCGAGGCAACTAGTCCTTCATCTTTGGAGTCGGATGAGGAACAGTCGGAGTCCCATTCCTTCCCGATGTGCGCCTCGCCCTTGGCCTTCCTATATTTTTTCTTCTTTTCCCTCTTCCCATTCTTCTCTTGTGCCTGGTCATAATCGTTATCGGGGCATTATGCAATAAAGTGACCAGTCTTACCACATTTGAAGCAGGAGTGTTTTCCCCTTGACTTGTTCTTATTGGGGTACTCCTTGCGTCCTTTCAGTGCGGTCTTGAAGCGTTTGATGATGAGAGCCATCTCATCCTCATTGAGCCCGGCAACCTCCACTTGTGCTACCTTGTTAGGTAGCACCTCCTTGCTGCTGGTTGCTTTTAGGGCAATGGCTGCGACTCGTAGAGGGGAAGTGGACCGTTCAAGGCATCGTCCACGTATCGTGCTTCTTTCACCATCATACGCCCACTTACGAATTTTTTGAGGATTTCCTCGAGCGTCATCTTGGTGTAACTGGGGTTTTCATGAATAAGGTTTACAAGATGAGGATCTATAACACTGAATGACCTGAGCATGAGTCGGACGACGTCATGATCCGTCCATCTTGTACTCCCATAGCTTCAGATTTTGTTGATAAGCGTCTTGAGCCTGTTGTACGTCTGTGCTGGCTCTTCTCCCCTTATCATCGCGAATCTCCCCAGTTCGTCTTCCACCATTTCCATTTTTGTAGTCATGGTGGCATCATTTCCCTCATGTGATATCTTGAGGGTATCCCAGATTTGCTTAGCGTTGTCCAAGCCGCTCATTTTGTTGTATTCATCCCTGCATAGAGACACTAGCAAGACAGTGGTGGCTTGAGCATTTTTATGTATTTGCTCATTTATGAATACGGGGTTGTAAGTACTATCAAAATGCATCCCATTTTCAACAATATCCCAGATACTAGGATGGAGGGAGAATAAATGACTACGCATTTTATGACTCCAAAAAGAATAATCCTCTCCATCAAAGTGTGGGGGTTTTCCAAGTGGAATTGATAGTAAATGAGCATTCGAATTATAAGGGATGCGAGAATAATCAAAGGAGTAATTTTGATTTACTGTTTTCTTTTTCGACGAAGAGTCTTTGTCGTCGTCATCCCTTGGTGAAGAAGAGGAGGCGTCACTGTCGTAGTAGATAATCTTCTTGATGCACCTCTTCTTCTTCCTGTCCCTCTTCTTGTGACTCGAGCCTAAGTAAGTGGGCTTGTCCTCTCTTGGCTCGTTGAGGAGCGACTCCTTCTCCTTGTCGTTGATCACCATCCCCTTGCCCTTAGGATCCATCTCTTTGAGCGGTTAGTCCCTTTAATGAAGAGTATAGCTCTAATACCAATTGATAGCACCTAGAGGGGGGGGGGTGAATAGGTGATCCTGCAAAATTCAACACTAATAGAACAAACTTGGTTTATAAAATGTTAGTTAGATCAAACCAAGTTGTGAGCTCTTGAGAAGAAATCAATCACAAAGAAAAGCAACATAAGAGACACAGTGTTTTATCCCGTGGTTCGGCCAAGTATAACACTTGCCTACTTCCACGTTGTGGCGTCCCAATGGACGAGGGTTGCACTCAACCCCTTTCAAGTGATCCAACGATCCACTTGAATACCACGGTTTTCTTCCTTAGACTGGTTTCCCCATTTGTGAGGAATCTCCACAAGTTGGAGCCTCTCACCCTTACAAAGTTGTTCACAACAAAAGCACTAGAGTAAGGGAGGGAAAGAGACACACACAAGAATCGCAGCAAATACACGCACACAAGTCAAGACGTGAGCACAAAACACGGTGCAGAGAGTTTACAACTCAAACGGTGCTCAAATCTCTAACACGATGATCCGAGTGCGTGGTGGCGAAGTCTAGGCGTCTTAGAATGTTCAGAGAATGCTTGGTGTTATGTTCCATGCGCCTAGGGGTCCCTTTTATAGCCCCAAGGCAGCTAGGAGCCATTGGAGATCCAATTGGAAGGCAATTCTTGCCTTCTGTCGGGTGGCGCACCGGACAGTTCGGTGCACCACCGGACATGAACAGTAGTTGTTCGGTTCCTGATCTCCTTCCTTATTGGGCGTACCCGACCGTTGGACCTTTGGTTCCGTTGGCGCACCGGACAGTCCGGTGTGACCAACTGACCGTTGCCGCGGGCCACGCGTCGCCCGCTGATTGCGCTGCCAACTGTTGGCCGCGGGCGCCGCTGACTCACCGGACAGTCCGGTGATTTTTAGCCGTGGCGCCTTCGCTTTTTCCCGAAAGCGACGAGTTCGTTGCTGGGCCAGCCTGGGCACCAGACACTGTCCGGTGCACCACATGCTGGTGCTGGTTTGGCTAAACTCAACCAAAACTTCTCCAATTCATTTCCATTTTTCTTGGTAGTGTCCCTAGCACTTAGAGAGATATGTTAGTATCCAAAACAATTTACTAGGGCTAGAAACATACCTTGATTCTTGATTTGCACTTCTCAACCACTTAGCACATATGAACTAAAACAATTTGTGTTGGGCATCTAATTACCAAAACATTTATAGAAATGGCCCAAGGGCACATTTCCCTTTCAGGTGCTCACAATATATCTGTGCTAGGCGGTAGGGGGTGCAACGGCCGAGGCCGAATTCGTGGGGAGAATCCCGGTCTCCGTGGCGGTGGGTTCGGACTGAGCACGACGGCCACGACGGAGGAGGTGGTGTATCTGACCGGATGGTCCCGCACGCCAGCGACAGCGAAAACGAGGGAACATGGGGAACTACTGTCACAGGGGCTCCACTAGTCAGAGACCCACCGACCGCGCGTGAGATACGGGCGTGCGCGGACTGACGAGTAAGATCCCCAGGGTCCACCTGTCGGTTGCAGCACGATTGAGGCAAGTCTGTTGGTGCGGCTGGCTTGTGGGCCCTGCGTGTCGGCGCACGGGCCGAGTGGGTCGCGCGGTGGAATGAAGTAATGGGCCGAAACCGGTATAGTGAGCCCATTTATATTCTTTCCCCTTTTCTTTCTCTTTTCTGATTTCCTTTTTCTCATTTTGGGATTTCAAATTTTGAATTTGAATTTTGGTTGTGAACTTGCACATATCAAATGTACAAATTCAAGTCTTAGTGTAGGAATAATAGATATTTATTTGTATGTGTATTTTCTGTATATAGTATTTCCTTTCTCTTCTTTTCCTTGTAACTTCCCATTTCTACATATTCAAATTAGGTATTAAATCCTCAATTTGGGATATTAATTTACTTCCATTAATGTGACTTCTTTTATTATTAAATGCACATACAAATAAAAGCCAACATGATGCACAAATTAGTAATGTGTCATTTATTAATTATTTACTTTTAGATGTCGTGTTCACATGTGCTAATAAATGGAGGCAACACTTATAAAGGACATCATCTCATTTCTTATGTATTACATATATCAGCCGAGCTCACGGTTAAGAGCGGCCTTGGGATCCTCTTTGATTAGAAGAACTTTGGATACTCTTATGATGATGTTTAATGATGATGGTTATAATTATGATCTTTGGTATTTCTTCTTATAGGGAGTATATTTGGGTAATAACTGGGTTTATTACTAAAAGTTGGCTCTATTAATAGTAATAAATACTTGACCAACTAAAAGCAACTGCTTAACCTTAACTCCACATATAACTAGTCCACTTTAGCCAACCGGGACATTTGCTGAGTACGTTGATGTGTACTCACCCTTACTTCAAAAACCACCCACCCTAGGTTGTCCCCACTGTATTCAGTGCTCAGGAGGAGATGCTGGCAACATGGAGGACATTGAGGAGTTTCAGGACTACGACGAGTTCTAGTTATCTTAGTGGCAAACCCCCCGTCAGCTGCCTGTGAAGGCCTTATCTTCTACGTTTCGTATTCCGCACTTTGATTATGTTAATGACTATGTTATAGACTCTATGGATGACTTGGACATCTTGATGTAATAAAGTACCTTTCCGCTATTTACTTTGAACAATATGTGATGATGTCCAATTATGTTATCATTGTGTACGTGAGTTTCTGATCCTGGCACGTACATGGTTCGCATCTGGTTTGCCTTCCAAAACCAGGTGTGACAATTATATATATTACTCTATATTGGTTAACCCCAACAAATAATCTTTCATTCATTTGGCAAAATGAATTCATGATTACGTGTAAAAATGTCAATTTCGGTTACAAAGGTACAATTACATTTTGTACAATGTCTACAATGGCAGCACATTGAATCTCAACGTCGCGCAGTCTGAGGAAATCGTATGAAGGAATGCAACAACGCAAGGAGGAGCAACGATTCACCTGTGTCGGTTTGGATTCGGTGACGTCAAGTGAATCGAAAACGACGACGAGGACGGATTTGGGCTGTGCTTCCTTTTCTTGTCTCCAAGCTTCAACGCGTGGACAGAACATCGATAATGTTTGGCGATAGTTTGTTGGATGCAGAGGATGGTGGAGTTCCTAGTCGCCAGCAACTTGAGTTCGCCCCGACAACTAGGGCGGCCTGATGGGCGGAACGCTTCCACCCGCGGCGAGTGGTCTGCAGCCGGACCCGCCCAACCTCGGGACCCTCGATCCCAGCTTCGCACAGGTGTCTGAGTACATCCGCCAGGATCCAGCTAGCGTCGTTGACGAGAGCTTTGCTATGGGAAGAGGGCGAGAGGGGAAGCTTCCATCTTGGCGCGGGAGGGAGGGAGAGAGAGAGAGAGACAGTGTACAACGAACGCTTGAGATCCGCCAGATTTACAGTCTCTGGTGACGCACTCTAAATTTACCGGACGTTTTGCCGTTCGTTGCTGGGCGGATGCAGGAGGTCACCGATCGCCAGATTTAGCGGACAGAACCTTTTACCGGCTCTTGTTGGAGACAGTCTTAATCTTCATATTATAGTGCACATTCTAATTGTTTTTTGCTACAATTTTCGAGTTCAACGAAGAAGCAGTAGATTTACAATATGAGGTTGGCTTGTTTGACTTGAACATGGAGCCACCTATTGAAGAGTCTTTTGTAAAAAATTCTTCCACAAATTTTAAGCTTGTTGCATGACATGGTGCTACTAGACGAGAAAGAGAGATATATGAGGGAGGCGTCTGTTTTATTATGGCCGCGTGGACTACTCGTTGCTGGGAGCTGGACGTGATGCTTGTTATCTGTTGATTAAGTCTTGCACCTTAGTCGGACTGCATGTTTACTTATTCAATTGTTTGCACTTAGTCTGCATGTGCCGAGCGCCGATGTGTGGTGCGCTTTCAGACAACACCAAATCCACCATGTTCGAGTTTGTCTGTGTGTGTGTTCATCTTCGATCGTATTCGTCGCCGGTGATCACTCGTCGATCCTGACAAGTGGTATAAGAGCTTCGTTCATCTGCGACGATCGCGAAGGTACAAGATGACATGCCGCGACGGCATTCGAGCTCCCCCACGCGCCTTGGTTCCAGCAGCCGCACTAGCGAAAGTAGCGGCGAGAACAATCACGAGCTGGTGATCCACTGTGTAAGGGAAGGCGGTGGCGGCGGACCGGCAAACTACCCCGTGCTCAACAAGACGAACTACACCAGTTGGTTGCTGCTCATGAAGATCAAACTGCAGGCACGCTGCATCTGTGGCGCCATTGACCCGGGAGCAGACATCCCGGAGCACAAGGACCGGATGGCTCTGGACGCCATCTACAGTGCCATCCCAAAGGAGATGGTTCCTGCGCTCGCGGTCAAGCCCTCGGCGAAGGACGCGTGGGAGGTCGTTCGCACCATGCGCGTCGGGGGCGACTGCATCCGGAAGACGAGCGCACAGCGAGTGCGCCGGGAGGGCAAGAGCGTTGAAGATTTCACGCTCTGGCTCACGGGCATCATCAACAAGCTCGCCACACTCGGAGATCCAGAGCCCGACGACAAGGTCATGGAGAAGTATCTCCGGATTGCGCGCTCGAGGTACAAGCAGTTGGTAATTTTGATTGAAACTCTGCTAGATGTCTCGACGCTTTTCGTTGAAGAGATCACGGGCCATCTCATGGCCTCAGAAGATGACCCGGAGCCCCAACCGTCCGTTCTCGCTGGCGGCAAGCTCTACCCCACTGAGGAGCAGTGGCTTGAGCGCTACAAGCAGAAGGAGGAGGGCTCGGGTTCACGCGGTTCCGATGGCACCGGGTATCGTAGGCGACGTCGTGGTGGCTGAAGGAGGCCTCGCGGCAGCAGAAATTTGAGTGCATGTGATGGCACAGGATCTTCATCAGGCCGCGGCGACGACATGTGCAGGAAGTGTGGCAAAGTGGGCCACTGGGCATGAGAGTGTCGCTGCAAGCCGAAGGCAGAAGGGCAGGCTCATTTGGCTTAGGAGGAGGAGTCCACCCTGCTCCTTCTCGAGGTCAGCGACGACATCAAGCTCCAGATGCGGGAGAAGCGAGCTATTGAGGAAACATCGACAGCTGCTTGCGTCGCGACCATGACGGTATCAAGTCCTCCACGCAGACACATTGAACTGGTGGAGGAAAAGGTGTTCGTCGTTCTAGACTCCAATCCAGAGCGTGACACGCGCCAGTGGATCTTCGACACCGGCGCCTCAAACCATATGACAGGTGCCTGGGAGGTCTTCTCTGACCTGGACACATCGGTGGCAAGCATGGTTTGGTTCGGTGATGGCTCTCTGGTGCAGATCGAAGGCTGCGGCACCATGCTATTCGACTGCAAGAACGACGAGCACCATGCCCTCGCCAACACGTACTACATTCCGCGGCTGACTGCCAACATTGTCAGCTGCGACCAGCTCGATGACAACGACTTCGAGATCCTGATCAAAGGTGGAGTGATGCGGGTGCGCGATGGACAGGGAGGTCTCCTTGCAAAGATCGATATGGGCCCGAGTCGGCTGTACGTGCTCGACCTCACCATGCCCCCACTGGTCTGCCTAGCGGCATACACAGGGGAGGATGCGTGGCGGTGGCACGCTAATTCGGCCACATGAACTTCACCGCGTCGAGGAAGATGAAGAAGGAAGGCCTAGTGCGGGGGTTACCTGCGCTATCGCAAGTGGAGCAACTGTGTGAAGCCTGTCTCGCCGGCAAGCATCATCGGGCATCTTTACCGGCAATCTTCTCTAGCATTCAACTGAACCATTGGAGCTGCTCCACGGTGACCTGTGCGGTCCAATCACCCCAACCACACCGAGCGACAATCGATATTTTCTCTTGCTCGTTGATGATTACAGCAGGTACATGTGGCTGACACTCCTGGCATCCAAGGACGCAGCACCGGGCGCCATCAAGCGAGTCCAAGCGGTGGCCGAGCGCAGCAGCGAAAGGAAGTTGTGCGCCCTGCATACCGATCGCGTGGGAGAGTTCACGGCAGGTCACTTCAACGACTATTGCGTCGAGCTCGGCGTGAGGCATGAACTGACTGCCCCATATACACCCCAGCAAAATGGCATCGTCGAGCGCAGGAACCAGACGGTGGTTGGCACCGCCAGGAGCATGCTCAAGGCCAGCGGCCTCCCCGGCTCATTTTGGGGGGAGGCGGTCTCCACCGCTATCTACCTGCTAAACAGGACCATCACGAAGGGAAATGGCGGCAAGACGCCATATGAGCTGTGGCATGGGAGGACGCCAGCGGTCCATCACCTGCGCACCTTCGGTTGTGTGGCTCACGTCAAGAGCACAAGCCCCAAGATCAAGAAGCTGGAAGACCGAAGCAAGCCGATGATTTTTGTCGGGTATGAACCTGGCACGAAGGCATACCGAGTGTATGACCCGGTTTCTCGCCATGTACACTTAAGTCAGGACATCATCTTCGACGAGGAGGCGCACTGGAGCTGGTCCGACAATGGACAAAAGGAGGATGATGGCGAGTTCACAATCTAGTACACCTTGGTGTCACACCCAGAGGTGGTGACCACGCTTCGGCCACGACACGCAGCTACGTTGGCATCGCCCACTTCTCCAGTGGCTGCTACGACTTCATCCCCTCCAACGGCTACGGCTCCATCGTCTTCGGCAACTGCGTCTCCATCCTCTACGACGGCTTCGACGTCAACAACGCCCGTAGGACCGACGATCGAGTATGCTACACCGCCAACCGTGGATGTGGAGGATTTGGACGTGGATCATGAAGATGACGTACCCCTTCGGTTCCATCTCCTAGACAAGGTCATAGGACCGGCGATGTCCCGAGGGATCGTTCACCGGTTTCTAGATGAAGATGAGGATCTACTGATGGCTGAAGAGGACGAGCCGAGGACCTTCAAGCAGGCGCAACAACATGACTGCTGGAGGCTCGCCATGCTGGATGAGATGACATCCATCGAGGCGAATGGCACCTAGGAACTGGTGGATCCGCCACCACATAACCGTCCGATCGGGCTTAAGTGGGTGTACAAGGCAAAGAAGAATGACATGGGGATTATCACGAAGCACAAGGCTCGTCTCGTCACAAAGGGGTATGTGCAGCATCAAGGTGTTGACTTCGAAGATGTGTTTGCCCCGGTGGCACAACTTGAGTCTGTCAGACTCTTGTTAGCGCTGGCGACGAGCGAAGGATGGATTGTCCACCATATGGACATGAAGTCTGCCTTTCTCAACGATGTGCTGAAGGAAGAGGTGTACGTCACTCAGCCTCCGGGGTTCGTTGTCACCGGCAAAGAAGGGAAGCTTCTCCGCCTTGTCAAGGCGCTCTACGGTCTTTGTTAGGCGCTGCGCGCATGGTACGCCAAGCTGGATGCTTCTCTGGCATCTTTTGGCTTTCGGCGCGGCATCAATGAACATGATCTGTACACGCGAGGGAAAGGCATACATTGACTAATCGTCAGTGTGTATGTTGACGATCTTGTCATCACTGGTGGAGATGTGGTCGAGATCAAGCACTTCAAGCAGGACATGAAGAGCACATTTCAAATGAGCGATCTGGGATTGCTCAGTTACTACCTCGGACTGGAAGTGAAGCCAGGCAACGATGGGATCGCCATCAGTCAAGGGGCGTTCGCTCGGAAGATTGTTGAAAAAGCAGGCCTGAAGAATTGCAATCCGAGTGCCATGCCCATGGAGACACGCCCAGGACTGAGTAAGTCGAGTACCTGTTCTGCTATTGATTCTACTGCATATAGGTGCATAGTTGGTGCACTTCGGTGCCTGGTGAACACAAGACCGGACATAGAAATTGTTGTGGGATTTATCTCACATTTTATGGAGAAGCCTACTACCGAGCATCTCCTTGCTGTGAAGCGAGTGCCGCGGTACGTAGCAGGTACTGCAGACTATGGCTGCTACTATCAGAGAAGGAAGAAGTCGGTAGGTTTGACCGGGTACAGTGACAACGATCATGCAGGTGATGTTGATACCCACAAAAGCACGATGTGGGTGTTGTTCTTTCTCGGCGACAGTCTTATTACTTGGCAATCACAGAAGCATAAGATAGTGGCCTTATCAAGCTACGAGACTGAGTATATTGCAGCAGTCGTCGCCTCTTATTAGGGTATTTGGCTGGCATGTTTGCTTGCTGAACTGCGAGGAGAAGAAGCTGAACCGGTGATGCTCTTCATCGACAACAGATCAGCAATAGAGTTGTCCAAGAATCATGTGTTTCATGAGCGAAGTAAACACATTGATACAAGGTACCATTATATCAGGGAGTGTGTTGAGGAAGACAGGATGAGGATTGAGCCGATTGACACTAATAATCAATTGGCTGACATATTCACAAAGGCATTAGGGCGCGGTCGGTTCGTCCATCTACGTTCCAGGCTTGGGATCATCAACACAAGGTTGTTGTGCAAGACTTAAGGGGGAGAATTGTTATCTGTTGATTAAGTCTTGCACCTTAGTCGAACTGCATGTTTACTTATACAATTGTTTGCACTTAGTCTGCATGCGCCGAGCGCCATTGTGTGGTGGCCGAGCGCTTAGGAGATCATGCCCAGAATCGCTCGGTCTTAGCTGAACTCGTGGATCAGTGCGCGCCATGTGGACGTGGGGATGGACACGACCAAGGGTGTGGCACGAAGCTCTCAGCGACGTTTGTTTTCTTTTTCAGTTGTTGGTAATAAAAGGAGTAGAGAAAAACAGAAAACCCTGCGCTTTCAGGCAGCACCAAATCCACCGTGTTCGAGTTTGTCTGTGTGCGTGTGTGTTCATCTTCGATCGTGTTTGTCGCCGGCGATCACTCGTCGATCCTAACAATGCTTCGGCTTCGGTGCCGGATAGGTGGACTACTCATTGCTGGGAGCTGGACGTGATGCTTCGGCTTCGGTGTCGGATAGACGGACGGGGCATGGGAAACATAAGCATTCAAGAGGGGTACTAATGGAAACAGAAGACCCAACGATAAGAATTCCTGCACTTGAATGCTGTGATTCCCAAAAATTGAGGATAAATTACTTCCACTAGAATAAGTGGCGCCCTTACGGGCGCCCTACCGAGACAATAGAATTCTTGAGTAAATTGCTATATACCTTTCATGTAAATTGTTCTCGAGTTTTGGCAGATTGGGGCAATAGTAATAAAATACTTTAGGTGTGCATGAGACTATCACGATAATTAATGAGCATACAATATATGTTGTTCTAACCAGGCACACCAATCGATGTAGATGCAGATGTACAAACAGAGCGCACAAAATCAAATTCCAATTGATTAAAAAACATATCAATTTTGTCAGTATAGAGAATAAGCAAAGACAAAACACATATGTCAGTGTGTCTGTGAATGGGAAATCCAGCCAGAATTCCTTAACTTGCTATGGGTTCTAGAAAACAAAGCACATATGTAGCATGGAATCCTACCAAGTGATGCCAATCCATGTTCCTTCTCCTAGACAGCTTTGTGAAGCCGACATTTGTCAAGAACATTAATAAGAACAGAAAGTAATTAAAGTGATTGATTTGAAGTTCGAACTGGTAAAGTGGTACAACAGAGCCAGAAACAAACATGAATAGTTGTGCATATTGTAATACATCGCACCTCCCAAAATTGTTGATTCTAAAATTGCCCAAGAGGATCTAGATTATACCTTATGCTTCCCTAAAGAGTGTTGGATGTTGCAAAATGATACCAAAGCATGAACGCATGTCATGTAAGCCAATTGTTGTGATATCTACAGAGTCTATAGTTATTTTTCCTCTTGTTGGCTATTTAAGAAACTATAAAAAAAATTAAACCTCCATATTGCAGCGTACATGAATGCTTGAACAAGCGTAGCTGAAGTAAGCATTTCATACTGCATCTTTTTCTATTGCTATGCGTGTTACGGACCAATACTTCGTGAACTAATTATTTGGTCTGACAAACATTTCAAGCACAAGTTACCCTTTTTCATAAAACCATTATCCAAACAAATTACGTAAAAATGAATCTCACAACAAAATGGAAATATAAATTATGCTCTAGAATAACAGTAGGTTTCTCCAAGGCAACAACTGGCCTTCCAACAATATCAATGTGTGAATACAAAGCGTGCATAAAAACCATTGCTTTTAGGCACGATGACTATGACAACTATTTAGCTCACAACAACATACATTGAGAAATAACCTCTTGCTGCTACCGTATTGGAAAGGGAGCTCAAACTTCATACCCTTTGACCCTTTAGGTAGAACAACTTGTTCAACAACAACGATACTTATACAAGGGGCAAATACAACTAATGCAAAGTCAGAATTTGGAAAATTAATAGTACATAATACCCTGTCACTGTTCTTGGTATCCACATTCCAATAAAGATGATAGTTTATAATGAGTACCAAACAGTTGATAGTAAAAGCCACACCCTCCAGCCATAAAAACATATCCTTTAGGACAAGTTTTATAGACAAGCTTTAAAACTACAAACATCAATAATGTTTAAAAAGCTATTTAGTTTGAGAACGTTAAGCTATATGTGTAGAATTAAAAATTGCATTGAAAAATACTCGCAAATCTCATGGATCTAAAGACCCAAATCTAGGTGTACTTTTACAAACACAAAATAATTTGCTCTTTGTTGAAGGACTTACAAAAATAAGCAAATAGGTCCAATGGTCACACTTTAAATAAAATTTGATCACTGAAAGGATAATTAAATGCACAAATGCTTACCTCAATATATGAGGCTGCAACATCTGAATGCTTCTCGTTAGTTTTTGCTATGAATATATCCCAAAAAACGACCACCACTCGAAAAGAAAGCCACCAGGTGCATCAATTGCTGAAAAATAGTTTTGGGGAAGTAAATAATACTCTTGACAAACAACAAAGAACATAGACTGTAAGAACTCAAATAAAAAATAGCTCTAGACAAGAATAACCAATGCTAATGATATTCCCTCTCCATTCTTGGCACATCCTAGTTCTAAATTTTTTTGGTGGTTCAGTAGTGCAACGACAGCCATGAACGTAACTATGAGCAACACCTATGAGTAAGCACAAATGATAGTCAATTACTGAATTATCCTTGCAGTCTTGCCATAGTGAAGACGAACAACTGAAGCTTGTAGTAATTGTGTCTGCATGGTGATAGGCAGGACGACGATGATGGTGGTGCTGATGATGATCCAAACAACATCACTTATGAGGTTTGTGGTCACAGAATGTTCTTTTTTCCCTTTTTTCAAGTGATATGTAAAAGCTTGTGATCAAAATAGAACTACACATGTAGTGTGTACCTTTACACCTAGGTTGGAAAGGCCACTAATTTTTTGGTGATGCAGCAAAGACAGTCACTTGTAGAATCTGTGGGGACCGATGACATAGGTTTATCCGATGAAACAAATTAAATCATATTGTGATGATTGAGTTTTTTTATTTTGAAACAAGCCAACATTGCATATACAAAGAAGCAAAAAAAAGAGTCGGCAATAGCTTTTTCTATTGGACAACCCTGTAGAGCTCTGCACAGAAATGGTAATATGTGTCTTGATTCTTTGGACGAAGTATCATGAATGGAAGCTGTCGCCTACCAGGTGAGTCACTCTGGCACGTTGTTTAGTGCTCACCTGGTATAAACAACGGTCAAAAGCTATGACGAGTAACGACTTTTTCACACCTATTGTTAAGTATATGGTTGGTCTAGTACTTCGTCGTTCCTGTTAAGTATATGGCTATTTTATGGTTGTTATAGATTTAGAGTACATGGGTCTTACACCAAATGAGGGAATATCAACACTGTTAACCAACGAAATGTGCTTCCAAATAGATAGATAAGTGGTCCATACTAATAGATGTGATGTTTTTTTACTGAAGGTCTCATGTTCATGTTCCCTTCAAAGTATATGAGGTTGCATGCATATTGTCAATCGCAGTACGGGATCTAATCATCTATGCTAATGTTGCTGATTTTAATTTCCCATTCTAGCTTGCTCTATCTAGGAGGTCTGATCCTTGAGAGAAAGAAAAATAAAGAAAAGAAACCAAATGTTATCCTATAATAGATAACATAACTGATTAAGAAACAAAGAAGCAGCCTAACATATATTCAGATGAATATTTTCTAGGTCAAACCACTGGTAAAAATAGTAGCTGATAATTGTCTGACATGTTCGTCCACTATCGAATGAAATTGCATTTTGCACAAATTGTAGCCTCCTAAGCTCCTACCATGAACGAACCACAATGAGCTAAGCGATACTCTGATCTCTCGGCAAAACCAAAAGATGCCTGGAACACAAACCGATGAAAAGCACCCAACAATCAGATGATAAGATGCACTGGCAGAGGTCAGTGGCAAAACAAACCTGCACCCACGGAGGTCTTCGCAAGATCTGGTTTAGGAACGCTCTCAGCACTAACCCCATGGAATGCCGGCCAGAGGCCTGACGACACGGGCGTGGAGCAGGGGTAGGAGGAGGCAAGGCGGCTCTCTGGCCATCGACGGCCTCGTCTCTTGTGGGAAAAGGGGGTCCCGTGCATGGTAGATGGCTTAATCGTGTCCGTGAGGAGCAGGACGTCCTCTGGGTCGACGCGGGGAGCGACAGAGCAGGCAGAGGGAGAGAGGAGTGCGTGTGGGAGTGGGATGTGGGCGAGGCTAGGTGGTAGTGGAAGAGGTGGAAGAAGAGATAGATGGACGGCGAGTTGAATTTTTGAGAAGCCAAAGGGCTGATTTGCAAAATACACAGGGCACGTGTCATCGCTGAAACGGCTGTGCCTCCGCAAAATGCGGTCGTGCGTGGGAGGTCTGGTCCTTGAGAGAAAGAACAAAAAAGAAAAGAAACCAAATGTTATTCTATAATAGATAACAGAACTGATTAAGAAACAAAGAAGCAACCTAACATATATTCAGATGAATATTTTCTAGGTCAAACCACTGGTAAAAATAGTAGCTGATAATTGTGTGACATGTTAGTCCACTATCGAATGAAATTGCATTTTGCACAAATTGTAGCCTCCTAAGCTCCTACCATGAACGAACCACAATGAGCTAAGCAATACTCTGATCTCTCGGCAAAACCAAAGGATGCCTGGAACACAAACCGATGAAAAGCACCCAACAACCAGATGATAAGATGCACTGGCAGAGGTCAGTGGCAAAACAAACCTGCACCCATGAAGGTCTTCGCAAGATCTAGTTTAGGAACGCTCTCAGCACTAACCCCATGGAATGCCGGCCAGAGGCCTAACGACGCGGGCGTGGAGCAGGGGCAGAGAGGAGGCGAGGCAGCTCTCTGGCCACCGACGGCCTCGTCTCTAGTGGGAAAAGGGGGTCCTGTGGTAGATGGCTTAACCGTGTCCGTGAGGAGCAGGACGTCCTCTGGGTCGATGCAGGGAGCGACAGAGCAGACAGAGGGAGAGGAGAGTGCGTGTGGGAGTGTGATGTGGGCGCGGCTAGGTGGTAGCGGCAGAGGTGGAAGAACGGATAGATAGACGGCAGGTTGAATTTTTGAGAAGCTAAAGGGCTGATTTGCAAAATACACAGGGCACGTGTCATCCTTGAAACGGTTGTTCCTCCGCGAAACGCGGTCGTGCGGGCTTTAGCTTTTAACAACAGAGATATCACTGGAATCCTCTCCTCTCTTCTACAATCCTGCTGACATTGCTGTTCTGCACCAGCACAGCACCTCAACGAACGATGCCTTCTGCTTCTTCGTCCTCGTTTTCCTCCCTCTACATCATCGGCGACTCCTCGCGTCTCCGTGACGACCCCATCATCGAGGTCGGCGACATAGACGAGAACGACAGCAGCGACGACGCGCTCTCAGGGTTAGGGGCAGAGCGCTTCGCATCATCCTTCGAAACCCAAGGGTCCATTGACGCCCTCTGTAGAAAGTACGGAGTACCGGAGGAGTACTCGACGGTCCTCCCCGCCGGCCACGAGCGCGCGTGTTCGCCCCCGGGGTTCGCCGTCTCCGTGTACGCGCATGCGCTGGAGACCAGCATGCCCGTCCCGCTGCACGGCTTCTTCTGTGAGGTGCTCGGCCACTTCGGCGTCGCGCCGAGCCAGATTGCGCCCAACGGGTGGCGTGCCATTGCCAGCTTCGTCTTCCGCTCCCACTTCATCGGCGTGGCCGTGAACTACGCGTCGTTCTCGCTGGGCTACACGCTGGAGCTCGAGGATAAGCTCGCGGCAAGGGAGCGCGAGGCGAACGCGCTGCGGCGGGAGCTGTCGCAGGCCAAGGCCGAGCTCGCCGGCGCGAAGAAGGCGACCGCGGAGGAGGTGAGGGGCGCCAGGGAGGCTGTCGTGCGCGACTTCTGGGGCTCCACGGAGCAGGTGGTCCGTTTCTTGGAGCACGCGTTGGCCGTGTACGAGAAGGGAATGGATGATATGAAGCATGCCCGAATTTTTTGTTTTTGAGTCCTTTTTGTGTCAATAATTTCCAATTAGACCCCCAGAAAACTTAAATGCAATTTTGGACCCATTTCTCGGCGCCATGAGCTATGGCGCCGAGTTTACACAGCTCGGCGCCATAGATCTTGGCGCCGAGCTACCTGCCGCGCTGTCGTCCACCAGCTGACGCGGCGCCGACGTGGCACCGAGCTCGGCGCCAAGATCTATGACGCCGAGCTCGAATATGTAACCACAAAGCTTGTCTAGCTCAGTTGGTATAGTGCAAGGCTCTTAACCTTAAGGTCGTGTGTTCGAGCCCCACTATGAGCGTTCAATATTTTTTGTCTTTGTCACTGATTTGTTTTTTATTGTCCAGATTTTTTCGTTTATGTCGCTGGTTTGTCCGTGCGTTTAATATTTTTTTGTCTTTGTCACTGATTTGTTTTTTTATTGTTATTATGTATTTAGAATTTATGTTCAAAAGAACTAAATCAAAATATAATATTTTTATTTGATCACGATTGAAGTAAGAGTGTTCTTATTTGATTTTTATTGTGGTTAGCTGAGCAAACAAGGGGAGAAGTTGACGGCTTGTGAGCACTGTGGCACACAGCCGCTGTGCTCGCCGGATAAAAAAAATCTGGACGAATAAACAAATCAGTCATACAAAAAAACTGGATGAGAAATAAATCTGGACGGACAAATCAGCGACATAAGCGAAAAATATGGACAACAAAAAAACAAATAAGTGACAAAGACAAAAAAATATTAAAAAAAATGTCCACTGTGGGGCTCGAATCCACGACCACAAGGTTAAGAGACTTGTATTTTACCAACTGAGCTAGACAAGCTTTCTGTATAGAATAGAGCTCGGCGCCAAGATCTATGGCACCGAGCTCGGTACCACGTCGGTGCCACGACGTCCTTTTGTGCCAACGCAGCGCGTACCTCGGCGCCATAGCCTATGGCGCCGAGCTGTGTTACCTCGGCGCCATAGGCTACGGCGCCGAGTAAAGGGTCCAAAAATGACATTAAAATTTTTTAGGGTTTAAACGTGAATTTTTTTCGATGAAGGACCAAAATACAAAAAATTCGGTGAAGCAAGCCGTGCTGCGCAGGTACCCGCACCTCGACCCGGAGCAGCTCGTCATGCCGGCGGACGGTGACAGTACTCAGTAATTAGCTCGTGGCGTCGAATCGACGCGATAAGATTTTTTTTGCGTGCCGGTCCCCTAACTAACCTCAGGATCAGACAACGTTTGGCGTTTTTAATATTGAATATAAATTGTACATATTTATATACATTTTTTAAATAAAAAATATAATCCTGTCGGGCTAGACCAGCACTACGGACCGAGACTACAGCCCAAACATGGCATGACGCTCGTACCGGGCTAGCCCAGACACTATTAAATAGGTCGTCCCTCTGGCCGAACCGTCATACACGGCTCATTTGGTCGTCCATACCTCCACACGATAATGATAGTCCTCGCTTTAGTTGTTGCCACCTCGTTCATCACCCTGCTTCTTTTCTCTCTCTCTCTCCTCATGCCTCCGCCTCCGCGCCACCCCATTCTCGGCAAAGGGCGTGGGAGCAGACGTCTCCTCCTCGTATTAGTCCAATACCAGCTCCGACACCGACCCACGCAGTGGCTATTGCACGTCCACGAGGACGTTTCACAGTATGCACGCACCATCGTTTTCGCCGTCGTCGGACGTCCCGTTTGTCTTCCCAGCCTTCACCCTGTTCTTCCTCCCCAACCTACTGCCCCCGCCCACGGTCGCAGCCGCGAGCCGACCGATGCTCTTCGACGCGGGTACGGGGCGAGTCGATCTTGCTTCTGGCCTTTCTTTGTGCATGCCGCCGAGGAGGACACGGTGGCGCCTGCCACACTTAGGTTATCTTGGCGATGAGGAGTCCAGGTCTGAGATATTGGACAACCAAGGCCCATAGCGCAGCAGAAGTCGGCATATGCTACGGAGTTGGTTGTGGTGTTATGTCGCCTCGGCGGGTCCAGGGCTGGGAAGGCACTTGCATTCTCTCACCCTTCTCGGACCGACACCCGATGCAGGTGCCTCTCGGTTTGGAGCTGCTACAGCTGGGCTTCTTTCTACGAGTTATCGTGGCATAAATTTGAGTTAATAGTCCTTCTCCGGTTTTCATGGGGTTTTCTCTATGTTTTATTTGTTTGGTCTCTCCTTGAATACTCTAACTAAAACTAGTTCCAATTAGTTGCTCATGTGTGGTTTAGGACCTTTAGGTAGACCATTAGACCAGATGCATGCTTTCAAAAGGAAACTTGTTGACACTGAGAATCGTTAAATATCTTCATCTTGTATTTCGGTAGTGCACAATTGGCAGTCGAGTAGTCGACATAAAATCAGTTAGTGTTCTAATGCCTCTAGATTTAAAGCATAGGTGTGTAGCCTTCAAATGTTCGTTTTCCTTTATATGTCTTGTGGCCACCTGGGATCAAAAGTATAGGTGTGTAGCCTCTCAACTGGATTCTCTACCAATCATGTGATCGCTCGGTTTACTACAAGTTCCTATTGTTGCCAACTATTGCTTTTAGTTAGGTTTGTTTTAAGCAATAATGTTTAGGTCAATCATTCAACTATATGAATGCGGAACACTGCTTAAATTTGGTGGTACCGTGCAAATGTGTTTTGTTACAACAGAATGCACACATGTTGCCCCTTCATATTTGTGCAATTAAAGTTGTATCATATTAATGTGGCTAGGCCATTGGTGCTGCTACTGTTCAGAAATAAAACCCATATGATTAATGTCATTTGTAGCTATTGTTGGGGGCCTTCCTCTTCCGAAGGTCCTCAAAAAACATAATTCACCATTTGTTTTCAGCATAAGCTATTACATGAAGCTTTGTCTTTAGGATGTAAGTCTGTTTCTCATGATGAAGGCATACGAGATGAAGATATGATCTAAGGATGATAAGAATAAACGCCAAAGCTATCGCCAGGTTGACAACTTCGGCTCGTTATGAAGATGAAGTATGATGATGATGATGAGCGAAGGGGAAAAGACTAATTAGTCCTTAATGACTTGTATTACGATCATAAGTGAATATTGAGGACATAAATATACTTTTACCCGGGCTATGTCCCATGCCTATAAATAGATGAACAGTAGCACCGTATTGTTCACGCTGATTTGTAATCTCCCTCGCATCAACACCTTTTCGAGCAAGCCGAAGGTATCATTGTAATACAAATCTCGTTAATATTCATGTATGTTATGTGAAATGCAAATCCGAATGAATCAACGGGATACATTTGTTGTTTTCGTCTCTTTGCAGTCTCATCTTTCTATAAGATGATGAAGGCATGTCCTTCATGACCTTCATCTGATGATCATTATGTACATGAGGAGATGATGCTTCAGAAGACGAAGGTCTTTAATACTTAACAAATGTGTTGCCTTATTCTTGATTCACATCATTTGAGAACAAGTAACCAACAACTATCTTCATATTTTAATTTTTTGTCTCTTAGCAATAAGATGGTAGAATGCTCTTGAAGAACACGAGAGAATGATGACATCTATGAAGTTTGCATGGTAGATGAATATCTGATTATGACAGTATTCAACTGATGTGTTACAAGTATCTATGGGACAATTTGATTGCATAGAAATTTCCAACAGAGAATTTCTTCAGCTATTTTAACCTGGACCCCAACTACTTGTTATTAGATCCATGATGTCAAGGAGGTACATTAGCTTATTAGGGTTCGATGCAAAGGTGATTCACCTCATCTTTAAAATTTGTAATTCACCCTTCTAATAGTTTTCAGGCGGTTTATGTGATTGACTAATCTCGTTTATTCATGGGAAATCATTCGCTACTATGAGATAACAAACAGAGCAAATACATAAGAAGTGATTGCTAATACTCTTTTTTCACTATATTTTTGGATGCTCATTCATGCTACCGTCGTCAACATGTTGTATGGTTTCTTTTGCAGACTTGAAAATGTATCAAAATATTTCAAGGTTACATGCCACACGCTACTACGGTCTCAAGAATAGCTGCTCTTAAGGTAAACATGAGTTACAGGCTTATAACCTAAGCAGCAGTAATCTATTGTACATACTACGAAATGGCAAATCACTTTTTTCTGAACCTTTTGGAAACGGGAAACCACAAATATAGAGAGTAATCCCCTTCATATTTACTGGTGCAGATACAAACTACATGAAGACCACTCCCTGCTTGAAGAACACCAGTTCACTTATGATGCTAGGTGGTTCAATGATCAAATCTAGGAAGTCCTCATCTTCTGGATAGGATCACGTGAGCCTAGATTTGTAGCTAAAGAGGTGTGGAAGTGTCGTTTCTACAAATTTGTGTCACGTTGTCCATAGATTGCTTCCATACCAAGTTGTTGACGCTAACAAAAAATGTTGTAATTGGTGGCTTGGTGAAATATTTAATGTTGAGTTGAAAAAACAATTGTACTACTTGTCGGCGTTTCGACCCCGGGGGGTCCCTGGACCGACGAGTAAATTTGTCGTTGTGTGTCCCAGCCCAGATGGGTTGGCGCAAGATGGAACACAAGGGGGAAACGCGGCTCGTGTTATCTCGCACCAGGGGGGTGTGCTCGTAGTAGGGGTTACAAGCGTTCGCGAGAGAGAGAGAGAGTGAGCCTGTTCGTCAGCTCGTCCCTCCGCGCGACCCTCTCGCATGAAGGCCCTAGACCTCCCTTTTATAGATGCAAGGAGAGGGTCCAGGTGTACAATGGGGGGTGTAGCTATGCGCTAACGTGTCTGGCAGAGAGGTGCCTGAGCCCTGTGTACATGCCAACGTGGCTGTCGGAGAGGTGTTAGAGCCCTGTGTACGCGGTATCGTGGCCGTCGGAGGAGTGCCTGAGCCCTATAGAAGCGCAGTTGTCGGTGCTGCTAGGATCTTGCTGACGTCTCCTTGCTTCCGTAGGGGGCTGAGAACCACCGTCGTCATGGACGCACGCGGGGAGCCATCATTACTTGTTACCGGGGCGAGCCAGATGGGACGCCGGTCTTATCCCCCCGTAGCCTGAGCTAGCTAGGGGTAGGGTAATGATGTATCCCCCGTGGCGCGGTCGGTCCGAGCCCAAGGTCGGGCGAGGCAGAGACTTCTCCTGAGGCCAAGGCCGGGGTCGGGCGAGGACGCGATTCCTCCCGAGGCCAAGGTTGAGGCCGATCCCTGGGGTCGGACGAGGCGGAGACCTCCTCCCGAGGCCGAGGCCTAAGGTCGGGCGAGGCGGAGCTTCCTGTTGCGCCTGAGGCTGAACTTGGCTGTTGTCAGCCTCACCCTGGTGGGTGGCACAGCAGTTGGAGCGGGGCGAGCGGCGCTGTTTTCCTGTCAGGTCGGTCAGCGAAAGGGCGAAGTGACTGCGGTCACTTCGACTTTGCCGACTGAGGCACGTGTGTCAGGATAAGGTGTCAGGTGATCCTCGCATTGAATCCGCCTGCGATACGGTCAGTTGGTGAGGCGATTTGGCCAAGGTTGCTTCACAACGAAGCATGCCCGAGCTGGGCTTCGGGCGAGTCGAGGGTGCGCCCGTCGCTTGAGGAGGCCCTCGGGCGAGGCATGAATTCGTCCGGGACTACTGTTCCCGCCCGAGGCCGGGCTCGGGCGAGGCGAGATCGCGTCCCTTGGTAGGTGAGGCCTTGACCTAAACCGCGCCCATCAGTCTTTGCGGTTTGTGCTGATGGTGGTTACCAGCCGTGTTTAGGAGTGTTGGGGGTACCCCTAATTACGGTACCCGACAGTAGCCCCCGAGCCTCAAAGGGAGTGTTGGTACTCGCTTGGAGGCTTTGCCGCACTTTTTTGCGAGGGGACCGACCTTTCTCGGTTACAATTTGTTCCGGTGGGTGCGCGCGAGCGCACCCGCCGGGTGTAGCCCCCGAGGCCTCGTGTCACACCCGGTTTTAGAAGGCAAACCGAATGCGAACCATGTACGTGTCAGGATCAGTTATTCACGTACACAGCAGTTACATAACATGGACATCATCACACAGTGCTCAAAATGGTATTAAAAGGGAAATAATAGTTGATTACATCATACGTCTGAGACGTCCACATAGTCCTTACAATAAAAATCAAAGTGCGGAAAAGAAACGTAGATAAACGCGGCCTTCAGAGGCAGCCGACTGGGGGTTGCCGCTAACCCACGCCTAGAACTCGTCGTAGTCTTGGAACTCCTGGAAGTCTCCTTCCACGGCTTCATCTTCTCCTGAGCAGTGGTTGCAATGCTGACAACCTGGGGACGGGGGGGGGGGGGGGGGGGGGGTTTGGTGTGTAGAGCAAGGGTGAGAACACATCAACATACTCAGCAAGTATCCTGTTTGGCTGTAGTGGACTAGCTTTATGTGGGGATAAGTCAAGCAGTTGCTTTTAGTTGGTCAGATTATTATTTACTAATAGAAAGCCAGGTTTTAGCATTAACCCAAGTTATTAGCCCGATGTACCCTTTCCAAACGGAAAGAATACCACTTACCAGCACCATAGTCGTAACCAGAACCAACAATCTCATAGCTACCTGTACCATAATGTCTCTGATCAAGTACCACTAATCACTGGAGCACGGCTGATATATCAGTTTTCAAACACTCTGCAGAGGTTGTGCACTTTACCCACAAGCCGTGATTCCCTTTCTGCCCGTAGATCATGACTCTCCATTGATCACTACCAAGGTGACCCAGCAGGGCATCACTACGTAGCCTTTACAAAGATTCCCCGGGGCTGTAGTCGCCCGTTAGGTTTCCTAAATGCACCGCACTCCTCCCCAAGGGGCGAACCCAAACTTGGCAGAGCGAGCCGCATACACCGAGCCCCATTGATGGCACGACGGCTAAGCGAACTACACCCCGGATCCTCTAATTATTCAGCTAAGGGCACCCCATTCCACCCTCATGGTTGCACTGTTTTCCCGGGCGGTCATCCATAGAACAGGTCCTTACGGAGAGGCACTCGAGAAACCGCTCGAGCCCCCTTAAAGGCCACAAGTATAACATCATAATAAGAAGAGGGAAAACAGCGTATCATAGATAAACTCATCATGTTCATTGATTAGAGTTTGAGCAATAGCATAAAGCTAAACAATAATAATCCAACCCAAATAGGTAAACAAGGACATGGATATCAAAGCTAGTCAATCCTTAGGTATAAATGTGTAATGCGGGAGGTGATTTAAAGAATGAATAGGACAGAGATAGGTCAAGGGACACTTGCCTTCACCAAACAGATGCTCAGGGTCTTCAACTTTGTGGAACTCGAAGAGCCTGATCACTTGGTCGCCAACGCTTGATCGTCGATTCCTCGAAGCCCAGAAATGAGTCGCGATCTAATCGCGACGCGAAGCGAAGACGAACAGGCACAAGCAAACAAACATGTACATATGCATAAGAACATTACACCATACAAAGAGAAACATAATCAAAACATGCAATACGAAATAGAGCGCGTTACTACAGTCACGCGAGAAAAAGAAATGTGATAGTTGAAGCTACGATCGAGGGGTTAGCGTATTTACGCTAAACAAGTATTAATTATAGCATTTAGTTCGACATGGTTATATTAATCTACCCTTATTAAATGTAGATTAAAACTACTACCTAGTTTCGACTGAAATACTATTTTAATAGTGAATAATTACTCAAACAGCTACTTAACTGACCTGAGTCATTATAAGCGAACTGCTTAACCTCGCGCGCGGACAACGCGCGACACGCGCGAACGGCGCGCGGCAAGGCACGCGACACACGCGAACGGTGCGCGACAACACGTGAAACATCACGCGACAACATGTGAAAACAGCGCGACGGTAAGCTAGAATCGCTAACCGATCCCGCATCCCTATTAAGAAAGTGTTAATTACAACATTTGCATCGACATAATCACATTAACGGGTATTTATACGTGAACAGGTTAGAGCTATACCTAAATTGGAATGTTATTTTATTAGTCATTGGACAAACAAATAATCCATTAACTAGCTAAATCCTGTGATGCGACAAAATACTATTATTAACGTGTACTCGACATGACCACGAGGTTACCACAATCAGAACATGATCAAATGTATCTGCTATGCATACACAATGAATACATACTCGCTCACGATTCAGTACGATGGGATCTCATGTGGCCACAATCCATCTCATCCACGAACTAGTCCTGCGCGACGTGCAAAGGCGCGAGCAGCTTCGCCGGGGCTGCTCGAACCGTGCTGGTCGAGCGAAGATGCCGCGAGCCATGCCGGGGCCGCTCCTGGGCGAGCCGTGGGCACGCGAGCCACACCTCGCACGAGGGGAGCTTGGCCACGCTGCACGCCAGGGGAGGCCACGGCTGGGCCGTGCGGGCCGTGCCGAGCCGCCGCGCAGGCAGGCTGTGCCGAGCCGCCGCGCAGGCCACGCGGGATGGCTGCCGCGCCGACTGGCCGCCGGGCTGCGCGTCAGAGGGCCGCGCCTAGGCCGCCCGCGCCAGGGTCGCGCCCGCGCCGAGGCCACGCGCGCAGGGGCCACATTGCCCGCGCCGGAGCCGTCGTGGCCGAGACCGCCTGCCCGGCCGAGATCGACGCGCGCCCATGCCACCGGGGCTGGCTGGGGGCCGCGCCCGCGAGCCGTGCGGCCGCCGGGCTGCGCCCGCCACCGGGGCCGATGCCCGTCGCGCGCGCCCGTTCGTCGCGGGGCCGAGACCGTCGCGCGCCTGCTCGCCGAGCCGGGGACGCGTGCTCGCGCCAGGGGGTCGTGCCCAGGCCGCCCGCGCCGGGCCGCCGGGGCCGCCGTGCCGGCAAGGCCGAGCCCTTGCCGCGGCTGCGGCTGCGCCCTGGCCACTGCGCGCTGGCGAGCCGCGCCGGGCCGCAGCGACGCCGCTGCAGGGGGCGGCGGGGAGAGGGAGGCGCGGGGGAAAGGGAGGGTGAGGGCGAGCGGCGTCAAGGAAGAGAGAGGGATGTGCGCGGGATCGGGGAGGGAGAGAAGGAGGTAGGGGAAAGGGGGTGGGGCTGACGAGCGGGCCCCACCAGGGGGGTGGCGGCGGCGGAGGCTGGGGGAGGGGCGCGGCCTAGGGTTAAGGGGGTGGGGCTGCTGCGCGCGGGATGGACCAGGTGGGCTGCGCGGGGGAGGGGGCGGCTGGGCCGCCGAGCCAGCCGGCCCAAGGGGAAAGGGGGAAGGAGGGGGGCTGCTGGGCCTGCCAAAGAGCCGACCCAAGAGAGAAGGGGGATCCTTTCTATTTTCCATTTTCTTTATCTTTTGTTCTTTCCTATTTTCTTCACGATGTTAAATTGAATTCCTCATTAAACCCATGCTCCACAAAATCACTCATCAAACAAAGTGAAAGTATACGCCAGCATGATGCGACAATCAAAGCGCTCATAGGGTTTTAATTTACTAGGCTTACACGTAGATATAATACAAAATAATTCCCCACTATTTAGGGAAAGAAAAGAAAGATCAAGGAAAAGAGAGGGTAACACCTGAATTTGGTGGATATTGGAAAAGAAATTTTATATCCCCAAATTCAGGGTGTTACAAATCTAACCCCCTTAACAGAATCTCGCCCTCGAGATTCAAGAAGGGGCTAGCAAGAAAATGAGATTGGTTCATTGGTTGATCATGACCTTCTTGAGTTGGCTTTCACTCTGCAACCTTAACTTGCGGACTTGTTGCTTTGACTTTCAGATGCTCGAGACCAATTGATGCAGTTCTTGAGGATCTCCTGGACCTGTGGGTTAGGACCCCCACATGCTTCCGTTGCGCCACTCCGATCTTGTTGGTTGATGTTGATCGCATTGCCTTCATTGGGGTTAGCGGCTAACCCCCTTAACAGAAGCATTGATACGCACTTGGTGAAGATGCTGCCAACTCTGATCTTGACCGATTAAGAGAGGTTGGAGGTTGCCAAATGGACAGGTGTGAGAGGAAAGAATAGCGAGAAAACATAAGTATAGACAGATTAGAGAGAGTAGGGGGAGAACCCAACTACTTAACTCTATGGCACTCAACTAGTAAACTGATGTCATTGCGGACCAAGGGCCACAACACATCAACACTCATCACAAAGAAGCAAATCAGTCATCACACAAAGACAAACAGCACAAGCATACAACAACAAACATCTCGTTGCTATACGTCACTTTTAATTAAATGGTGGTCTTTCCTTACCAAGGGAAAACTATTCTAAGGCCATCGAAAGGCAAGGGGAATAATAAGACATACAGAATAAGGGCATGAGCACTATAAAGGATGGAGCTAAAGCAAGGATTGTAACCGACAGGGGAGAGAATGCAACCAAAGTCAAGATAGGTAAAACATCATTCTCAAATCAAAATAGGAAAGATGATATTTCAAAAGGTAGGCATAGGGTAAGCATCATGGAAAGATCTAGATATTAGGAAGGTAAGGGTGATATCGAGCAAAAGCTAAGACTTGCAATGCGACAGAGGAAAAGGGAACGGACAAGAGCGAGATGGGCAAGACCTCACTCTTGGAATGAAATGGGAGAGGTGGCTTTAAAATGCGGGCAAGCATCAAGGTAAGGATCGAGGGACGACAAGGGTTAAGGTGATAATGGTCGAACACACAACAAAGGATTTTTTTGACAGAACTGGTAAGGTGTCAAAGAAGGGGGAGCAGTCAGTGATGAAATAGATGAGGCATTATCCCCGAACAGGGATGGAAAAGAGGAGGCTCAAAGGGGTAGGTTCAATGTAAGCATGTGGGCAAGGGCATAGGTATCACGAGGGTTTAAAGGTGATAACGGACGAGGATGTAGGAGAGGAGGTAAATGTGCATAAGAACCAAGAATATAAGTACCACAAAGGATGGAGTTAAGACAAGACCTACAAACGGAAAAGGAGAGGGTACGTCCAAGGGCCAGATAGGTAAACTGCCACTCTTAAATTGAGGTGGAAGAGAGGAGATTTTTTTAAAGAATAAGAATAAAGATAAGTATCAAAGCAAGACTGATGGATGACAAGGTAATGGTGGTAGCAAATAAAACACACAACCGAGGATGGAATTAAGACAAAACTTGTAAGGTGATAAGAAGTGAAAATAAATCAAGGGAGAGATAGGTAATTCACAGCTCTCAAACTGGGTTGAAAGAAAGGGGAGACTTTTAAAAGATAAAATCAAGGTAAGCATTTAGGTAAAGACATAAACATCGCAAGGGTCAAAAGCGATGATGGACGGGCGTGTAAGAGAGAAGATAAAGGCATAGAAGGGCCAGTGGTATAAGTACAACAAAGAATGTAGTAACGTCAAGGCTCGCACATGGTAAGGAAGAGGATATTGCAAAGGGTGAGATAGGTAAAACACCGCTCTCAAATTGAGTTAGAAAATAGGAGATTTCAAATAGCCGACCTAGAATAAGCATCGAGGCAGGATCCACCTATTGCGAAGGTAAGGATGATATCGAACAAAAGCTCATGAAGGATGGAGTTAAGGTAAGACAAGACTTGCAACGTGACAAAGGAAAAGGAAATGAACAAGAGCGGGATAGGGAAAACAACACTCGGATTGAAATGGAACAAATGAGGCTTTAAAAATGTGGGTGAGTGTCAGGGTAAATATGGAGAGATGTCAAGGGTCAAGGTTGATAACAGACAAGGCTATAAGTGAAGAGGTAAATGTGCATCAGAACCAAGGATCTAAGTACAACCAAGAATAGAGTTAAGCTAAGTCTTGCAAATGGTAAGGAATGGGATATAACCACGGGTGAGATAAGCAAGACGCCACTCTTGAACGGAGATGGAAGATTGGAGATTTTAGATAACAGGCATGGAGTAATTACCAAGGTAAGATCAAGAGAGAAAGGTGGAGGCAATAACAAACAAAAGCACAACAAAGGACGAAGTTACAAACTCGCAAGCCAAAGAAGAGGATACGACCAAGGTAAAGATAGGTAAAGTGTAGCTCTCAGAATGAGACGGAAGAGAGGTGATTTTAAAGGGCAGGTATGAGACAAACATCAAACAAAATATAAAGGTGTCTAAGGTGAAGGTGATTATAACAAAAGGCATGACAAAGGATAAAGTTAAGGCAAGACTCATGAAGTGGCGAAGTGGAGAAAACAATCAAGGGTAAGATAGGTGAGGGTGCAATAGAATGGTTGAAGTAAGAATTCATTATCGATAGAAGTTATAAAGGAACAACGAGATCACCAAGGATGGGCAACATAAAATGATCGCTCATGGACCGTTGAGAAATAGGGGTGGTCAAGGACATGTTAACTGAAATGTCCTGAACAGTTATTGGGATATAAAGGTAGGCATAAAAAGATAAGAGTATGAGAGATTTCAAGGAGATGAGCATACCAATACCAAGAGTAAAGAAATTGCCGAAAGATAGCGACTTAACAACAGAAAAGGAAAAGGTCTCAAAAGACAGAAAGGTCATGAACATATAAACTGAAATGTTTTAAGTAGGCAATAGAAATTTAGAGGCAAGTATTTGAAACAAGAGTATTAAAGGGATACAAGCATGTCAATACCAAAGGACTAGAGTTCGCCAGATGGTAGCAATTTGATGACGAAAGAGGAAAGAATCCCAAAAAGATAAGAAGATTATGGTCAGGGGCATCTACAAAGGTGTCTCAAGCAAAAGGGTGAGAATAGAACTAGTATGACCAGCAAGTAATAAACCATAAATAAATGAAGGATTAGAATAAAACACAATTTTCAGCAAGGTATAATATATAGTAGAACATAGGTTTGGTCGATATGACCAACTTTTGAAGGGATACCAAAGTCAAGGCAGGGACAGAGGTCTATAATCCTTAGAACGACCATTCTATTCTAGGTTAGCGGTCCTACAGTCAGCACGGCTCTGATACCACTTATGTCACACCCGGTTTTAGAAGGCAAACCGAATGCGAACCATGTACGTGCCAGGATCAGTTATTCACGTACACAGCAGTTACATAACATGGACATCATCACACAGTGCTCAAAATGGTATTAAAAGGGAAATAATAGTTGATTACATCATACGTCTGAGACATCCACATAGTCCTTACAATAAAAATCAAAGTGCGGAAAAGAAACGTAGATAAACGCGGCCTTCACAGGCAACCGACTGGGGGTTGCCGCTAACCCACGCCTAGAACTCGTCGTAGTCTTGGAACTCCTGGAAGTCTCCTTCCACGGCTTCATCTTCTCCTGAGCAGTGGTTGCAATGCTGACAACCTGGGGATGGGGGGGGTTTGGTGTGTAGAGCAAGGGTGAGTACACATCAACATACTCAGCAAGTATCCTGTTTGGCTGTAGTGGACTAGCTTTATGTGGGGATAAGTCAAGCAGTTGCTTTTAGTTGGTCAGATTATTATTTACTAATAGAAAGCCAGGTTTTAGCATTAACCCAAGTTATTAGCCCGATGTACCCTTTCCAAACGGAAAGAATACCACTTACCAGCACCATAGTCGTAACCAGAACCATCAATCTCATAGCTACCTGTACCATAATGTCTCTGATCAAGTACCACTAATCACTGGAGCTCCCTTGGCCGCTCATAACCGCGAGCACGGCTGATATATCAGTTTTCAAACACTCTGCAGAGGTTGTGCACTTTACCCACAAGCCGTGATTCCCTTTCTACCCGGAGATCATGACTCTCCATTGATCACTACCAAGGTGTCGGTGTTTTGGGTCCGACCGCACACCCGGGGTTGCCCCTCAAGGTGTTTTTAGGAGTAGGACGGTGTCAACGACTGTAGCAAAATGGTTCGTGCCGATCGCACGAGGGACAATGGACAAGATTTGCAGGTTCGGGCCGCTTAGAAGTGCGTAACACCCTACGTCCTGGTGAGTATATGAGCGTGGTTACAAGAGGACTCTCTGGATTGAGGGCGCAGAGAGTTTACGTGGGTGGCTAAGTAAAATAGGGTCGATCGATCTGAAGGGGTGCCCCCTAGGCCTTATATACTCGACCGTGGGGCAGTACACGTGGATATGATAACAACAAGTAGCTGAAAGGTAGTGAACCTCTTGAGTTTATCCTTACGTAACTCTCGCCGACTTATCCTCGCATGGCTCTGTTGCATGGGGGCTTCAGCGCGGGAAAGTCGGATCTCTGTTGCGATTTACTCGTTCGACGTTGTGGGCCGTCCGGGTTTGCATCAATCCGGTCTTACGTCTTCTCTGCTTTGTTGATTGTCTCTCCCGAGGCCCACGAAAGAACGACCTTACGATTTATTGGGCCTTTGGGCCTTTCGGGAGGTCTTTTACTTCTTTAGTGGACCCAGGGGATATCTATCCCCCACAAGCCCCCGATCTTTGGGTTGATTTGGAGGTAATCAACCCAAAGATCCAAGGTCCAAAAAATGACTTCCTGATGTCTTCTCTTGCTCCGATCACTCATTCGACCGAAGTTTAGCTCTGTACTTGTGCCTTAGAGGTCGGCATTTTGATTTGTAGGATTCTGAACTTCATTGGGTGCACCGGAGGTGCACCCAATGGGTGTAGCCCCCGACCTTTGAGTAGATTTTAGAAGATAATCTACTCGAAGGTCTTCCCCAGAAATTATCTCCATGCGCGCTCCTGTACCTCGGTTGAGGATTGGTCTTTTCAATCTTGTCCCACGCCTTAGAAGTCGGCACTATATCGGGTTAGAATGATAATCCATGGGGTGCACCGGAGGTGCACCCAATGGGTGTAGCCTCCGACCTTCAAATGGATTTTTTAAGGATAATCCGTTCGAAGGTCTTCCTTTTGCTTGTAAAAATTGGCATGAAGCTATTCGTATTATGCTTTGGAGGTCAGCATTATGTCATCAAAATTTTGCTGCAGAGGTCAGCATATATTTTGTCTTTAGCAGCCGAGTCTGCAATCCGTCCATATCTTGTTAGGTAATGCAATTTATTTGCTTCTGCGACTTGATTGGACGTTTAATGGACGTTCTCTGTCTAGTCCTCACATCACTTCTGTCGGTCATATCTTGTACTTTGTTGGCTATATTTGGCTTTCCTCTGATCCTTACTGATATCTCATTTTTGTCTTGAGGTATTTACTGCGTGCTCTGCACGAATGTGACCGTTTTGGAAAATATACTGATAATTCCTGGGCGTCCCCCCCAATGGGTGTGGGCAAGGGACGGCTTGGTACGCTGAGTGTTTTAGCCGGCTGCTTCTGAGTAGTAATGTGATGGGACGGCTAGTGTAATCATATCCTTTGCGCTGTTGACTGGAGTCCTAATGGGTGTAGTGTTGCACGAAACGGCGTCTGCCGTCTGACGTGTCTTCAGATGGGTGGGAGTGCTTATTGAATGCTTTGCGACTGTTCAGTGACCGCGGTTGGAAGTGAGCGGTTGCCTTTCCTTTCTATAAATAACGCCCTTGCTCCTCTGGTTTTTTCACATCCTTTGTTGTTCTCTGTTTCTTCCCTTTCTTCTCTCCCGTCTGCTTCCACCATGGGCAAGAACAACAAGCGCAAGCGTGAGCCGACTCCTCCATCGGAGGAGTTTGGTGACTCGGAATACTCAGAGGAGGAGTTCTCCTCTGAGTCCGAGGGGTCTCCGGCTCCCATCCCCCTGCGTGAGTCGTCTGATGACTCAGACGACTCCCAGGGGCTTGCGGCGGAGGTCTGGACGTACATCCGGGCCGTCGAGCGCTCCGGGCTCGAGGGCTCGGATGAGTCTGAGTTCTCCTCGGACGAGGAGGACTCGGACGGCGGCGAGGACGAAGATGATGACGACGACGACGACGACGACGACGGTGGCGACGGCGACGGTGACGGCAGCAACGGCGGCGGAGGCAGCGGCGGCAAGGGCAGCACCAGAGGCGGCAGCAGCACGGGGAGCACCAGAGGCGGCAGCAGCAAGGGCAGCACCAAGGGCGGCGGCGGCAAGGGCAGCAGCAGCAAGGCCAGTGGCTAAACGCCACTGGTCTTTAGATATTAGTATAGTGTAGTTAAAATAATGTAATAGTAATGTAGAGTAGTATAGTGTAGTTTAGTAGTAGTAGTAATGTAGAGTAGAAGTAGGGAAGCACCAACTCGCGAAGAGTTGGTTTGTAATCTTATTGACTTCCCCTTAATGAAGAACTGTCGTTGACCCCCTTTTTGATGACTCGCTTTCTCTGATTGTTGAACTGATTCTTTTGATATAGTAGATGAATATCTTTGCGCATCACATTGACGCCTCCAGAAGCAGCTGCCGAGTAATATCTTAGTCGATGTCGGCGTTTTTAGAAGCAATGCCGAGCGATTTGAAGGTTGACATCAGCGTTTTAGAAGTAACGCCAAGCAATCGAACACGAGATCAGCGTTTTAGAGGCAACGCCGAGTGATAGAAAGTCATCATCGGCATTTTAGAAGTAATGCCGAGCGATTGAATACGAGGTCAGCGTTTTAGAGGCAACGCCGAATGATAGAAGGTCGGTGTCGGCATTTTAGGAGTAATGCCGAGCGATTGAACGCGAGGTCAGCGTTTTAGAGGCAACGCCGAGTGATTGAAGGTCGGCGTCGGCATTTTAGAAGTAATGCCGAGCGATAGAATACGAGTTCGGCGTTTTAGAGGCAACGCCGAGTGATTGAAGGTCGGCGTCGGCATTTTAGAAGTAATGCCGAGCGACAGAATACGAGGTCGGCGTTTTAGAGGCAACGCCGAGTGATTGAAGGTCGGCGTCGGCATTTTAGAAGTAATGCCGAGCGACAGAATACGAGTTCGGCGTTTTAGAGGCAACGCCAAGTGTTTAATGGTCGACATCGACATTTTAGAAGTAATGCCGAGCGATTTAAACACGAGGTCGGCGTTTTAGAGGCAACGCCGAGTGATAGCCAGCCGCACGAGTTATTTTTAGGATAATAACCGAGCGATGAAGTGGCACGTCAGCTTTTTTGGAAATAACTGTTAGATGTCCACGTGGCATGCTGGGATTTCGGAAATAACTGCCGGGTGATGACTGGGCACTTTTTGAAGGGGTATCTGGCTCAAGAATATCCCATAAGAGTTGCGCTTTTAGCCGCCTTTGCTTTCCGTGCCCTAGTTCTTGCATTCCCGCATCTGAATCTTCTCTGCCACTCGCCTCCTACTCTGTTCGCCAGTGAGAAGCAAGATGGCGCCCAAGAGGAAAACTGCGAACTCGTCTGCTGCGGTGATCCCCGCAATCGACCCCAACAGTCAGTTACCCTTCGCAGGTAACCACATGTCTGTTATTTCCGAAGCTGAGCTTCTCCGCCTCGTCTCCATCGGGGTTCTTCCTCCGCGGGAACTCTGTTCTTGGCGGATTTGCCACGGGACTACTGTCCCAACCGAAGATACCCACGAGTCAGTAGTTTACGCTCCTTTTCTTCTCCGCGGCCTCGGCCTTCCTATCTCTCCTTTTTTCCGTGGCCTTCTTGACTTTTATCACATCAACTTGACCCATTTGAACCCTAATTCCATTCTCCAAATCTCCATTTTCGTTCACCTATGCGAAGCCTACCTCGGTGTGCTGCCGCATTTCGGTTTATGGAAGTATCTGTATCATTGTCGCCCTGGGATGGCCGGGGGGCAACACCAGCTGGTCGGAGGTGCCAGTTTGGAGATGCGCCGTGGGCGGAAGACCGAGTATCTTGAGATTCCCCTCAAAGATAGCATTAAAGGGTGGCGTCTGGAGTGGTTTATAGTTGACAATTATGGAAATTCTCTCCCCTCCCGGTCGGGAAGACAGCCAGACGTTCGCACTCCGAGTTGGACTGAGTCTCCTACAGATCAGGAAGTGGCCGAGGCAGGCGTGCTGCTTACTGAAGTCGGATTACTGAAAGAAAGAGGTCTGACTGCCGAAGCTGTGGTCACTGATTTTGTTTTCAAGAACATTCAGCCACTGAAAGATAGGGCCTATCCAGCATATCTGTATCAAGGGATGGCCGACTCAACTCGGGTCACCAATAAGAGAATTCCTTCTGCTGACTTGGTAAGCCGGCTTGAAATGATCCTCAGGGGTAAAGTTTCGAATGTTGGTGCTCCAGTGGCATACTCGGCTTGGAACCTGCCTCCTCCCAAAGCTTTCACCCTTTTTGTGTCAAATCCGCCTGTGACTGATAGCAATTTGGGCCTTAGAGTGCGACCTTCTGCTGAAGAAGTCAGTACTTTGGTCGCTTCGCTCGGGGCAATTCCTGATGATGAACGGCAGGTTTATTTTGAAGTGCCTCTGAACCCTAGTGATGCCGACATAAACGATATGCTTGATCTGTTAGCTGAGGATTCATCCGATGCTGCTCCTGATGGTACGTTGGCAGTGGTGCCCCTTCCAGAGGTTGATACAACTTTGGATGTCCCGAAACCTATCAGCACTCGCCCGAGGCGCCCTAGCCGAACCAGTCAGCCCGAGCCTTCTGCTGATGAGCAAAAGAAAAAGAGAAGACGCCTCCGGCGAGTATCCAGTTTTGATGAGGACGCCGGTACCTTAGCTCCTGCTGCTGAAGAAGTGCCTGCAACTGGTCTTACTGACACTGATCCCAATGGGTGTGCCCAAACTGTTGCTGATCCCAATGGGGGTGTTGTTTGCGTTGCCGCCGTGGAGGATGAAGAGGAAGAAAATGAGACTCCCTTAACTCGGAAAAACAGTCGGCAGTTCATCGCCAGCGGTGGAAGTAGTGGAGTTCCTTCTCCTGCTTTGTCTGCCCTTATTGGTCTGCAAGAACTGTCCATGGCCAATTTTGATCAAACTCTAGAGGATATGGTCCCAGAGGATTTGCTATCAGAGCCTGTGGATGTTGATGCAACAGAGACTTGTGCTGCCGTGCCCGATGCTGGGTTGAGGTCATCCCGTGCCTCGTCGACCTTAGAGCATGATCTCGAGGGTCGGGATGCTGACTTGGATTGTCCTGGTCCCATGGAAGTAGCTGAAGGCCCGTCAACCTTAGAGGTGGTTACGGCAGAGAGCTTGGACCCCTTGAATAGTGCTGACACGCGCCCAGCCCCCGAGGATGTCGTCGGGGAAGACTTAGCTCGGGTGAAGAGTATAAGCCACTGCCCAGCCCCCGAGGGTGTTGCTGGGAATGATCCGGCTCAAGTGGGCAGTGCCAACTGTGACCCAGCCCCCGAGGGTGTCCAAGCAAGGTCTCCTTCCTGCACTTCCATGGATGTTCATGCAGGTTCACCTCCACACTCTGGCGGTATGGTGGTGGCCCAGACTCTGGATCAGGGGGTCGCTTTAGAGGGCAGCATCCCCACTGGTCTGGCGTTAGGCTCTGTTGAATGTACTGAACTCGTTCCTGCTGGTCTGCTGCAAGCTGCTTCGGGTGGTGGTCTGGCACCTGGTTATCAACTGATTTCTCCTGACTTGGGGATCCCTTCGTTCTTTTCCAACCTCCAGGTACTGTGCGGTACTTTAGCTTGTTCTTTACGTTGCATGAATTTTTGTCATTATGCTTATCCGCTCTTCTCATCAGGCTTTGGTGGATGGGATGGCCAGCCAGCTGAAATCGCAGGGTGCTTCCATCCCAGAAGTGGCTTCATCTCTTGAGCGTTGGAACCCGGTGTCACTTCATCGTCGTGTATCCGAGTTGGAGGCAACTAACGCTGGTTAGTGCCCTTCTTCTTCTTCCTTGCTTTTATTTGTGGATTGTTTTACCTTCTGACCTCATTTCGTTTGATTACCTCTTGATAGGAATGACTCGGCAGATTGCAGTTCTTGAGGAAAAACATTCCCGAGATCAAGCTGAAATGGCTCAACGGTGTGCTGACTTCGAGGAGAAGTATTCTCAGAGCCAGACTGAACTGAATCAGGTTTCCGCTGCTTTGGATGACGCCAACGCTCTGAGTTCTTCTCTTCACGCTCGGCTTGACTCTGAAAAGGTAACTTACCAAACCGTGCCTCGCCTTGTTATGCTCTTACTACTTACTTGGATTCTGAAGGAGTTGATTTTTGTTTGTAGGAAGAAAAACGTATCCTTGCTGCCTCTCGCGACAATCTGGACAGATTGTACCGAGATTCTAGCAACTCGCTGACCATCCTGGAGAGGAGTCACCGCTTTACAATGGAAGAACTGGACAATCAGCGCTGCAGGCTGCAAGAATCTGTGGACGAAGTGACCCGCCTCAATCAATTGATATCAGCAAAGGATGCCACCATCAAGGGACTCCGAGCTTCTAAGAAATCCATTGCTCAGGAGTTAGAAACTGCTCAGCTGGCTGCTAAAGTTGCCGAGGAAACTGCTGTTACTCTCAAAGCTCAGCGTGACAAAGCTATGGACAAGGCTATTCGGGCGGGACGAATCTTGATGAGAAGACCCGGCGTGGTAGTTCCTGAGGACATAAAGGCCGACGTGCATGCTGCCCCCGATTCCTCGAATCGCCCTTCCTCGTATGTCGTTCCTGAGAGAGACATTGAAAAATAGAGGAACATTCTGCGTGCTATGAGCGCGCGGTTAGTACGATCAAGTACTCGCTAGAGGATATCAGCTTATCATTCGAATGACATGATTACTTTCTTTATTGTATCAGAATTTATTAGTTCGCGAGTTTGTGGTAATGCTGCATGATGATTATGAAGTTTGTTTTCGGGATATGGAAGTCATCCCCTGAATTGCATAAGCGCGAGTATGCTGCACCGGCTTAAGCCATCGCTGACTTTTAGCCGATAGCTCCGTTCGTAGGGCATAGTGGTCACCCCGAGTTAAGTAAGCGTGAGCATGTTGCACCGCCTTAAGTCGTTGCCGACTTAAGTCGATTGCTCCGTTTGTAGGGCATAGTGGTCACCCCGAGTTAAGTAAGCGTGAGCATGTTGCACCGCCTTAAGTCGTTGCCGACTTAAGTCGATTGCTCCGTTTGTAGGACATAGTGGTCGTCCCGAGTTAAGTAAGTGTGAGCATGTTGCACCGCCTTAAGTCGTTGCCGACTTAAGTCGATTGCTCCGTTTGTAGGGCATAGTGGTCACCCTGAGTTAAGTAAGCGTGAGCATGTTGCACCGCCTTAAGTCGTTGCCGACTTAAGTCGATTGCTCCGTTTGTAGGACATAGTGGTCGTCCCGAGTTAAGTAAGCGTGAGCATGTTGCACCGCCTTAAGTCGTTGCCGACTTAAGTCGATTGCTCCGTTTGTAGGGCATAGTGGTCACCCTGAGTTAAGTAAGCGTGAGCATGTTGCACCGCCTTAAGTCGTTGCCCCCTTAAGTCGATTGCTCCGTTTGTAGGGCATAGTGGTCACCCTGAGTTAAGTAAGCGTGAGCATGTTGCACCGCCTTAAGTCGTTGCCCCCTTAAGTCGATTGCTCCGTTTGTAGGGCATAGTGGTCACCCTGAGTTAAGTAAGCGTGAGCATGTTGCACCGCCTTAAGTCGTTGCCCCCTTAAGTCGATTGCTCCGTTTGTAGGGCATAGTGGTCACCCCGAGTTAAGTAAAAATGCAAGTCAATCGCAAATGAGCCGAGTGTCTTTGAAATCTCTCTTTATTGATGACGTATTTCCATTTTACAGAATACATGGTCGCCCCAGCTGTTTTGAAATACAGCTAGGGGTAAAACTTTCTGAGGTGCTCTATGTTCCAGGAGTTCCCAATTTCTGTGCCATCCATCTGGGTGAGGCGATACGACCCGGGCCGAGTGACTTCTGCTACTATGAAAGGCCCTTCCCATAGGGGTGATAACTTGTGTCGTCCCTCCCCCGTTAGAATTCGGCGGAGGACGAGGTCTCCTATTGAAAAGAACCGCTGCCGCACAGCTTTGTCGTGATAGCGCCTTAGAGTTTGCTGGTACCGTGCTGATTGGATTACTGCATTCAGTCGCTCTTCCTCAAGTACATCAACATCTTCCAGCCTGGTGGCCTCGGCTTCTGCTATGCTTTCGAAGATCAATCTTGGCGCCCCAAACTTGAGATCAGCAGGTAGCACTGCCTCCGATCCATAGACCATGAAGAAAGGAGTATTTCCATGCAGGGCTCGGCTAGGTTGGGTTCTTAAGCTCCAAACGACATAAGGCAGTTCTCTTATCCATTTTCCTGCGAATTTTTCATTCTTATCGAAGACCCTTTTCCTGAGTGCCTCCAATATCATTCCGTTGGCTCGCTCAACCTGCCCGTTGGCTCTTGGATGTGCTACAGATGCGTACTTGATCTGAATGCTCTTTTGTTCGCAGAAGTCAAAGAATTCTGAACTGGTGAAGTTGGATCCCAAGTCAGTGATGATACTGTTTGGTATCCCGAATCTGAATATTATGCTTTGTATGAATTCCACGGCTTTAGCAGAGGTTAAAGAAGCAATGGGCTGAAACTCTATCCATTTAGTGAATTTGTCAATTGCCACCAATACATGGGTATATCCTCCTTGAGCTTTCTTGAAAGGTCCAATCATATCCAGTCCCCAGCATGCGAAAGGCCAAGTTACTGGTATGGTCTGTAGTTGCTGTGCTGGCATGTGCTGTTGCTTTGACAAGTATTGGCAAGCTTCGCATCTCTGAACTAACTCGGCTGCATCGTTCTTCGCCGTCGGCCAATAGAATCCTGATCTGAAAACCTTCCCGACTAGTGTTCTGGATGCTGCATGTACTCCACATTGCCCTGCGTGGACTTCCTCCAGAAGTTGCTTCCCGGTGGACGGGAGAACGCACTTCATGAGGACGCCTGACGCGCCCCTCCTGTATAATACCTCCCCAATGAGTGTAAAGTGAGCCGATTGTCTGGCAATACGCTCTGCCGAGTTCTTGTCATCTGGTTCTTCTTCATTCTTTATATACTTAATAATCGGTCGTCTCCAGTCATCAGAGTCTGACTCGGGTTGATCTATGACGTTGCACTCTTCTGTTTGATCCATCGAGATACTCGGCTGGAGAATTTCTTGCACGAAGACCCCGGGCGGGACCTGAGTCCGACCGGATCCGAGCTTGGACAGTACATCGGCCGCCGTGTTCCGATCTCTTTCTATATGATGAAACTCTAGACCCTCGAATTTATCTTCCAGCTTTCGGACGGCGGCGCAGTATTTTCCCATTGAATCACTTGAACAATCCCATTCCTTGTTTATATGGCTGATGACTACCAGAGAATCTCCATATACCATCAATCTCTTGACGCTCAGTGATATGGCGATGTTTAATCCGTGTATCAAAGCTTCATACTCGGCTGCATTGTTAGAGGCCGGGAATAGCAACTGGAGAGCATACTTGAGGTGTTCGCCTCCAGGTGCAGTGAAGAGAATCCCTGCTCCTGCTCCCTGCAGCTTCAGCGAGCCATCAAAATACATTCGCCATACTTCTGCTGTCTCTGGATTGTCTGGAACTTGCTGTTCTGTCCATTCCGACACGAAATCAACCAGTGCTTGAGTTTTGATGGCGGTGCGAGGTCGGAACTCGATATCGTGGGATCCCAACTCGCAAGCCCACTTGGCTATTCGGCCAATGGCTTCCTTGTTGTGAAGAATGTCCCCTATTGGGAAACCAGTAACTACTATGACTTTGTGGTCGTCAAAGTAGTGACGCAGCTTGCGGGCAGTTAGAAGTACTGCATATAATAGTTTCTGAACCTGAGGATACTTTTTCTTCGAGGGGCCTAGAACTTCACTGATGAAGTAGACAGGATGTTGTACTGGATAGGCATGTCCTTCTTCTACTCGCTCGACTACCAACGCAGTACTTACCACGTGAGTCGTGCAAGAGATATACAACAACAAATCTTCAGCCGGTCGAGTCGGCGTAGCTCGCCAGGGTGGTTTCAATACCGGTGGTGTTGTCAAGAATTTTTTCAGTGCGTCTAGAGCTTCTTGTGCTTCTGAAGTCCATTGAAACTTATCCACCTTCTTGAGCAGCTAGTAAAATGGCAAACCTTTTTCTCCCAGCCTGGATATAAATCTGCTCAGAGCTGCCATACATCCAGTGAGTCGCTGAACCTTCTTTTGCGACCGAGGAGCTTCCATCTTCATGATAGCTTCAATCTTATCTGGATTAGCCTCAATTCCCCGGTGGCTGACGATAAATCCGAGCAACTTTCCTGCTGGTACCCCGAAAACACATTTTTCAGGATTGAGCTTCCATCTATATCTTCTCAGGCTGTTGAAAACCAACTGTAAATCTTCGATGAAGTTTTCCGAATTCTCTGTTTTGATCACCACGTCATCTACGTAGGCCTTCACACGCTTGCCCCAGTGATCGGCTAAGCATGTTTGAATGGCTCTCTGATAAGTCGCTCCAGCGTTTTTGAGGCCGAACGGCATGGAGGTATAACAGAAAGCACCAAACGGAGTGATGAACGCCGTTTTTTCCTCGTCTTCTTTTGCCAAACTAATCTGATGATACCCGGAATAGCAATCTAAGAAAGACAGCACAGAACATCCGGCGGTGGAATCCACCACTTGATCTATCCTCGGGAGCCCGAAGGGATCCTTCGGACAGTGTTTGTTGAGATCAGTATAGTCGACGCACATGCGCCAATCCACTTTATTCTTTTTGAGTACAAGAACAGGGTTGGCTAACCACTCGGGGTGTAATACTTCTCTAATAAATCCAGCCGCGACCAAGCGGGCTAACTCGGCACGAATGGCCTCTCTCTTGTCGGGCGTGAAACGACGTAGCTTTTGCCGGATCGGCCTCGCCTGAGGATAGACCTTCAATTTGTGCTCGGCCAGTTCTCTTGGGACTCCCGGCATATCCGCAGGTTGCCATGCGAATACGTCTCGGTTATCTTGCAGGAACTGGACGAGCGCGCTTTCCTATTTGTCATTCAAACTGGAGCTGATGATGGCCGTCTTGCGCTCATCAGCGAACCCCAGGTTGATCCGCTTGGTTTCTTCAATTGGCCGCATAGAGGTTACGGCCTGAGCTTCGTTTGCCGGTACGGCGAGGTCTTCCTCAGGCTTAGAGTTCGCCGGCGTAGAAAGAACCGTTGACGGCTTGGTGGTGAGGGCTGCTTGGATGGCCACTCGGAAACATTCTGCGGCGCCTTGGAAGTCGGCGCGCACAGTTATGATTCCTTGCGGTCCTGGCATCTTCAGTATCATGTATGTATAGTGCGGAATGGCCATGAATTTGGCCAGTCCCGGCCTCCCGATGATGGCGTTGTACCCGCAGTCGAAGTTCGCCACCTCGAACCTGAGGAACTCGGTTCTGTAGTTCTTCGGAGTCCCGAAGGTGACCGGCATGTAGATGTGGCCCAGCGGGTATTCCCCTTCCGTCGGCACGATGCCAAAGAAAGGAGTGTCCGACTCGTGGAGCTCTCTGAGGTGAACTCCCAAGCCTTGGAGCGTACGGGGGAAGGTGACATTGATGCAGCTCCCCCCGTCTACTAGCACCTTCTTTACCCGGCTCTCTCGGATCACCGGATCAACGAGGAGCGGGTATTTGCCTGGATGGTCGAAGTTGAGCCATTGATCCTCCCGAGTGAAAGTGATCGGGTGCTCCGACCACCGGTATGGGGCGGGAGGACCGGTGGTCGCCACCAGTATCTGGCGGTCGTTGAGCTTCTGTTGTCTTTTGTTCTCCTGCGATCCATGTCCGCCGAAGATGACGTTGACCTCCCTGTCAACGCGGGGGAAAGCTCCTCCTCCCCCCTCCTCCTGCTGACGGGGCTGTCGTGGTTCATCTGGTCCTCCCCTCGGCGGAGGAGGCGGTAGAGGTTGGAAGGGTCGGCCGTGCCCGACGGAGTGCTTGAAGTCCCGGCAGTTTCGAAGAGTGTGGCGCATGTCCTTGTGGTACGGGCACTAGGCGTCGAGGATGTCGTCCAGCGTGCGCTCGCCTCCACGAGGTCCTCCTCGGGCGCGAGAGGCGGGTGGTCCGGCGGCGTGTACTTCTTCTCGAGGCCTCTTCTCCCAGCGTTTGTCGGATGGCTGGTTCGCGTCGCGTCGTGGTGCTGCCGGTGCAGGCTTTGCTCCTCCGATGAGATCCTGGGCCCGCTCGTCGGCGGTGATGTAGAGGTCGGCTTCCCGGAACAGCTCCTCGGAGGTAGTCGGTGCCTTTTGTAGTATGGCTCGGACGAAAGCCGAGTCATTGGATCCTCTATAGAAGTCCTCGATCACAGCCGCCTCCGTGACCTCGGGGATACGGTTTCTCATGGTCTGGAACCTTTTGAGGTACGACCGGAGAGTCTCGTCCCCCCAGCGCTTGATGGATTTGAGGTCCCATGGTTGCGCTGGTTTGTCGGAGAGGGACTGGAAGTTGGCGGTGAAACGTCGACTGAAGTCTCCCCAGTCGTCGATGCAGTGTCGAGGTAGATGTCGTAGCCACTGCAGCGCATCTTGCCCAAGGACGATGGGCAGATACGCGGTCATGACGTCTTCAGACGCCCCGGCAGCCCGAGCAGCGGTGGTGTAGACGGCTAGCCAACCCCCTGGATCCTGCTTAGGTTCATATTTGTCGACGTTGGATACCTTGAAGTTGGGAGGCCATTGGATGGCCCTAAGGCGCGGAGTAAGAGCGGATACTCCGCACGTGTCTTCCTGTCGTCGGGGACGATGTCTGTCCCGGGGAGGGGAGTGGTGGTGGTGGTTCCTCGACCGTCCCCGGGTGGTACCACCAGTTGAAGCTGTTGCCGACTCAGTCCTGGTGGCCTGGCCTTGAGTCGGGAAGCTGTGATCTCGGTCATACTCCTCCCGACGGCGAATTTCGTTTTCATGCCGCCGTTCGCGCGAAGCATTGATAGAGCTTCGCGCGTCTCGGCGACTGTTGATGGCGTGTCGCAAATCGTTCGGCGGGTGGGCGAGTGGTAGAAGATGGTTGGCCGCCTGAGTGAACAGGCGTCGGTATCCCTCGGCGTCGGGAGTCCGAGGAAGTCCATCAGCTATCCGAGCTAGAACGCCTCCGACTTCGCTCGGCGTGTTCATAGCTCGGGCGAAGTCGGGGTTCAGGTTGCGCCAGAAGAGCGGATTCTCCCGGCGTTGCCTTGCATCTTGCTCGGCTTGCTCCTGAGTCCGTCGGCGATCACGTCGTCGGGAGTTCCTTCGTTCCCTGAAGACGCGTTCCTCCGGGGTTTCTCCTATCTCCGAGACCTCGTCTCGCGAGACAGGCTGCTCCGGATCCCGTTCTCCGGCCGCGTGATGTCGTCGAACGTTCCTGCGTCGGTTCCTCCGTCGGCGGGATTCTCGTTGAGGTGGTTCTTCTCCAGGCGCGGTCGGTTCGTCGTCAGAGACGGCGGGCGACTCCACTCTCCCGATGAAGAGGACGTCGGGGTAGAATGGTGCTGCTGTCATGGCGACTTTCTTTCCGTTCTCCTTTGAGGCCGGAGGAACGGAAAGAACGACTTGCCTTTCCCTGGTCTCCTTCTTCCTCGCGATCCGTGTCCATTCATTTGTCGGGGAAGTAGACAGCGGAGTCTCCCGGGTCGGCGAGCCTCTAGCTCCAGCCTCTCCGAAGACGATCTTTTTCCGAAGGGCTGGAGGTTGCGTTCCTCCAGCTTTTTCGGGGTTCGTTGGAGGAGACTTCTTTTCCGGCGGGTCCGCGATGCGGTGTAGAATTCCCTCTTCATCCGCTATAGATGAGATTGTCCCGAAGCAGAAAATGGATCCGGGACGCACGGTGATCTTGCTTTGGAAGGTGACGGCCATTGAGCTAGCTTGGATCGTCGACACACCCCCTACCTGGCGCGCCAGCTATCGGTGTTTTGGGTCCGACCGCACACCCGGGGTTGCCCCTCAAGGTGTTTTTAGGAGTAGGACGGTGTCAACGACTGTAGCAAAATGGTTCGTGCCGATCGCACGAGGGACAATGGACAAGATTTGCAGGTTCGGGCCGCTTAGAAGTGCGTAACACCCTACGTCCTGGTGAGTATATGAGCGTGGTTACAAGAGGACTCTCTGGATTGAGGGCGCAGAGAGTTTACGTGGGTGGCTAAGTAAAATAGGGTCGATCGATCTGAAGGGGTGCCCCCTAGGCCTTATATACTCGACCGTGGGGCAGTACACGTGGATATGATAACAACAAGTAGCTAAAAGGTAGTGAACCTCTTGAGTTTATCCTTATGTAACTCTCGCCGACTTATCCTCGCATGGCTCTGTTGCATGGGGGCTTCAGCGCGGGAAAGTCGGATCTCTGTTGCGATTTACTCGTTCGACGTTGTGGGCCGTCCGGGTTTGCATCAATCCGGTCTTACGTCTTCTCTGCTTTGTTGATTGTCTTTCCCCAGGCCCACGAAAGAACGACCTTACGATTTATTGGGCCTTTGGGCCTTTCGGGAGGTCTTTTACTTCTTTAGTGGACCCGGGGGATATCTATCCCCCACACAAGGTGACCCAGCAGGGCATCACTACGTAGCCTTTACAAAGATTCCCCGGGGCTGTAGTCGCCCGTTAGGTTTCCTAAATGCATCGCACTCCTCCCCAAGGGGCGAACCCAAACTTGGCAGAGTGAGCCGCATACACCGAGCCCCATTGAAGGCACGACGGCTAAGCGAACTACACCCCGGATCCTCTAATTATTCAGCTAAGGGCACCCCATTCCACCCTCATGGTTGCACTGTTTTCCCGGGTGGTCATCCATAGAACAGGTCCTTACGGAGAGGCACTCGAGAAACCGCTCGAGCCCCCTTAAAGGCCACAAGTATAACATCATAATAAGAAGAGGGAAAATAGCGTATCATAGATAAACTCATCATGTTCATTGATTAGAGTTTGAGCAATAGCATAAAGCTAAACAATAATAATCCAACCCAAATAGGTAAACAAGGACATGGATATCAAAGCTAGTCAATCCTTAGGTATAAATGTGTAATGCGGGAGGTGATTTAAAGAATGAATAGGACAGAGATAGGTCAAGGGACACTTTCCTTCACCAAACAGATGCTCAGGGTCTTCAACTTTGTGGAACTCGAAGAGCCTGATCACTTGGTCGCCAACGCTTGATCGTCGATTCCTCGAAGCCCAGAAACGAGTCGCGATCTAATCGCGACGCGAAGCGAAGACGAACAGGCACAAGCAAACAAACATGTACATATGCATAAGAACATTACACCATACAAAGAGAAACATAATCAAAACATGCAATACGAAATAGAGCGCGTTACTACAGTCACGCGAGAAAAAGAAATGTGATAGTTGAAGCTACGATCGAGGGGTTAGCGTATTTACGCTAAACAAGTATTAATTATAGCATTTAGTTCGACATGGTTATATTAATCTACCCTTATTAAACGTAGATTAAAACTACTACCTAGTTTCGACTGAAATACTATTTTAATAGTGAATAATTACTCAAATAGCTACTTAACTGACCTGAGTCATTATAAGCGAACCGCTTAACCTCGCGCGCGGACAACGCGGGACACGCGCGAACGGCGCGCGGCAAGGCACGCGACACACGCGAACGGTGCGCGACAACACGTGAAACATCACGCGACAACATGTGAAAACAGCGCGACGGTAAGCTAGAATCGCTAACCGATCCCACATCCCTCTTAAGAAAGTGTTAATTACAACATTTGCATCGACATAATCACATTAACGGGTATTTATACATGAACAGGTTAGAGCTATACCTAAATTGGAATGTTATTTTATTAGTCATTGGACAAACAAATAATCCATTAACTAGCTAAATCCTGTGATGCGACAAAATACTATTATTAACGTGTACTCGACATGACCACGAGGTTACCACAATTAGAACATGATCAAATGTATCTGCTATGCATACACAATGAATACATACTCGCTCACGATTCAGTACGATGGGATCTCATGTGGCCACAATCCATCTCATCCACGAACTAGTCCTGCGCGACGTGCAAAGGCGTGAGCAGCTACGCCGGGGCTGCTCGAACCGCGCTGGTCGAGCGAAGATGTCGCGAGCCATGCCGGGGCCGCTCCTGGGCGAGCCGTGGGCACGCGAGCCACACCTCGCACGAGGGGAGCTTGGCCACGCTGCACGCCAGGGGAGGCCACGGCTGGGCCGTGCGGGGCCGTGCCGAGCCGCCGCGCAGGCAGGCCGTGCCGAGCCGCCGCGCAGGCCACGCGGGATGGCTACCGTGCCGCCGCGCCGACTGGCCGCCGGGCTGCGCGTTAGAGGGCCGCGCCCAGGCCGCCCGCGCCAAGGTCGCGCCCGCGCCGAGGCCACGCGCGCAGGGGCCACATTGCCCGCGCCGGAGCCGCCGTGGCCGAGGCCGCCTGCCCGGCCGAGATCGACGCGCGCCCATGCCGCCGGGGCTGGCTGGGGGCCGCGCCCGCGAGCCGTGCGGCCGCCGGGCTGCGCCCGCCACCGGGGCCGATGCCCGTCGCGCGCGCCCGTTCGCCGCGGGGCCGAGACCGCCGCGCGCCTGCTCGCCGAGCCGGGGACGCGTGCTCGCGCCAGGGGGTCGTGCCCAGGCCGCCCGCGCCGGGCCGCCGGGGCCGCCGTGCCGGCGAGGCCGAGCCCTTGCCGCGGCTGCGGCTGCGCCCTGGCCACTGCGCGCTGGCGAGCCGCGCCGGGCCGTAGCGACGCCGCTGCAGGGGGGGCGGGGAGAGGGAGGGGCGGGGGAAGGGGAGGGCGAGGGCGAGCAGTGTCGAGGGAGAGAGGGACGTGCGCGGGATCGGGGAGGGAGAGAAGGAGGTAGGGGAAAGGGGGTGGGGCTGACGAGCGGGCCTCACCAGGGGGGTGGCGGCAGCGGCGGCTGGGGGAGGTGCGCGGCCTAGGGTTAAGGGGGTGGGGCTGCTGCACGCGAGATGGGCCAGGTGGGCCGCGCGGGGGAGGGGGCGGCTGGGCCGCCGAGCCAGCCGGCCCAAGGGGAAAGGAGGGGGGCTGCTGGGCCTGCCAAAGAGCCGGCCCAAGAGAGAAGGGGGGCTCCTTTCTATTTTCCATTTTCTTTATCTTTTGTTCTTTCCTATTTTCTTCACGATGTTAAATTGAATTCCTCATTAAACCCATGCTCCACAAAATCACTCATCAAACAAAGTGAAAGTATACGCCAGCATGATGCGACAATCAAAGCGCTCATAGGGTTTTAATTTACTAGGCTTACACGTAGATATAATACAAAATAATTCCCCACTATTTAGGGAAAAGAAAAGAAAGATCAAGGAAAAGAGAGGGTAACACCTGAATTTGGTGGATATTGGAAAAGAAATTTTATATCCCCAAATTCAGGGTGTTACACCTCGAAGGAGTGGTTTGACTCCTCTGAGGTCTTAATGCCTTTCGTGATGCCTCGGCCGGCCTGGTTGTTCCCTCATGCGGCCTGGCCATAGCCCGGGTGCATGGTCAGGTTCTGAGTTTTTAGGCTGGTTTGTTGACGCTGTCAACGGTTTGGCCGTAGCCGGGTTTGCGAGAGCAGCCCCCGAGCCTCTGCACAGAGCGAGAGGACGATCAAGGACTGTCTCGACTTTTATTATACGCCCCTTCATCGCCTTTTCGCAAGGAGGAAGGGGGAGAAAGCGCCATGTTGCCCTCCGAGAGCGCCGAACATGGTGTCTCCAGTGAGTTGCTAACGGGTGATCCGAGTGGACGCTCGTGCCCCGTTCGATAAGGGTTGGCTAGTGGCCCAGAGGCGCGCTCCAAAAGTACCTGCAGGTGATTTGCCGGACCCGAACCCGTTCGATAGGGTCCGAGGGCTCGATGCCTCCCTCTGATGGGATTCCGTTACAAAATCGCTCCTGTTGGTCTTGGAAATGTCCTAGGGTACCTCGGGAGCGTAGCCCGAGCCTCAGCCATGTAACGGACATACCCAGAGTCATCCCTCGCTCTGCGTGCTCTTGGGCAGCTGTCGAACCCTTCCGAGGGGCCAGCCTTTGAACCCCTGATCAGTAGTGGGCGCGGAGCCCGAGTGCTCTGGGCGGCTGTCGAACCCTTCCGAGGGGCCAGCCTTCGAACCCCTGATCAGTAATGGGCTTGAAGCCCGAGTGCTCTAGGGCGGCTGTCGAACCCTTCTGAGGGCCAGCCTTCGAACCCCTGATCAGTAGGAGGGCTCGGGGCCCGCTTCCTTCGTGGAGAAGGATCCTTTTCGAAATATCCCCTTTCCCGGTCCCTGTAGCAAGAGAGAGAAAGGGGAAGAGGAAAAGGATATGAATTTAAATGGTGTGACGCACCTTTTTTGACGCGATTGTTATGGCGGAGGTGAAACGACGCCTGCTTCGCCTGCCAAAGGTGTTGCTTGCCCTGCCGAGGAGTTAATGCGACGGGACGGGCGATTCGCGGGGTGGCCGCGTGCACGAGTCGTTCGAGGAACAGAACACGGGCACGTCGTCTTCACGCCGTGAGAGAGGGCTCCCCTTGCTGCTTCAGGAGGGGATGCGAGCCTACAGACGATTTGACCGCTGCTTCCGCTCGTCTGCTGCCGCCATTACTGTCGGTCCACTTTTGGCCATATCAACCGTCGCGCCTCCTCCCACAGCTGACTGACCCGTGATCGTTGCACTCAATTGGCACCGTTGGGTCGCGCGCAGGGCTGCCTCGAGTCGCGACACCGATTCTGCAGTCGAGAAGGCGCGGCATTGGCGCAAGTGGCGGTGCGGTTCCTTGCACGTAGTAACCGGCGCGCCGATTACATGACGTGTGGGCCTGGGCCTCCATGCCGGATGCGACGAAGCCGAAGAGGTGCGCCACTGCGGTGCGGTTGCATGCCACCTGCATGGCGGTCCGCCCTTTCGACCGCTGGTTTCGGCGAGGATGGAGGAGTGCTTGTAACCACGGGGCGGTTACATGCTCCGTGCGCGGCGGTTTGGCTTCTTCCGTTTCGGGTCAGTTTGCATGACGTGTGGGACCTAGCCCCGTGTCGTTGGGGGGGACCCCGGAGCACGTTGGTGAAGACTTTGCCCGTTATGCTTGAGGATGCGAGTGGGGAGAGCCGCCTTTAAAAAGGGATCGATCCTTCGGGCGGTAACCATGCCTTCGCACTCCCCTCATGCATCGCGCCCTTCCACCTTCCGAGCCCCCGGATGGGGAGCGCCCGCGTTGCCTTCGTCTTGCTGCTGTTGGAGGACCGGACCTCTCGGGGGTTGGTGCCCTTCAGCCATTGCTCGGCTTCAAGGATTTTCATCATGCAGCTCGGCTGCATTCCCCCACCAATGATCATCCAGGATGATGACCACCAGTTTGGTGGTTGGGAGAAGCAAGCCGGGCTGCGGCCTCTGCCTCGCCCTCAGCTTCAAGGATCTTCATCATCCTCGCTGTGGAGGAGGGCGGGGCGAGTCGGGGCCTGCCTCCGCGTGGGCCGGCGGCCCGCTTCTTCCTCCGGCATTCGGGGGAGAAAGGCATCCTCCAGCTCTATGGAGGAGGCGTCCTCCAGCCATGCGGGGGAAGGCGAACTGCTGCTGCTTGGACAGGGTGCAGCTGTCCGTCCTCCACCCCGGGCGACGGTCGTGCCGTGCGCGGGCCAGCCACGTCCAGGTCCTCCCTACGCCGTCGGCTGCACAACACGTCATACTCCACGAGGGCGGTACTCATGTTCTGGGACGGTCCCGTTCTTGTTCTTGTGGCGAGAACGGGAGTGAGGACCTGCCGGTGCGCTTTGGGGCGGCCGCCGCTCGCTGGTGCGGTGTTGGTGGGCAGGTGGCCGCTGTCGTCGGTGCCGAGGTGGTGGTCGCCAGAGGAGGTTTCTCCGCCGACGAGATCGTCGGCGCCACCCGTGGTCAGACCCCCGGCTCTTTGGCTTTGATGGCTTGTCCTCGCCCCTCGTGTGGGGACGTGGGCGAGGGCCTTTCCACAGTAGCGTCTGCCCTGAGGTTATCGCTGCTGCTGTTTAGCCGCCCGAAGCGGAGGTCGTTGTCGCTGCTGGTGCAGTGGTTGCCGGCGAGCCACCTGGAGTTTGTTGTCCCGCAGGCCCTCTGGTGTGGAGGTTGTTCATACCCGCGGGAGTGGAACCGGAGTTTCGTTTGTAATGGCACCCTGAGTATGGGTGTTTGTTCATTGTGGCTGTCGAGGCCTGAATATCTGGGTATTTGGGCGTGAAGCCGTGTTTCTTCCTTATTTCGAGCACTAGGACTCGCCTGTCGGCTAGCTGAACCGCTTAACCGAGTGTGAGTTGCCTTGCGCGGAAGGTGACGAGTGAGGTATCCATATCCCGAAGGCGTAGGAGTCCCTCGGCTCGGTCGGCCTTGCCACTCAAGGCCTCTCTTGCTCAATTTTAGAACCTTCGGCCACTCTACGATGAGCTGGAGCCGGAGGCAGCGGTGTCAGCGTGGACAGAGGCGGAGTCGGCTCGAAAAGAGGCTTTGTCGGCCTGGGAGCAGGTAGCTTCCTAGGCCGAGGAGGTGCAGCAGCGGCGGCTAGAGCTTGGCCACGTCATCCGCGAGCGGGACCAACCTCGGAGTCATGCTGCCGAGGCCGTGAGCCGGGCTGAGGTCCTCGGGGGACAGCTGGCTGAGGCTACGGAGTGGCCAACTGAGGTGTCTGCTCGGGCCGGGGCCCTAGCGGAGACCCGGGCTGCGATGGCCCGAGCGCGGTGCTGGTGTCCTCCTTCGAGGTGGAGATCCTTCCGCCCGTGTCGCCTTCCGAGGCTAGGCCAGATTTCGCCGAAGGTGGAAACAACGCCGAGGGTGCTGCTGCTCCCTCTGTCGATGTCTGAACCTGCAGGAATAGTCCAGCTGTCTGTAGTATGCGTATGTTTTTTTGCGGCCGCCGAGCCCTAAACATCTTATTGTCGTATTATAAAGCTACGTTTCCTTTCCTCTTGTTTTGAGTATCAGGACTTGTTCGTCGGTAGCAGAATCGCTTATCCGAGCGAGAGTTACTTTTCGCGAAAGGTGATGAGTGAGGTATCCGTATCCCGGAGGCGTAGGAGTCCCTCGGCTCGGTCGGCCTTGCCGCTTACGTGCACTCTTACTCGTTCACAGGATTCTGTTATCGATATAGTCGAGAAGGCACAAAAATCATTCTGGTAGAAAAGACTTTTTCCGAGGAAAAATTTAACGCAGAGGGGGTTCCCCCCTTCTAGCCCCCGAGGGAGGGTCGAGCTTTGCCGAGGCAAGGCTGACCCTTCCTTGACGGTTAGACTTTATTTGTGTATGTAAAGAGAACGAGGTATATGAACGACTTGAAACATCTTAAGGGTAGAAGCGACGTAGCTGTTTGATGTTCCAAGCATTGCTGTAGACCTCGCCTTGATTGTTGGCCAGCTTGTATGTTTCGGGCTTCAAAATCTTGGCGATGATGAACGGCCCTTCCCAGGGAGGAGTAAGCTTGTGGCGCCCTCGGGCGTCCTGCCGCAGCCGAAGTACCAAGTCTCCCACCTGGAAGCCTCGGGGCCGAACCCCTCGGGCGTGGTAGCGTCGCAGAGACTGCTGATACCGCGCCGAGTGTAGTAAGGCCACATCCCGAGCCTCTTCGAGCTGGTCCAGTGAGTCTTCTCAGCTGGCCTGGTTGCTTTGGTCGTCGTACGCCTTTGTCCTTGGGGAACCGTATTCTAAGTCTGTGGGTAAGATAGCCTCGGCCCCATAGACTAGAAAGAACAGCGAGAAACCCGTGGCTCGGCTTGGCGTCGTCCTCAGACTCCAGACCACCGAGGGTAGCTCTTTCATCCATCGCTTGCCAAACTTGTTGAGGTCGTTGTAGATCCTCGGTTTAAGTCCCTGCAAAATCATACCGTTGGCACGCTCCACCTGCCCATTCGTCATGGGGCGAGCTACGGCGGCCCAGTCCACACGGATGTGGTGGTCCTCGCAGAAGTCCAGGAACTTCTTCCCAGTGAACAACGTGCCATTGTTGGTGATGATGGAGTTTGGGACCCCAAAGCGATGGATGATGTTTCTGAAGAACGCCACCGCCTGCTCGGACCTGATGCTGGTTAGGGGTTGGACCTCGATCCACTTGGAGAATTTGTCGATGGCGACCAGCAGGTGCGAGAAGCCCCCGGGTGCCTTCTGCAAGGGACCAACGAGGTCCAGACCCCACACAGCAAACGACCAGGTGATGGGTATTGTCTGCAGGGCCTGAGCGGGCAGGTGCGTCTGTCTCGCGTAGAATTGACACCCTTGGCAGGAGCGTACAATCCTAGTGGCGTCGGCCACCGCGGTCGGCCAGTAGAAGCCTTGTCAGAAGGCGTTCCCCACGAGGGCTCGAGGTGCTGCATGGTGACCGCAAGCCCCCGAGTGTATTTCTTGCAATAGCTCCTATCCTTTGGTGACGGATATGCATCGTTGGAGAATGCCTGAGGGGCTACGGTGGTAGAGCTCCTTTTCATCACCCAGTAAGACGAACGACTTGGCGCGCCGCGCCAGTCGCCGAGCTTCGGCCTTGTCGAGGGGTAGCTCTCCTCGGAGGAGATATTCCAGGTACGGGGCCTGCCAGTTCGGGTTAGGCGTGACCCCATTCCACTCTCTCTCGACGCGTAGGGCCTCACCCTCGGCGGCCGAGGATACCTTAGGCTGGGCCGAGGCCTCCTCGGGCTCGAGCGTGTCGTCGATCTTGACGTAGGGTTGATGTATGTCTCTGGAGAAGACATCCGGGGGAACCGTTGTCCGCCCCGAGGCTATTTTAGCCAGCTCATCCGCAGTCTCGTTGTACCGTCGAGCGATATGGTTGAGTTCCAGCCCGTAGAACTTGTCTTCCAGGCGCCGAACTTCGTCGCAGTAGGCCTCCATCTTCCGGTCGCGGCAGTGGGAGCTCTTCATGACTTGGTCAATGACAAGCTGCGAGTCGCCACGAGCATCGAGGCGCCGAACCCCTAGCTCGATGGCGATGCGCAACCCGTTAACCAGAGCCTCGTACTCGGCCACGTTGTTTGACGCCGGGAAATGGAGGCGCAGCACGTAGCGGAGATGTTTCCCTAGGGGTGAGATGAAGAGCAGACCAGCATCTGCTCCTGTTTTCATCAGCGACCCATCGAAGTACATGGTCCAAAGTTCCGGTTGGATCGGAGCTGTTGGCAATTGGGTGTCGACCCATTCCGCCAAGAAATCTGCCAAGACTTGGGATTTTATGGCCTTCCGAGGGACGAATGAGAGTGTTTCGCCCATGAGCTCCACTGCCCACTTTGCTATCCTACCAGAGGCCTCTCAGCACTGGATGATCTCCCCCAGGGGGAAGGATGACACCACAGTCACTAGATGAGACTCGAAGTAGTGTCGCAACTTTCGTCGTGTCAGAATTACTGCGTAAAGTAGCTTCCGAATTTGCGGGTAGCGGATCTTGGTCTCGGATAGCACTTCACTGATGAAGTAGACCAGCCTCTGGACGAGTAGTGTATGCCCTTCTTCTCGTCTCTCAACTACGATCACGGCGCTGACCACCTGAGTGGTTGCGGCTACGTAGATCAAGAGGGCTTCTCCTGCAGCGGGGGGCACCAAGATGGGCGCATTTGTAAGGAGTGCCTTTAAGTTTCCGAGGGCTTCCTCGGCCTCGGGGGTCCAAGTGAAGCGCTCGGTCTTCCTTAAGAGGCGGTACAAGGGCAGCCCTCTTTCGCCAAGGCACGAGATGAAGCGGCTCAGAGCCGCAAGGCATCCCATGACCCTCTGTACTCCTTTCAAATCCTTGATCGGCCCCATGTTGGTGATGGCCGCGATTTTCTCCGGGTTGGCCTTGATGCCTCGCTCGGAGACGATGAACCCCAGGAGCATGCCTCGGGGTACTCCGAAGACACACTTCTCGGGATTGAGCTTCACGCCCTTCGCTCTTAGACACTTGAATGTCGTTTCAAGGTCTGAGAGGAGGTCGGAGGCTTTCCTCGTCTTGACAACGATGTCATCGACGTAAGCCTCGACCGTTCGGTCGATGTGCTCTCCGAACACGTGGTTCATGCACCTTTAGTATGTCGCACCTGCATTCCTCAAGCCAAATGGCATAGTAGTATAACAATACATGCCAAAAGGTGTGATGAAAGAAGTCGCGAGCTGGTCGGATTCTTTCATCTTGATTTGGTGATAACCTGAATAGGCGTCGAGGAATGACAGGGTTTCGCACCCAGCAGTGGAGTCCACAATTTGGTCGATGCGAGGCAGAGGGTAGGGAACCTTCAGACATGCTTTGTTTAGACCAGTGTAGTCTACGCACATCCTCCACTTCCCACCTTTCTTCTTTACAAGCACAGGGTTAGCTAGCCATTCGGGATGGAATACCTCTTTGATGAACCCTGCGGCCATCAGCTTGTGGATCTCCTCGCCTATGGCCCTGCGCTTCTCTTCATCAAAGCGGCGTAGGTGCTGCTTCACGGGTCGGGCTCCAGCTCGGATATCCAGCGAGTGCTCGGCGACATCCCTCGGTATGCCCGGCATGTCCGAGGGACTCCACGCAAAAATTTCGGTATTTGCGCGGAGAAAGTCGACGAGCACTGCTTCCTATTTGGGGTAGAGCTCGGAGCCGATCCGAACCTTCTTGTCGGCGTCGTTGCTGGGGTCGAGAGGGACGGACTTAACCGCCTCAGCTGGTTCGAAGTTGCCAGTGTGGCGCTTCGCATCAGGCACCTCCTTGGAGAGGCACTCTAGGTCGGCGATGAGGGCCTCGGACTCGGCGAGGGCCTCAGCATACTCCACGCACTCCACGTCGCATTCGTACACGTGTCGGTACGTGGATCCGACGGTGATGACCCCGTTGGGGCCTGCATCTTGAGCTTGAGGTAGGTGTAGTTGGGGACGGCCATGAACTTGGCGTAGCACGGTCTCCCTAGCACCGCGTGGTAGGTTCCTCGGAACCCGGCCACCTCAAACGTGAGGGTTTCCTTTCAGAAGTTGGAGGGAGTTTCGAAGAAGACGGGCAGATCGAGTTGTCCAAGGGGCAGGACGCGCTTCCCGGGGATGATCCCGTGAAAGGGCGCCGCACCAGCCCGGATCGTGGATAGATCGATCCCCAAGAGCCCGAGGGTCCTGGGGTAGATGATGTTGAGGCTGCTGCCTCCGTCCATGAGGACCTTGGTGAGCCTGGCGTTGCTGATGACGGGGTCGACGACGAGCGGGTACTTTCCTGGGCTCGGCACGCAGTCGGGGTGGTCGCCTTGGTCGAAGGTGATGGGCTTGTCGGACCAGTCTAGGTAGACTGGTGCCGCCACCTTTACTGAGCAGACCTCCCGGCGCTCCTGCTTGCGGTGCCGAGCTGAGGCGTTCGCCACTTGCCCACCGTAGATCATGAAACAACCGTGGACCTTGGGGAACTCCTCTGCCTTGTCGCCCTCCTTCTTGTCGTTGTCTTGGCCTTTGCCATCTCCCGCCGGGGACCCGGCTTTATGGAAGTAGCGCCGAAGCATGACGCATTCCTCAAGGGTGTGCTTGACGAGGCCCTGGTGATAGGGGCACGACTCCTTAAGCATCTTGTCGAACAGGTTGGCCCCTCCAGGAGGCTTCCGAGGGTTCCTGTGCTCGGCGGCAGCGACAAGATCTGCATCGGTGGCGTCGCGCTTCGCTTGCGACTTCTTCTTGGCCTTCTTCTTTGTGCCACGCTGGGCGGATGCCTCGGGGACATCTTCATGCTGGCGTCCCTGAGGCTGCTTGTCCTTCCGGAAGATGGCTTCGACCGCCTCCTGACCAGAGGCGAACTTGGTGGCGATGTCCATCAACTCGCTCGCCTTGGTGGGAGTCTTGCGGCCCAGCTTGCTCACCAGGTCGCGGCAAGTGGTGCCGGCGAGGAATGCCCCGATGACATCCGAGTCGGTGATGTTGGGCAGCTCGGTGCGCTGCTTTGAAAATCGTCGAATGTACTCTCGCAGGGATTCCCCCGGCTGCTGGCGGCAGCTTCGGAGATCCCAAGAGTTCCCAGGGCGCACGTACGTGCCCTGGAAGTTTCCAGCGAAGGCCTTGACCAGATCATCCCAGTTAGAGATCTGCGCAGGAGGCAGATGCTCCAGCCAGGCTCAGGCGGCATCAGAGAGGAACAGGGGGAGGTTGCGGATGATGAGGTTGTCGTCATCCGTTCCACCCAGCTGGCAGGCCAGCCGGTAGTCCGCAAGCCACAACTCCGGTCTTGTTTCCCCCGAGTACTTGGTGATGGTAGTCGGGGCTCGGAACTGGGTCGGGAACGGCGCCTGTCGTATGGCCCGGCTGAAGGCTTGCGGACCCGGTGGTTCGGGCGAGGGGCTCCGATACTCCTCTTCTCGTCGAGGCAGGCTCAACGGTCGCGGTGGTGGCGCTCGTTGCCGAGGCGATCCGGGGCTGCAGGCGTCGCGTCCCGCGTGCGCCTGGTGTAGACCGAGGCTTCCCGCATGAGTCGGGAAATCGCTGCGCGATGCTCCGGGGGGAACCCTTGCCTTCAGGAGGCAGAGCTCTTGGCCCGTTGGACCACGACATCCTCCAGGAGATTCTTGAGTTCTCCCTGGATACGCTGACCCTCGGTGGTGGATGACTTCGGCATTGCTCGGAGTAGTATCGCCGTTGTAGCCAGATTCTGGCCGACCCCGCTAGAGGCAGCCTTGCCCTGGCATCGTCAACGATACGGCGCTGGACGTCCCGGGCCCGATGACACGCTTCTCCGGCGAGTGCTCGGCCTGCCCACTCCTACTCGATGTTTTACCGGAGCTGCACAAGTTGCCCTGCTTCCTCGTCGAGCTTGGCCTGCATCTCGCAGATTTGCTCGAGCTGTGTGTCTTGACCCCCCGCAGGGACTGGGACCACATCTAGCTCCCGCAGGATGTCAACACGAGGCGCAGGCCCAGGGGGATCATCATCCTCCGGCATACCGAGGTGGTTGCCTTCGTCGTGACCCCCTAGATCGACGTGGAAACATTCGCGACTTGGGCCACAACCCTCGTCGTCAAGGATGTGGCCATCATCGGAGCAATCGGAGAGGCAGTAGTCACATGCGGTCATGAAGTCTCGCATGGCACTGGGATTACCGAGCCCGGAGAAATCCCAACCAGAGTCGGGCTCGTCTTCTTCCTCGGAACCCGAGGGCCCATAGGTTGAGACGGCCGTCAGTCGGTCCCAGGTTGACCACATGTGGTACCCCGGAAGGTTAGGGTATGCCTTTACGAAAGCGCTCACCGAAGCGGGGTCGCTTGGTGGATCAAAGCTGAATCTAAAAGGCACAGGGAGGAAAACGGACGGTACCTCTTGATCGATGGACGGTGACGAAGTCGCGTCGGGGACGGACTGCACCGTTATCTCAGGTACGAGGCTAACGCCCAGCAAGCCCTTCGCGAGTGTGCAGGCGTCATCTGCCCGCTTGGGGTTGGCACGTTGCGGGGAAACGACACTCGTCGTTGTCTCAGGCGCGAGGACAACACCCGACACACCCGACAAATCAAATTGGAAATGAGAGGGTCGCGCGGAGGGACGAGCTGACGAACAGGCTCACTCTCTCTCTCTCTCTCTCTCTCGAACGCTTGTAACCCCTACTACGAGCACACACCCCTGGTGCGAGATAACACGAGCCGCGTTTCCCCCTTGTGTTCCACCGGACAGTCCGGTGCTCCCAGACTGAGCAGACTTTGGCTGAACGAATCCATCTCATTTCCAATTTGATTTTTCCTGTTTCCAGCACTTAGACACAATACATTAGTTTCTAAAAAATGTACTAAGTCTGAGAAACATACCTTTATCCTTAATTTGTACTTTGTCCACCATTTTACACTTAGGCACTTGTGTTGGACACTAAATCACCAAAATACTTAGAAATGGCCCAAGGGCACATTTCCCTTTCAATCTCCCCCTTTTTGGTGATTTATGCCAACACAATATAAAGCAAGTAGAACAAATACAAAATCAATTCAAATAAGAACTCAAATTGTTTTGATTCAAATTTGACATATATGGATCACTCTTTGCCACCACTTGGTTTGTTTTTGCAAATCAAACTCAACTTTCTATCTCTAAGTCAAACACACATGTTAAGACATAAAGAGAGTCATTCCAAGAGAAATTGATTCACGATTTCAAAAACTCCCCTTTTCCCATAATCAACACTTCTCCCCATAATCAACACTTCACCCCACAAGAAGCCAACTTTTGACAAGAGAGACAATAAAAGATTTTTGACAAACTAAAAGCTCTATTCTACTATTTTCAAAATCTCTCAAGTGGTAGCTGATCCATTTATCACTTTGGCCTTTATTTTCTCCCCCTTTGGCATCAAGCACCAAAACGGGATTAATCTTGGCCCTAGAACCCCATTGCCTCACCAAAATCTTCAATAAGAATACGAAGGCAATAAGAGTACATGAGATGAACTTGGAATAAGTTACCCTCTCATCGGAGTGCAGTGGAAGTCTTTCATGGTCTAAGTCCACCTTTTCCCTTTAAAACCTCCTTTGAGACTAAAACAAGCAAACTCAAGCACATGGTTAGTCTCAAAGGGTCAAGTTGTAGCACAACTCCCCCTAAATATGTGCATTACTTGCAAAAAGGACTTGTGAGGTCCGGGGAGTGTTTGTACAACTTGAGCACCATAAGTAAGCAACGAAATGCATAAGGAACATGATCAAGGGCATAAACACATGTATGCTATAAATCAATCCAGGTTCCGCGAATCTAAGACATTTAGCTCACTACGCAACCTGCAAAAGGTCTGCTCATCTAGAGGCTTGGTAAAGATATCGGCTAGCTGGTTCTCGGAGCTAACATGGAACACTTCGATATCCCCCTTTTGCTGGTGGTCTCTCAAAAAGTGATGTCGGATGTCAATGTGCTTTGTGCGACTGTGTTCAACAGAATTTTCCGCCATGCGGATAGCACTCTCATTATCACATAGGAGTGGGACTTTGTTCATATTGTAGCCAAAGTCCCTGAGGGTTTGCCTCATCCAAAGTAGTTGCGCGCAACACTGTCCTGCAGCAACATACTCGGCCTCAGCGGTGGATAGGGAAACGGAAGTTTGTTTCTTAGAGTTCCATGACACCAGGGACCTTCCTAAGAATTGGCACGTCCCCGATGTACTCTTTCTATCGACCTTACATCCAGCATAGTCGGAATCTGAATATCCAATTAAGTCAAAGGTAGACCCCTTTGGATACCAGATCCCGAAGCAAGGCGTAGCAACTAAATATCTAAGAATTCGCTTCACCGCCACTAAGTGACACTCCTTAGGATCGGATTAAAATCTAGCACACATGCATACACTAAGCATAATATCCGGTCTACTAGCACATAAATAAAGTAAAGACCCTATCATTGACCGGTATGCCTTTTGATCAACGGACTTACCTCCTTTGTTGAGGTCGGTGTGTCCGTCGGTTCCCATCGGAGTCTTTGCGGGCTTGGCGTCTTTCATCCCAAACCGCTTTAGCAAGTCTTGCGTGTACTTCGTTTGGGAGATGAAGGTGCCGTCCTTGAGTTGCTTCACTTGGAACCCAAGGAAGTAGTTCAACTCGCCCATCATTGACATCTCGAATTTCTGTGTCATCACCCTGCTAAACTCTTCACAAGACTTTTGGTTAGTAGAACCAAATATTATGTCATCGACATAAATTTGGCACACAAACAAATCACCATCACATGTCTTAGTGAAAAGAGTTGGATCGGCTTTCCCAACCTTGAAAGCATTAGCAATTAAGAAATCTCTAAGGCATTCATACCATGCTCTTGGGGCTTGCTTAAGTCCATAGAGCGCCTTAGAGAGCTTACACACGTGGTCGGGGTACCGTTCATCCTCGAAGCCAGGGGGTTGTTCCACGTACACCTCCTCCTTGATTGGCCCGTTGAGGAAAGCGCTCTTCACTTCCATTTAGAACAACCTGAAAGAATGGTGAGCGGCATATGCTAGCAAAATACGAATGGACTCTAGCCTCTCCATAGGAGCAAAAGTCTCCTCAAAGTCCAAACCTGCGACTTGGGCATAACCTTTTGCCACAAGTCGAGCCTTGTTCCTTGTCACCACCCCGTGCTCGTCTTGTTTGTTGCGGAACACCCACTTGGTTCCCACGATATTTTGCTTAGGACGAGGCACCAGCGTCCAAACTTCATTCCTCTTGAAGTTGTTGAGCTCCTCTTGCATGGCCAACACCCAGTCCGGATCTAGCAAGGCCTCTTCTACCCTGAAAGGCTCAATAGAAGAGACAAAGGAGTAATGCTTACAAAAATTAACCAATCGAGATCGAGTAGTTACTCCCTTGCTAATATCACCCAGAATTTGGTCAACGGGATGATCCCTTTGAATCATAGCTCGAACTTGGGTTGGGGGTGCCGGTTGCGCTTCTTCCTCCATTACATGATCATCTTGTGCTCCCCCTTGATCACACGCCTCCTGTTGATGAACCTGTTCATCGTCTTGAGCTGGGGGATGCACCATAGTTGAGGAAGAAGGTTGATCTCGCTCATTTTGTTCATGTGGTCGCACCTCTCCAATCGCCATGGTGCGTATTGCGGCCGTTGGAACGTCTTCTTCATCTACATCATCAAGATCAACAACTTGCTCTCTTGGAGAGCCATTAGTCTCATCAAATACAACGTCGCTAGAGACTTCAACCAAACCCGATGATTTGTTGAAGACTCTATACGCCTTTGTATTTGAGTCATAACCTAACAAAAAACCCTTCTACGGCTTTGGGAGCAAATTTGGAATTCCTACCCTTCTTCACTAGAATGTAGCATTTACTCCCAAAAACACGAAAGTACGATACATTGGGTTTGTTACCGGTCAGCAGCTCATACGACGTCTTCTTGAGGAGGTGATGAAGGTAGACCCTGTTGATGGCGTGGCAAGCCGTGTTCACGGCTTCCGACCAAAAGCACTCGGGGGTCTTGAACTCTCCAAGCATCGTCCTCGCCATATCGATGAGTGTCATGTTCTTCCTCTCTACCACACCATTTTGTTGTGGTGTGTAGGGAGCGGAGAACTCGTGCTTGATCCCTTCCTCCTCAAGGAACTCCTCCACTTGAAGGTTCTTGAACTCGGACCCGTTGTCGCTCCTTATCTTCTTCACCTTGAGCTCAAACTCATTTTGAGCTCTCCTTAGGAAGCGCTTGAGGGTCCCTTGGGTTTCAGACTTATCCTGCAAAAAGAACACCCAAGTGAAGCGGGAAAAATCATCAATAATAACTAGACCATACTTACTTCCTCCTATGCTTAGATAGGCGACGGGTCCGAAGAGGTCCATATGTAGCAGCTCCAGGGGTCTTGATGTGGTCATCACATTCTTGCTGTGATGCGCTCCTCCCACTTGTTTACCTGCTTGACAAGCTGCACAAGGTCTATCTTTCTTTTTCGAAAGTAACATTGGTTAGACCTATCACGTGTTCTCCCTTTAGAAGCTTGTGTAAGTTCTTCATCCCCACATGTGCTAAGCGGCGATGCCACAGCCAGCCCATGCTAGTCTTAGCAATTAAGCATGCATCTAGACTGGCCTCCTCTTTTGCAAAATCAACTAAATAAAGTTTGTCGTCTAATACACCCTTGAAAGCTAGTGAACCATCACTTCTTCTAAAGACAGACACATCTATATTTGTAAATAGACAATTATAACCCATATTACATAATTGACTAACAGATAGCAAATTATATCCAAGACACTCAACTAAAAACACATTAGAGATAGAGTGCTCATTTGAAATTGCAATCTTGCCTAAGCCTTTCACCTTGCCTTGGTTCCCATCACCAAATATGATTGAATCTTGGGAATCCTTATTCTTGACGTAGGAGGTGAACATCTTCTTCTCCCCTGTCATATGGTTTGTGCATCCGCTGTCGATAATCCAGCTGGAACCCCCGGATGCATAAACCTTCTTCTCCCTTGCCATAAGACATGTGTGACGCTCGTTGGGGAAGAGGGATGACTTGTTGAAGGCGGTGGCGGCAAGTCCTTCATTGTCGGAGTCGGATGAGGAGCAATCCGAATCCCACTCCTTTCCAAGATGTGCCTCGCCCTTTGCCTTCTTGTAGTTTTTCTTCTTTTCCCACTTTCCACTCTTCTTTTCCTGGTCACTATCATTATCGGGGCAATTAGCTATAAAATGACCAATCTTACCACATTTGAAGCAGGAGCGCTTCCCCTTCATCTTGTTCTTGTTGGGGTGCTCCTTGCGACCTTTTAGCGCCGTCTTGAATCTCTTGATGATGAGGGCCATCTCTTCATCATTAAGTCCGGCCGCCTCAATTTGTGTCACCTTGCTAGGTAGCGTCTCCTTGCTTCTTGTTGCCTTGACAGCAAGGGGTTGAGGCTCATTGATTGGACCATTCAATGCGTCGTCCACGTATCTTGCTTCCTTGATCATCATTCGCCCGCTTACGAACTTTCCAAGTATCTCCTCGGGCGTCATCTTGGTGTACCTATGATTCTCACGAATATTGTTCACAAGATGAGGATCAAGGACAGTAAAAGACCTTAACATTAGGCGGACGACGTCGTGGTCCGTCCATCGCGTGCTTCCATAGCTTCTTATCTTGTTGACAAGGGTCTTGAGCCGGTTGTACGTTTGGGTTGGCTCTTCTCCCCTTATCATCGCGAATCTCCCGAGTTCGCCCTCCACCAACTCCATCTTGGTGAGCATTGTGACGTCGTTCCCCTCATGAGAGATTTTGAGGGTATCCCAAATTTGCTTGGCGTTATCCAAGCCGCTCACTTTGTGATATTCATCCCTGCACAATGAAGCTAGAAGAACAGTAGTAGCTTGTGCATTCTTATGAATTTGCTCATTAATGAACATGGGACTATCCGTACTATCAAAGTGCATTCCACTCTCTACAATCTCCCATATACTAGGATGGAGAGAGAACAAGTGACTACGCATTTTGTGACTCCAAAAACCGTAGTCCTCTCCATCAAAATGAGGAGGTTTACCAAGTGGAATGGATAATAAATGAGCATTTGTACTTTGAGGAATACGAGAGTAATCAAAAGAAAAGTTCGAATTGACCGTTTTCTTTTTCTCGTAGTCTTCGTCGTCCTTTTGGGAAGAGGAAGATTCGTCACTATCGTAGTAGACGATCTCCTTGATGCGCCTTGTCTTCTTCTTCTTCCCGTCTTTGCGCTTGTGGCCCGAGCCCGAGTCGGTAGGCTTGTCATCCTTCGGCTCGTTGAAGATAGACTCCTTCTCGTTGTTGTTGACCACCATCCCTTTTCCCTTAGGATCCATCTCTTCGGGCGATTAGTCCCTTCTTGAAGAGAACGACTCCGATACCAATTGAGAGCACCTAGAGGGGGGGTGAATAGGTGATCCTGTAAAACTTGAAACTTAACTCACAAAAACTTGATTAGGAGTTAGCACAAATAATGCCAAGTGACTAGAGAGGAGTCTCAACAAAACACAATAACCACAAGAGATCAATCACAGAGATGGCACAGTGGTTTATCCCGTGGTTCGGTTAAGACCAATGCTTGCCTACTCCACGTTGTGGCGTCCCAACGGACGAGGGTTGCAATCAACCCCTCTCAAGCGGTCCAAAGACCCACTTGAATACCACGGTGTTTTGCTTGCTTCACTATATCCCGTTTGCGAGGAATCTCCACACTTTGGAGCCTCTCGCCCTTACACTTAGATGATCACAAAGAAGCACGGAGTAAGGGGGAATAAGCAACACACTCAAGACAAGAAATCACAGCAACACCACGCACACAAGTCGCAACAAGAGCTCACAACACAACTCAATAAGTTCACAACTCAACTAGAGCTCTAATTGCTATCGCAAAGAATCAAAGGCGCGGAATCGATGTCTTAATGCTTAGGAATGCTTAGGAGATGCTTGGTGTAGTCCTACTTGCCTAGGGGTCCCTTTTATAGCCCCAAGGCAGCTAGGAGCCGTTGAGAGCAATCTAGGAAGGCAATTCTTGCCTTCTGTCGCCTGGCGCACCGGACAGTCCGGTGCACACCGGACAGTGTCCGGTGCCCGATTTCTTTCCTTCTACGGCGAAGCCGACCGTTGGCAGCCAGAGAGCCGTTGGCGCACCGGACATGTCCGGTGCACACCGGACAGTCCGGTGCCCCCTTCTAGCCGTTGGCTCAGCCACGTGTCCCGCGTAGATTGCGCGGCCGACCGTTGGCCCGGCCGACCGTTGGCTCACCGGATAGTCCGGTGCACACCGGACAGTCCGGTGAATTATAGTCGTACGTCGCCGGTAAATTCTCGAGAGCGGCCAGTTCGCTCGAGCCACCACCGGACAGTCCGGTGCTCCCAGACTGAGCAGACTTTGGCTGAACGAATCCATCTCATTTCCAATTCGATTTTTCCTGTTTCCAGCACTTAGACACAATACATTAGTTTCTAAAACAATGTACTAAGTCTGAGAAACATACCTTTATCCTTGATTTGTACTTTGTCCACCATTTTACACTTAGGCACTTGTGTTGGACACTAAATCACCAAAATACTTAGAAATGGCCCAAGGGCACATTTCCCTTTCAGTGCTCTCGAACAGTATCACCTTGCTAGCCGAAAAAGGTCAAGCGTTCGAGTGAGCTACAAAAAGGGTAGGTTTCCTTTTCAACTTATACCCTTCTCCACATTTTGGCTAAGATAAAGTGTAGTATATGTATTTTAATATCTGATATGTAGACCATATATCCGCATTAATTTTATTTTTTATGAGAAGGGTCGACTTTAATTTTGATTTTTTGGAGGGTCCAGCATATCCGAACCCTTGTGTGTCGTATAGATTAAATATAATTGGTGTGTCGTTGCAACGCACGGGAATTGTACTCACTTCTTAGACTTTGTTTTTGTGGTTTTCATATTGTATTGTAAATTGATTTTTTGTATTAGTTTAATTCTTCATTGGTTATTGCAAGAGAGTTTATAAGATTGAGATCGATAATATTATATGTTATTTGCTTTATGTAATCATTGTGCACTGATATTTTGTATGTTGTTGCAACGCACGAGCACTTGACTAGTTTGTATATATATTTATGTACGTGCATGTTGGTTTTCAGTGGTCTACTTGGCTGGATGCAAAATATGACCAACAGACATTATCAGTGGTCAGCATTTGTACGAGCTCAAATAAGTTACATGGTTAAGTTACATGGTTACGGTAGCAATCACACTTAAGTTACATGGTGATCTATTCATAATGTTATATGCTAGTATGTTCTTCTTTGCATTTCCCATTACCGGGAAATTGAGAAGGAAAAGTTTGATGTTAATAGCCCTTCATGATACCTCTTTGCAAATAACATGGAATCACAACTGCTTCTTAGCCAACTTTCTGTTATGCTCCAGAGCAGGGTAAACTCTCTGATACTGCAAGATAGCCCAAACAAGGTGCCTAAAGGAGAACTCGGGCCACAAAGGATCTGGATTCTGCAAGTGACTAAACGTTGTCTGCCAAAGGAGGAAATTGCTCAATCGAGTCTCGCCCGAAGTCCGGATGACGATATCAGGATCTGGGCATCCGGCACTATACATGTGGCGATCCAACTCTGCCACTGAAATCTCTGAACGCACACCGTTATTTGCAGCATGACCATTGCAGTCGCCAATATGTTCGCTCTGAAACATTTCCATCCTTTCCGCACAGACTTCACTGACAGCATTGACAATCTCAGAAGTCGAGTTGTATGGCATGCAGATAGAAAAAACCAGCCCTGTGTTCCCAGCTGTGCTCGCCATCAGCTTCTCAGCCGCCAACCGCACCGGCTCATATAACAAGTCCAAGTTACCCCAAAAGTTGATCTTACACTTAATCTTGTTGATTACACTTTGGTTCTCTAAGAGTTCGTTGATTTTTTCCTCCATTAACTGCATCAAGGATTCCACCTCACTTGGGTCCCTTTTAAAATTGTCGATGCTGAATGCGTAGACAGTGATGTACTTCACACCCATTTCATAGCAGTACATCAGACTTGCAATAAGGGTAGAGAAACCCATCCTGTGACCAGCTCCTTCTTGCATGCTTCTGAATTTAGCATATCGACGATTGCCATCCATAATAAATGCAATGTGCTTCGGCATTGGGCCATATGAGAGGCTAGCTATGAGGCACTTGCGTAGGAAATTCTGAAGGCTTGAAAGCACACCAGCTGTAACCATCTCATTAGGATTCTCTGCCTTCGGATCCTACACCAAAAGCAAATAAAGAACTGAGCAGAGTCTTACATGTTATAAGAATTCTTGTCCATGTCAGCATAACAACAAGGTTATAGCTCTTTGAAGATTTTTACAAGCCTAAGAGCATCTCCATTAGTTCCCTAGAAAATGCTCCCTACACTCAGATTTAGCGAGTTGGTAAATATATATTGGGAACATAAAAATAACTCTAGCCTCCAACATTTCCAAATTCTTAGGTTGCTAAATATTTTCAAATTATATTGGCTCAACTTTTTTCTAATTAATACTTGCAGCTTTAAAGTTAGTTTTATTTGTACGGTAAAATTTAATGATCATTATTCTTCTCTTGATTACTATTTTTATCCGCATGAATTACAGTCGGTCATTTTTCTCTATTGCTAAAGAATCACCCTTTTCTTTAATCATGTGTTTTCCTGTTTGCAGCTTTGGTAATTGGTTGCATAGTCCCTCATCATCGGAATGGTGGGATCACTTATCTTTCCCTCACCTAATGTGGTGAGTTTCATATTTGCAGCGGCATATGTTGATTCATTTCTTGATAAAGCATTTAGATATCAGTTATTAGAGCATCTTCAATAGTCCCCTAAAAAGTCACTAAAATTAATTTAGGTTGTTATTAGCAAAAAAATCATGCTCCAACAGTTACTTAAATGAGATTCCCAAATATAAACCAAGGAGGAAATCTCCTCTTTTTAGATTGAACTTGTCTGCCCTCAACAGGGTCCAGGGGATATATTTATTTACACGACCTGGTAACAGACTCCCCTAATTACAGGATCTACTAACAGACTCTTAATACTTATCATAACAACTCGGCTACCTTTTAGCCTTATCTAATGCTTTGGCTCTACAGCCTTATCCCTTCTACTATAGACTTTCCCTGTCATAACATAATCCATACAGTAGAGCCATTACAATATAACATTGTTATTAGGGTCAGACATGACAATGTGTCAATACCTAATAAGTTATGGTTTTAAACAAAAAAAATGACTACCTGGATCAAAAGTAGTACAAACATAACCCAAATGTCTTATATGACTAATTGTCCTGGGTACCCAATACATACCCTTTGCTACCTTTTTCACATGTTAGCAGCAACAAAATTGTTGGTTGTACTTTTGACCTAGAATCTCCTGTACTATATTTTCATGTGATAAATCTTCATGTTGTATGCATATTAGTGGTCAAAGATTTAGAAAGTGGACTGTATACAGTATATGGACACACAAAAAAAGAACAGCAAAAGAGACATGACCCTGATGAGCAGAGAACAGATTGCTCACTTGTCTTGTGGAGGTCTTCAGAACAACACATTTTCCTTTCCTTTGTGAATCTAAATCAATGTTAGCACCATCCTCCTTAGCTTCATCCTCAGGATTCATTTCCAAGATCTAGAACAGTTGAGAAAAGGGCAAGTCATATATGAGTAACTCATAAACAAAATGTTCAAACCATCAAATGTTCAAAAATTATTGTATACGACTCAGAGACTCGAAATTTTGGAAGCTAAGGTAGTTGGTTATAAACCAGTTATCAAGTTCCAAGTTTATGAATCTCTGGATACTTAGCCAGACCACGGTTACTCAATTAAAGAACCAATGGTGTACTAAAGACAAACTACGCTAACTAATTTGAAGTGTCTGCACAAGAGGAAAGTGTGCTCTGTTCCTGATTACGTGCGGCATTGGTGTGTATAACATGAAATTATAAATGAACAAACATAATATAATAGCACAAGCAGTTAAGTATGCTGTCACACCAAATCATGTGATTATAGACCAAATCATTTTCACCTATTCACTTCCCTGGCCTCAAATTAACCCAGGGCAACAATCACACGCAGGGATTTTATCGAATGGAAGGAGACTGAACCTCAACGAAATTGCCAACGAGGTAGGGTAGCTGTTTGTTGAGCTTAATTTTATCCTGGTTTTCCTTGATCTTCTCCTTGAACGACTCCAACTCCAGGTTCGTCCGCTGCAACTCGTCCTGGGTACCGCCGGAAAAAACCAAACAAGTCCAACAGATCAGACGCAAACCCTAACGACGAACAAACGAGGGTTCCAAAACCGCGAGGTTCCGATCTAAGACTGGGCTCGCTCACCTTGAGGACGCGGATCTCGTTGTCGAGGAGGCGGGAGGCCCGGATGTCGTCCTCCGTGGACATGGAGGCGAGCTGGTCGTCCTCCGCATCGTCCACGGCCATCGCCGCCGCCGGGGCGGGGGCGGTAGATGACGACATCGCCGGCGCCGGCGACAAGGGTTCCGGAGTTGGAGCTGTCGACGAGAAGATGCGAGTTGCGGGAACGAGCGAGTTGGGTTTCTGAGTTTTTTTCCCTCTGTCGCGAGCCGTCGAGATTATTGACATTATGAAACACGGCACAACTTTCGACAAAATAGAGGCGTAGACGAGGGCTTCGACATTTTGGAGGCGCAGTCGACGGACAAACGCTAATATGGAATTGATCTAGTCATTAGCTACCATGAATAAGGATTTAGTTGCTTTAGCTCACGTCGTTTGCTACACCGCGGACGGCGCCGGCTGAGCTCTGCCTCCTTATCGGCGACGTTGTTCCCGCTCAAGTGGCAGCTCATCAGGGACCGACTCAACCGGCTCCACGCGGGCCTCGCGCACATCACCGTCTCCACGGGCGACGAGAACAGGTACGATGCGTTCGAGAACCTCCTGCGGGACGTCGCGGCGGCCGCCCGGGAGGTGCGGGAGCTGGTGCCGCGGAGCCAGGGCGGCACTACGGCGGCGGCAAGCTGCGGCTGCGGAGTGACCACCACGTACCGCTCGCGGCTCGCGGGAAGGAGCTACTCATCGACGTCACCTGGGTCACCATCGACGGCCTCAGGGTCGTGCAGCTCCGCCGGCTCCGTTGGAACTTTCGCGGCTGCCACACCATCTTCCTCGACGGCGGCGCCCCCGTCGACATGACGTGGGACCTGCACGGTTGGCTCTTCCACGCCCACGCGCCCGCCGTCGAGTTGCCGCACTCGTCTTCCTCCTGCGTCGTGTTCACGTTCCAGGCGCGCGGCGCGTCAGAGGCAAAGTTGTGGACAGTCGACGGTTGCTTACGCGACGGAGATGAGCCGGACAAGCTGCCGGTGACGCCGACCGGTCGGCGGCAGAAGGCGGCAGCCGGTGGGGCGTCGGGGCAGGGGTTCTGCCTGCTGATCCAAGGCTTCAGGGGCTTTTCCAAGAACATTTAACCTGTACATACCATTAGAGACTTTCTATCGTCATTTTTCACTTCTTGCTTGGGGTTTGTCTTGGATTGATTAGGATTGACATTCAGCTGCTTGACTCTTGTCCATTAATCTGATGCATGACAAGGGGTGGTGTGATTGTGAATGGTAGGGATAGTGTCAGAGAGAGGTTGACACACAGAAAGAGATGTTTTTGTTTCAGTTTGCCACATCCCTGTACTGAATGGACTCCTGGTCGAATGGACTCCTGGCCGCCGACCAAACCATCTCTGTTCTTCGCGAGAGTGCGGCATAGCATCTTCTCTATGTCTGCGGGGACCGGCCAAATGGTCTTGCACTTTTTGATGCGGAAGTCCTCGTTGCCTGTGAGCAGGACGAAGGACCTCACCGTGTGGTACAACTTCACGATGCACTGCGGGAGACATGTTTGCTCGGAGGCCCGGATGCTGCCGAGGAGCGTGAGCCAGCGGCGGGTGACGCAGGCGGAGGCGCCGCAGCCGCGGCCGTGGCCGCACGAGCACGCGGCGCAGGATCTCGAAGAGGCACTCGTTGGGAGCGTGTCGAGCGACGACAGCGCCAGCTGCCTCTGCTTCTTGGCCACCCTCACGAACTCGGCCGCCGCCGCGGCGACCGCGGACGCGGCCACCAGCGTGCGCTTCCGCTGCTACACGGCGTCGTGGCAGAAGAGCCCGACCAGCTCAGCCGGCGCGGTCCGCGGTGTAGCAAACGACGTGAGCTCAAGCAACTAAATACTTATTCGCGGCAGCTAATGACTATATCAATTCCATACCAGCGTTTGTTCGTCGTCTGCGCCTCTAAAATGTCAAAGCCCTCACCTAGGTCTCCATTTCGTCGAAACCAGTTCTGTCGTGTTTCATAATGTCAATAATCTCGCGAGCGTCGGAGCGTGTCTCTATACTCCCTCGTATATAAAAATCTTGGGCTGGTAGGGGATTCAAGCGAAATAATTTTCCACTGAGGTGACAAAGAAATTGGAGGGATCTAAAGGAGAGAAAATTCATTGATACTTAATTAATTTCTCTCAATTCTTTAGTTACCAAACCAGCTCTTAGGCTTGAGTATAGATTGTAAAACATAAAAATTATATATTTTTTACGCTCGAGTATAAAGTGTGAATATGGATTTGAAGTCAATAACCATGCTTCGAATCCACGATTGTGTATAATCCATGGCTCTAGAAACATATGGATTCAAGTTTGTGATACCATAAAATGATTGTTTATATATCGGATCGGGTGTTGGATGCAAATATTCATATGCAAGTGGAGGATGTGTTTGTCTATACTCATACATGATTGATGGTGGTATTGACCCGGTTGGTGGTGTCCAAGCTCTATACAAGTTTTGGTCATGTTGAGAAGGATAGTTGTATCTAGAACTGACTGAGTTATGGCTACCATCATCAACTGGTCCACAAACCGAATGATGCGGGTCACTTCTCGTCTCTCATTGTTAATGAGGTGTTGAATCTTGGGAGGCATGGGTGAACTAGCTGTCTCCAGTGAATCTCCGGTCCCTCGTACCACTCCCTCCTGCACGACTACCCCCAGCACCATATGTTTCCGCATCACCTCCACCATTATCATCGTTGCCACCATCACCTTCACAAGGATCAATTGTGCTTTCTTCGGTCTCAAACCTTCTTCTTCATCGTCAAATTTGACCATTTGTCATTTCCTTTCTAAAGGACCAAGTTTTGTTTTCCTCTTTCCAAGGTGTGTTTTCCGAGGTGTGTCACCAACTGTTGTATCAACCCATTTGTGTACATCCTCTATGTCTCCATGTTGTTGGACAATTGATGTAAACAACTTGTTAGGAACATGTGTGTCACTGTGAGATGAGTCCTTCAAACGAGTAGCACCACCACCATTTTTCGTTTCATGGCAATACTTGCACCTAAAACCAAACCCAATCTTCTCCCCATGCTCCCACACTAGGTCTGACATTTCACCTACAACAATGCAAACAATAAACTATCAACTTTCTCGTGGAAATGAGGTAACAAATATGAACTACCGTGACAGAAGTAACAACTACGTTGGAAATATCAACTAACAATTATCCCCTAAATGGAAATGAGGTTTTTACATATGGATTAGGGATACAAATCACTACAAATATGAACTCTCTGACACACGAAATAACATAATGAATCAATTAGGGCCACAAATCTAACACCAATGCCACCATTTAACTTAAAATCGCATATATATACAGCAGAAGTCCGCCCATATAACGTCGTTGACAGACGCTAAGCGTACGGTTTTAGACACTTGCGGAAAAAACCTCACCTCCTCCGACAGCCCCTGCTTCGATGCCCTTCTCGCCGAGAAACATGTGCACGCAATCGGATCTCGCTGCTCTCACTCAATTAGTTTCACAGGTCAGGGAGGAGCGCTTGCAAGTCGAGCGAGAACTGCTACTTTCTTGCCGAATCTTGTCGCCGCCGCACCAGATCTTGTCGTCTATAGAGCGAGACAAGTTGCCGAGGTTGCCTAGGTGAGAGCTGAGCAGAGAGGATGACTGTGTGAGGGAGTGATAGAGTGGAGAGAATGAGCGGGTTGACGAGGTGAGGGAGCAGATGCAACAAATATCCATCAAGGTTAATGTCTACAACCCATTTTTTTGTTTTTTGGCACAAAAAACATGAATATTTGAACAACATTTTTACGGCTCATGGAGACCTCTAGTTTTTATTAGAAAATTTTATTGTTTTTAATAATTTTTTTGAAATTCCACGTTTTGAAACGAAAAAATTCAGAAGCTTCTAACAAAAAATGTTTTCGCCTAGTTCAATAACGGTAAAAATTGTCGGTAACCTCTGGAAACTGAGCGGGAAATTTAACCGTGATTGCGGGTGTGTGGAGGTGACGTCTTCTCAACTTCAATCATAGAACGATTGATTAACTTGGATAGTTTAGAGTACAAGAAGACCTTAAAATCAGTGATTCACATACAATATATCATTATAGAATCTTGTAACTCTTGTGAACTGCGCAAAGACAAATTCGAGGGAATTTATATATACACACAGTGAAAATTGTTGATAAGTTTGCGATTGCAAGTGCTCGAAACAACGAATAAATTAACCAAAATTAGCTACATTTACTCGTATACGCAATTCATTTCTGTGAAGTTTGAAACACTCAAGCCATATTCTATAGCCAAAAAGCTTTTTATCATACTTTAGGGGAACAGTAACTAACAACAGAGTGGCGGTCCTAAGATTTTGAATGCCCGAGGCAAGTTTTAATGTAGAGACCCTTCTAATATTTTTATATATACATATTACCAATATAAGCACTCAATATACATATAAAGGTATTTATATCAAATAACAAATAAATAAATAATTACATATTACAATATTACCTTAAAAGTTTATTCTAACATTATAAATATGATTAAGATATGGATACATTGTGGTTGTTAGTTCTTCGATACTTCACCGCTGAACTTGTAGACCATAAATTGGTAGTCTAGCCAATATAAACATATATTTAGGGTTAGGCCCTTTGTAATTGGGGGCCAGGGCGGCCGCCCCTCTGCCCCACCCTCGGGGCCGACAGCAGCGCATCAACTGTTGTATCCTTGCCACTTGCCAGCACGTCGAGCGGCGTCGGCATGTCGATCGGTGGCCTCATGTCGTCGGTGCCAGTGGCTGACAGTGTGTCATCACCTTCTCTGGCGCCCAACATCAAGAGGAGGATAAGTGTCACACCCGGATTTTAGGGTCCAAAACCCGGGCGCGAACATAATCATCAGGTGTGCTGGGACCAAGTCTCACACATATGATGAATCATGGCACAGGATCGAATGTCACATCTTTACTATATAACAGGAGTTCTATACAAAATAAATAATTACATTATAAGGAGACAACGGTCCAGCAACCCAAAGTTGACTGGGAGACAACGGCCTAGACCTCTCACGAACACATCGCAGCATCCTCCATGCGCCTCATCATGTGGTACCTGTTCTTGACCTGTGGGGGTGTGAGACAGTAAGAGTGAGCTCACATACGTTCATCGCTCAACAAGTTGTGGGGAATAATGTGCATGAACTCGCCAAAGGTGGGAGCTCACGTGAAGTGTAAGGCTTACCAAAGAGGATGGTTAGAGTTGAGCATTGCTTTTAAAGTTGGTCAAAATTTTATTAGCAGTTACTAAGTATAAGTAAATACCAACCCAATTAAGAAAAGTAGTAACATCACCTGCGATGCAATGCATATGACAAATTGAATTTAGTTCCATAAATTAATCATGTGAGGGTCCGAGCTACTCATGATCGTGAGCACGGCTAGTATACCAGTTTTACACTCTGCAGAGGTTGCGCATCTTTACCCACAAGTCATGTTACCCATCTGCCAAGGGATCGCGACTTCCCATACACCTCTACCGAGGAGGCGAGGCAGGGTAACACTACGAGGCCTTTACAAAGTTCCACTAGCTTCAGAAAACCCGCTACAGTTTATAGGAAGCTCCAATTCAGGGATCCCTTGCCTGACCGCCATCGCAGCAAAATCAACCAAGGACCTCCCTACACTGACCACTCCCCTACTGCCCTTGCCCCTTTCGGGTAAGGTAGTCCTCCATTAGCTTTCCTAATTAATCGGCCAAGGGCGTCCATAAACCCTTGTGGTAGCACTGTTTTCCCGGGTGGTCGCTCCATGTTCCAATTAACATAATGATCTTATCATGAACAGTAAATAACAACTGATAATAAAAGTGTAATCATGAATAATGTATCTCCATACCCAAAACCACATATAGCACTAGCAAGTACTACCCAAAAATATTGAGTGGTGAAACAAGGTATAAAGATAGACAAACTAGGGTAACCTATTAGGTCCCATTAAAATTAACCTATGCAGATCATTATGATTAATTAGAACATGAGTTGGTAAAAGAAGTGATCAAGGACACAACTTGCCTGGGACTTGAGATGCCAGGTACCAACTTGCTCTTCGGTGACTCATAACCTCGCGCTAGTCGTAGCAATACAAACAAACATGGTATAGGCAGAATTAACATCACACCAAACATAAGAATAAACTGCGTAATAATAATCTACGCGCCGTAACAAGATCGTGGGCTTGAGAGCCATTAAAATCGGAGTTACGGTTAAGGAGTTATGGTATTAAAAAGGCCTACGTGCGGAAGCAATTAAAGTAGGTCTTGAGTTAATTTTATAAAGATAATATAAGAAAATAATCAATTCAACTTTAATATTAATTATAACTTGACTAGGGATTATATTTTAATCAATTTATAATTTTGGACATGTTAGCTTTGATTTGGAAAAGTTAATCTAGTAGACATAGGATAAACAAGTATCTAATTATAAAAGTATGTGATATGGTACAATTAGGGCTAGTACTGTATGGGAAATTTTATTACAAAGCTATCACAACTTGAATGGGTCAAATCGAAGTTGAAATATGTAAGATATGAATTTTCAAAGTTTTCTGTGCATTTTATAGTAATTTTCATGCCTGAAATAAACTACAGGGGCCAAACTGTTAAAAACAGGACCCAATTGTAATACTTTTAGAACTATAAGGGACTGTGGGTTAGTTTTAATAAAACAAAGGGTCTCTTTTGAAAGAAGTGCACGGCGAAGGGGTATGGATGAATATCTGCCGTCCGATCAGATTCAACGACACAGATTAGAAGTTACTCATACCGAACCGGTATGCAATCCGAGCCACCCAACGAGCGATTGACGTCCCAGATTTAAAACAACCCAGAAACGATCTCGCTCGTCCGTCCACGATCAGTGGCCCAGATCAGATCAAAGTCCCGTGAACCGGTACTCGATTTCCACCGTTGGATGGAGATCAAATGGCCCGAGTTTTATCGCCCAGATCCAATCCGAACCACCCATTAAGATCCAACGGTCTCAAAGCTCACGGTCGAACCGTACGTGTGGCTTAATCTGGGGCGTTCATCGCTGAACCAAGGGCCACCGCATCGCCCCCAACTACACCCTGGCAGCCAGGCACCTCCCAGAGATGGTGGTGCTGCCGCGCGACGAGGTACGCCGATGAACGGCCGAATCAAAGCCGTGGCGCAAAATTGGTCACGGTTGGGTGCAACATACCGAGGAGGGTCATCCGAATTGATTAAATAGTTTCTCACCGGTAATGGAGGCAGCAACAGGGTCCCCCACGGCGTCACGCGGATCCGCGGCGGTGTTCTTTCTTCGGTGCGCAGTCCTAGTTATGCACGCCATGGCTCCCAGATTTGATGACCCAACGCCTGATTCGCTCAATTTCACGAAGCTCTCAATCCACCAGTCGAGGCCAGATCGACGGCGTAACCCGGACTCCATTGCGACGACGGCGGAATTGTGTGGTCGACGAACGCGGCGCTGTTCTCCCCCCATCCAACGGCGATGGTGGCTACGGCGCTTGCGCAACGGAGGTGGGCGCAGGCGGATGGGACGAGGGGCGGGGGGCGCGACGGTCGGCTATGGGTTGTGAGTCGAGGAGGGGTTGCTGCTTTGGCTTTTATAGCCCAGCAAAGATCTCGACTGGGATCTGGCCGTAACAACCATGCGACGACCGCAATTCTGTTCCGATTAACAGGGTGAAGAAGCTCCCGTGCTGGGGGGTACACATGTCTGTGGGTCTTATACTCCAAGCCAGGGAAGTCCGAGGAGGGGGAAGAAAGAACTCGGCCAGCCGAACTCCCCGACAATCATGGGCGAGCGCGCGGCAGTCTTCGCGGTGTTCTGTTGAAGAAGAAGCTGACACAGGCGGCCCCAACACGCGGAGGCACCAGCGCCAGAGGAGTGGATAGTGCGCGCATGGAGGTCGTTCCGATGGAGATGGGCCACGGTAGATTCTGCCCAAATAGGTCTTGTTTCCCCTTTTTCTTTATTATTTCCTATTTTCTTTCCTATTCTTTATTCTTTTGAATTTGAACTTCAAATTAATTCAATTCTAAGTTTTAACAAACAAAATAATCCTAGTATGATGTGATAATTATTTTATTATTTGAATAATATCGATGCATAATTCATGAGAGAGAGAAAAGAATAATTAACTCATCCGAAATTACAAATCTTTACGTTTATTAAAAGATTTTCAACTTTGACTTTTAGTTTTGAGACTCCAATCTATATTTGATAAAATAATAAAAAGAATATATATAATATTGCCACTTACTTATTTCCAAGAAATATTTACTAACCTAATAAAGTTCTTATTCATTTGTTTTCTCGTTTCAAGTTGAATCCTAGTTCCAATCTTTAACTCAAATATTTTGGACAAACTTTTTATGAAATTCCAAAGTTAGGATTTTGGGATGTTACAAATCCTACCCCCTTAAAAGAAATCTTGTCCTCGAGATTTGTAAGAGAAGGGATACAGAAGGATTGGTTTGTAATTCAACTTTTAGTCTATGGTTGTTTCAAAAGTCCAGAGTCTCAATTTTTTATAGTCAATAGTGGGTGATTAGGAGAGCGTAGGTATCCAGCTACCTATTATGTAGGATATAAGTGATGGGTAGGTTAGGGCAAGAATAGTCAGGGTAAGAAAGCTTATGGTAAGGAAGAACTCCGTGTTGGGTGATAATGCATCTGAATATTGAGTTTGATTTCTCTCCTTCCTTGACGAGGTTGATCTTTTCTTCTCTGGTCTTGGTCTCATTGATTCGAGGTTAATATATATCAGCAGGGTTGGGGAGTATGGTTAAGATAGACATGGATGAGATAGAGTACATGATGTAGGTCAGAAGTTTGTTTGATGTTAGGTAGGGATAGACTGATTATGCAATCCATCATGACTCTATTGGTTGGGTTAGCTCTTGGTTCTTATTCTAGAGTGGGATAAATATGCTAATTAGGGCAAGATGAATCCATAAGGATAAGGTAGAATCTTTTGAGGTCAGTGACATCTATTAGGATAAGATAAAATCTTTTCAAGATAAGATGAATCTATAAAGATAAGAGAGAATCGTTTAAGATGAGATGGATCTTATGAAGCTAGATATACTTTAATGGGGCATAATCTGTGTTGTCTATTTTATAAATATTCTCTTTTATGCCTAGATATATATGCAGATGTAATTGTGAACATTAATCCACAACCCATCACACTCAATCAAAGATCCAAATCACACAAATATCATAAGAACAAAACATTCAAATTCATAGATATCTATAAAAAATAGTTTTATTTTTGTTTCTTAAAAGTAGGTCTCCTATTCCTAAAGGTCACTTTAGGCACAGGATTTCAAAGTGTGAAATCCACATTTGTCTTTAGAAAAGAAAAGGTAAGAATAGTCAGAGTAAAGCGAAAATAGATGAGAGAAGATTAAGGAAAGTTTAGAAAGAATCAGAGTAGCAAAGGTAAGTAGACAATGGTTGTCCAGTTCTATATAGGTTTCGTCCTACAGTCAACATTTCTCTGATACCACTTCTGTCACACCCGGATTTTAGGGTCCAAAACCCGAGCGCGAACATAATCACCAGGTGTGCTGGGACCAAGTCTCACACATATGATGAATCATGGCACAGGATCGAATGTCACATCTTTACTATATAACAGGAGTTCTATACAAAATAAATAATTACATTATAAGGAGACAACGGTCCAGCAACCCAAAGTTGACTGGGAGACAACGACCTAGACCTCTCACGAACACATCGCAGCATCCTCCATGCGCCTCATCATGTGGTACCTGTTCTTGACCTATGGGGGGTGTGAGACAGCAAGAGTGAGCTCACATACGTTCATCGCTCAACAAGTTGTGGGGAATAATGTGCATGAACTCGCCAAAGGTGGGAGCTCACGTGAAGTGTAAGGCTTACCAAAGAGGATGATTAGAGCTGAGCATTGCTTTTAAAGTTGGTCAAAATTTTATTAGCAGTTACTAAGTATAAGTAAATACCAACCCAATTAAGAAAAGTAATAACATCACCTGCGATGCAATGCATATGACAAATTGAATTTAGTTTCATAAATTAATCATGTGAGGGTCCGAGCTGCTCATGACCGTGAGCACGGCTAGTATACCAGTTTTACACTCTGCAGAGGTTGCGCATCTTTACCCACAAGTCATGTTACCCATCTGCCAAGGGATCGCGACTTCCCATACACCTCTACCGAGGAGGCGAGGCAGGGTAACACTACGAGGCCTTTACAAAGTTCCACTAGCTTCAGAAAACCCGCTACAGTTTATAGGAAGCTCCAATGCAGGGATCCCTTGCCTGACTGCCATCGCAGCAAAATCAACCAAGGACCTCCCTACACTGACCACTCCCCTACTGCCCTTGCCCCTTTCGGGTAAGGTAGTCCTCCACTAGCTTTCCTAATTAATCAGCCAAGGACGTCCATAAACCCTTGTGGTAGCACTGTTTTCCCGGGTGGTTGCTCCATGTTCCAATTAACATAATGATCTTGTCATGAACAGTAAATAACAACTGATAATAAAAGTGTAATCATGAATAATGTAGCTCCATACCCAAAACCACATATAGCACTAGCAAGTACTACCCAAAAATATTGATTGGTGAAACAAGGTATAAAGATAGACAAACTAGGGTAACCTATTAGGTCCCATCAAAATTAACCTATGCAGATCATTATGATTAATTAGAACATGAGTGGGTAAAAGAAGTGATCAAGGGCACAACTTGCCTAGGACTTGAGATGCCAGGTACCAACTTGCTCTTCGGTGACTCGTAACCTCGCGCTAGTCGTAGCAATAAAAACAAACATGGTATATGCATAATTAACATCACACCAAACATAAGAATAAACTGCGTAATAATAATCTACGCGCCGTAACGAGATTGTGGGCTTGAGAGCCATTAAAATCAGAGTTACGGTTAAGGAGTTATGGTATTAAAAAGGCCTACGTGCGGAAGCAATTAAAAGTAGGTCTTGAGTTGATTTTATAAAGATAATATAAGAAAATAATCAATTCAACTTTAATATTAATTATAACTTGACTAGGGATTATATTTTATTCAATTTATAATTTTGGACATGTTAGCTTTGATTTGGAAAAGTTAATCTAGTAGACATAGGATAAACAAGTATCTAATTATAAAAGTATGTGATATGGTACAATTAGGGCTAGTACTGTACAGGCAATTTTATTACAAAGCTATCACAACTTGAATGGGTCAAATCGAAGTTGAAATATGTAAGATATGAATTTTCAAAGTTTTCTGTGCATTTTATAGTAATTTTCATGCCTCAAATAAACTATAGGGGCCAAACTGTTAAAAACAGGACCCAACTGTAATACTTTTAGAACTATAAGGGACGGTGGGTTAGTTTTAATAAAACAAAGGGTCTCTTTTGAAAGAAGTGCACGACGAAGGGGTATGGATGAATATCTGCCGTCCGATCAGATTCAACGGCACAGATTAGAAGTTACTCATACCGAACCTGTATGCAATCCGAGCCACCCAACGAGCGATTGACGTCCCAGATTTAAAACAACCCAGAAACGATCTCGCTCGTCCGTCCACGATCAGTGGCCCAGATCAGATCAAAGTCCCGTGAACCGGTACTCGATTTCCACCGTTGGATGGAGATCAAATGGCCCGAGTTTTATCGCCCAGATCCAATCCGAACCACCCATTAAGATCCAACGGTCTCAAAGCTCACGGTCGAACCGGTACGTGTGGCTTAATCTGGGGCGTTCATCGCTGAACCAAGGGCCACCGCATCGCCCCCAACTACACCCCGGCAGCCAGGCACCTCCTAGAGATGGTGGTGCTGCCGCGCGACGAGGTACGCCGGTGAACGGCCGAATCAAAGCCGTGGCGCAAAATTGGTCACGGTTGGGCGCAACATACCGAGGAGGGTCATCCGAATTGATTAAATAGTTTCTCACCGGTAATGGAGGCAGCAACAGGGTCCCCCACGGCGTCACGTGGATTCGCGGCGGTGTTCTTTCTTCGGTGCGCAGTCCCAGTTATGCACGCCATGGCTCCCAGATTCGACGACCCAACGCCTGATTCGCTCAATTTCACGAAGCTCTCGATCCACCAGTCGAGGCCAGATCGACGGCGTAACCCAGACTCCATTGCGACGACGGCGGAATTGTGTGGTCGACGAACGCGGCGCTGTTCTCCCCCCATCCAACGGCGATGGTGGCTACGGCGCTTCGCAACGGAGGTGGGCGCAGGCGGATGGGACGAGGGGGGCGCAACGGTCGGCTATGGGTTGTGAGTCGAGGAGGGGCTGCTGCTTTGGCTTTTATAGCCCAGCGAAGATCTCGACTGGGATCTGGCCGTAACAACCATGCGACGACCGCAATTCCATTCCGATTAACAGGGTGAAGAAGCTCCCGTGCTGGGGGGTCCACATGTCTGTGGGTCTTATACTCCAAGCCAGGGAAGTCCGAGGAGGGGGAAGAAAGAACTCGGCCAGCCAAACTCCCCGACAATCGCGGGCGAGCGCGCGGCAGTCTTCGCGGTGTTCTATTGAGGAAGAAGCTGACACAGGCGGCCCCACCACGCGGAGGCACCAGCGCCAGAGGAGTGGATAGTGCGCGCGTGGAGGTCGTTCCGATGGAGATGGGCCATGGTAGATTCGACCCAAATAGGTCTTGTTTCCCAAATAGGTCTTCTTTATTGTTTCCCCAAATAGGTCTCGTCTAACAATAAGCCAGGCGCACCGCCGACACGTTGCGGTGCACGACGCTCGCTTCTGCTCCTCACCCACCTAGTGTCCTTCCCCACAGACTCAGCACAGGGCGAAGTCGAGGCGCTCTTGAGGTGGAAGAATAGCCTACCGCTGTGGCTCGTGGACGTGCTTGCCTCATGGTCAACGGCTCCGCAGTCACCACGATGCACGCGCCATTCATGTGGCGCGACGTCTGGTGCGACTTCCTCAGTGGCTCAGCCACGTCCTGCTTGGCTGCGGTGAGGCTCGACATTACAATGATGCAGGAGGGATAGACGACCAACGTGTTTGATCTCCCTCGAGCGGTGGTGGTGGATGGGGGCAAACTGATTGCCTTCCTTGATTGGGAGGCCAATGTGGTGGAAGGATCAAAGGTTGAGGTCGTCGTGTAGGAGGACAGGCTTCGATGGAGACTCGCCGCTAGCCGGCGACACCATCGCATTGACGGAGCCTTGTGGTTGGGGTCAAGGCTAGGGCACGAGAGTGGACGGAGAGGTGGATGGGCGGTGGGAGAGATTAGTTGTGCGTAGATGGGGGATGAGAATCGCTCCATACGAAAGGCATGACGTGGAAGGACATCGCACGATGAAAATCTCATGTTAGTAGCGAATTAATGGCAGAGGTGAAGGGAATGCATGTAAGTTTATTTTATTTTTGTTGTCCTTATTCATCTATATATATATATAAGTTTATTAGATTGTTAGACGAGACACTGAAAGTCGCCTAGAGAGGGGTGAATAGACGAAACATGTAAATTATAAACTTTGAACACGAACTTCACCCAGGGTTAGGATTAGAAACAAATTATAATGAATGTGGAGTGTGGAAGAGAGTTTTTCTTGCTATGAGTTACTCAATCAATGCGGATGACTTTGGGAGCTAACTCAAAAGATTGTGAGCAAGATAACTTAGAGAGAGGGGAGGGGAAGAATCAAATCGAACGGTGATGATCAAGTTGTCGGCGTTTCGGACCCGCGAGAACCGTCAACCGACCAGTAAATTTGTTGCTACGTGTCTCTGCCCAGATGGGTTGATGCAAGATGGAACACAAGAGGGAAATGTGGCTTATGTTATCTTGCATCGGGGTGCTTGTAGTAGGGGTTACAAGCGTCGTGAGGGAGAGAGTCCCTGCGTGCTGCCTGTCTCGTCTGCCCCGCCTGTCCTCGACGTCCAACGTTGTCAGTGTTGCAGCGTCTGTCCACGACGTCCAACATTGTCAGTGTTGCAACGTCTATCTCCGACGTGCCTTAGGAAGGCCCTGGACATCCCCTTTTATAGATACAAGGAGATGCCCAGCTGTACAAGAGGGTGTAGCTATGTGCTATCATGGCTGGCGGAGAAGCACCTTGAGCCCTGTACACGAGCTAACGTGGTCGTCGGAGAAGTGCCTTGAGCCCTGTAGAAGCACAGCTGTCGGCGCGGCATGGATCCTGCTGACGTTGTCTTGCTTCCGTAGGGGGTTGAGAGCGATCCGACGTCATGGGCGCACGCGGGGAACCATCATTACCTGTTGCCGGAGTAACCTTAGATGGGACACCGGTCTTGTTCCTTCATAGCCTAGGGCAGCTAGCTAGGAGTAGGGTAATGATGTATCCCCTGTAGCGCAGTTGGTCCGAGGCCCAGGTCGGGCGAGGCGGAGACTTCTCCTGAGGCCGAGGCTGGGCTCAGGCGAGGTTGTGATTCCTCCCGAGGCCAAGGCTGAGGCCGAGGCCTGGGGTCGGGCGAGGCGGAGATCTTCTTCCGAGGCTGAGGCTTAGGCCGAGGCCTGAGGTCGGGCGAGGCGGAGCTCCCTGTTGCGCCCGAGGCCAAACTCGTGGGAGATCGTGACTCCGTTTTATCTTGGTAGTTGGCACAGTAGCCGGAGCAGGGCGAACAACGATGTTTTCCTGTCAGATCGGTCAGTAAAGGGGTGAAGTGACTGCGATCACTTCGACCTTGCCGACTGAGGCACACGTGTCAGGATAAGGTGTCAGGCGATCCTCGCATTAAATGCGCATGCGATACGGTCGGCTGGTAATGCGATTTGGCCAAGGTCGCTGCACGACAAAGTCTGCCCAAGCTGGGCTTCGGGCAAGCCAAGGGTGCGTCTGCTGGCTGAGGGGACCCTCGGGCGAGGCATGAATCCGTCCGGGACTACTGTTCTCGCCCGAGGCTGGGCTCGGGTGAGGTCGCGTGTGGCGGAACTTCCCGAATTATTCCAACTTAAGTGCCGAAGTCCCGCCTTAGAGGCTAGACCACACTTAAATGGGAATAACTCATCAATCCCTCGGATCTAGTCCGACAAGGCCACTGACAGGATCAAGTACCACAATCTCACTCGATGGTGAGTCACAGAGCAAATACAATAAAGCATAAAACCATGCATAGGGGAGTATTAAATTATTACATCATCATCAGAGTTTTTGCAAATGTAGTCATCATTGTTCGAAGTGCAGCGGAATAAAACTAACGGTAAGTAAACAGAGAGATGGGGAAGCCTGTCCCATCACTCCTCATGCTCCTCCTCGGCCAAGGTAGGGTCCCACTCGACATTCCAACCCGGTGGCAAGATGGACGACCAAGTCACTTCAGCAACCATGTCCTCCAGAGAACCTGTAAAAATTATGCCGCAAGCAAGGCTGAGAATACTAATACTCAGCTAGACTTACCCGGTGTGAGGAGTCTACTCCTCTACCTCTAGACATGCAGTTGTTTGGCTGTGGGGTTTGGTTACCAAAAGCACTAGCTGAGTTTCTAAATCAAGTTTTTAACTTTGTCAATTTAAGTGTGACTATCTTAAGGCTAAATGTGTACTATCTACTCATACATGGTAGCAAACATTTTTAGCAATCAACATCTTGTATCATCTCATCATTTTCCACTTGTTACTCAATGCAGTACAATGGATCAAGCAGTCTCATTAGCTGCGAGAAGCAGACAATTCAAATCGAGTTTTTATCCTTGCAAGGTAAACCTAAACACACGACATGCAGGGGCACTCCGTCCCCACACACATCAACCGTCCCCATCGATTCCCTGGCAACAGATCAGGGCTCACCGCCTTGGCGTACAATGCCTCACTGACCCCGACTGCCGTCGTGCAGTGACCGCACTTGTACCCACCACAACCGGAATGGGAGACCACATCTCAGGTCGCGTGAGGGGATATGTCTGCGGGCAGGTTCACTCAGGTACTAGGCTTACCGATTTACCATATTTCTCGGTATGTGTTTAGTACGTTCAAATGCTTGACATAGGTATCCGCACGTTAATCCTTATTCCAATTTCCCACCTCGTAGACAACCAATCCCCATGGATTGTTGTCCACAGGCTAGTATCATGAGGATATGAAAGTGGGTACAACCAATTCCTGATCTTGCACGAGTGCTAGAAAAATCACTCGACTTCTACCGAGATCCTAATTAATAAAGCAGCTACTCGACCTAGCATACTAGTATTCATCTCAACAGGATTCCTGAGATCATGCAACTATGGTTTCAAACAACTCCTACACTTAAGTACACAATCAATCCTACAATCCTTAAGTATATTAAAATAGCATAAATAACAGGTTATGCATAAACCGGGACTTGCCTTCCAAGGCTGTGGCAGGCAGATCCTCTGGTGCAGGCTCAGGTGCTGGATCCGGGGCTACCTCCTGAGCAGCTCCTTGCTCCGGCACGAGGACGTACTCTCCGTCAGTAAGGTTACAGTCTATCGAAATGCAATGAACATGTATGTCATGATTATGCAGGATTTAATAACATTATGCTAAGAGAAGAAAAACTAAGTTAATGAGTAACTTAGGGTTTCTGGGTCATACGTGGCTTTTAGTGGTTTATGCTTATCACTCTAGGTTTAGGTTTTGTTAGGGCTAGGCATAGTGAATTGGTATTGCCTTTATATATTTCAGTGGACAGGTTAATAAGGGTTTTAGGATGACACTAATTCCTATTATTCATTTTCCCTTTCTTTATTTTCTATTTATGGTTTCTAGTGTAGGGTTGAACTACAACAGTGGTTTAACTTTTTCCAAAAATTCTGTAACAATTACAGTGGGTTGCCATTGGTCATTATAGCCTGTTCTAGGAATTTGAGGTTTAAGGTAAAAAGGCTATGCTTTAGACAAAAATAACAAAAGTTGTGTAAAATGGGCCACTTTGCACTACATCTCTTAATTAGGGGTGGGTTCTGTCCTAAGGGTTATTTTTGTTGGCATCTAATAGTAATAATAAGCTTCTGTGCCAAAGATCACAGAAAGCTAAGGGATGATTATTTAGTTATGATTTTCTAAAGTTTAATGCCAAAAAGGCACTTTCTACTACATTGTTATTTGAAAAATGTCAAACAGCAGATTTCATATTTTTCCTAAGTTTTTAATAACAAAACATTAATTATCCCAAGGGTTGGGGTGTTTTCACCTTGGGGTTATTTTTGTAGGGTTTTTCTAAGTTTTCCTTGTTTTCTTAAAATAAAAGGGATCCTACTTATTTTATACAAGACCAGGGTATAATAGATTTTTCTAGTGATCTAAATTGAATAAGTACTCTAAAAAAATAGGGGTGCCCTCTGGTTCATCATTTTAATCACCTTTTTCATTTTTCTTTATCTTAAGCATATTGTAGAATAAATGGCAAAAGCTACCTTAATGGGGTGGACAGAGAGGTTTAGCATTTTTAAACAGGTAAGTAGGTGGATATAAACTTCTCCAAATTTTCCTAACCCTAGTCAAATAGTGCAACTATTTTTCTTCCTATTATTTAGCTTTTGGCCAAAACAATAATTAAATCAGAACCCTAAAGTTTTCTTTAGTACATAAGGGTTTTATATTTTTCCTAAGTAGTTTACATTATTTAAAGTCTGACAAAATTGGTTTGACTAAATTTGGATGAATAAAACAGAAGTTATGGATTATTCAATTTCTGTCAAAATTTAAATCAGATTTAAATAAGGGTTTCCTGGAAAACTACTTTGCACCGAAGACCCTGGGTTTAATCTAAATCAACCCACTCAAATCTACCCCTGCACCACTATTCCCCTGAGTCACTGACAGTTCAAAAAGCCCCCTGACCTTTCCTTCTTCTTCCCCGAGGTCCTTCCCCTAATGTAAACAGTACCCGCGGGAAAGAAAAGGGCGGCGCGGCTTACCGGCGGCGAGAGGGGTCCGGCGAGGGGAGGGGTTGGCTCGGGGAGGCTCTGGCGGTCACAGCGATGTACGGCTCGACGGCGGGGATGGCCGGAATCGCTCGGTCCACGTGCGCAGGCGGGTGTCCTCGTCAGCGGCGGTTGTGCCGGCCAAATCACGGCGATCTAGTTCAATCCATTGGCACGGTGAGCTTCACGGGGTGATGTAGAGGCTAGCTGTGCCTTGAATCGAAAAATGGCGCAGTGGCTTACCCGGTCTACGCTCGCCGGCGGTCGGAGGGAGTCCGGCGACCGTGGACTAGCCTCTCCGGCGAAGCAGACTTCGATTCCTCGCTCGGGGAGCTTCACCGAGGTGTGCTCAGTCCTCTTCGAGGGTCGGACGGGGCTGGGAAAGGCTTGGTTGGTCGGTCTACGGCGACAGGGGCTCAGGTGGCCGCGGACACGCCGTGCATAGGCAACCGACGGTGAGTTTGAGCTCCGGTGAGGTTGAGCGCGTGCAGAGGGGTGTGGTCGACGCCTGAGTGGGCTTTATAGGCGTGGGCGCGAGCCATGGCGTCGGCTGGCCTTTGGCGCGACGCGGGGCGCGCGCGGGCGTGCTCTGGCGTGCGCAGAGCGCGTCGAACACGTGGAGGTTTTCTTCTGCCCGTGTTCCACAGCTCGCCCAAGTCACAAACGTGCGAATCTTGGCAAAAATCCGGCGCGAGTCTTTTCCTGGCACCTAGAGCTGTCTCTCATCTGTGAGTCGCCATGGCAGATATGCCCTAGGTAGGGAGATCTTTGGACGCCAAATCAGGTATGTCTCCCTGCCCACCTCGCGACAAAAACGATGCCAAGGCATGTCAAACGTCAAGGGCTCGGGCTCAACTTTTTCCAGGGGGTGCCCTAGGTGGTATGCCACATTTTTGGTATAGAACATAGTTGGTTTTGGTGCCATCTTCAAGGTGAACACGGTTGATCTTTAGAGTAGGTGTAGTTTTTGACTTAGAGAGAATTAGAGAGCTCTAGCTCTCTCTCTACTTAGGGATTGGATTTGGGATTTCTTAAGGGGTCTTTTAGCAATGTTTCCTCTCTATAATTGTAGGTTAATAAGTTACCTAACTTTGTGCTAAAGGTTTGGTCATGACTTGCACCTTTGCTTAAACTCTCCCCTTTAACCAAGGTGCTTAGAAGATAGGATTCAAGATAGGTCTAGGGTTTACTCCCCCCCCCTTGTCCAAAGTGATAAGTGCACACAACTTGGGTAATGCTTTTGGTCATCCTCATCTCTTGGTTAAAACCTAGCCCCCAAGGCTCTTACACTTTGCTCCTTAAGTTTCCTCCACAGGTGATCATAGTCATTAGTGTATAGGTGTGCCCTAGCCATGGTAACACCTGAGGTGTTACAGCCCTCCCCCCTTAAAGGAATCTCGTCCCAAGATTTTAGGCAGAGTCCTCTAGAGGGGTGCTAAGAAAGCGCGTGGGTGTGCTATTCCTTCTTTTACTCAAGTTTCTCTTGTCAACTGCTCTTCGAATGTCATTCTCTTTGCAACTTCAGAAGGAAGCCCTTTTTAAGTTAAATCCACAACTTAGAGTATCCTTGTTATCTATGTTTTTCTTATAATTGTATTCAAAGGGCAGGTGGGGGTGGGGTTTTGGGGTTACGTACCGACTCCTTTGGGCAGAAAGTCGGGGAAGCGAGAGCGTAGAAAATCCTCAGTTTCCCATGTAGCTTCTTCTACTGAATGGTGACTTCACTGAACCTTATACATTCTGATTGATTTTGCCCGCGTTGACCTTTCTTTCTGATCCAATACCTTGACGGGGTACTCTTGATAGGACAAGTCTGGTTCTATCTCAATGTCTAGTTCAGGTAGCACTTCGGTAGGTAGGCGAACACATTTCCGCAGCTGAGACACATGAAATACATTGTGAACTGCTGACATGTGAGGTGGCAATTCCAATTGATAGGCTATGGGTCCACAACTTGCTTTGATCTCATAGGGTCCAATGTAGCGAGGAGCTAACTTGCCCTTAATTCCGAATCTCTGGACACCCTTAGTGGGTGATACCTTAAGATAAACATGATCTCCCACTTCAAACTGTAGAGGCTTCCGCCTCTTGTCATGATAGCTCTTTTGCCTGGCCTGAGCAGCTTCTAAGTTCTTTGTAATAACCCGGACCTTTTCCTCTGCCTCAAGTACCAAATCTGGCCCAAATATTTCCATTTCTCCTGCTTGAGACCAATTCATCGGGGTTCTGCATCTTCTCCCATATAAAGCTTCAAAAGGTGCCATCTTTAGACTGGACTGGTAGCTGTTATTATAAGAAAACTCTGCCAAGGAAAGACACTTGTCCCAATCTTTTCCGTAGTGCAGTACACATGCCCTTAACATATCTTCCAAAATCTGGTTTACCCTTTCTGTCTGGCCATCTGTTTGGGGATGGTATACTGAGCTTCGTATTACATGGGTCCCAAGTGATTCTTGCAGCTGCTCCCAAAAGCGTGCCACAAACAGTGCTCCTCTGTCAGATACAATGGTCTTTGGAATACCATGCAATCGCATTATTTGATCAACATAAATTTCTGCATACTTCTCTGTCTTGTGGGTGGTATGCACTGGTAAGAAATGAGCAGTCTTGGTCAATCTGTCCACAATAACCCAAATGGAATCATGGTGACTGGAGGTATTGGGCAATCCTACGATAAAGTCCATGCAAATGTCCTCCCATTTCTAAGATGGTATGGGAAGGGGTTGCAAAGGGCCTGCTGCCTTCAAATGACTGGCTTTGATTCTCTGGCAGGTGTCGCACTCAGATATGTACTTGGCAATTTCCCTCTTCATTTTGGTCCACCAGTATAAAGATCTGAGATCATGATACATCTTGTTGCTACCCGGGTGCATGGAGAATTTTGAAAGGTGAGCTTCATCCAATATCTTCTTTCTGAGCTCAGGGTCCTTGGGAACAACCAATCGATCTCCAAACCATAGGATTCCCTTGCTGTCCTGACGAAAGCACTTGTATTTTTCTGCCTTCTGCTTGATCATTTCTTGGATAACCTGAACACCCTTGTCTTCAATCTGTGCCCTGACTATTTGCTCTTGTAATGTGGGCTCCACCGAGATGTAACTTAAATCACCTGAAGAAACCACTTCCAGGTTCAACTTGCACAATTCATCACACAGGGTGGTAACTCTTGCATCCATGTTCATACAATTGCACTGGGCCTTTCTGCTCAAGGCATCTGCCACAACATTTGCTTTGCCCGGATGGTAGTGCACCTCCAAATCATAATCCTTGATTAACTCCAACCATCTCCTCTGCCTCATGTTCAGATCTGCCTGAGTGAAGATGTATTTGAGACTCTTGTGATCAGTGTAGATGTTACAGCGAGCTCCCATCAGCTAGTGTCTCCATATCTTAAGAGCATGAACCACAGCTGCCAACTCCAGATCATGTGTAGGGTAGTTCTGCTCATGGGGTCTGAGTGCTCGGGAAGCATAAGCAATGACTCTGTTATCTTGCATTAAGACACATCCCAATCCCGTACCAGAAGCATCACAATAAACTTCAAATGGCTTGGTGTTGTCAGGTTGAGCCAGTACCGGGGCTGTTGTCAAATGATGCCTCAAGGTATGGAAGGCGTCTTCGCACTTTTGGCTCCAATCATACTTGACTCCCTTCTTCAACAGTTCAGTCATTGGCTTGGCAATCCTGGAGAAATCCGGAATAAATCGTCGATAATACCCGGCCAAACCCAGAAAACTCCGAATCTGCCTCACTGTAGTCGGGGGTTTCCAATCCATTACCTCTTGTACCTTCTCAGGATCAACTGATATCCCATCCTGAGAAATTGTGTGACCTAAGAATTTAATCTCCTTCAGCCAGAATTCACATTTAGACAACTTGGCATACAACTGATGATCACGCAGCCTCTGCAGTACAGTATGCAAATGCTTGGTGTGCTCGGCTTCATTCTTGGAATACACCAGAATATCGTCAATCAAAATGACCACGAATTTGTCCAACTCTGGCATGAATACTGAGTTCATCAAGTACATAAAATAAGCCGGGGCGTTGGTCAGCCCAAAAGACATCACCAAAAATTCATAGAGCCCATATCTGGTTGAGAAAGCCGTTTTGGGAATATCACTAGTACGGATCTTGATCTGATGGTAACCCGAACGAAGGTCTATTTTGGAGAAGACCTTGGCTCCCACCAACTGATCGAACAATACATCAATGCGGGGCAGTGGATATTTGTTCTTAATGGTCACCGCATTGAGAGGGCGGTAGTCAACACACATTCTCAAACTCTCATCCTTTTTCTTCACGAACAAGGCAGGACATCCCCATGGTGAAGTACTTGGGCGAATAAACCCCTTGTCCAACAACTCCTGCAGTTGCTTTTTCAATTCTGCTAATTCCGCAGGAGGCATCCTATAGAGTCTCTTAGAGATAGGAGCAGTCCCGGGTTGTAATTCAATGGCGAACTCAATGTCTCTATCCGGTGGCATTCCCGGTAATTCATCCGGAAAAACATCTGGGTAGTTACAGACCACTAGGATCTTTTCCACTGGGGATTCTATCATAACGAAGGCACAAGAACGGGTACATCCCCGGTCGGGCAAATATAATGTGGTTTTACCACAGGTTGGTGAGTGCACTTCAATGGCCCTAGCTGCAATATCAATCACAGCCTGGTGTTTGGTCAACCAGTCAGTTCCCAATATGATATCCACACTATCCAAACCCAAAATGAGGTTGGTTTTAATTATCAGACTACCAAACTTTATAGGCACATTCTTGTTGATTTGGTAGGTGGCAACCCTGCCTCCTGGTGTTGAAATTGTAATGCCCCCATTGGTGTGGTGAAAAGGCAACTGGCACTTGGCACTAAATTTGGCACTGATAAAACTATGCGATGCACCAGAATTAAAAAGAGTAATAGCAGGATAATTCAAAACTGTAAAGATACCAGTCATGACGGGTGCTCCCTCTGGAATATCAGCCATGGTAGTGAAGTTCAGCCTGCCCTGCCTCACTTGCACCTTCTGTCTCTTGCCTTGATTCTGATTAGCATTCTGCCCCTGCCTTTGTTGGTTCCTGGGGCAATTCTTGGCATAATGTCCGGTGTTGCCGCATGTAAAACACCTGTTGTCATTTGCCTGGCGATACTGCTGCTGCTGATTGTTCATCTGAGCTGGAAACTGGGTGTGGTTGGGTGCCTGCTGCTGCTGCTGTGGTCGGATCACCCATCGCCCTTGCTGCTGCTGAGGTCCCCTATTCTGAGTGTCAGACACAATCTTGAAGCGCTGTGGCTGAGCTGAGGGTCCTGCCACAGGGGTCTTCCTCTTCTTTTCTGCCTGACGAGCTGTGATGTAGTCCTCCTGGGAGATAGCCATGTTGACCAACTCATTGTAGCTGTTGGCCCTGACGGTGTTGAGACGGTCACGGAGCTTAGTGCTGAGCCCCCTAATGAACCTGTCTCTCTTCTTCTCGTCCGTATCTGCATGATATCTAGCATACTGGCGCAGGTCATTAAAAGCCTGGGCATACTGCAATACTATTCTGTTGCCCTGAGTGAGTGCCAGAAACTCGTTGAGCTTTCGGTCCATAATCCCGGCTGGTATGTGGTGTCCCCTAAAAGCTGCCTTGAACTCTCTCCAATCCACCTCTCGGTCCTCTGGCTGCATAGCAAGAAAATGGTCCCACCAAGTCCTTGCGGGTCCGCGAAGCTGCTAGGTGGCGAACCTGACTTTAGTGACCTCTGAACAAGCTCCATGGAGTAGCGGGAATTTGTATTCCACTACTCTCAACCATACATCTGCATCAAGTGGGTCCTCTGCCCTTGTGAACAATGGAGGCTGGGTACTGAGGAACTCCTGGTAGGTAGCTGCCGCGGGGTGACGCTGATGATCTCCACCACCATAGTGCTGAGGTGGTGGCTGACATTGAGCTAGCTGCCTCAAGATCTCATTCTGCTGAGCCATTAGCTCCTGCAGAGTGGGAGGCAGTGGCGGCGGTGGAGGAGCGCACTCATTCTGACCGCGACGTTGTCTCCCGGCCATCTGAAAAATCACATATATGCTTAATACCATATCTTCAAGTTCAAGGTTTAATCGCGGTGAAGGAGCCAAAGGTGAATTGATAGATTTCGACATAAACAAAAGGATTTCAAAAGGCATAACTTTCCTTCCAACTTAAAAATTAACAGCATCCATCCACTTATGCTTCCAAAAGAGTTTATCATGATTACATCAATGTCCCAAAAAGACTCAACTCTATCTAGCCTAGTACCCCAAAGGTGCAAAAGCTAAGCTAGCTGTGAGGAGTCCTACCATCACCGACTTCTAACTCCATCCTTGATACCTAGTGAGCGAACGAGGCAACACTCGACTCGGGGGAAGGTGGTCTCCCTGAGCCAGCAGTGTCCAAGCTGGAGGCAGGCTCCTCTCCTCCCTCAATGTTGACGTCCTCATTGGCCTCCATGTCCTGGATCTCCTGGTGATGCATATCCAGCTGCTCATTAGCCTCAGCAAGCTGCTGCTGGGTGTTAATGAGCTGATCCTCGAGAACCTCGATGGTGTTCTCCCTGGTACCCACTAATTCCTCCAGCTCTTGGATCTCATTGGATAGCTGCTCCACCTGCAGGTCCTTTTCCACCATCTCAGTGGACAAATCAACCACAAGCTCCTCTCTGTTGTCCAGGGTGATCTTTGTTGCCTCCAACAATGCCATCAAATGGGACATCGCCTCACCACGCATCACTTGCAGACGGTACAGAGCATTCATGCACCGTACGGTCAAGTGCGCAGTCTGACCTAGGTAGATAGCCCAGATGTCCTTGGCATGCTCCACCCGATCCTTCCACATTGGGTCGTCCTCCCTTTCCGTGGGGAACAAGCCAATGGGGTGGGTAGACAGCTCCAAGGGATGGAATCCACAGAAAGTGGTCAACCCGTGCAGAGCAATCGCCTCGATCGTGTCCTCAGCCCGGTATCCAAAAGACTCAGAGTCCAGTGAACACCAGCCTGGCTGTAGGGGATGAGGCTCCAGGGTCATCCTCACCCTACAGCGGGGCACTCGGTGCTTCTCGAACTGCTGCACCGCGTACTGAGGAGGTGTCGTGTATCCGGCCCTCTGAAGTACCTCCCACAAAATGCGGGGAAAGCCCTCTCGTGCAAGCCCGTCAGTGTGGGACAATGCATTTCCGTCATCTGAGGATCCATGGGAAGTCATCTGTGGACGGTTTAGCGTAAGTAAAAGAAAAAGAATTATAAAAAGAACAAGAAAAATAAGACTCAGCTTCTCTTTAATTAAAACAAAATGGTACTGGGGAACTTAGTTGGTCATAATTTAAGTTCTTACTAAATTTTCCATTTGTTTAATTTAAGAATGCATGCATGCTCGTCCTGAACGACCTCACAGCAATGTAAAAGGAATAGGGAAGAACTCCCGTCCCTTAAAGTGGCCTGTAGGGCCTAATCACTTAGCCACCTAGCTGCCCGAATTATTCCAACTTAAGTGCCGAAGTCCCGCCTTAGAGGCTAGACCACACTTAAATGGGAATAACTCGTCAATCCCTCGGATCTAGTCCGACAAGGCCACTGACAGGATCAAGTACCACAATCTCACTCGATGGTGAGTCACAGAGCAAATACAATAAAGCATAAAACCATGCATAGGGGAGTATTAAATTATTACATCATCATCGGAGTTTTTGCAAAAGTAGTCATCATTGTTCGAAGTGCAGCGGAATAAAACTAACGGTAAGTAAACAAAGAGATGGGGAAGCCTGTCCCATCACTCGTCATGCTCCTCCTCGGCCGAGGTAGGGTCCCACTCGACAGTCCAACCCAGTGGCAAGATGGACGGCCAAGTCACTCCAGCAACCATGTCCTCCAGAGAACCTGTAAAAATTATGCCGCAAGCAAGGCTGAGTATACTAATACTCAGCTAGACTTACCCGGTGTGAGGAGTCTACTCCTCTACCTCTAGACATGCAACTGTTTGGCTGTGGGGTTTGGTTGCCAAAAGTACTAACTGAGTTTCTAAATCAAGTTTTTAACTTTGTCAATTTAAGTGTGACTCTCCTAAGGCTAAATGTGTACTATCTACTCGTACATGGTAGCAAACATTTTTTGCAATCAACATCTTGTATCATCTCATCATTTTTCCACTTGTTACTCAATGCAGTACAATGGATCAAGCAGTCTCATTAGCTGCGAGAAGCAGACGATTCGAATCGAGTTTTTATCCTTGCAAGGTAAACCTAAACACACGACATGCAGGGGCACTCCGTCCCCACACACATCAACCGTCCCTATCGATTCCCTGGCAACAGATCAGGGCTCACCGCCTTGGCGTACAATGCCTCACTGACCCCGACTGCCGTCGTGCAGTGACCACACTTGTACCCACCATAACCGGAATGGGAGACCACGTCTCAGGTCGCGTGAGGGGATATGTCTGCGGGTAGGTTCACTCAGGTACTAGGCTTACCGATTTACCATATTTCTCGGTATGTGTTTAGTACGTTCAAACGCTTGACACAGGTATCCACACGTTAATCCTTATTCCAATTTCCCATCTCGTAGACAACCAATCCCCATGGATTGTTGTCCACAGGCTAGTATCATGAGGATATGAAAGTGGGTACAACCAATTCCTGATATCACGCGAGTGCTAGAAAAATCACTCGACTTCTACCGAGATCCTAATTAATAAAGCAGCTACTCGACCTAGCATACTAGTATTCATCTCAACAGGATTCCTGAGATCATGCAACTATGGTTTCAAACAACTCCTACACTTAAGTGCACAATCAATCCTACAATCATTAAGTATATTAAAATAGCATAAATATCAGGTTATGCATAAACCGGGGCTTGCCTTCCAAGGCTGTGGTAGGCAGATCCTCTGGTGCAGGCTCGGGTGCTGGATCCGGGGCTACCTCCTGAGCAGCTCCTTGCTCCGGCACGAGGACGTACTCTCCGTCAGCAAGGTTACAGTCTATCGAAATGCAATGAACATGTATGTCATGATTATGCAGGATTTAATAACATAATGCTAATAGAAGAAAAACTAAGTTAATGAGTAACTTAGGGTTTCTGGGTCATACGTGGCTTTTAGTGGTTTATGCTTATCACTCTAGGTTTAGGTTTTGTTAGGGCTAGGCATAGTGAATTGGTATTGCCTTTATATATTTCAGTGGACAGGTTAATAAGGGTTTTAGGATGACACTAATTCCTATTATTCATTTTCCCTTTCTTTATTTTCTATTTATGGTTTCTAGTGTAGGGTTGAACTACAACAGTGGTTTAACTTTTTCCAAAAATTCTGTAAAAATTAAAGTGGGTTTCCATTGGTCATTATAGCCTGTTCTAGGAATTTGAGGTTTAAAGTAAAAAGGCTATGCTTTAGACAAAAATAACAAAAGTTGTGTAAAATGGGCCACTTTGCACTACATCTCTTAATTAGGGGTGGGTTCTGTCCTAAGGGTTATTTTTGTTGGCATCTAACAGTAATAATAAGCTTCTGTGCCAAAGATCACAGAAAGCTAAGGGATGGTTATTTAGTTATGATTTTCTAAAGTTTAATGCCAAAAAGGCACTTTCTACTACATTGTTATTTGAAAAATGTCAAACAGCAAATTTTATATTTTTCCTAAGTTCTTAATAACAAAACATTAATTATCCCAAGGGTTGGGGTGTTTTCACCTTGGGGTTATTTTTGTAGGGTTTTTCTAAGTTTTCCTTATTTTCTTAAAATAAAAGGGATCCTACTTATTTTATACTAGACCAGGGTATAATAGATTTTTCTAGTGATCTACATTGAATAAGTACTCTAACAAAAATAAGGGTGCCCTCTGGTTCATCATTTTAATCACCTTTTCCATTTTTCTTTATCTTAAGCATATTGTAGAATAAATGGCAAAAGCTACCTTAATGGGGTGGACAGAGAGGTTTAGCATTTTTAAACAGGTCAGTAGGTGGATATAAACTTCTCCAAATTTTCCTAACCCTAGTCAAATAGTGCAACTATTTTTCTTCCTATTATTTAGCTTTTGGCCAAAACAATAATTAAATCAGAACCCTAAAGTTTTCTGTAGTACATAAGGGTTTTATATTTTTCCTAAGTAGTTTACATTATTTAAAGTCTGACAAAATTGGTTTGACTAAATTTGGATGAATAAAACAGAAGTTATGGATTATTCAAGTTCTGTCAAAATTTAAATCAGATTTAAATAAGGGTTTCCTGGAAAACTACTTTGCACCGAGGACCCTGGGTTTAATCTAAATCAACCCACTCAAATCTACCCCTGCACCACTATTCCCCTGAGTCACTGACAGTTCAAAAAGCCCCCTGACCTTTCCTTCTTCTTCCCCGAGGTCCTTCCCCTAATGTAAACAGTACCCGCGGGAAAGAAAAGGGCGGCGCGACTTACCGGCGGCGAGAGGGGTCCGGCGAGGGGAGGGGTTGGCTCAGGGAGGCTCTGGCGGTCACAGCGATGTACGACTCGACGGCGGGGATGGCCGGAATCGCTCGGTCCACGTGCGCAGGCGGGTGTCCTCGTCAGCGGCGGTTGTGCCGGCCAAATCACGGCGATCTAGTTCAATCCATTGGCACGGTGAGCTTCACGGGGTGATGTAGAGGCTAGCTGTGCCTTGAATCGAAAAATGGCACAGTGGCTTACCCGGTCTACGCTCGCCGGCGGTCGGAGGGAGTCCGGCGACCGTGGACTAGCCTCTCCGGCGAAGCAGACTTCGATTCCTCGCTCGGGGAGCTTCACCGAGGTGTGCTCAGTCCTCTCCGAGGGTCGGACGGGGCTGGGAAAGGCTTGGTTGGCCGGTCTACGGCGGCAGGGGCTCGGGTGGCCGCGGACACGCCGTGCACAGGCAACCGACGGTGAGTTTGAGCTCCGGTGAGGTTGAGCGCGTGCGGAGGGGTGTGGTCGACGCCTGAGTGGGCTTTATAGGCGCGGGCGTGGGCTATGGCGTCGGCTGGCCTTTGGCGCGACGCGGGGCGCGCGCGGGCGTGCTCTGGCGTGCGCAGAGCGCGTCGAACACGTGGAGGTTTTCTTCTGCCCGTGTTCCACAACTCGCCCAAGTCGCAAACGTGCGAATCTTGGCAAAAATCCGGAGTGAGTCTTTTCCTGGCACCTAGGGCTGTCTCTCATCCGTGAGTCGCCATGGCAGATATGCCCTAGGTAGGGAGATCTTTGGACGCCAAATCAGGTATGTCTCCCTGCCCACCTCACGACAAAAACGATGCCAAGGCATGTCAAACGTCAAGGTCTCGGGCTCAACTTTTTCCAAGGGGTGCCCTAGGTGGTATGCCACATTTTTGGTATAGAACATAGGTTGTTTTGGTGCCGTCTTCAAGGTGAACACGGTTGATCTTTAGAGTAGGTGTAGTTTTTGACTTAGAGAGAATTAGAGAGCTCTAGCTCTCTCCTCTACTTAGGGATTGGATTTGGGGTTTCTTAAGGGGTCTTTTAGCAATGTTTCCTCTCTATAATTGTAGGTTAATAAGTTACCTAACTTTGTGCTAAAGGTTTGGTCATGACTTGCACCTTTGCTTAAACTCTCCCCTTTAACCAAGGTGCTTAGAAGATAAGATTCAAGAGAGGTCTAGGGTTTACTCCCCCCCCTTGTCCAAAGTGATAAGTGCACACAACTTGGGTAATGCTTTTGGTCATCCTCATCTCTTGGTTAAAACCTAGCCCCCAAGGCTCTTACACTTTGCTCCTTAAGTTTCCTCCACAGGTGATCATAGTCATTAGTGTATAGGTGTGCCCTAGCCATGGTAACACCTGAGGTGTTACATCGCGTCCCTCGACAGACGTGGCCTTGACTTGAACCACGCTTTATCAGCCGTGTATGGTTTGTTCTGAAGATGTTTTTCGACCGTGTTTAGGAGCATTGGGGGTACCCCTAATTATAGTACCCGACACAAGTGATCAACACAAATGAACACAATGATTTGTTTCCCGAGGTTCGGTTCCAATGAACCTACTCCCCGTTGAGGAGGCCACGGAGGCCGAGTCTTTTTCAACCCTTTCCCTCTCTCAATAGATCACTTAGACCGGTTGAGTGCTTCTTAATCTCAAGGATCACTAAGACACCGCAAGGATCACCACACACTTAGGTGTCTCTTGCTAGCTTTACAAGTCACTTAGAGAGTTTATAAGGAGATGAAGAAAGCACGATTAAAAAGCCAAGCAACAAGAGCAACAAATGAAACACGAATCACACTCTCTCAAGTCACTAATCACCAATGATCACTTGTCTTAATTGTGGCACTTGAGGAGATTGAAAGCTTTGAATGAGGCTTGGAATTGATTTTTTGCTCTTGTATTGAATGTGTGAGAGTGGAAGGCTTGGATGTGCTGAATGGAGGTGGTTGGGGTTGTATTTATAGCCCCCACCACAATTATAGCCGTTTGATAGAAAGCAGCAGCTTTCTGTCGATGGGCGCACCGGATAGTCCGGTGCACACTTGACAAGGCACTGTTCATTGTACGGTGCCTGCCACGTCACCCAACCGTTGACGTCTATAATAGTCGACCATTGGATCCACCGACACCTGTGGCGCACCGGACAGTCCGATGGCACACCAGACAGTCCGGTGTGACCTGACCGTTTCTGACCTTCTGATCGTCTCTGACCTGGTGGCAGTCGACCGTTGGCCCACTGGTGAAGTCAACCGTTGGTCGTGGGCTCACCGGACAGTCCGGTGAATTATAGCCGTGGAGCACTGAATTTTTCCCGAGAGCGACCTGTTCGTCGGACGCGTCAGCCTGGACACCGGACAGTCCGGTGCACCGCAAGCTGGTGCAAGTCTGACTCGCCTGAGCCAAACTTCTCCAATCCGATTTCTCTCGATTTGACAAGGTTCCTAGCACTTAGAAGAATATGTTAGTACCAAAAACAATTTACTAAGGCTTAGAGTCATACCTTGCTTTTCCATTTGCATCTCTTTGATACTTATCACAAAACAATATGTGTTGAACATTTAATCACCAAAACATTTATAGAAATGGCCCAAGGGCACATTTCCCTTTCAATCTCCCCCTTTTTTGGTGATTGATGCCAACACAAACCAAAGCAAATACAAAGTATAGAAATGTATCTAGTTTGCATTTTGACATATATGCATAAGTTACTTTGAAATGAGAGCAGTTCTAAGTATATATGACTGTTTTGATATAGTGGAAATTTTGGTCCACATTTGCACCACTTAGCTTGTCTTTGCAAATATTTTGGAAAAGTCTTTTCAAATTCTTTTGCATTTAGCCAATGGTATAAGAATATGATTTCTAAAGGCATTTTCAAGTTTTGAAAGATTCTCCCCCTTTTTCAAATGCTTTTCCTTTGGCTAAATAAAAGCTCCCCTGAAAAAGTTCTCCCCTTAGCTGTGAAGAGGGTTTTTGCAAATGCAAAATTTAAAAAAAAGTTTTTAGAAAATAGGGTGGTGGTGCGGTCCTTTTGCTTTGGCTTATAAATTTCTCCCCCTTTAGCATTAAGCGCTAAAAATAGAGAAATCGAGAGGTTTTTAAAAAGATATGAAAGTAAATACATGAGTAGGGCAAAGGATACTGAATAATATGGAGCGGAAGCCTTGCCTTTGCCTACAACTCCATTTCCCTTTCAAGACTAAGTATAGAAATACTCTTGGAAGCACATTAGTCTTAACTTTGGCACAAGAAGAATAAGAAATATGCATTTGTACCGAATGAAAGAGATATGGCATGATCAAATGTATAAAATGAGCAATATGTGCAAGATTTCAATCAAAGTTCCGAGAAAAAGACATTTAGTTCATTCCTAAGCTTGCTAAAAGTATTTTCATCTAAAGGCTTGGTGAAGATATTAGCTAACTGATTGTGGGTGCTAACATAAGCAATTTCGATATCTCCCCTTTGTTGATGATCTCTCAGGAAATGATATCGGATGTCTATGTGCTTTGTGTGTCCGTGTTCAATAGGATTGTCCGTCATGCGAATAACACTCTCATTGTCACATAGAAGAGGGACTTTGCTCAATTTGTAGCCATAGTCCCTAAGAGTTTGCCTCATCTAGAGTAATTGTGCACAACAATGTCCTGCAACAATATACTCAGCTTCGGCGATGGATAGAGCTACTGAATTTTGTTTCTTTAAAGCACAAGACACCAGGGATCTCCCTAGAAACTGACAAGTCCCTGATGTACTATTTCTATCAATCTTACATTAGGCATAATCGGCATCAGAATACCTGATTAGATCAAAGGTAGAGATCCCTTGGGGTACCATAGCCCAAACTTAGGAATGTAAACTAAATATCTCATGATTCTTTTCATGGCCCTTAGGTGGATTTCCTTAGGGTTGGCCTGGAACCTTGCACACATGCATACTAAAATCATAATATTCGGTCGTGATGCACATAAATAGAGTAGAGATCATACCATCGACCGGTATACCTTTTTATCTATAGACTTACCTCCTGTGTCGAGGTCGAGATGCTCATTTGTTCCCATGGGAGTCTTGATGGGTTTGGCATTCTTCATTCCAATCTTCTTGAGAATATCTTGAATGTACTTTGTTTGGCAAATGAAGGTGCCCTCTTGGAGTTGCTTGATTTGGAATCCAAGGAAATACTTCAACTCCCCATCATGGACATCTCAAATTTCTGTATCATAATTCTACTAAACTCTTCACAAGATGACTTGTTAGTAGAACCAAAGATAATATCATCAACATAAATTTGGCATATAAACAAGTCTTTGTCAATTGTTTTAGTGAAGAGAGTAGGGTCAGCTTTTCTGACTTTAAAACCATTAGTGATAAGAAAGTCTCTTAGGCATTCATACCATGCTCTTGGGGCTTGTTTGAGCCCATAAAGTGCCTTTGAGAGCTTATAAACATGTGAAGGATACTCACTATCTTCAAAGCCGGGAGGTTGCTCGACATACACCTCTTCCTTGATAGGGCCAATGAGGAAGGCACTTTTCACATCCATTTGATATAACTTAAAGCGATGGTAAGTAGCATAGGCAAGTAATATTCGAATTCACTTAAGCCTAGCTACGTGTGCATAGGTTTCATCGAAATCCAAACATTTGACTTGTGAATACCCTTTCGCAACAAGTCGGGCTTTGTTCCTAGTCACCACACCATGTTCATCTTGTTTGTTGCAGAATACCCACTTGGTACCTACAACATTTTGGTTAGGACGTGGAACTAGATGCCATACCTCATTCCTTGTGAAGTTGTTGAGTTCCTCTTGCATTGCCACTACCCAGTCTGGATCTCTAAGTGCATCCTCTATCATGTAAGGCTCAATAGAAGACACAAAAGAGTAATGTTCACAAAAATGAGCAACTCGAGATTGAGTGGTTACCCCCTTTTGAATGTCACCAAGTATGTAATTGACAGGGTGATCTTGTTGAATTGCTTAGTGGACTCTTGGGTGAGGTGGTCTTTGATCTTGAATCTCTGGTTTATCCTCCTTTTCTTGATCAACTTCATCTCCCCTTTGATCGATGCCTTCTTCTTGAGGTGGCTCATTGTCTTGATCTTGATCCTCTTCTTCTTGAGCCAGTTCCTCATCTTGAGTTGGTGGAGATGCTTGTATGGAAGATGATGGTTGATCTTGTGCTTGTGAAGGCTCTTCGGGTTCTTTTGGACACACATCTCCAATGGACATGTTCCTTAGTGCGATGCACAGAGCCTCTTCACCATCTAACTCATCAAGATCAACTTGCTCTACTTGAAAGCCATTAGTCTCATCAAACACAATGTCACAAGAAACTTCAACTAATCCAGTATTCTTGTTGAAGACTCTATATGCCCTTGTGTTTGATTCATAACCAAGTAAAAAGCCTTCTACTGCTTTAGGAGCAAATTTTGAATTTCTACCTCTCTTAACAAGAATAAAGCACTTGCTCCAAAAACTCTAAAATAAGAAACATTGGGCTTTTTACCGGTGAGGAGTTCATATGATGTTTTCTTGAGGATTCAGTGAAGGTAGAGCCGGTTGTTGGAGTAGCAAGCAGTGTTAATCGCCTCTGCCAAAAATCGATTTGATGTCTTGTATTATTAAGCATGGTCCTAGCCATATCCAAAAGAGTTCTATTCTTTCTCTCCACAACACCATTTTGTTGAGGTGTGTAGGGAGAAGATAACTCATGCTTTATGCCCTACTCCTCAAGAAATCCTTCAATTTGAGAGTTCTTGAACTCCGTTCCATTGTCACTTCTAATCTGCTTGATTCTCAATCCGAACTCATTTTGAGCATGTCTCAAGAATTTCTTTAACATCTCTTGGGTTTGTGATTTTCTTGCAAAAAGAATACCCAAGTGAAGCGAGAATAGTAATCCATAATTACAAGACAATACTGTCGGCGTTTCGAGACCGGGGGGTCCCTAAGCCGACGAGTGAATGTCGCCGCGTGCCCCAGCCCAGATGGGTCGAGCGCGAGGCCGAGCGCGAAGGGGGGAAGTGAGGTGGCCGGAGATGGGCGTGAGAGAGGTGGAAATCCCGCGGCCTTCGTGTTCGTCCTGCGCCCAGGTCGGGTGCGCTTGCAGTAGGGGGTTACAAGCGTCCACGCGGCAGAGGGAGCGAGCGGCCTCATGCGAGCGCCTGTCTCATCCTCGTCCCCGCGCGGCCAACCCTCTCTAAGAGGGCCCTGGTCCTTCCTTTTATAGGCGTAAGGAGAGGATCCAGGTGTACAATGGGGGGTGTAGCGGAGTGCTACGTGTCTAGCGGAGGAGAGCTAGCGCCCTAAGTACATGCCGTCGTGGCAGCCGGAGAGATTTTGGCACCCAGCTGGTGTGATGTCGTGGCCGTCGGAGGAGCGATGGAGCCTGGCGGAGGGACAGCTATCGGAGCAGTTGAGTCCTTGCTGACGTCCTCTTGCTTCCGTAAGGGGGCTGAGAGCCGCCGTCGTCACCGAGTATGCGGGGCGCCATCATTGCCTATCTGGCGAAGCGAGCCAGATGGGACGCCGGTCTTGTTCCTTGTGGCCCGAGTCAGCTCGGGGTAGGGTGATGATGGCGCCTCCTGTTGACGTGGCTGGTCTGCGCCCTAGGTTGGGCGGTGTGGAAGCTCCTCTGAAGCCGAGGTCGAGTCTGTCTTCCGTGGCCGAGGTCGAGTCTGAGCCCCCGGGTCGGGCGAGGCGGAGACCGTCAGCTGAGGCCAGGGTGGAGTCCGAGCCCTGGGGTCGGGCGAAGCAGAGTTCGCCGTCTTCTGGGGCTGAGCCCGAGTCCGAGCCCTGGGTCGGGCGGAGCGGAGTTCGTCATCTTCTGGGACTTAGCCCGAGTCCGAGCCCTGGGTCGGGCGGAGCGGAGTTCGCCGTCTTCCGGGACTTAGCCCGAGTCCGAGCCTTGGGTGGGGCGAAGCGGAGCTTCCTATGGTGCCTTCGGCCGGGCCTGACTGCCTGTCAGCCTCACTCTGTCAAGTGGCACCGCAGTCGGAGCGGCGCAGGCGGTGCTGTCCTTCTGTCAGGCCGGTCAGTGGAGCGGCAAAGTGACGGCGGTCACTTCGGCTCTGCCGGCTAGGGGGCGCGCGTCAGGATAAAGGTGTTAGGCCACCTTTGCATTAAATGCTCCTGCGATTTGGTCGGTTGGTGCGGCGATTTGGTCAGGGTTGCTTCTTGGCGAAGACAGGGCCTCGGGCGAGCCGGAAATATGTTCGCCACTGGAGGGGGGCCTCGGGCGAGACGGAGATCCTCCGGGGTCGGCTGCCCTTGTCCGAGGCTAGGCTCGGGCGAGGCGTGATCGAGTCCCTCGAATGGACTGATCCCTGACTTAATCGCACCCATCAGGCCTTTGCAGCTTTATGCTGATGGGGGTTACCAGCTGAGAATTAGGAGCCTTGAGGGTACCCCTAATTATGGTCCCCGACAGTAGCCCCCGAGCCTCGAAGGGAGTGTTAGCACTCACTTGGAGGCTTTCATCGCACTTTTTTGCAAGGGGACCAGCCTTTCTCGGTTGCGTTTTGTTCCGGTGGGTGCGCGCGAGCGCACCCGCCGGGTGTAGCCCCCGAGGCCTCGGAGGAGTGGTTTCACTCCTCCGAGGTCTTATTGCCTCGCGTAATGCTTCGGCTGGTCTGGTCGTCCCCTCATGCGAGCTGGCCGTAGCCCGGGTGTACGGTCGGGTCCCAAGTTCTCGGGCTGGTATGTTGACGCTGTCAACGGTTCGGCCGGAGCCAGGTTTGCGAGAGCAGCCCCCGAGCCTCTGCACAGGGCGAGAGGGCGATCAGGGATAGACTCGACTTTTTTACATACGCCCCTGCGTCGCCTTTCCGCAAGGAGGAGGGGTGGAAAGCGCCATGTTGCCCTCGATGGGCGCCGAACATGGTGTTTCCGGTGAGCTGCAGGCGGGTAATCCGAGTGGACGTCCGTGCTCCATTCGTTAGGGGTCGGCTAGGGGCCCGGAGGCACGCCCAAAAGTACCTGCGGGTGATCTGCCGGACCCGGTTCCCTGGCGACGGGGTCCGAGGGCTCGATGCCTCCCTCTGATGGGATTCCGTTACAAGATCGTTCCCGCTGGTCTCGGAAATGTCCTAGGGTACCTCAGGAGCGCAGCCCGAGCCTTGGTTATGTATCGAACGTACCCATGGTCATCCCTCGCTCTGTGTCTGAGGCGACTGTGAACCCTTCGGGGGCCAGACTTCGAACCCCTGATCAGTAGTGGGCGCGGAGCCCGAGTAGCCTGAGGCGGCCGTTGAACCCTTCCGAGGGGCCAACCTTCGATCCTCTGACCAGTAGTGGGTGTAGGGCCCACGTGATCTGAGGCGGCTGTCGAACCCTTCCGAGGGGCCAGCCTTCGAACCTCTGATCAGTAAGGAGGCTCGGAGCCTGGTTCCTTCACGGGGAAGGATCCTTTTTAGGGTATCCCCCTTTCCCGGTCCCTGTTGCAAGAGAGAGAGAAAGAGGAAAAAAGGAAAAGGATACGAAATCGAACGGCGCGGCGTACTTTTTTTAACGTGGTCATTATGGCGAAGGCGAAGCGTCACCCGTTTCTCCTGCCAGAGGCGCCGCCTGTCCCGCCGCGGAGTTAATGCGACGGGGCGAGAGGTTGGCGGGGCAGCCGTTGCGCGTGCGCGAGCCGTTCGAGGAACGGAACACGGGCGCGTTGTCTTCACGCCGTGAGAGAGGGTTCTCTCGCTGCCCTCGGATGGGACGTGAGCTTGGCTGACGACGCGGCTGAGAGCACCTAGAGGGGGGGGGGGGGTGAATAGGTGATCCTGTAAAACTTAAAACTTAAGCCACAAAACTTGGTTAAGTGTTAGCACAATAATCACCAAGTGGCTAGAGAGAAGTCTTAGCAAAACACAATAACCAACAAGAGATCAATCACAGAGATGGCACGGTGGTTATCCCGTGGTTCGGCCAAGACCAACGCTTGCCTACTCCACGTTGTGGTGTCCCAACGGACGAGGGTTGCACTCAACCCCTCTCAAGCGGTCCAAAGACCCACTTGAATACCACGGTGTTTTGCTTGCTTTTCTTAATCCCGTTTGCGAGGAATCTCCACAACTTGGAGCCTCTCGCCCTTACACTTAGATGATCACAAAGAAACACGGAGTAAGGGAGGGATGAGCAACGCGCACAAGACTCAAAAATCAGAGCAACAACACGCACACAAGTCGCAACAAGAGCTCGCAACACAACCCAATGAGTTCACAACTCCACTAGAGCTCCATATGCTATCACAACGAAACAAATGTGCGGAATCGATGTCTTGGTGCTTAGGAATGTTGTAAGTATGCTTGGTGTACTCCTCCATGCGCCTAGGGGTCCCTTTTATAGCCCCAAGGCAGCTAGGAGCCGTTGAGAGCATTCTAGGAAGGCTGATCTTGCCTTCTGTCGACTGGTGCACCGGACAGTCCGGTGCACACCGGACACTGTCCGGTGCCCGATTTCTTTCCTTAAATGGCGCAGCCGACCGTTGGCAGCCAGAGATCCGTTGGCACACCGGACATGTCCAGTGCACACCGGACAGTCCGGTGCCCCCTTCTAGCCGTTGGCTCGGCCACGTGTCTCGCGCAGATCGTGCGGCCGACCGTTGGCCCGGCCGACCGTTGGCTCACCGGACAGTCCGGTGCACACCGGACAGTCCGGTGAATTATAGCCGAACGTCGCCAATGAATTCTCGAGAGCGGCCAGTTCGCTCGATCCAGCCTGGCGCACCGGACACTGTCCGGTGCACCACCGGACAGTCCGGTGCTCCCAGACTGAGCAGAGTTTGGCTGAACAAGGCCATCTCATTTCCAATTAAGTCTGAGAAACATTCCTTTATCCTTGATTTGTACTTTGTCCACCATTTTACACTTAGGCACTTGTGTTGGACACTAAATCACCAAAATACTTAGAAATGGCCCAAGGGCACATTTCCCTTTCAATCTCCCCCTTTTTGGTGATTTATGCCAACACAATATAAAGCAAGTAGAACAAATACAGAATCAATTCAAATAAGAACTCAAATTGTTTTGATTCAAATTTGACATATATGGATCACTCTTTGCCACCACTTGGTTTGTTTTTGCAAATCAACTCAAATTTCTATCTCTAAGTCAAATACACATGTTAAGACATAAAGAGAGTCATTCCAAGAGAAATTGATTCAAGATTTCAAAAACTCCCCTTTTTCCCATAATCAACATTTCTCCCCACAAGAAGCCAACTTTTGACAAAAAGCTCTATTCTACTATTTTCAAAATCTCTCAAGTGGTAGCTGATCCATTTATCGCTTTGGCCTTTTATCTTCTCCCCCTTTGGCATCAAACACCAAAACGGGATTAATCTTGGCCCTTGAACCCCATTGCCTCACCAAAATTTTCAATAAGAATGCAAAGGCAATAAGAGTACATGAGATGAACTTGGAATAAGTTACCCTCTCATCTGAGTGCAGTGGAAGTCTTTCATGGTCCAAGTCCACCTCCTTCGAGACTAAATCATCAAACTCAAGCACATGGTTAGTCTCAAAGGGTCAAGTTGTAACGCATCTCCCCTAAACATGTGCATCACTTTGCAACGGACTTGTGAGGTCCAGGGAGTGTTTGTACAACTTGAGCACCATAACTCAGCAACAAAATGCATAAGGAACATGATCAAAGGCATAAACACATGTATGCTATAAATCAATCCAAGTTCCGCGAATCTAAGACGTTTAGCTCACTACGCAACCTGCAAAAGGTCTTCTCATCTAGAGGCTTGGTAAAGATATCGGTTAGCTGGTTCTCGGAGCTAACATGGAACACTTCGATATCCCCCTTTTGCTAGTGGTCTCTCAAAAAGTGATGCCGGATGTCAATGTGCTTTGTGCGGCTGTGTTCAACAGGATTTTCCGCCATGCGGATAGCACTCTCATTATCACATAGGAGTGGGACTTTGCTCAAATTGTAGCCAAAGTCCCTGAGGGTTTGCCTCATCCAAAGTAGTTGCGCGCAACACTGTCCTGCGGCAACATACTCGGCCTCAGCGGTGGATAGGGCAACGGAGGTTTGTTTCTTAGAATTCCATGACACCAGGGACCTTCCTAAGAATTGGCACGTCCTCGATGTACTCTTCCTATCGACCTTACATCCAGCATAGTTGGAATCTGAATATCCAATCAAGTCAAAGGTAGACCCCTTTGGATACCAGAGCCCGAAGCAAGGCGTAGAAACTAAATATCTAAGGATTCGCTTCACTGCCACTAAGTGACACTCCTTAGGATCGGATTGAAATCTAGCACACATGCATACGCTAAGCATAATATCCGGTCTACTAGCACATAAATAAAGTAAAGACCCTATCATTGACCGGTATGCCTTTTGATCAACGGACTTACCTCCTTTGTTGAGGTCGGTGTGTCCGTCGGTCCCCATCGGAGTCTTTGCGGGCTTGGCGTCCTTCATCCCAAACCGCTTCAGCAAGTCTTGCGTGTACTTCGTTTGAGAGATGAAGGTGCCATCCTTGAGTTGCTTCACTTGGAATCCAAGGAAGTAGTTCAACTCGCCCATCATCGACATCTCGAATTTCTGCGTCATTACCCTGCTAAACTCTTCAGAAGACTTTTTATTAGTAGAACCAAATATTATGTCATCGACATAAATTTGGCATACAAAAAGATCACCGTCACAAGTCTTAGTGAACAGAGTTGGATCGGCTTTCCCAACCTTGAAAGCATTAGCAATTAGAAAGTCTCTAAGGCATTCATACCATGCTCTTGGGGCTTGCTTAAGTCCATAGAGCGCCTTAGAGAGCTTACACACGTGGTCGGGGTACCGTTCATCCTCGAAGCCAGGGGGTTGCTCTACGTACACCTCCTCCTTGATTGGCCCATTGAGGAACGCGCTCTTCACATCCATTTGGAACAACCTGAAAGAATGGTGAGCGGCATATGCTAGCAGAATACGAATGGACTCTAGCCTAGCCACAGGAGCAAAAGTCTCCTCAAAGTCCAAACCTGCGACTTGGGCATAACCTTTTGCCACAAGTCGAGCTTTGTTCCTTGTCACCACTCTGTGCTCGTCTTGTTTGTTGCGGAACACCCACTTGGTTCCCACAACATTTTGCTTAGGACGAGGCACCAGTGTCCAAACCTCATTCCTCTTGAAGTTGTTGAGCTCCTCTTGCATGGCCAACACCCAGTCCGGATCTAGCAAGGCCTCTTCTACCCTGAAAGGCTCAATAGAAGAGACAAAGGAGTAATGCTCACAAAAATTAACTAATCGAGATCGAGTAGTTACTCCCTTGCTAATATCACCCAGAATTTGGTCGACGGGATGATCCCTTTGGATCATCGCTCGAACTTGGGTTGGAGGTGCTGGTTGCGCTTCTTCCTCTATTACATGATCATCTTGTGCTCCCCCTTGATCACACGCCTCCTGTTGATGAACCTGTTCATCGTCTTGAGTTGGGGAATGCACCATAGTTGAGGAAGAAGGTTGATCTTGCTCCTTTTGTTCCTGTGGTCGTACATCACCAATCGCCATGGTTCGTATAGCGGCCGTCGGAACATCTTCTTCATCTACATCATCAAGATCAACAACTTGCTCTCTTGGAGAGCCATTAGTCTCATCAAATACAACGTCGCTAGAGACTTCAACCAAACACGATGATTTGTTGAAGACTCTATACGCCTTTGTATTTGAGTCATAACCTAACAAAAACCCTTCTACAGCTTTGGGAGCAAACTTAGAATTTCTACCCTTCTTCACTAGAATGTAGCATTTGCTCCCAAATACACGAAAGTAAGATACATTGGGTTTGTTACCGGTTAGAAGCTCATACGATGTCTTCTTGATAAGGCGGTGAAGGTAGACCCTGTTGATGGCATGGCAAGCCGTGTTCACAGCTTCCGACCAAAAACGCTCGGGGGTCTTGAATTCTCCAAGCATCGTCCTCGCCATATCGATTAGCGTCCTGTTCTTCCTCTCTACCACACCATTTTGCTGTGGTGTGTAGGGAGCGGAGAACTCGTGCTTGATCCCTTCCTCCTCAAGATACTCCTCCACTTGAAGGTTCTTGAACTCGGACCCGTTGTCGCTCCTTATCTTCTTCACCTTGAGCTCAAACTCGTTTTGAGCTCTCCTTAGGAAGCGCTTGTGGGTTCCTTGGGTCTCAGACTTATCCTGCAAAAAGAATACCCAAGTGAAGCGGGAAAAGTCATCCACAATAACTAAACCATACTTACTTCCCCCTATGCTTAGATAAGCGACGGGTCCGAAGAGGTCCATGTGTAGCAGCTCCAGGGGTCTTGATGTGGTCATCACATTCTTGCTGTGATGTGTTCCTCCCACCTGTTTACCTGCTTGACATGCTGCACAAGGTCTATCTTTTTCGAATTGCACGTTAGTTAAACCTAACACATGTTCTCCCTTTAAAAGCTTGTGAAGGTTCTTCATCCCCACATGTGCTAAGCGGCGATGCCACAACCAGCCCATGCTAGTCTTAGCTATTAAGCATGCATCTAGACCGGCCTCCTCTTTTGCAAAATCAACTAGATAAAGTTTGCCGTCTAATACACCCTTAAAAGCTAGTGAACCATCACTTCTTCTAAAGACAGACACATCTACATTAGTGAATAGACAATTATATCCCATATTGCATAATTGACTAACAGATAACAAATTATATCCAAGAGACTCAACTAAAAACACATTAGATATAGAGTGCTCATTCGATATTGCAATTTTACCTAACCCTTTTACCTTGCCTTGGTTCCCATCACCGAATATTATTGAATCTTGGGAATCCTTGTTTTTGACGTAGGAGGTAAACATCTTCTTCTCCCCCGTCATATGGTTTGTGCATCCGCTGTCGATAATCCAGCTTGAACCCCCGGATGCATAAACCTGCAAGGTAAGTTTAGGCTTGGGACTTAGGTACCCAACTCTTGTTGGGTCCTACAAGGTTAGTCAAAATTGTCTTAGGGACCCAAATGCAAGTTTTATCACCCTTGCATTTTGCCCCTAATTTCCTAGCAACTATCTTCCTATCCTTTCTACAAATAGCAAAGGAAGTATTTAAAGCATGATATATTGTAGAAGGACTATCTATAACTTTCCTAGAAACATGAACAATATTCTTTCTAGGCACATGATGAACATATCTCCTAGACATATCTCTATCATGCATATGAGAAGAACTAGAAGCAAACATAGCATGTGAATCATAAGCATGTGAATCATAACTTCTATAGTTATTTCTAGCATGTCTCCTATTATGATACATAAAAGCATGGTTCTTTTTAGTACTACTTGCCATAGGAGCCTTCCCTTTCTCCTTGGCGGGGATGGGAACCTTATGGCTTGTTAAGTTCTTGGCTTCCCTCTTGAAGCCAAGTCCATCCTTAATTGAGGGGTGTCTACCAATCGTGTAGGCATCCCTTGCAAATTTTAGCTTATCAAATTTGCTCTTGCTAGTCTTAAGTTGAGCATTAAGACTAGCCAATTCATCATTAAGTTTGGAAATTGAAACTAGGTGTTCACTACAAGCATCAATGTCAAAATCTTTACACCTACTACAAGTTTCAACAATTTCTACACAAGATGTTGATTTACTAGCTATTTCTAACTTAGCATTTAAATCATCATTAATGCTCCTTAAGTTAGAAATTGTTTCATGGCAAGAAGATAATTCACAAGAAAGCATTTCATTTCTTTTAACTTCTAGAGCATGAGATTTTTGTGCTTCTACAAATTTGTCGTGTTCTTCATACAACAAATCCTCTTGCTTTTCTAAACGCCTATTCTTATCATTCAAGGCATCAATCAATTCATTAATTTTATCTACCTTGGTTCTATCTAGGCCCTTAAATAAACATGAATAATCTATTTCATCCTCATCACTAGACTCATCCTCACTAGAAGAAGCATAAGTAGAGTTTTGAGTACTTACTTTCTTCTCCTTAGCCATAAGGCATGTGTGACGTTCGTTGGGGGAAGAGGGATGACTTGTTGAAGGCGGTGGCGGCGAGTCCTTCATTGTCGGAGTCGGAAGAGGAGCAATCCGAATCCCACCTTGCCTAGATGCGCCTCGCCCTTTTCCTTCTTATAGTTCTTCTTCTTCTCCCTCTTGTTCCCTTGATCCTGATCACTATCATTGTCGGGACAGTTAGCAATAAAATGACCAAGCTTACCACATTTGAAGCATGAGCGCTTCCCCTTTGTCTTGGTCTTGCTTGGCTGCCCTTTGCGACCTTTTAGCGCCGTCTTGAATCTCTTGATGATGAGAGCCATCTCTTCATCATTAAGTCCGACCGCCTCAATTTGTGCCACCTTGCTAGGTAGCGTCTCATTGCTTCTTGTTGCCTTGAGAGCAAGAGGTTGAGGCTCATTGATTGGACCATTCAATGCGTCGTCCACGTATCTTGCTTCCTTGATCATCATTCGCCCGCTCACGAACTTTCCAAGTATCTCCTCGGGCGTCATCTTGGTGTACCTAGGATTCTCACGAATATTGTTTACAAGATGAGGATCAAGGACAGTAAAAGACCTTAGCATTAGGCGGACGACGTTGTGATCCGTCCATCGCGTGCTTCCATAGCTTCTTATCTTGTTGACAAGGGTCTTTAGCCGGTTGTACGTTTGAGTTGGCTCTTCTCCCCTTATCATAGCGAATCTCCCGAGTTCGCCTTCCACCAACTCCATCTTGGTGAGCATTGTGACATCATTCCCCTCATGAGAGATCTTGAGGGTGTCCCAAATTTGCTTGGCGTTATCCAAGCCGCTCACTTTGTGGTATTCATCCCTGCACAAAGAAGCTAGAAGAACAGTAGTAGCTTGTGCATTTTTATGAATTTGCTCATTGATAAACATGGGACTATCATTACTATCAAAATGCATTCCATTCTCAACTATCTCCCATATGCTTGGATGGAGAGAGAACAAATGACTATGCATTTTGTGACTCCAAAATCCGTAGTCCTCTCCATCAAAGTGAGGAGGTTTACCAAGTGGAATGGATAATAAATGAGCATTTGTACTATGCGGAATACGAGAGTAGTCAAAAGAAAAATTTGAATTTTAACCGGTTTCCTTCTCTCGCAGTCGTTGTCGTCGTTGTCCTTTTGGGAAGAAGTGGACTCATCGCTGTCGTCGTAGTAGACGATCTCCTTGATGTGTCTTGTCTTCTTCTTCTTCCCATCTTTGCGTCTGTGGCCTGAGCCCGAGTCGGTAGGCTTGTCATCCTTCGGCTCGTTAACGAAGGACTCCTTCTCCTTGTCGTTGATCACGATTCCCTTCCCCTTAGGATCCATCTCTTCGGGCGGTTAGTCCCTTTCTTGAAGAGAACGGCTCCGATACCAATTGAGAGCACCTAGAGGGGGGGTGAATAGGTGATCCTGTAAAACTTAAAACTTAAGCCACAAAACTTGGTTAAGTGTTAGCACAATAATCACCAAGTGGCTAGAGAGAAGTCTTAGCAAAACACAATAACCAACAAGAGATCAATCACAGAGATGGCATGGTGGTTATCCCGTGGTTCGGCTAAGACCAACGCTTGCCTACTCCATGTTGTGGTGTCCCAACGGACGAGGGTTGCTCTCAACCCCTCTCAAGCGGTCCAAAGACCCACTTGAATACCACGATGTTTTGCTTGCTTTTCTTAATCCCGTTTGCGAGGAATCTCCACAACTTGGAGCCTCTCGCCCTTACACTTAGATGATCACAAAGAAACACGGAGTAAGGGAGGGATGAGCAACGCACACAAGACTCAAAAATCAGAGCAACAACACGCACACAAGTCGCAACAAGAGCTCGCAACACAACCCAATGAGTTCACAACTCCACTAGAGCTCTATATGCTATCACAACGAAACAAATGCGCGGAATCGATGTCTTGGTGCTTAGGAATGTTGTAAGTATGCTTGGTGTACTCCTCCATGCGCCTAGGGGTCCCTTTTATAGCCCCAAGGCAGCTAGGAGCCGTTGAGAGCATTCTAGGAAGGCTGATCTTGCCTTCTGTCGACTGGTGCACCGGACAGTTCGGTGCCCGATTTCTTTCCTTAAATGGCGCAGCCGACCGTTGGCAGCCAGAGATCCGTTGGCGCACCGGACATGTCCGGTGCACACCGGACAGTCTGGTGCCCCCTTCTAGCCATTGGCTCGGCCACGTGTCCCGCGCAGATCGCGCGGCCGACCGTTGGCTCACCGGACAGTCCGGTGCACACCGGACAGTCCGATGAATTATAGCCGAACGTCGCCAGTGAATTCCCGAGAGCGGCCAGTTCGCTCGATCCAGCCTGGCGCACCAGACACTGTCTGGTGCACCACCGGACAGTCCAGTGCTCCCAGACTTAGCAGAGTTTGGCTGAACAAGGCCATCTCATTTCCAATTCGATTTTTCCTGTTTCCAGCACTTAGACACGATACATTAGTCTCTAAAACAATGTACTAAGTCTGAGAAACATACCTTTATCCTTGATTTGTACTTTGTCCACCATTTTACACTTAGGCACTTGTGTTGGACACTAAATCACCAAAATACTTAGAAATGGCCCAAGGGCACATTTCCCTTTCAGCGGCCGCTGCTCCTGCCCGCCTGCCACCGCCATTACTGCCGGCCCATTTCTGGCCGCATTGACCGTCGCGCCAGGCTGGCACTACTGGGTCGTGCGCTGGGTCGCCTCGAGTCGCGGTATTGGTTCCGCAGTCGAGGAGGCGCGGTGGTGGCGCAAGTGGCGGTGCAGTTGCATGCACGAAGCATTCGGCGCGCCGGTTGCATGACGCGTGGGCCTGGGCCTCCATGCTGGGTGTGTTGGGAGTCGGAGAAGCGCGCCCACTTGGCACGGTTGCATGTCGCCTGCATGGCTGCCCACCCCTTTCGCCCGTTGGTCTGGGCAAAAGTGGAGAGTCGCTTGTAACCGCTGGGCGGTTGTACACACCGCGCACGGCGGTTTGGCTTCTTCTGCTCTGAGTCGGCTTGCATGACGTGTGGGACCCAGCCCCTGCGCCGCAGGGGAGGACCTTGGAGCGTGTTGGAGAAGACTCAGCCCGCGACGGCTGGGGACGCAAGTAGGGAGAGTCGCCTTTAAAAGGAGGGTGACCCCCTTGGAAGGCGACCATGTCTTCGCGCTCCCTTATGCATCGTGTCTTTCCACCTTCCAGGCCCCCGGATGGGGGATACCCGCCGTCTTTCCGCCTTGTCATCGGGGGAACGCAACTCCGTGGGAGTTGGTACCTTTCAGCCATCGTTCGGCTTCAAGGATTTTCATCATGCGGCCCGGTTGCACCCCTCCACCGGCGGTCACCCAAGATGGTGACCTCCAGTTCGATGACAGGGGAAAGCAAATCGGGCCACGGCCTCTGCCCCTCCCTCAGCCTCAAGGATTTTCATCACCAGGGCTGGGGAGGGGAGTGTGCCGAGTCGGGGTCGGCCTCTGCGTGGGCGGTGGCCCGCTCCATCCCTCAGTGATCGGGGGGAAGGGCGGTTGTTGTCCATGGCGCTGGCAGCAGCCGCGTGCCTGGCTCTCGGACGCGAGTGGCTTCGGAGCCGCTCTCGGCGCCGGCTTCTGCCACGGCAGCTGGAAGAGGTTCTTCCGCCGACGAGATAGCCAGGGCCGCCCACGGACCGACCTCCAACTCTACGGCCTTCTGCCCGTCCTTGCCTCACGAGTTTGGGCATGGGCGGGGGCCACCTTGCAGCAGCATCCGCCATGAGGTCATCGCTGCCGCTGTTCGGCCCCCTGGAGCAGAAGTCGTCGTCGTCGCCGCTGCCGGAGCGGGCGACGACGCGCCGTTCGTCGGTCTTCTGTTGCTCCGCAGGCCCCCCCATCGAGTGGGGTTGTTCGTACCTGCGGAGGTGGAACCAGAGTTCTGTTTGTAATGGCACTTTGGATGCCAGTGTTTTTGTTCATTGTGGCTGTCGAGGCCTGAACATGTATGTAATTTCGGCACGGAGCCGTGTTTTTTCCTCATTTTCGAGCGCTATGACTCGCCTGTTGGTTGTCTGAACCGCTTCACCAAGTGTGGGTCGCCCCGGGTAAAGGCGACGAGTGAGGTATCCGTATCCCGGAGGCGTAGGAGTCCCTCGGCTCGGTCAGCCTTGTTGTTCGAAGCTTCCCTTGCTTAGTTAAAGGAACCCCTCAGCCGCCCTTCGATGAGCCGAGGCCGGGGGTAGCGGTGTCAGCGCGAACAGAGGCAGAGTTGGCCTGTAAAGAAGACCTGGTCGGCCGGAGCCTGGCCGGGTTGCCCGTTAGCGGGACCGACACCGGAATTGACCTGTCGAGGCCTCGGGTCGGGCTGATGCCCGCGGTGGACAGCCGGCCGAGGCCTCGGGGTGACCAGCCGAGCCGCCTGCCCGAGCCGGATTCTCGGAGAAGACCCTGGCGGCGATGGCCCGGGCGCAGCGATGACGTCGTCCTTCAGAGTGGAGATCTTCGGACCGCGTCGCCGTCCGAGGCTAGGTCGGACCTCGCCGAAGCTGTTGTCGATGCCGAGGGTGCTGCTGCTCCCTTCAAGCGTCAGGATCCGAGCCTACAGGATCGGATTGTCTTGTAGCGTGTATTTCCTGCAGCCGCCGAGGCCAAAACACACCCTCGCCGTGTTGTAAAGCTGCGTCTCTTTTCCTCTTGTTTCGAGTATCCGGACTTTTTTGTCGGTAACAGAAATGTTTGTGCGAGCGAGAGTTGCTTCTCGCGGAAGGTGATGAGTGAGGTATCCGTATCCCGGAGGCGTAGGAGTCCCTCGGCTCAGTCGGCCTTGCCGCTTACGCGCACTCTTACCCGTCCATGGGGCTCTGTTACCGACGCAGTCGAGAAGGCTCGAAGAATCGCTTCGGCAGAAGAGCTTCCGAACGTGAAGACTTGTTCGGTCTGCGGAATCACTTATCCGAACATGAGTTACTTATCGCAGAAGGTGATGAGTGAGGTATCCGTATCCCGGAGGCCTAGGAGTCCCTCGGCTCGGTCAGCCTTGGCTGCTTACGTGTACTCCGTCGTTTTCAGGATCCACTTTCGAAGTAGTCAAAAAGCACGAAAGACATTCTGGCAGAAAAGATCTTTTTTCGAGGAAAATTTCGACGCAGAGGGGGTTCCCCCCTTTTAGCCCCCGAGGGAGGGTCGGGCTTTGCCGAGGCGAGGCCGACCCTTCCTTGATGACTAAACTTTGCGTGGGAGCGAGGTATATGAACAACTTGTAAACATCTTAAGGGTAGAAGCGACGTAGCTGTTGGATGTTCCAAGCGTTGCTGTAGACCTCGCCTTGGCTGTTGGCCAGCTTGTATGTTCCGGGCTTCAGAACTTTGGCGATGACGAACGGCCCCTCCCAGGGGGGCATGAGCTTGTGCCGCCCTCGGGCGTCTTGTCGCAGTCAAAGCACCAGGTCGCCCACCTGGAGGTCTCGGGACCGGACCCCTCAGGCGTGGTAGCGTCGCAGGGACTGCTGGTACCGCGCCGAGTGTAGTAAGGCCTTGTCCCGAGCCTCCTCCAGCTGGTCCAGCGAGTCTTCTCGGCTAGCTTGGTTGCTTTGGTCGGTGTAGGCCCTTGTCCTCGGGGAGCCGTATTCCAGGTCTGTGGGCAAGATGGGCTCGGCCCCGTAGACCAGGAAAAACGGCGTGAAGCCCGTGGCTCGGCTCGGCGTTGTCCCCAGACTCCAGACCACCGAGGGGAGTTCCTTCATCCATCGCTTGCCAAACTTGTTGAGGTCGTTGTAGATCCGAGGCTTGAGCCCTTGTAGAATCATGCCGTTGGCACGCTCTACTTGCCCATTTGACATGGGGTGAGCTACGGCGGCCCAGTCCACCCGGATGTGGTGATCCTCGCAGAAGTCCAGGAACTTTCTGCCGGTGAACTGGGTGCCGTTGTCGGTGATGATGGAGTTCAGGACCCCGAAGCGATGGATGATGTTGGTGAGGAACGCCACCGCCTGCTCGGACCTGATGCTGTTTAAGGGTCAGACCTCGATCCACTTGGAGAATTTGTCGATGGCGACCAACAGGTGCGTGTAGCCCCCGGTTGCCTTCTGCAAGGGGCTGACGAGGTCCAGACCCCACACAGCAAAGGGCCAGGTGATGGGTATCGTCTGTAGAGCCTGAGCGGGTAGGTGGGTCTGCCTTGCGTAGAACTGACACCCTTCGCAGGTGCGGACAATTCTAGTGGCGTCGGCCACCGCCGTCGGCCAGTAGAAGCCTTGTCGGAAAGCATTCCCGACAAGGGCTCGAGGCGCTGCGTGATGGCCGCAAGCCCCCGAGTGTATCTCTCACAGGAGTTCCTGACCTTCGACGATGGAGATGCATCGCTGGAGGATGCCGGAGGGGCTGCGGTGGTAGAGCTCCTTCTCATCTCCCAGCAAGACGAACGACTTGGCGCGTCGCGCCACCCGCCGAGCTTCGGCTCGGTCGGAGGGTAGCTCTCCTCGGTGGAGATATTGCAGGTATGGGGTCTGCCAGTTTTGATCAGGCGTGACCCCGCTTTGCTCCCCCTCGACGCGCAGCGTCTCGCCCTCGGGGGCCGAGGGTACCTCGGGCCGGACCGAGGGTGCCTCGGCCGAGCCGAGGGTGCCTCGGGCTGTGCCGAGGGTCCTCGGGCTGGGCCGAGGGTGCCTCAGGCTTGGGCGTGTCGCCGATCTTGACGGAGGGTTGATGCAGATCCCAGGAGAAGACGTCCGGGGGAACCGTTGTTCGCCCCGAGGCTCTTTTAGCCAGCTCATCCGCAGTCTCGTTGTAGAGCCGGGCGATGTGGTTGAGCTCGAGCCCGTAGAACTTGTCTTCCAGGCGCCGAACCTCATCGCAGTAGGCCTCCATCTTCGGGTCGCGGCAGTGGGAGTTCTTCATGACTTGGTCGATGACGAGCTGCGAGTCACCGCGAGCATCGAGGCGTCGGACCCCTAGCTCGATGGCGATCCGCAATCCATTGACCAGAGCCTCATACTCGGCCACATTGTTGGACGCCGGGAAATGGAGGCGTAGCACGTAGCGTAGGTGCTTCCCGGGGGGCGAGATGAAGAGTAGGCCTGCGCCGGCTCCTGTCTTCATCAGCGACCCGTCGAAGAACATGGTCCAGAGCTCTGGCTGGATCAGAGCTGTTGGGAGCTGAGTGTCGACCCATTCAGCTACGAAGTCCGCCAAGACCTGGGACTTGATGGCCTTCCGAGGAGCGAACGAGATTGTCTCGCCCATGATTTCCACCGCCCACTTTGCAATCCTACCCGAGGCCTCCCGACACTGGATGATCTCCCCCAGGGGGAAGGATGACACCACAGTTACCGGATGAGACTAGAAGTAGTGTCGCAACTTCCGCCTCGTTAGGATCACCGCGTACAGCAGCTTCTGAACTTGTGGGTAGCGGATCTTGGTTTCGGACAGTACCTCGCTGACGAAGTAGACTGGCCTCTGAACGGGCAATGCATGCCCCTCTTCTTGCCTTTCGATCACAATCGCGGCGCTAACCACCTGAGTGGTCGCGGCGACATAGACCAAGAGGGCTTCTCCAGCAGCTGGGGGCACCAAGATAGGCGCCTTCGTGAGGAGCGCCTTCAGGTTCCCGAGGGCTTCCTCGGCCTCAGGGGTCCAAGTGAAGCACTCGGCCTTGCTTAAGAGGCGGTACAGAGGTAGACCTCTTTCGCCGAGGCGTGAGATGAAGCGGCTTAGAGCCGCGAGACATCCCATGACCCTCTGTACGCCTTTCAAGTCCTTGATGGGCCCCATGCTGGTGATGGCTGCGATCTTCTCTGGGTTGGCTTCGATGCCCCGCTCGGAGACGATGAACCCCAAGAGCATGCCTCGGGGCACCCCGAAGACACACTTCTCGGGATTGAGCTTGACGCCTTTCGCCTTGAGACATCGGAATGTCACTTCAAGGTCGGAAAGGAGGTCGGAGGCTTTCCTCGTCTTGACTACGATGTCATCGACGTAGGCCTCGACCGTGCGGCCAATGTGTTCGCCGAACACATGGTTCATGCACCGCTGGTACGTCGCGCCCGCATTCCTCAAGCCAAACGGCATGGTGACATAGCAGTACATGCCGAAGGGTGTGATGAAAGAAGTCGCGAGCTGGTCGGACTCTTTCATCCTGATTTGATGATATCCTGAGTAGGCATCGAGGAAAGACTGGGTTTCGCACCCAGCAGTGGAATCCACAATTTGATCGATGCGAGGCAGAGGGTAGGGAACCTTCGGACATGCCTTGTTTAGACCAGTGTAGTCTACACACATCCGCCATTTCCCCCCTTTCTTTCTCACAAGCACAGGGTTGGCAAGCCATTCGGGATGGAATACCTCTTTGATGAACCCTGCCGCCATTAGCTTGTGGATCTCCTCGCCTATGGCTCTGCGCTTCTCCTCGTCGAATCGGCGCAAAGGCTGCTTGACGGGTCGGGCTCCGGCTCGGATGTCCAGCGAGTGCTCGGCGACATCCCTCGGTATGCCGAGCATGTCCGAGGGACTCCACGCGAAGACGTCGGCGTTCGCGCGGAGAAAGTCGACGAGCACTGCTTCCTATTTGGGATCGAGCCCGGAGCCGATCCGGATCTGCTTGGAGGCGTCGCCGCTGAGGTCGAGGGGGACGGACTTAACCGTCTCCGCTGGCTCAAAGTTGCCGGCATGTCGCTTCACGTCTGGCACCTCCTTAGAGAGGCTCTCCAGGTCGGCGATGAGGGCCTCGGACTCGGCGAGGGCCTCGGCGTACTCCACGCACTCCACGTCGCATTCGAACGCGTGTTTGTACGTGGGGCCGACGGTGATGACCCCGTTGGGGCCCGGCATCTTGAGCTTCAGGTAGGTGTAGTTGGGGACGGCCATGAACTTCGCGTAGCATGGTCTTCCCAGCACCGCGTGGTAGGTTCCTCGGAACCCGACCACCTCGAACGTCAGGGTCTCCCTTCGGAAGTTGGAGGGTGTTCCGAAGCAGACGGGAAGGTCGAGTTGTCCGAGGGGTTGGACGCGCTTCCCGGGAATGATCCCATGGAAGGGCGCAGCGCCTGCCCGGACGGAGGACAGATCGACACGCAGGAGCCTGAGGGTCTCGGCGTAGATGATGTTGAGGCTGCTGCCTCCGTCCATGAGGACCTTGGTGAGCCTGACGTCGCCGATGACGGGGTCGACGACGAGCGGGTATTTCCCCAGGCTCGGCACATGGTCGGGGTGATCGGCTCGGTCGAAGGTGATGGGCTTGTCGGACCAGTCTAGATAGACTGGCGCCGCCACCTTCACCGAGCAGACCTCCCGGTGCTCTTGCTTGCGGTGTCGAGCCGATGCATTCGCCGCTTGCCCACCGTAGATCATGAAGCAGTCGCGGACCTCGGGGAACTCTCCTGCCTGGTGATCTTCCTTCTTATCGTTGTCGCGGGCCCTGCCACCCTCCGCGGGTGGCCCGACCCTGTGGAAGTGGCACCGAAGCATGACACACTCCTCAAGGGTGTGCTTGACGGGCCCCTGGTGATAGGGGCACGGCTCCTTGAGCATCTTGTCGAAGAGGTTGGCACCTCCGGGGGGCTTCCGAGGGTTTTTGTACTCGGCGGCGGCGACAAGGTCCGCGTCGGCGGCGTCGCATTTCGCTTGCGACTTCTTCTTGCCCTTCTTCTTGGCGCTGCGCCGAGTTGACGCCTCGGGGGCATCCTCCGATGGGCGGCCCTGGGGCTGCTTGTCCTTTCGGAAGATAGCCTCGACCGCCTCCTGGCCGGAGGCGAACTTGGTGGCGATGTCCATCAGCTCGCTCGCCCTGGTGGGGGTCTTGCGACCCAGCTTGCTCACCAGGTCGCGGCAGGTGGTGCCAGCGAGGAACGCGCCGATGACATCCGAGTCGGCGATGTTGGGTAGCTCGGTGCGCTGCTTCGGGAATCGCTGGATGTAGTCCCGGAGAGACTCTCCCGGCTGCTGTCGGCAGCTTCGGAGGTCCCAGGAATTCCCGGGGCGCACGTACGTGCCCTGGAAATTGCCGGCGAAAGCTTGGACTAGGTTGCCCCAGTTGGAGATCTGCCCCGGAGGCAGGTGCTCCAACCAGGCGCGGGCGGTGTCGGAGAGAAACAGGGGGAGGTTGCGGATGATGAGGTTGTCATCGTCCGTTCCACCCAGCTGGCAGGCCAGACGGTAGTCCGCAAGCCACAGTTCTGGTCTCGTCTCCCCCGAGTACTTTGTGATAGTAGTCGGGGGTCGGAACCGGGTCGGGAACGGCACCCGTCGTATGGCCCGGCTGAAGGCCTGCGGACCGGGTGGTTCGGGCGAAGGACTCTGATCCTCCCCGCTGTCGTAGCGTCCCCCACGCCTGGGGTGGTAGCCTCGGTGCACCCTCTCGTCGAGGTGGGCTCGACGGTCGCGGTGATGGTGCTCGTTGCTGAGGCGACCCGGGGCCGCAGGCGCTGTGTTGCGCGTGCGCCCGGTGTAGACCGAGGCTTCCCGCATAAATCGGGAAGTCGCGGCATGAGGTTCCGAGGGGTACCCCTGCCTTCGGGAGGCGGAGCTCTCGGCCCGTCAGACCGCGGCGCCTTCCAGGAGATTCTTGAGCTCTCCCTGGATTCGCTGCCCCTCGGTGGTTGATGGCTCCGGCATCGCGCAGAGGAGCATTGCTGCTGCAGCCAGGTTCTGGCCGACCCCACTGGATGCGGGTGGCGGCCTGACCCTGACGTCGTCGGCGATGCGGTGCTGGAGGCCCTGGGGTAGATGACGTATTTCTCCGGCCGGAGGTTGGCCCGCCCATGCCTGCCCGACGTCCCGGTGGACCGGCTCAAGCGCTCCTGCTCCCTCGTCGAGCCTGGCCTGCACCCCGCGGATTTGCTCGAGCTGTGGGTCATGGCCCCCCGCTTGAACGGGGACCACAGCTAGCTCCTGTGGGATGTCAACGTGAGACACCGGCCTAGGGAGATCACCGTCCTCCGGCCTACCGAGATGGTTGCCTTCGGAGGGACCCCCTAGATCGACGTGGAAACATTCGCGGCTTGGGCCGCAGTCCTCGTCGCCGAGGCTACGACTACCGTCGGAACAGTCGGAAAGGTAGTAGTCGCATGCGGTCATGAAGTCCCGCATGACACTGGGGTTGCCAAGTCCAGAGAAATCCCAACAGAAGCTGGGCTCGTCGTCTTCCTCGGACCCAGAGGGCCCGTAGGTCGAGACGTCCGTCAGCCGGTCCCAAGGTGACCGCATACGAAACCCCAGGGGGTTTGGGCTCGCCTCTACGAGAGCGCCCGCCAAAGCGAAGCCGCCAGGCGGGTTGAGGCTGAATCCAAATGACGTGTGATGGGAATCGGTCGGTACCTCTTGGTCGACGGGCGGTGATGAAGTCACGTCGGGGACTGACTGCACCGTCGTCTCAGGTACGAGGGTGACGTCCAGCAAGCTTTTCGCGAGCGTGCTGGCGTCGTCCGCTTGCTCAGGATTGGCGTGTCGCGGGGAGACCGCGCTCGTCTTCGTCTCAAGCGCGAGGTCGATGCCCGGTGCGCCCCCCGTTGGGGTGCCGGCGCTGTCGACTCGCTCGACAGCCGACGAGGCGCTGCCTCCTGCTTGGCCTTGGTTGCCCCGCCTTCCCCTCCGTCGGCGGGGAAGAGGGCGGGATGAGCTCGAAGGTTGTTTTCCACCACGCGGGGAAGACGTCGTCGATTCCGCCGCCGGCGGGCGGGTTGTCGGCCGCCGTTGCCGCTGCCGCCCGGTGGTGGAATGAGTATCATGTCGTAGCTGCTGTCGAGGGACATGAACTCAAGACTCCCGAAACGGAGCACCGTCCTGGGTTGTAGAGGTTGCTGGAGACTGCCCATCTGGAGCTTGACGGGAAGCTGTTCGTCAACACGCAGCAGGCCCAAACCTGGCGCGCCAACTGTCGGCGTTTCGAGACCGGGGGGTCCCTAAGCCGATGAGTGAATGTCGCCGCGTGCCCCAGCCCAGATGGGTCGAGCGCGAGGCCGAGCGCGAAGGGGGGAAGTGAGGTGGCCGGAGATGGGCGTGAGAGAGGTGGAAATCCCGCGGCCTTCGTGTTCGTCCCGCGCCCAGGTCGGGTGCGCTTGCAGTAGGGGGTTACAAGCGTCCATGCGGGAGAGGGAGCGAGCGGCCTCACGTGAGCGCCTGTCTCGTCCTCGTCCCCGCGCAACCCTCTCTAAGAGGGCCCTGGTCCTTCCTTTTATAGGCGTAAGGAGAGGATCCATGTGTACAATGGGGGGTGTAGCGGAGTGCTACGTGTCTAGCGGAGGAGAGCTAGCGCCCTAAGTACATGCCGTCGTGGCAGCCGGAGAGATTTTGGCACCCAGCTGGTGTGATGTCGTGGCCGTCGGAGGAGCGATGGAGCCTGGCGGAGGGACAGCTGTCGGAGCAGTTGAGTCCTTGCTGACGTCCTCTTGCTTCCGTAAGGGGGCTGAGAGCCGCCGTCATCACCGAGTATGCGGGGCGCCATCATTGCCTATCTGGCGGAGCGAGCCAGATGGGACGCCGGTCTTGTTCCCTGTGGCCCGAGTCAGCTCGGGGTAGGGTGATGATGGCGCCTCCTGTTGACATGGCTGGTCTGTGCCCTAGGTTGGGCGGTGTGGAAGCTCCTCCAAAGCCGAGGTCGAGTCTGTCTTCCGTGGCCGAGGTCGAGTCCGATCCCCCGGGTCGGGCGAGGCGGAGACTGTCAGCTGAGGCCAGGGCGGAGTCCGAGCCCTGGGGTCGGGCGAAGCGGAGTTCGCCGTCTTCTGGGGCTGAGCCCGAGTCCGAGCCCTGGGTCGGGCGGAGCGGAGTTCGTCGTCTTCCGGGACTTAGCCCGAGTCCGAGCCCTGGGTCGGGCGGAGCGGAGTTCGCCGTCTTCCGGGACTTAGCCCGAATCCGAGCCCTGGGTCGGGCGAAGCGGAGCTTCCTATGGTGCCTTCGGTCGGGCCTGACTGCCTGTCAGCCTCACTCTGTCAAGTGGCACCGCAGTCGGAGCGGCGTAGGCGGCGCTGTCCTTCTGTCAGGCCGGTCAGTGGAGCGGCGAAGTGACGGCGGTCACTTCGGCTCTGCCGGCTAGGGGGCGCGTGTCAGGATAAAGGTGTCAGGCCACCTTTGCATTAAATGCTCCTGTGATTTGGTCGGTTGGTGCGGCGATTTGGTCAGGGTTGCTTCTTGGCGAAGACAGGGCATCGGGCGAGCCAGAAATATGTTCGCCGCTGGAGGGGGGCCTCGGGCGAGACGGAGATCCTCCGGGGTCGGCTGCCCTTGTCCGAGGCTAGGCTCGGGCGAGGCGTGATCGAGTCCCTCGAATGGACTGATCCCTGACTTAATCGCACCCATCAGGCCTTTGCAGCTTTATGCTGATGGGGGTTACCAGCTGAGAATTAGGAGCCTTGAGGGTACCCCTAATTATGGTCCCCGATAAATACTTACTCTCATCGATGCTTATGTAAGCAATCAGGCCAAATAGATCCATGTGGAGTAGTTCAAGCGGCCTCTCGGTCGTCATGATGTTCTTGTGTGGATGATGAGCTCCAACCTGCTTCCCTGCTTGACATGCACTACAAATCTTGTCTTTCTCAAAATGAACATTGGTTAGTCCTAAAATGTGTTCCCCCTTTAGAAGCTTGTGAAGATTCTTCATCCCAACATGAGCAAGTTGGTGATGCCAGAGCCAACCCATGTTAGTCTTAGCAATTAGGCAAGTGTCTAGTTCAGCATTGTTATCAGTGAAATCAACTAAGTATTAGCTAACCATCTAACACTCCCTTAAAAGCCAGTGAATCATCATTTCTTCTAAAGACGGTAACATCAACATCAGTAAATAAACAGTTGTAGCCCATTTTGCATAATTGAGAAACAGAAAGCAAGTTGTAACCTAGAGATTCTACAAGAAATACATTAGAAATAGAATGGTCAGGTGATATAGTGATTGTACCCAACCCTTTGAGCAAACCTTGATTTTCATCCCTGAATGTGATTGTCCTATGGGGATCATCATTTTTCTCATATGAGAAGAACATTCTTTTCTCCCCTATCATGTGGTTTGTGCACCCGCTGTCGATTATCCAGCTTGTTCCACCGGATGCATAAACCTACAACACAAATTTAGGTGTTGTCCTTAGGTACCCAAACAGTCTTGGGTCCTTTCGCATCAGAAACAAGCACCTTGGGAATGTGATTGATAAGAAATGTGGCGGCAAGAAACGCTTCATCCCAAAATTTTAGGGGCATAGAGGCTTGAGCTAGAAGAGATAGGCCAACCTCTACTATGTGTCTATGTTTGCATTCAGCTGACCCATTTTGCTGATGAGCATGAGGGCATGAAACATGATGTGATATCCCAGTATTTCTGAAAAAGGAATGAAGTTTTTCATATTCACCGCCCCAATCGGTCTGCACAGTAATTATTTTTCTGTTTAAAAGTCTTTCTACTAGACTTTGAAACTCATTGATTTTCTGGAAAACTTCTGACTTGAATTTAAGAAGGTAAATCCAAGTAAATTTGCTAAAGTCATCAATGAAGCTTACATAGTACTTGTAATTGCCAACAGAACTGGGTGCAGGTCCCCATATATCTGAAAAATAAGTTCTAGAGGATGACTCGAAACACTGGATGACTTTGGATATGGCAACTGATGACTCTTTGCTTGTTGACAAGCATCACACACAAACTTCTTATTGGACTCACTATAACATGGAAGATTAAAGCTACTAATAACTTTATGAACTATGGGAGCTGCAGGATGACCCAAGCGGCTATGCCACTTATCAAAGGATGGTTTATTAACTCCAAGAACATTTTTCTTGAAGGGAAGGACGGTTGGCAGGGGGTAAAGACCCTGGTGACTTCTTCCTTTAAGTAGAGTGGTCCTCGTGTCCCGATCCTTTATAAAGAAGACATGAGGGTGAAATTCAAGGAAAACATTATTATCTTTAGCAAGACGATGAACAGAAACAAGATTTTTTGTGGCACGTGGGACATGCAAGATATGATTGAGATTAAGATCATGATTCTGGGTATGAACAGTAGCTTTACCAATATGACTAATTGCCATACCTTCACCATTTGCCGCATGGATTTGATCGCTCCCGTTGTATCTTTCTCTGAAGGATAATTTTTCTAGTTCTCCAGTTATATGATCAGTAACTCACGTGTCCATGTACCAGTTTGTGTCAACTGCATAAGAACTTGTAGCAACAGCAGCCTGTCGAACATCAGAAACATAACAGTTCATCATACCTATGCCAACATCTATCAGCAGTATGTCCAGTCTTTAGACAAACTTTGCACTGTGGAGGATCAGATGAACTGTTATTTGCTCGTGAGTTATTCCCTGGACGCGGAGCACTGTTGACATGACGCCCACCATGTCCTCCATGTTGAGCAAGGCGTTGAGCAGGTGCAGTGCGTCCACCACGACGCTGCCCAGCTAGTCCAGTGGAGAAGCTTCGGCCTCCACGTTCACGCCGACTTGCAGCGTTGGCAGATGATCCGGAAAAGTTGCCTCCGTTGTTGCGAAGGTCTAGCCGAATTTCAAACGCAAGCAGTTGAGAGTACAACTCGCTTACGGAGATGGCCTCGGTTCGAGCAAGGACTGATGAGACCACGGGGTCAAACTCATCGTCCAGCCCGGTGAGAATATATTCAACCAGCTCGTCATCTTCAATGGGTCGTCAAGCTGTAGCCATCTCGTCACCTAGAAAACGCATCTTCCCAATGTACTCAGTTACCGTCATGTTACCTTTCTGCGTGGTGGCCAGGGCCAGATGTGTGTTCACTGCGCGAGCCCGTGTCTTCGATGCGAACATGGTTTCAATCGCCTGCCAGACCTCTGCCGCGATCTCCTTGGTCACGACTTGAATCAAGATCTCCTTTGATACAGAGGAGAGAAGGAAGCTGAGGACTTGTTGATCTGCAGCTAGCCAATCTTCATAGACCGGATTGGTGACCATGTCACCGTCCTTGCCGTCGATCATCATGGCAGGCTTCTTAGCACTGCCGGTGAGATAGCCTTCAAGACGAGCGCCACAGATGGTAGCGAGAACCTGGGCTCTCCATGTTGTATGGTTGTGTTTGGCAAGCTTTTCAGATACAGGATGGGCAATCATGGAGGCAAGTCCAGATACAGAGGAAGAACTGTCAGCCATGGACGTGGATTGGATCTACTTCTATGCTCCGATTACCATGTAAAATTAGAGGAGCGGAAGATATTTGGTGGAAACAGAGCACCTTTACCGTGCGCTGCTTGCATGTTAATATAGGCGACGAAACGCGCTATATCAGTTTACAAAACGAGTCCCATCAGATATACTTGCCAAAGCTTATCGGAAGCAACATCCATATCTAAACTAACCTTCTCAGTAAGCTTCGGCATATAATCAGGAATGGACGTATACAAGTTGTTACAGACTAATATGTTCTAGAGACTTATCTATTCTAACAAGCACATCTCAAGATCCTCCTCATTATTTAATGACGAATTTGGGAACGTCAGAACCTATTTTGATGTTAAGCAAACTTCTAATAAAGAAGCAAGTTAGAATATATATATTAAGGGTTAGTTTGGAAACTCCATTTTCCCATGTGATTTCTATTTTCCCAAGAGAAAATGAACTAATTTCTCTTGAGAAAATGTGGTTCCCAAACTAGCTCTAAACATAATAAAGTAGGGTATACAACCTAAGACGAGGGTCATAATCTAACAAAAACAAATCTTGGACCGTGACCGGGCTTTCTGTTGGGTTGGGCGTTGCGTGGCCTTTATTCTTGACGAATATGAAAAGCTGTAAATAATGGAAAACCTTATGTAGCGACCATCCCCACCATACACTCGCGGACACTCATAGAGAATCATCGAGTTTTATCGAGCAGTTTCTTAGATAAACTTATGTTATGTTGGCGACCAAGAAAAAAACAGGCCTAACAATATAGCCGGAGCCATATCAAACATAACTCATGCTCACAAACCCTATTTAGGGTCCATTCGGTTACCTATGATTTGGTCCAGGAACTATTTTAGGGACTAAATCCGAAACTGAGGCCTTAATACAGCAGGCTTCTATCTGCTTTGGCTCTCGCGCTGTAGCTAGAGCTAAAGGGCGTATCCAGTGTCGTAGACTTCCCGCACTGCGGAAGGGTATATTTAAACCAAATCTTACCTGTATAATATGCAGAGGCTGGGGTTTAAATCCGGCACCTTCCGATTACAGACAGTAGGCTCTATCACTACACCAGATTTGCCCTTAACTAGAGCTAAAAAATTGGCTTCATCGGCATTGTGAGAGGAGAAAAAAGAATGAATATTATGAATTGTACGTGAACTGTTAAGTTTCTGATCCAAATTTTATATATAAAGGCTGTGTTGATGAGTAAAACGGAGGCCCGTCGGTAGGAGGCTGGACCGAAGCGTAGCGAGGAACCTAAATATTTTACATTTATTCGTTGGAAGGAACGGAGAAAACTTGTGCCTATCTCTGCTTCTCAGCAACGTAGAAAGTAGAAAGTATTGTTCTCCCTGTCCATGGAAAAAACTACTTGAATATTTAATAGAACGATTTATTATAAAAGCGATTAGTTTGGACTTTGGAGCTAGACATGTATTGACTCAATAAAGATAGAGAGAGAAGCATGATGACAGCATGTTTACGCTTCATTCAGTTGATTTTTTTTGGAAAAAGGAAGCTTTTATTGATCTTAGTGAATTACCAAGGAAGATCTAAGACACGGAGATAACTTCCGACCTCTACACAATTAGGGTGTACACAACCAAGAGAAAAAGGGAAAGGCATGACAAAAGATATCATGTCATAGTGAACTACACCACACAACTTAGTCTTCAAGTCCATCTAATATCCAAGCAACACTTGGGTCCCAATTAGCCTCTCCAGCAACAAGGCCTCCAAGGAGAAACACGGTACACACACACCGTTGTTGCAATGATCCAACTAGTTAAAGCCAGACCAAAGGCTTTCACCAAAGGGAGCAACTCCTTCAAATTCAAACAATGGCTTCAACAAGACCATTGCTAGGTACAACCAGCTAAGGTCAGGCTTAGGGATTTCTCCCCGAAATCGAAGGACCTATAAAACCACCGATCAAAAAAACCAAATGCCACCACTGCCATCAAACTGAACTAGCTAATGTAGTCATACCACTTAATCTTAGCCTGTACCAGCGACGACAAACTCTACGAATGACAAACAATCCTTAGAAGGGTCATTCTACAATGATTGGTTCGTGAACAAACCAAAAGGCACTCACTAATCAAGTCCGTAATTTTTTTCAAAACATAGGATGACATGTCTGAGGAAGCGAAGCCATTGCAAGATGCTAAGACGGCTCGTATCTTAAATTAGGTATAATCAACACTAGCAAAAATATGAAGATGGATGCAAGGAGAAGATACTGGTCACCAAACCCATCGAAACAAGCTGCAAGTCTTGTGCCGCTCACCGGTGGCCGTCGAAGATTGGGCCTCACCGGCCACAACCCACACTGACATCGCCGACATCCACACGCTCGCGAAGAGGGTCGTGATAGTAGGCTGACCTAGCCCACAACGCTGCCATGAACTCATGCCATGTTCGACGCCCACCAGGAACTCCACTGGGCAAAACAGCCATCACCCTACCATGGTCGTCACCCACCCTGAGAGTTGGTTTGGTGACCAGGGAAATGGAGGAGGAATCTCTTTCCTATTCAAAATATGAATAGGAAGGGGATTCCCCCTCCCCATGGATCCCCTCCATTTCCCTAGGCACCAAACCAACCCTGAGACAGAATGTGTGACTAAGGCCAGGGAGAGGGACCTCGTTGCACCATCCAATGAGCACGATCTTGAAGGGAACCAGATGCCTCAATCATGGTCGTCGTGCGTAGTCAGTCACATAGACAGTCGTATGCCGCCAGATCCGGCAGCGAGACCTTATCGTCATCTTCATGGAGAGTCGCGCGAGCCTCCCGGTACCTCAGTGAGGTGGGGAGGAGGGGAAGAAGGGTGGCGGCAGTTAGGGTTTGGAGAGCCGCCCAGGTCACATGCGCGAGAGACAACCATACACCGGTAGTGTTAGAGGTTTTTGGGGTTAGTCCCTTGTAATTACAGTTATACCCTGTGTAATGGGCCAAGCCCAACAACCTGAGACTATTAATACAACTCCCAACCTTGAGTTAGGGTGATTGCCTCCCTAGCGATTGACACCTTGTTGTCTCCCTCCCCTACTAGTGACTTTGTTAGAGCACCTCCCATGGCTCTTTCACGCACCCTATGGCTTCACCACCCTCTCCCTCTCCCATCGATTGGGTGGTCGATTTCGGAGCATCTGTTGGGAACTTGTTCTCAAATGCTATGAATTAAGAACAAGGCAACATAGAATGTTAAATGTTAAAGCCCTTCGTCCGCTGAAGCATTATTTCCCTGAGGATTTAATGAGCTTCGGACGAAGGTAATAGATGATAAATCACGAAGGTCCTACCTTCATGTTCAGAAATAAAACAATGCGAAATGAAATATAAAATATAAAACGTTAAAGAATACCAAGAATAAATAACATTATTTACTTATTTTACAATATAAACTGAAATATTAAAACATGATGTTTAGTTACATTTATACCTTCGCCTTGGCAGAAAACAATAATTCCTGAGTAATGCGTTGACAACTACAGGATTGTGTGAACAGTAAAGGAGTACTGTTCACTATTTATAGGCACAGGACGCAGCCTGTAAGAAATTACAATCATACCCCTTACAAAAGATTACAATTATGAATCAGACCCTTATGGACTAAAAAGTCATTCCATCTTTAAGTCGGTTCGATCCTTCATCTTCGGATACGCTATAATATCGAAGCTTCATGAGCGGTAGCTTCGGTATCACGTATAAACAGGTTTTGCCGAAGGTGTTTCTTCTTGAAGGACCTTCGGCGATGAAGCATGGTCCCAACAGTAGCCCCTTCGCGATGCTAGATCGTTTTTCGTAACGAGCTTGATCCGTGAAAAAAGTCTCTTAGGCTTCGGGAAGCCGAAGGTCCGAAAAACACCTTCCCTGAGCTCGTTGCCGGGAAACGATACAATTTCCGAGCGTGAAGCGGTCCTACCATGTAGGTTCACCTTCTCGGGTTTTGTGGCCCACCGTTCAGTGGGTGCGAGCGACTGTTTGTCCGGTGTAAAAGACTTGACGATTCACCTTCTTACCTGCAGCACTATATAAACAGACGGGTAGGTGTGAAGTTACCACAGCATTCATTGCTATTGCACTGTTTTGCTGCCAAAAATTTAACCATAGACGAAGCTTGACTTTTGCATTCAAACGAAGCACCACTTTGGATTCTGCTTCGTCACAAGAAGAGCTTCAGAAAAAAGGTTATTAATTTTCAAAAAACTTCCAAGAAATTTATAATCAAATGGCCAGAGTACGCTCCACTGCCAGGGTTGAGCGTGATGGAGATGAGACCGAAGCCACTGAAACTGTTCCGATTTCCGAAGCAATGAGGCGTTCTGGGCTGGTATCATCAGAGGACACACCCCGAAGCAGCACAAGCTGATGTTGAAGAAGTTGGTTCTGAAGATGAGTACAGCTGCGGGGTGCCAAGTAAACCTAGCCATCTGGACTTTGGAAAGTCCACCATCTCTGAAGCTGATCTTCCTAAAATGGTGAAGCTGGGTTATTTTAGTGAGGCCAAGAAGGAATTAATTCGTTTTGGTGGAGAAGAAACTATCCCAAAGCCAGGAAAGGATGAGGTAGTAGTCTTCAAAAGTTTTCTAAAAGCTGGTTTAAGATTCCCCCTAAACAAGATGATTGCTATTGTACTGAAGAAGTTTGGGATTTACCTTCATCAGCTGACCCCTAATGCTATCGTTAGATTAAGTGTTTATATTTGGGCCCTTCGTAGCCAGGGAGTGGAACCATTCGGTGAGGGTTTCTGCCGAGTTCATGAATTACACTACCAGACTAAAGCCAGAGGAGATGGTCTGCACGAGAATTTTGGCTGCTACAACTTTGCTTATCGCAAGACTACGAAGTTTCCAGTGATAAGCTACCGAAGCAAATGACCAGCCGGATGGAAGTATGAATGGTTTTATGTTGAAGTTGATGAAGATGAAGATAAATTGGTCCAGAGTCCGCTATAACTAACCTTCGGAGAGACGAGGCCCCGATGCAACATGATAATGGGGAGCCCGAGTCAGATTGCTTTGGCTGAATTTCGAGTAATTTCAGATCATATTGGCACTAGAGACTTAGTGCAGGAATTTTTGGCTTTTAAAGTGTTCCCAACACTGAGGGAATGGGAGATGCCGAAGCTAGAGGGAGAAAAGAAGAAGGGAGAACTTGTTCGATTGCCTAATCACTACAAGTTTAAGAAACATTTTAAAGCACCCTGCCAAGAGTGGTTGGACACAATTGAGGTTATGTGCAACGAGATCCTCGGCAACTACTCTAAGAAAGAAGATCAGTTAATGACTGTGGCCTTCGGCACTCGTCCGAAACAAAGATTGAATCGGGTGCTGGATGCCTTGAATTTTGATTACCCTGACTATGAGCAACTGGGCGGAGATGCCAAAGGCCAGAAAAGAAAAAGGATTGCCAACGTCCTTGACAAAGAAGGCACCAAATTGGCTAAAAAGGACAAAGAAATTTCTGAGAAAAGAAAATTGAGCCCTGAGCCGAAGATAACTGCTCCAAAGAAAAGAAAAGTTGCATCCCCAAAACCAAAGACGTCGGCCCAAGAGGAGGAAGCTCCTGCAACACCTTCTGCTGCCGAAGTGGAAGAGATTCTAAAGGTAATGACTGAACCTTTTCCTATCAAGCTAAGTCCGCTGGCACCAGAACTGACGAAGTTTTTTCAGAAAGAAAAAGAACCTTCGACAACAGAAAGTCCCGCTAAGCCGAAAAAACGGAGAATTATCCAAGTGGCCGATGTCATTCATCAAACACCGCCACCGACATTGGCGTCAAAAATACCATTTATTGAAAGCGTTGTCAGTGCCGAAACCACAGCCACCGGAGCCAAAACTACCGGAGCCGAAGCCACCGGAGCAGCCACCGAAGCCGAAGCCACCGGAGCTGAAACCGAGACCACCGAAGATCCTAATCTAGAAACCACACTTGGTGATATTGATAACATACTTCTGAAAATGGCTAAAGAAGAAGCTGCTGCGGCCACGGTGGACACGACAATTGAGAAAGGAAAAAGAACAAATTGAAGACACTTTGGAAGAAGAAAACTTTAATTTTCAAGATATACTTGGACAAGAGTTATCAGAAACTGAAAAAGAAGAGCTAAAGAAATATGCTATATCCTGTGGATACAAACCAGGGTCTCTGCTGTTTGGCGGAGTCAATGAAGGGAAACTAAGATGCCTTCGGAATCGAACCGAGGTCAAGGTTGTTAGGACTTACTCAAAGAGCGTTGGCCTGCCGAAGATTGAAGCGGACCTCTGCAGGTACCAGCGACAGCATATCGCCGGTAGCTTGCTCTATGCTAATTTCAAGGTAAAAACTCTCAACTTTTTTTTTGAATTAAGATGTTTTCTGACGAAGGTTGTTTTGGCAGAGTATATTACTAAGTAAAGTGCTGAGGATGCAACAAGATCTTGAAGACGAGAAAAACGAAGCTACCATCAAAGATCTAGAAAACAAAGTCGAAAGTTACGAAGCTGCTTTGAAGAAAAAGGACTTCGTCATTCAAGATCTTGAAAACAAAGTTAAAGATCACGAAGCTGCCTTGGAGAAGAAAGACTTCGTGATTCACTCCGTGGAAGGTTCACTGGCTGAAGCTCAAGCCGAAATTGACAAATTAAACAGCGAATTGCTTATAAAATCAGAAAAATCTGAGCAAGAAAAGAAGAATCTTGAAACAAGTCTCAAGACCGAAATTGAGAAGAATTCAAATTTGCATAAATCATTGAAAGAGCTTCAGGAAAAATGCTTAGATTTCGGTAACCGATGTGTGCAGCGGCTGAAGGTTGTGTTTTACTCAATTGGAGCCAGCTCTGATAAGTTTACACCTTCAGCTGAAAACCTGCCAAGCACCTTTGAATACATTGAGGGCGAAGTTGATGCACTTGACAAAGTTATCGCTGGGCATGCCGATTTCTGCGCCCTGTTAGCTTCTTGAGGCACGGCTACTGCTTTCCTGAAGGCTGGCTGCACGCACGGGAAAGTTGTTAATAGGCCAAACTTCAGTTTGTCGCCGGCAGATTTGGTTGACATCCCTAGCCTAGCTCGAAGCATAGGAAACAGGTTTATGACCCAGATTTGGATAAATGGCGGGCGAAAAATGGCTGGTGACGAAGCTCGGAGCCACCTTAAGCCAGTGAGAAACTTATACTTGTTACTTTTACCTTCTCCTTGAACTCTGCGCCTTTCTCATTCCGTTTTAATATGTACAAGATGATGAAGCCGAAGAATGACGAGCTGAAGCTTTAACAGATGCTCTGAAAGACTTTTCTGTATAAGATTCTAGAGAAAAGTTTGTATTATGATCGTAAAGAAACTTATGTACATTTGTGGGTACCTTGTAATATATCTTTTCCCCTTTGTCCGTGTACAATCTGCTTTGCTGTGGACAAAATTTTCTTTTTGAGCCGAAGGCGAAAAACACCTTCCCTTCTTTTCGTACACAACAAAGCATGAAAATTTCTTCTTTCTCCGAAGCTTTATCCTCATAGCCGAAGCATCTGCCTTTTCTGTATGATATGATGATAATGATCCTATGTATGCCTAAATGAATGTTTATGAATGCAAATGTCATGATGTAATGTATCGTGCAAATGAATATCCGAATATATATTCGAAGCCATAATCATAGCCTTCATTCCCTTAGGAATGACTCAAATCTTTTTGCCGCTTATTTTTCGGCTTCACCGTTTATTTTTCGGTGTATCAGCGCTGACTTTTCGCTGTAAGCCTCCCTTAGGAGCTTCTTCGCCTTTTACTTTGGCAGAATCAGCGTTTATTTTTCGCTGTAAGCCTCCCTTAGGAGCTTCTTCGCCTTTTACTTTGGCGGAATCAGCGTTTATTTTTCGTTGTAAGCTCTGCATTCCCTTAGGAACGACTTTTGAGCTTCTCCCTGTTTTCTTTTCTTTTTCCTTTGCACTCAATGATGTGTTCTCAGCTTTTACATTTACATCTTTGGGGGATATTGCTCTTATAGAATTGAAATAAGAAAAAGAAAAATTACATGTTGTGGCCCCATTAAAAACCTTTCTACCCCTTTGGAAAGGAAAAGGGTGCCACAAGAAAGAATATAAAAAATTACATCAAGCTAAACATAATATCATCGAAGCTCATCCGCATTCCATGATCTAGGAATGTCGTTGCCGTCCATATCCTTCAATCTGTAGGAACCGGGTCTTGACGAAGATACTACGAGAAAAGGTCCTTCCCACTTCAGATGTAACTTGCCTACTGTCTCTGGGTTGGCTACTCTTCTAAGCACCAAATGTCCTGGTTCAATATTCTTTAGCCGAACCTTTCTATCATGCTATTTTATTGTTTCAGCTTGGTATTTATTGATGTTTTCCACAGCCTGAAGCCTGATCCCTTCTATAGCATCTTTTTCCACAGAGTAATCAGCTTCAGCTTCGTCTTCTGTCGAAGCTACTATTCTTATTGATCCTGCTTTTGCTTCTTCCGGAGTTATTGCTTCGTCACCAAACAATAATTTGAATGGTGTAAAACCTGTTGATCTTGATATTGTTGTGTTGTGGCTCCACACCACTTTGATTAATTCGTCTGGCCACTTTCCCTGGGCTGATTGAAGATTAACTTCATTATTCCTGTCATTATGATGCCATTAGCCCTTTCAACAAGTCCATTTGACTCCGGATGCCGAACTGATGCAAAATGGATCTTCGTGCCAATTTGTTCATAAAATTCTCTGAAAGCTTCGGAATCAAACTGCGTTCCATTATCCACAGTAATAGCCTTCGGCACTCCGAAGCGACAGACAATATTGTGCCAGAAAAACTTTTGAATAGTGATCGAAGTTATTGTGGCTAAAGGCTTTGCCTCAATCCATTTAGAAAAATATTCCACTGCCACTACAACATATCTTAAGTTCCCTTGTGCTGGTGGTAACGGACCTAACAAATCAAGACCCCACCTTTGCAATGGCCAAGTGGGTTGTATTAACTGGGTTAGAGACGAAGGTTGTTTTTGATCTCTTGCACATTTCTGACAGCCTTCGCACTTTTGAACTAATTCCGCTGCATCCGAAGCTACCTTTGGCCAATAAAATCCTTGACGAAAAACTTTTCCCAGCAAAGGCCTAGATCCAATGTGAGATCCACACAGGCCTGCGTGTATTTCCTTCATCAATTCTATACCTTCGGCTCTGGATAAACATTTGAGTAGTGGAGAACAGACCCCATGCTTGTACAGCTCCCCTTCTATTATAACATATGGTCGAGCTCTTGCCTCTATCCTCTTGTTATAAGCTTCGTCATCTGAAAGAAAGTTACCCTGAAGGAAAGAGATGATCTCAGTTCTCCAGTCTTCACTATAAACAGGAGATATGTTGAGGACTGCTCTTTCAAGAAGTTCAACCGAAGGTGCTTTTATTGTTTCGAAAAATACTTCCGAATGTAAGGGCAGCCCTTGTGCTGCTGACTTGGCTAGCAAATCAGCATGTTCATTTTCTCCTCGAGGAATATTTTTGACAGAAAACCCTTCAAAGGAAGCCTCAATCCTTCGGACCGTGTCTAAATATTTCTCAAGCTTCGGGTCTCTTGCTTTACAACTCTTGTCAATATGACCAGAAATAACCTAGGAATCAGTTTTAAGAACCGCCCTTCTAATTCCCATTGCCTTTAACTTCCGAAGACCCAAGAGCAAAGCTTCGTACTCAGCAATGTTATTTGTGCAACTGAAATCAAGTCTTGCTGCGTAGCAAGTTTTAACTTTGGAGGGTGCAACCAACACAGCGGCTGCTCCTGCCCCGAAGGTTCCCCAAGAACCATCGCAGAATACTGTCCAAACTTCGGCATCTTTACTCGCTTCTTCTTCCTGAGCCCCTGGCATCCAGTCAGCAATGAAGTCTGCTAACGCTTGGGACTGAATCGAAGATCTATGTACATAATCAATGCAGAACTCATTGAGTTCCGCATCCCATTTTCCAACCCTACCAGTAGCTTCTCTATTTCTCATAATATCCTTCAATGGTTGTGAAGAAGGGACAATTATATTGTATGCTTGAAAATAGTGCTGAAGCTTCCTGGAAGCCATCAAAACATCATACAACACCTTCTCCAATTCTGTATAATTTTTATTTGATAAACTAAGAACTTCGGATACAAAGTATATTGGGGCTTGCTTTTTGACTTGCCCTTCAAGCTTCTCTTAGACAAGTGCCGCACTTACCGCTGAGTGCGAAGCTGCCACATATAACAACAGAGGAGTCCCTGGCGTTGGTGGAGTTAACGTCGTTAGGTCTATCAAATATTGCTTCAGCTCCTCGAAGGCTCTCTGCTGAACTGGTCCCCATTGAAAAACTTCGGCTTACTTCAGCACTTCGAAGAATGGTAAATTTCTCTCTGCTGATCTAGATATGAATCTGTTGAGAGATGCCAGTCTTCCTGTCAATCGTTGAGCCCCCTTGTTTGTGCTTGGTGGTTCCATTCGAAGGATAGCTTCGATTTTATTTGGATTAGCCTCAATCCCTTTTGTTGAAACTAGGCAGCCAAGGAATTTCCCCTTCTTTACTCCGAAAACACACTTTTCTGGATTCAGTTTTAGACCAGCCTGTCTAAAATTAGCGAAAGTCTCCTGCAGATCAGCAATGTGATTTTCTTGCTTCGTGCTTTTTACAATGATATCATCAACATAAGTTAGCACATTTCTGTCTATCTGAGAATGAAGAACCTTTGTTGTCATTCTATTGAAGCTTCCTCCAGCATTCTTGAGCCCCTCAGGCATCCGAAGGTAACAATATGTTCCGCTAGGGGTTATGAAGCTAGTTTTTGGCTCATCCTCCTTCTTCATCCAAATTTGATGATAGCCTGAATAACAATCCAACAGACTCATATGTTCTGATGAAGCTGCTGCATCAACTAGGGAATCTATCCTTGGCAATGGAAACTCATCCTTCGGACAAGCCTTGTTGAGATCAGTAAAGTCAATACACATCCTCCATTTGCCATTGACCTTTTTTACCATAACAGTGTTAGCCAGCCATTCTGGATACTTCACTTCTCTAATGACTCCGGCGCTGAGGAGTCTTTTTACTTCATTTCGAGCACCTTCGGCCTTGTCATCAGACATCTTCCGAAGCCTCTGCTTTCTGGGTCTGAAAGATGGATCAACATTGAGCGAGTGTTCAATAACATCCCTGTTGACGCCACAGAGATCGTTAGCCGACCATGCAAAGACATCTTTGTTGTTGAAGAGAAACCTTATCAGGGTTTTCTCTTGTTGCTCAGACAATTGAGATCCCAGCAGCACCTTCTGCTCTGCGATATCTTCGCATAAAAGCATGGGTTTCGGCTGATCGGCCGAAGCAGCCTTCTCCCTTCTGTACTAGTACTGCTCACAAGCTTCGGCTTCATCTATATTGTGGATTGCTTTTGAATCAATCCAATTCCCCTCGGCCTTTCTGGCAGCTTCCTGACTCCCATGAATAGCAATAGGTCCCTGATCCGAAGGTATCTTCATGCAAAGATATGTTGGATGAAGAATTGCTTCGAAAGCATTGAGTGTTCCACGACCAATGATAGCATTGTAAGGATACTCCATGTCGACAATGTCAAACACAACTTGCTCAGTCCTTGTATTGTTGACGAATCCGAAGGTCACTGGCATGGTAATCTTACCAATCGCTACAATTTGTCTTCCTCCGAAGCCACAAAGAGGGTGCGTAGCATCATGAATCTTGTCTTCGGGCTCTTGCATTTGTCTGAAGGCCTTAGAAAATATAATATCCGCTGCACTTCCTGTATCAACCAAAACATTGTGGACCAAAAATCCTTTGATCACACAAGAGATAACCATAGCATCATTGTGTGGGTAATCCTTGAGCTGAAGATCCTATTGAGAGAAGGTAATTGGAATGTGAGACCATCTTGACTTGATGAAGGGTCCTTGTACCCCTACATGTTGTACTCTTCTCTATGCCTCCTCCTTCTGTTTCTTGTTAGCCGGCTCTGAGCATGAACCGCCTGTTATCGGGAGGATCAACTTCGAAGCCGAAGCAGTTCCAGCTTGGTTCTTGAACAAAGCCATTGTCTCAAAAAAGTGGAAGTGAGTTCACCGGAGGTGGGCGCCAATGTTGGGAACTTGTTCTCAAATGCTATGAATTAAGAACAAGGCAGCATAGAATGTTAAATGTTAAAGCCCTTCGTCCGCTGAAGCATTATTTCCCTGAGGATTTAATGAGCTTCGGACGAAGGTAATAGATGATAAATCACGAAGGTCCTACCTTCATGTTCAGAAATAAAACAATGCGAAATGAAATATAAAATATAAAACGTTAAAGAATACCAAGAATAAATAACATTATTTACTTATTTTACAATATAAACTGAAATATTAAAACATGATGTTTAGTTACATTTATACCTTCGCCTTGGCAGAAAACAATAATTCCTGAGTAATGCGTTGACAACTACAGGATTGCGTGAACAGTAAAGGAGTATTGTTCACTATTTATAGGCACAGGACACAGCCTGTAAGAAATTACAATCATACCCCTTACAAAAGATTACAATTATGAATCAGACCCTTATGGACTAAAAAGTCATTCCTCTTTAAGTCGGTTCGATCCTTCATCTTCGGATACGCTATAATATCGAAGCTTCATGAGCGGTAGCTTCGGTATCACGTATAAATAGGTTTTGCCGAAGGTGTTTCTTCCTGAAGGACCTTCGGCGACGAAGCATGGTCCCAACAGCATCCTTCCTCACTGCTACCACCAGCTCGTTATTCCACTCTCATCCACCACATCCCTCTAGGGAAGAGACGACCTCAAGACCAACCCCTCGATATCCTTCTATGGGCCCCCACCATCCTCCATTTTTCTAGATTCACTTTCGGGCACTCCTACCTCCGTCATGGCTACTGTCCTAGGTATTGTTCATGTGTGCGTCCTCCTTAACAATGGCTACCTTGTCCGGGGCATTTTCGTGGACTTCGATCATGCCATGAACCCTATCCTTCGTGACTGCATGGAGCTCCACCCTTAGGTAGGCCACCACGTGCCTAGGCCGCTTGTCTTCCTCTGAGCTATGATTGCCTCCCTAGCGATTGACACCTTGTAGTCTCCCTCCCCTACTAGTGACTTTGTCAGAGCACCTCCCTGTGTAAGGAAAATGGACCCTAAGCCATTTGGCTCAAAAGGTTTTGGTGTTTGATGGTCAACGCAACCTGTGGACTAATGAGTTTGCTAGTGTTTGTATTTGTAGTTGACAGGATGCGAAGAGGATTGGACTAAGGCACTGAGGATGCAACACCTCAAAAGAAGACATAAAATATGTGTAGAAGTCCAAGACTCAAGAGGAAAATAAGCCCAAAAGAAACAGCGAAGAAATCCATGAAGAGGGCAGTCAGCCAGCGCACCGGACAGTGAACAGTAACCTGCCAGGTGTGCATCGGACTGTCCGGTCAGACATCGGGCAGTGTGCATAGAGAGGCCCATAACGGGTGCTCTCAGGCTGTAGCACCGGACTGTCTGGGTAACGATCGGATCCAACGATCGACTGCTACAGACCCCAATGGTCGGCTGACGTGGCAGGGCACCAGACAGTGAACAATGCTTGTCCCGTGTGCACCGGACTGTCCGGTGCGCCTGTCAACAGAAAGTTGTTGCTTCTGTCCAACGGCTATAATTGTGAGGGGGAGGCTATAAATACCCCCCAACCGACCATTTGGAGGTGTGGGAGCCCAAGAAACATACCAAGGCATATTGTAGATATTTCCAAGTGCTCATACACCCAAGTGCTTAATAGAATCACTCGGTGATTAGCGTAGGTGCTTTGCGATGTGCTTAGGTTAGTTAGACCACATTAGCGCTTGCTCTAGATGAATCCTAGTTAGTTGAGTGAGTTTAGAAAAACCACACAACCCCTCGACTCTTGCATGAGCCATTGTAATTGTACCAAGTGGGGCGAGAGTCTTGCAAGACCGTGACAACCGTGTTTGTGTCATGGCCACCACCATGTACCGGAGGGAATGAGGCCCGTGGCGTTTTGGTCGGAAGCTCGATAGTGGAGACAGCGGGGAGAGTCTGAGAGGAGCCGGAAGCGGAGCATATCTTGCATGTGGAGAAGGCCCGCGACTCTCTATGGAGTTACTCGACTGTGGTGCTTGGCCCTCACGTGGGCTACCCTTTGCGTAGGGGCACCAACGAGGATTAGTCGGGACTTTGCGTGGTTCCGGATACCTCAGTAAAAATATCGGCATCATCCACGAGAGTTTGCATCTCTACCTTGCTCTTTACCTTCCGCATTTATATTAAGTATTTAAGTTTCAATCATGTCTTTCTAGTTAGATTATTTAGATTGAAACTTAGCCTTTGCGGTAGAGATAGCAACACTTAGACAAAACCTAGTTTGCATATTATATTGTTGGGGACTTGTTCTCAAATGCTATGAATTAAGAACAAGGCAACATAAAATGTTAAATATCAATGTCCTTCGTCCGCTGAAGCATTATCTCCCCAAGGATTTAATGAACTTCGGACGAAGACCACGAGCAGAATATTACGAAGGTTTCACCTTCGTAATTAAACTTACAAAAATAATACAAAGTAATATAAAATGTGAAACATTAAAGATAAATATATTGGAAATAAATGACATCATTCGCATATCTTATTATATGAATCTAAGGTGTTTGAACATAATGTTTAGGTACATTTATACCTTTGCCTTGACAAATAATACCCGAGTGATGTGTTTGCAATTACAGGAATGCGTGAACAGTAAAGGAATACTGTTCACTATTTATAGGCACAGGACACAGCCTGTGAGGAATTACAATCATGCCCCTCATAAAAGTTTACAACATTGACTCAGACCCTTATGGACTAAAAGGTCATTCTATCTTTAAGTTGGTTCGATCCTTCATCTTCGGATATGCTGTAATACCGAAGCTTCATGAATGGTACCTTCGGCATCACGTACGAGCAGCTTCAGCCGAAGCTGTTTCTTTCCGCAGGACCTTCGGCGACGAAGCATGGTCCCAACAATAGCCCCTTCGCGGTGCTAGATCGTTTTTCGTAACGAGCTTGATCCGTGAAAAAAGTCTCTTAGGCTTCAGGAAGCTGAAGGTCCGAAAAACACCTTCCCTAAGCTCGTTGTCGAGAAACGATACAGTTTTCGAGCGCGGAGCGATCCCACCATGCAGGTTCACTTTTTGGTTTTTGCGGCCCACCGTGCAGTGGGTGCGAGCGACTGTTTTCCCGGTGTAAAAATCCTGACGATTCATCTTCTTACCTGCAGCACTATATAAACAGACAGGTAGGTGTGAAGTTACCACAGCATTCATTGCTATTGCACTGTTTTGCTGCCAAAATTTTAACCATAGCTGAAGCTTGACTTTCGCATTCAAACAAAGCTCCAGATTAGTTTCTGCTTCGTCAGAAGAAGAGCTTCGGAAAAAAGGTTATTAATTTGCAAGGAATTTTTAAGAAATTCAAAATCAAATGGCCAGAGTGCGCTCTACTGCTAGAGTTGAGCGTGATGGAGATGAGGCCGAAGCTGCTGAAACTGTTCCAATTTCTGAAGCGATGAAGCGCTCCGGGCTAGTTACAGCAGAGGACACACCTGCTGCCGAAGCAACACAAGCTGATGTTGAAGAAGTTGGTTCTAAGGAAGAGTTCAGCTGTGGGGTACCAAGTAAACCTAGTCATTTGGACTTTGGAAAGTCCACCATCTCTGAAGCTGACCTTCCAAAAATGATGAAGCTAGGCTACTTCAGCGAAGCAAAAAAGGAGTTGGTTCGTTTTGGCGGAGAGGAAACTACTCCGAAGCCAGAAAAGAATGAGGTGGTAGTGTTCAAAAGCTTCTTTAAAGCAGGATTAAGATTTCCTTTGAATGGGATGATTGCTAATGTTTTGAAGAAATTTGGGGTTTACCTTCATCAGCTGACCCCTAATGCCATTGTTAGATTAAGTGTTTATATTTGGGCCCTTCGTAGTCAAGGAGTGGAACCGTTCAGCGAAGGTTTCTGCCGAGTCCATGAACTACACTATCAGACTAAAGCCAGAGGAGATGGTCTTCATGAGAATTTTGGATGTTACAACTTTGCTTATCGCAAGACTACAAAGTTTCCAGTGATAAGCTACTGAAGCAAATGGCCAACCGGATGGAAATCTGAGTGGTTTTACGTTAAAGTTGACAAAGATGAAGATAAATTGGTCCAAAGCCCTCTAGAGTTGACCTTCGGAGAAACAAGGCCCCAATGCAACATGATAAGGGGGAGTCCAAGCCAGATTGCTTTGGGTGAATTTCGAATAATTTCAGAACATATTGGCACTAGGGACTTGGTGCAGGAATTTCTGGCACTAGGGACTTGGTGCAGGGTTTTACGTTAAAGTGTTCCCAACAATGAGGGATTGGGAGATGTCGAAGCTGGAGGGGGAAAAGAAAAAGGGAGAACTTGTTCAATTACCCTATTACTACAAGTTTAAGAAACACTTTAAAGAACCCTGCCAGGAATGGTTAGACACAATCGAGATTATGTGCAACGATATCCTCGACAATTATTCTAAGAAGGAAGATCAGTTGATGACAGCAGCCTTCGGCAGTCGCCCGAAACAAAGATTGAATCGGGTGTTAGATGCCTTGAATTTTGACTATCATGATTATGAGCAATTGGGCGGAGATGCCGGAGGCCCGAAGAGAAAAAGAATTGCTAGCGCCCTTGACGAAGAAAGCACCAAATTGGCCAAAAAGAAAAAAGAAATTTCTGAAAAGCTGAGCCCTGAACCGAAGGTAGCTGCTCCAAGAAAAAGAAAAGTTGCATCTCCAAAACCAAAGACATTGGTCCGAGAGGAGGAAGTTCCTGCGACACCTTCTGCTGCCGAAGTAGAAGAGATTCTGAAGGTAATGACTGAATCTTTGCGTGTCAAGCTAAGTCCGCTGGCGCCGGAACTGACGAAGTTTTTTCAGAAGGACAAAGAAGCTTCGGCAGCAGAAAGTCATGCAAAGCCGAAAAAACGAAGAATTATCCAAGTGACAGATGTGATTCATCAGACACCGCCACCGGTATCTGCGTCAAAAATTGTTATTGCCGAGACCGCCGAAGCCGAAGCCGCCGCAGCCGAAGCTACCGAGGCCGAAACCACTGAAGTTGAAACCGCCGGAGCCGAAGCTACCGGAGCCAAAACCACCGGAGCCGAAGCCGGGACCACCGAAGATTCGAACCTAAATTTCGGCAGCCGATGCGTGCAGCGGTTGAAGGATGTGTTTTACTCTATCGGAGCCAGCTCTGAAAAATTTTCACCTTCAGCTGAAAACCTGCCCAGCACCTTGGAATATATTGAAGGCGAGGTTGATGCTCTTGACGAAGTTATTGCCGGGCATGCTGACTTCTGTGCCCTGGTAGCTTCTCGAGGCACAGCTACCGCTTTTCTGAAGGCTGGCTGTACGCACGGAAAAATTGTAAATAGGCCAAACTTCAGCTTGTCAGCAGCAGATTTGGTTGATATCCCAAGCCTAGCCCGAAGCATCGGAAATAGATTTATGACCCAGATTTGAGTAAATGGCGGGCGAAAAATGGCTGGTGACGAAGCTCGAAGCCACCTTAAGCCGGTGAGAAACTTATATTTGTTACTTTTACCTTCTCCTTGAAATTTGCACCTTTCTTATTCTGCTTTTTAATATGTGCAGGATGACGAAGCTGAAGTATGACGGGCTGAAGCTTAATAGTTGCTATAATAGACTTTCCTGCAAAAAATTCTGGAGAGATCTTTGTAATATAATTGTGGAAAAAAACTTATGTAAATTTGTACATACCTTGTAACATATCTTGTCTCCTTTATCCGTGTACAATCTGCTTTGCAGTGAACGAAACTACACTTTTGAGCCGAAGGTGAAAAACACCTTCCCTTCTTTTCGTACACAACGAAGCATGAAAATTTCCTCCTTCTTCAAAGTTTTTCCTCATTGCCGAAGCATCTGTCTTTTTTGTGTGGTATGATGATGATGATTCTATATATGTCTAAATGAATGTTTATGAATGCAAATGACATGATGTAATGTATCGTGCAAATGAATATCGGAACACATATTCAAAACCATAATCATAGCCCTTCATCCCATTGGGAATGATTCAAATCTTTTTGTCGTTTACTTTTCGGCTTCACCGTTTACTTTTCGGTGTATCAGCGCTGACTTTTCGCTGTAAGCCTCCCTTAGGAGCTTCTTCGCCTTTTACTTTCGGCGGAATCAACGTTTATTTTTCGCTGTAAGCCTCCCTTAGAAGCTTCTTCGCCTTTTACTTTCGGCGGAATCAGCATTTATTTTTCGCTGTAAGCTCTGCATTCCCTTAGGAACGACTTTTGAGCTTCTCCCTGTTTTCTTTTCTTTTTCCTTTGCATTTACATTTACATTTTTGGGGGATATCACTCTTATAGAATTGGAATAAGGAAAAGAAAAATTACATGTTGTGGCCCCATTAAAAACCTTTCTCTCCCTTTCGAAAGGAAAAGGGTGCCACAAAAAAGAATAGAAAAAATTACATCAAGCTAAACATAATATCGCCGATGCTCATCCGCATTCCATGATCTAGGAATGTCGTTGCCGTCCATATCCTTCAATCTGTAGGAACCGGGTCTTGACGAAGATACTACCAAAAAAGGTCTTTCCCACTTCAGCTGTAATTTGCCTACTGTCTCAGGGTTGGCTACTCTTCGGAGCACCAAGTGTCCTGGTTCAATGTTCTTCAGCCTAACCTTTCTATCACGCCATTTTATTGTTTCAGCTTGGTATTTGTTGATGTTTTCCACAGCTTGAAGCTTGATCCCTTCTATAGAATCTTTTTCCACAGAGTAATCAGCTTCATCTTCACCTTCTGCCGAAGCTAATATTCTTATTGATCCTGCTTTGGCTTCTTCCGGAGTTATTGCTTCGTCACCAAACAATAGTTTGAATGGCGTAAAACCTGTTGATCTTGATATTGTTGTGTTATGGCTCCACACCACTTTGATTAATTCGTCTGGCCACTTTCCCCTGGGCTGATTGAAGATTAACTTCATTATTCCTATCATTATGATCCCATTAGCTCTTTCAACAAGTCCATTTGACTCCGGATGTCGAACTGATGTGAAATGGATCTTCGTGCCAATTTGATCGCAAAATTCTCTGAAAGCTTCGGAATCAAATTGTGTCCCATTATCCACAGTAATGGCCTTCGGCACTCCGAAGCGACAAACAATATTTTGCTAGAAAAACTTTTGAATAGTGACCGAAGTTATTGTGGCTAAAGGCTTTGCCTCAATCCACTTAGAAAAATATTCCACTGCCACTACAACATATCTTAAGTTGCCTTGTGCTGGTGGTAACGGACCTAACAAATCAAGGCCCCACCTTTGCAACGGCCAAGTGGGTTGTATTAATTGAGTTAAAGACGAAGGTTGTTTTTGATCTCTTGCACATTTCTGACAACCTTCGCACTTTTGGACTAATTTCGCTGCATCCGAAGCTGCCTTTGGCCAATAAAATCCTTGATGGAAAACTTTTCCAAGCAAAGGCCTAGATCCAATGTGAGATCCACATAAGCCTGCGTGTATTTCCTTCATCAATTCTATACCTTCGGCTCTGGATAAACACTTGAGTAACGGGGAACAGACCCCACGCTTGTATAGTTCCCCTTCTATTATAACATATGGTCGAGCTCTTGCCTCTATCCTCCTGTTATAAGCTTCGTCATCTGAAAGAAAGTTACCCTGAAGGAAAGAGATGATCTCAGTTCTCCAGTCTTCACTATAAACAGGGGATATGTTGAGGACCGCTCTTTCAAGAAGCTCAACCGAAGGTGCTTTTATTGTTTCGAAAAATACTTCCGAAGGTAAGGGCAGCCCCTGTGCTGCTGACTTAGCTAATAAATCAGCATATTCATTTTCTCCACGAGGAATATTTTTAACAGAAAAGCCTTCAAAGGAAGCCTCAATCCTTCGGACCGTGTCTAAATATTTTTCAAGCTTCGGATCTCTTGCTTTATAACTTTTATCAATATGACCAGAAATAACTTGGGAATCAGTTTTTAGAACCGCCCTTCTAATTCCCATCGCCTTTAACTTCCGAAGCCCCAAAAGTAAAGCTTCGTACTCAGCAATATTATTTGTGCAACTGAAATCAAGTCTTGTTGCATAACAAGTTTTAACTTTGGAAGGTGCAACCAACACAGCAGCTGCTCCTGCTCCGAAGGTTCCCCAAGATCCATCGCAAAATACTGTCCAAACTTTAGCATCTTTATTCGTTTCTTCTTCCTGAGCCCCTGGCGTCCAGTCAGCAATGAAGTCTGCCAATGCTTGAGATTGAATCGAAGATCTATGCACATAATCAATACAGAATTCATTGAGCTCCGCGGCCCATTTTCCAACCCTTCCAGAAGCTTCTCTATTTCTCATAATATCCTTCAACGGTTGTGAAGAAGGAACAACTATATTGTATGCCTGAAAATAGTGTCGAAGCTTTCTGGAGGCCATTAAAACAGCATACAGCACCTTCTCCAACTCTGTGTAATTTTTCTTTGATAAACTAAGAACTTCGGATACAAAGTATATTGGGGCTTGCTTTTTGATTTGACCTTCAAGCTTCTCCTGGACAAGTGCTGCACTTACCGCTGAGTGCAAAGCTGCCACATATAACAACAGAGGAGCCCCTGGCGTTGGTGGAGTTAGTGTTGTTTGGTCTATCAAGTATTGCTTCAGCTCTTTGAAGGCTTTCTGTTGAACTGGTCCCCATTGAAAAACTTCAGTTGACTTCAGCACTTCGAAAAATGGTAAATTTCTCTCTGCTGATCTAGATATAAATCTGTTGAGAGATGCCAGTCTTCCTGTCAATCTTTGAGCCCCCTTTTTTGTACTTGGTGGCTCCATTCGAAGGATAGCTTCGATTTTATTTGGGTTAGCTTCAATCCCTTTTGTTGAGACTAGACAGCCAAGAAATTTCCCTTTCTTCACTTCGAAGACACATTTTTCTGGGTTCAACTTTAAACCAGCCTGTTTAAAATTAGCGAAGGTCTCCTGCAGATCAGCAATGTGATTATCTTGCTTCGTGCTTTTTACAATGATATCATCAACATAAGTTAGCACATTTCTGCCTATCTGAGAATGAAGAACCTTCGCTGTCATTCTGCTGAAACTTCCTCCAGCATTCTTGAGCCCCTCAGGCATCCGAAGGTAACAATATGTTCCACTAGGGGTTATGAAGCTGGTTTTTGGCTCATCCTTCTTCTTCATCCAAATTTGATGATAGCCTGAATAACCATCCAGCAGACTCATAAGCTCTGATGAAGCTGCTGCATCGACTAGAGAATCTATCCTTGGCAATGGAAACTCGTCCTTCGGACAGACCTTGTTGAGATCAGTAAAATCAATACACATTCTCCATTTACCATTGGCCTTTTTTTACCATAACAGTGTTAGCCAGCCACTCTGGGTATTTTACCTCTCTGATAACTCCAGCACTAAGGAGCCTTTTTACTTCATTCCGAGCACCTTCGGCCTTGTCATCAGACATCTTCCAAAGCCTCTGCTTTCTGGGTCTAAAGGATGGGTCAACATTGAGCGAATGTTCAATAACATCCCTGTTGACTCCACAAAGATCATTGGCTGACCATGCAAAAACATCTTTGTTGTTGAACAGAAACCTTATCAAGGTTTTCTCCTGTTCTTCAGACAGTTGGGATCCCAATAGCACCTTCTGCTCTGCTATGTCCTCACATAAAAGCATGGGCTTCGGCTGATCGGTCGAAGCAGCTTTCTCCCTTCTAAACTTGTACTGCTCACAAGCTTCAGCTCCATCTATGTTATGGAATGCCTTTGAGTCTGTCCAGTTTCCTTCGGCCCTTCTGGCGGCTTCCTGACTTCCATGAATGGCAATAGGTCCTTGGCCCGAAGGTATCTTCATGCAAAGATATGCTGGATGAAGAATTGCTTCGAAGGCATTGAGAGTACCACGACCAATGATTGCATTGTAAGGGTATTCCATGTCAACAATGTCGAACACAACTTGTTCAGTCCTTGTGTTGTTAATAAATCCGAAGGTTACTGGCATTGTGATTTTTCCAAGTGCTACGATCTGCCTTCCTCCGAAGCCACAAAGGGGATGTGTGGCATCATGGATTTTGTCTTCGGGCTCTTGCATCTGTCTGAAGGCCTTAGCAAATATGATATCAGCTGCGCTGCCTGTATCAACCAAAACATTATGGACCAGAAATCCTTTGATCACACAAGAGATAACCATAGCATCGTTGTGTGGGTAATCCTTGAGCTGAAGATCCTCTTGTGAGAAGGTAATTGGAATGTGAGACCATCTTGACTTGATGAAGGGTCCTTGTACCCCTACATGTTGTACTCTTCTCTGTGCCTCCTTCTTCTGTTTCTTGTTAGCCGGCTCTGAGCATGAACCGCCTGTTATCGGGAGAATCAGCTTCGGAGCCGAAGCAGTTCCAGCTTGGTTCTTGAACGAAGCCATTGTCTCAGGAAAGTGGAAGTGAGTTCACCGGAGGTGGGCGCCAATGTTGGGGACTTGTTCTCAAATGCTATGAATTAAGAACAAGGCAACATAAAATGTTAAATATCAATGCCCTTCGTCCGCTGAAGCATTATCTCCCCAAGGATTTAATGAACTTCGGACGAAGACCACGAGCAGAATATTACGAAGGTTTCACCTTCGTAATTAAACTTATAAAAATAATACAAAGTAATATAAAATGTGAAACATTAAAGATAAATATATCGAAAATAAATGACCTCATTCGCACATCTTATTATATGAATCTAAGGTGTTTGAACATAATGTTTAGGTACATTTATACCTTTGCCTTGACAAATAATAATTCCCGACAGATGCGTTTGCAATTACAGGAATGTGTGAACAGTAAAGGAATATTGTTCACTATTTATAGGCACAGGACACAGCCTGTGAGGAATTACAATCATGCCCCTCATAAAAGTTTACAACATTGACTCAGACCCTTATGGACTAAAAGGTCATTCTATCTTTAAGTCGGTTCGATCCTTCATCTTCGGATATGCTGTAATACCGAAGCTTCATGAATGGTACCTTCGGCATCACGTACGAGCAGCTTCAGCCGAAGCTGTTTCTTTCCGCAGGACCTTCGGCGACGAAGCATGGTCCCAACATATAGATTGTTTATTTGCATAGATTTTCCTCTATAGATTTATTTGTGGCCTAGTTTAGAGAAAGTTTCTAGAATTCCTAATTCACCTCCCTCTTAGGCGTCAATGTTTCCTACAATTGGTATCAGAGCCTGTTTTGGCTCAGTTGAAACGTTTTAGCTTCACCGCTAAAAGATCCGACGCTTTTTAGAGAAAGGGGATGGATACCCATAGGCCACCACACTTCGACGACACTAACTTCCCATATTATAGTGCTAGAATGGCTTGTTACCTAGAGGTCGTTGATCTAGGTGTTTGGAGAGTCACTCGTGACGGGATGAAATCACCCAAGAATCCCGAGAAACCCACCACGAGTGAGGAAAAAGAAATTCATTTAAATGTTAGAGCCAAAAATTGCTTGTATGAATCTCTTAGAATGGATATTTTTAATCGAGTTTTTTCATTAAAAACTGCTAATGAGATTTGGCTAAAATTACATGAGCTTCATGATGGCACATCAAATATTTGTGAGCAAAAACATTGCCTAGTCTTAAATGAGTATAATTCTTTTGCTATGAAGGATAATGAGCTTGTTAGAGATATTTATTCTCGTTTGAATCTAACCATCAATGAGCTCAATTCTATTGGCATTAATAAGCTAGATGATGCGGACATTGTGAGGAAGATTATCTCCTTACTACCACAACAAAGATATGGGAGCATCATCACCATTCTTCACAACATGGAGGACTTGAGTCAAATGACCCAACCATTGTGATTGGGAAAAATGCGGCATTTGAGATGTTGCGAAAAATGGGTCGACAAGAGGAGCCAACTTCTTCAAGGCCATATGCTTTTACATGTGATGAAAATAGTAAAGGAAAGAAGAAGGCTCCCACTTCGAGTTCCTCAAGTGATGAAGAGAAAGAAGAAGAAAGTGATGATGATGAAGATAATCAACCATCAACATCATCCTCCAAGGACGAAGAAACAATGTGACACGTCGGAAAGGTAATGGGGATGATCCGCAAGATTAATCTAATGGGTGTGCCTCTGTAGGTCGAGGATCTTCTCTTTAACATTGACAGGAAAAAGCAAATAAAGAGAGGATGCTTCGCATGCAGGGAGAAGGGCCACTTCAGAGACAGTTGTCCAAATATGGCCGAACCCAAAAAGGGGAGGAGCAAAGGCAAGGCGCTTACAAGCATCAAAACTTGGGATGACTCTTCAAGCGAAGATGAACCTCCAAGGACGCGCAGCCACCGATCTTCATCACGCTCATCACGGACATCACGCAAGTGCCTTGTGGCAAGAGGTAAAATGAGTATTCCATCCTCTGGTGATGATACCAGTAGTGATGATGAAGGTGAGGGAAATCCCTCCGTAGATGAGCTTGCAGAAGCCATAATTTTTTTTCAGGATGTATGCACTAAACAAAAGGCTCAAGTTAAAACTTTAAAAAATAAGTTGATTAGCTCTCAAAATGATTATAAATGTTTACTAAACAAATTTGAAACATTTGCAAATTTGAATTGTGAGCTATCAACTAAAATTGAGCAATTAGAGTCTAGTGCTCCATCCCCAGCTACCGATGATGGTCTTATTAAAAAGAATGAAAAACTTAAGACTAAGTTAGCTAGCTCTTAAGAAGCCATTGAAAATTTGCTAGGGAAAATAGAAATTCTTAACATACATAACAATGAGCTAACTACTAAGCTAGAAAACATCGGTAGCACCCTAGGAGTATCTTTGGTTAAAATACCTGAAATTATTAAGAAAGATGCTTCTACTTCTTGCTTTGATTTAATTGATGATTCTAACCCCTGCAATCAAGTTCTTGTTAAGAATGTTGTTATAGAAACATGTTCGGATGAAATTGCAATGGAGAATGAGAAATTAAAGCAAGAGGTGGCTCAACTTGTCAGGGCTTTGTATGACAAGAAAGGCAAAACCAAACAAATCTAACCTCCTCAGGATAACACCACTGCGGGAGTGAACAAGCCTGTGGAGGGCAAAATTGTGATTTGTAGGCTATGCCACAAGAAAGGCCACAAGTCTTACCAATGCAAGGCGAAGACCGGGGATAAGCAAAATCAAAAGCTCAAGCAAAAGCCAACAAGCAAAATCTCCAACACCTACATCAATAAGGTGGATAAAAAGGCTGCTACACCATACTAAATCAAGAAGAAAAAGAATGGAAAGCTGATAGCAATCAAGGCCAACAAGCAAGCAAATAAAGGGAAAGGGGCCAAACGCATCTGGGTGCCAAAAGAAATTATTTCAACCATAAAAAGCACCAAGAAGGTTTGGATCCCAAGAGGGAAGTGAGAAGTCTGAAGAACCTCGGGGAATTTGGAGACTTGACAAAATTGGGATGTATATCATGGGATGCATCATACTGGATCAAGTCTATTGCCAAGTGGGTTAGTGAATACTTTGGACCCGAATTCCTCACCCATGACTAAGGTAACTAGATTTATTGTATTTCCTTTTTAGATATGCGTATCTATTTTCTTGTATCTAGTTTAACCTTTCATACCTAGTTGTACATGTGTTATTTGTTTTTGATATTAATTGCATGCATACTAGGTCAATCATATGGTAGGAATGCTAGCTTTCAATTTATATTCTTGAGCAAGTCTACATGGTTTAAAAATGTTTAGTTAAGCACGACACATAGCTTATTCAACATTCCTAAGAAAATGATACATCAATTGGTATTTTCACATGACATATACTACAATTGATATACTACAGGTGGTATAATACTTCAATTGGTATCATTTAACTTATGTGTGCCAAAGCTCGGATTATAGATAATTTGCCCCTCTTGATATCAAAATCAAAGTGCACGTCTCCTACAAGTATTCAAAACTTGTATGCACACTTTCAGGGGGAGGTTACTCTATAATCTAAGTCTTTGAGACTAATACATGTTTTCAAGTCTATTGTATTTAGTAGTCTCGTTGAAGGAAAATGGAGTCCCCAGAGAAAGGCATAAGCTTCCACTACAAATCTACAAGTATTCTCATGTCTCTAAAAACTACAATTGGTATCATTTACATGTCTTCTCCAGTGCTTGATTAGACTACATCGCATATCTTATACTTCCCATGTGAGGTAGCCCCTCGCCCTCATCTACCATCACTGTGAGGTAGCCCCTCCCTTGGCTCCTGACGACCCGCTGGCCCATACCGAGCCTCCCGTGTACCACTCGGTCGCCATCCACCGCGACCTCAGGCACGTCCACCCGATGGTGACTCATCGTGAAGCCGACACTACTACCACTCCTATGGTTGCCACCCTAGTTCCCTCCTCCCTTGATGCCACCCTCGTCAACCCCAACTGCCGTCGCGCTATGGAGGAGGAGTATGCGGCCCTGCTGGCCAACCACACCTGGGACCTGGTGCCACGTCGACAAGGCACCAATGTGGTCACCGGGAAGTGGATTTTTCACCACAAGCTGAACTCGGATGGCTCCCACGATCGCTACAAGGCCAGTTGGGTCCTTCGGGGCTTCATCTAGTGCCCCGGAGTTGACTACGATGAGACCTTTGGCCCCGTCATCAAGTTCGCCACCGTTTGGGCCGTTCTCACCCTCGCCCTCTACCAGAACTGGATGATTCATCAACTCGATGTCAAGAATGCCTTCCTCCACGGCACTCTGACACAGACTGTCTACTGCAGCCAGCCCCCAGCTTCTTTGACTCCGCTCGTCCGAATCTGGTCTATCGACTGAACCACCCCATGTATGGCCGCAAGCAGGCGTCGCGGGCTTGGTACAGTCGCTTCGCCTCCTACTTGGTCTCCATCGACTTCGTCGAGGCCAAGTCGGACACGTCCCTGTTCATCTACCGGCATGGCGACGACATCGCTACCTCTTGCTCTACGTCGACGACATTGTGCTCATGGCATCCACCGCCAACCTTCTACATCGGACGATCGATGCCCTTCGACATCGACATCCTGAAGCGAGCTAGCATGTCCGATTGCAAGTCCTGCTCCACGCCTATCTACACATAGGCGAAGCTCTCTGAAGATGACATGCGCCCAGTCGTCGACGCGACGTCCTACCGAAGCCTGACCAGCGCCCTCCAGTATGTGACCTTCTCTAGGCCCGACATCATCTATGTTGTCCAACAGGTGTGGCTATACATGCACACCCCGAGGGAGCCTCATCTTACCGCTCTCAAGCGAATCATGTGTTACCTCCGTGGCTCCCTCGACTACGGCCTTCTACTTCGACCCTCCCTACAACGGAGCTCGTGGTCTAAACTGATGTTGACTAGGCCGGTTGTCCTGACACGCGCTAGTCCACTTCCGGTTATGTCGTGCTTCTGGGCGCCAACCTCGTCTCTTGAGCTACCAAGCGACAGCCCATCGTCTCCCGCTCCAGCGCAGAGGCCGAGTACCACGCTGTGGCCAACGGCATGACAGAGGCCTCCTGGCCACGCCAACTTCTTCAGGAGCTCCACAACCCCCTTCAACGTGCCACCCTCGTCTACTGTGACAACATCAACGTGGTCTACATCTCCACCAATCCCGCGCAGCAGCACGAAGCACGTGAGATCGACCTGCACTTCGTCCGCAAGCATGTCGCTGCCGGTGATGCTCGGGTTCTCAGCATCCCCATCACGCTGCAGTTCGTTGTCATCTTCACCAAAAGGCCTACCGTTGAGTGAGTTCGCCGATTTTCGATCCAATCTCAACATCTGTACAGGATAAAGTTGAGACTACGGAGTTAGAGGGTTTTGGGGTTAGTCCCTTGTAATTACAGTTACCCTATGTAATGGGCCAGGCCCAACAACTTGAGACTATTAATACAACTCCCAACCCTGAGTTAGGGTTAGGGTTTTCTATTCCAACTAGCTCGAGTTTAAAGACTTAAGTGTGATTTTTAGTTAATTATCCTACCTTTTTTATAAACTGAATTAAAGTTTATATATTCGGACTGATTTGGTCCTAAGTAATACATTCTCAATACCCGATTGATTGGCTCGTGGATGGCATAAGCCTTCAGAAGTTCAGAGTCATAGCTGAAAGCACGCGGATTGATGCTTTTGATTGTACTAACAGCGTGCCAGATTCGACAATTTTAGAGGGCACTTCGTTTAGCAGCAGCCATCGTGTAGTATGCTGCTGGAACAACATTTGAGAGGCCATCAACCCATAAAACGTATGGCAAAAGGTAGGGTATTGGAAAGGGAAAGGAATGGCGTTGTTGGTTACCTCTCCACAAAACATATGATATATGTCACTCTTGCTACTGAGAAACAAGAAATTCCAAAATATGGCAGACTTTCTTGCTTCTGAGTTTAGTGCAAACGACCTACTGTACTCTGCACAACACTGACAACATCAACTACATGTTGTAGGTATCTTGAAAAGGAATCACATTTATCCGTTGCAGAGCTAGTGTGGCCTTGTCTTCTAAGTCTTGCCATTGTAAGAAACAATTGCATATATTTTTTCGGTTGATTACATGCACACAATTGATTTGTTTTGCTCAAGTTTGACTAAAACAATTTGCTAGGTTGGGCATGCTGTTTCTAGAAAATCAACTCTACGTGGGCGATTACGACATGTTGTGGGATTGATTTCTAAATTTTTTTGCATAAATATGAGAAAGAAGCTAAAGAAAAGGTCGGTTCAGTTATTCAGATTGCTAGTATATCTTGGCGAGTCTAGTTGGAGCGACCTCCAGTACTGCAAGAGCACCGAGGTAAGTGGAAGATGGAATCAATTAACATTGAGAAGAGAAATGTGCTGAGATGCAAGATCCGCAGAGGGGAGTTCCTTATCTTTGAAGTTATTTCCGTTGCCACCAATAAAAAACAATTCCTCTATCATATCCTCATTTACACTGCAACAGCTGATGGCTCTCAAGGTAGATTGCTAGTGAAACACTGGGTTCTTATGGAATGCCCAACTTATTCTCTTGATAGAACTGAATGGATTGACTACTCTATAAAATTGATCAATGCCTTTGTTCTTTTATTCTTCCCTCAGAGGATATCGGATATTGTTCCGATGAAATAGTTGTCAGTGTCAGCCAAATTGTATTATCCATCCCACTGGCATACGTGGAGCAATCTGTAAGATGGATCATAAGGATTCTTATGATTGTCTTTCTATGTATCAGAGTGTGTACCAAGGAATGAACTACCAACCCACGTAAAGTGAGCCTTTTCTTAATGTATCCACGAATCTCTCTTTGAACCAGAATAAATAATTATCACCCTTCATATTAAGATGCTTTGGTTCACCACAAATAAGATACACTTTTTGGAATTTGACTTATTTTCCCATCATAACATTTTGCTGAATATTCAGTGTTTCATCAATGGCAGCTCAAGAAATTAATTAGTTATATTTATTAGGTGGCCTAACTCCGTCTATGTTGTCTCAGCATATGTTGGTGTAGCATAGCCTGGTCCCAAGTCTAAGTACAAGTAGGAGGGTTGTGTTAGGCGTGGCGAGCCAGCTATAAAAACTTAGCCACTCAAAATAGAGATGAAACCCAATAGAAAACCGTTGGGGCGTAACCCTCTTAGTGACGTGCCATATCGGAACCTGGGTATGGTGTTAAATGGGTAAGGGCTAGGATGCCACCCCCTTGGTGGCGCGTCGTGTCGTGATCTGGATGCCGTGTAAAGTGAGAAAGGATCGGGTTGTCGCTTCCTTATTGGCGCGCTACATCGGCGCCCGGGTGTACTAACAAATGTGCAAGGGTCTTCGCATCGCATCTGTCTCAATGGGTGTGAGGAGTAAGGAAGCTACTTGAGCCGACTAGGATCCGTGTGGATAGTTAGAACGTAGGGTCCCTTACAGGTAAGCTAAGAGAGTTAGTCGGTGCAGCGAGCAGGAGGCGTGTTAGTATCATATGTGTCTAGGAGACAAAATGGAAGGGGCAAAAAGCGAAGGAGGTGGAGAACACTGGTTTCAAACTTTGGTACTAAAGAATAGTGACAAACAAAAATGAGTAGGTATCCTGATTGACAAGACCCTCAAGGATGGAGTGGTGGACGTCAAAAGGCAGGGAGATAGGATTATCCTAGTCTAACTAGTTTTGGGGATGTAGTCTTGAACATTATAAGTGCATATGCCCCTCAGGTTGGTATCAGTGAGAGCGAGAAGAGGAAGTTCTAGGAAGACTTAGATGGCATGGTCAGAGCAGTACCCACCAATGAGAAGCTTTTCATAGGAGGAGATCTCAACGGTCATGTAGATTCAATAAATGCAAGTTATGAGCTAGCTCATGGAGGTTTCGGGTATGGTAGTAGAAATCAAGGAGAGAATATTTTGGACTTTGTTGTAGCCTACAAACTAGTGATAGCCAACACTTTCTTCAGAAAGAGAGATTCTCATTTGGTGACTTTTAGCAGTGGTCATCGTTTGAGTCAGATCGACTTCGTTCTCACAAGGAGAGAAGATAATCAAGCTTGTTTGGATTATAAGGTGATACCTGGAGAGAGTGTTGTGCCCCAACATAATCTTGTGGTGGCTGACTTCCGTTTTCGGATCCGTACCCATAGGGATAAACAAGCCAAAATTGCAAGGACGAAGTGGTGGAAACTCAAAGGGAAGACATCCAAAGTTTTTAGGGAAAGAGTTTTTGTGGAGGGCGCTTGGTCCAAAGAAGAAGATGCAAACAACATGTGGGTGAAGATGGAAACTTGTATTAGGAAGGTGGCATCACAGGTGTTTGGAGAGACCAAAGGGAGCAGAGGTGAACCTAAGGATACTTAGTGGTGGACCGAGGACGTTTGAAAGCCAATAAAGGAGAAGAAAGAATGTTACAGGAGCTTGTTCCATGACAGGAGCGCGGTCAACATAGAGAGGTATAAGGTGGCAAAGAAGACTGCAAAGCGAGCTGGGAGTGAGGCAAAGGGTCGAGCCTATTATGATCTTTACCAAAGACTATGTACAAAGGAAGGGGAGAAGGATGTCTATAATATAGCTAGGATTCGGGAAAGGAAGACGAGGGGCCTCAACCAAGTTAAATGGATTAAGGATGAGATGGATAACTCTTGGTGAAAGGACAAGACATCAAACAAAGGTGGCAGAGGTATTTTGACAATCGTTTCAATGGTGAGAATGAGACTATGGACACCCAATCGGATGACTCCTTTGATGATTTAAATAGATGCTTTGTATGCAGGATCCAAGAATTATAGGTCAAAAAAGCTTTAAAGAGGATGAAAGGGGGCAAGGCGATGGGCCCGGATGGTATCCCAATAGAGGTGTGGAAATGCCTTGGGGATATTGCTATATTTTGGCTAACCAAGTTGTTCAACCATATTTTTCGATCAAACAAGATGCCCAATGAGTAGGGGAGGAGTACATTAGTACCAATCTTCAAGAACAATGGAGATATTCAAAGTTGTACCAACTATCGAGGGATTAAGCTCATGAGCCACACTATGAAGCTATGGGAGAGAATTATTGAGCATCGCGTGAGAGGAATGGTGCATATCACGATGAACCAATTTGGATTCATGCCTGGAAGGTCAACCATGGAAGCAATTTTATTAATAAGACAGGCCATGGAGCGATACAAGGAGCAGAAGAAGGACTTGCACATGGTTTTATCGACTTGGAAAAGGCCTGTGATAAAATATCTAGGAATCTCATGTGGTGGGCATTGGATAAGCATAAAGTCCCATCAAAGTATGTTACGCTCATTGGATAAGCATAAAGTCCTGAAAGGGAAATAGGCTTACACCTTTCCCTAATTGATTTTGGTGGTTGAATTGCCCAACATAAATAATTGGACTAACTAGTTTGCTCTAGATTATGAGTTCTACAGGTGCCAAAGGTTCACAACGAACCAATAAAAAGACCGAAAAAGGATTCAAATAAAGAGAGCAAAAGTCAGCCGAAGTGTGCCCTGGTCTGGCGCACCGGACTGTCCGGTGTGCCACCGGACAGTGTCCGGTGCACCAGGGACTCCAACTCCGAACTGCTCACCTTCGGGAATTCTCCACTATAATTCACCGGACTGTCCGGTGGCGCACCGGACTGTCCGGTGTGCCAGCGGAGCAACGGCTACTTTGTGCCAACGGTCGTCTGCAGAACGCATTGAATGCGCTACAGTGGGCGCCAGAGTCAGAGCAGAGACTGATGGCGCACCGGACAGTGAACAGTGCCTGTTCGGTGCACCACCGGACTGTCCGGTGCCCCAGAAGACAGAAGCTCCAACGGTCGGAATCCAACGGCCAGGTGACGTGGCAGGCGCACCGGACAGTGTCCGGTGGCGCACCGGACTGTCCGGTGCGCCATGCGACAGCAGCCTTCACCAAACGGCTAGTTTGGTGGTTGGGGCTATAAATACCCCCAACCACCCACCATTCATTGCATCCAAGTTTTCCAACTTCCCACACCTTACAAGAGCTATAGCATTTGTCGGCGTTTCGAACCCGGGGGGTCCCTGGACCGACGAGTAAATTGTCGTCGTGTGCCCCAGCCCAGATGGGTCGGCGCGAGACGGAACGCGAAGGGGGAAGAAGCCGGAGGGAGACGGGCGTGAGAGGTGAAATCCCGCGGCCTTCGTGTTTGTCCCGCGCCTAGGTCGGGTGCGCTTGCAGTAGGGGGTTACAAGCGTCCACGCGGGAGGGAGCGAGCGGCCTCACGCGAGCGTCGTCCCGTCCTTCCCCGCGCGGCCAACCCTCTGTAAGAGGGCCCTAGATCTTCCTTTTATAGGCGTAGGAAAGGATCCAGGTGTACAATGGGGGGTGTAGCAGTGTGCTAACGTGTCTAGCGGAGGAGAGCTAGTGCCCTAAGTACATGCCATCGTGGCAACCGGAGAGGTTTTGGCACCCGGTTCGTGTGGTGTCGTGGCCGTCGGAGGAGCGCCGGAGCCTAGCGGAAGGACAGCTGTTGGGGCTGTCGAGTCCTTGCTGACGTCCTCTTGCTTCCGTAAGGGGGCTGAGAGCCGCCGTCGTCATAGAGCGTGTGAGGCGCCATCATTACTCGTATAGCGGAGCGAGCCAGATGGGACACCGGTCTTGTTCCCCGTAGCCTGAGTCAGCTTGGGGCAGGGTAATGATGGCGCCTCCTGTTGACGTGGTCGGTCCGGGCCCTGGGTTGGGCGAGGTGGAGGCTCCTCCGAGGTCGAGGTCGAGTCTGTCTTCCAAGGCCGAGGTCGAGTCCGAGCCCCTGGGTCGGGCGAGGCGGAGACCGTCGGCTGAGGCCAGGGCTGAGTCCGAGCCCTGGGGTCGGGCGAAGCGGAGTTCGTCGTCTTCCGAGGCTGAGCCCGAGTCCGAGCCCTGGGGTCGGGCGAAGCGGAGTTCGTCGTCTTCCGGGGCTGAGCCCGAGTCCGAGCCCTGGGTCGGGCGAAGCGGAGTTCGTCGTCTTCCGGGGCTGAGCCCGAGTCCGAGCCCTGGGTCGGGCGAAGCGGAGTTCGTCGTCTTCCGGGGCTGAGCCCGAGTCCGAGCCCTGGGGTCGGGCGAAGCGGAGTTTCCTATGGCGCCTGGGGCCGGGCTTGGCTGTTGTTAGCCTCACTCTGTCGAGTGGCACAGCAGTCAGAGAAGCGCAGGCGGCGCTGTCCTCTTGTCAGGCCGGTCAGTGGAGCGGCGAAGTGACTACGGTCACTTCGGCTCTGTCAACCGGAGGGCGCGCGTCAGGATAAAGGTGCCATGCCACCTTTGCATTAAATGCCCCTGCGATTTGGTCGGTTGGCGTAGCGATTTGGCCAAGGTTGCTTCTTGGTGAAGACTGGGCCTCGGGCGAGCCGAAGGCGTGTCCGTTGCAGGAGGGGGTCCTCGGGCGAGACGTAGATCCTCCGGGGTCGGCTGCCCTTGCCCGAGGCTGGGCTCGGGCGAGGCGTGATTGCGTCCCTCGAATGGACCGATCCTTGACTTAATCGTACCCATCAGGCCTTTGCAGCTTTGTGCTGATGGGGGTTACCAGGTGAGATTTAGGAGTGTTGAGGGTACCCCTAATTATGGTCCCCGACAGTAGCCCCCGAGCCTCGAAGGGAGTGTTAATACTCGCTTGGAGGCTTTTGTCACACTTTTTTGCAAAGGGACCAGCCTTTCTCGGTTGCGTTTTGTTCTGGTGGGTGCGCGCGAGCGCACCCGCCGGGTGTAGCCCCCGAGGCCTCGGAGGAGTGGTTTGACTCCTTCGAGGTCTTAATGCCTCGCGCAATGCTTCGGCTAGTCTGGTTGTTCCCTCATGCGAGCTGGCCGTAGCCCGGGTGCACGGTCGGGTCCCAAGTTCTCGGGCTGGTATGTTGACGCTGTCAACGGTTTGGCCGGAGCCGGGTTTGCGAGAGCAGCCCCCGAGCCTCCGCACAGGGCGAGAGGACGGTCAAGGACAAACTCGACTTTTTTACATACGCCCCTGCGTCGCCTTTCCGCAAGGAGGAGGGGGGAAAGCGCCATGTTGCCCTTGGAGGGCGCCGAACATGGTGTCTCCGGTGAGCTGCTGACGGGTAATCCGAGTGGGCGCCCGTGCCCCATTTGTTAGGGGTCGGCTAGAGGCCCGGAGGCGTGCTCCAAAAGTACCTGCGGGTGATCTGCCGGACCCAGTCCCCTTTCGACGGGGTCCGAGGGCTCGATGCCTCCCTTTGATGGGATTCCGTTACAAGATTGTTCCCGCTGGTCTCGGAAATGTCCTAGGGTACCTCAGGAGCGTAGCCCGAGCCTTGGTTATGTATCGAACGTACCCAGGGTCATCCCTCGCTCTGTGTCTGAGGCGGCTGTGAACCCTTCGAGGGCCAGCCTACGAACCCCTGATCAGTAGTGGGCGCGGAGCCCGAGTGGCCTGAGGCGGCCGTTGAACCCTTTCGAGGGGCCGGCCTTCGAACCTCTGACCAGTAGTGGGCGCGGAGCCCAAGCGCTCTGAGGCGGCTGTTGAACCCCTCCGAGGGGCCAGCCTTTGAACCTCTGATCAGTAGGGAGGCTCGGGGCCTGTTTCCTTCGCGGAGAAGGATCCCTTTTCGAGGTATCCCCCTTTCCCGGTCCCTGTGGTAAGAGAGAGAAGGAGGAAAAAAGGGAAAGAATACGAAATCGAGATGACGTGGCGCACCTTTTTTGATGCGGTCATTATGGAGAATGCGAAGCGTCGCTCGCTTCTCCTGCCAAAGGCGCCGCCTGTCCCGCCGCAGAGTTAATGCGACGGGGCGAGTGGTTCGCGGGGCAGCCATTGCGCGTGCGCGAGCCATTCGAGGAACGGAACACGGGCGCGCCGTCTTCACGCCGTGGGAGAGGGTTCCCTTGCTGTCCCTGGATGGGACATAAGCTTGGCTGACGACGTGACCGCTGCTTCCGCCCGCCTGCCACCGCCATTACTGCTGGCCCATTTTTGGCCGTATTGACCGTCGTGCCTGGCTGGCACTGTTGGGTCATTCGCAGGGTCGCCTCGAGTCGCGGTACTGGTTCCGCAGTCGAGGAGGCGCGGTAGTGGTGCGAGTGGCGGTGCAGTTGCTCGCACGTAGCAACCGGCGCGCCGGTTGCATGACGTGTGGGCCTGGGCCTCCATGCTGGGTGCGTTGGAAGTCGGAGGGGCGCGCCCACTTGGCGCGGTTGCATGCCGCCTGCATGGTTGTCCGCCCTTTCACCCGCTGGTCTGGGCGATAGTGGAGGAATGCTCGTAACCGCTGGGCAGTTGCATGCACCGCGCGCGGCGGTTTGGCTTCTTCTGCTCTGGGCCAGCTTGCATGACGCGTGGGACCCAGCCCCCACGCCGTAGGGGGAGGACCTTGGAGCGTGTTGGAGAAGACTCAGCCCGCGACGGCTCGGGAAGCAAGTAGGGAGAGTCGCCTTTAAAAGGAGGGTGACCCCCTTGAAAGGCGACCATGTCTTCGCGCTCCCTTATGCATCGCGTCTTTCCACCTTTCGAGCCCCCGGATGGGGAACTCTCGCAATCCTTCCGCCTTGTCATCGGAGGAACGCAACTTTGTGGAAGTTGGTACCTTTCAGCCATCGTTCGGCTTCAAGGATTTTCATCATGCAGCCCGGCCGCATCCCCTCGTCGGTGGTCACCCAAAACGGTGACCGCCAGCCCCTGGGTGGGGAGAAGCAAGTCGGGCTGCGATCTTGGTCCCGCCCTCAGCTTCAAGGATGTTCATCATCCTTGCTAGGGCGGAGGCCGGGCTGAGCCGGAGCTCTACCTCCCGTGCGGGTTCGTGGGTCAGCCTCTCCTTCAGCATTCAAGGGAGAGGGCGCTCACTGGCCCTGCGAGAGGGGCGGACTTCGACAACGCGGGGCTGGTCGACGGCGGGCATCGTCAGCTTCAGCGCGTTGGGCTTGCCGGCTTGGCTCCTGGTGCCCCCTCCCGCCGCAAGAGCGGTTGTCGCGCCGCGCGCACGGGAGGACCGCCCAAGACGTCGCGCGCTGCTAGGGCGGCGTTCGTGTTCTGGGGCTGTCCTGCCTTTGCTCCGGTACGGCGCCTCCGCGCGGAGGTCGGTGCTCCACTCGTCCGGGAGGATCCGAGTGGGGATCTGCCGGTGGGCTGACGGCTCCTGTCGTCGCTGCCGAGGTGGAGGCGGCTCGAGAAGTCCTCGTCGCCGACGGGATCACCGCCACCATCCGCGCTCCGGGCCTCCGGCTCTTTGTACTTGTCCTCGCCCCTCGAGCGTCGGCGTGGGCGAGGGCAAGGTTGCAGCGGCATCCGCCCTGAGGCCATCGCTGCTGCAGTTCGGCCACCCGGAGCGGGGGTCGTTGTCGCTGCTGCTGGAGCGGGCGACGGCGAGCCATCCGTCGGCCTTCTGTTGCTCCGCAGGCCCCCCAATCGTGTGGGGTTGTTCGTACCTGCGGAGGTGGAACCGGGGTTCCATTTGTAATGGCACCTTGAGTGTCGGTGTCTTGTTCATTGTGGCTGTCGGGGCCTGAACATGTATGTATTTTCGGCACGGGGCCGTGTTTTTTTCTCATTTCGAGCACTAAGACTCGCCTGTCGGCTATCTGAACCACTTCACCAAGTGTGAGTTGCCTCGTGCAAAGGTGACGAGTGAGGTATCCGTATCCCGGAGGCGTAGCAGTCCCTCGGCTCGGTCGGCCTTGCTGTCCGAGGCTTCTCTTGCTTAGTTAAAGGAAACCCTCGGCCGCTCTCTGATGAGCCGAAGCCGGAGGTAGCGGTGTCAGCACGGACAGAGGCTGAGTTGGCTCGAAAAGAAGACTTGGTCGGCCAGAGCCTGGTCGGGTCGTCCACTGGCGGGACCGATGCCGGAGTTGAGTTGCCGAGGCCACGGGCCGAGCTGATGTCTTCGGGGGACTGCTGGCCGAGGCCTCGGGGTGGCCGGCCGAGCCGTCTGCTCGAGCCAGATTCCTGGAGAAGACCCTGGCGGCGATGGCCCGGGCGTGGTGCTGATGTCGTCCTTTAGAGTGGAGATCCTCCGACCGCGTCGACGTCCGAGGCTAGGTCGGACCTCGCCGAAGGTGTAGTTGACGCCGAGGGTGTTGTTGCTCCCTTCAACTGTCAAGATCCGAGCCTGCAGGATCGGATTATCTTGTAGTGTGTGTATGTTTTCTGTGGCCGCCGAGGCCCAAACACACCATCGTCGTGTTGTAAAGTTGCGTTTCTTTTCCCCTTGTTTCGAGTATCTGGACTTATTTGTCGGTAACAGAATTGTTTGTCCAAGCGAGAGTTACTTTTCACGGAAGGCGATGAGTGAGGTATCCGTATCCCGGAGGCGTAGGAATCCCTCGGCTCGGTCGGCCTTGCCGCTTACGCGCACTCTTACTCGTCCATAGGGTTCTGTCACCGACGCAGTCGAGAAGGCCCGAAAAATCGTTTCGGCAGAGGAGCTTTCGAGCGTGAAGACTTGTTCGGTCCGTGGAATCACCTATCTGAGCGCGAGTTACTTATCGCAGAAGGTGATGAGTGAGGTATCCGTATCCCGGAGGCGTAGGAGTCCCTCGGCTCGGTCAACCTTGGCTGCTTACGTGTACTCCGTCGTTTTTAGGATCCACTTTCGAAGTAGTCGAAAAGCACGAAAGACATTCTGGCAGAAAAGATCTTTTTCCGAGGAAAATTTTGGCGCAGAGGGGGTTCCCCCCTTTTAGCCCCCGAGGGAGGGTCGGGCTTTACCGAGGCAAGGCTGACCCTTCCTTGATGACTAAACTTTGCGTGTGAACAAGGTATACGAACAACTTGAAAGCGTCTTAAGGGTAGAAGCGACGTAGCTGTTGGATGTTCCAAGCGTTGCTGTAGACCTCGCCTTGGCTGTTGGCCAGCTTGTACGTCCCAGGCTTCAGAACTTTGGCGATGACGAACGGCCCTTCCCAGGGAGGCGTGAGCTTGTGCCGCCCTCGGGCGTCTTGTCGCAGTCGAAGCACCAGGTCGCCCACCTAGAGGTCTCGGGACCGAACCCCTCGGGCGTGGTAGCGTCGCAGGGACTGCTGGTACCGCACCGAGTGTAGTAAGGCCATGTCCCGAGCCTCTTCCAGCTGGTCCAGTGAGTCTTCTCGATTAGCTTGATTGCTTTGGTCGGCGTAGGCCCTCATCCTCGGGGAACTGTATTCTAAGTCTGTGGGCAAGATGGCCTCGGCCCCATAGACTAGAAAGAACGGTGTGAAGCCCGTGGCTCGGCTCGGCGTTGTCCTCAGACTCCAGACCACCGAGGGGAGTTCCTTCATCCATCGCTTGCCGAACTTGTTGAGGTCGTTGTAGATCCGAGGCTTGAGTCCTTGTAGAATCATGTCGTTGGCACGTTCTACCTGCCCATTCGTCATGGGGTGCGCCACGGCAGCCCAGTCCACCCGGATGTGATGATCCTCGCAGAAGTCCAGGAACTTTCTGCCGGTGAACTGGGTGCCGTGGTCGGTGATGATGGAGTTCGGGACCCCAAAGTGATGGATGATGTTGGTGAAGAACGCCACCGCCTGTTCGGACCTGATGCTGTTTAGGGGTCGGACCTCGATCCACTTGGAGAATTTGTCAATGACGACCAACAGGTGCGTGTAGCCCCCGGGTGCCTTCTGCAAGGGGCCAACTAGGTCCAGACCCCACACAGCAAACAACCAGGTGATGGGTATGGTCTGCAGGGCCTGAGTGGGCAGGTGGGTCTGCCTTGCGTAGAACTGACACCCTTCGCAGGTGCGGACAATTCTAGTGGCGTCGGCCACCGCCGTCGACCAGTAGAAACTTTGTTGGAAGGCGTTTCCAACAAGGGCTCGAGGTGCTGCGTGATGGCCGCAAGCCCCCAAGTGTATCTCTTGTAGGAGCTCCTGGCCTTCGGCAATGGAAATGCATCGCTGGAGGACGCCCGAGGGGCTGCGGTGGTAGAGCTCCTTCCCATCCCCCAGCAAGACGAACGACTTGGCGCGCCGCGCCAACCGCCGAGCTTCGGCTTGGTCGAGGGGTAGCTCTCCTCGGTGGAGATATTGGAGGTACGGGGTCTGCCAATTTCGATTAGGCGTGACCCCGCTCCGCTCCTCCTCGATGCGTAGTGCCTCACCCTTGGGGGCCGAGGGTACTTCGGGCCGAGCTGAGGGTGCCTCGGGCCGAGCCGAGGGTGCCTCGAACTGAGCCGAGGGTGCCTCGGGCTGGGCCGAGGCCTTCTCGGGCTCGGGCGTGTCGTCGATCTTGACGGAGGGTTGATGCAGGTCTCGGGAGAAGACGTCCGGGGGCACCGTTGTTCGTCCCGAGGCTATTTTAGCCAGCTCGTCCACAGTCTCGTTGTAGCATCGGGTGACGTGGTTGAGCTCGAGCCCGTAGAACTTGTCTTCCAGGCGCCGAACCTCATCGTAGTAGGCTTCCATCTTCGGGTCGCGGCAGTGGGAGTTCTTCATGACTTGGTCGATGATGAGCTGCGAGTCACCGCGGGCGTCGAGGCGTCGGACCCCTAGCTCGATGGCGATGCGCAACCCGTTGACCAGAGCCTCGTACTCGGCCACATTGTTGGACGCCGGGAAGTGGAGGCGTAGCACGTAGCGTAGGTGCTTCCCGAGGGGCAAGATGAAGAGCAGGCCTGCGCCTGCTCCTGTCTTCATCAGCGACCCATCGAAGAACATAGTCCAGAGTTCCGGTTGGATCGGAGCTGTTGGGAGCTGGGTGTCGACCCATTCAGCCACGAAGTCCGCCAAAACTTGGGACTTGATGGCCTTTTGAGGGGCGAACGAGATCGTCTCGCCCATGATTTCCACCGCCCACTTTGCAATTCTACCCGAGGCCTCTTGGCACTAGATGATCTCCCCTAGGGGGAAGGATGACACCACAGTTACCGGATGAGACTCGAAGTAGTGTCGCAACTTCTGCCGCGTTAGGATCACCGTGTACAGCAGCTTCTGAATTTGTGGGTAGCAGATCTTGGTCTCGGACAGTACCTCGCTGATGAAGTATACTGGCCTTTAGACGGGCAATGCATGCCCCTCTTCTCGTCTCTCAACTACGATCGCGGCGCTAACCACCTGAGTGGTCGCGGCGACGTAGATTAAGAGGGCTTCTCCGGCAGCGGGGGGCACCAAGATGGGCGCGTTCGTGAGGAGCGCTTTCAGGTTCCCGAGGGCTTCCAAAGCCTCAGGGGTCCAAGTGAAGCACTCGGCCTTCCTTAAGAGGCGGTACAGAGGCAGGCCTCTTTCGCCGAGGCACAAGATGAAACGGCTCAGGGCTCTTTCTCACAAGCACAGGGTTGGCAGGCCATTCGGGATAGAATACCTCTTTGATGAACCCTGTCGCCATTAGCTTGTGGATCTCCTCGCCTATGGCTCTGCGCTTTTCTTCGTCGAATCGGCGCAGAGGCTGCTTCATGGGTCGGGCTCCAGCTCGGATATCCAGCGAGTGCTCGGCGACATCCCTCGGTATGCCGGGCATGTCCGAGGGACTCCACGCGAAAACGTCGGCGTTCGCGCAGAGAAAGTCGACGAGCACTGCTTCCTATTTGGGATCAAGCTCGGAGCCGATCCGGATTTGCTTGGAGGCGTCGTTGCTGGGGTCGAGAGGGACGGATTTAACCGTCTCCGCTGGCTCGAAGTTGCCGGCGTGGCGCTTCACGTCTGGCGCCTCCTTAGAGAGGCTCTCCAGGTCGGCGATGAGGGCCTCGGATTCGGCGAGGGCCTCAGCATACTCCACGCACTCCACGTCGCATTCGTACGCGTGTCGGTACGTGGGGCCGACGGTGATGACCCCGTTGGGGCCCGGCATCTTGAGCTTGAGGTAGGTGTAGTTGGGGACGGCCATGAACTTAGCGTAGCATGGCCTCCCCAGTACTGCGTGGTAGGTTCCCCGGAACCCGACCACCTCGAACGTGAGGGTCTCCCTTCGGAAGTTGGAGGGCGTCCCAAAGCAGACGGGTAGATCGAGTTGTCCGAGGGGCTGGACGCGTTTCCCGGGGATTATCCAGTGGAAAGGCGCAGCGCCTGCCTGGACGGAGGTCAGATCGATCCGCAGGAGCCCGAGGGTCTCGGCGTAGATGATGTTGAGGCTGCTGCCTCCGTCCATGAGGACCTTGGTGAGCCTGACGTTGCCGATGACGGGGTCGACCACGAGCGGGTATTTCCACGGGCTTGGCACGCGGTCGCGATGGTCGCCCTGGTCGAAGGTGATGGGCTTGTCGGACCAGTCTAGATAGACTGGCGCCGCCACCTTGACCGAGCAGACCTCCCGGCGCTCTTGCTTGCGGTGCCAAGCCAAGGCGTTCGCCACTTTCCCACCGTAGATCATGAAGCAGTCGCGGACCTCGGGGAACTCTCCTACCCGGTGATCTTCCTTCCTATCGTCGTCGCGAGCCCTGCCACCCTCCGCGGGTGGCCCGACCTTGTGAAAGTGGCGCCGAAGCATGGCGCACTCCTCAAGGGTGTGCTTGACGGGCCCCTGATGATAGGGGCACGGCTCCTTGAGCATCTTGTCGAAGAGGTTGGCACCTCCGGGAGGTTTCCGAGGGCTCTTGTACTCGGCGGCGGCGACAAGGTCCGCGTCGGCGGCGTCGCGTTTTGCTTGCGACTTCTTCTTGCCTTTCTTCTTGGCGCCGCGCTGAGTTGACGCCTCGGGGACATCTTCCGGTGGGCGGCCCTGGGGCTGCTTGTCCTTCCGGAAGATGGCCTCGACCGCCTCCTGGCTAGAGGCGAACTTGGTGGCGATGTCCATCAGCTTGCTCGCCCTGGTGGGCGTCTTGCGACCCATCTTGCTCACCAGGTCGCGGCAGGTGGTGCCGGCGAGGAACGCGTCGATGACATCTGAATCGGTGATGTTGGGCAGCTTGGTGCGCTGCTTCGAGAATCGTCGGATGTAGTCCCGGAGAGACTCTCCTAGCTGCTGGCGACAGCTTCGGAGATCCCAGGAGTTTCCAGGGCGCACGTACGTGCCCTGGAAATTGCCGGCGAAGGCTTGGACCAGGTCGTCCCAGTTGGAGATCTGCCCCGGAGGCAGGTGTTCCAGCCAGGCTCGAGCGGTATCGGAGAGGAACAGGGGGAGGTTGCGGATGATGAGGTTGTCATCGTCCATTCCACCCAGTTGGTAGGCCAGCCGGTAATCCGCGAGCCACAGTTCCGGTCTCGTCTCCCCCGAGTACTTTGTGATAGTAGTCGGGGTTCGGAACCGAGTCGGGAACGGCGCCCGTCGTATGGCGCGGCTGAAAGCCTGCGGGCCGGGTGGTTTGGGCGAGGGACTCCGATCCTCCCCGCTGTCGTAGCGTCCCCCACGCCTGGGGTGGTAGCCTCGGCGCACCCTCTCATCAAGGTGGGCCCGATGGTTGCGGTGATGGTGCTCGTTGCCGAGGCGACCCGGGGCCGCAAGCGCTGTGTTGCGCGTGCGCCCGGTGTGGACCGAGGCTTCCCGCATGAATCGGGAAGTCGCGGTGATATGTTCCGAGGGGTACCCCTGCCTTCGGGAGGCGGAGCTTTCGGCCCGTCGGACCGCGGCATCCTCCAGGAGGTTCTTGAGCTCTCCCTGAATTCGCCGCCCCTCGGTGGTTGATGGCTCCGGCATCGCGCGGAGAAGTATTGCCGCTGCAGCCAGGTTCTGGCCGACTCCACTGGAAGTCGGTGGCGGCCTTACCCTGACATCATCGGTGATGCGGCGCTGGATACCCTGGGGTAGATGACGCACTTCTCCGGCCAGAGGTTGGCCCGCCCATTCCTGCCCGATGTCCCGGTGGATCGGCTCAAGTGTTCCTGCCCCCTCGTCGAGCCTGGCCTGCATCTCACGGATTTGCACGAGCTGTGGGACATGACCCCCCACCGGGACGGGGACCATAGCTAGCTCCCGAAGGATGTCAACGCGAGGCACAGGCCTAGGGAGATCACCGTTCTCCGGCATACCAAGATGGTTGCCTTCGTTGGGACCCCCTAGATCGGCGTGGAAACATTCACGACTTGGGCCGCAGTCCTCGTCGCCGAGGCTGCGGCTACCGTCGGAACAGTCGGAAAGGCAGTAGTCGCACGCAGTCATAAAGTCCCGCATGGCACTGGGGTTACCAAGTCCGAAGAAATCCCAACAGAAGTCGGGCTCGTCATCTTCCTCGGACCCCGAGGGCCCGTAGGTCGAGACGGCCGTCAGCCGGTCCCAGGGTGGCCGCATACGATACCACAGAGGGTTTGGACTCACCTCTACGAGAGCGTCCACCAAAGCTAAGTCGCGTGGTGGGTCGAGGCTGAATCCAAAAGGCGTGAGATGGGAATCGGTTGGTACCTCTTGGTCGACGGGCGGTGACGAAGTCACGTCCGGAGCAGACTGCACCGTCGTCTCAGGTACGAGGGTGACGCCCAGCAAGCCCTTCGCGAGCGTGCTGGCGTTGTCCGTTTGCTTGGGGTTGGCGTGTTGCGGGGAGACGGCGCTCGCCTTCGTCTCAGACGCGAGGTCGATGCCCGACGTGCCCCCCGTTGGGGCGCCGGCGCCGTCGACTCGCTCGACAGCCGACGAGGTGCTGCCTCCTGCTTGGCCTTGGTTGCCCCGCCTCCTCCTCCGTCGGTGGGGGAGGGGACGGGGCGAGCTCGAATGTTGTTCTTCCACCACACGGGGAAGACGTCGTCGATTCCGCCGCCGGCGGGCGGGCTGCCGGCCGCCATTGTCGTTGTCGCGCGGCGGGGGAAGGAGTATCATGTTGTAGCTACCGTCGAGGGACATGAACTCAAGACTCCCGAAATGGAGCACCGTCCCGGGCTGGAAAGGTTGCTGGAGACTGCCCATCTGGAGCTTGACGGAAAGCTGTTCGTCAACACGCAGCAGGCCCCTACCTGGCGCGCCAAATGTTGGCGTTTCGAACCCGGGGGGTCCCTGGACCGACGAGTAAATTGTCGCCGCGTGCCCCAGCCCAGATGGGTCGGCGCGAGACGGGGCGCGAAGGGGGGAAGAAGCCGGAGGGAGACGGGCGTGAGAGGTGAAATCCCGCGGCCTTCGTGTTTGTCCCGCGCCCAGGTCGGGTGCGCTTGCAGTAGGGGGTTACAAGCGTCCACGCGGGAGGGAGCGAGCGGCCTCACGCGAGCGCCGTCCCGTCCTTCCCCGCGCGGCCAACCCTCTGTAAGAGGGCCCTGGATCTTCCTTTTATAGGCGTAAGGAAAGGATCCAGGTGTACAATGGGGGGTGTAGCAGTGTGCTAACGTGTCTAGCAGAGGAGAGCTAGTGCCCTAAGTACATGCCATTGTGGCAGCCGGAGAGGTTTTGGCACCCGGTTCGTGTGGTGTCGTGGCCGTCGGAGGAGCGCCGGAGCCTGGCGAAAGGACAGCTGTCGGGGCTGTCGAGTCCTTGCTGACGTCCTCTTGCTTCCGTAATGGGGCTAAGAGCCGCCGTCGTCATAGAGCATGTGGGGCGCCATCATTACTCGTATAGCGGAGCGAGCCAGATGGGACGCCGGTCTTGTTCCCCATAGCCTGAGTCAGCTTGGGGCAGGGTAATGATGGCGCCTCCTGTTGACGTGGTCGGTCCGGGCCCTGGGTTGGGCGAGGTGGAGGCTCCTCCGAGGTCGAGGTCGAGTATGTCTTCCAAGGCCGTGGTCGAGTCCGAGCCCCTGGGTCGGGCGAGGCGTAGACCATCGGGTGAGGCCAGGGCTGAGTCCGAGCCCTGGGGTCGGGCGAAGCAGAGTTCGTCGTCTTCCGGGGCTGAGCCCGAGTCCGAGCCCTGGGGTCGGGCGAATCGGAGTTCGTCGTCTTCCGGGGCTGAGCCCGAGTCCGAGCCCTGGGGTCGGGCGAAGCGGAGTTCGTCGTCTTCCGGGGCTGAGCCCGAGTCTGAGCCCTGGGTCGGGCGAAGCGGAGTTCGTCGTCTTCCGGGGCTGAGCCCGAGTCCGAGCCCTGGGGTCGGGCGAAGCGGAGTTTCCTATGGCGCCTGGGGCCGGGCTTGGCTGCTGTCAGCCTCACTCTGTCGAGTGGCACAGCAGTCAGAGCAGCGCAGGCGGCGCTGTCCTCTTGTCAGGCCGGTCAGTGGAGCGGCGAAGTGACTACGGTCACTTCGGCTCTGTCAACCGAGGGCGCGCATCAGGATAAAGGTGTCAGGCTACCTTTGCATTAAATGCCCCTGCGATTTGGTCAGTTGGCGTGGCGATTTGGCCAAGGTTGCTTCTTGGTGAAGACTGGGCCTCGAGCGAGCCGAAGGCGTGTCCGTTGCTGGAGGGGGTCCTCGGGCGAGACGTAGATCCTCCGGGGTCGGCTGCCCTTGCCCGAGGCTGGGCTCGGGCGAGGCGTGATTGCGTCCCTCGAATGGACCGATCCTTGACTTAATCGTACCCATCAGGCCTTTGCAGCTTTGTGCTGATGGGGGTTACCAGCTGAGATTTAGGAGTCTTGAGGGTACCCCTAATTATGGTCCCCGACAGCATTCAATACAAGACACACCAAAGAGATCAAATCCTCTCCCAAGTCCTTAGTTCATTCCAAATCAAATAGTGACTAGTGAGAGAGTGACTTGTGTTCATTTGAGCTCTTGCGCTTGGATTGCTTCTTTTTCTCATTCTTTCTTGTGATCAACTCAATTGTAACCGAGGCAAGAGATACCAATTGTGTGGTGGTCCTTGCGGGGACTTTGTGTCCCGTTTGATTGAGAAGAGAATCTCACTCGGTCTAAGTGACCGTTTGAGAGAGGGAAAGGGTTGAAAGAGACCTGGTCTTTGTGACCACCTCAACGGGGAGTAGGTTTGCAAGAACCGAACCTCGGTAAAACAAATCCTTGTGTCTCACTCTTTATTTGCTCATGATTTGTTTTTCGCCCTCTCTCTCGGACTCGTTTATATTTCTAACGCTAACCCGGCTTGTAGTTGTGCTTAAGTTTATAAATTTCAGATTCACCCTATTCACCCGCCCTCTAGGCGACTTTCAATTGGCATCAGAGTCTGGTGCTTCATTAGAGCCTAACCGCTTGAAGTGATGTCGGGAGCATCCGCCAACAGGGAACTCGGGACCGACGACAAGTCCGTAAGCTTGGGGAGAACACACTCAAGGGAGTCCGCCCACAAGCACAAGGAGGAATCCTCTTCCTCCATCAAGTCCCATCGGATGGGTGACAAGAAGAAGAAGGGGGTCTACGACGAGACCGACTCTTCGTCACCCTCCACCTCCGACTCGGAATCGGCATCCACCACTTCGAAGCGCCATGAGTGCAAGAAGTATAGTAAGATGCCCCTTCGCTATCCTCGCATTTCTAGACGCACTCCATTACTTTCCGTTCCATTAGGCAAACCACCTATGTTTGAAGGTGAAGATTATTCTATGTGGAGTGATAAAATGAGGCATCACCTAACCTCACTCCACCAAAGCATATGGGATATTGTTGAGTATGGAGTGCAGGTACCAAAGAAGGGAGACAAGGATTACGACTCGGAGGAGGTCGAACAAATCCAACACTTTAACTCCCAAGCAACAACTATACTCCTCGCCTCTCTAAGTCGAGAGGAGTATAATAAGGTACAAGGGTTGAAGAGCGCAAAGGAAATTTGGGACGTGCTCAAGACCGCGCACGAAGGAGACGAGGTGACCAAGATCACCAAGCGGGAGACAATCGAGGGGGAGCTCTGTGACACCCCTGGTGTCAATTTCATGTCATGTTGGGAGATTAATCCTAATCTCGGATGCTCAGTAAAAATTTCTATTTCTCGATCGTGCCTTTCTCTGTTTATCAGGCTTTCTCTTGGAAGTTCACCGAATTCAGAGTTAATCGATCGCGAGAAACAACCAATTTTGGAGCGTGTTAAAACTTTTAATTCTCGGAACTAATGCAGACTCGAAGATCATTCTCGAATTATAAATCTCATCCGAAGCTTTTTAAATCAAACTCTCGACGACCGTTATCTGATCTGAGCCCGAATCTAATTCCTGAACTTCGATCTATGTCCGACTATTTTAATCCGAGTCCGCACTCTCAGGCGGAATACTCGATATGTCGTCCTCTAATTAATTCTTACTCGACTCGGCCAAATATCTCATGTCCGAACCGAACTCGAAACCCTGTATCGACAGCGATTTTAAAATATCACGATTCGCCTTCTCTGACTAAAAATCGGAAAGCTGGTCGTATTCCGAGACAATTTATTTTCGAATAATGCGTAGGGATTTGTTGCCGAGCGAAGTCAAATAAAACTCTCAGTCGAGTTAGTCGCCCGATCTTCCGAAATCTTTTTCGCTCTGTTTTTCCGTAGCGACGAATTCTGCGGGAGCATTTTTATTCCAGAAAATAAATTAGCGCAGCCCGGTTTAGTGTTTGGGCCAGCCCAACCCAGCCCATTTGGCCCAATAAGAAACCCTAACCCTACCACATGCCTATAAATAGGAGCCCTCTCTCCTTGCACTTGGCTACTTTGCATTTCCACCCCTACACTTCCCACAGCCGCCAGCCACTTTTTCTTCCCCACGAAGCAAGCAGGGAGCCTTCTTCTCCCATGGAGCTCGGCACCTCCAGCAGCAAGGGTAGAATCCCATGGCGTCCGGGTTCCCTGCAGTCTCCCTCCTCTCCATTCACAGGCGCATGGAGCAGGAGCGACTCCATCTCCCTGGCTCCTCGGACACCGAAGCTCCAGGGCCACGCCTTCTCCATGGCCGCCCAACATCCTTGATGGTCGAGCTCCCTTGCTTCATCTTCTGTTTCCTGCTCGGCCCTCCCCTGTGTAGCGCCCCAATTCTCCATAGCGCTCGGCCTCCATCAGGCTTTGAGCTCCCCCACCTCTGTTCGGCCTCTGCCATCTCTGCCATGGCTGCGTTGGTGACCTGTTCTTCCATCGTTGGCAGAGATCTCGATCAGTCCTGCAGGTGAGCTCGCCCCATGGCGCTCGTGCTCTCCCTCCCCTGCTGCTGCTCGCCCTTCCTCCCTCTCTCTGCTGTACATGGCGCCAGGCAGCAGCTCTACTTTCACTGACCGCGCCCTGCTCCTCCATGGCCGCCGACGCCCTGTAGCTTCCCTTGCCGGCGCCAAACAGCAGCACATCTCCCTCCTCTTTCTCTGTTCTTGGCATGGCCGAACCCCCTCTCCCAGCCAGCGTCGCCCTTCTTCCCCAAGAGCAGAGAGCAGCCGCTCCCATATCCCTACAACGCCCTGTCCGTCTTTCCACCCAGCCGGCTCCTCTTCTTCCCTATGGTCGAGCAGCGCCTACCCTCCCTGATTTATTTTCTTGTGCAAGATATTGCCTTGGGACTCGATGCCGCCTCCCCAAGTGCAGCCATGTCCGAGCTTCATTTTTTTTCCCCTGCTCTGGCCAAGCCCCTCCCGTGCATGGTGGTTGGCTTCGCTGCTGCTCGCTCGCTCCCTTGTTGTGCAGCGCCAAGTAGCAGCAGCACGCCGCGCGCGCCACCTGTTTGACGCAATGCCGAGTCAGGTCGCGGTGCGTCGTCAGCCACCCGTGGGCTCTGCCACGCCAACCGACAGCCACAACAACCCCTTCGTGGCGGGTGCCCCACCTTGCCACGCCACGGTGCCCGTCGTGCTCCTTCGACTTTGCTTCGATCTCCCGCGATTGACGGCGCATTCGTCTTCGCGCCACATGTGCAGCAACCACGACTGAGGTTTGATATGGTGAGCCGATGTGTTATTTTGTTGTTAGATCGGATATATATGTGGCTACGATAGTTCTTTTGTACGTCGTAGGGATCGGTCGCGGGTGTATTAATTGTTTGCTAAAGCACTTCGTCGTAAAGTAGTGTGTTAGTTGTGGTAAATTAAATAAAGCGTAAAACATGATTAGTAATTTCCATAGTCGGCTAATGAGTTAGTCTTTGCTAAATATATTTTATGTATTCATCGTGGTGTAGGATAGAGTGGGTCGAAGATATAAATTATGAGACATGTGATTTGTGTTTAAGGACGAGATGTGCGAATAATCGGTTAGTGCTTCACTTGTCTCGTCAATAAACATTGTCATAAATAATTGTGCAAAAATTGGTCCTGAGAATGCAATGGGGACACGTATGCGTGAGTGTGTCGAAGTGGGTTACATCAAGTGTTGCGTTAGGTGGCATGGTTGCGTAGAAAAATTTGAGGGTCGCCGAGTTGTGTTTGTCTGAGGTGTCGACAAGAATTAAAAATGTCTGTCAAGTTTATACGAATGGCGAGTCTGTGGATGATTGTGTGTGCTGAGATGCATTGTAGTAGTGATGGCGTTAAAATTAACGGAAATGTCTCGAGTGCACGCCGCCCCATGGCTGTATGCGAGACAAGGTAACATAAGGTGTGCTCGACACGAATGTTCGGTCGATATAAGTAGGAAATTGTGTTCGCTTAATTAGAGAGGTGGTGACATGCCGAAGTATTTACCGCTTTCTCAATATTTATAAGTCGAATCGAGTCGATGCGTATTTTGTGTTCGTTAAATTATGCTTCGCATATAATGTGTGATTGTACTCACGGATTCGAGTAGACACTTCAAGCAAGTCAAGTAGGTTTGTGGTATGAGTTGTGTAATGGAGTTAATTGTTTTAGGATAATTATTGAAATGCTCTGTTCGTATAATAAACATGTATGTGTCCATGATTGGGAAGTAAATGCATGGTGATTGTGAGTTGGAGACTAGTAGTTTACGATTTGTATGATTTGGTCGGTGTGCAAAAATACTTGTGAATATGAATGTTTATAAAAATGTTGTAGTGTATGTGGTGTCTCGGATTTTGATAATAATAGACAAGCTGACGTGTATGATATTTAGCGGGCTGTGTCGTTGCTCTAGCTAGCCGACTCGTTAGATGACTTTAGTTAAGCTCGTAGTCACGATGATTTGCTTGTTGTAGCCTAAATGTGTATGATTATGGTCGCGGGTAAAAATCTGTAGTGCTCATGTGGTGTCTAAACTAAAATGCGGACTTGTGGGTGAAAAGCGCTTAGATGTAAGTATGTGCCGGACTTGATGATTGTGGTGAATGCGTTTGTTAACTGAATGTGGTAATTTTAGTGCACTAAATAACTTGGATGAAAATTAGTGTGTCTACTTGTTAGTCCTCATATGATTATTTTAACTCTAACAATTGGTAAAGTGTTAGAATAATTTAAGTCTCTAGAACGCGGCAATTCTTGAATTGTATAGAAGCTGAAATGTATTGATTGCTGTTTTGGACTGCACGTACTGTTTTCGGTGTGTTGTATGTTTGATGAACCAAATTGTGTTTTCTGTAGATATGTGCTATAGAAAAGTGGTAGATAACTTTATTATCTTGCTGGTGTTAAAATTTGACAGCCATAGGTCTGAAGGTTTAGGAGTTGGGATTTTTACAAATTCAGTAACTGAATCTGTCCAAATTCTGTACATATTTCAGAAACTGCATTGTTTGCCTAATTTAATGTTACAATCTGTTCATGGTCATTATAAGAAAGTTGTAGATGCTTTTCTGATCTTGCTTGTGTTAAAATTTCATAAACACAGGCCTGATAGCTTAAGAGTTATGAATTTTACAACTTGGTTGCTGTGTTCTGTCCACTGACAGAACAGATTTCGAAAACTGAATTGTTTGATTCAGTTCAACATAGAATCAATTCTTGGTGATTATAAATGTTATGTAGTACTTTTCCCAAGCTTTCCAAAAAGTCTTAGATCACTATTTTTGGTGGTCTGAAGATTAAGTTACCTGTGTTTGAAGTGTGAAGACTGAATCTGTCTAGTTTTGGACAGCACAGCCTTCATAGTATATTTTACCCTTGATACATGCTAAACCAGCCAGGGATGTTTATAAATAACTTGTAGAACATTTAATTAGCTTTCCAGAAAGTCTAGGATCACTTTGTTTGGATGTCTGAATCTTCAGTTATGAATTTTTAAAGTCATAAGTCTGAATCTGTCCAATCTGGACATCGCTGTTGTGTTGACACCTTTTGACTTTGCTAAGTGTTGAATCATGTTGTGATGAAAATACCAAAATTGTAGAGCACTTTCTAAACTTTCCAGAAAGTCATAGTTTACTATTTTTGCATTAATATTTGAAAAGTTATGATTAGAACAAGTAGCTGCTGTGCTGCTGTCCTAAAAATCTGCATGTGCTCAATTGATTGTTAGTTCACCCTTTTTGGCTAAAAATGGTTGGTTAACACTAAATTCATATAGAATTACCATGGCTAAGCTTGAGATAATATGTGTCATGTTTTTATACGTTTCTTTCTCTAGCTAATTGTGATGTAGTATTGTGTTGCGTAAATGTCCAAAATGTTTGTCGTCTTTTTAGTGGTGTAATGTTGTGCGCTCGACGATATGTAGTTAGCTAACGCTAGTGAGTGTGGTTGCTTGTGATGTCTCGCTACTTAGTGTTTAATTCGCTAGCGTGTACTTAAATTATCTTGTGCTATTTCATTATATTCATACATATGCATATTGCATCTCATTTAGGACCGAGAGATGATGATCGAGCCATTGATGTGGTGCCACCCACAAGATGCAGTTGGTGGACGACCTGAGGAATGGACTTAACCAGTGGATGCTCGCCAAGCGAGTACCTCCCCCAGCAAACACTATCTAAGTGTCAAATTAAAGGCAAGCCCCGGTTTTATGCATAACCGTTATATATGCTATTTTACTGCACTTAATGTTTGTAGGCTTGTACTGTGCACTTAAGTGTAGGAGTTGCCTGAAACCCTAGTTGCATGAACTCAGGATACCTTTGAGATGGATACTAGTATGCTAGGTCGAGTAGCTGCTTTACTAATTAGGGATCTCGGTAGAAGTCGAGTGATTTTTCTAGCACTCGCGCGAGGTCAGGAATTGGTTGTATCCACTTTCTTATCATAATGATGTTGGTCTGTGGACAACAATCCATGGGGATTAGTTGTCTACGAGATGGAAATTGGAATAAGGATTAAGGTGTGGTACCGTGAGTCAAGCGTTTGAACGTACTAAGCACATGCCGAGAAATATGGTAAATCGGTAAGCCTAGTACCTGATTGAACCTGGCAGTAGACTTTGCCCCTCACGCGACCTGAGACGTGGTCTCCCATTCCGGTTATGTAACACCCCTGGTGTTACTGTAACTAAAACTTGAGCATGGCATCATAGCATTGGCATTGCATATGTTTGACACACCTAGAGTGCATTCACTAGGCAAAAATTTCAAACAAGTTGTATTGTTTTAAGTGTTTTGCAACTAGAACCCTGGTTAAGGAACTTAACCCTAAATGGGGATTATAGGGGTAAAACTTTACCCAAGTTAAGAAAACCTAAATACTTTTGGGTAAAAGTCATAAAATGACCCTAAGAATAAACTTGAATCACTTTTATACCCCTGAGATACCAGAAACTCTAATTGGAACCCTGGAAAACCCTAAAACCAAACCCTAGGGGCTTATGTGCAAAATTAGCCCACTTTTGGGCTAAAGTGCAAAAACCAAGCCAAATAGGTTTCTTAAGTCCCTTGGTTCACAAAAATGTGTACTTGAAAGCAAAACCCAAGGTTTTGGACCTAAATGCAAAATGGACCTCATTTGAGTTTTACTCTAAGTCTGAAAAATCAGTGTAGGGGCTCAACTTTGGGGCTTTGTAACTTGCAAAGTATAGGGTTTTTACCCTAGGTCACCACATCAAAGTTGAAGACCCATTATAGGAGAACAACTTTGCTAAAGGGTGCAAGCATAGTTGTTATGAAGAATTTGGAGAAAAACCCAGTCCAAAACTGGCTGTCAGACTGTTTGGAGCTGAATTTCAGAGTTGCAGTGCTATGGGGTGAACTTTGAGCTTGAATTTGATTTGGATCCAGTGCTCAAATGTGATCAAGTCCTATAGTTGAATTGTAGCTGGTATGTAGCACTACAACTTTGGTACAGAGACTGGGACCTGTTGTCACATGAAATCTGGAGAAAAAGGACGCTAAACTTGCTCGGCCAGAAGCTCTGATGAGGCAATGCCATGGTACAGTGACCGGTTAACTGAAGGAGATCGTACTCGTTCTCGTCGCCGGTAGCTGCCGCCGTCGATCGCCGCTCGCCAAGATTCATGCTCGGCGGTCACCGGATAAGGCTGTCGCGGTAAAGGTCCTCGTCACCGGTGAGCTGGAAGTCACCCCGCTCGGCCACGGTACATCTCCTCTAGCTCACCGCCCGCGGTAAAGCGCTCGCCGTCGACCGCCGCCTCTCAGCCGGGTGCCGCGTGGCTCAACTCTTCCTCCGTGCCGTCGTGACCCCTCACGGCTGTCTCATCAAGGCCGGTGAGCCCGCCACGGCGGTAGACACGTAGTCGCGAAGCCGATAACCTTCGTCACCTCCGACCGCCGCGCATCCCCTCGAAATTCACCAGCCACCGTCCTTGGAGCCTATAAATTGAGGGCAGGGCTAGTTACGCCATGAAATTGTGAAGCTCTAGCACCCGTCCCCACACTCGATCGCCCACCAGCTCGCCTGAATTTCGCGTTGCCCCCAAATCGGTTTTCCGCCGCCGTGAATCGAGCTCACCGTGGGCAGCCCTCCACAGGTCAGCCCCGGTCCTCTGCTAGTTCGTTTGAGCACCCTTCCATCTCCGTAATGCTTGCCGAACCATTGAATCGAACTAGACCGACGCCCATCGTCGGGAACACGATCACATTGTCGTTGTGCTTACGGCCACCGTGGCCGGAGCTCCCTAGTCCACCATTAGTGCAATTAGGTTAGGGGAAATGCTCCTTAGGGGTTTAATTCCGTGTATGTCGCTCGAGAGCGCCGGTCACTGCCCCAATTGGCCGGACTGCTTGCTCGCCGGAGCGTGGCCGCGCTTGAGCACCGTCGAGGACTCCAAGTTGTGAATTTACAGAACCCCGAGGGCCTTTTCGTGAACTGTCAGCGACTTAACACAATAGTAAATGGACATAATTCTGTTTAGCCGTTAAGCCGAGGGCCTTCGTGCAAAGTCGCCAGCGCGGAGCGCGCGGGCGCGCTTTCCTCCCTGGTCTTGGGCCGCTGGGCTGAATCCGGCCCAGTTCCCCTTAACCTTTTTCTTTTTCTTTTTCCAACAGAGCTTTGAAAATGTGTAGAAAAATGTAGAAAAATGATAAAATTGTAAAACTAATTTTCCTAGGTTTGTTATTTTCCATAGTATTTAATAAAAATAAGTTGGTGATTTTTAGTGAAAGTAAGAAATTTTAGGGTATTTAAAGTAGTTAAAAGTCTTGGTTATAGATTTTTAGAAAATAATTGGTAAGTCCTAAAATGCCCAAAATTTTTATATGGATATTATACAATATTTAGAAGCCTAGGGTAGAGTTTAAATTGATTTGGACCTTGTTTGATCACCAAACCCCAAAACACCCCCCCCCCCCATGCCCTATGAACTCCTTTACCGACTCCGGAAACCCTAAGTTCCCGGAACTCCGTGAAGGAAAGTTGTATTCAAGACATAAATAATAAGTTTATGCTATCTTTGCATCCTCATGAGCATCCCATGGCATCCATTCTTATACATATGTATGGTTATGATTAGAACGAGAAGAAGAGGTAGAAGTAACTGAAGAGGAGACACCACAACCACCTTTGGACACTCAGGCCGGGAATAGTTTCTACTTCGACATTTGTGGACCTGAGCCTGATTCACCTGTGAACGAAGGCAAGCCCCGGTGCATTTGCCACCTTCCTTGCTATTTCAAAATCTTTCTCACTTGATTGCTGCATTAGGTGATAGGAGTTGCTTGATAAAACCATTCCTGCATTACCTTCCTTGAATTGGATTACCTTCCTTAATCACCTGTTTTACAAAAGCTTTTTAATGCTTAGCTTTGCTTTAGAAAAACAAAAGGTTTTGTTTTTACCAAATATGATGTGGCAAAAGTGGGTGGGATGTTTTCAAAAATAAAACTTGATGGTGGATTCATCATGGCCATGATGGATTCAACATCGGAAAAGATGTACCTCTGCCAGGTACCAAGTTTTGGGTTAAATGATTAAGCTGAGACCGGGCGGGTGACTTGCACGAGAAGAGAGTCTCGGTGTAGTGTCTCCGTCTGAGTCGATTAAGGACCGTCTCGATGTAGGCTTGATGATCGAGGACCCTTTAACTGGTCACATGCCTCGTCATGGGTAAGCCTTGCCTCGGGCAGACTAAGGCCGGAATAAGACAACACGAGATGGGCGTGGAGCGGTGGCGAGAGTAGCGTGTACCCTCCGTGGCAAGAGGCTGGACGGTGGTGTATCTGTGCTCTCGGTCTGCGTGAACCTGATCCGGTCTTAAGAACCCCGGTGGCGGGTTGACATATGCAAGGGTTAAGTGCTACATATGTCGTGTGATTGGAGATCCTCAGCTGAGTATAATCGATTCGGATCGCCGTACCTTCGCGGTTATGAAGACTTGGTCACTGCCCTACACGTAGCATTCCACTGAAGACGATGGGCTCTTGTTAAGAAATTGGCTAGTGCAGGACCAGTGATTGAACTAGGGTAGAAAGAACTCTAGTGCAGGTAATTTTACTTAACTTGACAAATAAAACTGGATTTTTAAGGATCCACTTTAGTAAGCATTTCTGCAAAAACAGAGTCTTTGAATATTGAAAAGCCTTACCTTGACTCCCATATAACCAGCATACCCTTGAGAGTCTTTTCTTTAGTCGGGTAAGACTTGCTGAGTATTCCATACTCAGGGTTTATCCCTTCGTTGTTTTTAGGTGAGGAAATAGCAGACTTTTGCTGCTTCTGTGCCAAGGTGGTTCCAAAAGAAGAAAATCAAGACTGAAGTGCGGGAGGACTCGGTCCTCCACTTAAGATCTTTTGCTTTTAGCTTCTCGGGAGGAGTTTGTGCCTCCCTGGTTTGTATAATATTACTCCTATGCACTCACTTTTAGTCTGGTCTGTAATAAAAATAACTCAAGCTTGCTTTCGAAATAAAATGTAAGATTATGTAATTCGCTTCCGCATTTCTTCATCTCCGATGTTCTGTAATGTCTACAAGATGGGTGAGACGTTCCTGGTAAGGTAAGGAAAGATACCGAACTTGTCAAGTAGTTCAGGGGCACCTACAGGGTTGGCTGATGTCTGTGAGACAAGGACAACTGTAGGTGGGCCTAATTACTTGGGAGGTTCCGTCACAGCTGGTATCGGAGCGTAGCCCTTCTTGGCAGATATTATGAGGCATCTTCAAAGGAATTTTTTAAAAAGTCTTACCTAGAAATTCTTTTCTCTTCTTACCTAAGTATTCTGAAGAAGTCTATCTTAAAGACCAGATAGGAAGAGTGCAACGTATAGAAGGTTGAATCGACTAAGGTTGATTCTGTAATTATACATGCATCATGCTAAGAATCATACTAATAACATTTTCCCCCTTAGAAAAGATGCCGCCACGTACCAGGCTAATGGCACGCAAGTCCACGGGACCAATTGGGGTGCCTCGGCATCAATTGGCTTCCCGACATGAAAGCAGCAGCAGTGGGAGTAACGACCCCATCGGAGACCTTGAAGCTCGTGTGAGTCGACTTCAAGCAGCACTTCAACATAGGACTGATGCTTGGGTCGCTGACGGTGATAGAATCAACGAACTGAGAAGGGACATCCGACACTTGCAGGATCAACTCGCCGATCGAGACTTAGCACTTGACTGGGCCGTGCAGTCTCGTTTGCTAATGTGTGCTAAGGAAGCAAGGGCTCAGGCCCGAATTAAAGAACTTAGCTCGACTGTCGATGACCTGCAGGTTTACTGCAATACGTTGCACGAGGAAGTCCATGTATTATACTCACAACTACACCCAAGTGAGCCTGCACCACCTGCTGAGGCCGAAGCTGGACCGTCTCACGTTGCGGGACGTGCGCTGGGTGGGGAGTTAGACCTTTTTGAGCCCCCTCCTTCTTTGAGGTTGGTTGATGTCTGGACTCCCACACCTGACGATGAAGCCGCCAAGACTGATGGCAAGCAGGAATAAGGGTGTAGTAGAAGTAAAAGTAGTGTATTGTAGGGTATTGTAGGGTGTATTGTTGTATAATGGGTATTGTATCCTGTTATGTAATATCGAGTCTGTATCATTACTTTTTATAGTAATGTAAAATGGAAGGTTTTCTCTGGCACATTATGTTTACCTCAAATGTTTTTGCCACAGATGCCGACCAGGACTCGAGGACAGGATGCAGCAGGAACTTCTGGGGGACGGGATGTTACCCCAAACCCACCTCCAGTTCCTCCCACGTTAGCCGAGGCGATCGCCGCCTTGGTGAATGCCACCGCCGATAATACCCGCTTCCTTAGGGAAATGGCGGGTCAGCAGCAGTTCCAGCAGCAAGCAGCAAGAGGTTATCCGCAGGGTCCTGAGAGCACCTAGAGGGGGGGGTGAATAGGTGATCCTGTAAAAACTTCAAACTTAAGCCACAAAAACTTGTTAAGTGTTAGCACGATTATTGCCAAGTGGCTAAGGTGAAGTCTCAACAATCTCAACAAAACACAGTACCACAAGAGAATCAAGCACAGAGTGACACAGTGGTTTTATCCCGTGGTTCGGCCAAGACCAACGCTTGCCTACTCCACGTTGTGGCGTCCCAACGGACGAGGGTTGCAATCAACCCCTCTCAAGCGGTCCAAAGACCCACTTGAATACCACGGTGTTTTGTTTTCCTTTCACTATCCCGTTTGCAAGGAATCTCCACAAATTGGAGTCTCTTGCCCTTACAAGTATATGATCACAAATGAAACACAGAGTAAGGGAGGGAAGCAACACACACAAATCCACAGCAAAAGCGCACGCACACGGCCAAGAATCGAGCTCACAAGACTATCTCAGAGTTCTCACTTAGAACAGAGCTCGAATCACTTAGAAACACAAACGAATGCGCAGAGACTTAGTGTGGATGATCAAGAATGCTCAAAGGTTGCTTGTGTGTCTCCTCCATGCGCCTAGGGGCTCCTTTTATAGCCCCAAGGCAGCTAGGAGCCGTTGAGAGCAAATCCGGAAGGCCATCCTTGCCTTCTGTCGTCGGGGGCACCGGACAGTCCGGTGCACACCGGACACTGTCCGGTGCCCGATTTGTTTCCTTAAACGGCGAAGACGACCGTTGCAGACCGTTGGCAGATCTGGCGCTGTTGGCGCACCGGACATGTCCGGTGCACACCGGACAGTCCGGTGCCGTCTTCCGACCGTTGGCTCGGCCACGTGTCCCGCGCGGATTGCGCGGCCGACCGTTGGCCCTGGCCGACCGTTGGCTCACCGGACAGTCCGGTGCACACCGGACAGTCCGGTGAATTTTAGCCGTACGCCGCCGGCCAATTTCCCGAGAGCGGCCAGTTCGAGTCGCGCCAGCCTGGCACACCGGACACTGTCCGGTGCACACCGGACAGTCCGGTGCTCCAGACCGAGCTGGGTCTTGGCAGCACACAGCCAAGTCCCTTCTCCTTTTCTCTATTCTTCTTCTTTCTGTTTCTAACACTTAGACAAATATATTAGTACTTAAAAACAATGTACTAAGGCTTAGAAACATACCTTTACTTCATGATTTTCACCTTGTTCATTCATGTACATAAATTCACATTTAGGCCCTTGTGTTTGCACTCAATCACCAAAATACTTAGAAATGGCCCAAGGGCACATTTCCCTTTCAGGTCCCCGTGAGACCACTTATCTGGATTTCTCGGAAACTCGTCCACCTCTATTCGTCAAGGCAGAAGATCCCCTAGAAGCTGACGAGTGGATTCGGGTTATCGAGCAAAAGTTTGGTCTTCTTCGTTGCTCAGAGACGCAAAAGCCGTTGTTCGCCGCACAACAACTCCGTGGTCCTGCCAGTACCTGGTGGGGAAATTTTATGGCTATTCAACCCGACAACCATCAAGTCACCTGGAATGAGTTTAAAGCAGCCTTCCGTGAACACTACATCCCCGAAGGAGTGCTGCACATGAAACAAGAGGAGTTTATGAAGTTACAACAAGGCGGAGATACCATTACTCAATATCTCAACAAGTTCAATCACCTGTCGCAGTATGCTATCGACCAGGTGAATACAGATTTGAAGAAGAAGAACTGTTTTATGCGGGGACTGAATGATCGGCTACAAAGGAAAATGGCCACGTGCATAGACCTCACATATGGAAAGGCTGTCAGCACAGCCTTATCTGTTGAAGCCAAATACACAAATTCTGGAAAGAATAAGGGATTCGGTGGTGAGAGGCCTAATCAGGGCCAGGCAAAGAAGCAACGGTTTGTCATCCGGCCTTCTAGCCAAAACCGTATTTTTTCTCGTCCACCTTCATTTCCCTTTAAACAGCCTATCATTATCCGCCCCAATAATGCCCCCACTACCCCAAAACAGCCGGGTGCCCCAGGCACTCGATTCCCTGCCTTGCCTAGTTCCTCAACTGGGTGCTTTAATTGCGGCAAGTCGGGACACTTCATCAAAGACTGCCCATATCCTAGGCAAAATCAATCTAATGCTTCGCAAGGATCTGGGAAATCAGTTCAGTCAAAAGGAAATGCTATGGGGAAGAATACGAAGAAAACGGGGCGTGTGTATTATACTCAAGTGGCTACTACACCGGAAGGAGAGCCGGTGATGATGGGTACGTTTCCCGTGGCCAGTCACCCAGCAATTATTCTTTTTGATTCTGGTGCTTCACATACATTTATTAGCAAGAAGTTTGTGGAACAATATCATATTGCATGTCATGAATCAAAAGAGGGATTTAAAATTCATTCACCTGGGGGACATATTTTTACTAAAGAAGTGGCCTATGGTGTGCCAGTAACAATGGCCGGACGGAACTTTCCTGCTAACATGATTGTTCTAAAAGGCCAGGATATAGATGTAATCTTGGGTATGAATTGGTTAACCCAACACAAGGCAATCCTCAACACTGAACTCAGAACCGTCAGGTTGAGCTATAACCAAGAAGAGATTCTTTTGACTCTCCCCGCAACCAATCCAGCCAAAGCTTCTGGTAAAGTCTATGAAGCCATTGTATCGGAGATCAAGAACATTCCGGTAGTATGTGAGTTTCCAGATGTATTTCCGGAAGATTTGCCTGGACTGCCCCCTGAAAGAGATGTAGAATTCGTAATTGAGTTAAAACCCGGTACGGCTCCCATCTCCCGAAGATCGTACCGTATGCCCCCTAATGAATTGGCGGAACTGAAGACTCAATTACAAGATCTACTGAATAAGGGATTCATCCGGCCAAGCTCGTCCCCGTGGGGTTGTCCCGCCATTTTTGTTAAGAAGAAAGATCAAACCTTGAGAATGTGCGTGGATTATCGACCCCTAAATGAGGTCACTATCAAGAATAAGTACCCCCTTCCCAGGATCGACATCCTATTTGATCAACTGACTGGGGCGAGGGTATTTTCTAAAATTGATCTCAGGTCGGGCTATCATCAGATCCGTATTCGGCCCGAGGATATACCGAAGACCGCATTCACTACGCGGTATGGGTTGTTCGAATACCTAGTAATGTCTTTCGGGCTTACAAATGCTCCTGCCCATTTTACCTATTTGATGAACTCGGTGTTCATGCCCGAGTTGGACAAATTCGTGGTAGTCTTCATCGACGATATCTTGATATATTCTAAGAATGAAGAGGACCATGCTCAGCATCTACGGATTGTATTGACGCGCCTGAGGGAACATCAGCTTTATGCCAAGTTCAGCAAGTGCGCATTCTGGCTGGAAGAAATTCAATTTTTGGGGCACGTATTATCAGCTAAAGGAATTGCGGTAGATCCTAGCAAGGTCAAAGATATTCTGGAGTGGAAACCCCCAACAACTGTTCACCAAGTCCGGAGTTTTCTTGGACTAGCTGGGTATTATCGCAGATTCATACCAGATTTTTCTAAGCTTGTGAAGCCAATCGCAAGTTTGTTGAAGAATGACATTAAGTTCAATTGGTCTTCTAAGTGCAATGAAGCCTTTGAGCAACTGAAGACACTATTGACCACTGCTCCGGTTTTGGCTCAACCGGACATCACTAAACCTTTTGATGTATATTGTGATGCATCTGGCAGTGGGCTCGGCTGTGTACTGATGCAAGAGGGCCGAGTAATTGCGTATGCTTCAAGGCAGTTGCGCCGGCATGAGGAGCACTATCCAACTCATGATCTGGAGTTAGCTGCTGTGGTTCATGCCCTAAAGATTTGGCGTCACTATCTGCTGGGAAATATCTGTCACATATATACAGATCATAAAAGTTTGAAGTACATCTTCACCCAGTCAGAGTTAAATATGAGGCAAAGACGATGGCTTGAGCTCATTAAAGACTATGAATTGGAGATCCATTATCACCCAGGCAAGGCCAATGTGGTGGCAGATGCGTTGAGTCGTAAGACTTCCTGCCACTGTCTTATGGCGAAGACCTCCGAGAACACTTTGTGTCAGGAAATGGAAAAGCTAAACCTGGGGATCATCCAACAAGGGACTCTAAATCAGTTAAAGCTTGAGTCAATCATTTTGCAAAGGATAATTGATGCTCAAAAGGATAATCTGGGTATGAAACACATTCGAGAGAAGATAAAGGCGGGAGTAGCCAAGTGTTTCAATGAAGACGATCAAGGTGTGATATGGTTTAAAAACCGCATAGTTGTGCCAAAGAACGAAGAGCTCTGCCAGCAAATTCTGGATGAAGCACATCTTAGTCGTTATTCTATTCATCCCGGAAGCACTAAGATGTACCAAGATTTAAAGCAACATTACTGGTGGACAAAAATGAAGATTGAAATTGCACGCTATGTGGCTAAGTGTGACACCTGCAGACGTGTCAAGGCCATACACATGAAAACTGCTGGTCCATTACAATCCTTGCCAATCCCAACATGGAAATGGGAAGACATCAGTATGGACTTTATTGTGGGATTGCCCAGAACCGCAAAAGGCTTTGACTCCATCTGGGTTATCATCGATCGACTTACAAAGATCGCCCACTTTCTCCCGGTCAAAGTTAAATATCCCGTCATTACCTATGCGGAGTTATACATTGCCCGTATTCTCAGTTTGCATGGTGTTCCAAAGACTATAGTGTCGGATCGTGGACCTCAATTCGTATCTAAATTCTGGGAAGAACTTCATAAATTCCTGGGTACTAAACTGCTCCACAGTTCGGCCTATCATCCTCAAACCAGTGGACAAACTGAGAGAGTGAACCAAATACTTGAAGATATGCTACGGGCATGTGTCCTGGATTTCTCACTAAAATGGGATGAATGTCTACCTTTAGCGGAGTTTTCATATAATAATAGCTACCAAGAAAGTATCAAGATGGCACCCTTTGAAGCTTTATATGGACGACGGTGTCGGACTCCACTAACTTGGTCTGAACCTGGAGAAAGATACTTCTTTAGACCTAATATGGTGAAAGAGGTTGAAGAAAAGGTTCATAGAATTATCCATAATATGAAGAAAGCTCAAGCACGACAAAAGAGTTATGCGGACAAACGACGAATGCCCTTATATTTTCTTGAAGGAGACTATGTCTACCTGAAGGTATCACCAATGAAAGGCGTATCGCGTTTCGGAGTTAAAGGAAAACTTGCACCACGATATATTGGTCCTTTTCTTATTCTGGAAAGATATGGGCCAGTGGCGTATCGACTTCAGCTCCCCGAAACATTGTCTGCTGTGCACAATGTGTTCCACGTGTCACAATTGAAGAAGTGTCTTCGGGTTCCTGATCGAACCATTGAAATAACTGATGTTGTCCTGGAACCAGATTTAACATACTCGGAACATCCTATTCGAGTTCTGGATCAAAAGGACAGGGTCACCCGAAGAAAGACTCTCAAGTTCTACAAGATACAGTGGAACCAGCATTCGGAAGAGGAGGCTACATGGGAAACCCAAGATTTCTTAGATAAGAATTTCCCAGGCTTTCTAGCCTCTTGTAAGTTGTAAAGTTTGTATAGCTGTGTAATAAAGGAATGAACCCCCACACCACCCCTGCCTTGTACCAGAAATAAGGAAATAAAAATGTGACACATTTCCTTTTCCATTACTCACCCTAGGACTTTAAATCTCGGGACGAGATTCTTTTATGGGGGGAAGGATGTAACACCCCTGGTGTTACTGTAACTAAAACTTGAGCATGGCATCATAGCATTGGCATTGCATATGTTTGACACACCTAGAGTGCATTCACTAGGCAAAAATTTCAAACAAGTTGTATTGTTTTAAGTGTTTTGCAACTAGAACCCTGGTTAAGGAACTTAACCCTAAATGGGGATTATAGGGGTAAAACTTTACCCAAGTTAAGAAAACCTAAATACTTTTGGGTAAAAGTCATAAAATGACCCTAAGAATAAACTTGAATCACTTTTATACCCCTGAGATACCAGAAACTCTAATTGGAACCCTGGAAAACCCTAAAACCAAACCCTAGGGGCTTATGTGCAAAATTAGCCCACTTTTGGGCTAAAGTGCAAAAACCAAGCCAAATAGGTTTCTTAAGTCCCTTGGTTCACAAAAATGTGTACTTGAAAGCAAAACCCAAGGTTTTGGACCTAAATGCAAAATGGACCTCATTTGAGTTTTACTCTAAGTCTGAAAAATCAGTGTAGGGGCTCAACTTTGGGGCTTTGTAACTTGCAAAGTATAGGGTTTTTACCCTAGGTCACCACATCAAAGTTGAAGACCCATTATAGGAGAACAACTTTGCTAAAGGGTGCAAGCATAGTTGTTATGAAGAATTTGGAGAAAAACCCAGTCCAAAACTGGCTGTCAGACTGTTTGGAGCTGAATTTCAGAGTTGCAGTGCTATGGGGTGAACTTTGAGCTTGAATTTGATTTGGATCCAGTGCTCAAATGTGATCAAGTCCTATAGTTGAATTGTAGCTGGTATGTAGCACTACAACTTTGGTACAGAGACTGGGACCTGTTGTCACATGAAATCTGGAGAAAAAGGACGCTAAACTTGCTCGGCCAGAAGCTCTGATGAGGCAATGCCATGGTACAGTGACCGGTTAACTGAAGGAGATCGTACTCGTTCTCGTCGCCGGTAGCTGCCGCCGTCGATCGCCGCTCGCCAAGATTCGTGCTCGGCGGTCACCGGATAAGGCTGTAGAGGTAAAGGTCCTCGTCACCGGTGAGCTGGAAGTCACCCCGCTCGGCCACGGTACATCTCCTCTAGCTCACCGCCCGCGGTAAAGCGCTCGCCGTCGACCGCCGCCTCTCAGCCGGGTGCCGCGTGGCTCAACTCTTCCTCCGTGCCGTCGTGACCCCTCACGGCTGTCTCATCAAGGCCGGTGAGCCCGCCACGGCGGTAGACACGTAGTCGCGAAGCCGATAACCTTCGTCACCTCCGACCGCCGCGCATCCCTTCGAAATTCACCAGCCACCGTCCTTGGAGCCTATAAATTGAGGGCAGGGCTAGTTACGCCATGAAATTGTGAAGCTCTAGCACCCGTCCCCACACTCGATCGCCCACCAGCTCGCCTGAATTTCGCGTTGCCCCCAAATCGGTTTTCCGCCGCCGTGAATCGAGCTCACCGTGGGCAGCCCTCCACAGGTCAGCCCCGGTCCTCTGCTAGTTCGTTTGAGCACCCTTCCATCTCCGTAATGCTTGCCGAACCATTGAATCGAACTAGACTGACGCCCATCGTCGGGAACACGATCACATTGCCGTTGTGCTTACGGCCACCGTGGCCGGAGCTCCCTAGTCCACCATTAGTGCAATTAGGTTAGGGGAAATGCTCCTTAGGGGTTTAATTCCGTGTATGTCGCTCGAGAGCGCCGGTCACTGCCCCAATTGGCCGGACTGCTTGCTCGCCGGAGCGTGGCCGCGCTTGAGCACCGTCGAGGACTCCAAGTTGTGAATTTACAGAACCCCGAGGGCCTTTTCGTGAACTGTCAGCGACTTAACACAATAGTAAATGGACATAATTCTGTTTAGCCGTTAAGCCGAGGGCCTTCGTGCAAAGTCGCCAGCGCGGAGCGCGCGGGCGCGCTTTCCTCCCTGGTCTTGGGCCGCTGGGCTGAATCCGGCCCAGTTCCCCTTAACCTTTTTCTTTTTCTTTTTCCAACAGAGCTTTGAAAATGTGTAGAAAAATGTAGAAAAATGATAAAATTGTAAAACTAATTTTCCTAGGTTTGTTATTTTCCATAGTATTTAATAAAAATAAGTTGGTGATTTTTAGTGAAAGTAAGAAATTTTAGGGTATTTAAAGTAGTTAAAAGTCTTGGTTATAGATTTTTAGAAAATAATTGGTAAGTCCTAAAATGCCCAAAATTTTTATATGGATATTATACAATATTTAGAAGCCTAGGGTAGAGTTTAAATTGATTTGGACCTTGTTTGATCACCAAACCCCAAAACACCCCCCCTGCCCTATGAACTCCTTTACCGACTCCGGAAACCCTAAGTTCCCGGAACTCCGTGAAGGAAAGTTGTATTCAAGACATAAATAATAAGTTTATGCTATCTTTGCATCCTCATGAGCATCCCATGGCATCCATTCTTATACATATGTATGGTTATGATTAGAACGAGAAGAAGAGGTAGAAGTAACTGAAGAGGAGACACCACAACCACATTTGGACACTCAGGCCGGGAATAGTTTCTACTTCGACATTTGTGGACCTGAGCCTGATTCACCTGTGAACGAAGGCAAGCCCCGGTGCATTTGCCACCTTCCTTGCTATTTCAAAATCTTTCTCACTTGATTGCTGCATTAGGTGATAGGAGTTGCTTGATAAAACCATTCCTGCATTACCTTCCTTGAATTGGATTACCTTCCTTAATCACCTGTTTTACAAAAGCTTTTTAATGCTTAGCTTTGCTTTAGAAAAACAAAAGGTTTTGTTTTTACCAAATATGATGTGGCAAAAGTGGGTGGGATGTTTTCAAAAATAAAACTTGATGGTGGATTCATCATGGCCATGATGGATTCAACATCGGAAAAGATGTACCTCTGCCAGGTACCAAGTTTTGGGTTAAATGATTAAGCTGAGACCGGGCGGGTGACTTGCACGAGAAGAGAGTCTCGGTGTAGTGTCTCCGTCTGAGTCGATTAAGGACCGTCTCGATGTAGGTTTGATGATCGAGGACCCTTTAACTGGTCACATGCCTCGTCATGGGTAAGCCTTGCCTCGGGCAGACTAAGGCCGGAATAAGACAACACGAGATGGGCGTGGAGCGGTGGCGAGAGTAGCGTGTACCCTCCGTGGCAAGAGGCTGGACGGTGGTGTATCTGTGCTCTCGGTCTGCGTGAACCTGATCCGGTCTTAAGAACCCCGGTGGCGGGTTGACATATGCAAGGGTTAAGTGCTACATATGTCGTGTGATTGGAGATCCTCAGCTGAGTATAATCGATTCGGATCGTCGTACCTTCGCGGTTATGAAGACTTGGTCACTGCCCTACACGTAGCATTCCACTGAAGACGATGGGCTCTTGTTAAGAAATTGGCTAGTGCAGGACCAGTGATTGAACTAGGGTAGAAAGAACTCTAGTGCAGGTAATTTTACTTAACTTGACAAATAAAACTGGATTTTTAAGGATCCACTTTAGTAAGCATTTCTGCAAAAACAGAGTCTTTGAATATTGAAAAGCCTTACCTTGACTCCCATATAACCAGCATACCCTTGAGAGTCTTTTCTTTAGTCGGGTAAGACTTGCTGAGTATTTCATACTCAGGGTTTATCCCTTCGTTGTTTTTAGGTGAGGAAATAGCAGACTTTTGCTGCTTCTGTGCCAAGGTGGTTCCAAAAGAAGAAAATCAAGACTGAAGTGCGGGAGGACTCGGTCCTCCACTTAAGATCTTTTGCTTTTAGCTTCTCGGGAGGAGTTTGTGCCTCCCTGGTTTGTATAATATTACTCCTATGCACTCACTTTTAGTCTGGTCTGTAATAAAAATAACTCAAGCTTGCTTTCGAAATAAAATGTAAGATTATGTAATTCGCTTCCGCATTTCTTCATCTCCGATGTTCTGTAATGTCTACAAGATGGGTGAGACGTTCCTGGTAAGGTAAGGAAAGATACCGAACTTGTCAAGTAGTTCAGGGGCACCTACAGGGTTGGCTGATGTCTGTGAGACAAGGACAACTGTAGGTGGGCCTAATTACTTGGGAGGTTCCGTCACAGGTTATGGTGGGTACAAGTGCGGTCACTGCACGACGGCCAGTCGGGGTCAGTGAGGCATTGTACGCCAAGGCGGTGAGCCCTGATCTGCTGACGGGGAATCGATGGGGACGGTTGATGTGTGTGGGGACGGAGTGCCCCTACATATCGTGTGTTTAGGTTTACCTTGCAAGGTTTAAAAACTCGATTCGAATCGTCTGCTTCTCGCAGCTAATGAGACTGCTTGATCCATGCTGCTACATTGAGTAACGAGTGGAAATGTGTTGACTTGGCAAAAGATGTTGATTGATAAAATGTTTGATACCATGTATGACTAGCTAGGTACTCATCTAGTCTTAAAAGGATCTTACTAAAACTTGAAAAGCTAAAACTTGTTTTAGACTCAGCTAGTGCTTTTGGCAACCAAACCCCTCAGCCAAACAGCTGCATGTCTAGAGGTAGAGGAGTAGACTCCTCACACCGGGTAAGTCTAGCTGAGTATTAGTATACTCAGCCTTGCTTGTGGCATAATTTTTGCAGGTACTTCTTAGGTTGATTGGTTGATGGTGTGACTTGGCCTTCATCCCTGCCACCGGGATAGACGGTCGAGTGGGTTATTGCTTCCGCAGGAGAGGACCAGGAGGAGTAGCGTGGCCAGGCTTCGCCATGTTACTCGGTTTTCTCCGTTAGTTATTTCCGCTGCATTAAAATTTATGATTATTATTTTTGAAACTCCGATAATGTAATCACTAATGATACTTATTAAATTGTGGTATTATGTTTTATTGTATTTTTCTGTGCCTCACCTTCGAGTGAGCTACTGGTATTTGATCCTGGTTAAGTGGCTTTATCGGACTAGATCCGAGGGACTGGCGTTTTATTCCGGTTTAAGTGTGGTCTAGCCTCTAAGGCGGGACTTAGACACTTAAGTTGGAATAATTCGGGCGGTTCCGCCACAAGCTCGGTCGCTTCATGCTTCACCATGGGGAGGAGCCACAAGCAATGTACAACCGGCTCAAAACCTTGGTGAACCAAGTGCGCAACCTCGGGAGCACAAAATGGGATGACCATGAAATGGTCAAGGCTATTCTACGATCACTAGTATTTCTTAATCCTACGCAAGTTCAATTAATTCGTGGTGATCCTAGATATACACTAATGTCTCCCGAGGAAGTTATAGGTAAATTTGTGAGCTTTGAGTTGATGATCAAAGGCTCAAATAAAATCGTCGAGCAAGGCACCTCCTCCACGCCCGAAGCACAACCAGTTGCATTCAAAGCAACAGAGGAGAAGAAGGAAGAATCTACATCATGTAGACCACCCATCGACGCCTCCAAGCTCGACAACGAGGAAATGGCGCTCATCATCAAGAGCTTTTGCCAAATCCTCAAGCAAATGAGGGGGAAGGACTACAAGTCCCGCTCCAAGAAAGTGTGCTACAAGTGTGGTAATCCCGGTCACTTTATTGCAAAATGTCCATTATCAAGTGACAGTGACAGGGGCGACGACAAGAAGGGCAAGAGGAAAGAAAAGAAGAGGTACTACAAGAAGAAGGGCGGCGATGCTCATGTGTGCCACGAGTGGAACTCCGACGAGAGCTCCACCGACTCCTCCTCCGACGAGGATGCCGCCAACATCACCGTCACCAAAGGACTCCTCTTCCCCAACGTCGGCCACAAGTGCCTCATGGCAAAGGACGGCAAAAGGAAGAAGGTAAAATCAAGATCCTCCACTAAATATGCATCCTCTAGTGATGAAGATAATTCTGGTGATGAGGAAGATAATTTGCGCACCCTTTTTGCCAACCTAAACATGCAACAAAAAGAAAAATTAAATAAATTAATTAGTGCTATTCATGAGAAGGATGAACTCTTGGACTCCCAAGAGGACTTCCTGATTAAGGAAAATAAGAAGCATGTTAAGGTTAAAAATGCTTACGCTCTAGAAGTAGAAAAATGTGAAAAAACTATCTAGTGAGCTAAGCACTTGCCATGATATTATTGCCAACCTTAGAAATGAGAATGCTAAAATAATTGCTAAGGTTGATTCAAATGCTTGTGATGTTTCAATTCCCAATCTTAGAGATGATAATGTTAGTTTACTTGCTAAGATTGAAGAATTGAATGTCTCTCTTGGTAGCCTTAGAAATGAGAATGAAAAATTAATTGCTAAGGCTAAAGACTTAGATGTTTGCAATGTTACCATTTCCAATCTTAGAAGTGAAAATGACATTTTACATGCTAAGATTGTTGAACTAAAATCTTGCAAACCTTCTACATCTACCGTTGAGCATGTTTCCATTTGCACTAGATGTAGAGACATTAATGTTGATGCTATTCATGATCACCTAGCTTTAATTAAGAAACAAAATGATCACATAGCTCAACTTAATACCAAAATTAATGAGCATGACTTAGAAAATGAAAAATTTAAATTTGCTAGAAGCATGCTCTATAGTGGGAGACGCCCTGGCATCAAGGATGGCATTGGCTTCCAAAAGGGAGACAATGTCAAACTTAATGCCCCTCCTAAAAGATTGTCTAACTTTGTTAAGGGCAAGGCTCCCATGCCTCAGGATAACGAGGGTTACATTTTGTACCCTACCGGTTATCCCGAGCATAAAATTAGGAGAATTCACTCTAGGAAGTCTCACTCTGGCCCTAATCATGCTTTTATGTATAAGGGTGAGACATCTAGCTCTAGGCAATCAACCCGTGCAAAATTGCCTAAGAAGAAAACTCCTATTGCATCAAATGATTCTAACATTTCATTTAAAACTTTTGATGCATATTATGTTTTAACTAACAAATCCGACAAAGTAGTTGCCAAGTATGTTGGGGGCAAACACAAGGGATCAAAGACTTGTGTTTGGGTACCCAAAGTTCTTGTATCTAATGTCAAAGGACCCAAAACCGTTTGGGTACCTAAAATCAAGAACTAAATTTGTTTTGTAGGTTTATGCATCTAGGGGCTCAAGTTGGATCATCGACAGCGGGTGCACAAACCACATGACAAGGGAGAAGAAGATGTTCTCCTCCTATGAGAAAAACCAAGATCCCCAACGAGCTATCACATTCGGGGATGGGAATCAAGGTTTGGTCAAAGGATTGGGTAAAATTGCTATATCACCTGACCATTCCATCTCAAATGTTTTTCTTGTAGATTCTTTAGATTATAACTTGCTTTCAGTTTTGCAATTATGTAAAATGGGTTACAACTGTATTTTTATGGATATAGGTGTTACTGTCTTTAGAAGAAGTGATGATTCAGTAGCATTTAAGGGAGTGTTAGACGGTCAGCTATACTTAGTAGATTTTGATAGAGCTGAACTCGACACTTGCTTAATTGCTAAGACTAACATGGGTTGGCTTTGGCATCGCCGACTAGCACATGTTGGAATAAAGAATCTTCACAAGCTTCTAAAGGGAGAACACATTTTGGGACTAACAAATGTTCATTTTGAGAAAGACAGGATTTGTAGCGCATGTCAGGCAGGGAAGCAAGTTGGTGTTCATCATCCACACAAGAACATCATGACGACTGACAGGCCACTCGAGCTCCTACACATGGACCTATTCGGCCTGATAGCTTACATAAGCATCAATGGGAGTAAGTATTGTCTAGTTATTGTGGATGATTATTCTCGCTTCACTTGGGTGTTCTTTTTGCAGGAAAAATCTCATACCCAAGAGACCTTAAAAGGATTCTTGAGACAGGCTCAAAACGAGTTCGGCTTAAGGATCAAGAAGATTAGAAGCGACAACGGGACGGAGTTCAAGAACTCCCAAATTGAAGGCTTCCTTGAGGAGGAGGGCATCAAGCATGAGTTCTCTTCTCCCTACACGCCACAACAAAATGGTGTAGTGGAGAGGAAGAATAGAACTCTATTGGACATGGCAAGAACCATGCTTGATGAGTACAAGACTTCAGATCGGTTTTGGGCCGAGGCGGTCAACACCGCTTGCTACGCCATCAACCGGTTGTATCTACACCGAATCCTCAAGAAGACATCATATGAACTCCTAACCGGTAAAAAGCTCAATGTTTCTTATTTTAGAGTCTTTGGTAGAAAATGATTTATTCTTGTTAAAAGAGGTAGAAAATCTAAATTTGCTCCTAAGGTTGTAGAAGGCTTTTTACTAGGATATGATTCAAACACAAGGGCATATAGAGTCTTTAACAAGTCCTCTGGACTAGTTGAAGTTTCTTGTGACATTGTGTTTGATGAGACTAACGACTCTCAAGTAGAGCAAGTTGATCTTGATGAGCTAGATGATGAAGAGGCTCTGTGCGTCGCGCTAAGGAACATGTCCATTGGGGATGTGTGTCCTAAGGAATCTGAAGAGCCTCCACAAGCACAAGATCAACCATCTTCCTCCATGCAATCATCTCCACCAACTCAAGATGAGGATGAGGCTCAAAATGATGAAGGAGAAGATCAAGAAGTTGAGCCACCTCAAGAGGAAAGCAATGATCAAGGGGGAGATGCCCATGATCAAGATGAGGAAGATGAACAAGTTCCAAGGCCGCCACACCCAAGAGTCCACCAAGCAATTCAACGAGATCATCCCGTGAACACCATCCTCGGCGATATTCAAAAGGGGGTAACTACTCGATCTCGTGTTGCTCATTTTTGTGAACATTACTCTTTTGTTTCCTCTATTGAGCCACATAGGATAGAGGAAGCACATCAAGATTCAGATTGGGTGGTGGCAATGCAAGAGGAGCTCAACAACTTCACTAGAAATGAGGTATGGCATTTAGTTCCACGTCCTAACCAAAATGTTGTAGGAACCAAGTGGGTCTTCCACAACAAGCAAGATGAGCATGGTGTGGTGACAAGGAACAAAGCCCGACTTATGGCCAAGGGATATTCACAAGTCGAAGGTTTGGATTTCGGTGAAACCTATGCACCCGTAGCTAGGCTTGAATCAATTCGCATTTTACTTGCCTATGCTACTTATCATGGCTTTAAGCTTTACCAAATGGACGTGAAAAGTGCCTTCCTCAATGGACCAATCAAGGAGGAGGTCTATGTAGAGCAACCTTCTAGCTTTGAAGATAGTGAGTACCCTAACTATGTATATAAACTCTGTAAGGCGCTTTATGGGCTCAAACAAGCCCCAAGAGCATGGTATGAATGCCTAAGAGATTTTCTTATCACTAATGGCTTCAAAGTCGGAAAAGCCGATCCTACACTCTTTACTAAAACACTTGAAAATGATTTGTTTGTATGCCAAATTTATGTTGATAATATCATATTTGGGACTACTAATGAATCTACATGTGAAGAGTTTAGTAGGATCATGACACAAAAATTCGAGATGTCTGTGATGGGGGAGTTGAAGTACTTCTTGGGATTTCAAGTGAAGCAACTCCAAGAGGGCACCTTCATTAGTCAAACGAAGTATATTCAAGACATTCTAAACAAGTTTGGGATGAAGGATGCCAAGCCCATCAAGACACCCATGGGAACCAATGGGCATCTCGACCTCGACACGGGAGGTAAATCCGTAGATCAAAAGGTATACCGGTCGATGATAGATTCTTTACTTTACTTATGTGCATCTCGACCGGACATTATGCTTTCCGTATGCATGTGTGCAAGATTCCAAGTCGATCCTAAGGAAGCTCACCTTAGGGCCGTAAAACAAATCTTGAGATATTTAGTTTATACTCCTAAGTTTGGGCTTTGGTACCCTCAGGGTTCCACATTTGATTTAATTGGTTATTTGGATGCCGATTGGGCAGGGTGTAAAATTAATAGAAAGAGCACATCGGGGACTTGCCAGTTCTTGGGAAGGTCTCTGGTGTCTTGGGCTTCAAAGAAGCAAAATTCTGTAGCTCTTTCTACCGCTGAAGCCGAGTATATTGTCGCAGGTCATTGTTGCGCGCAATTGCTTTGGATGAGGCAAACCCTTAGTGACTATGGTTACAAATTAACCAAAGTTCCTCTTCTATGTGATAATGAGAGTGCAATCCGCATGGCGGATAATCCCGTTGAGCATAGCCGCACTACACACATAGTCATTCGGTATCATTTTCTAAGGGATCACCAACAAAAGGGGGATATCGAGATTGCATATATTAACTCCAAAGAACAATTAGCTGATATCTTTACCAAGCCACTAGATGAACAAACATTTAACAAACTTAGGCATGAGCTAAATATTCTTGATTCTCGGAATTTCTTTTAATGTTTTGCACACATAGCTCATTAATATACCTTTGATCGTATCTCTTTTATATGCTATGACTAATGTGTTTTCAAGTGTATTTCAAACCAAGTCATAGATTGAAAGGGAATTAGAGTCTTCGGCGAAGACAAAGGCTTCCACTCCACTCCATCAAATTATTCAACCTTTGCCATCGCTCCACGCAACTCTCCAACTTTGGTATAATCTTCACTCTTATGCTATTTACCATAGGGAGAGAAAATAAAAAGGGCTTATATTTCACTCAAGTATCCGTTTTTGGCGATTCATGCCAAAGGGGGAGAAAGTATTAGCCCAAAGCAAAAGGACCGCACCACCACCAATTTTCAAAAACTTGAGTTAAGAAAAGATTTTTCAATTGATGATTTTTCAATCGGTATCTTATTCTTGATAAAATTTCAAATTGGTACAACCTCTTCAAAACTAATATCTAAAACCCTCTTGAACACTAAGAGTAGGATTTTATTGAGGGCGAGTTTTGTTTAGTCAAAGGAAAAGCATTTGAAACAGGGGGAGAAAATTTCAAATCTTGAAAATGCTTCTCACAATCTTATTCATTTACCTTTGACTATTTGCAAAAGGACTTTGAAAAGAATTTACAAAAGAATTTGCAAAAACAAAACATGTGGTGCAAGCGTGGTCCAAAATGTTAAAAATAAAGAAATCAATCCATGTGCATCTTATGAGAAATTATTGGTTCAATTCTTAGTATCCTTTGCACTTACATTATGCAAACTAGTTCAATTATGCACTTCTATATTTGCTTTGGTTTGTGTTGGCATCAATCACCAAAAAGGGGGAGATTGAAAGGGAAATAGGCTTACACCTTTTCCTAATTGATTTTGGTGGTTGAATTGCCCAACACAAATAATTGGACTAACTAGTTTGCTCTAGATTATGAGTTCTACAGGTGCCAAAGGTTCACAACTAACCAATAAAAAGACCGAAAAATGATTCAAATAAAGAGAGCAAAAGTCAGCCGAAGTGTGCCCTGGTCTGGCGCACCGGACAATGTCCGGTGCACCAGGGACTCCAACTCCGAATTGCTCACCTTCGGAAATTCTGGAGGCCGCTCCGCTATAATTCACCGGACTGTCTGGTGTAGCACCGGACAGTGTCCAGTGTAGCACCGGACAGTGTCTGGTGACGCACCGGACTGTTCGGTGTGCCAGCAGAGCAACAGCTACTTCGTGCCAACAGTTGTCTGCAGAACGCATTGAATGCGCTACAGTGCGCGCCAGAGTCAGAGCAGAGACTGATGGCGCACCGGACAGTAAACAGTGCCTGTCCGGTGCACCACCGGACTGTCCGGTGCACCAGAAGACAGAAGCTCCAACGGTCGGAATCCAACGGCCAGGTGACGTGGCAGGCGCACCGGATAGTGTCCGGTGGCGCACCGGACTGTCCGGTGCGCCATGCGACAGCAGCCTTCACCAAACGGCTAGTTTGGTGGTTGGGGTTATAAATACCCCCAACCACCCACCATTCAGTGCATCCAAGTTTTCCAACTTCTCACACCTTACAAGAGCTATAGCATTCAATACAAGACACACCAAAGAGATCAAATCCTCTCCCAAGTCCTTAGTTCATTCCAAATCAAATAGTGACTAGTGAGAGAGTGACTTGTGTTCATTTGAGCTCTTGCGCTTGGATTGCTTCTTTTTCTCATTCTTTCTTGTGATCAACTTAATTGTAACCAAGGCAAGAGACACCAATTGTGTGGTGGTCCTTGCGGGGACTTTGTGTCCCGTTTGATTGAGAAGAGAAGCTCACTCGGTCTAAGTGACCGTTTGAGAGAGGGAAAGGGTTGAAAGAGACCCGGTCTTTGTGACCACCTCAACGGGGAGTAGGTTTGCAAGAACCGAACCTCGGTAAAATAAATCCTTGTGTCTCACTCTTTATTTGCTCACGATTTGTTTTTCGCCCTCTCTCTCGGACTCGTTTATATTTCTAACGCTAACCCGGCTTGTAGTTGTGCTTAAGTTTATAAATTTCAGATTCGCCCTATTCACCCCCCCCCCCTAGGCGACTTTCAAGTCCCAACAAAGTATGTTACGCTCATCAAGGACATGTATGACAAGGTTATGACTAGCGTCTGAACAACTGATGGTGATACAAATTTTTCCCGATTAACATAGGACTACATCAAGGTTCAGCTTTGAGCCCTTATCTATCTGCCTTAGTGATAGATGAGGTCATGAGGGATATACAAGGAGATATCTCTTAGTGTATGCTTTTCGCTGACGATGTAGTTCTAGTAGATGAAAGTCGGGAAGGAGTAAATAGAAAGCTAGAGTTATGGCATCAGAGTATCAGACCCTAGAGTCAAACGGATTTAGAATTAGCAAGACTAAAACAGAGTATATGAGATGTGACTTTGGTACTACAATTAGTGAGGATGGAGATGTAAGCTTGAGAGGCCAGGTAGTACCAAAGGACACCTTCCGTTATTTGGGATCGATGCTACAGAGAGATGGTGATATTAATGAAGATGTTAGCCATAGGATCAAAGCAGGGTGGATGAAATGGCGTCAAGCATCGGGAATTTTATGGGAAAGAGAGTGCCACAGAAGTTGAAAAGCAAATTCTATAGGACGGCGATTAGGCCTGCTATGTTATATGGGGCTGAGTGTTGGCCTACTAAGAGACGACATATCCAACAGCTAAGTTTCGCAGAGATGTGTATGTTGCGTTGGATATGTAGGCACACAAGATTGGATCGAGTGAGAAACGATGTCATATGCGGTCGGCTAGGAGTAGCGCCAATTGAAGAAAAGCTTATTCAACACCGGTTCAGATGGTTTGAGCATGTCCACCAGAGACCCCAGAGGCACCGGTGCACAGAGGCATCATAAGACGGGACAATAATGTGAAGAGAGTTAGAGGACGGCCAAACTTGGCATGGGAGGAGGCAATCAAAAGGGAATTGAAGGAATGGAATATCCCAATGGAGTTGTGTTTGGATAGAAATGCTTGGAAAGAAGCTATCCACGTGCCCGAACCGTGATTAGTTGTTTTTCCTTTTAGTGATTTCAAAAGCTTTTCCTCTCCCCTTTCTCTCTATTTCTCTTTTTGGTGTCATCTTGTTGGATTTTAACTCTAGCTTACCCTAACTTTCTTGGGACTAAAAGGTTATGTTAATGTTGATGTGATATTTATTAGGTGGCCTGGTGTAGTGGTGAGAGTTGTCTTACCGAGTCACCAGGCCACGGGTTCAAAGCCTCTCCATATTTGCGAGGGAAAGCTTGCCTCGGCTTATCCCTTCCCTAGACCCCATTTAAGTGTGAACCTCTAGCACGTACTATGTCTATCCTTTTTTATATTTATTGGACGGATATTAATCTTCTGAACCCTATAGTCAATGGCGAATACTTTATGTGCAATAGATTAGTATATTACCTTGCACAAAGTACGAACCAATTCCTGAATTCATTTTGCAGGATTTTTGCAAAGACCCTATAATATTATGTGATTCGCATGTTCAAAAGAGTTCTTATTTCGACACCAGCTCTACTTCCAACTTCCCGAGAGGAAGGTGTATGGGACATGTTATTCTCAATTTTTTCTACTTTGGTCCATCTATAGAAGACACTTATTCATACTATTATGGATATTCAAAATGGTGATGTTAAGGACATGTTTGGTTTGAGGAACTAAAGATTAGTTCCTCTATTTTAGTCTCATTTAGTCCCTAAATTGTCAGGGGACTAAAACAGAGACTAAAATGTTTGTCTCTAGTCCCTCAAGGGGTGACTGAAAGGGACTAAACCATATTAATTTCACTTTTTATATTTCCTTTATTTCAGTTGCACTAATGACGGGAGAATGCTAAGTATATTTTGGTCCTCTTATTATTCATTTAATGTGTCCTGAATACTCGTGACATAACATACTCTAGCTTCATTTGAATCATTGGGTGTAATTACAAGAGTCCTTAAGGCTGCTTGTCGTCAGGCACAAGTGCCACGGAACTTCAACAATTTTCTTTGTTCCAATGTCAACACCAATCAAGATAGTTCTCAATTTAAAAATATTGAAGGCATAACTGAGGACGCTCTTATATGTACAGAGTTAGCTTTGAACCTCTTTATGGAATATCTCATTATATCGATAGATGGAAGAATTCTCGTTTTACACGATGTTGATTGTATTGATTGTTTATTTGACTTGTTCCATGAACAGAACATTCGAAAACATGTGCTGGAGCAAGTTATTTCCTAAGGGTATACCTATGCTTTTCACCATGTACATGCGTCGTGCCCCGATGCCCCACTTGGCGAGTCCAACTAGAGAGAAATGTGTTGAGATACAGGATCTGCACAAGGGAGTTCCTTTTCCTTGAAGTTATTTCCGTTGCCACCACTATAACCAAACAATTCCTCTACCATTTCCTCATTCACATTGCAATAGTTGACGGCTCTTAAGGTAGGTTGCCGGTGAAACACTGAATTCTTATGGAATACCCAACTTATTCTCTTGATAGAACTGAATGGATTGACTACTCTATAAAATTGAGCAATGCCCTTTGTTCTTTTATTCACCCTTCATGCGTAGGTGTTCCAGGATACGTGTATGAACGTGTGTAGGACTATTACAAAGTTCTAGAGACAGCTTAATTTTAATTAATAGCATAACATAGTTATATATATGTTATTATTGCACTATTTTTCCTGTTGCAACGCACGCGTATTTACCTAGTTATAATATATTTTTCTAGACTAATTTATGGCATTAGCTACTCACCAATAAAATTTAAACTGAAAACTCAGTTTGTACGTAAAAGAAATAAAAAAAGATAAATTTTGTTAAGAGATGGATTGAACCATAGGGATAAATTGAACTAAAAAAACTTTATGGGGTTATGTGAATCATGCATAGATGAGAGGAGTAATTTGGACGTTTTCCTTTTAACAATATAGAAACAAATTTATTTTATAGTTATTTAAGTTTATGAATGTTTCATCTATATGAAACTAGCATATTTTCTCGTATTGAAAAATATTACCACATCACAAAAACATACTTATGTGACAACAGATAAAACTCCAACTGAGACTTGACCTAAACAACAGAGAAAGAAATGTGCACATGAAACTCACGGTAAGACTTAGCCTAAGCAATAGAGACAGATATCTTTCTCCCTTTAATGTTAGGTAGAAATGTATCCTAGAGAGTTAAAGAATCTTTTTAAAAAATAGTATTTAAAAAAAATTAGGCCTTGTTCATTCGTACCAATATAGCTCTGGATTAACATGGATTGGAATTAAATCCATGTCACAAGTCATGCCCCAAAATAATTTAAGTCTAGTCAAATTTTTTATTCGGTTAAACACATCATGAATTATAACCCAAAGGTTTAGAAATTTTTTAAACTATGTAAGGCATGGATTCTATTCATAGCTCATTAGGTATGGAACAAATCTATGAAGATATTGCACAAATTTATATTGGAATCCATGTATCAAAAGAATAACTAGCTTTGAAAGATACATAGATTAAATGATGGATTTATCACACCATAGGATTAGGTGTGGGGTATGGATTCAATCAATCCACACCCGGATTAAGGATGTGTTTGGTTTGAAGAATCAATCCATTCTAGATGAGATGGTGCATATATTTTATAAATTGGTGAAATGGCTCATTCCTCATATTATTAGTAATTATTAGCTTATGAGGAATGAAATGGTGATACATTAACTTATTTTATTCCACAAACCAAATAAGAAAACGAGGAGTGAGGAGATGATGGACTACCTTATTACTCAAACCAAACATGTTATAAATCCACAGGGGGATTTCATCCACTGTAACCGAACAAGAACAATGCCATAGAGGACAGTGGATCAATGTGTGCTGGATAGTGTGAAAGATTCATGGGTTACAATGGCATGAGAACCACAATCCTCTGGTATTTGACACGGGATCGAATTTGATTTGCAAAGCTAAATATCTCTACTATATTTAAAGCACCAGTTTCAACGGTCGTCTCGCGTCATCATTTTACAAAAGTCACTACATTTCTTCCAATCAACTCAGCGTAAAATATTAAAAAGCGGTGTAGGAGGTGGGGTTTGAACCCACACCCTGATGGAAGAAGGGTGGGAGACACTAGGCGAAGCTGTCTAACCAGTAGAACATCATGCCCAAGTATTTATAATATTTAATTTAAATTGTACACATGTATATATATATATGAATTTTTATAAAATAAAAAAAATAATCGTGTCGGGTCGGGTCAGCACTACGGGCCGAGGCTACGGCCCAAACACCGCACGGGGTTCGTGTCGGGTTGGCCCATACACTATTAAATGGGTTGTGCCTCGGGCCGGCTCGCCAGACACGGTCCATTTGGCCATATATACCTCCACACGATAATGATGATCCTCGTCTTAGTTGTCACCACCTCGTTCGTCATTCTATTTTTTTCCCTTTCCCCACATGCCTCCACCTTCGCGCCAGGTCATTCTCGACAGAGGGCGTAGGAGCAGGCGTCTCCTCTCCGTATTCGTCTGACACCAACTCGCGCAGTGGCTATTGCACGTCCACGAGGACGTTTCACATCATGTGCGCACCATCGTTTTCGCCATCGTCGGACGTCTCGTTCGTCTTCCCGGCCTTCGCCCTGTTCTTCCTCCCCAACCTGCTACCTCCGCCCACGGTCGCAGCCACGAGCCGACCGACGCTCGTCGACGCGGGTACGGAGCGAGTCGGTCATGCTCCTGGCCTTTCTCTGTGCGTGCCGTCGAGGAGGACATGGTGGCGCCTGCCACGCTTAGGTTATATTGGCGATGAGGAGTCCAGGTCTGAGATATTGGACAACCAAGGCTCATAGCGTGGCAGCAGTTGGCATATGTTACGGAGTTGGTGGTGGTGTTGTGTCGCTTCGACAGGTCCAGGGCTAGGAAGACACTCGCATTCTCTCGCCCTTCTCGGACTGACGCATGGTGCGGGTGACTCTCGGTTTAGAGCTGTTTCAGCCGGGCTTCTTTCTCCGCTTGCGTGCTCTCTCCCTATATATCCAGCGGTATACTACCTATATCGCCTCCAGATGCCCAGGTCTTCGTCGTGTCCTTCTCCGGCAACGAACAATTATACCCGCCTCTTTCCTTCCCCTCCTGCTCTACGAGACCTTGAAATTAGGGAGGCGAGGGATGGAGGTCTCTAATTTGCTACCTATGGTACTTGTGCGTTCATAAAAAATATTATGTAAAGATCGAAGGCAATCAATAAAAACTTGAAATCTTTTTAATGGATAATTTACGTGGGTATTGTTGTAATCTATCGCAACGCACGGGTAACCGACTAATTTTAGATTTAAAACTAACTCACTATTCAACCGGGGCTTTTGAGCTTTTGGCAATCTAGACAAATTGCACCTTATGTAAGAATGTAGATGGTGAAGACATGACTTGCTTCTCAGCATTATTAATGCGATTGGAAAAGAACCTGCGGCTGTAGTTAACAAACGAAGTGTTGGCTGCAGGGACGATGAGGAAGAACACAAGAATCTTGCTCAGAGGTTACCAAAACACACAAAAAAAAAGGGGTAACAGCCAGGAGCCCAGGCCAAAGCATCAATTACATACATGATTAGATCCTGTTGTTTCCATCTCCCTATAGTCAAACAATGTGGCTGTGTAAGGAATGAAAATGACTTGTAATTTTGAATGGATTTAATTCTTTTGCAGGGGATCATTGCACTGACCTTCCGCTTTCTATACGTATGTACACATTTATGTTCTTTAAACCTAACATTGAGTTCAAACAACTATGTCTTCCTCTGTAGCATCTCCAATATTAATTCTGGTTTCCTACACGCCCTATTTTCCGTATTACCTGGTGAGATGCCCATGTTGGCTCTATTTTTGTTGAGTTCCTTTGGTTTAGTTGAATACTTCATGATCTTCAGCCTCTTCCTCCCCAAACCCACCGAGACATTCACAGATCCATCATACCTCTCGGCCGTGAGATCAGTAGGATTGGATGTGATGACTGTTTTCCTGGAGCTATCAAGAGCCTTTCTTCTATGCATTAATAACTCAGCAAATTCAGAAATTAAGCAACCAGGGTGCAGGGTTGTGTTGCCATGTGTTGCTACTCTGCAAACTGATGCTGTTGCAACTGAAATGGGGCGATGTGGGCGATTGAGTGCAGCTTGAAGAAGTCGATGCTTCTGATTTATTAAGGGAACATCACTAACTAGCTGACTCCTCTTCAGGCACTCAACCATCTTGAGCCAAAGGTTCTCAAGATGAACAACAATTTGTCCTTGTTGCATTTCAGAGTACAATATGATGCTTAAAGAGAGCCACTCGGTAAGTTGGTCTCCAATAATCTGCAAGGACAAAATGGTGTCTTCGTGCAGTTAGCATAAAGCATGTGCTTTGTGTCATGTGCCTGAATCTAGAAACAGGACTAAATGAAGTTGATGCCCTTAGAAACATGAACAACTATATTTTTACTTTGTACTGTGAATATGGCACAAACCTCGAAAAGAAGAACATCTTCCTTTAAAGTGAGATGCCCAGCAAAATTAGATAAAGATGAAAAAAACCTGAAGCACAACCAATTAACAGAACTGAGATTTGAACTATACACGACTAATAGCAGCTTACTTCCATTGAAATCAACAGACAAGTTTGCAATTTTGAAAATCTGCTTAAATACCTGCTTGTGACCTGGTGCTGTCCAGCTGGATTTGCTTTGAAATGAAAACTTGACAACTTCATAAACCTGCATATCATAAAAGCTTATAGATTACTGAAACAGACTGGGGTCATCCTCATGGTAGGCAGTATAGATACAGGTGTTCCATTTAGAAGTAAAAGTCAGCAAACCTATTAGCAAGCTTGAAGCAATTCAAGAAAAGTTCCGGTTGTCTGCACACAGAAGAATCTTCAGGTGTTTCCTTCAACTCTTGATTAGCATAGGTCAACATTTGATCATTCTGTAACAGTCCAATGACTATTTCACCAAGAGCAGAAAGGACACTAGCATTTTCAAACTCCTCCGACAAATGCTCAAGGTTGGCTTGGAACAATGCCATGTTTTCATCAATAGTGCAAACCAAGTATTTGTAAAAACCATCAAAGAAAACCTTGGAAAAAAACTTCGAATTACAGGAGTTTGTAGAGAGGGATCTATAAACTTCAATTGTTGATTCCATCTCCAGGTTTTGCAGGACAGAAAATTTTGACTCGGAGCTATTTTCAGCATTCAAAAGAATGGATATCCCCTTGGGGTATAAAAAATTAAGGATTGGATAACAGAAGAACTGATGGAGAACATCATGGTAACATAATCCAGAATTGGTTTCCAAATAAGAGATAATTTGACTGTTCATTTTTTTTGCAAACGAGTTCCAAACCATCAACCATTTTAATCTTTCCTTGTTACATGTTGGCCGCCTGATCTGCATATACATAAAAGAGACAGCAGTATGAAAATTCTCCAGGGCATCTGATGATGGATCCAGAATTGAAACTAATTCATCTGCATCTCTATGAGAAAACTCTCCAGTATACTGAGATATCATGGACAGAGACAGTGCAGTCACATAAACTGCTGGAGAAACCATCTCCATGTAAGAGAGTGATCTGATTCTTGGTAAGGACAGCTTTGGGCTGCATTCTGCATGTTGGTTCTCCTTTATGTGTTCGATGTCTAAGCATACCTCAATGTTTTCAGAAGCTAACAAAGAATGATCTAGTTCCTTCGCAATAACTTTCATAAACCGAAGACCAAATTCCAGTAATGCAGCACACTTGATAACACTATTCTTTCCTACATGATCCAGCAACAACCTCTTTGCAAACTTGCACGCGTTAGTAATGCATTCATTGACTTGTTCATAAGCACGCTGCTCTCTAAGTTCGATTTGAATACCTTTTAGAAGAAATCTGAAAATCTCTGTTGCAGAATCCATAACAATCACCATTGTTTCAGGAATTATGTCCTGGAATAGTTCTGGCTTAAGAATTATGCCAAGAATATTGAGTTGGAAATTAAAGCAACTAATATCCCATGGTAACCATTTGATGTGTTGAATATCCAATAAGGCCTTGATATGCTTGCATGATTGAGCTAGCAAGTTCTGATTCACTGGGGCACATAAATCCTCTCTGACCCTATTTTTTGATGAAACAAAATCAAGAAAAAGGTTCAAGCAAAATGACCACAGTGGCTTGTTCTGATCATTGATCCCAAAAGAGAAAATTATTTTGAGTATTGGTCCAAAAGCAGCCTCCAGAATGGGTAAATAATTGATCAGATTACCAAGTCTATGTAGAAGGTAATGCCATGTACTCAAACAAGAAGAGCTAAGTACAATATTGCGACTTCTTGACAGAACTCGACATATAGGCACCATAATTAATCTTATCCTTTTCACCTGTGCACTTGCCTGTTCAATGGGTTTTAATGGGGAAATCACAGTTTGCTGGGCCACAATCTCAGTTGCCTGAGAAGGAAAAAATGCATCCACCAAACTTTTCCAGGAAACCTGTGAATCTTTAAAGATTATCATAATGTAATAGAGACACTCATAATACTAGGAAAAAGGTGTTGTCCGTAAAAAAAGACAGAGACAAATAGTTTAACTCACCATTGTAGCAACCTGAACTTGTGGATTCAGATCAGTAAACATCTGCTCAGGAACCTTTATAAGTTTATTAAGCAGAGGTCTATTGTTCACTGCATCTGGACCAAGCAAAGATACAATCCATCCCCATGACTTCACAGTTTGAACTTTCTTGGAAGGATCATCAAGCATATTTACCATACAGGAGAGTAGCTTCTGCTCAAGGTCTGAAGCAACAGCCTATACACAAGCATCAAAATAAATTGGGAAAACATTGATATAGGTAAGCTCATCAAGGATAGGAAAGCAGATCACCACAACAAGTAAAACATGTGAAGAATATGCAAAGTTGCAGAAGAAACACTGAACCATTTAATAAGCCAACTCCAGGAAAGAGTACATAAAAAATGAATCAGATATCAAATGCAACACAAAAGGTTGGTATAACCAACAAACTGCACCACATGCACATTTACCTATATCAATCTATAAATAATTCGACGGGGAGAAACCAAGCATCCAAGTTGTGCTCCAGGAAGCCACCGACCAGGGCCATTTGTGGATCCTGGCTGGCGCAAAGGCATTGGCCGAGTTGCTTAGATGAGTATAATTGATGTGGAGTATGTTTTCCTTGCTTCTAGGGAAGGTGTGATTTCCAGCCATGGAATCGGCATGTTCTTGTGAATGTTATTTTCTACCTATTAATACAATGACGTGCAGCTTCCTTTCATGTTTGAGAAAAAAACAATAGTTTCCAGTTTTTGCTGGTACACGGATTCTATAACCTGAACTGAAAGTAATAGAACTGCAGGGCATTTCAATAGTAGCAGGAAATGTTGTGAAGTATCTAGGTCTATGGTTTCTACTAAAGCTCACACTGCAGTTATTGTTGTGTGTGACAAGATCACAAGGAGTACATCAATATGTCACCATGCAATTCAGTTAAATTGCCTTGGCATTTCAGCCACAAAAAATGTATTGAACCATTGCTTGTCCACATGAAGCTGCCCTCAAGATTTATCATAATAAGTCACCCAATCTACCTGAACCGTTGGGTGCACCATTATAATGCAACCAGATAGTTAAGTTGGCGTAAATGCTCTATTAGGAGATAGTCTATTTTAAAAAAAGACCACAATGTGCATATGTGCTATGAATTTGCAAGCTACAGATTCATATGAGTTTCTTCTAATAGTGCTAAAGCGTCATCTAACAGCGATCTTTTAATTACCTTGGAAAGGAGAGGTTGAGGTGGTAGAATAACACATGACACCTTAATAAGGCACCTTTCTACCATGTCCCTTTCTGCCTTGTCAGCACTTAAGAGTCTCCGGTATACTGGTGGAACCCACAAGCTTGATAGGTCCCTCATTCTTTTGGGACTTTGACCACCAAGCTTCATGATAGCCTGCAGCAGAAGTTTTTCAAGGCACTGTTCTAAATTGCAGCATAATATGATAGATGATAAAGGAAGAGAAAAAAGGAGAAAAGTAAGACTTTTGCACGATTAGAGGTAACTTCATGTGAAATTAGAAGCATCGTGAAAGCGTATGGTTATTTTGTAATAAACACCGCTAAGCAAGTGGGATGTAGTTACATGAACAATTCAGCTGCAGCCAGTACATTGAAATCCTTCAAAAACATAGAAAAAGGCGATGAAATACAACAGAGTTTAGGTGTGCCAAACAACCTGAGCTGCCTCAAATGTTGTGGACAAGGAACCAAATGGATTGTCGAGCGCATGAACAATAGCAATAAGCATTGGATCTGCTCTATCCTCTATAATCAATGGGTTCAGTTGTTGAACCGAGAAGCACCAGACACCCAAATTGCAAGCAGACTGTAGTAAAATAATTAACAGAAAAAAAGGGAATCAAATACTAAAAGATCAAATATGCATTCTGCATACAAAATTAGCACCTTGAGATCTTGAAAAGGAAAAAATGGTCAGCCGGATCAACCTTCATCCGAGTGCTCATGATTATATGTACCAAGGTATCCAATACCAATTGGGTCATCTGTGCTGTAAAATAAGAAAATATATTTTTAGCTGGGTTATTTAAAACAATTTCAACAGTATGGCATGTATAAAAAAATGAGGAGGACCGCGTCAAGTCAGGTTTTCAGAAGGACAAACCCAAGGGATTAAATATATTGGCAATAGAAGTGATAGTCGAAAAAACAGAACGAATAACATTCCAAAATGGAAGGAGCTCAGGTTAATTGTCAAGCAACAGTAGGAAGTAAAAAATGAATTACAAATGCCAAACACGCTGGTGGAGTTCGGATTCAAGCGAGTCTGCGAGTGCAAAACCTTTAAGTTTTGATCATACAGCAAACAGTTGGAGGGTAATATACTTCATAACGGAAGCAATGTAACCTTATTAACAGAAGAAGCTAACCCCACCAGGCTGAATTGGTTCACTAATCTAGATATTGGTCAACCTACACCGATATATTTAACAGAAGAAATGCGAGCACATAGAACTAATAGTACAGTACCTGAAATAGTAGAAACGAGGACGGGGTGGTAGAGCGCGAAGCCGAGGCACTTGAGCGCAGAAGCGGCGACGGCCTCGTCATCGGCGGCCGCGTCGCGGAGGAGGAGCGGGAGGAGGGTGGAAGGTAATTCCGCGGCGAGCTCGGCGGCGGAGGAGGCGTCGTCGGCGCAGCCGCGCTGTAGGAGAAGCAACCGTGCGTACGCGGCGGCGCGGTCGGGCTCCGAGGCAATCTCCGCCACCTGTCTGTCCATCGGCGGCGGCTCCATGAAGGTGGAGATCTAGGGTTTTGCTTTTGGCGCGAAGGGAAGTGACGCGTTCGCGCGCGCATTGCATTTCGGTAGTATAGGTTCTGGACATGACAGCATGACTTTTTTTTTTTACAACACGATTACACGACAGTTTGAGTTGTTTTCGGGAAAGAAGAGCGTTGCCGTTTAGTTCATTTTTATTTTCTTCTAGTATTACTAGATGAGTGCCCGTGCGTTGCAACGGGAACATATAATAATAAGATAACTTATATATAAAATATATGTTATATTGTGCTCGTCCCTTGTTCTCACTCAACGACAGTATACCCTCGAGATTGTGGAGCGCGCTGGCATGACTGCGTGCAAGCCTTGCAGTACCTCGATGAACACTCAGGCCAAGCTCTCCTCCGATGGCTCACCGGTTCCAGAGTCGACGTTGTACCGCAACCTGGTCGGTGCCTTGCGGTATCTCACCTTCACCCGTCCGAACATCACTTATGCGGTACAAGTCTGCCTCTACATGTATGATCCTCGGGAGCCGCATCTCACCGCCGTCAAGCGCATCCTTCGCTATCTGCACGGCACCGTCGACCTCGAGTTGTTCGTAGCTCGTGCTTCCTCGCCGCACACGCTGACTATCTACACAGATGCCGACTGGGTCGAGAGCCCGGACACTCATCGCTCCACGTTAGGATACGTCGTGTTCCTCGGTGTCTGTCTCATCTCCTGGTCCAGCAAGCGATAGCTGACGGTCTCTCGATCTAGTGCAGAGGCTGAGTACCGCGTCGTCGCCAACGGCGTCGCTAAGGCGACTTGGCTGCATTAGCTTCTACTCGAGCTTCACCAGCCTCTCCAGCATGCCATGGTTGTTTACTGCGACAATATGATGCTGCAAAACCTGAACTAAAATTGAAACTTTAAAGTAGTTGCAGTAATAAGAAATATAAAGGAAATGGGATACACATATCAAGGAGAAGCTATACAAAATAACAGCCTTAAAGAAAAGAAGTACCTTGATTCCCCTGTGGCGAGGTGGCTCCAGTACCTCCGATCATCTATCCTGGTAATAGTCATTGCCTTTGATGATATACTTATGCAAAGGGCTCCCTTGTTCTTCATAATCCAGAATTCCTAAAATAGACAGCATGGATGGCTATTAAGAAAAATAGACAATTTCAAGCAAATACGAGGCTAATAACAGAATCGCATCCACAGTAGATCGGCCCTAACAAACAAGCATAATACCTCCATGGAGGAATGACCAAATGAGTTTACCTTTCTGCCGGCATCAAAGAGGGTGGATCGGCACAGACGAGCGTAAATCTCCTTGGTCAAGCGCTTGCCGCTGGCATCTCCATCGCCACAGCCCTCGTCATCGCCACAGCCCTCTTCATCTTTGGACGAGGGATGTGAGGCAACTTAACAGAGCCACTGAAGCGCTTGTCCTTTTGTGGATTACAATTCTTCAGACTAATCTGAAGCTCAACAGTCTCAGTGAACTTCCTATTCTTATTGGCATCCTGAACTATCTGGGAGATGGCATCCTTGAGAACCTCGGACTGCAACTTACTGCAATAATCAATGGGCAGAATTTATTAGGCAGAGATAATCTATCTGGATGGGAACAATACTCTAGAATTCCAAATACTCCTGCCAGTAGGAAGAATTGTAGAAGGCAAAAATAGTAGAATAATCAATAATAATAAGCAAACTACGTGAATCCATCTCATGTGTCCGAGACAAGAACCTGAATCTATCTCACGTCCATTTTCATTATGAGAATGAACTAACAGTTGGACCCGACTCCCAAAGAATCATATTGGAATAAGCCTGCTAATGGGGGTCTAATCCACCCCAACCCATAGCCAATCAGTCAGCTGTTGTAGCCCAAACCTATCCAAAAATCTAAATCAAGCACCCACCACAACATGCTCTGTAACACACACCCCAAGCCAGCCCATTTTAAACCGTGGAGCATGCTAACTGATGATGTCAGGTTGTTTAATGGACCATCCCCAAGCTGTCCTAAATAGAAGGGGTTGTATATTGAGGTATAATGTACTGCAGCATGATGCACATTTATGTGTTTCATTCACATGCAGATAATTAGTGAGAATTACCTTTATGTGGTACCCAGAAAATTCCTGCATTTTGTTATGAAGATGGGGAATAACAAGTTTTGCGATCCAACAACCATCCCACAGTGTGCATACCCTAAAACTACATTGCTGATCTTTCCTTCAGATAGAATTATATGGTGAAAAGGAACTTCAGCAGAAGTTGCTGCAGTCAGGCGCTCTTTAGTGCTGATAGCACCCCGAATGAAAAGCAGCAAGCACTTGGTTCTTTTGTCACACACCAATGCGAAAGAAGACTGCATGAGCTGCAATGAACAATGAACAAACAATAAGATATTATGTACCAAAAAATGGGAACGAATGCTAATTATGACCTTAAGCTTAAGTTAACGTCCATGATACTTACTCACCCTCGCCTTAGCCTTGTGAATAAGAATGTCTTCTTGTTTGTACCCACCAAACTTCAGAAATGCTAAAAAAGATTTCTTTGAGAAGAACATGCAAAGCTTCAAGTGCTCAAGGAGAGAAGATACTTCAGTATATGTCTGATGTCCTTTAAGTTGGAGACAGTCATTTCCACTGTACTCATGCTGCAAATTACCCTGACGTGGCACATACAAGAAATATGTTAACCATATGTTTTCCTACATTGCCTATGAGTAAATGTGTTCGAAAGAGTAATACAGAGTGGTAATATTATGCAGAATTGAAATGATTTAGCTGACTTCCAATAATGGAAGAAACAGTCTGTTGGCTCCTTATGACATGAAGGGCTTGGGATGATCCAAAGACATATGAGTGAATTTGTTTGGTCTCAATGTGGAAACTGGAATGATCACCTAGTTCAGTGGTATTCATGCAATGCAACCATAACTAAACAACCAGATCCATCTAAGCAGTACATCGGTGACGCAGGACCCAACCACCACCACCTCCCCATTGCTGGCATCCTCCCACGCGTTCCATAGGTGGAAGCAGAAGCAGTCTGACATGTCCACCCACGCCATCTCTGATGTATTGCGCGCGAACTTGGGCAGCACGCCGAACCGGGACGTCTTACCCGCGTCCAGCACCACGGGGGACCCGCCCCCGCAGTATCTCGCCCAGCTTGAACACCACCTGGCGGTCGGGCACCACCACGAACCGCTCCGTGACGGCGAAGTCGTGCACCATGGTGGGCTGCTCCAGCGGGATCTCCACGCCGCCCGACTTGCCGCCGTCGGGCCGCAGGTAGAAGTACCTCAGGTAGGGACGCTTGATCATGTCGTAGCTGAGCGCGAACAGCTCCCCGGACGTCGGGTCAAGCTTGGGTGCGCGATCATGCTGCCGCACCCGGCGAGCTGCGCGGAAGCGTGTGGGCGGAGTCGCTCGCGGGGCCAGGGTGAAGCAGCTCGGGTTGTGGGCGGAGCGCCGCCTAGCCGTTGGTCGGCCTGCAGAAAGAGGGACCCTGGGCATGATCCTGCTGCAGTGGGAGTGGGACGAGCGGGTGAGTGAGATTTCCACGGGCGGGGACGACGGTCAGGAGCATGGGCGGCAGCGATGTGCGGTGGGGAGGTGAACGCGCGGTAAGGGGGGGAGGTCGGGGCGGAGACCGCGCGGCGGGCAGGGCTGGCGTATCGAGGGTGGGATGAGCGGGCGGGGACGACGGATTCAACGATAATCTCGGGGGTGGGGGGAGGGCGGCGACACGCAGAGAACAGGGGCGGGGGCTCTGAACACGGCGGCGTCTACAACGGCCGCGTCCGCCACGGCGGTCGTGGGGAAACGTGATTCAGTCCTTCCGCGGCGGTCGTGGGGGATTCGCAGCAAAATCGCGGCGCGGGCGTGCGGCAGTTGCGGGCGGCCTTTGCGGGATTGGGGAAGCGGCATGCGGCAGGTCGTGCGACGGACGCGGTCGTTGCAGGCGTGCAGGAGTTGCGGCGGCGTCTAGGCGCGTGGGCGTCTGGCCGCGTGGGCGCGCGGCGGACGGCGGGGCGTGCGGGAGCGGGGGCAGTCTACACTGCCCCCTTAATAGTTAGTAGAGATATAATTTAGCTTATAGATTATATAAATACCTTCTTATAGATAATCTAGGTAGCTAAATAAAAATAATCCACACAATAATATGTGTTATTTGTTATCTCTTAGCTTATTTAAAATAGATTATATAATCCAGGGAGTAAACATATATTACATCTGTTTTCGAATATTTGTCGTCCGCTAGTTTATTTTTAACTAAAACGCGATAAATAAAAAAGAATGAAAATAGTAGAATCGTAGTCAATGCTTTTATTTTCAGAAAATAAACTTTATGAAAGGTCGAGGATAAATATAAATTTGAATTTGAAGATACAAACAAATTTAAACTAAGGATATACGGATATCAAGAGATCTCATGGGGAAAAATCTCCAGATAAGTAAGTGGACCGCCGTTGTTGCCTCACTTGGCATGGTGCGTGCTTCTCTCCGCTGTAGCTCGTTTATATGTGAAGGTTTGTCACTCGCACCAAGTCATAGATAAAGAAACAGAGGATGAAGTACTATACACGCGTGCGCTCGCCTCGACTGGCTAGTCGAGGTCAGGGTGAGGCGAAGGGCGCGGGCACACGAGTGTGTGTCAATGTTCCACTAAAATTCAGTCCTCTCGTTGTGGGGCATGACTTCCTTTTTGCTATTTTTTATATTTTTATTTTTGGTTGCTAGGTTGTTAAGTTATCGATTCACGATCAGATCGTGAGGAGTCTTTGTTGGATCGTAAGATTTGGAGGCAACTCCATAAATTGTGCCTAATAGCCATCGCAAATATATTACATACACAAGTTAGGTTTTACCTCTGCTTGTTGATGTGTTGCCATTGTAGTCTTCTTCATCCCGAGCACTAACGTGCATCTGCAACTCGGAGAGCAAGTCTCAGGAACCATGGCCCTCGAGATCTTGCGTCGAGAGAGGGTGAGTAAAGATTTTGGAAGGCATCTTCATGTGATTGCTCATGTTCTTCTTGATGATTGTTGTTAACGTCGTTCTTACCGCTTCAACACCTTTATCTATTATGTTTAAACAGTACGCACCCTTTATTCTAATATTGTACTTCAGTTTATTCGTTGATATGAATGTGTTATGTGTACTGCTTACTAGTCTGCTAGTGATCTATAATTCTGCATGCTAGTTTCTTTAATGTTATTCATGATGCATATTTAGAAGTTAATCTAAAAATGTCTAATATATCCACAATTTTTAACATATCCTGAAGCAATATACTTAAAAATTAGCACAAACCTATACTTTCCAATTCTCGCCATTCAAAAGTAAACACTATATTAGAGTATCTTCAAGAGATTAACTATTTTTTTATAAAACTAAACGTAGCTACTACTAAAGGATATCTCCAATAGATTGTCCAAGCTTCTCTCCAAATTTAGTCGCTCAGCTTCTATCAAAATTTGGTCACACCATTTGGATAGGTAATGTCACTTTTCTATCGAGGTTTGTTATTGAGAGCACCTAGAGGGGGTGAATAGGTGATCCTGTAAAAACTTGAAACTTAAAGCCACACTTGATTAGGTGTTAGAGCAATAAAGCCAAGTGGCTAGAGAGGAGTTCTTGCGAAACACAATAACCACAAAAAGATCAACACAGAGAGGCACAGTGGTTTATCCCGTGGTTCGGCCAAGTCCAACACTTGCCTACTTCATGTTGTGGCGTCCCAACGGACGAGGGTTGCACTCAACCCCTTTCAAGTGGTCCAAAGACCCACTTGAATACCACGATGTTTCTCTTCCTTTCACTATATCCCGTTTGCGAGGAATCTCCACAACTTGGAGTCTCTCGCCCTTACAAAAGATGATCACAAATGAACACGGAAGTAAGGATGGGATGAGCAACACACACAAGTTCACAGCAATACGCACACACACGGCCAAGACTTGAGCTCAAATGAATATCACAAAGTTCTCACTAGAACGGAGCTCAAATCACTAAGAATGTCAAACGAGTGCGCAAAGATGAAGTGTGAATGATCAAGAATGCTCAAAGTATGCTTGGTGTTCTCCTTCATGCGCCTAGGGGTCCCTTTTATAGCCCCAAGGCAGCTAGGAGCTGTTGAGAGCAATCCAGGAAGGCAAATCTTGCCTTCTGTCGACTGGTGCACCAGACAGTCCGGTGCACCACCGGACACTGGCGCAGCCGACCGTTGACGATTTGGAGCCGTTGGCGCACCGGACACTGTCTGGTGCCCCCATCAGACCATTGGCCCGGCCACGCGTCACACGCGGATTGCGCGGCCGACCGTTGGCTCGATCGACCGTTGGCTCACCGGACAGTCCAGTGCACCACCGGACAGTCCGGTGATTTATAGCCGTACGCCGCCGTTCTGTTCCCGAGAGCGGCCAGTTGATCAGCGCCAGCCTGGCGCATCGGACACTGTCTGGTGCACCCAGACTGAGCAGAGTCTTGGCTGCTCGAGCCAAGTCTTTTCCATTTCTCTTTTCTCTGATTCTAGCACTTAGACAAATATGTTAGTACACAAAAACCAATGTACTAAGTCTAGAATCATACCTTTGTATTGATTTGCACTTTGTCCACCATTTGACATAGTTTAACACATAACCACCTGTGTTGGTCACTTAATCACCAAAATACTTAGAAATGGCCCAAGGGCACATTTCCCTTTCAATCTCCCCCTTTTTGGTGATTTATGCCAACACAACGAAAAACAACATATAGAAGTGCAACATCAATGCAAACGAGAACAAGAATTTGTTTTGATTCAAGTTTGGCATATTTGGATCATTCTTTGCCACCACTTGGTTTTTTTTGCAAATCAAACTCAATTTCCTATCTCTAAGTCAAATTCACTTGTTGAGGCATATAGAAAGGTATTCCAAGAGAAATTGATCAAAGATTCAAAAACTCCCCCTTTTTCCCATAATCAAACATTCTCCCTACAAGAGACCAATTTTTGACAATAAGAGAACATAAGAGTATTTTGCCAAAACAAATACTCTAACTCTACTATTTTCAAAATTCTCAAGTGGTAGCTGATCCATGTCTTGCTTTGGCCTTAACTTCTCCCCCTTTGGCATCAAGCACCAGAACGGGATCATTTTTTGCCCTTAAACCCTATTGCCTCACCAAAATCTTCAAATAAGAATAAAAGGCAATAAGAGTATGGAGATGAACTTGGAGTAAGTTACCCTCTCATCGGAGTGCAGTGGAAGTCTTTCATGGTCCAAGTCCACCTTTTCCCTTTCAATATGTCTTTGAGACTAATTTAAGAAAACTTAAGCACATGGTTAGTCTCAAAGGATCAAGTTGTAGCACATCTCCCCCTAAATGTGTGCATCACTCACACATGGACTTGAGATCCGGGGATTGCGTTGTACAACTTGATCACCATAATTAAGCAACAAAATGCATAAAGGAACATGATCAAAGGCATAAAACATATGTATGCTATAAATCAATCCAAGTTCCGCGAATCTAAGACATTTAGCTCACTACGCAGCCTGCAAAAGGTCTTCTCATCTAAAGGCTTGGTAAAGATATCGGCTAGCTGGTTCTCGGTGCTAACATAAAACACTTCGATGTCTCCCTTTTGCTGGTGGTCTCTCAAAAAGTGATGTCGGATGTCTATGTGCTTAGTGCGGCTATGTTCAACAGGATTATCCGTCATGCGGATAGCACTCTCATTATCACATAGGAGTGGGACTTTGCTCAGATTGTAGCCAAAGTCCCGGAGGGTTTGCCTCATCCAAAGTAGTTGCGCGCAACACTGTCCTGCGGCAACATACTCGGCCTCAGCGGTGGATAGGGCAACGAAAGTTTGTTTCTTAGAGCTCCAAGACACCAGGGACCTTCCTAAGAATTGGCACGTCTCTGATGTACTCTTCCTATCAACCTTACATCCAGCATAATCGGAGTCTGAATATCCAATTAAGTCAAAGGTAGACCCCTTTGGATACCAGATCCCGAAGCAAGGCGTAGCGACTAAATATCTAAGAATTCGCTTCACGACCACTAAGTGACACTCCCTTGGATCGGATTGAAATCTAGCACACATGCATACACTAAGCATAATATCCGGTCTACTAGCACATAAGTAAAGCAAGGAACCTATCATAGGCCGGTATGCTTTTTGATCAACGGACTTACCTCCTTTGTTTAGGTCGACGTGTCCGTCCGTTCCCATTGGAGTCTTTGCGGGCTTGGCGTCCTTCATCCCAAACCGCTTGATCAAGTCTTGCGTGTACTTCGTTTGGGAGATGAAAGTGTCGTCCTTGAGTTGCTTCACTTGGAACCCAAGGAAGTAGTTCAACTCGCCCATCATCGACATTTCGAACTTTTGAGTCATCACCCTGCTAAACTCTTCACAAGACTTTTGGTTAGTAGAACCAAATATTATGTCATCGACATAAATTTGGCACACAAATAAATCGCCATCACATGTCTTAGTGAATAAAGTTGGATCGGCTTTCCCAACCTTGAAAGCATTAGCAATTAAAAAGTCTCTAAGGCATTCATACCATGCTCTTGGGGCTTGCCTAAGTCCATAGAGCGCCTTAGAGATCTTACACACGTGGTCGGGGTACCGTTCATCCTCAAAGCCAGGGGGTTGCTCTACGTACACCTCCTCCTTGATTGGCCCGTTGAGGAAGGCGCTCTTCACATCCATTTGGAACAACCTAAAAGAATGGTGAGTGGCATAGGCTAACAATATGTGAATTGACTCTAGCCTAGCCACAGGAGCAAAAGTCTCCTCAAAGTCCAAACCTACGACTTGGGCATAAACTTTTGCCACAAGTCTAGCCTTGTTCCTTGTCACCACTCCGTGCTCGTCTTGTTTGTTGCGGAACACCAACTCGGTTCCCACAACATTTTGCTTGGGACGAGGCACTAGTGTCCAAACTTCATTTCTCTTGAAGTTGTTGAGCTCCTCCTGCATGGCCAACACCCAGTCTGGATCTAGCAAGGCCTCTTCTATCCTGAAAGGCTCAATAGAAGAGACAAACGAGTAATGCTCACATAAATTAACTAATCTAGAGCGAGTAGTTACTCCCTTGCTTATATCACCCAGAATCTGGTCGACGGGATGATTCCGTTGAATCGTCGCTCGAACTTGGGTTGGAGGGGCTTGAGGTGCTTCTTCCTCCATAGCATGATCATCTTGTGCTCCCCCTTGATCACACGCCTCTTCTTGATGAACATGTTCATTGTCTTGGGTTGGGGGTGCACCATTGTTGAGGAAGAAGGTTGATCTTGCTCTTGGTGTTCCTGTGGTCGCACATATCCAATTGGCATGCTGCGAATTGCGTCCGTTGGAACATCATATTCATCTACATCATTAGGATCAACAACTTTCTCTCTTGGAGAGCCATTAGTCTCATCAAATACAACGTCGCTAAAGACTTCAACCAAACCCGATGATTTGTTGAAGACCCTATACGCCTTTGCATTTGAGTCATAACCTAACAAAAACCCTTCTACAGCTTTGGGAGCAAATTTAGAATTCCTACCTTTCTTCACTAGAATGTAGCATTTACTCCCAAATACACGAAAGTATGAAACATTGGGTTTGTTACCGGTTAGAAGTTCATACGAAGTCTTCGTGAGGAGGCGATGAAGGTAGACTCGGTTTATGGCGTGGCAAGCTGTGTTCACGGCTTCCGACCAAACCCTCTCGGGCGTCTTGAACTCTCCAAGCATCGTCCTCGCCATGTCGATGAGTGTCCTGTTCTTCCTCTCTACCACACCGTTTTGCTGTGGTGTGTAGGGAGCGGAGAACTCGTGCTTGATTCCTTCCTCCTCAAGGTACTCCTCCACTTGAAGGTTCTTGAATTCAGACCCGTTGTCGCTCCTTATCTTCTTCACCTTGAGCTCAAATTCATTTTGAGCTCTCCTTAGGAAGCGCTTGAGGGTCCCTTGGGTTTCTATTTTATCCTGCAAAAAGAATACCCAAGTGAAGCGGGAAAAATCATCAACAATTACTAAACCATACTTACTTCCCCCGATGCTAAGGTAGGCGACGGGTCCGAAGAGGTCCATATGCAGCAGCTCCAGGGGTCTTGATGTAGTCATCACGTTCTTGCTGTGATGAGCATTTCCCACTTGTTTACCTGCTTGACAAGCTGCACAAGGTCTATCTTTTTCGAAAGTCACATTTGTTAGACCTAACACATGTTCTCCCTTTAGAAGTTTTTGAAGGTTCTTCATCCCCACATGTGCTAAACGGCGATGCCACATCCAGCCCATGCTAGTCTTAGCAATTAAGCATGCATCTAGACCGGCCTCCTCTTTTGCAAAATCAACTAAATAAAGTTTGTCGTCTAGTACACCCTTAAAAGCTAACGAACCATCACTTCTTCTAAAGACAGACACATCTACATTTGTGAATAAGCAATTATACCCCATATTACATAATTGACTAACAGACAACAAGTTATACCCGAGCGATTCTACTAAAAACACATTAGAAATTGAATGCTCGGAAGAAATTGCTATTTTTCCTAGTCCTTTAACCTTGTCTTGGTTCCCATCACCGAATATGATTGAATCTTGGGAATCCTTGTTCTTGACGTAGGAGGTGAACATCTTCTTATCCCCCGTCATGTGGTTTGTGCATCCGCTGTTAATGATCTAGCTTGAGCCCCCGGATGCATAAACCTGCAAGGCAATTTTAGGCTTGGGTCTTAGGTACCCAACTCTTGTTGGGTCCTGCAAGGTTAGTGACAATAGCCTTAGGGACCCAAATGCAAGTTTTATCTCCCTTGCATTTTGCCCCTAATTTCCTAGCAATCACCTTCTTATCCTTTCTACAAATTGCAAAGGAAGCATTGCAAGCATGATAAATTGTAGAAGGTTCATTAATTATTTTCTTAGGAACATGAGCAACATTTCTCCTAGGCATATGATGAATGACATTTTTCTTAGGCATATCTCTACCATGCACATAGGAAGAACTTGAAGCAAACATGACATTTGAATCATAAGCATTACAACTCCTATCATGATGAATATTTCTAGAAAATTTACTATCATAAATAAATGCATGATTCTTTTGGGCACTATTAGCCATAGGGGCCTTCCCTTTCTCCTTTGTGAAAGTGGGAGTCCTTTGGCTTGTTAAGTTCTTGGCTTCCCTTTTGAAACCAAGTCCATCCTTGATTGAGGGGTGTCTACCAATAGTGTAGGCATCCCTTGCAAATTTTAGTTTATCAAATTCATTCTTGCTAGTCTTAAGTTGGGCATTAAGACTAGCCACTTCATCATTTAATTTGGAAATGGAAATTAAGTGTTCGCTACAAGCATCAACATTAAAATCCTTACACTTACAAATTACTACATGATCAATGCATGAGCTAGATTTATTAGCTACTTCTAACTTAGCATTCAAGTCATCATTAATACTCTTTAAGTTACAAATAGATTCATGGCATGTAGATAGTTCACATGAAAGCATTTCATTTCTTTTAACTTCTAGAACAAGAGAATTTTGTGCACTAACAAATTTATCATGCTCTTCATATAAAAGATCCTCTTGTTTTTCTAACAATCTATTTTTCTCATTCAAGGCATCAATTAATTCATTGATCTTATCAATTTTAGTTCTATCTAAACCTTTGAATAAACTAGCATAGTCTACTTCATCATCACTAGACTCATCATCACTTGAAGAAGCATATGTAGTAGTACTTCTAGTATTTACCTTCTTCTCCTTTGCCATGAGGCATGTGTGATGCTCGTTGGGGAAGAGAGCCGACTTGTTGAAGGCTAAGGCGGCGAGTCCTTCATTGTCGGAGTCAGATGAGGAGCAATCCGAATCCCACTCCTTTCCAAGGTGTGCCTCCCCTTCGCCTTTTTGTAGGTCTTCTTCTTTTCCCACTTTCCGCTCTTCCCTTGTTCCTGGTCACTATCATTATCGGGACAGTTAGCAATAAAGTGACCAATCTTACCACACTTGAAGCAGGAGCGCTTCCCCTTCATCTTGCTCTAGTTGGGGTGCTCCTTGCGACCTTTGAGCGCTGTCTTGAAGCGCTTGATGATGAGGGCCATTTCATCTTCATTTAGCTCGGCCGCTTCAACTTGCGCCACCTTGCTAGGTAGCGTCTCCCTGCTACTTGTTGCTTTGAGAGCAACGGTTTGAGGCTCGTAGATTGGGCCATTCAACGCCTCATCAACGTACCTCGCCTCCTTGATCATCATTCGTCCGCTTACAAACTTTCCGAGTATTTCCTCGGGCGTCATCTTGATGTACCTAGGATTCTCACGAATAGAGTTTACAAGATGAGGATCAAGGACAGTGAAGGACCTTAGCATGAGTCGAACGACGTCGTGGTCCGTCCATCTCGTGCTTCCATAGCTTCTTATCTTGCTGACCAGGGTCTTGAGCCTATTGTACGTTTGAGTTGGCTCCTCTCCCCTGATCATTGCGAACCTTCCTAGTTCGCCTTCTAAAAGGGAAATGTGCCCTTGGGCCATTTCTAAGTATTTTGGTGATTAAGTGACCAACACAAATGGTTATGTGCTAAACTATGCCAAATGATGGACAAAGTGCAAATCAATATAAAGGTATGATTCTAGACTTAGTACATTGGTTTTTGTGTACTAACATATTTGTCTAAGTGCTAGAATCAGAGAAAAGATAAATGGAAAAGACTTGGCTTGAGCAGCCAAGACTATGCTCAGTCTGGGTGCACCGGACAGTGTCCGGTGCGCCAGGCTGGTTCTGGTGAAAAGGCTGCTCTCGGGAACTCAACGGCGGCGTACGGATATAATTCATCGGATTGTCCGGTGAGCCAACGGTCGGCTGGGCCAACGGTTGGCCGCGCAATCCGCGCGTGACGCGTGGCCGAGCCAATGGTCAGACGTGGGCACCGGACTGTCCGGTGTGCACCGGACAGTGTCCGGTGCGCCAACGGCTCCAAATCTTCAACGGTCGACTGCGCCATAATAGGAAATAGATCTGCACCGGACAGTGTTCGGTGGTGCACCGGACTGTTCGGTGCACCAGTCAACAGAAGGCAAGATTTGCCTTCCTGGATTGCTCTCAACGGCTCCTAGCTACCTTGGGGCTATAAAAGGGACCCCTAGGCGCATGAAGGAGTACATCAAGCACACTCTAAGCATTCTTGATCATTCACACTCAGACCTTACGCACTCGTTTAACATTCTTAGTGATTTGAGCTCCGTTCTAGTGGTGAACTCTGTGATACTCATTTGAGCTCAATTCTTGGCTGTGTGTGTGCGTATTTGTTGTGGATTTGAGTGTGTTGCTTCCCTCCCTTACTCTAGTGCTTTCACCTTGATTCTTATTGTAAGGGCAAGAGACTCCAAGTTGTGGAGATTCCTTGCAAACGGGAAAGAGTAAAGAAAGAAGAACATTGTGGTATTCAAGTTGATCACTGGGTCACTTGAAAGGAGTTTAGTGCAACTCTCGTCCATTGGGACGCCACAACGTGGACTAGGCAAGTGTTGTACTTGGCCGAACCATGGGATAAATCTCAGTGTCTCTTGTGTTTGTTCTCACTGTGTCAATTGCGGTTCACAAGAGCTCTCCCTAGCCACTTGATTTCATTGTGCTAACACTTAATCAAGTTTGTGGCTTTAAGTTTCAAGTTTTTACAGAATCACCTATTCACCCCCCCCTCTAGGTGCTCTCACCTTCCACCAACTCCATCTTGGTGAGCATGGTGACGTCGTTCCCCTCATGCGAGATCTTGAGGGTGTCCCAGATCTGCTTGGCGTTGTCCAAGCCGCTCACCTTATTGTACTCTTCCCTGCACAAGGATGCTAAAAGGTCAGTAGTAGCTTATGCATTTTTATGGATTTGTTCATTGATAAACATGGAGTTATCGGAACTATCAAATTGCATCCCATTTTCTACTATCTCCCATATACTTGGATGAAGAGAAAACAAGTGGCTACGCATTTTGTGACTCCAAAATCCGTAGTCCTCTCCATCAAAGTGTGGGGGTTTGCCAAGTGGAATGGAAAGCAAATGAGCATTTGAATTATGCGGAATACGAGAATAATCAAAAGAAAAGTTCGAGTTAACAATTTTCTTTTTCTCCTCGTATTCGTCGTCCTTTTGAGAAGAGGAAGATTCGTCGCTGTCGTAGTAGACAACCTTTCTAATGCGCCTCTTCTTCTTTCCGTCTTTCTTCTTTTGACTTGAGCCGGAGTCATTGACTTTGTCGTCCCTTGGCTCGTTGAAGATGGACTCCTTCTCATTATCGTTGACCACCATCCCCTTTCCCTTAGGATCCATCTCTTCGGGCGATTAGTCCCTTTATTGAAGAGAACAGCTCTGGTACCAATTGAGAGCACCTAGAGGGGGGGTGAATAGGTGATCCTATAAAAACTTGAAACTTAAAGCCACACTTGATTAGGTGTTAGAGCAATAAAGCCAAGTGGCTAGAGAGGAGTTCTTGCGAAACCCAATAACCACAAAAAGATCAACACAGAGAGGCACAGTGGTTTATCCCGTGGTTCGGCCAAGTCCAACACTTGCCTACTCCACGTTGTGGCGTCCTAAGGGACGAGGGTTGCACTCAACCCCTTTCAAGTGGTCCAAAGACCCACTTGAATACCACGATGGAAAGCAAATGAGCATTTGAATTATGCGGAATACGAGAATAATCAAAAGAAAAGTTCGAGTTAACCGTTTTCTTTTTCTCCTCGTATTCGTCGTCCTTTTGAGAAGAGGAAGATTCGTCGCTGTCGTAGTAGACAACCTTCCTGATGCGCCTCTTCTTCTTTCCGTCTTTCTTCTTTTGACTCGAGCCGGAGTCATTGACTTTGTCGTCCCTTGGCTTGTTGAAGATGGACTCCTTCTCATTGTCGTTGACCACCATCCCCTTTCCCTTAGGATCCATCTCTTCGGGCGATTAGTCCCTTTCTTGAAGAGAACGGCTCCGATACCAATTGAGAGCACCTAGAGGGGGGTGAATAGGTGATCCTATAAAAACTTAAATCTTAAAGCCACAAACTTGATTAAGTGTTAGAGCAAAAAAGCCAAGTGGCTAGAGAGGAGTTCTTGTGAAACACAATAACCACAAAAAGATCAACACAGAGAGGCACAGTGGTTTATCCCGTGGTTCGGCCAAGTCCAACACTTGCCTACTCCATGTTGTGGCGTCCCAACGGACGAGAGTTGCACTCAACCCCTTTCAAGTGGTCCAAAGACCCACTTGAATACCACGATGTTTCTCTTCCTTTCACTATATCCCGTTTGTGAGGAATCTCCACAACTTGGAGTCTCTCGCCCTTACAAAAGATGATCACAAATGAACACGGAAGTAAGGATGGGATGAGCAACACACACAAGTTCACAGCAATACGCACACACACACGGCCAAGACTTGAGCTCAAATGAATATCACAAAGTTCTCACTAGAACGGAGCTCAGATCACTAAGAATGTCAAACGAATGCGCAAAGACAAAGTGTGAATGATCAAGAATGCTCAAAGTATGCTTGGTGTTCTCCTTCATGCGCCTAGGGGTCCCTTTTATAGCCCCAAGGCAGCTAGGAGCCGTTGAGAGCAATCCAGGAAGGCAAATCTTGCCTTCTGTCGACTGGTGCACCGGACAATCCGGTGCACCACCGGACACTGTCCGGTGCATATTTCTTTCCTGTTCTGGCGCAGCCGACCGTTGACGATTTGGAGCCGTTGGCGCACCGGACACTGTCCGGTGCACACCGGACAGTCTGGTGCCCCCATCAGACCGTTGGCCCGGCCACGCGTCACGCGCGGATTGCGCGGCCGACCGTTGGCTCGGCCGACCGTTGGCTCACCGGACAGTCCGGTGCACCACCAGACAGTCCGGTGATTTATAGTCGTACGCCGCCGTTCTGTTCCCGAGAGCGGCCAGTTGATCAGCGCCAGCCTGGCGCACCGGACATTGTCTGGTGCACCCAGACTGAGCAGAGTCTTGGCTGCTCGAGCCAAGTCTTTTCCATTTCTCTTTTCTCTGATTCTAGCACTTAGACAAATATGTTAGTACACAAAAACCAATGTACTAAGTCTAGAATCATACCTTTGTATTGATTTGCACTTTGTCCACCATTTGACATAGTTTAACACATAACCACCTGTGTTGGTCACTTAATCGCCAAAATACTTAGAAATGGCCAAGGGCACATTTCCCTTTCAGTTATGTGTTCGGTGACTACTTCCCACGTGTGATTTCCATATTCTTCGTGAAGGTTCGTTTGTTGCATGCCTTCCCCTTTTAGCCCATCTAATCCTAAGACGATGGCGTCGAAGTTGACTCATCGGCATGCCTATCATGGTGTCCGTTGTTGATATAGACTACTGAGCTTGGAGGCTACATACTGAAAGGGAATTAGGCTTACACCTATTTTCCTAATTGATTTTGGTGGTTGAATTGCCCAACACAAATAACTGGACTAACTAGTTTGCTCTAGTCTATAAGTTATACAGGTGCCAAAGGTTCACACTTAGCCAATAAAAAGACCAAGAATTGGGTTCAACAAAGAGAGTAAGGGATAACCGAAGGCAGCCCTGGTCTGGCGCACCGGACATGTCCGGTGCACCACCGGACAGTGTCCGGTGCACCAGGGAACTCCAAGCCAAACTCTTCACCTTCGGGAAAATCCAGAGGCGCTCCGCTATAATTCACCGGACTGTCCGGTGTACACCGGACAGTGTCCGGTGCCCCAGGGGAGAGCGACTCTAGAACTCGCCAGCTTCGGGAATTCGCTCCGCTATAATTCACCGGACATGTCCGGTGTTCACCGGACTGTCCGGTGAGCCAGCGGAGCAACGACTACTTCGCGCCAACGGTCACCTGCAGAAGCATTAAATGCGCGCCAGAGCGCGCAGAAGGCAGGCACGCGCGAAGTGGTGCACCGGACACTCTACAGTGCATGTCCGGTGTGCCACCAGACATTCAGGCGGGCCCAGCAGTCAGGGCTCCAACGGTCGGAACCCAACGGCCTGGTGACGTGGCTGGCGCACCGGACACTGTCCGGTGTGCACCGGACTGTCCGGTGCACCATGCGACAGACAGCCTCCACCAAACGACTAGTTTGGTAGTTGGGGTTATAAATACCCCCAACCACCCCACATTCAAGTCATCCAAGTTTTCCAACTTCCAACCACTTACAAGAGCTAGGCATTCAATACAAGACACACCCAAGTGATCAAATCCTCTCCCAATTCTACAAAAACTTTAGTGTTAAGTGAGAGTGATTTGTTGTGTTCTTTTGAGCTCTTGCGCTTGGATTGCTTTCTTCTTTCTCATTCTTTCTTAAGATCAATACTCACTTGTAACCGAGGCAAGAGACACCAATTGTGTGGTGGTCCTTGCGGGGAAGTTTTGTTCCCGGTTGATTTGAGAAGAGAAAGCTCACTCGGTCCGAGGGACCGTTTGAGAGAGGGAAGGGGTTGAAAAAGACCTGGCCTTTGTGGCCTCCTCAACGGGGAGTAGGTTTGCGAGAACCGAACCTCGGTAAAACAAATCCACGTGTCACACTTCTTATTTGCTTGTGATTTGTTTTTCACCCTCTCTCGCGGACTCGATTATATTTCTAACGCTAACCCGGCTTGTAGTTGTGATTAACTTTGTAAATTTCAGTTTCGCCCTATTCACCCCCCCCTCTAGGCGACTATCAATTGGTATCGGAGCCTGGTGCTTCATTAGAGCCTAATCGCTCGAAGTGATGTCGGGAGAACACGCCAAGAAGGAGATGGAGACCGGCGACAAGCCCACTACAAGCCATGAGAAGGCTTCATCGGGAGAGTCCCGCAACAAGGGAAAGGGGAAGGAGAAGAAAGCCTCTTCCCACAAGTCGCATCGGAGTGGTGACAAGATAAAGAAGATGAGGAAGGTGGTTTACTACGAGACCGACACTTCATCACCTTCCACCTCCGGCTCCGACGCGCCCTCCTGAGAGCACCTAGAGGGGGGGGGGGGTGAATAGGTGATCCTGTGAAACTTAAAAACTTAAGCCACAAAACTTTGATTAAGTGTTAGCACAGTTAATGCCAAGTGGCTAGAGCGAAGATCTTGCACAATACGATAACCACAAAGAGTTCAACACAGAGAAGACACAGTGATTTATCCCGTGGTTCGGCCAAGTACAACACTTGCCTACTCCACGTTGTGGCGTCCCAACGGACGAGAGTTGCACTCAACTGTCACACCCGGTTTTAGAAGGCAAACCGAATGCGAACCATGTACGTGCCAGGATCAGTTATTCACGTACACAGCAGTTACATAATATGGACATCATCACACAGTGCTCAAAATAGTATTAATAAGGGAAATAGTCGATTACATCATACGTCTGAGACGTCCATATAGTCCTTACAGTAAATCAAAGTGCGGAAAAGAAACGTAGATAACCGCGGCCTTCACAGGCAGCCGACTGGGGGTTGCCGCTAACCCACACCTAGAACTCGTCGTAATCTTGGAACTCCTGTAAGTCTCCTTCCACAACTTCATCTTCGCCTGAGCAGTGGTTGCAATGCTGACAACCTGGGGATGGGGGGGTTTGGTGTGTAGAGCAAGGGTGAGTACACATCAACATACTCAGCAAGTATCCTGTTTGGCTGTAGTGGACTAGCTTTATGTGGGGATAAGTCAAGCAGTTGCTTTTAGTTGGTCAGATTATTATTTACTAATAGAAAGCCAAGTTTTAGCATTAACCCAAGTTATTAACCCAAACGTACTCCTTTCCAAACGGAAAGAGTACCACTTACCAGCACCATAGTCATAACCAGAACCATCAATCTCATAACCACCTGTACCAAAGTATCTCTGATCAAGTACCACTAATCACTGGAGCTCCCTTGGCCGCTCATAACCGCGAGCACGGCTGATATATCAGTTTTCAAACACTCTGCAGAGGTTGTGCACTTTACCCACAAGCCGTGATTCCCATTCTGCCCGGAGATCATGACTCTCCATTGATCACTACCAAGGTGACCCAGCAGGGCATCACTACGTAGCCTTTACAAAGATTCCCCGGGGCTGTAGCCACCCGTTAGGTTTCCTAAATGCACCGCACTCCTCCCCAAGGGGCGAACCCAAACTTGGCAGAGCGAGCCGCATACACCGAGCCCCATTGACGGCACGACGGCTAAGTGAACTACACCCCGGATCCTCTAATTATTCAGCTAAGGGCATCCCATTCCACCCTCATGGTTGCACTGTTTTCCCGGGCGGTCATCCATAGAACAGGTCCTTACGGAGAGGCACTAGAGAAACCGCTCGAGCCCCCTTGATGACCACAAGTACAACATCATAATAAGAGAAGGGAAAAACAGCGTATCATAGATATTCTCATCATGTTCATTGATTAGAGTTAAGCAATAGCATAAAGCTAAACAGTAATAATCCAACCCAGATAGGTAAACAAGGACATGGATAACAAAAGCTAGTCAATCCTTAGGCATAAATGTGTAAAGCGGGAGGTGAATTAAATAATGAATAGGACATAGATAGGTCAAGGGACACTTGCCTCCACCAACCGACTGCTGCTCAGGGGCTTCTCCTGCGAGTTCCTCGGGCTCTTCGACCGGATCGTTCTCTAAGCGGGTGCAAACATACATACATCCATTCATTGAAATTAGGAAACCAACAGTACACCATACAAGAGAACAAGTAAAGCAAATATGCACAGAATACCACATACGATGATGAATTTACCTTGGTTAGAAAGAAACGAGGGAAAGTCTCGCAAGGGTTGAGGCTTATGCTCGAGGGACACTACGGGTAAACGAAAGACTAGACGTCACGTGCTCTAGTTTTAATCAGTTCTAACAAAAGAATTAGCTACATGCACTAATGTAAACGCGATCACTTTTAGTAGATTAACATAGAATAAGATAGACGATTGAATATACAAATTAACTATCGTAACCAATTTCCAAATTGAGACTCCTAACTTATTAATATAAACGACGTGATTAGCGCATATAGGAGACGGGGGGGGTAGACGAGGGGTTAGGGGGTAGATGGGGCACGACGGGTCGCGCCAAGGCACACGCACTAATCGAGCACGCGCGCGAGGCCGCACGCACGCGCCACGGACTAGCCGTGCACACGTCGGGGCCGAGCGCTAGCCGAGCTCAAAGTCGCGCGCCATAGGCACGCTGGGCCAAGCTCGAGGCCACGCAGGGGCCGACACGACGCGAGCAAGGCACGGCGGGGCGAGCGGGCAAGCACGCCGGGGCAAGCGAGCACGAGCGAGCGAGGACGCGGCCGGACGAGGCCGAGCGCGGGGACGGGCGGCCGAGCCGGGGCACGGGGGCGGTTGAACCGGGGGGGCGTCGAGCTCGCCGGGAGGCGGGCGCGCGTGGGCGGCTCGCCGGAGCGGGCGCGAGGGCGGGGCCGAGCGGGGCCGGACGAGGGCGGCGAGGCGGAGGGCGGCGAGGCAGGGCCGACGCGGGCGCGGGGCTCGCCGGGGGCGAGGCAGCCGAGGGCGGCCAAGCCGGGGGGCGGGGCCGAGGGGCGCGGCCGAGCGCAGGACGGGGCAGGGGCTCGCCGGAGCGGCCGGGCGCGGGCTCGCCGGAGGGCGGCCGGGGCGGCGAAGGGCCGGGGTCGGGGACGGGCCGGGCGGCTCGCCGGAGGGCGGCCGGGGCGGCGAAGCGGGGCGCGTCGGGGCGAGGCGAGGGCGGGCTCGCCGGAGCGGCCGAGCCGAGCGGCCGGGGGCATGGCCGAGCGGGCGAGGTCGGGGCGCGGGCGGCCGGGGTCGCCGGGGCCGGGGCGGACGAGGGCGAGGGCGGCCGGGGGTGGGAGGCCGCGGGCAACCGGGGGAGAGGCGGCGCGGGCGGGGCCGAGCCGGGGGAGGCCGGACGCGGGCTCGCCGGGGGCCGAGGCAGCTCGCCGGGACCGGACGGGGTCGGGGCGGGGGCGGCTCGCCGAGGCGGGGGCGGGCGCGGCGGCGCCGGCCGAGGACGGCGCGGGGGCGGCCGGGGGAGGCCGGACGGGCGAGGGAGGAGGAGGGAGAAGGGGGAAGGAGAGGGGAGGAGGGGGGGCCTCACCGGAGGGGGGCGGCGCGGCGGCGGCGCCGGGGAGGGGAGAGGCGGCGGCGGCGCTAGGGTTAGGGTTGGGGTGAGAGAGAGAGAGAGAGAGATGACGGGCGGGGCCCGCGGGGGGGGGGATTTTTGGGAAAAAAGAAAAGGGTGGGGGGCGGCTGGGCCGGATGGGCCCAAAGTGGGGGAAGGGGGGGCGCGCGGCTGGGCCGGCCGGGGGGCCCACGCGGGAGGGGAGGGGGGAGGCGCGGCTGGGCCGCCAGCTGGGCCGGCGCGCAAAGGGGGGGGGGCGGCTGGGCCGAAATGGGAAAGGGAGGGAGGGAGAGAAAAAGAAAGAGTTTTCTTTTTCTAAAATCTAATTTTCTCGGGGTGAATGCTTTTACATTTTAAACAACCAAAAGTATGCATGGTTCGGCATGGTGCATCACACGAAATAATGTGTTTTAAGGTTTTGCTTTACACGAGGTCTAAAGCCAAAACCCGCTACGACTTTGGAAAAGATCAAGGCTTAGCGAGAAGAAAAGGGAAAAGGAAAGAGTGACGCCTGAATTTGGTGAGAGAAAAGAAGAAAAAAATCTACCCCCAAATTCAGGGCGTTACAAACCTATCCCCCTTAAAAGAATCTCGCCCTCGAGATTCAGGGTTGGCTAGCAAAGAGCTCAGGGTACTTGGCCATCAGATCATCTTCACGCTCCCAGGTTGCTTCTTCCTCTGAGTGATGATCCCATTTGACCTTGCACATTCTGATGGTCTTCCTTCGGGTGACTCTGTCTGCAACCTCAAGGATTTGCACTGGCTTCTCAACGTAGGTCAAGTCCTCCTGGACTTCAAGACCTTCCACTGGCAACTGCTCTTCTGGCACACGCAAGCACTTCTTCAACTGAGACACATGAAAGACATCATGCACAGCAGACAAATTCTCTGGCAAACTGAGCTGATAGGCCACTTCTCCACGTCTTGCAAGAATCTGATACGGACCAATGTAGTGGGGTGCTAGCTTGCCTTTCACTCCGAATCTTCTTACTCCTCTGATCGGTGACACTTTCAGATAGACAAAGTCTCCGACCTCGAAACTCAGCTCTCTTCTTCTTGTGTCTGCATAGCTTCGCTGCCTCGATTGCGCTATCTTCAGATTCTCTCGGACCATCTTGATGTTCTCTTCGGCTTCAAGCAAAATGTCTGGCCCAAACACTTGCTTTTCTCCAGGCTGATCCCATTGCAACGGAGTTCTGCAACTCCTTCCATAGAGCGCCTGAAATGGTGACATCTTCAAACTGGCCTGGTAACTGTTGTTATAGGAAAACTCTGCATAAGGCAATCTCTTATCCCATCCGGACTGATCTTGCAACGCACAGGCTCTCAACATGTCTTCAAGAATTTGATTGGTCCTTTCGGTCTGGCCATCTGTCTGCGGATGATAAGCTGAACTGAAATTCAGATGCGTGCCCAAAGCTTCATGCAACTGCTGCCAGAAATGAGAGGTGAACTGCGTTCCTCTGTCTGACACTATCTTCTTTGACACACCATGAAGACAAACGATCCGAGACATATACAATTCTGCCAATACTGCACTGCTGTAGTTGGTCTTGACAGGTATGAAGTGGGCTGACTTAGTCAAGCGGTCCACTACTACCCAAATGGAATCGTAGCCGGCTCGAGTGCGAGGCAATCCGACTATGAAATCCATACCAATTTCATCCCATTTCCACTGAGGGATCTGCAACGGCTGCAACAATCCAGCAGGTCTCTGGTGCTCTGCCTTAATTCTTCGGCAACTATCGCACATAGCCACATGCTCTGCGATTTCCCTCTTCATTCCGTACCACCAGAATTTCTTCTTCAGATCCTGATACATCTTCTCACTGCCAGGGTGAATCGAATAGACTGTCTCATGAGCTTCTTTAAGGATCAATTCCCGAATGGATCGGACATTGGGAACACACAAGCGGTCTTTGAACCATATCACACCTTCTGCATCTTCTCGAAAATCTTTGCCTCTGCCATCTAGGATCAGTCGCCGAATCTCACTGATTTTCTCATCATTCTTCTGCGCTTCTTTGATTTCGCGCTCTAAGGTAGGTTCCAACTCAACTGTGACTCCTCGCGAATTGTTCAGAAATCCGAGACTCAACTTATCAAACTCCTTGGCCAACTCATAAGGCATCGGTCGAGCGACCATCAGATTGACTTGACTCTTTCTGCTCAAAGCATCTGCCACTACGTTTGCTTTGCCTGGATAGTAATGAATCTCCAACTCATAATCTTTGATCAACTCTAACCATCTTCGTTGCCTCATGTTCAACTCTGACTGAGTGAATATGTACTTCAGACTCTTGTGATCTGTGTAAACATCGCATTTATGTCCATACAGGTAGTGCCTCCATGTCTTCAGTGCATGAACCACTGCTGCCAACTCTAGTTCATGGATTGGGTAATTCTTCTCATGAACCTTCAACTGTCGGGACGAGTAAGCCACAACTCTTCCCTCTTGCATCAATACGCATCCCAAACCTGTGTAACAAGCATCACAATACACCGAGAAGGGCTTGTGCACATCAGGCAAGACTAGGACAGGCGCTGTAGTCAACTTCTCTTTCAGCGCTTCAAAGGCCTCTTGACATTTCTGGGTCCACTTGAACTCAACTTTGTTGCCTAGCAACGCTGTCATTGGTTTCGCAATCTTCGAAAACCCTTCAATGAATCGCCGGTAATATCCGGCCATTCCAATGAAGCTCTTGATTCCTCTAGCATCTGTTGGCGCTTTCCAGTTCAAAATGTCTGCCACTTTCTTCGGATCCACAGCCAATCCTTCTTTGTTGATTATGTGACCCAAGAACAGGACTTCACTGATCCAGAACTCACACTTGCTCAACTTTGCATACAACTAGTGCTCTCGCAATCTTTGCAATACCATCCTCAAATGATCTGCATGCTCTTCTTCGCTTTGAGAATAAACCAGAATGTCATCAATGAATACCACCACAAACTTATCAAGGTAATCCATGAATACACTGTTCATCAAGTTCATGAAGAATGCTGGCGCATTGGTCAAACCAAAAGACATCACAGTGAACTCATACAAACCATACTTGGAAATGAATGCCGTCTTCGGAATGTCCGAAGGTCGGATCCTGAGCTGGTGATAACCTGACCTCAGATCAATCTTGGAGAACACACTGGCTCCTCTCAACTGGTCGAACAGATCTTCGATTCTGGGCAAGGGATACTTGTTCTTGATCGTGACCTCATTCAAAGCTCGGTAATCGATGCACATCCTCTTGGTGCCATCTTTCTTCTCCACAAATAGGACAGGGGCGGCCCAAGGCGAGGTGCTTGGCCGGATGTAACCTTTCTCTGACAGCTCATCAATCTGCTCCTTAAGCTCAACCAACTCTGGTCCAGATATTCTGTAAGCTCTCTTGAAGATAGGGGCGGTTCCAGGAAGAAGCTCTATGGCAAACTCAACTTTCCGCTCTGGTGGCATACCCGGTAAGTCCTTTGGAAACACATCTGGGAACTCAGACACAACCTTGATACTCTCGATCGGGTCTGCTTCACTGCTATCAACAGCCATCTGATAACAACTTCCTTTCTTTGGCTCAGGCGGGACTAACTCAGTCACCACTTCCTCTCCTAGTGGGGACACCAACTTGATTGTCCTTATATCACAACTGATAACTGCCTGATACTTATCTAGCCAATTCATCCCTAGGATGACATCTATTCCCTGAGTACCCATTACTATAAGGTTGGCGGGAAACGCTATCCCCCTTATTTTCACACTTATATTCAAACAAATGCTATCGGCTCGAATTCTACCACCGGTTGAGTCAATTTGAATGGGGGTTGACATGGTAGTAATTGGAAGATTATGTGCTTCTACCCATGATGCAGTAATGAAAGAATGTGTTGCTCCGGTATCAAATAACACTTCTGCAATATGGGAGTCGACTGGGAACATACCTACTATCATGCCGGGGGTCTCCTGAACTGCTTCAGCCTCCAAGTGGTTCAGCCTTCCATGATTATAGCGCGGCTGAGGGTGATTGCCTGCTCCAGGCTGAGACACATTCTGCTTTGCTGGGGCACTGGGGCCTGACTGCTGCTGGGCTGCCTTCTTCGGACATTGCATCACCCAGTGGCCTTGCTCCCCACAGTGGAAACATGCTCTGTTTCCAACCTGAGCTGGTGCTGCCTGACTGTTCTGCTGGCTTGCTGGGGCAGGAAGATGAGGTGCCTGCTGATTCTGCCTTTGAAACTGACCTCCTGACTGATTGCTCTGACGGTTCTGATACTGATGCTGAGGATACTGCCTTTGGAACTGCTGATGCTGCTGAGGTGGACGCTGGTTCTGCCTGAACTGCTGAGGTTGATTGCCTGAGAAACGAGGACGATTGCTGCTTCCAGGCTGGGGTCCACTGATCTTGCGCTTACGATCTTCCATCTCCTTCCGCTTTCTCTCTGTCATGATTGCTCTGTCAATCAGGTGCTGGAATGTCGGGAAGGTGTGATTCATCAGTTGGTACTGCAGAGGGTCAACCAAGCCTCTCAGGAAACGGTACTGCCGCTTGGCGTCGGTGTTGACATCTTCAGGAGCATAGCGAGACAACTGCAGAAACCTGTCTCGGTACTCACTGACAGACAATGGCCCTTGCTTGAGAGCCAGGAACTCCTCCTTCTTCACTGTCATCAGACCTGCAGGAACATGGTACTGACGAAAGCTACCTCTGAACTCTTCCCAGGTGATGGCGTCAGGGTGGGCATGGGTGGCGAAGTAAGACTCCCACCATGATTGGGCTGCTCCTCTCAACAGACGGGGACCATACAGAACTTTCTCCCTGTCATCGCACTGAGCGGTATGCAACTCCCGCTCCACAGTGCGCAGCCAATCTTCAGCATCCATGGGGTCAGAAGAATGAGCGAACGTTGGTGGATGACCTCTCATGAATTCAGCACGCTTGTCTCTGGGCATCTGAGGCATCTGAGGTTGAGGTGGGGCCTGATGCTGTTGCTGCTGCTGCTGCTGAATGGCGGCCAAAGTCTGACCGATGGCTTGAACTGCCTGAGTTTGCATCAGAAACATCTGCTCGATGGACATCGGGGGCGGGGGCGGCAGGTGCTGCTGCTGGGGCACCTCATCCTGTTGAGCGGCTCGCTCCTGCTGAGCACGCCTTCCTCCTCTGCGCCTGTTCTCTGACATCTGCAGAATGCAACCACACATCAGAACTGATCTGGCAAATCTTGCAGCATAAGGAAAGAGAATAGAATTCTTCAACAGCACTGAACAGATGAGCATCTTCACTGATCTCCAACACAGACCACACAGCTTCTCAGATAAAGAGGAAAGTGGAATAAAAGGTTTCCCAACTATATAACTAATTCCATTAACATAATAGGTAAACCAAAATGCGGGGGATACCCACACTCTGGTGAAAGTCATTACAAAGATCCAAACCAAACATAGTTCATCATGACAAACATAAATGCACAGGATATAGCAAACTACCCTGTCTAACTAAGACCGAGACTAACGCTAAGACTGAAGCTTCTATGTATATATTTCGTATTAATTACAAGATCTAACTCTGACGATCTATGGTTCTAGAGTTATCTTGGTCTTGCAGTCGGGATTGCCATAAGACTGGTGTCCACGCTGAGGTGAGCGGTACGGGTGCTGAGTCCCAACGGGAGCGGGGGAACCACCATCCAGGTGACGACGTTCCGCGCGCTCAGCCCGCAGCAGGGCGATCTCAGCACGAGCCCTACTCAGCTCGTCTAATGCATGGTCCAGCTCCGTGTTTAGCACGGCGGCTAGGTTGACTGTGCTGCTCAACCTAGGATTGCCCTCACCGACAGGTGAGACAATCACGCCTTCTGTGCTGCCAGATGGACGGCGGGGGTAATACTTCAGGTCAAGACCGTCAGCTGCCCCACCGAAAACCGAGCAGTAGTGCGAAAGCGCACGCCGTGCAGCATCTTGCATGGCTGCCTCAGCTGAGTCCCGCTCAGAGATAGAATAGTGCTCTGAACAGGCTTCTGCACCCTGGAGACTGTTCTCCGGGCAGCGCACCAAGCAAGTCGCCTCCCAGCGGTCCGGGTAGACCCCGCGACTATGCCGGTAGACCACACAGCGATACTCGACAGACCAAGTATGCCGGTTAAATGCCCGACGTAGCAGGGTGTCGAGCGCATCGTGGAAGTGACACCCGCGAGCAGCGTCGCGAGTGATGGGTCGAGCAACCCATCCTTCCGGCTCAGGGTTAGCAGAGAAGTCGGTGTCGTGGCTCGAGCTGTCGTCGCCACCTCCGTCGTCTGGGTCTCCTCCAGCAGCTACTCCAGAAGCTGGGACGCCCAGTGGTGGTGCAGGGGGCGCCTCCAGGGGAAGCACAGGGGAGCAGCTCCTCACAGACTCTATCTCCTGGTGGAGCGAGAAGGAAGAGCTCTGCTGCTCCTGTCGTCGACGTTCCTGCTCCTCACGCAGGCGGTGGTGTAGTCTCTCCAAGTGGCTGGACTGTCCGGCCACGGGACGGCGAAGCGGACGCTCAGCAAGGCGGGAGGGTAAGAAGGGGATGACAGACTTTCGTGCAGTGTGTCTAAGTCAAGCCATCTACAAAAGACATCGTAAGCAAAAGGGTGAGAACAGAATTAATATGACCAGCAAATAATGAATCATAAGTAAATGAAGGATTAGAATAAAACATGATTTTCAGCAAGGTATTATATATAGTAGAACATAGGTTTGGTCGGTATGACCAACATTTGAAGGGATATCAAAGTCAAGGCAGAGACAGAGGTCTATAGTCCTTAGAACGACCATTCTACTCTAGGTTAGCGGTCCTACAGTCAGCACGGCTTTGATACCACTTATGTCACACCCGGTTTTAGAAGGCAAACCGAATGCGAACCATGTACGTGCCAGGATCAGTTATTCACGTACACAGCAGTTACATAATATGGACATCATCACACAGTGCTCAAAATAGTATTAATAAGGGAAATAGTCGATTACATCATACGTCTGAGACGTCCATATAGTCCTTACAGTAAATCAAAGTGCGGAAAAGAAACATAGATAACCGCGGCCTTCACAGGCAGCCGACTGGGGGTTGCCGCTAACCCACACCTAGAACTCGTCGTAATCTTGGAACTCCTGGAAGTCTCCTTCCACAACTTCATCTTCGCCTGAGCAGTGGTTGCAATGCTGACAACCTGGGGATGGGGGGGTTTGGTGTGTAGAGCAAGGGTGAGTACACATCAACATACTTAGCAAGTATCCTGTTTGGCTGTAGTGGACTAGCTTTATGTGGGGATAAGTCAAGCAGTTGCTTTTAGTTGGTCAGATTATTATTTACTAATAGAAAGCCAAGTTTTAGCATTAACCCAAGTTATTAACCCAAACGTACTCCTTTCCAAACGGAAAGAGTACCACTTACCAGCACCATAGTCATAACCAGAACCATCAATCTCATAACCACCTGTACCAAAGTATCTCTGATCAAGTACCACTAATCACTGGAGCTCCCTTGGCCGCTCATAACCGCGAGCACGGCTGATATATCAGTTTTCAAACACTCTGCAGAGGTTGTGCACTTTACCCACAAGCCGTGATTCCCATTCTGCCCGGAGATCATGACTCTCCATTGATCACTACCAAGGTGACCCAGCAGGGCATCACTACGTAGCCTTTACAAAGATTCCCCGGGGCTGTAGCCACCCGTTAGGTTTCCTAAATGCACCACACTCCTCCCCAAGGGGCGAACCCAAACTTGGCAGAGCGAGCCGCATACACCGAGCCCCATTGACGGCACTACGGCTAAGTGAACTACACCCCGGATCCTCTAATTATTCAGCTAAGGGCATCCCATTCCACCCTCATGGTTGCACTGTTTTCCCGGGCGGTCATCCATAGAACAGGTCCTTACGGAGAGGCACTCGAGAAACCGCTCGAGCCCCCTTGATGACCACAAGTACAACATCATAATAAGAGAAGGGAAAAACAGCGTATCATAGATATTCTCATCATGTTCATTGATTAGAGTTAAGCAATAGCATAAAGCTAAACAGTAATAATCCAACCCAGATAGGTAAACAAGGACATGGATAACAAAAGCTAGTCAATCCTTAGGCATAAATGTGTAAAGCGGGAGGTGAATTAAATAATGAATAGGACATAGATAGGTCAAGGGACACTTGCCTCCACCAACCGACTGCTGCTCAGGGGCTTCTCCTGCGAGTTCCTCGGGCTCTTCGACCGGATCGTTCTCTAAGCGGGTGCAAACATACATACATCCATTCATTGAAATTAGGAAACCAACAGTACACCATACAAGAGAACAAGTAAAGCAAATATGCACAGAATACCACATACGATGATGAATTTACCTTGGTTAGAAAGAAACGAGGGAAAGTCTCGCAAGGGTTGAGGCTTATGCTCGAGGGACACTACGGGTAAACGAAAGACTAGACGTCACGTGCTCTAGTTTTAATCAGTTCTAACAAAAGAATTAGCTACATGCACTAATGTAAACGCGATCACTTTTAGTAGATTAACATAGAATAAGATAGACGATTGAATATACAAATTAACTATCGTAACCAATTTCCAAATTGAGACTCCTACCTTATTAATATAAACGACGTGATTAGCGCATATAGGAGACGGGGGGGTAGACGAGGGGTTAGGGGGTAGATGGGGCACGACGGGTCGCGCCAAGGCACACGCACTAATCGAGCACGCGCGCGAGGCCGCACGCACGCGCCACGGACTAGCCGTGCACACGTCGGGGCCGAGCGCTAGCCGAGCTCAAAGTCGCGCGCCATAGGCACGCTGGGCCAAGCTCGAGGCCACGCAGGGGCCGACACGACGCGAGCAAGGCATGGCGGGGCGAGCGGGCAAGCACGCCGGGGCAAGCGAGCACGAGCGAGCGAGGACGCGGCCGGACGAGGCCGAGCGCGGGGACGGGCGGCCGAGCCGGGGCACGGGGGCGGTTGAACCGGGGGGGGGGGGCGCCGAGCTCGCCGGGAGGCGGGCGCGCGAGGGCGGGGCCGAGCGGGGCCGGACGAGGGCGGCGAGGCGGGGCCGACGCGGGCGCGGGGCTCGCCGGGGGCGAGGCAGCCGAGGGCGGCCAAGCCGGGGGGCGGGGCCGAGGGGCGCGGCCGAGCGCGGGACGGGGCGGGGGCTCGCCGGAGCGGCCGGGCGCGGGCTCGCCGGAGGGCGGCCGGGGCGGCGAAGGGCCGGGGTCGGGGACGGGCCGGGCGGCTCGCCGGAGGGCGGCCGGGGCGGCGAAGCGGGGCGCGTCGGGGCGAGGCGAGGGCGGGCTCGCTGGAGCGGCCGAGCCGAGCGGCCGGGGGCGTGGCCGAGCGGGCGAGGTCGGGGCGCGGGCGGTCGGGGTCGCCGGGGCCGGGGCGGACGAGGGCGAGGGCGGCCGGGGGCGGGAGGCCGCGGGCAACCGGGGGAGAGGCGGCGCGGGCGGGGCCGAGCCGGGGGAGGCCGGACGCGGGCTCGCCGGGGGCCGAGGCAGCTCGTCGGGGCCGGACGGGGTCGGGGCGGGGGCGGCTCGCCGAGGCGGGGGCGGGCGCGGCGGCGCCGGCCGAGGACGGCGCGGGGGCGGCCGGGGGAGGCCGGACGGGCGAGGGAGGAGGAGGGAGAAGGGGGAAGGAGAGGGGAGGAGGGGGCCTCACCGGAGGGGGGCGGCGCGGCGGCGGCGCCGGGGAGGGGAGAGGCGGCGGCGGCGCTAGGGTTAGGGTTGGGGTGAGAGAGAGAGAGAGAGATGACGGGCGGGGCCCGCGGGGGGGGGATTTTTGGGAAAAAAGAAAAGGGTGGGGGGGGCGGCTGGGCCGGATGGGCCCAAAGTGGGGGAAGGGGGGGGGCGCGCAGCTGGGCCGGCCGGGGGGCCCACGCGGGAGGGGAGGGGGGAGGCGCGGCTGGGCCGCCAGCTGGGCCGGCGCGCAAAGGGGGGCGGCTGGGCCGAAATGGGAAAGGGAGGGAGGGAGAGTTCTAAAATCTAATTTTCTCGGGGTGAATGCTTTTACATTTTAAACAACCAAAAGTATGCATGGTTCGGCATGGTGCATCACACGAAATAAAGTGTTTTAAGGTTTTGCTTTACACGAGGTCTAAAGCCAAAACCCGCTGCGACTTTGGAAAAGATCAAGGCTTAGCGAGAAGAAAAGGGAAAAGGAAAGAGTAACGCCTGAATTTGGTGAGAGAAAAGAAGAAAAAAATCTACCCCCAAATTCAGGGCGTTACATCAACTCCTCTCAAGTGATCCAAAGATCAACTTGAATACCACAGTGTTATGCTTTTCTTTTCTTATCGCGTTTGCGAGGAATCTCCACAACTTGGAGTCTCTCACCCTTACACTTGAAGTTCACAAAGAAGCACGGAGTAAGGGAGAGAAGCAACACACACAAATCCACAGCAAAATGCGCACACACACGGCCAAGAATCGAGCTCAAAAGACTATCTCAAAGTTCTCACTAGAACGGAGCTCGAATCACTAAGAATGACAAACGAATGCGCAAAGATTGAGTGTGGATGATCAAGAATGCTCTAAGGTTGCTTGGGTGTATCCTCCATGCGCCTAGGGGTCCCTTTTATAGCCCCAAGGCAGCTAGGAGCCGTTGAGAGCAAATCTGGAAGGCCATTCTTGCCTTCTGTCGTCGGGTGCACCGGACAGTCCGGTGCACACCGGACACTGTCCGGTGCCCGATTTCTTTCCTTAAACAGCGCAGCCGACCGTTGCAGATCTGGGAGCCGTTGGCGCACCGGACATGTCCGGTGCACACCGGACAGTCCGGTGAATTTTAGTCGTACGCCGTCGGCGAATTCCCGAGAGCGGCTACTTCGCGCCGAGTCAGCCTGGCGCACCGGACACTGTCCGGTGCACCACAGGACAGTCCGGTGTGCCAGACTGGGCTGAGTCTTGGCTGTACACAGCCAAGCTTTTTCCATCTCTTTTCTTTTCTTCTTCTCTCTGTTTCTAACACTTAGACAAGTATATTAGTACACAAAACCAATGTACTAAGGCTTAGAAACATACCTTTACTTGTGATTTGCACTTTGTTCATCCATGGGCATAGATCCACATTTAAGCACTTGTGTTTGCACTCAATCACCAAAATACTTAGAAATGGCCCAAGGGCACATTTCCCTTTCAATCTCCCCCTTTTTGGTGATTTATGCCAACACAACATAAAGCAACTAGAACAAGTGCAATATCACTTCAAATAAAACTCAAATTTATTTTGATTCATTTTTGGCATATATGGATCATCCTTTGCCACCACTTGGTTCGTTTTTGCAAATCAAGCTCGAATCTCTATCTCTAAGTCAAACACACATGTTGAAGCATAAAGAGAGTCATTCCAAAAGAGATTGATCAAAGATTTCAAAAAACTCCCCCTTTTTCCCATAATCACTACTTCTCCCCACAAGAAGCCAACTTTTGACAAAAGAGACAATAAAAGAGTTTTGACAAACCAAAAGCTCTACTCTACTATTTTCAAAATCTTTCAAGTGCTCCCCCTTTTTCCCATAATCACTACTTCTCCCCACAAGAAGCCAACTTTTGACAAAAGAGACAATAAAAGAGTTTTGACAAACCAAAAGCTCTACTCTACTATTTTCAAAATCTCTCAAGTGGTAGCTGATCCATTAATTGCTTTGGCCTTTATTTTCTCCCCCTTTGGCATCTAGCACCAAAACGGGATCAATCTTGGCCCAATAACCCCATTGCCTCACCAAAATCTTCAATTAAGAGCAAATGGCAATAAGAGTTCATGTGATGAACTTGGAATAAGTTACTCTCTCATCGGAGTGCAGTGGAAGTCTTTCATGGTCCAAGTCCACCTTTTCCCTTTCAATTCTCCTTCGAGACTAAAACAAACTCAACCACATAGTTAGTCTCAAAGGGTCAAGTTGTAACACATCTCCCCCTAAACATGTGCATCACTTTGCAACAGACTTGTGAGGTCCAGGGAGTGTTTGTACAACTTGAGCACCACAGTAAGCAACAAAATGCAAAATGAACATGATCAAAGGCATAAACACATGTATGCTACAATTTAATCCAAGTTCCGCGAATCTAAGACATTTAGCTCACTACGCAGCCTGCAAAAGGTCTTCTCATCTAGAGGCTTGGTAAAGATATCGGCTAGCTGGTTCTCGGTGCTAACATGAAACACTTCGATATCTCCCTTTTGCTGGTGATCTCTCAGAAAGTGATGCCGGATGTCTATGTGCTTTGTGCGGCTGTGCTCAACAGGATTTTCCGCCATGCGGATAGCACTCTCATTATCACATAGGAGTGGGACTTTGCTCAGATTGTAGCCAAAGTCCCTGAGGGTTTGCCTCATCCAAAGTAGTTGCGCGCAACACTGTCCTGCGGCAACATACTCGGCCTCAGCGGTGGATAGGGCAACGGAAGTTTGTTTCTTAGAGTTCCATGACACCAGGGACCTTCCTAAGAATTGGCACGTCCCCGATGTACTCTTCCTATCGACCTTACATCCAGCATAGTCGGAGTCTGAATATCCAATCAAGTCAAAGGTAGACCCCTTTGGATACCAGAGCCCGAAGCAAGGCGTAGCAACTAAATATCTAAGGATTCGCTTCACTGCCACTAAGTGACACTCCTTAGGATCGGATTGAAATCTAGCACACATGCATACGCTAAGCATAATATCCGGTCTACTAGCACACAAGTAAAGCAATGACCCTATCATTGACCGGTATGCTTTTTGATCAACGGACTTACCTCCTTTGTTGAGGTCGGTGTGTCCGTCGGTTCCCATCGGAGTCTTTGCGGGCTTGGCATCCTTCATCCCAAACCGCTTCAGCAGATCTTGCGTGTACTTCGTTTGAGAGATGAAGGTGTCGTCCTTGAGTTGCTTCACTTGGAACCCAAGGAAATAGTTCAACTCGCCCATCATTGACATCTCGAATTTCTGCGTCATCACCCTGCTAAACTCTTCACAAGACTTTTTATTAGTAGAACCAAATATTATGTCATCGACATAAATTTGGCATACAAACAAATCACCATCACATGTCTTAGTGAAAAGAGTTGGATCGGCTTTCCCAACCTTGAAAGCATTAGCAATTAAGAAATCTCTAAGGCATTCATACCATGCTCTTGGGGCTTGCTTAAGTCCATAGAGCGCCTTAGAGAGCTTACACACGTGGTCGGGGTACCGTTCATCCTCGAAGCCAGGGGGTTGCTCCACGTACACCTCCTCCTTGATTGGCCCGTTGAGGAAAGCGCTCTTCACATCCATTTGGAACAGCCTGAAAGAATGGTGAGCGGCATATGCTAGCAAGATACGAATTGATTCTAGCCTAGCCACAGGAGCAAAAGTCTCCTCAAAATACAAACCTGCGACTTGGGCATAACCTTTTGCCACAAGTCGAGCCTTGTTCCTCGTCACCACTCCGTGCTCGTCTTGTTTGTTGCGGAACACCCACTTGGTTCCCACAACATTTTGCTTAGGACGAGGCACCAGCGTCCAAACTTCATTCCTTTTGAAGTTGTTGAGCTCCTCTTGCATGGCCAACACCCAGTCCGGATCTAGCAAGGCCTCTTCTACCCTGAAAGGCTCAATAGAAGAGACAAAAGAGTAATGTTCACAAAAATTAACTAACCGAGACCGAGTAGTTACTCCCTTGCTAATGTCACCCAGAATTTGGTCGACGGGATGATCCCTTTGAATCATCGCTCGAACTTGGGTTGGAGGTGCCGGTTCCGCTTCTTCCTCCATCACATGATCATCTTGTGCTCCCCCTTGATCACACGCCTCCTGTTGATGAACCTGTTCATCGTCTTGAGTTGGGGGATGCACCATAGTTGAGGACGAAGGTTGATCTCGTTCAACTTGTTCCTGTGGCCGAACTTCTCCAATCGCCATGGTTCGTATAGCGGCCGTCGGAACATCTTCTTCATCTACATCATCACAATCAACAACTTGCTCTCTTGGAGAGCCATTAGTCTCATCAAATACAACGTCGCTAGAGACTTCAACCAAACCCGATGATTTGTTGAAGACTCTATACGCCTTTGTATTTGAGTCATAACCTAACAAAAACCCTTCTACAGCTTTGGGAGCAAATTTAGAATTTCTACCTTTCTTCACTAGAATGTAGCACTTGCTCCCAAATACACGAAAGTAAGATACATTGGGTTTGTTACCGGTTAGTAGCTCATACGACGTCTTCTTGAGGAGGCGATGAAGGTAGACCCTGTTGATGGCGTGGCAAGCCGTGTTCACGGCTTCCGTCCAAAAGCACTCGGGGGTCTTGAACTCTCCTAGCATCGTCCTCGCCATATCGATGAGCGTCCTGTTCTTCCTCTCTACCACACCATTTTGCTGTGGTGTGTAGGGAGCGGAGAACTCGTGCTTGATCCCTTCCTCCTCAAGGAACTCCTCCACTTGAAGGTTCTTGAACTCGGACCCGTTGTCGCTCCTTATCTTCTTTACTTTGAGCTCAAACTCGTTTTGAGCTCTCCTTAGGAAGCGCTTGAGGGTTCCTTGGGTCTCAGACTTATCCTGCAAAAAGAATACCCAAGTGAAGCGGGAAAAGTCATCAACAATAACTAAACCATACTTACTTCCTCCTATGCTCAGATAGGCGACGGGTCCGAAGAGGTCCATATGCAGCAGCTCCAGAGGTCTTGAGGTGGTCATCACATTCTTGCTGTGATGTGCTCCTCCCACTTGTTTACCTGCTTGACAAGCTGCACAAGGTCTATCTTTTTCGAATTGCACGTTAGTCAAACCTATCACGTGTTCTCCCTTAAGAAGCTTGTGAAGGTTCTTCATCCCCACATGTGCTAGGCGGCGATGCCACAGCCAGCCCATGCTAGTCTTAGCTATTAAGCATGCATCTAGACCGGCCTCTTCTTTTGCAAAATCAACTAAGTAGAGTTTGCCGTCTAATACACCCTTAAAAGCTAGTGAACCATCACTCCTTCTAAAGACAGACACATCTACATTTGTAAATAGACAGTTATATCCCATATTGCATAATTGACTAACCGATAGCAAATTATATCCAAGAGACTCAACTAAAAACACATTAGAAATTGAGTGCTCATTTGAGATTGCAATTTTACCTAACCCTTTTACCTTGCCTTGATTCCCATCACCGAATATAATTGAATCTTGGGAATCCTTATTCTTGACGTAGGAGGTGAACATCATCTTCTCCCCCGTCATATGGTTTGTGCATCCGCTGTCGATAATCTAGCTTGAACCCCCGGATGCATAAACCTGCAAGGCAAATTTAGGCTTGGGTTTTAGGTACCCAACTCATGTTGGGTCCTACAAGGTTAGCACAAATATCCTTAGGGACCCAAATGCAAGTTTTGTCTTCCTTGCATTTTGCCCCTAACTTCCTAGCAACTACTTTCCTATCCTTTCTATAAATAGCAAAGGAAGCATTTAAAGCACAATAAATTGTAGAAGGTTCATTCACTACTTTCCTAGGAGCATGAATAACATTCTTTCTAGGCATATGATGAATAGCATTTTTCCTAGACATATTTCTACCATGCATATAGGAAGAACTAGAAGCAAACATGTGATGAGAATCAAAATCATCATAAGCATTGTAACTTCTATAAGCATTTCTAGTTTGTCTCTTTTCATGGTACATAAACGCATGATTCTTTTGCACACTACTAGCCATAGGGGCCTTCCCTTTCTCCTTGGCGGGAATGGGAGCCTTATGGCTTGTTAAGTTCTTGGCTTCTCTCTTGAAGCCAAGTCCATCCTTAATTGAGGGGTGTCTACCAATTGTGTAGGCATCCCTTGCAAATTTTAGTTTATCGAAATCATTCTTGCTAGTCTTAAGTTGAGCATTAAGACTAGCCAATTCATCATTAAGCTTGGAAATTGAAACTAGGTGTTCACTACAAGCATTAATATCAACATCTTTACACCTAGTGCAAATTTCAACATGTTGAACACAAGAGTTGGATTTATTTGCTTCTACTAGTTTAGCATTTAATTCATTGTTAACACCTTTTAAAGTAGAAATGGTTTCATGACAAGTAGATAGTTCAAAAGAAAGCATTTCATTTCTTTTAACTTCTAAAGCATAGGATTTTTGAGCTTCTACAAATTTATCATGCTCTTCATACAATAAATCCTCTTGTTTCTCTAAGAGTTTATCTTTCTCATTCAATGCATCAATGAGTTCATTTATCTTATCTATTTTAGATCTATCTAAGCCCTTGAATAAGCATGAATAGTCTATGTCATCATCATCACTAGACTCATCATCACTAGAGGAAGCATAAGTGGAGTCTCGAGTACTCACCTTCTTCTCTCTTGCCATCAGGCATGTGTGACGCTCGTTGGGGAAGAGAGATGACTTGTTGAAGGCGGTGGCGGCGAGTCCTTCATTGTCGGAGTCGGAGGAGGAGAAATCCGAATCCCACTCCTTTCCGATATGTGCCTCGCCCTTGGCCTTCTTGTAATGCTTCTTCTTCTCCCTTTTATTCCCTTGGTCCTGATCACTATCATTGTCGGGACAGTTAGCAATAAAATGACCAAGCTTACCGCATTTGAAGCATGAGCGCTTCCCCTTGGCTTTGGTCTTGCTTGACTGTCCCTTGCGACCCTTAAGCGCCGTCTTGAATCTTTTGATGATGAGGGCCATCTCTTTATCATTGAGTCCGGCCGCTTCAATTTGTGCCACCTTGCTAGGTAGCGCCTCCTTGCTTCTTGTGGCTTTGAGAGCAAGAGGTTGCGGCTCGTTGATTGGTCCATTCAAGGCGTCGTCCACGTACCTCGCCTCCTTGATCATCATTCGCCCGCTGACGAATTTTCCTAGGACTTCTTCGGGCGACATTTTGGTGTACCTGGGATTCTCACGAATATTATTCACCAAATGAGGATCAAGAACGGTAAAGGACCTTAGCATTAATCGGACGACGTCGTGGTCCGTCCATCGCGTGCTTCCGTAGCTCCTTATTTTGTTAATAAGGGTCTTGAGCCGGTTGTATGTTTGAGTTGGCTCCTCGCCCCTTATCATCGCGAACCGTCCAAGCTCGCCCTCCACCAACTCCGTTTTGGTAAGCAAGGTAACGTCATTTCCCTCATGAGAAATCTTGAGGGTGTCCCAGATCTGCTTGGCGTTGTCCAAGCCGCTCACCTTGTTGTACTCGTCCCTGCACAAAGAGGCTAGCAACACAGTAGTAGCTTGTGCATTTTTATGAATCTGTTCATTAATAAACATAGGGCTATCCGAGCTATCAAATTTCATTCCATTCTCTACAATCTCCCATATGCTTGGATGGAGAGAGAATAAATGACTACGCATTTTGTGACTCCAAAATCCGTAGTCCTCCCCATCAAAGTGTGGAGGTTTGCCAAGAGGAATGGAAAGCAAATGCGAATTCGAACTATGTGGAATACGAGAATAATCAAATGAAAAGTTCGAATTGACCGTCTTCCTGTAGTCGTTGTCGTCGTCCTTTTGGGAAGAAGAGGATTCGTCGCTGTCGTAGTAGACGATCTCCTTGATGCGCCTTGTCTTCTTCTTCTTCCCATCTTTGCGCTTGTGGCTTGAGCCCAAGTCGGTAGACTTGTCATTCTTCGGCTCGTTGAAGATAGACTCCTTCTCGTTGTTGTCGACCACCATCCCCTTTCCCTTAGGATCCATCTCTTCGGGCGATTAGTCCCTTCTTGAAGAGAACGGCTTTGATACCAATTGAGAGCACCTAGAGGGGGGGGGTGAATAGGTGATCCTGTGAAACTTAAAAACTTAAGCCACAAAACTTTGATTAAGTGTTAGCACAGTTAATGCCAAGTGGCTAGAGCGAAGATCTTGCACAATACGATAACCACAAAGAGTTCAACACAGAGAAGACACAGTGATTTATCCCGTGGTTCGGCCAAGTACAACACTTGCCTACTCCACGTTGTGGCGTCCCAACGGACGAGAGTTGCACTCAACTCCTCTCAAGTGATCCAAAGATCAACTTGAATACCACAGTGTTATGCTTTTCTTTTCTTATCACGTTTGCGAGGAATCTCCACAACTTGGAGTCTCTCACCCTTACACTTGAAGTTCACAAAGAAGCACGGAGTAAGGGAGAGAAGCAACACACACAAATCCACAGCAAAATGCGCACACACACGGCCAAGAATCGAGCTCAAAAGACTATCTCAAAGTTCTCACTAGAACGGAGCTCGAATCACTGAGAATGACAAACGAATGCGCAAAGATTGAGTGTGGATGATCAAGAATGCTCTAAGGTTGCTTGGGTGTATCCTCCATGCGCCTAGGGGTCCCTTTTATAGCCCCAAGGCAGCTAGGAGCCGTTGAGAGCAAATCTGGAAGGCCATTCTTGCCTTCTGTCGTCGGGTGCACCGGACAGTCCGGTGCACACCGGACACTGTCCGGTGCCCGATTTCTTTCCTTAAACAGCGCAGCCGACCGTTGCAGATCTAGGAGCCGTTGGTGCACCGGACATGTCCGGTGCACACCGGACAGTCCGGTGAATTTTAGTTGTACGCCGTCGGCGAATTCCCGAGAGCGGCTACTTCGCGCCGAGTCAGCCTGGCGCACCGGACACTGTCCGGTGCACCACCGGACAGTCCGGTGTGCCAGACTGGGCTGAGTCTTGGCTGTACACAGCCAAGTTTTTTCCATCTCTTTTCTTTTCTTCTTCTCTCTGTTTCTAACACTTAGACAAGTATATTAGTACACAAAACCAATGTACTAAGGCTTAGAAACATACCTTTACTTGTGATTTGCACTTTGTTCATCCATGGGCATAGATCCACATTTAAGCACTTGTGTTTGCACTCAATCACCAAAATACTTAGAAATGGCCCAAGGGCACATTTCCCTTTCACCTCCATAACTTCTAAGCGCCATGAGCGCAAGAAGTTTAGTAAGATCCCCTTACACTATCCTCGTACCTCTAGACATACTCCATTACTTTTCGTTCCATTAGGCAAACCGCCAACCTTTGACGGTGAAGATTATGCTAGGTGGAGTGATTTAATGAAATATCACCTAACCTCACTCCACAAAAGTATATGGAATGTTGTTGAGTTTGGAGCACAGGTACCATCCGTAGGGGATGAGGATTATGATGAGGACGAGGTGGCCCAAATCGAGCACTTCAACTCCCAAGCCACAACCATACTCCTCGCCTCTCTAAGTAGGGAGGAGTACAACAAGGTGCAAGGATTAAAGAGCGCCAAGGAAGTTTGGGACGTGCTCAAGACCGCGCACGAGGGTGATGAACTCACCAAGATCACCAAGCGGGAAACGATCGAGGGGGAGCTCGGTCGCTTCCGTCTTCGCCAAGGGGAGGAGCCACAAGACATGTACAACCGGCTTAAAACCTTGGTGAATCAAGTGTGCAACCTCGGGAGCAAGAAATGGGATGACCACGAGGTGGTTAAGGTTATTCTAAGATCACTTATTTTCCTTAACCCTACTCAAGTACAATTAATTCGTGGCAATCCTAGATATACACTAATGACTCCCGAGGAAGTAATCGGGAATTTTGTGAGCTTTGAGTTTATGATCAAAGGCTCAAGGAAGATCAACGAGCTTGACGACCCCTCCACGTCCGAAGCACAACCGGTCGCATTTAAGGCGACAGAGGAGAAGAAGGAGTCTACACCAAGTAGAACACCCATCGACGCCTCCAAGCTCGACAACGAGGAAATGGCGCTTGTCATCAAAAGCTTTCGCCAAATCCTCAAGCAAAGGAGGGGGAAAGACTACAAGCCCCGCTCCAAGAAGGTTTGCTACAAGTGTGGTAAGCCCGGTCACTTTATAGCAAAATGTCCTATTTCTAGTGACAGTGACAGGGGCGACGATAAGAAGGGGAGAAGAAAGGAAAAGAAAAAATACTACAAGAAGAAGGGTGGCGACGCCCATGTATGCCGCGAGTGGGACTCGGACGAGAGCTCCTCTGACTCCTCCTCCGACGAGGACGCCGCCAACATCGCCATCAACAAAGGCCTTCTCTTCCCCAACGTCGGCCACAAGTGCCTCATGCAAAGGATGGCAAAAAGAAGAAGGTGAAATCTAAATCCTCCACTAGATATGAGTCTTCTAGCGATGATAATGCTAGTGATGAGGAAGATAATTTGCGTACTCTTTTTGCTAACCTCAACATGCAACAAAAGGAGAAATTAAATGAATTGATTAGTGCTATCCATGAAAAGGATGATCTCTTGGACTCTCAAGAGGACTTCCTTATTAAAGAAAACAAAAGGCATGTTAAGGTTAAAAATGCTTATGCTCTAGAAGTAGAAAAGTGCGAAAAATTATCTAGTGAGCTAAGCACTTGCCATGAGACTATTGACAACCTTAGAAATGACAATGCTAAACTTATTGCTAAGGTTGATTCAAATGCTTGTAATGTCTCAATCCCCAATGATAATGTAGATTTGCTTGCTAAAATTGAAGAATTGAACATTTCTCTTGCTAGCCTTAGGATTGAGAACGAAAAATTGCTTACTAAGGCTAAAGAACTAGATGTTTGCAATGTTACAATTTCCGACCTTAGAAGTAAAAATGATATATTGCATGCTAAGGTCGTAGAATTAAAATCTTGCAAACCCACTACATCTATTGTTGAACATACTTCCATTTGTACTAGATGTAGAGACATTAATGTTGATGCTATTCATGATCACATGGCTTTAATTAAACAACAAAATGATCACATAGCTCAACTTAATGCTAAAATCAATGAGCGTGACTTAGAAAATGAAAAATTTAAATTTGCTAGAAGCATGCTCTATAGTGGGAGACGCCCTGGCATTAAGGATGGCATTGTCTTCCAAAAGGGGGACAATGTCAAACTTAATGCCCCTCCTAAGAAATTATCCAACTTTGTTAAGGGCAAGGCTCCCATGCCTCAGGATAACGAGGGTTACATTTTGTACCCTGCCGGCTATCCCAAAAGCAAAATTAGGAGAATTCACTCTAGGAAGTCTCACTCTGGCCCTAACCATGCTTTTATGTATAAGGGTGAGACATCTAGTTCTAGGCAACCAACCCGTGCTAAGTTGCCTAAAAAGAAAACTCCTAGTGCATCAAATGATCATGACATTTCTTTTAAAACTTTTGATGCATCTTATGTGTTAACTAACAAATCCGGCAAGGTAGTTACCAAATATGTTGGGGGCAAGCACAAGGGGTCAAAGACTTGTGTTTGGGTACCCAAAGTTCTTGTATCTAATGCCAAAGGACCCAAAACCATTTGGGTACCTAAAGTGAAGAACTAAACTTGTTTTGTAGGTTTATGCATCCGGGGGCTCAAGTTGGATCATCGATAGAGGGTGCACAAACCACATGACAGGGGAGAAGAAAATGTTCTCCTCCTATGAGAAAAACGAAGATCCCAACGAGCTATCACATTCGGGGATGGAAATCAAGGTTTGGTCAAAGGATTGGGTAAAATTGCTATTTCACCTGACCATTCCATTTCCAATGTTTTTCTTGTAGACTCTTTAGATTACAATTTGCTTTCTGTATCTCAAATATGTCAAATGGGCTACAACTGTCTTTTCACTGATGTAGGTGTCATTGTCTTTAGAAGAAGTGATGATTCAATAGCATTTAAGGGAGTGTTAGAGGGTCAGCTATACTTGGTAGATTTTGATAGAGTTGAACTCGACACTTGCTTAATTGCTAAGACTAACATGGGTTGGCTCTGGCACCGCCGACTAGCCCATGTTGGGATGAAGAATCTTCATAAGCTTCTAAAGGGAGAGCACATTTTAGGATTAACAAATGTTCATTTTGAGAAAGACAGGATTTGTAGCGCATGCCAAGCAGGAAAACAAGTTGGGACCCATCATCCACACAAGAACATCATGACGACCGACAGGCCACTGGAGCTCCTACACATGGATCTATTCGGCCCGATAGCTTACATAAGCATCGGCAGGAGTAAGTACTGTCTAGTTATTGTGGATGATTATTCTCGCTTTACTTGGGTATTCTTTTTGCAGAAAAAATCTCATACCCAAGAGACATTAAAGGGATTCTTGAGACGAGCTCAAAATGAGTTCGGCTTAAGGATCAAGAAAATTAGAAGCGACAACGGGACGGAGTTCAAGAACTCTCAAATTGAAGGCTTCCTTGAGGAGGAGGGCATCAAGCATGAGTTCTCTTCTCCCTACACTCCACAACAAAATGGTGTAGTGGAGAGGAAGAATAGGACTCTATTGGACATGGCAAGAACCATGCTTGATGAGTACAAGACTTCGGATCGGTTTTGGGCCGAGGCGGTCAACACCGCTTGCTACGCCATCAACCGATTATATCTACACCGAATCCTCAAGAAGACATCATACGAACTCCTAACCGGTAAAAAGCCCAATATTTCATATTTTAGAGTCTTTGGTAGCAAATGCTTTATACTTGTTAAAAGAGGTAGAAAATCTAAATTTGCTCCTAAGACTGTAGAAGGCTTTTTACTAGGATATGATTCAAACACAAGGGCATATAGAGTCTTTAACAAGTCCTCTGGACAAGTTGAAGTTTCTTGTGACGTTGTGTTTGATGAGACTAACGGCTCTCAAGTAGAGCAAGTTGATCTTGATGAGATAGGTGATGAAGAGGCTCCGTGCATCACGCTAAGGAACATGTCCATTGGGGATGTGTGTCCTAAAGAATCCGAAGAGCCTCCAAATACACAAGATTAACCATCCTCCTCCGCGCAAGCATCTCCATCAACTCAAAAAGAGGATGAGGCTCAAGTTGATGAAGGAGAAGATCAAGCAAATGAGCCACCTCAAGATGACGACAATGATCAAGGGGGAGATGCAAATGATCAAGACAAGGAGGATGAAGAACCAAGGCCGCCACACCCAAGAGTCCACCAAGCAATCCAACAAGATCACCCTGTCGACACCATCCTCGGCGACATTCATAAGGGGGTAACCACTAGATCTCGTGTTGCACATTTTTGTGAACAGTACTCTTTTGTTTCCTCTATTGAGCCACACAGGGTAGAGGAAGCACTCCAAGATTCGGATTGGGTGGTGGCGATGCAAGAGGAGCTCAACAACTTCACTAGGAACGAGGTATGGCATTTGGTTCCATGTCCTAATCAAAATGTTGTAGGAACCAAATGGGTGTTCCGCAACAAGCAATACGAGCATGGTGTGGTGACAAGGAACAAAGCCCGACTTGTGGCCAAGGGATACTCCCAAGTCGAAGGTTTGGATTTCGGTGAAACCTATGCACCCGTAGCTAGGCTTGAGTCAATTCGTATATTATTAGCCTATGCTACTTACCATGGCTTCAAGCTTTACCAAATGGATGTGAAGAGTGCCTTCCTCAACGGACCAATCAAGGAAGAGGTCTATGTTGAGCAACCTCCCGGCTTTGAAGATAGTGAGTACCCTAACCATGTCTATAAACTCTCAAAGGCGCTTTATGGGCTCAAGCAAGCCCCAAGAGCATGGTATGAATGCCTTAGAGATTTTATTATCACTAATGAATTCAAAGTCGGAAAAGCCGATCCTACACTCTTTACCAAAACTCTTGAAAATGATTTGTTTGTATGCCAAATTTATGTTAATGATATCATATTTGGGTCTACTAACGAATCTGCATGTGAAGAGTTTAGTAGGATCATGACACAGAAATTCGAGATGTCTATGATGGGGGAGTTGAAGTATTTCTTAGGATTTCAAGTAAAGCAACTCCAAGAGGGCACCTTACTAAGCCAAACGAAGTATACTCAAGATATTCTAAGCAAGTTTGGGATGAAGGATGCCAAACCCATCAAGACACCCATGGGAACCAATGGGCATCTCGACCTCGACACGGAAGGTAAGTCCGTGGATCAAATGGTATACCAGTCGATGATTGGATCTTTACTCTATTTATGTGCATCTCGACCGGATATTATGCTTTCCGTATGCATGTGTGCAAGATTCCAAGCCGACCCTAAGGAAGCTCACCTTACGGCCGTAAAACGAATCTTGAGATATTTAGTTCATACTCCTAAGTTTGGGCTTTGGTATCCTAGGGGATCCACATTTGATTTAGGGCTTGTTCGGTTAGCTCCCAATCCACATGGATTGAGTGGGATTGGGTGGGTTTAAATCCCAACTAAGTCAAACACTTTCTTAATTTTTTCCAAACCCATCCAATACATGGGTAACAGGATTAACCGAACAAGGCCTTAATTGGTTATTCAGATGACGATTGGGCGGGGTGTAAAATAAATAGAAAGAGCATATCGGGGACTTGCCAGTTCTTGGGAAGATCCTTGGTGTCTTGGGCTTCAAAGAAGCAAAATTCCGTCGCTCTTTCTACCGCCAAAGCCGAGTACATTGCCGCAGGCCATTGTTGCGCACAACTACTTTGGATGAGGCAAACCCTTAGGGACTATGGTTACAAATTAACCAAAGTTCCTCTTCTATGTGATAATGAGAGTGCAATCAAAATGGCGGATAATCCCGTCGAGCATCGCCGCACTAAACACATAGCCATTCGGTATCACTTTTTAAGGGATCACCAACAAAAGGGAGATATCGAGATTTCATACATTAATTTTAAAGATCAATTAGCCGATACCTTTACCAAGCCACTTGATGAACAAACTTTTAACAAACTTAGGCATGAGCTAAATATTCTTGATTCTAGGAACTTCTTTTGTTAATTTGCACACATAGCTCATTCATATACCTTTGATCATGTCTCTTTCATATGCTATGACTAATGCCTTTTAAAGTCTATTTCAAACCAAGTCATAGGTCTATTTGAAAGGGAATTGGAGTCTTCGGCGAAGACAAAGGCTTCCACTCCGTAACTCATCCTTCGCCGTCGCTCCGGGCAACTCTCCATCTTTGGGGGAGAGAGCCTGAGTCCAAAGAAAAGGACTCCGTCTTTGGTATAATCTTCACTCATATTTTATTTGCCAAAGGGGAGAAAGTAAGTTCAAGGGCTCTAATGATTCTGTTTTTGGCGATTTATGCCAAAGGGGGAGAGAGCATGAGCCCAAAGCAAAAGGACCGCACCACCACCTAATTTTAAAAATATTTTTTTGGGTATGATTTTCAAATTATCTCCTTGTGTTCAAAAAGGGGAGAGAGTAGTATTTTCAAAATCAATATCTTAAAACCCTCTTGAACACTAAGAGGAGGAATTTATCAAGGGAGAGTTTTTGTTTAGTCAAAGGAAAAGCATTTGAAACAGGAGGAGAAAATTTCAAATCTTGAAAATGCCTCGCAAAATCTTATTCATTTACCTTTGACTATTTGCAAAAGGACTTTGAAAAGAATTTACAAAAGAATTTGCAAAAACAAAACATGTGGTGCAAGCGTGGTCCAAAATGTCAAAAATTGAAGAAACAATCCATGCGTATCTTATAACTATTTATATTGGCCCAATTCCAAGCAACCTTTGCACTTACATTATGCAAACTAGTTCAAATTATGCACTTCCATATTTGCTTTGGTTTGTGTTGGCATCAATCACCAAAAAGGGGGAGATTGAAAGGGAATTAGGCTTACACCTATTTTCCTAATTGAAAGTCGCCTAGAGGGGGGTGAATAGGGCGAAACTGAAATTCTCAAAATAATCACAACTACAAGCCGGGTCAGCGTTAGAAATATAATCAAGTCCGCGAGAGAGGGTGCAAAACAAATCACAAGCGAATAAAGAGTGTGACACGTGGATTTGTTTTACCGAGGTTCGGTTCTTGCAAACCTACTCCCCGTTGAGGTGGTCACAAAGACCGGGTCTCTTTCAACCCTTTCCCTCTCTCAATCAGTCCCTCGGACTGAGTGAGCTTTCTTTTCTCAATCACTTGGAACACAAAGTTCCTACAAGGACCACCACAAGATTGGTGTCTCTTGCCTCAATTACAAGTGAGTTTGATCGCAATAAAGAAGCAAGAAAGAAGAAAGCAATCCAAGCGCAGGAGCTCGAAAGAACACAAGCAAATCTCTCTCACTAGTCACTAAAACTTTGTGTGGAATTTGGGAGAGGATTTGATCTCTTGAGTGTGTCTAGAATTGAATGCCTAGCTCTTGTAAGTGGTTGGAAGTGTGAAAACTTGGATGTCTTGAATGTGGGGTGGTTGGGGTTATTTATAGCCCCAACCACCAAACTAGCTGTTTGGTGGGGCTGTCTGTCGCATGGTGCACCGGACAGTCCGGTGCGCCAGCCACGTCACCAAAGCCGTTGGGTTCCGACCGTTGGAGCTCTGTCTTCTGGGCCCGCCTGGATGTCCGGTGGCGCACCGGACATGCACTGTAGAGTGTCCGGTGCGCCAGCATGGGCGTGCCTGACTTCTTCGCGCGCTGGCGCGCATTCAATGCGCTGCAGGTAGCCGTTGGCGCCGAAGTATCCGTTGCTTCGATGTCACACCGGACAGTCCGGTGTACACCGGACATGTCCGGTGAATTATAGCGGACTAGCCGTTGCGAATTCCCGAAGCTGGCGAGTTCCTGAGGCGCCGTTCCTTGGAGCACCGGACACTGTCCGGTGTACACCGGACAGTCTGGTGAATTATAGCGAAGCGCCTCTGGATTTTCCCGAAGGTGAGGAGTTCAGCGTGAAGTCCCCTGGTGCACCGGACATGTCCGGTGCGCCAGACCAGAGCACACTTCGGTATCCCTTTGCTCTTTTGTTGAACCCAATTCTTGGTCTTTTATTGGCCAAGTATGAACCTTTGACACCTGTATAACTTATACACTAGAGAAAACTAGTTAGTCCAATTATTTGTGTTGGGCAATTCAACCACCAAAATTATTTAGGAACTAGGTGTAAGCCTAATTCCCTTTCAATCTCCCCCTTTTTGGTGATTGATGCCAACACAAACCAAAGCAAATGTAGAAATACATAATTGAACTAGCTTGCATAATGTAAGTGCAAAGGTTGCTTGGAATTGAGCCAATATAATTACTCATAAGATATGCATGGATTTTTTCTTCATTTTTAACATTTTGGACCACGCTTGCACCACATGTTTTGTTTTTGCAAATTCTTTTGTAAATCCTTTTCAAAGTTCTTTTGCAAATAGTCAAAGGTAAATGAATAAGATTTTGCAAAGCATCTTCTCGATTTAAAATTTTCTCCCCTGTTTCAAAATGCTTTTCCTTTGACTAAACAAAACTCTCCCTTAATGAAATCCTCCTCTTAGTGTTCAAGAGGGTTTTGATATTAATTTTGAAGAGGGTATACCAATTTTGAAATTATATCACAAGTGAGATACAAATTTGAAGATACTTTTTGAAAAACTAAAATTTTAGAAAATTGGTGGTGGTGCGGTCCTTTTGCTTTGGGCTCATACTCTCTCCCCCTTTGGCATGAATCGCCAAAAACGGAATCATTAGAGCCCTTAAATTACTCTCTCCCTCTTTGGTCATGAATAAATGAGTGAAGATTATACCAAAGATGGAGTCCTTTTGCTTTGAACTCTCCCCCAAAAGATGGAGAGATGCGCGGAGCAACGGCGAATGATGAGTTACGGAGTGGAAGCCTTTGTCTTCGCCGAAGACTCCAATTCCCTTTCAATATACCTATGACTTGGTTTGAAATTCACTTGAAAATACATTAGTTATGGCACATGAAAGAGACATGATCGAAGGTATATAGAAGAGCTATGTGTGCAAATCAACAAAAGAAGTTCCTAGAATCAAGAATATTTAGCTCATGCCTAAGTTTGTTAAAAGTTTGTTCATCAAGGGGCTTGGTAAAGATATCGGCTAATTGATCTTTAGTATTAATGTAAGAAATCTCGATATCTCCTCTTTGTTGGTGATCCCTTAAAAAGTGATACCGAATGGCTATGTGTTTAGTGCGGCTATGTTCAACGGGATTATTCGCCATGCGGATTGCACTCTCATTATCACATAGTAGAGGAACTTTGGTTAATTTGTAACCGTAATCCCTAAGGGTTTGCCTCATCCAAAGTAGTTGCGCGCAACAATGTCCTGCGGCAATGTACTCGGCCTCGGCGGTAGAAAGAGCTACGGAATTTTGCTTCTTTGAAGCCCAAGACACCAAGGATCTTCCCAAGAACTGGCAAGTCCCCGATGTGCTCTTTCTATTGATTTTACACCCCGCCCAATCGGCATCCGAATAACCAATCAAATCAAATGTGGATCCCCTAGGATACCAAAGCCCAAACTTAGGAGTATAAACCAAATATCTCAAGATTCGTTTTACGGCCGTAAGGTGAGCTTCCTTAGGGTCGGCTTGGAATCTTGCACACATGCATACGGAAAGCATAATATCCGGTCGTGATGCACATAAATAAAGTAAAGAACCTATCATCGACCGGTATACCTTTTGATCGACGGATTTACCTCCTTCGTCGAGGTCGAGATGCCCATTGGTTCCCATGGGTGTCTTGATGGGTTTGGCATCCTTCATTCCAAACTTGCTTAGAATATCTTGAGTATACTTCGTTTGGCATAGGAAGGTGCCCTCTTGGAGTTGCTTCACTTGAAATCCTAAGAAATATTTCAACTCCCCCATCATAGACATCTCGAATTTTTGTGTCATGATCCTACAGAATTCTTCACATGTAGACTCGTTAGTAGACCCAAATATAATATCATCAACATAAATTTGGCATACAAACAAGTCATTTTCAAGAGTTTTAGTGAAGAGTGTAGGATCGGCTTTTCCAACTTTGAAGCCATTAGTGATAAGAAAATCCCTAAGGCATTCATACCATGCTCTTGGGGCTTGCTTGAGCCCATAAAGCGCCTTAGAGAGTTTATAGACATGGTTAGGGTACTCACTATCTTCAAAGCCGGGAGGTTGCTCAACATAGACCTCTTCCTTGATTGGTCCATTGAGGAAGGCACTCTTCACGTCCATTTGGTAAAGCTTGAAGCCATGGTAAGTAGCATAGGCCAATAAATATACGAATTGACTCAAGCCTAGCTACGGGTGCATAGGTTTCACCGAAATCCAAACCTTCGACTTGGGAGTATCCCTTGGCCACAAGTCGAGCTTTGTTCCTTGTCACCACACCATGCTCATCTTGCTTGTTGCGGAAAACCCACTTGGTTCCTACAACATTTTGGTTAGGACGTGGAACCAAATGCCATACTTCATTCCTAGTGAAGTTGTTGAGTTCCTCTTGCATCGCCACCACCCAATCCGAATCTTGAAGTTCTTCCTCTACCCTGTGTGGCTCAATAGAGGAAACAAAAGAGTAATGCTCACAAAAATGTGCAACACGAGATCTAGTGGTTACCCCCTTATGAATGTCGCCAAGGATGGTGTCGACGGGGTGATCTCGTTGAATTGCTTGGTGGACTCTTGGGTGTGGCGGCCTTTGTTCTTCATCCTCCTTGTCTTGATCATTTGCATCTCCCCCTTGATCATTGCTGTCATCTTGAGGTGGCTCATTTGATTGATCTTCTCCTTCATCAACTTGAGCCTCATCCTCATTTTGAGTTGGTGGGGATGCTTGCGTGGAGGAGGATGGTTGATCTCGTGCATTTGGAGGCTCTTCGGATTCCTTAGGACACACATCCCCAATGGACATGTTCCTTAGCGCGATGCATGGAGCCTCTTCAATACCTATCTCATCAAGATCAACTTGCTCTACTTGAGAGTCGTTAGTCTCATCAAACACAACGTCACAAGAAACTTCAACTTGCCCAGAGGACTTGTTAAAGACTCTATATGCCCTTGTGTTTGAATCATATCCTAGTAAAAAGCCTTCTACAGTCTTAGGAGCAAATTTAGATTTTCTACCTCTTTTAACAAGAATAAAGCATTTGCTACCAAAGACTCTAAAATATGAAATATTGGGCTTTTTACCGGTTAGGAGTTCATATGATGTCTTCTTGAGGACTCGGTGAAGATATAACCGGTTGATGGCGTAGCAGGCGGTGTTGACCGCCTCGGCCCAAAACCGATCCGATGTCTTGTACTCATCAAGCATGGTTCTTGCCATGTCCAATAGAGTTCTATTCTTCCTCTCCACTACACCATTTTGTTGTGGGGTGTAGGGAGAAGAGAACTCATGCTTGATGCCCTCCTCCTCAAGGAAGCCTTCAATTTTTGAGTTCTTGAACTCCGTCCCGTTGTCGCTTCTAATTTTCTTGATCCTTAAGCCAAACTCATTTTGAGCCCGTCTCAAGAATCCCTTTAATGTTTCTTGGGTATGAGATTTTTCCTACAAAAAGAACACCCAAGTGAAGCGAGAATAATCATCCACAATTACTAGACAGTACTTACTCCCGCCGATGCTTATGTAAGCGATCGGGCCAAATAGGTCCATGTGTAGGAGCTCTAGTGGCCTGTCGGTCGTCATGATGTTCTTGTGTGGATGATGGGCACCAACTTGCTTTCCTGCTTGGCATGCACTACAAATCCTGTCTTTCTCGAAATGAACATTTGTTAGTCCTAAAATGTGTTCTCCCTTTAGAAGCTTGTGAAGATTCTTCATCCCAACATGGGCTAGTCGGCGGTGCCAGAGCCAACCCATGTTAGTCTTAGCAATTAAGCATGTGTCGAGTTCCGCTCTATCAAAATCTACTAAGTATAGTTGACCCTCTAGCACACCCTTAAATGCTATTGAATCATCACTTCTTTTAAAGACAGTGACACCTACATCAGTAAAGAGACAGTTGTAGCCCATTTTGCATAATTGAGATACAAAAAGCAAATTGTAATCTAATGAATCTACAAGAAAAACATTGGAAATAGAATGGTCAGGAGATATAACAATTTTACCAAGACCTTTGACCAAACCTTGATTTCCATCCCCGAATGTGATAGCTCGTTGAGGATCCTGGTTTTTCTCATAGGAGGAGAACATCTTCTTCTCCCCTGTCATGTGGTTTGTGCACCCACTGTCGATAATCCAACTTGAGCCCCCGGATGCATAAACCTACAAAACAAGTTTAGTTCTTGACTTTAGGTACCCAAATGGTTTTGGGTCCTTTGGCATTAGAAACAAGAACTTTGGGTACCCAAACACAAGTCTTTGACCCCTTGTGCTTGCCCCCAACATATTTGGCAACTACTTTGCCGGATTTGTTAGTTAAAACAAAAGATGCATCAAAAGTTTTAAATGAAAAGCTATGTTCATTTGATGCATTAGGAGTTTTCTTCTTAGTCAACTTAGCATGGGTTTGTTGCCTAGAACTAGATGTCTCACCCTTAGACATAAAAGCGTGATTAGGGCCAGAGTGAGATTTCCTAGAGTGAATTCTCCTAATTTTGTCCTCGGGATAACCGGCAGGGTATAAAATGTAACCCTCGTTATCCTGTGGCATGGGAGCCTTGCTCTTAACAAAGTTGGACAATTTCTTAGGAGGGGCATTAAGTTTGACATTGCCTCCCCGTTGGAAGCCAATGCCATCCTTAATGCCAGGGCATCTCCCACTATAGAGCATACTTCTAGCAAATTTAAATTTTTCATTTTCTAAGTTATGCTCGGCAATTTTAGCATCTAGTTTTGCTATATGATCATTTTGTTGTTTAATTAAAGCCATGTGATCATGTATAGCATCAATGTTAACATCTCTACATCTAGTACAAATGGTAGTATGTTCTACGGTAGATGTAGAGGGTTTGCAAGAATTAAGTTCAACAATCTTAACATGCAATATATCATTCTTATCTCTAAGATCGGAAATTGTAATATTGCAAACATCAAAATCTTTAGCCTTAGCAATCAAATTTTCATTTTCCTTCCTAAGGCTAACAAGAGATATGTTTAATTCTTCAATCTTAGCAAGTAAATCATCATTATCATTTCTAAGATTGGGAATTGAAACATTACTAGCAATCGAATCAACCTTAGCTAATAAATTAGCATTCTCATTTCTAAGGTTGTCTATAGTCTCATGGCAAGTGCTTAGCTCACTAGATAATTTCTCACATTTTTCAACTTCTAGAGCATAAGCATTTTTAACTTTAACATGCTTTTTGTTTTCCTTGATTAGGAAGTCCTCTTGGGAGTTCAAGAGATCATCCTTCTCATGGATGGCACTAATCAATTCATTTAACTTCTCCTTTTGTTGCATGTTTAAGTTGGCAAAAAGAGTGCGCAAGTTATCTTCCTCATCACTAGCATTTTCATCACTAGAGGATTCATATCTAGTGGAGGATTTAGATTTAGCCTTCTTCTTTTTGCCGTCCTTTGCCATGAGGCACTTGTGGCCGACGTTGGGGAAGAGAAGTCCCTTGGTGACGGCGATGTTGGCGGCGTCCTCGTCGTCAGAGGAGTCGCTAGAGCTTTCGTCGGAGTCCCACTACCGACAAACATGGGCATCGCCGCCCTTCTTCTTGTAGTACCTCTTCTTCTCCTTTCTTCTCCCCTTCTTGTCATCACCCCTGTCACTGTCACTAGAAATAGGACATTTAGCTATAAAGTGATCGGGCTTACCACACTTGTAGCAAACCTTCTTGGAGCGGGGCTTGTAATCCTTCCCCCTCCTTTGCTTGAGGATTTGGCGAAAGCTTTTGATAACAAGCGCCATCTCCTCGTTGTCGAGCTTGGAGGCGTTGATTGGTTGTCTACTTGGTGTAGACTCCTCCTTCTTCTCCTCCGTCGCCTTGAATGCAACCGGTTGAGCTTCGGACGTGGAGGGGCCGTCAAGCTCGTTGATCTTCCGTGAGCCCTTGATCATAAATTCAAAGCTCACAAAATTCCAGATTACTTCCTCGGGAGTCATTAGTGTATATCTTGGATTACCACGAATTAATTGTACTTGAGTAGGGTTAAGGAAAATAAGAGATCTTAGAATAACCTTAACCACCTCGTGGTCATCCCACTTTTTGCTCCCGAAGTTGCGCACTTGGTTTACCAAGGTTTTGAGCTGGTTGTACATGTCTTGTGGCTCCTCCCCTTGGCGTAGATGGAAGCGACCGAGCTCCCCCTCGATCGTTTCCCGCTTGGTGATCTTGGTGAGTTCATCACCCTCGTGCGCGGTTTTGAGCACGTCCCAAACTTCCTTGGCGCTCTTCAATCCTTGCACCTTGTTGTACTCCTCCCTACTTAGAGAGGCGAGGAGTATTGTTGTGGCTTGGGAGTTGAAGTGCTCGATTTGGGCCACCTCGTCCTCATCATAATCCTCATCCCCTATGGATGGTACCTGTGCTCCAAACTCAACAACATTCCATATACTTTTGTGGAGTGAGGTTAGATGAAATTTCATTAAATCACTCCACCTAGCATAATCTTCACCGTCAAAAGTTGGCGGTTTGCCTAATGGAACGGAAAGTAATGGAGTATGTCTAGAAGTACGGGGATAGTGTAAGGGGATCTTACTAAACTTCTTGCGCTCATGGCGCTTAGAAGTTATGGAGGGCGCGTCGGAGCCGGAGGTAGAAGGTGATGAAGTGTCGGTCTCGTAGTAGACCACCTTCCTCATCTTCTTAATTTTGTCGCTACTCCGATGCGACTTGTGGGAGGAAGTTTTCTTCTCCTTCTTCTTTTCCTTCCTCCTCTCCTTGTTGCGGGGCTCTTCCGATGAAGCCTTCCCGTGGCTTGTAGCGGGCTTGTCGCCGGTCTCCATCTCCTTCTTGGCGAGTTCTCCCGACATCACTTCGAGCTGTTAGGCTCTAATGAAGCACCGGGCTCTGATACCAATTGAAAGTCGCCTAGAGGGGGGTGAATAGGGCGAAACTGAAATTCTCAAAATAATCACAACTACAAGCCGGGTTAGCGTTAGAAATATAATCAAGTCCGCGAGAGAGGGTGAAAAACAAATCGCAAGCGAATAAAGAGTGTGACACGTGGATTTGTTTTACCGAGGTTCGGTTCTTGCAAACCTACTCCCCATTGAGGTGGTCACAAAGACCGGGTCTCTTTCAACCCTTTCCCTCTCTCAATCAGTCCCTCGGACCGAGTGAGCTTTCTTTTCTCAATCACTTGGAACACAAAGTTCCTACAAGGACCACCACAAGATTGGTGTCTCTTGCCTCAATTACAAGTGAGTTTGATCGCAATAAAGAAGCAAGAAAGAAGAAAGCAATCCAAGCGCAAGAGCTCGAAAGAACACAAGCAAATCTCTCTCACTAGTCACTAAAACTTTGTGTGGAATTTGGGAGAGGATTTGATCTCTTGAGTGTGTCTAGAATTGAATGCCTAGCTCTTGTAAGTGGTTGGAAGTGTGAAAACTTGGATGTCTTGAATGTGGGGTGGTTGGGGGTACTTATAGCCCCAACCACCAAACTAGCCGTTTGGTGGGGCTGTGTGTCGCATGGTGCACCGGACAGTCCGGTGCGCCAGCCACGTCACCAAAGCCGATGGGTTCCGACCGTTGGAGCTCTGTCTTCTGGGCCCGCCTGGATGTCCGGTGGCGCACCAGACATGCACTGTAGAGTGTCCGGTGCGCCAGCATGGGCGTGCCTGACTTCTTCGCGCGCTGGCGCGCATTCAATGCGCTGCAGGTAGCCATTGGCGCCGAAGTATCCGTTGCTTCGATGTCACACCGGACAGTCCGGTGTACAGCGGACATGTCCGGTGAATTATAGCAGACTAGCCGTTGCGAATTCCCGAAGCTGGCGAGTTCCTAAGGCGCCGTTCCTTGGAGCACCGGACACTGTCCGGTGTACACCGGACAGTCCGGTGAATTATAGCGAAGCGCCTCTGGATTTTCCCGAAGGTGAGGAGTTCAGCGTGAAGTCCCCTGGTGCACCAGACACTGTCCGGTGGTGCACCAGACATGTCCGGTGCGCCAGACCAGAGCACACTTCGGTATCCCTTTGCTCTTTTGTTGAACCCAATTCTTGGTCTTTTTATTGGCTAAGTGTGAACCTTTGACACCTGTATAACTTATACACTAGAGCAAACTAGTTAGTCCAATTATTTGTGTTGGGCAATTCAACCACCAAAATTATTTAGGAACTAGGTGTAAGCCTAATTCCCTTTCACTAATTGATTTTGGTGGTTGAATTGCCCAACACAAATAATTGGACTAACTAGTTTGCTCTAGTCTATAAGTTATACAGGTGCCAAAGGTTCACACTTAGCCAATAAAAAGACCAAGGATTGGGTTCAACAAAGAGAGTAAGGGATAACCGAAGGCAGCCCTGGTCTGGCGCACCGGACATGTCCAGTGTGCCACCGGACAGTGTCCGGTGCACCACCGAATAGTGTCCAGTGCACCAGGGAACTCCAAGCCAAACTCTTCACCTTCGGAAAAATCCAGAGGCGCTCCGCTATAATTCACCGGACTGTCCGGTGTACACCGGACAGTGTCCGGTGCCCCAGGGGAGAGCGACTCTGGAACTCGCCAGCTTCGGGAATTCGCTCCGCTATAATTCACCGGACTTGTCCGGTGTTCACCGGACTGTCTGGTGAGCCAGCGGAGCAACGACTACTTCGCGCCAACGGTCACCTGCAGAAGCATTAAATGCGCGCCAGAGCGTGCAGAAGGCAGGCACGCGCGAAGTGGCGCACCGGACACTCTACAGTGCATGTCCGGTGTGCCACCGGACATTCAGGCGGGCCCAGCAGTCAGGGCTCCAACGGTCAGAACCCAACGGCCTGGTGACGTGGCTGGCGCACCGGACACTGTCCGGTGTGCACCGGACTGTCCGGTGCACCATGCGACAGACAGCCTCCACCAAACGGCTAGTTTGGTGGTTGGGGTTATAAATACCCCCAACCACCCCACATTCAAGTCATCCAAGTTTTCCAACTTCCAACCACTTACAAGAGCTAGGCATTCAATACAAGACACACCCAAGTGATCAAATCCTCTCCCAATTCTACAAAAACTTTAGTGTTAAGTGAGAGTGATTTGTTGTGTTCTTTTGAGCTCTTGCGCTTGGATTGCTTTCTTCTTTCTCATTCTTTCTTAAGATCAATACTCACTTGTAATCGAGGCAAGAGACACCAATTGTGTGGTGGTCCTTGCAGGGAAGTTTTGTTCCCGGTTGATTTGAGAAGAGAAAGATCACTCGGTCCGAGGGACCGTTTGAGAGAGGGAAGGGGTTGAAAAAGACCCGGCCTTTGTGGCCTCCTCAACGGGGAGTAGGTTTGCGAGAACCGAACCTCGGTAAAACAAATCCGCGTGTCACACTTCTTATTTGCTTGCGATTTGTTTTTCACCCTCTCTCGCGGACTCGATTATATTTCTAACGCTAACCCGGCTTGTAGTTGTGATTAACTTTGTAAATTTCAGTTTCGCCCTATTCACCCCCCTCTAGGCGACTATCACATTCCTAAGGAGAGCTCTAGAGTGGCACATGCTGAAAGATGGTAGTATCCCATCACTCATAGTGGTGTCTACCACAAGGATCCTAGGGCATTATGCACGCTGAAAGGATCACAAACAAGACCAATGCTTATGGCGGTAGCACCACATGGCCTCACTAAGGGATTACCAAACTAGGTCGGCTGAGTAGGCTATATGAGCGATAGCAAAAGATGAGGGTTAGCCCAATTCGACCCTAGCCCTTTCAAAGGTAGCTGGGGGCTGGAACGAGCAAGACCGCTACACCGCCTATGGTGTGGCGCGTGGTTAAATTGATGGAGCTAGTATTAGAGGCCACCTCCTTAACAACAGGGTGCGCTGATGAAGCAATGTTGACACAACAGAGTAAAGCACACCATCATCCTACCTAACATGCCAAATATCGTCATGTTGTGACACTAAGGTATTGAGACTATAAAAGAAAATTAGAGTAGTGAGCTAGGGACCCCTGGATCAGGGTGTAGACGTAATCGATTGCACATGGTTTAGAGAGGTTCGAACCGCCTGAGAAAATATTACATGCTCACATGGTATCTGAGCCCACAAATGAGGAGTGTGATGCCATCTTCTATGTGCTAGATCTTACATGTTAAGAGAGTGAACTCTTGAAAGCTAAAGACTATATCCCCAAGGACGACCTTGAACCCTCCCCAAGTCCTCATTTAAGATGCTCTGCCCTTTCTTTTTGTAACATAGGGGATAAGAGAGTTATATCTATGTATGCACAACTACTTCTACCCAGTAGATATCCAACTACTCTTATATTATAGTAGCCATGGAGTTGTATATGGTGTTGTCTCTAATGTATCACAGTATCAAGAATGTTGTGTCATAGTGGCAATTACAAGAGCCCACATTGTCTAGTACAACATAGTTGATAGTAAGTGCGATAGTATGTTCTTTATAATAATTATGAGTATATCTACAACATTCAAGCATGATTATAATGACTCATGTACCCGCCTAGGTACAACCATCTATCACATTATGTCCATAGGTACAACCATGGCCTTGGACATGGCAACAATGAACTTCGTACTTAGACATCGTTCTTCGTAATAAATATTGTGTACAATAGTTTTATCTCAATTACCTAGTGTTGCGTGTTTGGCTTGGACATAGCAACGCATGCAAAACGTCCTTGAAATTGTTTATCCAGCAATGGTTGTAGCAACTGCTATTGAAAACACATTTTCAAATGTTGCTAGCTTAAACAAACTACATTAAAAATCTACTTACAAGTGTTGTTTTGTTCAAAATGAGTCAACAAAGACAATCCTTTTTAAAACTTTTAAAATCTCTCACCATATTTAAATCGTGTTTGCCACTAAATTTTAGTGCATATTGCAATCTATACAAAAATAATTGTATACATACTGTTGCACTAGTTAACTAATGCAAACTTGGTTTATGAAGTATTTGTAGGATACTTTAATTTACAAACGATTAGCCAACATTGTGTTTCATGAAGCACATAGAATCTTAAGGCCATGTTTGGAAATACTATTTTTCAAAACCACAGTTGATAGTATCGTAATTTACAAAAATCAATAGTACATAGAAGCTCTATAGTGACGGTTCTCAACCTATTTATACTGTCGTTTTATAGAACCGCCAGTACTAGGGGTCAATACAAATCATTTTTTACAGACAGGCAATTAAGACCCGTCAGTGGAAATCGATTTCCACTGGCTATCGAGCTAATAAAATTGTCAGGGAAAATCTTTTCCATCAAACATAAAAATGGTTTAGAAATAGCAAAAAAAATATTTAGATCCACTACCGCAACGATTTTCGTGCAAAATTCATGTGCTATGCGATGGTTACGAATCAAACCCGCAACCTCACCCTCACGCAAAGCCTTCTCTGTCACTCCATGCCTTGTGCTTAAACTACATATTGTTGCACATATATTTTAACTAACCGGGTGTAAATTGGTTATTTGAGGTTGTAAATTAATTCAAACAAAAAAATTGTCAACTACAAAGTTAAATAACTTTTAAAGTTCTACAACTTTTATTTGGTACTTTTTACATTCGATGTCGTTTGCAAAAATTTGTATTTTGAAATCGACAAATTCTGATGCAATTTTTGAGAGCCGAGATTATTTCAAATAAAAAAGTTGCCAACTAGAAAGTTTTATAATTTTTTTGAGACTACAACTTTTATTTTGATAGTTTTATCATTCGAGGTCGTTTAAAAATCTTAAAAATTAAGGATAAAAACGATTTCTGCTGACGATTTAAGAATCAACATGTAGAAATAGTACCAGCGTTTGATAACTGAATTCGTCTGTAAAAATTAGATCTTACTGCAGACTTTGAGCTTTTTTTACTAGTGAATGTCATGACATAGCTATGGTGTGTTTTACATCAATCTAATCTAACACCTAATTAAAGACATACTATTATGGTTGCAACATAGTAGGAAAGAAGAAAGGGTAAGAGTGCATCCATGGGCCAGCGAAAAACTTTGGTCGAAACCAAAGTTTTTTGGACCGTAAAAATAATGCGGCATTAGAGAAACCATGGTTTAAAATACAGAGTTTCTACATATGTCTTCAAACATCCTTTGGCCTAAAATACCAAGGTATATTTAAATACCACAATATTGTCTTAAAACTATGAAAATAATGTGTTCCAAACAAGCCTTAAACTTAAGATTTATCGCTAGTCCCGAGGATTATCATAAAAGCAGCCGCCCCTCGCGTAGTGTGGAGAATTAAGCATCAGATAAGTTTAATTAATTAGGTGCTAGCCTCGTGCCGCATTATCGACACGTATACAATCAAGAGCTCCAGATTGGAAGTAAGAATAGTAGCGTGCACGTATTCGGTGCGCCGGCGGAACCATTCCGGAACTCAAGAGTCCAGATGGCATGGCGCAATCTATCTTCTATAAAAGTGCACTCGCTGCTGGGAGAGACGACTCGTACAAGGCCAAGCGGCAGCACGCATAGAGCAGAGAGAGACACGAGGAGTACAGTACAATCCCACAAATACAGATTCTGCTCTCTGCTCATGGCAACAGCAAGGACGCTCCATAGGCAGCTGCGCCGCCGTGTCGCGGCAGCTCTGCTGGTGGTGGCGACGACGTGCATCGCTCTGCCAGCCATAGCACCCGCTCCCGTCGCCGCAGCGGCGCCAACCCTCGCCACCACGTCCGCGACCGCCGCCACCGACGCCGTCGGCCAAGCCGCCGCGACCCTCGGCGCCTCCGCGCCTGCTACTACACCTCCTCCTCCTCCTGCCGCAGGCGACGACGATGCATTCTTCAGCACCTTCCGCGACCTGTGCCTCAACCGTTCATCCGCGAACGACATCAGCAAGTGCCTCCCGGCGATCGCCGCCGCCTGCAAAGCGTTCAACGCCAAGATCGATGCCGGCCTCGGCGACGCGACGAGCGGCAGCATCGATCTCATATCCGTCGCGCGTGACGCGCTGGCCTCGGGCGACCCGGCATCCCAGGCCCGCGCCACCGCGTGCGCCGTGGCGACCGTCGACTCGAGCGGCGGCAGGCGGAACTGCCACCGCGTAGACCTCCGCAAGAAAGTAGCGCTGCCGGATAAACTGCGCAGCAGGCTGGTGGCTCAAGCGCCCAAGCGCCTCGTCAGGATGTGCGGGCAGATCCTGTACGAGATACCGGCGTGCCGATTCACTGAGCTCCGCGCAGATAAATGCTTGGGTCTCTTTCGGCAGGGGAAGAGCACGTTCGAGACCAGCCGTGACTTCAAGGAGACGGTTAGCGTTAGTGTGCTACGGGATCCTAAATCCTATACTGAGACAGTGACTCGGACGGTGCCGGTGCATGTGGACTGCTGCAGCCTAAGCGACAGGTGCCTCTGCCAGTTGAAGAAGAAGCTGGGCAACAACACCACCATCCCGTGCCTTGCGAAGAAGGAGCTACAAGCTTGCAACTGACGAAGCGTGCGTGCTTCTCGGGTCGCATCGCACGTGTGCGTCGTACTAGTACCCACTCTATATGTTCCCTTTGCGATTGGTTGGTGAATGCATTCCTTTCTACAGTGCTAGTATACATGCATGGAAACGTGGATTCAGTTTGTATGGGAAATAAAAGTCTGTACCGCAATTGCTCTAGCGTCCTCTTTTTTTAGTCGTTCATTTTACTTGTTTGTTTACTTGCATTTAGAAACGTCAAAGAAATTTATTAGCCAGGGGCGGATACAAGCCGGCCTGTACTGGGGATCCAGTCCGTGGCCCGTGGTATGATCCATATATACCTAGTTATATTCTTGTTCTTAGACCAAAATATGTTGAAAGAATATTATATCTAATATACGGGTTTGTGTCGTGATCGAATCCTAGATCCGCCTCCGCTTATAAGCATAGTGTAGAAACATGTATAGAAACCCAACACGTTTTGAAGTTGTTCTCTACTAGAATAAGACCAGTTCCCTCTCTATATATAAGAGGATCGTGCCCGATTAAGATATCCAGCATACATGGATCAGAATACATCACATATCCCATTTTTCTTCACTATCTTGCTCTTTATCACGTCTCTCGTGAGTTTTGGCATCGTTCTAGGTGGTCTTGTCGATACTATGACATCCTCCACACGCTCCTCCCCGACAGGGCTTTCCGAGAGGTGCTCGGGAGTCTACCTGCGAATAATAGAATCAACATTGTCTTGATTGATCTCTAGTTTGGTTTTGCCTATCCGCAATGTTCCCGTTGTGTCCAAGGTCGCGTGACAACTGCACGTGTGCTAGCCCTTCCTAGCGTATGATCCAGATCCCTTCCTACATCAACAAACCTTTTGCAACTCCCCGAAGGAAGAAAACTTTCAAGCTTCAATCTACTAGCAACATATCGCCTAATGATAGATCTAAAGACAGAGAGGATCACATCGATTCCTTCAATTCTAAGAACATCTATCTATCACCCAACATCACTTGAAGAGCTTTCCGGCGAGCTTCATCAAAAGATTCAAGCCAAGTTTGAAGTCAATCTAAAGGCTTTCTTAGAAAACATATCAAAGACCGATAGGACAAAGTGACTCAATTGAACCTGACTCTGGTAATGTTATTGCTTTTTACATCCACTACACCAGAGATAAAGGTTGATAAAGAGGTAATCGATCCTATCCATGATAATTATTATAAGACGTTGCATGGTCAAAAGGTTGTTACTAATAATAATCTTACAATTGTTGTTAGTATGATTATGACACACTTTGATAAGTGAGAAGGTAAAAGAACTGGTTATGTTGATTTGTCGGTTGAAAACCCTTGTAAACAACCTTAATACGACATTACTATATAATTATTATGAAAATCAAGATCTTTATGTGGCGTCTAACAAACGAAATTGGCCTCTTTGGCATTTAAAACCATCAGGGTCAGTTTAGGTGGAGCTAGCACATCCATAACAATGACCACTTTAATCCTAATTCGAGTCAAAATTCATAAACTAGATATGGAATACTGGTGAATCAAGCTTCAGTATGGTATAATATGGTTCTTCCTAACCCACCCAAGTAACATAGTCAAAACCCTATGCTTAATAACGATCATGGTGTCTCCATTGTTGCTCCACCTATGCTTTTGTTGGGTCCCACCCCTCACACAACAGTGTAGGAGACTTATATAGTTTGGGAGTCATATCCTTCGGTGGCATCGACGTGTCATAAAAAAAGGTGGGGGTGGCCTACTGGTCATAATACTCAACATTCAATGTTCACCCTGATTAGACAATAGTCAATCGAGCTCCAATAGTCCAAGTCAAAAAGTCAACAAATTCGAGAGCTTTTTCTGCTCAAAAGATGGGGAAGGCACCTATGCAAATTTACGTACCCAAGAGGAAAAAGGTGACCCTGCTCCTATTGCACCAAAACTTGATAGTCCGTCGTTTACTACAATCGACTCTGCAAAGGTACCCATCATCAATGATAGTGGTCCGATTGTTATTGAGGATCCGACTACATCAACAAATACAAATGATGTTACAAGTGTTGCTAGCGATGTTGAGAAAGAATAGTGTGTCGAGAGGGATCCCAAGTACATACAAACCAAATGGTGTCCTCTTAGGTTGTCCAAAACACAACGGCACAAATTGCAATACGCTTGGCACAGTAAACATAAAAGGGAAAAAGTTGGGGAAGACGATGAAAGAAATATTCGATATAATGCATCCAACTTTTTTCTCTCGCAATCTAAGCCACCATTGTGCTGGCCAGACTGACTTCCCCTTATGGTCTGTTCGGTTATCCCAAATTCAAGCTCCGGAACAATTCCACTTGAAATGGTAGTTTAATTTATATAACAATTGATCATCTAGAATAGTTCCTGGTCTTGTTCCGATGTAACCGAACATGCCCTTATGTGAAAGTCATCCAGGCCGCCATGGGGCTAGCCAGACCGACTTGCCCTATATTGCAAAACGTCACGCAAGCAAGGACTAGAGATGGCAATGGGGACCCGATCCCCGATTCCTCGCGGGGAATTCCACTATTAGGGGACGGGTATGGGACGAATTTAGTCCCCGCGGGGATCTAAATGGGGGAAATTTAATCCCCGCCGGGTTCGCGGGGACGGGGACAGGGAACCATCCCCCGTCCCCGTTCCCCGTGTACCCACCCCACGAAACTATTTTATTCAAGTTAGTCAATTTACTTGTTAAAATTATAGTAAGAACTCAGTGCATGACATGTTATAAAATAGAAAACTAAACTCTAAAGTATATGTCTCTTGTAATTTTCAATCTTGTTTGTTAAATTTGTATTAATTTGATACAATCAATTTAAATTTATCTTTAAATATTGTACTTCTAGCGGGACAGATTCCCCGCGGGGTTTCCCACGGGGATAAATTCCCCGACGGGGACGGAGATGGGAGAAAAAGTTCCCCCGTGAACGTTCGCGGGGATGGAGACGGGGAATTTTTGTCCCCATGGGGACGGTGATGGAAAGCCATTCCCCGACGGGGAAATCCTCGTTGCCAACTTGCCATCCCTAGCAAGGACTCTAGCGGCTAGCTAGATCGAGCTCTTCTGTTGTAGTAGACGCTAGTACGCCTCTCCTTGATTCGGCGTCCATTGTTGTTGATGCTGCTCCTAGGCATGTTGGCGAGGCTTCTAATAAGGAGCTAGATGAGGAGATGCTAGGCTATGAACCTTATCTAGAAAAGGGTGGAAGTCAACACGTACGGTTCATTCTCTTATGATTACTATATGTTAGTATGTGATTCGAGATGGTTCAACAATGGCTCGGTTTGACTTTTTTGCCATTCAAAGTGCTGTGTATTGTAAGGAGCCTGAGGATCGATCTCACAGCCATCGCACGTGAAAACGTGATGTGTGTTGGCCTTGGATCGGACCCAGCGTCACAGCTAGTGGTGGGAATTGGGCCGTGCCGGGCTAGCCCGGCCCAAGCACATCGTGCTTCGTGCCAAACGGGTTTGGGCCAGAAAAGCCCATAAATTTTTTGGGTCGTGTCGTGCCAGCCCGAAGTATAAAAACAGTGGCCCAGCCCGGCCCTAAACCACGTCGTGCCTTCGTTGGGCCGTACCGGCCCAAACCCGGCCCGTATATTTGACATATAAAATCAAAATATTACAATCATATAAAGTTTATAACTTACTAAATTAAAGATATTAAACAATTCTAGCATCATTTGACCACATAGACTTCAAATATAACAACAATATAAAGTTGATATCTTACTAAATTAAAGGAATTAAACAAATTGGGTTTAATTGGGCCGTGTCGGCCCAAGTCCGGCCCATTTATGCGGGCCATGCCGGGGGCCCGACTGGCCGGAATTTAAGGCCCGGCCCAGGCTCGCCTTCGTGCCGTGCTAGCCCGCCCCATATTATTTCGTGCCGGGCCATGCTTTGGTCTCTTATTTTCGTGCCGTGCCCGTGCTGGCTTGAAAAGCCTAGCCCATATTCCCACCACTAGTCACAGCAGGGCGGCACCACCGCGTGCGCCGTACGTAGCGCGTCCGTCCAGCGTCCATTGGCTCGAGTGGCATGGCAGCATGCACATGCAACCAGCGGCCCGTAAAACCTCGCCAGTAAAGTTGGTGGCTCAAGCAAGCGCCCACGCGCCTCGTCAGGATCTGCGGGGAGAACACGTGCATCGTACCAGCGTCAGCGACTCAGCGTGCCAGTTCGTGCAGGAAAAAAATGCTTGGGTCTTTTTTCGGTAGGGAAAGAGCACGTTCGAGATCAGCCGTGAGACAAGGAAACGGTTAGCGTTAGTGTGCTACGAGCTGAAACTGTGACTCATCAGTCATCAGTCGGTGCTTGTACGGCTGTGCCTGTGAACTGCTGGAGGAAAGCTGGGATACGGTGACTTTCCTCATTTTTCCGAGAACTTTGCTCTTTCTAGATTTTCCTGTGTTATGGGCCTGCATCATTAACCAATCATAGCATAGCGTTGTAAAAAGTTTTTCTACCGTCTCTCATGGAACTCCTTCTACCTTATATTGCATATAGATATCTTTGGTTTTAAGCAAATCTGACCAAATTGGTGGACCATCTTAGCCTGCTTATCTGTGTTTCACAGTACAAATGGATCCATCCCCTCGCTCGGTTATTCGGATTTTATAATTTCTTGACAAAAGGCTTACTTCTTTCCAACTTCCACCTCCATTTACAAACGAGAGAGAGACTCATGTTCGTCTTCCTGATATCCTACATACATACTCCCCCCTTTTTTTTCTTACTTTTACATATCTGGGTCCATTTAACCGTATACATACTCCCCCCTTTTTTTTCTTACTTTTACATATCTGGGTCCATTTAATCATACGGTATTATTTCCTTTTTGTACCAGCCTCCACCTTGCCAAAAGAAGGATCTTTTGATTTTATCCAAGGTATATCTACACAGTTTTTTTGAAAGAGAACAGGATGGGGGAGCCCCTACTGAAAATTTTATTATAACTAGAAAAAAACAGTGTTTAGAACATACAGGTAGACATATTACAGAAGGTTAGGGTGAGTTACTACTGCCATTGCTGAAGCCAGTCAGGGATGGCGGAATCAAATCTACCCTGAGTTCTATGAGTGACCAGGAGTAATTCTTTTGTGAATTCATGTTTGCATTGCTGCACCGTTGGATCTTTGTTCTTAAATAGCCATGCATTTCGACACTTCCAAATGCTCCAAGTCATGAGAATAACGATCTCCATAGAGAAGGGAACATTGAGTTGTTGTTTGAGATTTGTCGCAGCCTCCTCTCTAGATTAGCAATTCTAGGGGGCACCAAACCAATTGAATTCCAGCAGGCCTTAGCGAAGTTGCATCTGAGGAAGAGATGATAAAGAGTTTCCTCCTTCTGCCAGATGCAGTTTTCGCAAGTGTATGACTCAAGTGTCATGTTTTTCCTCCTCAGCATATTCCTTGTGTTGAGTCTGTTTTTCAGCCACAGTCAATAGAAAACTTTATACTTTAGTTGACATTTATTTTTCCAAAGCGATTTGAAAATCTGATGAACTTGATAATGACCCATCAGATGCCTGTAAGTCTTTTTTGTAGAGAAAATCTCTGATCCCCAAATGTGCTTCCAAATGTCCTTTGCGTTGGTCACAGTGATTTGTCCCCAGACCTCATTTAACTCAAGATACTGCTCGTAGGCCTGCACAGACAGAGATAGCTGAAAAATCTCAAAAAGATGTTCTTTTTGTTTTGCTTCTTTGATAGAGAGTTTGCTGTTGCAAGCAAAGGAAAATAATTCCGGATATTGCTGAGCTGGAATGCCCTTATTCCACATATCTTCCTAGAAAAGGATAGTTCTCCCATTGTCAATGGTTGGGGCTGCCAATCCCTTGAAATCTTGAACAAGACTAAGCAGACTTTTTCACCAAAAGGACCCAATACTTGAGCAGCTAGGTAGTCTGTCTGTCCTGTAATAGTTGTTCCAAACGAGATTTACTCAAGGTAAGTCATGATTATTGAAGAACTTGTGTAAAAATTTCAAAAGCAAGACCTTGTTGTGCGTCTCCAATCTGACCACTCTGAGACCCCCGTTGCTCTTTGGCTGAGTAATCATGCACCAGGCAGCTAGAGCTGGTTTTTTTGAGTTCACATCGTTTCCTCTCCAGAGACAATGTTTCCTGTAAGTGTCTATCTTCTTGACTGTGGCGGCACATAAGAAAAGTCGGGAGAGCTGAGAGAACAGAGTTAACTAGCTCCAATCTTCCTGCTTGGGAGAGGAGAGCAGATGTACAGGACAGTCTCCTTTCAATCCTTTGGATAAGTGGTAAAAAGTGACGGATTCTAGGTTTTGACAAGCCTAGAGGGACACCAATATGGGTGAAAGGCATTGATCCTGTCTAACAGTTGAACGTTCTGGAAAGAACCTCCATCTTTGCTGGGCAGACATTGATGGGTACATACTTGATTTATTATAATTCACTCTGAGCCCCGTCGAGGTTGCGTAAGAGTTAAGAACTGCTCTGAGGAAAAATAATTGCCTGGGGCAAGCTTCCATTATCAATAATATGTCATCAGCATATTGGACAATCGGAAAATCTTGACCACAGTTCTCAGTCAGGGGCAGCTGGAGTAGATTTTGCTGTCTCGTTTTATTGATAATACTCTGAAGCAGATCTACCGCTAAAATAAATAATATCTATAGAGTTGTCTTGAGAAGCAAATAGAGGGACATATATGATACACATGAGCATTATTTAAAGGCACAAATTAAACTGTGGTGCAATCCAGGAACCTCAGATCTAATAAAGAGCGAGGACGATATTCAAGTAGCGATCCGACCTAAATTTCAAATTACTATCGATCTTCCTGCTATACATTATCCGTCTGATTGGTTGGTTACATCGTCTCGTCATACGTCACTGCATACATTAAATTTATCTAACATTTGTTTGATTGCCTATATATCTAACGAGTGGATGCAAAAACAAATCATTTAAAAACCCTTTTGATACATCCACTCACACGCCAAAAAAATACCGTTTTCGGGGATAGGGCGAGTGTGGGTGCACTCGTCTAGGGTTTAGACCAATCAGCCGGTATGTGTCTATCCACGTCCGGTGCATATGGCCTCATCATATGCTCTAGATTTCCTAACGTATCTAGATAACAGAAGACGCAAAGGTGTAGTAGTATGGCTGAGAACCGGAGTTATGCATGGAACGGTCACCAGGCCGGGGATCGGAAGGATATCATAGCACGTGCACATGCCGGAGATCCCACTCTCGATCAAGCAGCAGCCTTCGATCAAGCAGCAGCAGCAGCCTTCGTCTCTCGCTCTGCCCCTGCTCAAAAGCCCGAGAACTTCTCATGGCCATGGCCGCCTCCGCCACAGACCCTGAGCACAACAAACAGAACGGCCGGCGGCACGGACCGTCCTCATAGTTCAAAGCAGCACCGGCGGCGGCGCCTACTCAGCCACCTCCACGTCCAGGTCCCCGTTCCCACAAGCAGCTCCGGCTGGCCCGGCCGCCCCTCTGGCCCAGCATCTGCTCCCTGCGACTCCGACCCGCACGCGAAAAATCACGTACACCTTTAGTTAGGGCATGCTTGCTTTATGTCTTCAGCCCAGACTCCACAGCATGCCACAACTCGCCACACAAGCTGAGATCAGATCAGCAGCCTCCGTTTGCTTCGCGACCGAGAGCCTGGCTGCGGCAACATGTGGCGTGCAGCATCCACCAAGACAGCAACGTCGTGTTTTTCCTCTCCTCTTCTCGCGAACGCAGAAGTTTTGCGCAGCTTTTGCTCGCTGCACACGCGGGGTGCGGCGTCGCCTCATGTTGTCGGGACTCGGGTGTGGCCAGTTTAGTCGATAATCAAACACGGCCTTAGTTACTAGTTCATCTCATTTAGTAGTTTGGTAACTTCATTTCTTCGAGAGATTTCCAATTTTCTAAAAAAATAAACTAATTTACATTAAATTTGTCAAACTAGCCCTTAAATATTTATACACAATTGCACCTTGGGTCAGAATGGAAGCCCTCCATTTTCGACAACCAACGTAAGGATGGAAAGATAATTTCATTACCTAACTAACGACGTCAGTTTGAGGTAAAAATTTCATTGTAGTCAGCAGGAATTAACGAAACAAGTCAGTGTCCAGAATATGTCAGTACATGACACCATCATATTTTGTGTTGTTTGGACCTTGTAACATATTGGGAATCTTATGGACACGAATATGGGGGGTCCTTACAAAGTTACACGCCCCTTGAGCTATATATTCAGACATTGTTGCGAGTGTTGGAATTTAGGTTTTAGTTTAAATTCAATTTTGTAAGGAAAATGGACCCGACACATTTGACTAAGTGATTCGGTGTTTGATGAACAACATAACCAGTGACCTAATGTTTTCCAAATGTTTGTGTTTTGAAGTTCATATGATGCAAAGTGGATTTGACTTGGCTCTGAGAGTACAACACCTCAAAAAAAGACCTGAAAGACTCCTTGAAGACTTACAAATATTCAACACTAATCTAAGACAGAAGACCAAAAGAGCCCAAGAAAAGAAGATATAATATTCAAGAAATAGACTGCCAGCTGAAAGACTCCTTGAAGACCATGTTTGCTAAGAGCTCAGCAATCGGCTCTCGGGCAGCTAGCGCACCGGACCCTCCAGTGGTACACCGACCGTGGTCCAACGACTAGTCACTACAGGAATTCACTTAATTCCTGTCGGCCAGAAACCGACGGGAATAAGCATATACCGACGGGAATTACTTAATTCCCGTCGGTTTAGGGCTTATTCCCGTCGGTTTTCAGCCGCCAGGCGTCCCTTGTCGGGGATACGTTTATCCCCGTCGGCGGCCAACGGGAATTATTAATTCCCGTCGGCCACTAACTAGCCGACGGCAATTAATGCTAACTCCCGTCGGTTCACCAGGCCGACGGGAGTTATGAGTTAATTCCCGTCGGTTCACAGGGCCGACGAGAGTTATTAGTTAATTCCCGTCGGTTCCCCAGGCCGACGGGAATTAACTGGACCGACGGGAGTTATTAGTTAATTCCCGTCGGTTCGACCATAGCCGACGGGAATTAACTGGGCCGACGAGAATTATCCTATACTGCTACAAAAACAGCACTAAATTAGGACACTATTTCTGCACACATAACATATATCACACATAACATAAATAACAGATAACAGCCACATTACAAACACATGCATTCATAATAAAATCACGCATTACAAACATAACATCCACCAACATTTCAAATATAAGTTCAACCACCACATCGAGTCAACGAGTACGACATAGTATTGAAATATAAGTACGACATATGTTCAAGTACGACCAAGAGTCCACGAGTTAAGAAACATGTTCATGTGTTTAGAGATAACCACCACTTGGGTGGTTAGAGCTTTGACCGCTGCCGCCACCACCACCAGGAGGAGGGAACGCGAAGAGCGAGTCAACAAATCCAGTCCCTGCTGCGGGATCAGATCCACTACCACCCGCTTCGGGCGTAACCTATGCAAGTTAGCAAATATCATCACGTTAAATGCAAATATCAAAAAAGTATATAAGTATATAAATTAATGGAGAGTTATCAAACGTACCCTATCTACAGGTGCAGGTATATGTGTCGGAGGGGTGGTGAACTGTGGTGGTGGAACCGGTGTGTTTGCAAATTGGCTCCATTGTGGTGGCGGTGGAAAATTTGATGTCATGCCCTGTTGCTGCATTAACTGTTAAACATATATGTGTTACTACCGAAGATGTTGTATTGAAATATAATAATTTAGAGTTCGGATTATGTGTACTCACTTGATACATCGCTTGGTTATGTGCATTGCAAGCCTCCATAAATTCGCGTTGTTGTCTCATCTCTTCGCGCATCCTCATAATCTCCAACTCCTGCTCGTTCGGTCGACGAGAGCATGAGCTACGGGAAGATGAACCCGTCCTCTGAGATCTCACCGACGACGAGTCAATGAATCCGTCGAAGAGTGCGTATCTATAAGTTATTCAAAAAATGTGATTATTGTATAATCAATTTAGTGTCAACCATATAATTTCATAAGTTAGAGCTTACCGTCCATGCGCTTTGCCACCACCACTTGCGTACACCACCGAGGGATCCACCGGTTCATGGCGCCAGTCGAACTCAGGGCCATGGCGACGAACCATCTCCTCCCCATATGCCGCCTATACATCATTGACAACCTTACAAATGCAGGAATTTATATACTTTGAACGTTTGAACTTTTGAGCCAAAACTCACCAAGCGATCCGTGGCTGTCTGGCTGCAGAGCTGGTCAGGGTTGTTCGGGTCTGGTCCTTTGTGGCCCTCCTGGTAGACCTCAATGTCACTAGGCTTTTGGCCACTCTTAGCTTCCTGTATAAACAAAAAACATTCATAAGCAATCGTATTATTTGCTGATCGACATAGATAGATCAAACTTACCATTCTTTTAGCTTTTCGTATCATGTCGTCACCGCCAAACTTGTGGTTAGGATTGGTTCCTCGACATTGTCTGTGATGCGCTGACGCTTTCTGGAAGCCTTCGGAAGCCCAATATCGACACCAAGCATAGTACGCATCAGGCACGGGCGCCATCCATGGAACCATCACCTGCACACACACAATGTTACATATTATCAATCACAACAATAAATATAAAGGGTAAAACAAATTGAATACTAACCTCACGATATTGATCCTCAGTCAAATATATCTTTGACGACCCTTCCTTTTTAGTCAAGGGGCCTGCTTCTTCCGGATGCTTTTGAAAATACAGGTTTGTAGCCTGAATTCTCGCATAGTATATGGCATCCTTCACCAGCTTCTTTGCATTGTTTTGGAAGACACGTTCAGCGTGCCCCATGTAATCCTCTCCGTCAGGCAACCGATATCGAAGCTACAACATAAAGAATACAAATACAATGGTATAAGTCATAGATTTACAATATTAAGAAACATAACAAAAATAATAAAGAATTCATACCCAAAAGTCATTACGCACAAGTCCCTGTCTGTCGGTGTGGTTTCGTTCCTTTTTAAACTTGTACTCGTCCCAGGTACTGACGAGCACCTCATCCTCGGTATCACCGTTTGACACCTTCACTATACCAGGGTAGTGAAGGCGGCAAAGAGAACCCAACGTAAGGTTAACCTGAGTGTGGTGTCCCTTGCCGTCAAAGGACAGGTCCTCCCAATTCCTGCATTACACAAAAACATTAACAATACACATAATAGTTATATGAGATAAGTTAATATATTACACTCACCGATCTCCATGTGGCATGATTAAAGTCCTATCAGCCTCTCGCTCTATCGCGTGACGAGGCTTTACTGAGTGGCTTTTTCTTGAGCGATGTGTGCGTGTCGCTGAAGAGCCTCCCGAGCCATCATCCATCGGGTTGTCAGCCGGTTCGCCCTGTTGGCCCCACTGGTCCCACGCCTGTTGCTGCTCTCTCTGGTGGTCCCACTGGTCCCATGGCTGGTGATGCTGTGCGGCCTGGTCCCATGTCACGTGCTCCACCTCCTCATTGTGCTCCACCTCCTCATTGTGCTGCTCAGCCTCATTGTGCTCCTCCTCCTCAATGGCAATCAAAGTAACATATCTTGCCACCAGCACTAAGACGAAAACAATCTGTATCTTTAGCACAATAAGGACACGTCAATCTACCATGCACGCTCCATCCAGAGAAAATACCATACGCCATAAAATCATGAACCGAGAACAGATATGCAACACGAAGATTGAATTTCTGCTTCTTGAAGCAGTCATAGGCTTCCACACCTTGCCATAGCTTCTTTAACTCTTCAATCAGTGGTTGAAGCATCACATTGAGGCGTACGCCAGGATGCTCAGGCCCAGGTATAACAAGACATAGGAACATAAACTCATATTTCATGCAAAGAGCAGGTGGAAGGTTGTACGGTATGGCAATGACAGGCCAACATGAATACGACGCAGCGGTCATATTGAACGGCGTGAAACCATCAGTTGCCAAGCCGATACGAACGTTTCTTGCATCGCTGGCAAAATCTGGATCAAATTTGTCAAGAGCCTTCCATGCATCACCATCTGACGGGTGCACCATTAACCCATCTTGTCTGTCCATACAATCTTTATGCCACCTCATGTGCATAGCGGTCTTCCTCGAGAGAAACAAACGTTTCACTCTAGGAGTGAGAGGCATGTACCGAAGCTGTTTATGTGCAACCTTTGTCACCACCTTCTCCCCATCTTCATTTACAAGCTCCACGTACCTTGACTTCCCACATTTTAAGCATTTTTGTTCTCTGCCATGTTCCTTCCAAAAAAGCATACAGTTGTCTTGGCAAACATCAATCTTCTCATACTCCATACCAAGACCTTCAAGCAATTTTTTGGACTGGTACATGTCTTTGGGCATCTTGTGACCCGTAGGAAGAACCTCGCTAATCAAATCCACAAGCTCCTTGTAACAATTAATTGAAAATGCAAATTTTGACTTGATTGACATCAGTCGGGTCACGAATTCGAGGACGGTCACGTCAGTTTGCCCGTGAAGAGGCTCTTCTGACGCTTTGAGTAGGTCGAAGAACTTCTGAACCTCCGGTGTAGGTGAATCATGATGATCTGGTGCCAGTTCAGGCTGCAGATCCTCAAGCATCTGGTCCATCCTATCAACATCATCTTCACCGTCATCAACTTCTACTTCTGTTGCTCGTTCAGCATCTTCACCGTGGAGATACCAAACCTTATAGTCTGGCACGAAACCATGCGAGCACAGGTGTAGTGTGACCTGCCTCTTGGTGTGGCTCGTCATATTTCTACATTTATTCCATGGACACCTAATATTATCTATTTGTGACAAAGCAGCTGCATGGTCCAGAAATATTTGCGTCTTGGCAAACCATTCACTAGTGTGACACCCACCCTTCTTGAAACCTTCATACATCCAATCACGTCTATCACCCATTATTGCGGCTGTGTACGAGTAAAGAGTGTGTGTGAGACAATCACGTTTCTACACGTCACACATACATCTATAGGTAAGTAGTAAAACTATATATATATACATAACATAACTTCATCACAATAACATGATTAATACTTGCATAACATCAAATTCATTAAATAATAATATTTGCAATAACTACTATTTGTATAACACATCACATTCACCATCATATTCAATAACTAATAACATCAAACAACACATTTTATTTTGCAACATAAAATTAAAAATAACAACTACACTGTATAAAGTCATATGAAGACTAATAACAATATCAACTAACAAATTTAAACAAAATCTAATCACATAACAGTTAACTCCCGTCAGCCACAAAAAACCGACGAAAATAAAATGTTTTAATATATATAATATACCTTGACTTGCGCGGACGACGGTGGTGGACGAAGACGGTGGACGACGGTGGTGCACGACGGCGTTGTGGCGACGACGGATGGCGTGGGGAGGCGGCAGCGTCGGGCGGCGCAGCAAACAACACTGGCAAACGGCGGACGGGCGGCGCGGCAATCGGCGGCGGCGGTTGGGCGTGGACGGGAGGGCGGCGACGGCCGTGGCCGGACGGGCGGGCGGCGGTGCTAGGCGCGGAGGCCGGTCGGGCGGGCGGGCGGACGGGCGGGCTGCGGCGGTGGGCGCCGAGGCCGGACGGGCGGGCGGCGGCGCTTGGCCGGTCCGGCGGGCGGGCGGACGGGTGGGCTGCGGCGGCGTTGGGCGCGGAGGCCGGACGGGCGGCGGCGGTGCTTGGCACGGTCGGGCAGGTGGCCGGATGGGCGACGGCAACGGTGGTCGCGGTGGCCGGACGGCGGTCGTCCTTGCGCGGCGGGCGGGCGTTCGTTTCCGGGGAGATGAAGGGAAATGAATTCGCGGCGGCGTGGCTGTTGACTTATTCCAATAACTCCCGTCGGCCAGAGCATTGGGCCGACGGGAGTTAAGTTATTCCCGTCGGCTGACAAACTGACCGACGGGAATAAAGTAATCGTCGTCGGCTGGCGTTCTTGGCCGACGGGATTTAATTAATCGCCGTCGGCCTTCTTTTGGCCGACGGGGATTACGTTATTCCCGTCGGCCCGGTCTCCGGCCGACGGGAATTAAAGTAGCCGACGGGGATGCTTCGGATTCCTGTAGTGAGTAGCCAACAGTCATCTGACATGGCGGCACCGGACCGTCTGCAGTGCTGTCTATGGCAACGACTAGCTGATGTGGAGGGTCCAGACTTGTCTGATGTGCGCGCAGACAGTTCTGCAGCTTTCCACCAATGACTAGAATTGGGGGCTCTATGTAAACCCCCCTAGCCTACCATTTCAGTGTGTGAGACCCCAAGCAACATACCAAAGAAGGTTATACACATCTACAAGTGCGCAAACACCTAGATGCTTAATAGAATCACTCGGTGATTAGTGTAGGTGCTTTTGCGAAGTGCTTAGGTTAGTTAGACCGCTTATGTGCTTGTTCTAGGTTGTTCCTAGTTAGTTGAGTGAGTTTAGAAAAAACCACAAACTCTCCAGACTCTTGTGCGAGTCGTTGCAATTGTACCGAGTGGGGCGAGAGTCTTGCGAGAAAATATTGTTGCGTCCACGGAAGTAGGCAATCTCCACCTTTGCTCTTTAGCTTCCACATTTACTTTAAGTACCTAAGTTTTAATCTCTCTATTCCTAGTTTAAAATATTTAGGATTAGAACTTAGTTTGTAAAACACTTTTGCGGTAGAAATAGCAACACTTAAACAAACTTAAGGCCTTTTTTGGTTCGCTGCATAACTTGCCACACTTTGTTTAACCTTTCTGTCTAAGGTTAGTTATTCAATTCGAACCACTAACCTTAGACAAAGTTTATTCAATTCGAACGACTAACCTTAGGCAAAGTGTGGCGCAGTTAGGCACGAACCAAACGTGCCCTTAGTTTGCACATTCTTGTTTAGTTATTTGCATAGGTTTTGTTTTAGAGATTTTTTGTGGACTAGATTAGCAAAGTTTTTAGAAGTCCTAATTCACCCCCTCATACGTGTTCGTGTTCCTTTCAAATTTGTCAAGAAAAGTGTCGTCGATCATACGAATAATCTTTCTTGGCAAGGTCATCCGTGTGGCACGAGTGATGACCAACAGAACAGTGATGTAGCGATTGTGAGAGGTTGTTCGGTTGGAGTCTTAGATCATCAACGTTGGGATCTACACCCTAATAACCTACAATACACCATAGTATTTACTATAGAATTTATTAAATTAAATTAAATCAAACTAAACATGGACCAAGCTCATTTCAGTCTTTGTTCGATTATTATTCCCAACCCACGTGGATTGTATGGATTGTATGAGATTAGAAATAATTGATTTTTTTAATTTGATTGATATTTAATCCAACCTAGTATACTCCAATGTATAGGTGTACATTTGGGCCGGCCCGAAGCACTGAAAAAAAGCACGGCCCAGACACGGCACGACACGAAATATTTTAGTGCCGGGCTGACACGGCCCGATATATCGGGCCGGGTTTGGGCCGAGGTCGTGGCCCATGGGCGGGCACGAGCACGACCCGTTTAAGGCAGACACGAAATGGCCCATATAGAGGCACGGAAAGACCCATATATTTATTAAAATCACACTTCATTCCACATTTTTCATGTACTTGATAAAGAAAACAAAGTTAGAGATAATCTTAGTTTTGTAGCTTTGAATTAGAGTATGTGATGTAATTTTATGTTTGTTATGAACATTAGATAATGAACTGAACTTACGAACTTTATATAGAGCTGATTATACTCTTTTTCTTTCTAACAAAATGATTTGTAAATAAAGTAGCCATTGCATAGCTCTAGTAACTTAATACAAATATTAAGTTTGCTTTTGATAAAATTTATTTGTCTTATCTTTTATTTGTTTTATTAAATTGTTTTGAATTTCGGGCTCTCATGTGAATTTCGGGCCCTGATTTGATTTTCGGGCCAAAAATTGAATTTCGGGCCCTAACGTGAATTTCGGGCTTTTATAATTTCGGGTCCTAACGTGAATTTCGGGCTTTTATAATTTCGGGCCGTCCGAAATGAGCCTGGCACGTTTAAGCAATTACGGGTTGGACCGTTTGCCGAGGGCTAGGCCCGTGGGCCGGCCCGGTATGGCCCGAAATTCAAACGGATTGGCCTGGCCCGAAATTCAAATAATACAAGTTTTTTCGGGCTTGGGCCGGGCCGGACCGGACGGCCCGAATGTACATATGTACTCCAATCCACGTGAACTGGATGCAAAAAGAATAGGCCCTTAAATGCAGCAATTGATTGGTCATATCTCCTCCTTCCATGCCCTGTCAAGCTCTGGTTCCGCAGGCGCTCACCACTCATCACGCCCAGTTGCCCACAGCCACAGGGTGGCCCACAGACAGCGACAGAAGGCCAGCTTTCTTAACCCCACAGCGACGGCACGGCACGGCACGGCACGGCCATCCCATTCCACGGAAAAAAGGCGTCCGTATGCATGCACGCCCCGTCCATCCTTGGCACTGTTGCCCACTAGCACAGGCACTGATTCCTGGGCCCTCGGCTCGCCGCCGCACGCCACGGCCCCACGTGAAGGCAGCGTAGCATGGTAGCAGTAGTAGCACCTCGCTCGTCCCCTCCCCTGCCAGCCGAGGCACAGGCACGCGTGTTGCTGTAGCTTTCACCCTGGAGGGTCACTCAATCCGTCGTATCGTATACAAGTTTTAGTACCTGATGATACGAACCTTTGCATGCTGTAGGTCATGCACAGGAGTAGGCTGCTCCGTCTCACTCTCGGCGCGTGTGCGTGCGCAACGTGTACGTACGTACACTGGACGTGTACCATACTGACTCAGGCCAAAGTACATACAGTGCAGTGCAAGAGAACACAAAACCCTAAAACCAAAAGACCGGACGGACGGGACGACAATGTCCACTATATTCCATTCCAGGCCGTATTTATATATAGAAACAGAAGCTCTACCTTTTACCTGTGCAGCGCTGCCCACAGCCCCACACCAACCCGGCCCGACCAGCTAGCTCTAGCTCTCTCCTTGCGCTCGTGCACGCTGCGCTGCGCTGTGCATGCATGCAGCCGGCCACAGCCACAGTGGGGCCACTGCTCAGGGTGTGACAAGATGTACCAGGCCACCCGCGCTGAACCAGGGTCCAGGGCCGGGGCCATCCATCGCCATCAGACTGTTCAGGGGTAAGCGAAGGGCTAGCTGCTGTGCCCGGCGCCGCGCCATGTCACACTGCTGCTGCACTGGCTCCACATCCACCACTGCTTGCTGATGGCCTCCTGCCTGATTGATGCAGCAGAGCTGGTGCGCAAAGACCACACACAAAGGGCAAACAACCACCACAGCACGCATGCCATTGCCATGGACATGGACATGGACATGGACATGGACTGACTGACTGACTGGTGAGAAGAAAAGAACAATCACTGGGAACGGCATGCAGTGCATGACTATTTAAGGAAACCCGCTTGACCCTGCCGCCGACCGCCGTGGCCGTGCGGTGCGACGGGTCGGGGCGAGCGTGCGCTCCGCTGCTCTGCTCTGCTTCCATTCCATGCCATGCCATGCCAGCGCGAGGTGAGGTGTCAGTGGTGGAGTGGAGAGGTGGAGCAGAGCAGACAGAGCGCTCGGGAGGTGTCGGGGTGCTCGTCCTTTCCTCGCTTCAGGAATGGAAGTCCCGTCCTCGCCTCGCCTGGCCTTTTGCTTCGGCCACCCACCGGCCACCGCCCAGCGGAGAGAGTGGTGGATCGGAGACGAGACGGCCACTGGCCTGTGTGGCCTGTGTGCTAGGCTGGCTGGCTGTCACGCAGCTGATGATAGGGGGTGGGGCGGGCGTGTAGGGCAGTGTTACAGCGAAGAAAAAGGGCGCCACGCCAGTACTGGCAGTACATACTATGATTTGAGGTCTCATCTCAGAGGCTCCTTTGCCAGTGCCTTTTCATTTCGCCACCAAAAGATCTACTCATTGCAACCCAACCCCCCCCCCCCCCCCCCCCCCCCCCCCGCCGCCAGGCTCCCCTTCACCAACAGCTTTCACCAGGCGAGCCTTCGCATCAACATTTCTTTCTTTCTTTTTTCTTTCTATTTTTCATCATGCCATATTGGATTTGTTTTATGGCATGTCGGGAGAGGTAGATAAGGTGTGAGATGTGAGAAAGAGCAGCCGTACGTTTTTTTTTTGTTCCCACGGAACAATAGGACTTTCGTAGGAGTTTCAAAAGGCACTACAACTTCTATATGTTTCGCTTATTTATATATATATATATATATATATATATATATATATATATATATATATATATATATATATATATATATATATATATATATATATATATATATATATATACATCACATGGTGTTTGGGATGTACGAACAGATCTATTTTCCATTCCCTATAAAAAAGGGTTTATTTTTCCATCATGAAGTGGGTGGAATAAAATGTGCACTTCAACCTCTTGAAAAAAAACTCTCTACTCCCTATGTACCCAAATAAATTTTTTTGCTTTTTCAGTGAATTCATATAATATTTGATGTATGTATTTTATACGTGTGTCTACATTTATTACAATCTAATTGAATACAGTTATAAAAACCAAGAGCTAAAACAAATAATATTTTTTTAACGGATGTAGTACATGCTAATAATGGAAGGATGAGCAGGTCCTTATTCACTACAACGGAGGACGAATAAAGATGTTTATATTCGTTTGTTCCCCGACACCCATTCCTAAAACAAACCATATACTATGTTTTTTTTTTCAATTCTCTGGCTTCTATCTGCACCCATTATTTTATATCCAAGTGTTTTCTTCCTTTTTCTGACCAGTTCTGCAATCCTCCGCTCCAAATTAGGCTCTTGCATTCTTTAATTTGTCCCGTAGTATACAATTAACAAGAAACTTACGATTTAACAACTTGAAAGGCAAAGGGGAGCGGCCCTGCTAAATTATCCGATGAATTACATGTGTAATATGACATCTATACACAATGCAGCTCCCCTAAACAGAAAACGAACATAAATTAATATTTTATGGCATGCAGCAAATGGCATATTTTTACATATTTACGAAAATGGCTTAATATATTCAATTCCCTTGGCAGTATGAGATCTTGAGTAAACTAATCAGTTCATGCACTACCAAGCAACACTGACATGAGAAAAAAATGCGGACCATCAATATAATAATGCCCTTGCATAGTTGCACACAGAATAACAAGTGAAGGAACCCATGCATGCATGCACTCCGTAGCTAGGTAGCATAAAGATCTTGTGGAACATTTTGAAGCATTATTGTCCTAGACGAATTAATTTGTGAAGTTAATAGCTTGTGATTTCAATGCGTTCTAGCTCTCTCTATCCGCGTCTTTGAGCGGGTCTTCTGATTCTCGTTAATTAGAGAGTAACTTGTTCTATGGTCACTTTAAGCGACAATACTCATTTACAAGATAATTGTAATTTTCTTCCAGGTGATTTACGATAATATATCATGCTAAAATTTGAGGTGGTTTTTTCCCTGGAAAACTGTTGGGTTGGCAACCCGTAGAATTGAAACTTTGATTCGAGCCTATTTTCACTCTCCATTTTTTGGCCTACCACCAATTCTTACTGTAACACCATAGAACGTTATCGAATCTTTCGTCTCCTAGATCATGAGCAGCAGCGGGCATGCCAGCAAGCTCCACACGCTGGTCGGCCCACATGCAGCAGCCAACCCACATGTGTCCGGTTGGTTTTAATCCGTACCGGCTTCTACTAATTTTATAGTGTTTTATCTTTATGGATGATTATGACAGACATATATTGACAAGAAGGAACATTAGAGATTGATTTTGCAATTTTGCTTCTAGCAAAACTATCTTTCCTGTGTCTTAAATAACAATGTCAGGCAACCCCGGCCCTCACAGATGGGTTTAAAACCAAATCTCTTAATAATGGTTAAAAAATAAGGGATGATAAAACTTCTTGGAGAAAATATACTAACAACATAAAGGAAAAAAACTTCTCAGACTTACTATTGGGGATGGACATAAACTAACGATGTAAAGCTTCTTGGAAGAAAAAGAAACCCATTATAAAAATGCTAAAAAAGGACGAATAATGAACTAAAAAACTTTAAGTTAACAATGGTAGAACTGTCAAAGCGTTCAGGAGAAGTAGGAGAGAGTGTACAAGAAAGTATGAAACTGAACCTTATTAGCTTATCACCAGCTGCTGGAGAATCGACAGAGAAAAGAACACATCTTGATCGGTGCTGCATGCATGTGGAAGATTTATATTTGTCTAGGCAGCACGCATGCATCTGCACAGGATGACCAAGTTGACGGCACCGGCCATGCTTTGCTGCTCTGCTGGCCTCTCTCTGCAGTTTCCCACAGCTTTATTGAACTGCATGCACCTGCTGATGCGGGTGGAGGAGTTGAAGCTGCCGCTCCTCTGAGAGATGCAGTTCAAGAAAGCTGTGGAAGATCACAAAGAAGGCCATCTGATTACTGCAGGAGGAGGAAGGAAGGAGGAAGAAGGAGAAGGAACACTGCTTGCTGCCTGCTGCCATCGTCTTTGGCACTCAGTAACAGCAAGTTGGGTGGGTGGCGGAGGAAGCGGGGGAGAGCAAGGGCTATTTATACAGAAAGGAAGGAAGAAGGAAAGAAGTATGGCCTGTGCGAGAAGAGGGGGGGAGATGGCAGCGCCGGGTTTGGTTGGTGTGGGACTGGGAGGGAGGCTAAGCAGGTCCCCAATCCCAAGAAGAATATAGAACCTGAACACTACTCCAAGCCACAGGCCAAAGCCAAGAAAGCTCTCTCTCTCTCTCTGGACCCGACCCATCATCTGGCTTTTTGGGCAGATCGATTCAAGGAGCTTTGTTCATGTGAGGGGAGACAAAGGGCCAGTTCTTTAATCCACACTTGGATCAAATATACACACACACCCAGTGTGCGTGCGTGCACAGGACAACTGACCGGTGCTTGATCGGCTTCCTTTGTGGCTAGCACGGTGGGCTTCGCGGTGTTTCACGCACGAAAACATGCCTGTTAATGCGGCTACGATCGACGGACGACGACGCTAAAGGCAAGCAGAGGCAGCGGGAAAGACCGGAGCTTTCTCTCTTGGGTCGGCTCAGTGAGTGGGATACAGTTCACCTGCATCCAGTGACCGGTCGATTGGACAGCGTTTCCACGAGCAATTCTAAAGCGAGGGATTTGCATGGGGCCGTGGTCGATCCCCCTGCTGACCGCGCGCGCGCCCGCGCAAAAGGTGTCACGGATTGGCGCCTCGCGTCGCTTGCCTTGTTTGTTTCCGGCAGAGAGAGAGATCAGCGGGTGGGGTACGTGTGTGCGTGGCCTGAACGCGCGCTCAGCTTGTTTCCCGCGAAAGGTCCGAGGCCCGGCCGGCCGCCATGGACGGGCACCCCGGTCGCCCGCCCGCTGCCGGCCATGTTCGTTCTCGAGGCCTCAAAAGGAGCACGCGCGCGCGCGCCCCTCTTCCTTTCCTTGACAGTTGCATCCACCACGCACGGCACCATCTATCTATCTCCATTCTCCAACGCGTACGATGGATCGCCCGCCACTGCCGATGGGATCTCAGGATCCACGGCTTCGGTCGCTCCAAGGTGAGCAGGCACCGCGCCACGCCTGCTGACTTGCTGGGACGGAGGACGCTCGGGGGTGCCGCCCGGGCCCGTCAAATTTGGCCGATCCATTAGTCTTACGGCCTCGATCAGAGCGGCGAGCTCGATGCGCTGCGCATGCTGCCCTTCCCTCTGATCATCCTTCGTTTCTCCTCGCGTGTCCTGGTCCTGGCATGCGTGCCATGCGATGCGCGTGTCCTCCGGGTTCGAGGCCGGCCGGCCGGTGGCAGAACGGTGTCAGAGAGCCCGCCCGGGAAGGCGGCGCGCGGACCGCGGCTGCCCTCGCTCGCGCTCGCGCGCCCGGGTCAGGCGCCGGCCTGCGCGCTGACGCCGCCTCTGGCCGCAAGCCGGTGTAGTACTCCTACGTCGTCTATGGCAGAGCGCGCGCGCGAGAGATAGAGAGAGAGAGAGAGGCACTGAGGCAGGCAGGCCGGCTGGCTGGCCTTCTTTTCGTCGTCGGTCAGGTGGCCTGTCTCTCTTGTCAGCTTTGACGTTGTTTGGAAGCAAGTTAAGCTGTCAGAGAAGCAGGACCATGTCGATCCACGGGACCGCAGCGGCTGCCACCGCTCGTGCGTGCATGGCCACTGACACAGCGTGTACTTCAATAATGCAGCGGCGTACGTACTCTTGCTTATTAATCCAATCAGTGGACGGAGCTTCAGTCTCACCCCCCACGCTTAATTAGCTGAAATAAAGTACCGTGGTTTGACCCTGTTTTGACCCGCTATACGGATCTCTGTTCTTGTATATTATAGCTGACAGCTGTTTTAAACCTTAGCAGTATTTGTTTAAAATATTTAGCCAAACAAAATACAAGAATATGTTATTACATCTGTTATTAAAAAAATCAGGTCTTCAAAATGCAAAAAAGGTTCATGTATCTCTCCCCCCCCCCCCTTTTTTGCTTGCTCTGACGTGTCACTTGTGTCTATTTGCAATGCGCAAAATTCGAACACCTAGTGGCATTGTAGATAATATTGTTTCACACTTTAGGGATGAGATATGGGAGCCGTTGGATACTAGCCTAAGAGACTTGCACTTAGAACTAAAAAATGCATGGCTAGTTATTGTACAAAATGAAGAATATATATAAATACTAAAAATCTAATAGGAAATAGTGTTATTCCTCAACCTTTCACGTTTCAACTTCCATTTCATCCTACCAAACGGAGCCTTGTTCTTTTCTAATACGCTGGGTCTTGTACTCTTGTGAGTTTGATCGGAGCTTCGAAGTACAGCCCTGGGCCACGTTTTGGTCACATAGCGCTGCGGCGGCCCCTGCCTTGCGACCAGGAGGCAGCTCAACCATGACCACGCGTGGAGTACGAGCGCCAGGTCCACATCCACGCACACGAGATGGCCGCGCGATGACCCGCGCCGGTGAAGCTGGGCACGGCGCGCAATCATCCAAGGGCTCTCCCCGGCAACGTGATCCGGCAGCAGAACGGGGATTTCGTCCGCGTCCGGCGCGAGGGGAGGCAGCAGGTCAGCGGGGGAGATGGACGAGAAGACGCGCGTGGAGCAGGGGATCATCTGGGTGGGGTGGGTGGGGGAGCAGGCCGACGCTGACCCGCCCCGCCCGTGCACCCAATCTTGGACGCTTGCGCGGTCGGATCCCACCGGCACCGGCAGCGCGCGAGAGGCGAGACAGACCACCGCCCCCGCTCCCGCTTCCGCTTGGCTCCGCCGCGCCGCGCCGCTCCTGCCTGCGCTGGCGGTCGGAGGCATGGGCGGGCACGGGCGCCTGTCCTCCCAACGGGGGCAGGCAGATGGTCTCCCGAGATCGTGTCTGCGGTGCGGTGCGGTGCGGCCCGGACATGCCGTATGCCCGCAGCCGGTTTCAAGCACGGGGCCACCGGACAATCTGCTCTACTGTGCTGGCCCACCTCCGTTCGACGAAGCCCGTAGTCGGTGGTGTTTCCACTGGATCCAGATATTCCAGGCCGTTCCAGCCAGATTACATTTCTTTTTTGAGGCCTCGGCCCATCATATATTTATAAGCACAAAAGGGAGCCTCTACCAGAATTCGGAAGGAACGACAGCCAGGCCCAATACACTAGCAGCCACGCTCTTCGGCCCAGCACGGCCATCGGACCATGTCAAAGCTGACAGCAATCTCAATTGCGCGCATCCGCACACAGCAGCTGAAACGCCCAGTTTTTTTTTTCTAAAAAAAAAACTTGAAGCGCCCAGGATTGGCAGATCAATATCGATGCTGCAGTTTCAGAATAGGAAGGCAATAGAGGAGCAGCAACCGCCATCATCAGAGATGGTTCAGCAGTGTGATAGACTCTCCCTAAACCCTAATCTCTAAATCCAAAAAAAATTTAAAATTGAAGTGGAGCATTTACATAAAAATAAATTTAAAATTATAGGAGACATATGAACAATACTAAACTGTAGAGGTTACTTTATCTTAAGCAAAAGTTCGAGAAAGATATATTAAAAATGAGACATATCCTTTTTTTTATAGCTAATTCAACAACTTGTCCTCGGTACTATTGAGAAGCGCCGTATGATATTAGACTTGACTGACTGTTTTCTCACATTCTATCTAGAGACCACTTAACGGCGCACGACAACAATAGACCGCAAGTTAGATAAAAAAAAAGTATGAAGATTTTTTTTTTTTTTTTTTTGCAAAAGAGAGGATTGTGGAAATCAGGAAAACTGGTGTTTCGTGTGTTTAGTTCAGCTTTCCGAAACAGATTTGCTGTCAAAAAATTGAAATATAAAAAATGTACAGGTTCCTCAATTCAAAATCACATACTCGGTTGCAAAAACACAACAGCCGCTGTTCGCAATGCTGCACTAACAAACATGGGAGACTCGCAAGAAAATGGAACCCTACCAGGTTACAAACCAAGGTACGATTGGAGGCAGGGGAATGGAATACAGATCGTTTGGAGACTCAAATCGTCTTCGAGAATCGGGATTGAGCAAAGCTTGAACCTCACTTTACACAAGGCTTACATTTCCAATTATCGTTCACACCGCAAATTATCATTCTACAGTGTCAAAACAAGGATAGAACAAGCACCTTCAATCAAATAGCAGGCTCGGCTCCGCTCCCACAAACTACCCGAACCTAGTACAGATCTTATCAGCAAGCTGGTTTCAAAGTGGGCTAACCATTCAAATTTATAACTGGACCATAATGCCAGCAATAACGAGTGAAAAAACAGCAGGTTCCTTAATCAAGCGAGGAACGCCGAACCAAACAAACAAATTAGGCAAATCTAGTCAATGTCATGTAGCCAATCGACGAATGATTTAACCCACCTATTTGCATAACATTTCACAAAGAATGCAAAAAGGGGCAAGAAGTCATTGCCACGTATCATCATATCTCAAAAATTCATCCTCGATTAATAAGGAGGTTGACATATAATCTCAAGCTCTCATCTCACCGCACGAAACTGAGACTGGAACAACAACAAAAAAAGATCTTCTTCTGCTTGCACAACGAAAACTACTACCAGGAAGAGCAAGAGCATAGGCATAGGCATGCGAGCCCAACGGCGTCGCGCCTACTTCTCGGACGAGTTGGGCCCGCGCTTCTTGCCGAAGCCGACGACGGCGGTGACGAAGCGGCGGTTGTACTGCATCCTCTTGTACGCGCGGCCGCGGGGCTTCTTCTTCTTGTCCTGCTTCGCCACCTTGGGCGTCTGCCCGCGGACCTTCCCGGCGCGGGCCAGCGATCCGTGCACCTTACCTGCGCATAGACACGGGACGCGACTCACCTTGATCAGCGCGTGAGTACAGGAGGGAGCAGCGAAAGGTGAGGAAGAATGAGAGCTGGCGGTGGGTTACCCATGGCTGCGAAGTGGCGGCTGCGGCGACGGAAGCGAGTGCGGGGAGGCTGAGAGATGCGTCGGTGTCGGCGGCGGCGTCGGCGGCGGCTGTAAAAGGAAACCCTAGGTGGTGAGGGGGATGGCTTAATACGCGTGAGGGTTTTTTGCGTGCGGGCCGATTGGGCTTCAGGAAGGGTCTGTCGTGGCCCGTGGGGGACAAGATTGACGGGCTTTGTCACACTGGCCTCATGTTACCGTTCCAACCTATCTTTACAACGCTCTCGCTCTCGGTGGATCACGAGTGAGAATTGAGATTCACGGATTAATGAAAGAAAACGATGGAGAACAGAGGCCACGGAAACCATGTTTGGCGGAGACTTTTGCCATTGTAAAACGCGACAAGTTCGGCTTCAACGAAATAGAGGCGTAGACGAGGTCTTGGATGATTTAGAGATTCACACAACGCACATACGCCGATATGGACTTGAGCTCTCTCTTAGACGCGTTCGACAGTGATTAATCCTCCACCGTGAGGATCAGTCAGGGCAGCCACCGTTCCCGTCTTCAGCGCCGTTACTGCTCGGGTCGCAGTTCCACCGCTACCGCCCTGCCCCGCCGACGCCGACACCGAGCACCCCTTCCAGCCGGACGAAGAAGAGGACGCAGTCAAACAACACCTTCTCGATTCTCCGCTCGAGGCCGCCTTCCTGCACCTCACCCTCCTCCGTCTCGACGCCAACCTTTGCGACGAAGTGGTCCGCCGCGGCTCCCACCTCCTCTTCTTCCACGGGGGCGGCGCGAACGGTACCGCCACTCCCCCTGTGCAGACGCTGCTGCTAGCGACAGCGGGCCGCAGCAGGAGAACCTGAGCGTGCCGGATTCGTCCGTGCCAAATGCGAAGAGAGCGAGGCGGAGGATGACCAAATTGGCCGTCGCGGTCGCTGCCGGGTCTGTCCTCGCCGCGCTTCTTGTCTACGCCATGATTGCGATGAAGAGGCTGGACGCCGCCGAGATTGGCCCAGCAGCACGGGAAGCAGAGGCGTTCGAGCAGAACATGGATGTTGTTGGCCGACTGCGCCATCCGAACCTTGTACCACTCCGAGCATTCTTCCAGGCAAAGGAGGAGCGGCTGCTTGTGTATGATGGTCGCCGAATGAGCTTCTGCTGCAGCTACGACAGCTGCTCGCGCGGCGTCGTACGAGTCAGCTACTCGCGCGGCGCTGGAGCTCCGGGCGCGGGCTCTCCTCGCGCAACCGTGACGTCGCCGACATGCTCTGCGACTACATCCCCAGCTACTGCGCCAAGTCGTGCTCGGCCGACGACGCCACCACCGCCTCGTCCTCCTCATCCTGCTCGTCTGGCTCCGTTCAGCTCACGCGGCATTGGGCGGCCTTCTTTCATTACATCCACCACCGATTCAACGCGGTGTCCAGATCGAATCTAGACTCCACTAATTTTATGGGCACGGAAGAGCCACGTGGAGTAGAGTCCCGTCAGAACTTCTCGAACAGGCACAAGAGGTGTTCTGTTCCGGAAATTATCGACCGATGGCTCACGCACTAGCAGCAGCAGCTCGGAACCGAAATCTAAATAAAAGTCCTGCCCACGCTCTTCGCCGACTTCGACGCTGCGCCGCACTTCTCCTGCGTCGTCACGGAGTTCTGCCCCGGCGGGGACCTCCACTCGCTCCGCCACCACATGCCCAACCGCCGCTTCTTGCCCCCGTCGAACCTGCTGGCGCCCGCCAATACAAGGGCGGAGTCCGTGTCGCAGCTGCTGCCGCACGTGAAGCTCCTCCGCCGCCGCCGCGGTGGCGGCGCTGGACGCCGGCCTCCCCGGCGAGGCCGTGCGCCATTTCAACAAGGTGCTCGACACGCGCCGCAGCGTGCTGTCGCACCCCTTCGCCACGGCCTGCCTCGACGAGCTGTCCATCATGATGCCATTGGAGAGGAAGAAGAGAGAAGGAGAGAGCTCACCGGAGATAGGAGTGGCGGCTACAGCACTGACGGCCATGCAGACGGAAACCGTGCCCCTGCAGACTGATTCGGACGGAGGAGGCTTAATAGTTGTCCTCAGCGTCTATAAGAGATTACGACTAGCGAGCGGCTGCTCTGTCTGTAAACCCTGAGTGTACCAGTGTATTTCCGGCGCCACCACCGAAGATCCACTTCCTGAGCCCGGGGAGCGGGATGAGAACCGATTTTCACCTCGGGTTCCCGGTGGAAGTAGCAATATATCCTGGGCTCGTACTGTCAGACTGATACAGCCGTCGGACCCAGGCCAGCCAGAACCAGAGGCCACGACCGACGTTGGAAACGAACGGCTCTCGCCTACTTCTTCATTTGAGTGCGAAGCTGCCGGCATCTGATCCTTGCTTTTAGAACAAAGCGGAACAAACCCCCTGAAAATGGCAAAGGTGCAGGGTTCGTTGTTGTTGTGTGTGGGTGGGGGTGAGTCAGAAAATATAAACGGTTCCGCTTACATAACTTTTACTTTTCTACATGGTATATATATTCATGCTTTTAGAAAACTTATAATTTAAAAGAAAAGGTAGCATCATATACTCTCTCTCTCTCTCTCTCTCTCTCTATATATATATATATATAACAAATATACATGTTATATCTGCATACATGTTTTTATTATGCATCTAAAAATACGATGTTTAAATTTGAAACACTGTCCAGGGAACTCAATAATAACAACACATATATCGAAGTGAATACAAACTAGCCCTTTCATGTGTTCCACAGTACAAACAGGCTTTAGGAATTTGGTCCAAAACTATTTGTATTCCGGAGTCTGAAACTAACAGCGCAAACACACATTACTCTGATCATATGTATGTTCAGAGACAGCATTGGTCCACAGCACTACACTACGCTTCAAATTCTAAACTATTTACACGGCAGATTCGCTGGCGTCGAGTCCCACCGAACCATCATTCGCCATGAACTAAGAGCAGGCAGATATATTCCCTGAACCGCGCATCAGAACCTTCAGCCAGCACCTAGCACAACACCGGTCACCAAAGCTCAGTTCTTCACACGTATGAGTCAAGATAGTCGAATCCGCGGATCATCCTGTACTGCAACAGGCTGGCATAGACGCGGTCGCACACTCCGATGAACAGGGACTCGTCGTCCGGGCTGAGCGTGATCCCGGACACCTCACCAAAGAAGTCGATCTCCTGCCGTTTCTTGTAGTCCGCAGCCACACTGTACACATGGACGAAGTCGGCAGGCTCCGAGAACACCAGGAACCGCCCGTCGGAGGAGTAGCGGATGCACCGGATCGCGCCGATGTTGCCCCGCAGTACTGCAAGTGAGGTCGACAAGTTGCGGGTGTCCCAGATGCGGCAGGTTTTGTCCTGGTTCCCGGTCGCGAATGTCCGGCTGTCCGGGTGCCATGCCGTAGCAAATGAGTAGTCCAGATGGCCAACTAGGGTAGAGGTTACCTGCAAAACACATCAATTCCACATTTCACTTCTCATGTCTGTTCAGTTAGTAAACAAAGAACGATTGTAAAGCTCTAAATTATATTTTGCTGTTACGGTGGTAAAACTAGATATGAGCAAGGAAAATTATTAGAAACTCCACTCGGTACCTCTTTCTCTAAGTTAGTCCCTGGTTTCTAAAACTGTAGTTTCTTGATACTATGGTCCTTGAAAATGACTTCAAAACAAGCCCTGAACAAATGGCCTACTGTACCGAGGAACGTTTTGAAAAAAGGTCATGGACAATAGATGTTACAATGTCAATATTTTTTTTTATAAAGAACCTCACAATATTGATGCAACGAAAGAATGGCCGTAATAGTAGTAAATTATGAGTAAAAGCCAAAATTAATAGACCGAAAAAACCTGAAATAATAAGCAAAAAAAAGTACCTTTCCATTTCGTGAATCCACAAGAAGAGCATCTCGATCATCTCCAACCACAGCCAAAAGTTTCTTATCTGGGCTCACGGATGTGTGCTGTTGTTATGGAAGCAACCGATGAATGTCAAATATGGATGGAAGAACCAAAACAGTAGAGTGAATCCTAATGTGGTAGAAATTACATTAACCGGCCAGTTATATCGGTAGTGGTTCACGAGCTGATATCTCTCCATATCATATTCACGAACACCACAATCGTTGTTAGATACTGTAATGTGCAGGCTTCCACTGCAAAGTAATTTGGAGACCTTGAGATTTTAACGACAATGTACATCTTCAGATAGGTTCTGGACAAGTTAGTTTCTCACCTTATCGATCTGTGTATATCTATGGCATTTGTTATGGCATTGTCACTCAAAGTTGTCCTCATACAGAATTTTACACTACAGCCTTCCACATCCTGTTACAACATTAAAAAAAGCTGTTGAGCATGCAAGCAAAACTTTCAATGAACTGCTTATTCTCACAACACAAAGCTTACAGAAGCAAAATAAGAAAGCATGGTGGTGATGAATACATCATCGCATGCAGTAAAATGATTATTCCATTTTAGATCTTTGTCATAAGTAATATAATACCAAGTAAAATAATAAACAAAGGGAGACTGAAATGAAATGAATATCTACAGCTACATTCTATGGGTGAATAAAATAGCCGAACCAAAGTTACAACTAAGTCTTCATTAGTGGCTTACTTTGCCAATTAGTTCTCCTTGAAAACCGCCAGCTACCACCAAACCCTCATTCACAGCAAGTGTGCTAACTTGAACACCAGAGAAACCTTCTAGTAAACTGCCAGGATACTTCTGTGAGGAGGAAAAGTGCATTAACAATGAGACCTATTTGATTTTTAGACGAGAACATAAAAAATGGAAGCAGGAAAGTATAAGGGGAATACCTCCGCTGGAGCAACATGCCCAGAGAAGTCAAGAACCTCTGATAATTTGTGAGACAATGATGACCAGTGGCTTACTGTGGAATTTGACATAAAATAGACATCATGCTTCGATGTTGCCCATAACAAATTCCTAAGCTACAGAAGCAATAGTTAGTAAGTATTGTTCAGCTTTGGGAGTCATATGACAAGATTAGAATGCAGACAAACACATTACGTAACTAATTTCCATTTCATAGCAGAGAATAAAGCTCATCCTAACGCAAAGGAACACATCTTAACTCTTTTTTTTTCTCGAACGCGCAGGAGAATGGCGCATCATTATATTAAGAAGAAGAGAGGTCTGAAATAGACCAACAATCACCAACACAATACAAGAGGATGAAAACAAAGAAACATAAAAACTGCCATAAGAAAGAACTATCCTACAACTATCAAAACATTTATTTTAAAACAAGTAGCAATGTTCTTCAATTGCTAATATTCCTCATCTTGGTCATGAATGTGCTGAACTACATGATCGAATATGCCTCAAGGGAACATTTGTTGCAGCCGTTGGACATACACCAGGTTCGGCATCGAGTCTCTTTTTATGCTGATGATGCAGTGATGTTTCTAAGACCAGCAAGAAATGATTTTTTGGTAGCTAGGAAGATACTTGAGCTGTTTGGTCATGCTTCTGGGCTCCAAACCAATCTAGCCAAAAGCTCGGTTTCTCCCATTCATTGCTCTGATAATGTAATGGCCACCACTTCTGAGATTTTGTCCTGTTCCATTAAGGAATTTCCGTGCAAATATCTTGGGCTGCCACTCACAATTGGTAAACCCACTAAAGATGTGTTGCTGCCTATAGTTGACAAGGTTGCAGATTATCTACCAGGTTGGAAAGCATCCTTATTGAATAAAGCAGGAAGATTGGTTTTGGTTCGTGCAGTTTTGACTGCTGCTCCTATTTACCTTCTAATTGCTATGGACTTGCCTAAATGGGTCCTGAAAGCTATTGATAAAAGAAGACGGGGATTCCTTTGGAAGGGACAAGAGAAAGCTAACGGGGGCAACTGTCTAGTAGCTTGAGAGAAGGTACAGAGGCCCCTTGAATATGGAGGCCTTGGTATTCATAACTTGGACCTTCTCAGTTGCGCTTTAAGGATTCGCTGGTTATGGGCAGAAAAAAACAGATGCCTCAAGACCTTGGGATGGCCTTCCTGTACAAGTCCCTCAAAATGCTCGAGCCCTCTTTAATATTGCAGTGGATGTCATCACAGGTAATAGGGAGCAGGTTCTGTTCTGGATAGATAGATGATTGGATGGTCACACAGTAGCTGAAATAGCCCCTAACTTAATACGAACTGTCCCAAAAAGAATAGCAAAAAGGCGGACTGTGGCTCAAGCTTTACAGAAACGAAAATGGGTTGAAGACGTCAAGGGAGCTCTCACAGTTCCAGTTCTCTTAGAGTACTTGCAGCTGTGGGGTTCGATGGATGATGTATTGTTGCAGCAAAATGTGCCAGATCAGTTTGTTTGGAAGCTAAATCAGTCTGGGATTTATACAACTAAGTCAGTTTATGGTGCCTTTTTCTTAGGGACTATCAAGTTTGGCCCTTGGAGGAGAATCTGGAAGAGTCGGGCACCCCCGCGTTGCAAGTTTTTCATCTGGTTGGTGTTCCATAATAGTTGTTGGACTGTGGATCGCCTTGCAAGAAGAGGGCTCCCCCACCCAGAGGCTTGTCCTTTGTGTGACCAATCTGAAGAGACTATCCATCACCTCTGGGCTGGTTGCGTCTTCACGCGTCAAGTCTGGGCTTACATTTTCCAGAATCTGGGGTTACTAAGCCTATCACCTCCTCCAGTTTCATCTCAATTTTCAAAATGGTGGTGGATATCAATCTCAACAGTTCCAAAGGAGATGAGGAAGGGCCTTAACTTTCTGATCATTTTGGTGGCCTGGGAAGTGTGGAAGCATCGCAATTCTTGTGTGTTTGAAAATGCTACACCAAGCGTCCAGGAGGTTCTGAGGGCTGTCATGGCTGAACGTGCCCTTTGGTGTAGGGCTGGTGCAAGAAAGCTCCATCAGCTCTTGGTCAGGGCTCTGGACATGGATGTTTAGGTATCCCTTTGGTCGAACCTTTTGTTTTGTTGTGTGGTGCGTCTGTTATAGAGTTTAGTGTTTGGGGTGTGTGATGTTCTTGTACTCGGGACAGGTCTAACTTGTCCCTTTTTTTTCTCGAATACGCAGGAGAGCTGCGTATCATTATATTAAGTAGAAAAGGATGGGGTGAGGTGTTAAAGAACCTCATACAACTCTACACACCACCCAACAAAAGAAAATGAGCAGGAGCACCAGTACACTAAGCATACTAGAGACCAACTCCTCAAATAGTATGCCGAGGTAAAAGGATATCAGATAATCCGCGAGCCCCAGCCCTACACCAAAGATGAGACTCAGCCATGACCCAATTTATGACCTTGCTAGCCCTAGGCTGCTCTCTGTTGAAGACACATTGATTGCGATGAATCCAAATGGCCCAAGCTCCTAAAATGATAAGGGAGTTCAGCCCCTTGCGCAGCTTCTTATCGGAGGGGCTAATAAGGGTCATGCTTACATTCTCCCACCAATCATCAAAGGAAGAAGAATCGAGACTGGGAGAGAGGTGCTGCAAACCGACTGTTTTCAGGATATTAAACCAGACTTCCCTTGAGAAGACACAGGAAACTAGCAGATGATTCATAGTTTCTTCCTCCTGGTCACATAACAGACAACTTTGAGGATGAGGCAGGCCTCTCCTTGCCAGCCGGTCAGCGGTCCAGCAGCGGCCGTGCGCCACCAGCCACATGAAGAATTTACATTTTCCAGGAGCCCAACTCTTCCAAATCCTCCTCCATGATCTAAAGGTTGTTGAGCCAATAAAGAAACCATCATAAGCCGACTTGGCGGTATAATTTCCTGAACTAGAGAGCAGCCATAAGTGCTTATCTTCCTGTTCCGGGTGCAAAATCCAGCTGGCAGCGAGGTCCCAGACTTGAAAAAATTCAGTCAACACATTAACAGTAATAGCCCCTCTAATGTCCTGAACCCAGCTTCCAGTAGTGAGGGCATCCTGAACACTCCTTTTCCTAGCCCTTGAAGATACCAACCTGACAAGATGAGGTGCCAACTGTTGTAGGCTTTGGCCATTTAACCATTTATCTGTCCAAAACAGAGTATTCCTGCCATTGCCCACTTCAGAAGAAACTGCTGCAGAAAAGAAGGCCAGAACTGAAGGGTGCACATGAAAATTGAAGGCTGCCCAGGGCCGGTCAGGTTCAGTTTTTTTTTTAACCAGAGCCAACGCAATCTGAGGGCCCAACACATATGCTGCAGGTGGGAGATGCCCAAGCCTCCAAGCTCTTTAGGTCTAGTCACTTTGTTCCAGGCCACCAAATAGTGGCCACCCATAGCTTCTTTTCTTCCTCGCCAAAGGAAATTTCTCCGAATTTTGTCTATGGCCTTTAAAGCCCAAGAAGGAAGGTCCAATGCCATAGCTAAATAAACCATCATCGAAGATAGAACTGACTGAACAAGAATCAGCCTTCCAGCCCTAGATAGCAGGTCGGCTTTCCAACTAGGCAGGCGATCTGCAATCTTATCAATGAATGGCTGAATGTGATGTTTACCAAGTCGCTTCAACGAAAGAGGCACCCCCAAGTATTTGCAAGGAAAATTGGCAACAAGACATGGAAGAAGATTATGGATGGTAGAAACATTTTCCGCCGAACAGTGAATGAGAAATACACTGCTTTTTTTCCATACTTGTTTTAAGCCCTGATGCCTCACCAAAGATCTTTAGGATATCCATGGTGACCTCGAGATCCAGAGCCACAGGTTGCAGGAAGATCACCACATCATCGGCGAAAAGAGAAGTGCGGCAGAGCTCTGAGTGGGCAGATAAAGATTTCAGCAGACCGTCTTCAGCTGCCTTCTTTAACAAGTAGTATAAAATATCCATAACCAGAATAAACAGCATGGGAGACAGAGGGTCCCCCTGCCGAAGCCCCCTTCTGTGGTGAATTTTCTGACCTGCTTCGCCATTAAGAATCACTTGAGTTGATGCAGAAGCAAGCAGATTACTCACAATATCACACCAAATTTGACCGAAACCCAAATGCTTCATCACTTCTAACAGGAAAGACCACGAGACCGAATCAAAGGCTTTTGTGATATCCAACTTAAGAAGGATCCGAGGAAGTCTTTTCTGATGGAATAGATTAGCTGTCTGTTGAACTAGCATGAAGTTGTCAAGGATGGATCTACCTTTAATAAAGGCACTTTGAGTATGCGACACCAATTTATCTAGATGACCAGCCAGCCTGTTAGCCAAAAGCTTGGTGATGAGCTTAGCAAAAGAATGAACCAAGCTGATGGACCGGAAATCCTTAACGAGCGAGGTGTCTTCCTTTTTGGGCAGAAGAATAATATAGGCTGAATTGAGCAAGTCAAAATTCAGCAGCCTCCTATTCCAGACTGCCATAGCAGCAGCCAAAATATCTCCCTTAATAATCTGCCAACAGGATTTATAAAATTTCCCTGTAAACCCATCCGGGCCAGGAGCTTTACTGGACGGCAGGGATAAGATGGTTTTCCAGATTTCCTCCTCAGTAAAGGGGCTGTCCAGCGATGAAAGGTCATGAGTAGGGATGTGCAGGTGTTCCAGATTTATAGAATGCTCTCTGTCAGTTGAACGACCCAGCAGATTGAAGTAGAAATCATTAAGCAACTCCTCCTTATCCTCGTGTCTGGACAAAATAAGACCATCCGAGGATAAAAGATTACCAATAAAATTCTTGCCTTTGCGATACTTAGCGCGCAGGTGGAAGAAAGCAGTATTAGCATCCCCTTAGCCATCCAGGTGATCCTAGAGCGGCTCCGAGCCATAGAGCGCTGCAAGGAGGAAAGGGCCACGGTGTGACCATCAAGCTGGTCCAGCAACCACTTTTCGACCACCGTTAAAGGCCTACTATCCTGGGCAATCTGGAATTTATGCATAATTTCACGCGCCATCCCAAGCTGAGCCATAATATTCCCTTCCCTTTTATGAGACCATCTCTGAAGGTGTCTGACAGTGGCTCCAAACCTTCTAGAAAGGGTAACAAAAGGGTCAAAGGAGGGAGAAACCGAGTTCCAAGCGATCTCTACTGCCTCAAGAAAACCAGGAAGCTTAGTCCAGTGGGGTTCAAAGTGGAACCGGCGACGACCAGGTTTCAAGTCATGGAGGCCCAACAGCAAAGGGCAGTGATCAGAACCATCAGTGCTCGCACTCTGAAGAAGACAGTTGGGAAAAAGTTGCTCCCAATCTGGAGAACAAAACATTCTGTAAAGTTTAACAAGCGTGGGTGCATCTTGACGGTTAGACCAGGTGAATTTCCTCCCGTGAAGAGCTAATTCTTTAATGCCGAGATCATTGATGAGCCTTCTGAAACTGTGCATAAGCTGCCTATTAAAGTTGCCAGTGCTCTTATCTTCATCTCTGTATATAAGGTTGAAATCCCCCATGATAATCCACGGACCAAGGCAGACAGAACTTAAGCCTCTAAGCTCCTGCATAAATTGTCCCTTACATGAAATGACATGCAGCTCTCCCGCGTAGTTAAAAAATATATTCCTCTCATCATGCTCTATTAGTGGCTCTTGTTGGGTTGTATCTAGCCTACCTCATCATACTTTACACTAAAAGGCTTTGTTGTTATTGTTGAATTATAATATTATGTAAAAGTTCTATTCTAGTGCCACAAGAAAAATGGCACTAATTTTCTTCCTCAGATTTCTTGCTGATATGGATAGCTGCATACAATTGGTACATGCAAATCATAGTTGTTAAGGCGAAGTAAGGCGACTGACCCCCTTTTTAACTTTTAAAGCGTAAGGCGAGGCGACGCTTTAAATATAGTTAAGAATAGAAAATTATTGATATTTGAGAAAGTGTGTAGGACAAAAATACTAATAATGAAGAGGAAAAGGATAACGAAAAGGAAAATAATAGTCTAACTAGTCCAAATCAGTCCACTTGGCCCATTAAAATTAGGTTACCCACTTATTCACTCACTCCCAGCCCTCTCCCAGCCGCACCCATCACCCAGCCGCCTCCCTCTCTTCCCTTCCCCCCGCCACTTCTCCCTCTCTCCCAGTCGCTTTTCCCTCTCTCCCAGCTACCGCTGAGGTGAGGGGGTCAGGGGACCTCGCCGGCACAGCTAGAGCTCGCGGTCACGGAGGGGAGCGGCCACCGCCGCCGCTGCTGATGGCACTCCAAGGACACGGTATCAAATCGCGTGCTCAGGTCAAGATCCAACCCTACATCACTCCAAGGCGTCCTCATAGCTTCGCCTTAGAACTCTCCAAGGCGCCGGCGCGACACCCTACTGTCCAAAGCGGACGCTTTAGGCTCCAAGATAAGGCGACCAGGACGCCTTAAGGTTTTCGCACACCTTAGCGCTTAGGTGTCGCCTAAGCGACGCCTTAACAACTATGATGCAAATTGCAAGTTTGTGAAGAAAGCCTTCTAAATGCTGGCAAGCAAGAAAAAAAAGACAATCCACAAGAACGTTTCCTCACATATATAGTGCAGTTAGTTACTGCATATCTTGCAAAAAAAAGGTAGGACACAATGCAAACTCACCTGAAAATGGAGAATTGATGGCTTCACTGATCTAGTGTTGTGCTGAAATTCATAATACTTGCTGCTCTTCTCCACTTGCTTGCACAACTAAGAAAATTATTTTTAAAAATAATCAGAAAATATGGAAATTTGGAACAATAGAAACAACCTTTTATGAAATAAGACTAGATGGTAGTGAAGACCTTATCCATGAGCTCTCCTGATTGAGGGAAATTTTCATAGTTCTTATACTGTTCCAACCTAGCTTTTCGGTAATCTTGCCTGGCTATGTGTATCCTCTCCCATGGTATACCTTGTATATCCTTTCCTGCCCTTGCTTCAGCTGCTGACGTGTCCCTTATCCTAGTGAGCTGTAGAAACATAGACAATTACCAGTAGGTATAAGTTATAAACACTAAATGGACATCTTTTGAGCAATCTTAAGATTTGAATCAAATCCGTCATTTACTCAGTTTTGGCATAAAAATAGAAATAAACCAATAAATATAAAAAGGTTTTCAATAGCTGATAAACTGCAGCAGCCATCATCACGTCACGACTGATAATTGTCTAAGCTGATGCAAATAAGTATTGGTGATCCTTATGCTTATGCCAAGAACATGACCTCAGTAAAGTGGGTAGTTAATTCAAAAAGTGAATTGACTTTAACTCCAATCAAGAAGGATAAGACATGAGTCAAATATTCTAATTGAAATCTGTGTTTCAAGCTCGTTGGATCAGAGCAAGGTGGAGGAAGTGGCGCTAAGCATCAGGTGTTCTATATGACAAGAGGGTACCACGAAAGCTAAAAGGCAAGTTGTATAAAATGACTATTATAATTGCTATGTTGTATTGTGCAGAATGTCGGCCTAAAAAGGCATCATGCTCAGCAGATAAGTATTGCGTGTATATTGGCGTTAGATTTATGGCTATATAAGAAGGATCGAGTCCTGAATGATGATATAAGTGATAAACTAGGCGTAGCATCAATTGAACAAAAGCTTGTCCAGTATCGATTGAGATGGTTTGGACATGTCCAACAGAGACCTCAAGAGGCACCAGTGTGTAGTGGAATCCTATGGCGCGATAGTAACAGAAAGAGAGACAAGAAGACCTTAGTTGACATGGAAAGAGACAGTAAAAAAAGACTTGAAAGCACAAAATATAGCCAAGAATTTAGCCTTGAATAAAAGCGAATGACAAACAATTATCCATGTGCCCGACCCTTGATTTGTAGCTTCTCTTGGGTTCTAACTCTAGCCTAACCTAAATTGCTAGGAATAAAAGGCTTTATTATTATTGTTGTTGTTGTTGTTGTTGTTGTTGTTGTTTAAAGCTAGTTGGTCCAAGCCCATTCAAACAAGGATGAACAATGCATCTGCAACACCCTGCCATGTTGGGCATAGAAAATTATGCAACAAATGTCGAGTACGAAAGCGACCTACCAGAGGATGGCAAACCAAGTCATTACTGGCTGAAGATAAGCACAAAAAAGAGAAGACATAGCATTCTAGACCTACATGATTGGCCAAAACACATCTTCTCCACAAGCCCCGTTGACATCAAGTCTGCTGTCCTATAAATAATTGAGCAGCCAAGGACTAAATGAGGAAAAAACAACACTGCAAACTTAACCAGAAAATTAGAGAAATCTTTTGACGCTTTTGTCTATCACTCCGCTAATGTTTCCTTGCAATTTGGCATGCGCTTTGAAAAGTAGTAGAAACATACTACTGCAAATTAACATTTCTACCCTGCCCAAACAAAACAATTGTTTTCTTGTTTTTCAACTGGTTTTCCGCGTGCACTTTACCACCTGGTTCACCCCATCATCAACATCACAATTCACACCTAAGACCATAAAACTTAGCTTAAACTATGGCAATATAAACTTAAGTTCCGGATAGAATAGAAACCTAGTACACATGAAGATCCATCTATGTCCATGCGCAGTTTTAATGATCTACATGTACCGCGCCATGCTACCCACCAAGCCCAGAACGATATCAACCTCGACTTCCGCAGGTGAATAGGAAGCCGGCACAAAACTTGGGCAATTAATCGAGAGTAGGACCGAGCCAACACGCGTCGGCCTCCTCAGATTTGCGAGTTCGACAGAATCAAAAGACCTCCACCAACGGCAGGAGCACCGGGAAAGGCCATACGCACCAGCAAGTATTCATCATCACCATCCGCGCCGCCGTCCCTCCGGTCGGCATCGCCTTCCACCACATCCATCTCCACGTCCATCTCGGCGTCCGACGCCCAGCCGTCGTGGTCATCCACAACTCGCTCCGCTGCATCGGCGCTGTCCCGCGCGCTCGCCGCCATCCCGCCGCCGCGTCGAACCGCACCCCTGTCCGCACCAACCGAACATTCAGATCGCACAGGCGACACGCGGACATAAGAGAGGCGATCGGAAGGCAGGCGAGCCACCAGCCCTTACCACGCACGAAGGACAACAAGTGCGGCTGTGCCGCGCGGCTCGCGATGTGCAGCACTGCGGACCCGCGCCGCCGGAGTGAGGTGTCGAGGATGAAGGAGCGCGGGTCGATGAAACCTCGGGCCTCCGAGAGCTGGAGAAGAGCTGCGAGGAGGAGGAGGAGCTGTGTCGGCCGCGGCTAACGGCGGACGTGGATCGGGAGGCGGAAACGTGTGGAGGGGATGAGAACACGGCCGTGCTTCTGGTGCCGTGCGGCGAACCAAGGTTCGAGATAGAGCTGAGCTCGATCCGGCAACGCGATGGGGTCGATAGCGACGGGTGACTGGGTGAGGGGATAAATTAGCTAGGGTAACGGCGTTTTCTTTTTGGGCTTCAACAAAAGTTAGCTTGCGTAACAGCGTTTTCTAGAAGACGTGGCAATGGAGACGCGGACGCGATATTTGCAAGGGGTACAGACGCACACCAGTGTGGGCCTATGACAGTGTGGTGTAGTTATGGTGTCGGTTGTGCTCGTGAGTTCAATAGATTTAAGATTGTTGGGTTCGCCTCAGTAAAATTGATTGATTCGATTTAAATTCTAAATAAGTCAAATTTTTTCTTAATTTTTTCTAATAATATCCAATTTATATGTAATAAAAATAACCGAACAAGACCTTAAGTGAAACTCTACACCACCAACAACAAAATTGTAAAGTAGTTTATTTAGAGAAATGTTATATTAGACTAGAATGGTTTACTCTTTATCAACACTTGATTTTTTTTTTACCGATCACATACATGCCTTAGCATTTTTCTCGTGACAAATTTTCATCTCCGTCAAGTTAAGGTTTATACATCTTCGACGGTGAAGATAGATCATGAGTAGTCACAACGACTTGACGAGAACCCGATGAAGCTACAGATTACCGTAGCAATGGTGGGCGACAATAGGGACTAGGGAGTCAAAGGAGATGAAGGAGAGCAGGGAAGGCACACATATCCCACCTGATTGGTTACTCACACCAATTTATTCTGAATTATCGCGTGTGTTGACTTTAACTGATCGTCTGTTTGGTTGTTTGTACGAGAGGAACGGTGGCTGCATGAGTGGACGCAAAAAAAGTCATTCTAAGGCCATTTACCTGCATCTGCGCATACGTCAAAAATGGTTGTACCTGGTCGGCCGGGCTCACGTGGGACTAAGTGCGGACGCAGTAAACCAATAGACGCATCGTGAATGAGGCGTACAAAAATACTAGAATAGAAAGTAGCAAGGAGCCAATAAAGAAGGATGAAGATAAAGAGTTTGAAATGAGTGATATGGATAATGAGAAGACTCGGATCAACAAGCAAATTATAACATGTTTGTTTTTTCTATATTTATATCTTTTGTTATGTGCCTAGTTATGACTTATGAGTTACGTCTATATACACAGTAAAATATATTGTATCTGAAACTACCAAAACATCTTATAATCTAGAACAGAAGGAGTAAAATTATTTTTAACTTGCATCTTTTTATACAAAGACACACGACTGTTTTAGTACTAGAAAAAAATATGACATGCAAAGGCGATCATAGTAATCATATAGATAGGCATACAAACACTTAGGACATATTTGGTGTCCACACTGAGTGCTGAAAATGTAGCTTTGCATTGGTCGATAGAAAACGACTATTGGTCCTCCTTTGTCGTTTCACCATCTAAACTTATTTTTTTGTCTATCCACTAGTTTGGTGTGACTCCTTGATAGAGTTCGAATGAAAGCTAAACCAAATAGATTCATAAGTTAAAACACAACTTTTATTAGAAAAATGTGGAAACTAAAGATTTTTCAGCTTTGGAACATGTTTATGGCATGGAATTAGGGGCTCTAGTATCTAGTGAGTTTTTCTCAGTATACATGCTTACAGAGGAGGCCAGCGGTGATTATTGTTGCGAGACATTGAGTTTACACACATTGGTCATGACAATAGAGAGTATCCGGTTATACATGGACATCCTTGTGACAAGCAAAACGGAGAGGAAGCAATATGAGTGATGTTGAATGTGAGAAAAAACAATGACATTGGAATTGAAGGTGTGGTGACAAGTATTTTCTCCCTTCCAAAGTGGATGAAGTTCTATAATAGCATGGGTAGAGTTACAAATCACCACCCTTTGTTTTTTCATCCTTTGGGTGATGACATCATCAAAAGCCAAGAGTCCACAAAATCCATCAAATATTCATTGGGTTTATGTTGGGAGCACCTTGTTATAAATGAATCGGTGAGGGTATAATATCTTTGCAACTTGTTTCATTGTCAGGGCATGTTTCATACCTCGTTATGAGGTGTGGGTGCTAAACAGCGAGGAACTACCTCATAGAAATGTATCGAAAGTTCATGCAGATAAAGAAGAAACTATGATATAATGGAAGAGATGTTTGAGGATGTACGCCATGAGCTCACACCTCTGAGTATGAGTTGGAGATTGCTAGGCTGCAGGATCTGGTTAGGCAATAAAACAAGTACCAAAGGGCGCAAAGCGAGCACTAAACGTAACGAAAGCCAATACTATGCAGATATACTCGCACAACAACAAGCCTTTCTTAAAGTAAGTTTGATTTCCATAATATCCAAAATAACTAGAAATTTGTATCATTTCATAATTCTTAAACACTGACAACGTCTCATTCGTAGCGAAAGTCGCCTATAGGGGGGTGGATAGGCGGAAACTGAATACAAACTTTAAGCACACTTCAAGCCGGGGTTAGCGTTAGAATAAAATCCAAGTCCGGGAGAGAGGGGAAAACAAATCAACCAAGAAAATAAAGCGGATGACACGGTGATTTGTTTTACCGAGGTTCGGTTCCAAGGAACCTAGTCCCCATTGAGGTGGTCACAGAGACCGGGTCTCTTTCAACCCTTTTCCTCTATCAAACGGTCACTTAGACCGAGTGAGCTTTCTCCTTAATCAAACAGGTCACTTAGACCCCACAAGGACCACCACACACTTGGTGTCTCTTGCTTTGATTACAAGTCACTTAGATAACAAGAATGAGGAAGAAGAAAGCCAACCAAGCAACAAGAGCAACAAAGAAACACAAGAACGATCCTCTCACAAGTCCTAAAGACTAGAATTGAATTGGGAACTTTGATCGGATCGGTGGCTTTGATTTGTGTCTTGGAGTGTTGTGTTTTGCTCTTGTATTGAATGGAGTGTGATGAATGCTTGGATGGTTGGAGTGGAGGTGGTTGTGGGGTATTTATAGCCCCAACCACCAATTCAACTGTTGGGGCAGGCTGTTGTCGATGGGCGCACCGGACAGTCCGGTGCGCCACCGGATAGTGTCTGGTGCGCTAGCCACGTCACCCAACCGTTAGGGTTCTGACAGTTTTGACCGTTGGAGCTTTGTCTTCTGGTGCACCGGACAGTCCGGTGCCGCACCGGACAAACATTGTTCACTGTTCGGTGCGCCTTCTGGCGGCTGCTCTGACTTCTGCGCGAACTATCCGCGCACTGTAGCCGGCAGGCGACCGTTGCAGTCGACCATTGCGTTGGCTAGCCATTGCTCCGCTGGTGCACCAGATAGTCCGGTGAATTTGAAAGTTGCCTAGAGGGGGTGAATAGGCAAGTGGAAACATTTTCAACAAAAACTAGAAACGAACTGTGTAAAACTGGTTCAACCGGTGTCAAAACCGGTTCAACCGGTTTGCACGAGCTCAACTAAAGAATGAGATATAAACTGAATTGATCTTGAAATTCACCCTGTTAACTTTGGAAATGAGATGTTCTAGTTGACCCACAGGGTTCAAAGTAGTAGATCTGAGAAGGGCACTTCTCAAAATCCAAGCACCAAAAAGATATAAACAAATCTTCCACGCAATGGTGAGAGAACGAAGAATACAAACAAACATAATGAGCAAGAACACAAGAGACACAAGATTTATCCCGAGGTTCGGTCACACCACCAAGGTGCCCTACTTCCTCGTTGAGGCGCCCACAAAGAGCCGGGTCTCTTTCAACCCTAATCCTCCCTTTGCCGACCACAAAGGTCAAGCACACACACTAAGCTTTGCTCAAACGAGCGGGTAATACAAACTTTCTTGTGGTCTTCCACAAGATTTGGAGACTCACAAGAGACACCTAGTCGTCTAGGAGCTAGAAGCTCCAAGAGTAATGAATCCACAAAGAACTCGATGTAGTACCAAAGCTCAAATCAAGAAGAATAAGAAGGATTTGGAAATGAAGCACAAAATCGCAGCTCTTCAATCTCACTCAAAAATTTCTCTCCAAAGATTTGAAATGGGAGAGGCAAGAGGTGAGAGAGAGAGAGTAGGAGGTGTTTCTCAGGTTAGAAATGGAGTCCAAGTCGTGCTCATGTGTGGAGGAGAGAGGTAGGAGTGAGTATATATAGGTGGGGCTCCAAAACTAGGCGTTTTTGACTTTTTTGCACAAAACCGGTTGAACCGGTCCCAAAACCGGCTGAACCGGTTTTCAAAAGTTGCGCACAGCTTTTTGGTTGACACAGCAGACTGGCAGAAAAAGGTGAACAGTTCAAAAACCGGTTGAACCGGTTTCCACCAGACTAAAAACAGGTTGAGTGTCCGGCTGAACCAGTATTTGAATACGAGCTGAACCAGCCTGAAAACCAGCTGAACCAGTATTTTCCAGAGAGCAATTTTGGCCAAGATAGACTTAAAAAGGTTGTACTACATACTTTCACTAAGGATTAACAAGGGTAAAATGGAAGTTTTAGATCAAGGATTTTGAGCTTTAGTACCAACACCAACCTTCTTTATGGATCCCCCTGATAGTACGATGATTCCTATACTCAAGTTAAATAAAATATAATTAAGTAAACTCCTTGAGTCATTGGTGTCTCATGTGTGATTTCTCCATGGCATTGCTTCATAAGGATCACAAACATCTTTGTCTCACCTTTTGAAGCAAACACAAATCAAACCTTGTGATGTGTACCATTTCACCATATATGAGTTCAAATCATGACTTCAAGTCACCTTACTGATGCATCAACATATTATAACTCTTCATAGCTGATTAGTTCATCGACTTAGTGCAAGTACTCTCTTCTTCACCTTAGCCATGGTACCTCGGTCCACAAGCCGTCGCTTGGCCTTCACCTTCGCTTAGTTCTTCGAAGCCCTTTCCTTGCTATCTTCACCCTATCAAGCCATTCTTGAGTCACATCATATTGAGCATCCATTGAGAGAATCATTTCTTCGATATTGTGAACCTTGCTTGAATGTCACCTAGATATAAATGCTAAGATCAATCAAGCTCTAGTTTGATTCTCATAGAAGCATATATGGACTGATAGTAATATGGTCAAGCCAATTCACGATTCATCATATCTTATTCTCTTTGGCTTGACGAATCCTCTTAATCACTTCAACCTCTATTATGATCATATTTATGCATAGTGATTTCTCAGGTCTTGTCCATATATTCAAACCAATATAGAGACCATATTATATCCATTTGCATTGTCTCACTGGTTATTTAACCTTGTGTTGAACCTTTGTTCATTGATCATTATACGCTATTCAAGTATGTTCATCATACTGAATTTCCTGTTCAACACTTAGCAAACTTGTTAGACCTTTAAATGTGTTGTTATCCAAATCACCAAAACTCACAAAAGGGATGATGCACTTTCAATCTCCCCCTTTTTGGTGATTGATGACAACACATTTAAAGTGTAACACCCCTGGTGTTACTATAACTAAAACTTGAGCATGGCATCATAAGCATTGACATTATATATGTTTGATACACCTAGAGTGCATTCACTAGGCAAAAATTTCAAACAAGTTGTATTGTTATAGCACTTTGCAAATAGAACCCTGGGTAGGAAGCTTTACACTAAATAGAGATTAAAAGGGGTAATACCTAACCCAAAATGAGAAAACCTAAAGGCTTTAGGGAAATAGTCATAAAATGTCCCCAAAAATAAAGTTGAATCACATTTATACCCCTGGGATACTAGAAACCCTAATTGGAACCCTGGAAAACCCTAAATCCAAACCCTAGGGGCCTATGTGCAAAACTAGTCCACTTTTGGACTAAAGTGCAAAAACTATCAAAGTAAGGTATCTTAAGTCATTTGGTTCACAAATGTGTGGACTTGTAAGCCAAATATTGGATTTTGGACTTAATTGCAAAATGGACCTCATTTGAGTTCTATACTAAGTCTGAAATTCGGTGTTGAGGGCTCAACTTTGGAGCCTTATAACTTTCAAAATATAGGGTTTTTGCCCTAGGTCACCACATCAAAATTGTAGAGCAAACTAAGGAGAACAACTTTGCTTAAGGTTGTAAGCTCACTTGTTGAGAAAAATCCAGAGATAATTAAGCCTGAAGTCAGGCTGTCAGGCTGTTGAGGTCTGAATTTTCAGACTGACAGTGGACTGACATCAACTTCAAGCCCAATTTCAAGCATGATCCGTTGGCTTTTTGTGGCAACACCATATAGCAATGTTGTAGATGGAACATTGCTCTACAATTTTGCTGCAGAGTGTTGATCATGTTGCCATATGAATCTGGGAGAAAAATGAGCTCCAAGATGCTCTGCCAGGTCGACTGAATAGGGACTCTGATGGTACAGTAGCCGATGTGGATCAGACTGCCAGCGCTGCTCGCTCGTCGCCGGTGACCTCCCTGTGCATAGATTCGTGCTGCCACCGTTGATCGTTGCTCGCCGCGATTTGTGCGCCATGGACATCAGATAATCACAGCCCAGTAAAAATCCTCGCCGTCGGTGAGCTGGACTCCACCCCGGCCAGCCGCGATACCCCTCCCCTGGCTCACCGCCCGCGGGTAAAGCTGCTCACCGTCGTCGTGCCATCGCCGTTGTCCACCGCGTGTCTCAACCGCGCCACCGCATCACCATGACTTCCTCTAGCCTCTCCGTTGATCACCGGAATGACCGCCACAGTAGAGGCCACGAATCCCTTGCGCCAGTAAAGTTTCCTTTCCTCCAGCCGCCGTGTGTCTCGTCCAAATTCACGACCACCGCTCGCTCCTCCTATAAATTGTAGGCGGGGCCGGCTGCGTTAGGTCATTACCCACCCAGCTATGAAGAATCGTTAGCCATCATCCACTAGTGAGCTAGAATTTAAGATTTCCCCCAAACCAGTCGAAGAACACCGTGTAACCGGCTTCACCGCGGCCAGCCCCTTTCCGGTCAGCTCATCCTTCTCTCTCTCTCGTTTGAGCTTTCTCGTAACTCCATGATGCTTGCCGACCCACGTAATTGCGCTAGGAGCTCTCTGGTCGCCGGGAACACGACGATCTTGCTGCTCTGCTCACGGTCACCGTGGCTAGAGCAAAAAACTTGATCATTCGTGCAATTAAGTTAGGAGAAATATTCTCCAGGTAGTGAATTTGATTTAGGCCTAAGCTAAGCGCCATTAGTTACCCCGTCCGGCCGGTCTTGGTGCTCGCTGGAGCTTGGCCGCGCGCGTCGCCGTCGTGGACTTCACACTGCGAAGAAATAGAACTTGGAGGACCCCCGTGTAAACTGTCAGTGATACAGAGAAACAGTGAAAGGACCTATCCTCATTTAGTGAAAACCCGAGGGCATTTCCGCAAAGCCGCCAGCGCGGGCGCGCGCGCGGGCGCCTTTCCCTCTGGATTGGGCCGCCTGGGCTGAAACCGGCCCAGTCCTGTTGAATTTTTTCCTTTTTCTTTTCCAGAAGAACTTGGGAAATTTGTTATAAATTGTAGAAAAATCCTAAAATTGTGAAACCAATTTTCCTAGGCTTATTATTTTCCCTAGAATTTAATAAAAATAGTTTCATGATTTTTAGTTTAAACAGGGAATTTTAGGGCATTTAAAATAGCTTAAAGAAATAGTTCTGGAATTTTAAAGAATTATTAGTAATGCCAAAAATGTTCAAACTTTTTATATGAACTCCACACATTATTTAGAAGCCATGGGTAAAATTTGAATTGATTTGGACCATGTTTGATAACTAGAACCCAAAACCCCCCTGCCCTTTGAACTCCTTTACTGACTCCGGAAACCCTAAGTTCTCGGAGTTCCGTGAAGGAAAGTTGTATTCAAGGCTTAGATAATAAATCTTTATTATCTTCGCACTCTCATGAGCATTACATGGCATTCATTCTTATATATGTATATATATGGTTATGTTAGAACGCGAAGAAGAAGTGGAAGTCACTGAAGAAAAGACACCACCACCCTCGGATTCTCAGGCAGGAAACTGCTTCTACTTTGATATTTGTGGATCCGAGCCAGACTCACCTACGAACGAAGGTAAGCCCCGGTGCATTTGCCACCTCCCTTGATGTTTTTAAAATCTTTCTCACTTGCTTGCTGCATTAGGTGATAGGAGTTGATTGATAAAACAATTCTTGCATTACCTTCCTTGAACTTGATTACCTTCCTTGAACCCTGTTTTTACAAAAAGGTTTTACTATGCTTAGTATTGCTCTAGAAAAACAAAAGGATTTGTTTTACAAAAGATGTTTGGCAAAGTGGGAGGGTTGTTTTCAAAAATAAAACTTGATGGTGAATCCATCACGGCCGTGATGGATTCAACATCGGAAAAGATGTACCTCTGCCAGGTACCAAGTTTTTGGGTTGAAAAGATTAAGATGAGATCGGGCGGGTGACTTGCACGAGAAGAGAGTCTCGGTGTAGTGTCTCCGTCTGAGTCGATTATGGACCTTGTCGATGTAGGCTTGATGATCGAGGACCCTTTAACTAGTCACATGCCTCGTCATGGGTAAGCCTTGCTTCGGACAGACTAAGGCCAGAATAAGATAACACGAAATGGGCGTGGAGCGGTGGCGAGAGTAGTGTGTACCCTCCGTAGCAAGAGGCTGGACGGTGGTGTATCTGTGCTCTCGGTTTGCGTGAACCTGATCTGGTCTTAAGAACCCCGGTGGCGGGTTGACATATGCAAGGGTTAAGTGCTACATATGTCGTGTGATTGGAGATCCTCAGCTGAGTATAATCGATTCGGATCGCCGTACCTTCGCGGTTATGAAGACTTGGTCACTGCCCTACACGTAGCAATCCAGTGAAGATGAAGGAAGAATTAAGAACTTGGCTAGTTCAGGATAAGTGTTTGAACTAGGTTAGAGAGAACTCTAGAGATAAGTAAGTTTACTTAACTTGACAAATAAAACTGGATTTTTAAGGATCCACTTTAGTAAGCATTTCTGCAAAACAGAGTCTTTGAATATTGAGAAGCCTTACCTTGACTCCCTTAAACCAGCATACCCTTGAGAGTCTTTTCTTTAGTCGGGTAAGACTTGCTGAGTAATTCCATACTCAGGGTTTATCCCTTCGTTGTTTTTAGGTGAGGAAGTAGCAGATTTCTGTTGCTTCTGTACCAAGGTGGTTCCTAAGGAGGAGAAACAAGAGTGAAGATGCGGGAGGACATGGTCCTCCATAAGAAAACTTTTATGAAAAACTTATCGGGAGGAGTTTTTGCCTCCCTCGGTTATGTAATAATACTACTCAGCACTCGCTTTATATTTCTGGTCTGTAATAAACAACTTGAGCTTACTTTTTAATAAATGTAAGTTTATGTAAACGCTTCCGCATTTCTTCATATCCGATGTTCTGTAATGTCTGCAAGACGGGTAAAACGTTCCTGGTAAGGTAAGAAAGAAGATACCGAACTTGTCAAGTAGTTCAGGGGCACCTACAGGGTTGTCTGAGGTCCGTTGGACAAGGACAACTGTAGGTGGGCCTAATTACTTGGGAGGTTGCGTCACAGCTGGTATCGGAGCGTAGCCCTTCTTTGTAGATATTATGAGGCATCTTCAAAAGGATTTTCTAAAAGTCTTACCTAGAAACTCTCTTCTCTTCTTACCTAAGTATTCTGAAGAGTCTATCTTAAAGACCAGATAGGAAGAGTGCAATGTATAGAAGGTTGAATTAACTAAGGTTGATTCTGTAATTACACATGCATCATGCTAAGAATTATACTAATAAAATTTTCCCCCTTAGAAAGATGCCGCCACGCACAAGGAAAACGGCGCGCAAGTCAACTGGCCCAATCGGTGTGCCCCGGCATCAACTGGCCCCTCGACATGAGGACAGTAGCAGCGGGAGTAATGATCCAATAGGGGATCTTGAAGCACGAGTAAATCAACTTCAAGCGGAATTGCAACACAGGACCAACATATGGGTTGCAGATGGAGATAGAATAAATGAATTAAGAAGGGACATCCGCCACCTGCGGGATCAGCTTGCTGATCGAGACTTGGCGCTCGACTGGGCAGTTCAGTCCCGTTTGCTGGCTTGTGCTAAGGAAGCAAGGGTTCAAGCCCGAATCAAGGAACTTAGCTCAGCTGTCGACAACCTGCAGGTCTATTGCAATACTTTACATGAGGAAGTCCATGTACTGTATTCGCAATTACACCCTAGTGCACCTGCGCACCCTGTTGAATCGGAAGCCGGACCCTCCCATGTTGCGGGACACGCGCTTGGTGGTGAGTTAGACCTTTTTCAGCCCCCTCCTTCCATGAGGCTGGTTGACGAATGGTCTCCCACACCCGACGACGAGGCCGCCAAAAGCAACGGGAAGCAGGACTAATGGTGTAGTAGAAGTAGAAGTAGTGTAGTGTATTGTAGGTTGTACTAGTGTATAATAGGTAGTGCTATTGTATACTAGGTAATGTATCCTGTTGTAAGAGTCTTGAGTCTTAACATTACTTTTGGTAATGTAAAATGGATGGCTTTTTATTTGGCATATCATATTGTTTTCAAATGTTGTTGCCACAGATGCCTTCCAAGACTCGAGCTCAGGACGGAGCTGGTACCTCCCGGGGGAGGGAATCTACACCAAATCCACCTCCTATTCCTCCCACACTGGCTGAGGCGATTGCCGCCTTAGTGAATGCAACTGCTGACAATACCCGCTTTCTGAGAGAAATGGCGGGCCAACAGTTCCAGCAGCAGGGTGGGCGGGGCTATCAACAGGGCCCCCGCGAAACTTCTTATCTGGACTTTTTGGAGACACGTCCGCCCTTGTTTGTTAAAGCTGAAGATCCGTTGGAAGCCGATGAATGGCTTCGAGTGATTGAACAAAAATTCGGACTGCTGCGCTGTTCAGAAATTCAGAAGCCTTTATCCGTAGCCCAACAACTGCGCGGACCTGCCAGTACTTGGTGGGGTAATTTTGTGGCCGTTCAACCGGCCAATCATCAAATAACCTGGGAAGAATTCAAAGTGGCCTTCCGCGAGCATTATATACCCGAAGGTGTTCTACATATGAAGCAAGAAGAATTCATGAAGCTGAAACAAGGAGGGGATACTGTTAACTAGTATCTCAATAAGTTCAACCATCTATCCCAATATGCAATCGATCAGGTGAACACTGATCTGAAGAAGAAAAATTGCTTTATGAGAGGATTAAATGATCGACTGCAGAGAAAAATGGCTACTTGCATTGACTTGACTTATGGAAGAGTTGTCAGTACAGCACTGGCAGTAGAAGCGAAATATGCAAGTTCGGGAAAGATCAAGGGGAGTGGAGAAAACAGGCCTAGTCAGGGCCCGGTAAAGAGGCAACGGTTTATTCTCCGGCCTTCTAACCAGACTCATCCACGTGCACCATCCTTCCCTTTCAAGCAGCCAATAATTATTCGTCCCAATAATGCCCCCACTGCCCCAAGTCAGCCGGGTGCCCCAGGCACTCGATTCCCTGCTTTGCCCAGCTCTTCAACCGGATGTTTCAATTGTGGCAAGTCTGGGCATTTCATCAAAGATTGCCCCTATCCTAAGCAGAATCAGTCGAATAATCAGCATGGATCGGGGAATTCATCTCAAAGCAAGGGAAATGTTAAGGGCAAAAATTTCAAGAAGACGGGATGCGTATACTATACACAAGTGGCCACTACACCGGACGGAGAGCCGGTAATGATGGGTATGTTCCTCGTGGCCAATCATCCTGCAGTCATTCTTTTTGATTCTGGTGCTTCGCATACGTTCATTAGCAAGAAATTTGTGGAGCAACATCACATTGCATGCCATGAATCAAAAGAGGGATTTAAAATACACTCACCTGGGGGACAAATCTTTACTAGAGAAGTGGCCTATCAAGTGCCCGTATCATTGGCCGGACGGGACTTTCCTACCAATATGATCGTCCTGAAAGGCCAAGACATAGATGTTATTTTGGGTATGAATTGGTTGGCCAAGCATAAAGCAACACTCAATACTGATCAAAGAACCATCAGGTTGAGCCATAATCAAGAAGAAGTTCTTTTGCCCATCCCCATTCCAAACAAAACTACTGGCAGAATTTATGAAGTCATGATACCGGAAATCAAGGATATTCCGGTAGTATGCGAGTTTCCCGATGTCTTTCCCGAGGATTTGCCGGGACTGCCACCTGAACGGGATGTAGAGTTTGTAATAGAGTTGAAGCCTGGTACAGCTCCAATATCTCGAAGATCGTACCGTCTGCCTCCGAATGAGTTGGCAGAATTGAAGATTTAATTACAAGACCTCCTAGAGAAAGGATTCATCCGGCCAAGCTCGTCACCTTGGGGTTGTCCAGCCATATTCGTCAAGAAGAAGGATCAAACCTTACGGATGTGCGTGGACTATCGGCCCTTGAATGAGGTCACCATCAAAAACAAGTACCCTCTTCCAAGGATTGACATTCTATTTGATCAATTGACTGGAGCAAGGGTATTTTCAAAGATTGATCTCCGATCGGGCTATCACCAGATCCGTATTCGGCCCGAAGATATACCAAAGACCGCCTTCACTACGCGGTATGGGTTGTTTGAATATCTGGTAATGTCTTTCGGGTTAACAAATGCTCCGGCCCACTTCACATATTTGATGAACTCAGTATTCATGCCTGAGTTGGATAAATTCGTAGTGGTCTTCATAGACGATATTTTGATATATTCCAAGAATGAAGAGGAGCACGCCCAACATTTACGGATCGTGTTAACGCGCCTGAGGGAACATCAGTTGTATGCCAAGTTCAGCAAATGCGCGTTTTGGCTAGAGGAAATTCAATTTCTGGGACATGTTCTATCTGCCAGAGGGATTGCGGTAGACCCCAGCAAAGTCAAGGACATTTTGGAGTGGAGACCCCCAACCACTGTTCATCATGTCCGAAGTTTCCTTGGACTGGCCGGATATTACCGCAGATTCATACCAGACTTTTCGAAGCTTGTGAAGCCAATCACAAGTTTATTGAAGAATGATGTTAAATTCAATTGGTCTTCGAAGTGTGATGAAGCCTTTGAACAATTGAAGACATTATTAACCACTACTCCGGTATTGGCTCAACCGGACATCACCAAGCCTTTTGATGTATATTGTGATGCATCTGGCAGTGGACTCGGCTGCGTGCTAATGCAAGAAGGCCGAGTAATTGCATATGCTTCAAGGCAGTTACGCCGACATGAGGAGCATTACCCAACTCATGATCTGGAGCTAGCTACTGTGGTTCATGCCCTGAAAATTTGGCGTCACTATCTGCTGGGAAATGTCTGTCATATCTATACAGATCATAAAAGCTTGAAATACATCTTCACCCAGTCAGAATTGAATATGAGACAAAGGCGATGGTTTGAGCTTATTAAGGACTATGAATTGGAAATTCATTATCACCCAGGCAAAGCCAATGTTGTGGCAGATGCACTAAGTCGTAAGGTTTCCTGTCACTGTCTTACGGTAAAGACCTCTGACAACACTTTATGTCAAGAGATGGAGAAGCTAAACCTGGGAATGGTCCAACAAGGAACTTTGAATTAGCTAAAGCTTGAGTCAGTCCTCTTGCAAAGGATAATTGATGCTCAAAAGGATAATGAGGGTATGAAACACATTCGTGAGAAGTTAAGGGCTGGAAAAGCCAAATGTTTCAAAGAAGATGATCAAGGCATTGTATGGTTTAATAACCGCATAGTGGTGTCGAAGAATGAAGAGATCTGCCAGCAAATTCTTGATGAAGCACATCTTAGCCGCTATTCTATTCATCCCGGAAGCACTAAGATGTACCAAGACTTGAAGCAACATTACTGGTGGACAAAGATGAAGATCGAAATTGCACGCTATGTGGCGAGATGTGACACCTGTAGACGTGTCAAAGCCATACATTTGAAAGCTGCCGGTCCATTACAGTCATTACCAATACCGACATGGAAATGGGAAGACATAAGTATGGACTTCATTGTGGGATTGCCCAGGACCGCAAAAGGGTATGACTCTATTTGGGTTATCATTGATCGACTTACCAAGATCGCCCACTTCCTCCCTGTCAAAGTAAAATATCCCGTCATTACCTATGCGGAGTTATACATTGCCCATATTCTCAGTTTGCATGGTGTTCCAAAGACTATAGTGTCGGATCGTGGATCCCAATTTGTATCCAAATTTTGGGAAGAACTTCATAAGTCCCTGGGTACTAAGTTGCTCCACAGTTCGGCCTATCATCCTCAAACCAGTGGACAGACTGAGAGAGTGAACCAGATACTTGAAGATATGCTGCGGGCATGTGTTCTGGACTTCTCACAGAAATGGGATGAATGTTTGCCCTTGGCGGAGTTTTCATATAATAATAACTATCAAGAAAGTATCAAGATGGCACCCTTTGAAGCTTTATATGGACGACGATGTCGTACTCCGCTAAATTGGTCTGAACCTGGGGAAAGGTACTTCTTTAGGCCTGATATGGTGAAGGAGGCCGAGGAAAAGGTTCAGCAAATTATTCATAATATGAAGAAAGCACAAGCTCATCAGAAGGGTTATGCAGACAAACGGCGAATGCCCTTGTATTTTCATGAAGGGGACTATGTCTACCTGAAAGTTTCACCAATGAAGGGAGTATCGCGTTTCGGGGTTAAAGGGAAGCTTGCACCTAGGTACATTGGTCCATTCCCTATACTTGAGCAATGTGGACCAGTAGCATATCGACTCCAACTACCCGAAACATTGTCTGCCGTGCATAATGTGTTCCACGTGTCACAATTAAAGAAGTGTCTTCGGATTCCCGATCGAACCGTTGAAGTGACAGATGTTGTCCTTGAGCCGGACTTGACATATTCTGAGCACCCTATTCGAGTCTTGGATCAAAAGGACAGGGTTACCCGAAGAAAAACTATCAAGTTCTATAAGATACAGTGGAACCAACATTCTGAAGATGAGGCTACATGGGAAAATCAAGACTTTTTAGATAAGAATTTCCTAGGCTTTTTAGCCTCTTGTAAATTGTGAAGCCTGTATAGCTGTTGTAATAAAGGAGTGATTCCCAAACCACCCCTGCCTTGTACCAGAAATAAGGAAATAAAAATGTGACACATTTCCTTTTCCATTACTTACCCTAGGACTTTTAATCTCGGGACGAGATTCTTTTATGGGTGGAAGGATGTAACACCCCTGGTGTTACTATAACTAAAACTTGAGCATGACATCATAAGCATTGGCATTGCATATGTTTGATACACCTAGAGTGCATTCACTAGGCAAAAAATTCAAACAAGTTGTATTGTTATAGCACTTTGCAAATAGAACCATGGGTAGGAAGCTTTACCCTAAATAGAGATTAAAAGGGGTAATACCTAACCCAAATTGAGAAAACCTAAAGGCTTTAGGGAAATAGTCATAAAATGTCCCCAAAAATAAAGTTGAATCACATTTATACCCCTGGGATACTAGAAACCCTAATTGGAACCCTGGAAAACCCTAAATCCAAACCCTAGGGGCCTATGTGCAAAATTAGTCCACTTTTGGACTAAAGTGCAAAAACTATCAAAGTAAGGTATCTTAAGTCATTTGGTTCACAAATGTGTGGACTTGTAAGACAAATATTGGATTTTGGACTTAATTGCAAAATGGACCTCATTTGAGTTCTATACTAAGTCTGAAATTCAGTGTTGAGGGCTCAACTTTGGAGCCTTATAACTTTCAAAATATAGGGTTTTTGCCCTAGGTCACCACATCAAAATTGTAGAGCAAACTAAGGAGAACAACTTTGCTTAAGGTTGTAAGCTCACTTGTTGAGAAAAATCCAGAGATAATTAAGCCTGAAGTCAGGCTGTCAGGCTGTTGAGGTCTGAATTTTCAGACTGACAGTGGACTGACATCAACTTCAAGCCCAATTTCAAGCATGATCCGTTGGCTTTTTGTGGCAACACCATATAGCAATGTTGTAGATGGAACATTGCTCTACAATTTTGCTGCAGAGTGTTGATCATGTTGCCATATGAATCTGGGAGAAAAAGGAGCTCCAAGATGCTCTGTCAGGTCGACTGAATAGGGACTCTGATGGTACAGTAGCCGATGTGGATCAGACTGCCAGCGCTGCTCGCTCGTCGCCGGTGACCTCCCTGCGCATAGATTCGTGCTGCCGCCGTTGATCGTTGCTCGCCGCGATTTGTGCGCCGTGGACATCAGATAATCACAACCCAGTAAAAATCCTCGCCGCGGGTGAGCTAGACTCCACCCCGGCCAGTCGCGATACCCCTCCCCTGGCTCACCGCCCGCGGGTAAAGCTGCTCACCGTCGTCGTGCCATCGCCGTTGTCCACCGCGTGTCTCAATCGCGCCACCGCATCGCCATGACTTCCTCTAGCCTCTCCGTTGATCACCGGAATGACCGCCACGGTAGAGGCCACGAATCCCTTGCGCCAGTAAAGTTTCCTTTCCTCCAGCCGTCGTGTGTCTCGTCCAAATTCACGACCACCGCTCGCTCCTCCTATAAATTGAAGACCGGGCCGGCTGCGTTAGGTCATTACCCACCCAGCTATGAAGAATCGTTAGCCATCATCCCCCAGTGAGCTAGAATTTAAGATTTCCCCCAAACCAGTCGAAGAACATCGTGAAACCAGCTTCACCACGGCCAGCCCCTTTCCGGTCAGCTCATCCTTCTCTCTCTCTCGTTTGAGCTTTCTCGTAACTCCACAATGCTTGCCGACCCACGTAATTGCGCTAGGAGCTCTCTGGTCGCCGGGAACACGACGATCTTGCCGCTCTGCTCACGGTCACCGTGGCCAGAGCAAAACACTTGATCATTCGTGCAATTAAGTTAGGAGAAATATTCTCCAGGTAGTGAATTTGATTTAGGCCTAAGCTAAGCGCCAGTAGTTACCCTGTCCGGCCGGTCTTGGTGCTCGCCGGAGCTCGGCCGCGCGCGTCGCCGTCGTGGACTTCACACTGCGAAGAAATAGAACTTGGAGGACCCCCGTGTAAACTGTCAGTGATACAGAGAAACAGTGAAAGGATCTATCCTCATTTAGTGAAAACCCGAGGGCGTTTCCGCAAAGCCGCCAGCGCGGGCGCCTTTCCCTCTGGATTGGGCCGCCTGGGCTGAAACCGGCCCAGTCCTGTTGAATTTTTTCCTTTTTCTTTTCCAAAAGAACTTGGGAAATTTGTTATAAATTGTATAAAAATCCTAAAATTGTGAAACCTATTTTCCTAGGCTTATTATGTTCCCTAGAATTTAATAAAAATAGTTTCATGATTTTTAGTTTAAACAGGGAATTTTAGGGCATTTAAAATAGCTTAAAGAAATAGTTCTGGAATTTTAAAGAATTATTAGTAATGCCAAAAATGTTCAAACTTTTTATATGAACTCCACACATTATTTAGAAGCCATGTGTAGAATTTGAATTGATTTGGACCATGTTTGATAACTAGAACCCTAAACCCCCCTGCCCTTTGAACTCCTTTACTGACTCCGGAAACCCTAAGTTCTCGGAGTTCCGTGAAGGAAATTTGTATTCAAGACTTAGATAATAAATCTTTATTATCTTCGCACTCTCATGAGCATTACATGGCATTCATTCTTATATATGTATATATATGGTTATGTTAGAACGCGAAGAAGAAGTGGAAGTCACTGAAGAAAAGACACCACCACCCTCGGATTCTCAAGTAGGAAACTGCTTCTACTTTGATATTTGTGGATCCGAGCCAGACTCACCTACGAACGAAGGCAAGCCCCGGTGCATTTGCCACCTCCCTTGATGTTTTTAAAATCTTTCTCACTTGCTTGCTGCATTAGGTTATAGGAGTTGATTGATAAAACAATTCTTGCATTACCTTCCTTGAACTTGATTACCTTCCTTGAACCCTGTTTTTACAAAAAGGTTTTACTATGCTTAGTATTGCTCTAGAAAAACAAAAGGATTTGTTTTACAAAAGATGTTTGGCAAAGTGGGAGGGTTGTTTTCAAAAATAAAACTTGATGGTGAATCCATCACGGCCGTGATGGATTCAACATCGGAAAAGATGTACCTCTGCCAGGTACCAAGTTTTTGGGTTGAAAAGATTAAGCTGAGACCGGGCGGGTGACTTGCACGAGAAGAGAGTCTCGGTGTAGTGTCTCCGTCTGAGTCGATTAAGGACCTTGTCGATGTAGGCTTGATGATCGAGGACCCTTTAACTGGTCACATGCCTCGTCATGCGTAAGCCTTGCCTCGGGCAGACTAAGGCCAGAATAAGATAACACGAAATGGGCATGGAGCGGTGGCGAGAGTAGCGTGTACCCTCCGTAGCAAGAGGCTGGACAGTGGTGTATCTGTGCTCTCGGTTTGCGTGAACCTGATATGGTCTTAAGAACCCCGGTGGCGGGTTGACATATGCAAGGGTTAAGTGCTACATATGTCGTGTGATTGGAGATCCTCAGCTGAGTATAATCGATTCGGATCGCCGTACCTTCGTGGTTATGAAGACTTGGTCACTGCCCTACACGTAGCAATCCAGTGAAGATGAAGGAAGAATTAAGAACTTGGCTAGTTCAGGATAAGTGTTTGAACTAGGTTAGAGAGAACTCTAGAGATAAGTAAGTTTACTTAACTTGACAAATAAAACTGGATTTTTAAGGATCCACTTTAGTAAGCATTTCTGCAAAACAGAGTCTTTGAATCCCTTAAACCAGCATACCCTTGAGAGTCTTTTCTTTAGTCGGGTAAGACTTGCTGAGTAATTCCATACTCAGGGTTTATCCCTTCGTTGTTTTTAGGTGAGGAAGTAGCAGATTTCTGTTGCTTCTGTACCAAGGTGGTTCCTAAGGAGGAGAAACAAGAGTGAAGATGCGGGATGACATGGTCCTCCATAAGAAAACTTTTATGAAAAACTTATCGGGAGGAGTTTTTGCCTCCCTCGGTTATGTAATAATACTACTCAGCACTCGCTTTATATTTCTGGTCTGTAATAAACAACTTGAGCTTACTTTTTAATAAATGTAAGTTTATGTAAACGCTTCCGCATTTCTTCATCTCTGATGTTCTGTAATGTCTGCAAGACGGGTAAAACGTTCCTGGTAAGGTAAGAAAGAAGATACCGAACTTGTCAAGTAGTTCAGGGGCACCTACAGGGTTGTCTGAGGTCCGTTGGACAAGGACAACTGTAGGTGGGCCTAATTACTTGGGAGGTTCCGTCACATAAAGCTTGCATAAGATTTGATAAATAAGATTTTGAATCCTATGATATAGTTTCCTCCCCCTAAATATGTGCATTTCAGAAAATACCAATTTTGTACTCAAATGCCAAAAGCACATATTTGGGACAAAGTATGAAGACAACTTATACAATACTATTCGTGGGGTGCATTGTGTCATAAAATAAACGTGATGCTCATGACATATTATGCACTCATCAATTTCCTACATCTTATGTTTTACTTATGATTCTCCCCTGTAGCATCCCAAAAATTCAAATCTTGAAAAATTCTCAAACTTGCTCTAAATTCAAAATGAATTTCAAATTTCATTTCAAAATGTTTGTTTGTGAGTTGATATCAGCAAATAAAATATAGTGGTCTATATTCTCTCCAAAATCCTCCTCAAAATATCCTACAAATATTTCCCAAGTGATCCCCTCAAATTCTTTCTAGAAGTACTGCCCAAATATTCCACCGATAATCCTCCAAGTATTTTCCTCCTGCGAAATACCTTCAGAATCATTTTTAAAGGCCCTACAAATATTTTATCCATAATTTTCCTCATGCTCATACGTATACGTACGTCTCCGGTGTCATACGGTGAGCTCTACAAGCTAATTACACTTATACATGACAAATACATGCTCATCTCCCACTAATCCTCGCATCCTCCCACTAATCCTCGCATCCTCCCACTAATCCTCGCCTCCTCCCCCTAATCCCCCACCTTGGCTATAAATAGAGGGGCAAGGGCCTCCTCTCAAGCCACCCAAGCCATTTCATGGCAACTCTCTCCCCCCACACACACGCCCACTCTACCTACCACACAAGCACACACTAGCACAAGGATCGTTCGGTCGTTCTTCGATCGTTCGTCCACCTGTTCTTAGTTTGTTCATTCATCCGATCGTTCAATCGTTCATGGTTCGTTCGTCTGTTCGTTCGTCCAAATAATCTTTGTTCAGCCGTTATGCTGCCGAAATTCCGATCGGTCGTTCGTTCGTTCATAGTTCCTGTTCATCATTCATCGTTCGTTCATAGTCCCTATTCATCGTTCGTCCGGTCGTTCATCCAAATAATCTTGGTTCAGCCATTATGCTGTCGAAATTCCGATCGTTCGTTCGTCCGATCATTCGATCGTTCGTTCGTTCGTTCATAGTTCCTATTCATCGTTCGTTCATAGTCACTATTCATCGTTCATCGTTCGTTCATACGAACTATTCAACATTACTATTCATCATCGTTACTATTCACCGACACTATTCATCATCGTTACTATTTATCGATGATATCTATTGTTACTATTTCACCATCACTATTCATCGTTGTTATTCATTGTTACTATTCTCGGTCATCCGATCACCCCAAATTTCAACTGCTCACCCATCATGTTGTCCAGTTCACCTAAGACCAGCCAGACCAATACTCCAGTTATACGAACTCCGGTGACTGTGATTTTCCTTCTAGTAAGAACTTCCCATCTGGTCACCCATCCCAGATTTCTCCAAGTTGAGCACGCTTAACTTTGGAATTCTTTCGAACCAGGCTTCCAAACTCAGATTCCAGTAATTCTTGTTTCTGAATTCTTATCAAGTTATTCCCTATCCAACCATGTCATCCCTTAAGCATGGTTCATATTCTAGAAAACTCCCAAAATACTCTTGTCCCATATTCTACCTATAATTTCCCTGTTCAGGCTAAGTCAGACGATTCATCCGTCACTATTTCACCAACAGTGAACTCTACTGTACTACACCACATACACCCAGCTATAAATACACCTAGCTACCCTCTTCCTCTCCACACACTCAACACCCTCAGCCAAGGCAAAACCCCACCCACTCAGTTACTCCGCTCTTCTGGCTACACGCATAGTGTCGCTTTGCCTCCAATCCACCCTCCTGGTAAGCACCTCCACTCCACCAACAGTAATATCACAACACCACATGACATAGATTCTGCTCAAGACTCTACCCATCCATATATCACCATTCTGACCAGTATACTAAATATTTGTTGATATACTTGCTGGTTTGTATGTTTGCTTGTTTATGATGCATAGTTATCGGAGCGTTCGTGCCGTCTCGTGAAGGCCAGATCTGCAAGTCTACGCCAGGCGGTGGAGCCAGAAGCCAGTTCCGCGTGCTCTCACCCCTTTCGCTGGATAAGCAACAACAAGCTCACTGGATCCCTTTGATGCATAAATTATCTATGCTTTTTCAACCACAACCCTCAGCCTATTATTTTATGCATGATATGATTTTGAGACAAGTTATTATGGCCACCCAGCCGATTGTCGCAATTAATCTTTATACTCCTCGATATCTTTGTTACAAATGATTTAAGAAAAGGTGTGAGTTTTCAAAAGAAAATGCTTTTCAAAATGGGTATGATGAAGGGTTGTCACCCTTATCACCTTTGAGCGGGATGATCAGGGACTCCCTGGTTTAGGGGAGGGCCTAAGGTGATGGCTCAGCTGGTTTAGGTGTGAGCATGAAGGATTGTCCCTCTCGCCTAAGGACCGGTTTATCATCACTCCTTACCTATACTCTTATCAAGCACAACCACTCGAGACTGTATGGGCGGTCACTCAATCTGAACTTGTATGGTTCGAACCCCAGGGTTATGATGGCTGGGTAGCACCGGGAGGATACGGAGGGGGGATGTTTTGTCCGGTTTGGGCATGGTGGTGGCCTGACTCCTTCCAGTATAATCGTTAAGGCAAGGACGTGCAAGGAAAGAGAGAGATTCGACATTAGGATCTCGCGACGGTGAGATTGCAGAAACCGAACTAGTGGGTAAAGTGTACACCTCTGCGCAGAGTTTGAAAACCTATTCGAATAGTCCGCGTCCACGGATATGGATGAGTCATGGCATGGATTTGGCAGTTAGTGTTTTGTTTTCCAAAAATGCTTTTGAAAAGTGGTTTTAAAAGTTCCGGCGGTTGAGCCGTGAGCTATGGTGGACGGGAAGTCCAGTAGCTGTTTTTGAAAATGAAAACCAGTGGGAAATGCTGAGATACCTGGATGGTTTAGTCCAGGGGATTTTGTTCTATATTGAAAAACTTCCTGCTCCTTTGGGAGAGGATGTGCTTTGAAAAATGCAAAATGTTTTACAAAATAACCTTGCATCAAATATTGCTATTTCTGCAAAAATATCCTGAGCTCCACATATTCCATGCATTATATCTGATTTCCCCATTCCATGGGTGAAGGTGCTGCTGAGTACGTATGTACTCACCCTTGCTTATTTGTTGTTTTTCAGAGAAGGAGATCGCTGATCGGGTAAGAGTTACGCATGTTCCCAACCTTGCCTGTGGCTGTTGGACCGCTGATTTGCTTCGCTGCGTATATCGGGCTGCTTCAGCCCCACTCTGATGATATGTCCTGAGTTGTGGACCAACTCTTAAAGTTGATCACCACCTTTATAGGTATGTCTCATTTAAGCAGATATGAAATCATCTGATGTATAAATGTGTTTACTAGCCTCATGGGACTAGTAATTGTATCACATTTGAGTCCCAGAGGATTGGGGTGCTTCAGGTGGTATCAAAGCTGTTAGGTTGGCCGCAGGACGTAACCCTTAGCATTGATCCAAAAGTTTTTGAGTCAAAACTATTTTCTTAAAAAAATTCTTGCTCTCATCCCTTCATTTCAAAAATGTTTCCCCCTTTCCTTCTCTCAGAAGTCAGATGGAGGTCCACTGCCAAACCAGCTTTTTTCCAGAATGAAGATGGTTTCCCCAAGTTGTTGAGAGCATGCACAGTTCACCTCGAATCAGGAGCCAGCCAGAGTATGATGGTCATGAATTCATCGAGCATGGCACAGATAAGTGTGTCGTGACTGTCTACATTGGATCCAGTCCGCACCATGTGGAATGGAGTGTCACTGCTGCGGGGCACAGATTCAAAGACACCTGCCAAGTCGTTGCTCGCAAGGCATTGAGGGCCCTATGTCAAATTTATGAAGATGAAGTGGCCGACACACCGCTCAGATTCTTTCCGCCCTTTCAGAGAGATCATCCAATTTGGATGGCCAGGATGCGTGCATTGGAAGGGCAGCAACTGCTTGAGGACGACCCCACAGTCGTGTACCTCACTGCATACCTGCTCACCCTAGATGCACAGTATGGTTTCTTGTCTCGGCACCACCGTCAGATGATTGCCCGAGCAAAAGATGCAAAAAAGCGCAACCATAAGCTCCATGTGGATCTCACCACAACTCAAGCCTATGTAGCTGCCTTGGAAAGTGGTGAAGTCATTCCTGTTGAAGCCCTGAAGCAAGCCAAGGATGAGCAAGTCCAGAAGTTGATGGAGGCCTACTTGGTCACCCATAACCAACGTAGAGCCCTGCGGATCCAAGAGCCTGCTTCATCCAACCCAGTTCAACCCATGAGAGCTAAAGATCCCCAGATTCTTGAAGGTCATCCGGTCTCTATCAAAGGAGAGAAGAAGGTTTGGGAACTCCCTGAAGAAGCCATAGTCTTGGAAGGAATGCCAGTCTCCCCTAAGGCTATGGATAAGAAAGAGTACCCCGAATCCTCCCAAGACCCCTTGCCAGAGTTGTTTGAGCCCCTTGAGAGCACCTAGAGGGGGGGGGGGGTGAATAGGTGATCCTGTAGAACTTCAAAACTTAAGCCACAAAAACTTGTTAAGTGTTAGCACAATTATGGCCAAGTGGCTAGAGAGGAGTCAAAACACAATAACCACAAGAAATCAATCACAGAGATGACACGGTGGTTATCCCGTGGTTCGGCCAAGTACAAAACTTGCCTACTCCACGTTGTGGCGTCCCAACGGACGAGAGTTGCACTCAACTCCTCTCAAGTGATCCAATGATCAACTTGAATACCACGGTGTTCTTGCTTTTCTTTTCTCAATCCCGTTTGCGAGGAATCTCCACAACTTGGAGCCTCTCGCCCTTACAAAAGATGTTCACAGAGAATCACAGAGCAAGGGAGGGATTAGCAACTCACACACAACACCAAGATCACAGCGAATACGCACACACAAGACCCAGACTTGAGCTCAAGAGACTAGCACACTAGAACGGAGCTCAAATCACTAGAATGTCGAACAAGTGCGCAAGATTGATGTGTGAGTGATCAAGAGTGCTCAAGGAATGCTTGGTCTACTCCTCCATGCGCCTAGGGGTCCCTTTTATAGCCCCAAGGCAGCTAGGAGCCGTTGAGAACACATCTGGAAGGCTATCCTTGCCTTCTGTCGTCGGGCGCACCGGACAGTCCGGTGCACACCGGACACTGTCCGGTGCCCGATTTGTTTCCATAAAAAGCGAAGCCGACCGTTGCCGACCGTTGCAGATCTGGCGCACCGGACAGTCCGGTGCACACCGGACAGTCCGGTGCTTCCTTCCGACCGTTGGCTCGGCCACGTGTCGCGCGCCGATCGCGCGGCCGACCGTTGGCCCGGCCGACCGTTGGCTCACCGGACAGTCCGGTGCACACCGGACAGTCCGGTGAATTATAGCCGAAGTCGCCGGAGAAAAACCCGAGAGCGGCCTCTTCGGTCGAGGCAGCCTGGTGCACCGGACACTGTCCGGTGCACCACCGGACACTGTCCGGTGCACCACCGGACACTGTCCGGTGCACCACCGGACAGTCCGGTGCCCCAGACCGAAACAGCCCCTTGGCTGCACACAGCCAAGTCTTCTCTTCTTCTTCTTCTTTCTGTTTCTAACACTTAGACAAATATATTAGTACACAAAACCAATGTACTAAGACTTAGAAACATACCTTTTCTCTAGATTTGCACTTTGTTCATCTATGGGCGTTGATTCACATTTAAACACTTGTGTTGACACTTAATCACCAAAATACTTAGAAATGGCCCAAGGGCACATTTCCCTTTCAATCTCCCCCTTTTTGGTGATTTATGCCAACACAACATAAAGCAACTAGAACAAGTGCAAAATCACTTCAAATAAAAACTCAAATTGGTTTTGATTCAATTTTGGCATATATGGATCATCCTTTGCCACCACTTGGTTTGTTTTTGCAAATAAAACTCAAATCTCTAACTCTATGTCAACCACACATGTTGAAGCATAAAGAGAATCATTCCAAAAGAGATTGATCAAAGATTTCAAAAACTCCCCCTATTTCCCATAATCAACACTTCTTCCCACAAGAAGCCAACTTTTGACAATAGAGACAATAAGAGACAATAAAAGCTTTTGACAAAACAAAAACTCTATTCTACTATTTTCAAAATCTCTCAAGTGGTAGCTGATCCATTTCACTTTGGCCTTTATTTTCTCCCCCTTTGGCATCAAGCACCAAAACGGGATCAATCTTGGCCTCTTAACCCCATTGCCTCACCAAAGTCTTCAATTAAGAGCAAATGGCAATAAGATTTCATGAGATGAACTTGGAATTAGTTACCCTCTCATCGGAGTGCAGTGGAAGTCTTTCATGGTCCAAGTCCACCTTTTCCCTTTCAATCCTCCTTCGAGACTAAATTATCAAACTCAAGCACATAATTAGTCTCAAAGGGTCAAGTCGTAACACATCTCCCCCTAAACATGTGCATCACTTTGCAACGGACTTGTGAGGTCCAGGGAGTGTTTGTACGACTTGAGCACCATAATAAGCAACAAAATGCAAAAAGGAACATGATCAAAAGCATAAGTACATGTATGCTACAATTCAATCCAAGTTCCGCGAATCTATGACATTTAGCTCACTACGCAACCTGCAAAAGGTCTTCTCATCTAGAGGCTTAGTGAAGATATCGGCTAGCTGGTTCTCGGTGCTAACATGAAACACTTCGATATCTCCCTTTTGCTGGTGGTCTCTCAAAAAGTGATGCCGGATGTCTATGTGCTTTGTGCGGCTGTGCTCAACAGGATTCTCCGCCATGCGGATGGCACTCTCATTGTCACATAGGAGTGGGACTTTGCTCAGATTGTAGCCAAAGTCCCGGAGGGTTTGCCTCATCCAAAGTAGTTGCGCGCAACACTGTCCTGCGGCAACATACTCGGCCTCAGCGGTGGATAGGGCAACGGAAGTTTGTTTCTTAGAATTCCATGACACCAGGGACCTTCCTAAGAATTGGCACGTCCCCGATGTACTCTTCCTATCGACCTTACATCCAGCATAGTCGGAGTCTGAGTATCCAACTAAGTCAAAGGTAGACCCCTTTGGATACTAGAGCCCGAAGCAAGGCGTAGCAACCAAATATCTAAGAATTCGCTTCACCGCCACTAAGTGACACTCCTTAGGATCGGATTGAAATCTAGCACACATGCATACGCTAAGCATAATATCCGGTCTACTAGCACATAAATAAAGCAAAGAACCTATCATGGACCGGTATGCTTTTTGATCAACGGACTTACCTCCTTTGTTGAGGTCGGTGTGTCCGTCAGTTCCCATCGGAGTCTTTGCGGGCTTGGCGTCCTTCATCCCAAACCGCTTTAGCAGATCTTGCGTGTACTTCGTTTGGGAGATGAAGGTGCCGTCCTTGAGTTGCTTCACTTGGAACCCAAGGAAGTAGTTCAACTCGCCCATCATCGACATCTCGAATTTCTGCGTCATCACCCTGCTAAACTCTTCACAAGACTTTTGGTTAGTAGAACCAAATATTATGTCATCGACATAAATTTGGCACACAAACAGATCACCATCACATGTCTTTGTAAAAAGAGTTGGATCGGCTTTCCCAACCTTGAAATCATTAACAATTAAAAAGTCTCTAAGGCATTCATACCATGCTCTTGGGGCTTGCTTAAGCCCATAGAGCGCCTTAGAGAGCTTACACACGTGGTCGGGGTACCGTTCATCCTCGAAGCCAGGGGGTTGCTCTACGTACACCTCCTCCTTGATTGGCCCGTTGAGGAAAGCGCTCTTCACATCCATTTGGTACAACCTGAAAGAATGGTGAGCGGCATATGCTAGCAAGATACGAATTGACTCTAGCCTAGCCACAGGAGCGAAAGTCTCCTCAAAGTCCAAACCTGCGACTTGGGCATAACCTTTTGCCACAAGTCGAGCCTTGTTCCTCGTCACCACCCCGTGCTCGTCCTGTTTGTTGCGGAACACCCACTTGGTTCCCACAACATTTTGCTTCGGACGAGGCACCAGCGTCCAAACTTCATTTCTCTTGAAGTTGTTGAGCTCCTCCTGCATGGCCAACACCCAGTCCGGATCTAGCAAGGCCTCCTCTACCCTGAAAGGCTCAATAGAAGAGACAAAGGAGTAATGCTCACAAAAATTAACTAATCGAGAACGAGTAGTTACTCCCTTGCTAATGTCACCCAAAATTTGGTCGACGGGATGATCCCTTTGAATTATCGCTCGAACTTGGGTTGGAGGTGCCGGTTCCGCTTCTTCCTCCATCATTTGATCACCTTGTGCTCCCCCTTGATCACACGCCTCCTGTTGATGAACCTGTTCATCGTCTTGAGTTGGGGGTTGCACCATGGTTGAGGAAGAAGGTTGATCTCGTTCATCTTGTTCCTGTGGCCGCACTTCTCCAATCGCCATGGTTCGTATAGCGGCTGTCGGAACATCTTCTTCATCTACATCATCACAATCAATAACTTGCTCTCTTGGAGAGCCATTAGTCTCATCAAATACAACGTCGCTAGAGACTTCAACCAAACCCGATGATTTGTTGAAGACTCTATACGCCTTTGTATTTGAGTCATAACCTAACAAAAACCCTTCTACAGCTTTGGGAGCAAACTTAGAATTTCTACCCTTCTTCACTAGAATGTAGCACTTGCTCCCAAATACACGAAAGTAAGATACATTGGGTTTGTTACCGGTTAGTAGCTCATACGACGTCTTCTTGAGGAGACGGTGAAGGTAGACCCTGTTGATGGCGTGGCAAGCCGTGTTCACGGCTTCCGTCCAAAAGCACTCGGGGGTCTTGTACTCTCCTAGCATCGTTCTCGCCATATCGATGAGCGTCCTGTTCTTCCTCTCTACCACACCATTTTGTTGTGGTGTGTAGGGAGCGGAGAACTCGTGCTTGATCCCTTCCTCTTCAAGGAACTCCTCCACTTGAAGGTTCTTGAACTCGGACCCGTTGTCGCTCCTTATCTTCTTCACTTTGAGCTCAAACTCATTTTGAGCTCTCCTGAGGAAGCGTTTGAGGGTCCCTTGGGTTTCGGACTTTTCCTGCAAAAAGAACACCCAAGTGAAGCGGGAAAAGTCATCAACAATAACTAAACCATACTTACTTCCTCCTATGCTCAGATAGGCGACGGGTCCGAAGAGGTCCATATGCAGCATCTCCAAGGGTCTTGATGTTGTCATCACATTTTTGGTGTGATGAGAGCCTCCCACCTGTTTCCCTGCTTGACAAGCTGCACAAGGTCTATCTTTTTCGAATTGAACATTAGTCAAACCTATAACGTGTTCTCCCTTTAGAAGCTTGTGAAGGTTCTTCATCCCTACATGTGCTAAGCGGCGATGCCACAGCCAGCCCATGCTAGTCTTAGCTATTAAGCATGCATCTAGACCAGCCTCTTCTTTTGTAAAATCAACTAAATAAAGTTTGCCGTCTAATACACCCTTAAAAGCTAGTGAACCATCACTTCTTCTAAAGACAGACACATCTACATTTGTAAATAGACAGTTATACCCCATATGACATAATTGACTAACCGATAGCAAATTATATCCAAGACTTTCTACTAAAAATACATTAGAGATAGAATGCTCATTAGAAATCGCAATTTTACCTAACCCTTTTACCTTGCCTTGATTCCCATCACCGAATATAATTGAATCTTGGGAATCCTTATTCTTGACGTAGGAGGTGAACATCTTCTTCTCCCCCGTCATATGGTTTGTGCATCCGCTATCAATAATCCAGCTTGAACCCCCGGATGCATAAACCTGCAAGGTAAATTAGGCTTGGGACTTAGGTACCCAACTCTTGTTGGGTCCTACAAGGTTAGTCACAATTTCCTTAGGGACCCAAATGCAAGTTTTATCACCTTTGCATTTTGCCCCTAACTTCCTAGCAATTACTTTTCTATCCTTTCTACAAATTTCAAATGAAGCATTCAAAGCACAATAAATTGTAGAAGGTTCATTTGCTATTTTCCTAGGAGCATGAATAACATCCCTTCTAGGCACATGATGAATAGCATTTCTTTTAGGAACAACATTTCTCCTAGTAACATTTCTATCATACACATAAGAGGAACTAGGAGCAAACATGGCATGAGAATCATAAACATATGAATCAAAAGCATCATGACTTACATTTCTAGTTCGTCTTCTATCATGATACAAAAATGCATGGTTCCTTTTAGCACTAGTAGCCATAGGGGCCTTCCCTTTCTCCTTGGTGGGAATGGGCTCCTTATGGCTTGTTAAGTTCTTGGCTTCCCTCTTGAAGCCAAGCCCATCCTTAATTGAGGGATGTCTTCCTATTGTGTAGGCATCCCTTGCAAATTTTAACTTATCAAATTCACTTTTGCTAGCCTTAAGTTGAGCATTAAGACTAGCCACTTCATCATTCAATTTAGACATTGAAACTAAATGTTCACTACACGCATCAATGTCAAAATCTTTACACCTAGTGCAAATCACAACATGTTCTACACAAGATGTTAATTTACTAGATTTTTCTAGCTTAGCATTTAAATCATCATTTATGCTTTTTAAACTAGAAATTGAATCATGACATGTAGACAACTCACAAGAAAGCATTTCATTTCTCTTAATCTCTAAAGCAAGTGATTTTTGTGCTTCTACAAACTTATCATGTTCTTCATACAACAAATCCTCTTGCTTTTCTAAAAGTATATTCTTTTCATTCAAGGCATCAATTAATTCATTAATTTTGTCTATCTTAGATCTATCTAAGCCCTTGAACAAACATGAATAATCTACTTCATCCTCATCGTCACTAGAATCATTATCACTAGAAGAAGCATAAGTAGAGTTTCGAGTACTTACTTTCTTCTCCTTAGCCATGAGACACGTGTGACGCTCGTTGGGGAAGAGGGCCGATTTGTTGAAGGCGGTGGCGGCGAGTCCCTCATTGTCGGAGTCGGAGAAGGAGCAATCCGAATCCCACTCCTTGCCTAGATGCGCCTCGCCCTTGGCCTTCTTGTAGTGCTTCTTCTTCTCCCTTTTGTTCCCCTTTTCCTGGTCACTTCCATTATCAGGACAGTTAGCAATAAAATGACCAAGCTTACCGCATTTGAAGCATGATCGCTTCCCCTTGGTCTTAGTCTTGCTCGGCTGTCCATTGCGACCCTTTAGCACCGTCTTGAATCTCTTGATGATGAGGGCCATTTCTTCATCATTAAGACCGGCTGCCTCAATTTGCGCCACCTTGCTGGGTAGTGCTTCCTTGCTCCTTATGGCTTTGAGAGCAAAAGGTTGCGGCTCGTTGATCGGTCCATTCAAGGCGTCGTCCACATACCTTGCCTCCTTGATCATCATTCGCCCGCTGACGAATTTTCCTAGGACTTCTTCGGGCGACATTTTGGTGTACCTGGGATTCTCACGAATATTATTCACCAAATGAGGATCAAGAACGGTAAAGGACCTGAGCATTAGTCGGACGACGTCGTGGTCCGTCCATCGCGTGCTTCCGTAGCTCCTTATTTTGTTGATAAGGGTCTTGAGTCGGTTGTATGTCTGAGTTGGCTCCTCGCCCCTTATCATCGCGAATCGTCCAAGCTCGCCTTCCACCAACTCCATTTTGGTGAGCAAGGTAACGTCATTCCCCTCATGAGAAATCTTGAGGGTGTCCCAGATCTGCTTGGCGTTATCCAAGCCGCTTACTTTGTTATATTCATCCCTGCATAATGAAGCTAGAAGAACAGTGGTAGCTTGTGCATTCTTATGGATTTGCTCATTAATGAATGAAGGGCTATCCGAGCTATCAAATTTCATTCCACTTTCCACAATCTCCCAAATGCTTGGATGGAGAGAAAATAGGTGAGTACGCATTTTGTGACTCCAAAATCCGTAGTCCTCTCCATCAAAGTGAGGAGGCTTGCCAAGTGGAATGGGGAGCAAATGAGCATTTGAGCTATGTGGAATGCGTGAATAATCAAAAGAAAAGTTTGAGTTGACCGTCTTTTGTTTGTCGTGGTCGTCGTCCTTTTGGGAAGAAGAGGACTCATCGCTGTCGTAGTAGACGATCTCCTTGATGCGTCTTGTCTTCTTCTTCTTCCCATCTTTTTGCTTGTGGCCCGAGCCCGAGTCATTGGACTTGTCATCCCTTGGCTCGTTGACGAAGGACTCCTTCTCCTTGTCGTTGATCACAATTCCCTTCCCCTTAGGATCCATCTCTTCGGGCGGTTAGTCCCTTTCTTGAAGAGAACGGCTCTGATACCAATTGAGAGCACCTAGAGGGGGGGGGGGTGAATAGGTGATCCTGTAGAACTTCAAAACTTAAGCCACAAAAACTTGTTAAGTGTTAGCACAATTATGGCCAAGTGGCTAGAGAGGAGTCAAAACACAATAACCACAAGAAATCAATCACAGAGATGACACGGTGGTTATCCCGTGGTTCGGCCAAGTACAAAACTTGCCTACTCCACGTTGTGGCGTTCCAACGGACGAGAGTTGCACTCAACTCCTCTCAAGTGATCCAATGATCAACTTGAATACCACGGTGTTCTTGCTTTTCTTTTCTCAATCCCGTTTGCGAGGAATCTCCACAACTTGGAGCCTCTCGCCCTTACAAAAGATGTTCACAGAGAATCACAGAGCAAGGGAGGGATTAGCAACTCACACACAACACCAAGATCATAGCGAATACGCACACACAAGACCCAGACTTGAGCTCAAGAGACTAGCACACTAGAACGGAGCTCAAATCACTAGAATGTCGAACAAGTGCGCAAGATTGATGTGTGAGTGATCAAGAGTGCTCAAGGAATGCTTGGTCTACTCCTCCATGCGCCTAGGGGTCCCTTTTATAGCCCCAAGGCAGCTAGGAGCCGTTGAGAACACATTTGGAAGGCTATCCTTGCCTTCTGTCGTCGGGCGCACCGGACAGTCCGGTGCACACCGGACACTGTCCGGTGCCCGATTTGTTTCCATAAAAAGCGAAGCCGACCGTTGCCGACCGTTGCAGATCTGGCGCACCGGACAGTCCGGTGCACACCGGACAGTCCGGTGCACACCGGACAGTCCGGTGCTTCCTTCCGACCGTTGGCTCGGCCACGTGTCGCGCGCCGATCGCGCGGCCGACCGTTGGCCCGGCCGACCGTTGGCTCACCGGACAGTCCGGTGCACACCGGACAGTCCGGTGAATTATAGCCGAAGTCGCCGGCGAAAAACCCGAGAGCGGCCTCTTCGGTCGAGGCAGCCTGGTGCACCGGACACTGTCCGGTGCACCACCGGACACTGTCCGGTGCACCACCGGACAGTCCGGTGCCCCAGACCGAAACAGCCCCTTGGCTGCACACAGCCAAGTCTTCTCTTCTTCTTCTTCTTTCTGTTTCTAACACTTAGACAAATATATTAGTACACAAAACCAATGTACTAAGACTTAGAAACATACCTTTTCTCTAGATTTGCACTTTGTTCATCTATGGGCGTTGATTCACATTTAAACACTTGTGTTGACACTTAATCACCAAAATACTTAGAAATGGCCCAAGGGCACATTTCCCTTTCACCCCTCACCATGAAGAAGATTCCAGCACCCTCCCTTGAGATCAAGGAAGAAGCTGCAAGCACCCCACCAGCACCACCGCCCTCCGAGAAGCTACAAGAGCCAGTCCCGCTTGAAGAAGAGTTCGACCCAGTCTTGCCATCTCAGTCGCCGCCAGAAGAAGTCATCAACATCAGCTCCCTCTTGACCCATCCAGGAGATGTCTCAGATTGAAGTTGTGCGCCACTTGTTTATTAGATATGCATGGTTGCTTTCTTTTATTTAACATCTTGGACCACGCTTACACCACTTGTTTTGTTTTTGCAAATCTTTTCAAAGTCTTTGCAAATAGTCAAAGGTATATAAATAAGATTTCGAGAAGCATTTTCAAGATTTGAGATTTTCTCCCCCTGTTTCAAATGCTTTGCCTTTGACTTAAACAAAACTCCCCCTGAATGAAATTCTCCTCTTAGCTTTCAAGAGGGTTTTACCAATTTGAGCAAGATTTAGATACCAATTTGAAAAACTCTCAAAAGTAAACATACCAAAATATATCAATTGAAAATTTTGAAATTGGTGGTGGTGCGGTCCTTTTGCTTTGGGCTTAATAATTCTCCCCCTTTGGCATTAATCACCAAAAACGGAGTCTTTTGAGAGCCCTTGATTACTTTCTCCCTCATTGGTAAATGAAATATGATTGAAGAATATACCAATGTGAGAGTGATGTGGAGTGACGACGAAGGGTAAATGATACCGGTAGAGTGGAGAGGAAGCCTTATCTTCGCCAAAGACTCCATTTCCCTTTCAATCTATGACTTGGTATAGAAATATACTTGAAAAACACATTAGTCGTAGACATAAAGGAGATATAATCAAAGGTATATAAATGAGCTATGTGTGCAGTGTTTCAATCAAAATTCTGAGAATCAAATATATTTAGCTCATTCCTAAGTTTGCTAAAGGTTTTCTCATCTAATGGTTTGGTAAAGATATCGACTAATTGTTCTTTGGTGCTAACATAAGTTATCTCGATATCCCCCCTTTGTTGGTGATCCCTCAAAAAGTGATACCGAATGTCTATGTGCTTAGTGCGGCTGTGTTCAACGGGATTATCCGCCATACGAATTGCACTGTCATTATCACAAAGGAGAGGAACTTTGCTCAACTTGTAGCCATAGTTCCTAAGGGTTTGCCTCATCCAAAGTAATTGCGCGCAATAATGACCTGCGGCAATGTACTCGGTTTCGGGGGTAGAAAGAGCTACTGAGTTTTGTTTCTTTGAAGCACAAGACACCAGGAGTCTCCCCAGAAACTGACAAGTCCCTGATGTGCTCTTCCTATCAATTTTACACCCTGCCCAATCAGCATCTGAATATCCTATTAAATCAAAAGTGGAACCCTTGGGGTATCGAAGCCCAAACTTAGGAGTATAAACTAAATATCTCATGATTCTTTTCACGACCCTAAGGTGAACTTTCTTAGGATCGGCTTGGAACCTTGCACACATGCATACGGAAAGCATAATATTCGGTCGAGATGCACATAAATAGAGTAAAGGTCCTATCCTCGACCGGTATACCTTTTGATCTACGAATTTACCTCCCATGTCGAGGTCGAGATGCCCATTTGTTCCCATGGGTGTCTTGATGGGCTTGGCATCCTTCATTACAAACTTGGTAAGTATATATTGAATGTACTTGGTTTGGCTGATGAAGGTGCCCTCTTGGAGTTGTTTGACTTGAAATCCTAGGAAATACTTCAACTCCCCCATCATAGACATCTCGAATTTTTGAATCATGATCCTACTAAACTCTTCACAAATAGATTTGTTAGTAGACCCAAATATGATATCATCAACATAAATTTGGCATACAAACAAATCTTTTGCAATGGTTTTGGTAAAGAGAGTAGGATCGGCTTTTCCGACTTTGAAGCCATTAGTGATAAGAAAATCTTGCAGACATTCATACTATGCTCTTGGGGCTTGCTTGAGCCCATAAAGCGCTTTTGAGAGTTTATACACATGGTTAGGGTACTCACTATCTTCAAAGCCGGGAGGTTGCTCAACATAGACCTCTTCCTTGATAGGTCCATTGAGGAAGGCACTTTTCACATCCATTTGGTAGAGCTTAAAGCCATGGTGAGTAGCATAGGCAAGTAATATGCGAATTGTCTCAAGCCTAGCTACGGGTGCATAGGTTTCACCGAAATCCAAACCTTCGACTTGTGAATATCCTTTGGCCACAAGTCGGGCTTTGTTCCTTGTCACCACACTATGCTCATCTTGCTTGTTGCGGAATACCCACTTGGTTCCTACAACATTTTGGTTAGGACGTGGAACTAAATGTCATACCTCATTCGTCGTGAAGTTGTTGAGCTTCTCTTGCATTGCCAACACCTAATCTGAATCTCTTAGTGCATCCTCCACCCTGTATGGCTCAATAGAAGACACAAAAGAGTAATGTTCACAAAAATGAGCGACTCGAGATCGAGTTGTTACCCCCTTATGAATATCGCCGAGGATGGAGTTCACGGGGTGATCTCTTTGAATCGCTTGGTGGACTCTTGGGTGTGGCGGTCTTTGACACTGTACTTCTTGATCATCTTCCTTGTCCTTATTGACTTGATCTCCCCCTTGATCATCTTCCTCCTCTTGAGGTGGCTCATCCTCTTGATCTTCATTTTCATCATCTTGAGCCTGATCCTCATCTTGAGTTGGTGGAGATGCTTGATTGGAAGATGATGGTTGATCTTGTGCTTGTGTGGGCTCTTTGGATTCCTTAGGACACACATCCCTAATGGACATGTTCCTTAGTGCGACGCATGGAGCCTCTTCATCATCTAATTCATCAAGATCAACTTGCTCCACTTGGGAGCCATTAGTCTCATCAAACACAATGTCACAAGAAACCTCAACTAATCGAGTGGATTTGTTGAAGACTCTATATGCCCTTGTGTTTGAGTCATAACCAAGTAAAAAGCCTTCTACAGCCTTAGGAGCAAATTTAGATTTTCTACCTCTTTTAACAAGGATAAAACATTTGCTACCAAAGACTCTAAAATATGAAGCATTGGGCTTTTTACCAGTGAGGAGTTCATATGATGTCTTCTTGAGGATTTGGTGAAGGTAGAGCTGGTTGATGGAGTAGCAAGCAGTGTTGATTGCTTCCGCCCAAAACCGGTCCGGAGTCTTGTACTCATCAAGCATGGTCCTCGCCATGTCCAGTAGAGTTATATTCTTCCTTTCCACTACACCATTTTGTTGAGGTGTGTAGGGAGAAGAGAACTCATGCTTGATGCCCTCATCCTCAAGAAACCTTCAATTTGTGAGTTCTTGAACTCTGTCCCATTGTCGCTTCTTATCTTTTTGATCCTTAATCCGAACTCATTTTGAGCTCATCTCAAGAATCCCTTTAAGGTCTCTTGGGTTTGATATTTTTCCTGCAAAAAGAATACCCAAGTGAAGCGAGAATAATCATCCACAATTACTAGACAGTACTTACTCCCGTCGATGCTTATGTATGCTATCGGGCTGAATAGATCCATGTGGAGTAGCTCCAGTGGCCTGTCCGTTGTCATGATGTTCTTCTGTGGATGGTGGACACCAACTTGCTATCCTGCTTGACATGCGCTACAAACCCTGTCTTTCACAAAATGAACATTTGTTAGTCCCAAAATGTGTTCTCCCTTTAGAAGCTTGTGAAGATTCTTCATCCCAACATGGGCTAGTCGGCGATGCTAGAGCCAACCCATATTAGTCTTAGCAATTAAGCAAGTATCGAGTTCAGCTTTGTTAAAATCAACTAAGTATAGCTGACCCTCTAGTACACCCTTAAATGCTACTGAATCATCACTTCTTCTAAAGACAGTAACACCTATATCCGTAAAAAGACAGTTGTAACCCATTTTACATAATTGAGAAACTGAAAGCAAATTGTAATCTAAAGAATCTACAAGAAAAATATTGGAAATAGAATGGTCAGGTGATATAGAAATTTTACCAAGTCCTTTGACCAAACCTTGATTTCCATCCCCGAATGTGATAGCTCTTTGGCGATCATCGTTTTTCTCATAGGAGGTGTGGGGGATAGATATCCCCCGGGTCCACTAAAAGAGTAAAAGACCTCACGAAAAGCCCAAGGGCCCAATAAATCGGTCATTCTTTCGTGGGCCTGGGGAAGGACAACCAGCAAAGCAGATCGACATAGGGCCGGATTAGTGCAAACCCGGACAGCCCACAACGCTGAGCGAGCAACCACAACAGAGATCCGACTTTCCTGCGCTGGAGCCCCCATGCAACGGAGCCATGCGAGGATAAGTCGGCAGAACTACAGGGAGATAAACTCAAACAGTTCACTATCTTTTAGCTACATGTTGTTATCATATCCACATGTATTGCCCCACGGTCGAGTATATAAGGCCTAGGGGGCACCCCTTCAGAACGATCGACCCTATTACTTAGCCACCCACGTCGACTCTCCGTATTCTCAGAGCTCTCTTGTAACCACATTCACCAAGCATACTCACCAGGACGTAGGGTGTTACGCATCTCTAAGCGGCCCGAACCTGTAAACCTTGTCCCCTGTTCCTCGTGCAATCGGCACGAACCATTTTGCTACAGTCGTCGACACCGTCCTACTTCTAAAAACACCTCGAGGGGCAACCCCGGGTGTGCGGTCGGACCCAAAACACCGACAGCTGGCGCGCCAGGTAGGGGGTGTGTCGACGATCCAAGCTAGCTCAATGGCCGTCACCTTCTACAGCAAGATCACCCTCCATCCTGGATCCGTATTATGCTTCGGAACAATCTCATCCGTAGCGGATGAAGGGGGAATTCTACGCCGTATCACGGATCCGCCGGAAAAGAAGTCTCCTCCAACGAACTCCAAAAATGCCGGAGAAGCGCAACCTCCAGCTCTTCGAAAAAAGATCGTCTCCGGAAAGTTGGGGGCCGAGGGCTCGCTGACCCGGAAAACTCCACTGTCTACTTCCCCGACAAAAGAATGGACACGGATCGCGAGGAAGAAGGAGACCAGGGAGAAGCAAGTTGTTCTTTCCGTTCCTCCGGCCTCAAAGGAGAACGGAAAGAAAGTCACCACGACAGCAGCTCCATTCTACCCCGACGTCCTCTTCATCGGTAGAGTGGAATCGCCTACCGTTTCCGACGACGAGCCGACCGCACCCGGAGAAGAACCGCCTCAACGAGAATCCCGCCGACGGAGGAATCGGCGCAGGAACGTTCTACGACATCACGCGGCCGGAGAATGGGATCCGGAGCAGCCTGTCTCGCGAGACGAGGTCTCAGAGATAGGAGAAACTCCGGAAGAACGCGTCTTCAGAGAACGAAGGAACTCCCGACGTCGTGATCGCCGACGGGCTCAGGAACAAGCCGAGCAAGATGCAAGGCAACGCCGGGAGAATCTGTTCTTCGGGCGCAACCTGAATCCCGACTTCGCCCGAGATATGAACACGCCGAGCGAAGTCGGAGGGGTACTAGCCCAGATAGCTGATGGACTTCCTCGGACTCTCGACGCTGAGGGCTACCGACGCCTGTTCACCCAGGTAGCCAACCATCTTCTACCGCTTGCTCACCCGCCGAACGATCTACGACACGCCATCAACAGTCGCCGAGATGCACGAAGCTCCATCAATGCTTCGCGCGAACGGCGGCACGAGAACGAGATTCGCCGTCGGGAGGAGTACGACAGGGATCATGGCATTCCGGCTCAGAGCCAAGCCACCAGAACTGAGTCGGCAACGGCCTCAACTGGCGGTACCACCCGGGGACGGTCGAGGAACCACAACCACAACTCCCCTCCCTGGGACAGACATCGTCCCCGACGACAAGAGGACACGTGTGGAGTATCCGCTCTTACTCCGCGCCTTAGGGCCATTCAATGGCCTCCCAACTTCAAGGTATCCAATGTCGACAAATATGAACCCAAGCAGGATCCAGGGGGTTGGCTAGCCGTCTACACCACCGCTGCTCGAGCTGCTGGAGCGTCCGAAGACGTGATGACCGCGTATTTACCCATCGTCCTTGGGCAAGACGCGCTGCAATGGCTGCGACATCTACCCCGACACTGCATCGACGGCTGGGGGGACTTCAGTCGATGCTTCACCGCCAACTTCCAGTCCCTCTCCGACAAACCGGCGCAACCATGGGACCTCAAATCCATCAAGCGTCGGGGGGACGAAACTCTCCGGTCGTACCTCAAAAGGTTCCAGACCATGAGAAATCGTATCCCCGAGGTCACGGAGGCGGCCGTGATCGAGGACTTCTACAGAGGATCCAATGATTCGGCTTTCGTCCGAGCCATACTACAGAAGGCGCCGACTACCTCCGAGGAGCTGTTCCGGGAAGTCGACCTCTACATCACCGCCGACGAGTGAGCCCAGGACCTCATCGGAGGAGCGAAGCCTGCATCGACAGCACCACGACGCGACGCGAACCAGCAACCCGACAAACGATGGGAGAAAAGGCCTCGCGAGGAAGTACACGCCGCCGGACCACCTGCCTCTCGCGCCCAAGGAGGACCTCGTGGAGGCGAACGCACGCTGGACGACATCCTCGACGCCCAGTGCCCGTACCACAAGGACATGCGCCACACTCTTCGTAACTGCTGGGACTTCAAGCATTCCATCGGGCACGACCGACCCTTCTAACCTCTACCTCCTCCTCCGCCGAGGGGAGGACCGGATGAACCACGGCAACCCCATCAGCAGGAGGAGGGGGGAGGAGGAGGAGCTTTCCCACGCGTCGACAGGGAGGTCAATGTCATCTTCGGCGGACACGGATCGCAGGAGAACAAACGACAACAAAAGCTCAACGACCGCCAAATACTGGTGGTGACCACCGGACCTCCCGCCCCATACCGGTGGTCGGAGCACCCGATCACTTTCACTCGGGAGGATCAATGTCTTAACTTCGACCATCCAGGCAAATACCCACTCCTCGTCGATCCGGTGATCTGAGAGAGCCGGGTGAAGAAGGTGCTAGTGGACGGGGGGAGCAGCATCAACGTCACCTTCCCCCGAACACTCCAAGGCTTGGGAGTTCACCTCAAAGAGCTCCACGAGTCGGACACTCCTTTCTTCGGCATCGTGCCGACGGAAGGAGAATACCCACTGGGCCACATCTCCATGCCAGTCACCTTCGGAACTCCGGAGAACTACAGAACCGAGTTCCTGAGGTTCGAAGTGGCGAACTTCGACTGCGGGTACAACGCCATCATTGGGAGGCCGGGGCTGGCCAAATTCATGGCCATCCCCCATTACACATACATGGTACTGAAGATGCCAGGACCGCAAGGAATCATAACTGTGCGCGCCGACTTCCAAGGCGCCGCAGAATGTTTCTGAGTGGCCATCCAAGCAGCCCTCAACACCAAGCCATCGACGGTTTCCTCGACACCGGCGAACTCTAAGCCTGGAGAGAACCTCGCAATACCGGCAAACGAAGCTCAGGCCGCGACCTCTATGCGGCCGACTGAAGATACTAAGAGGATCAACCTGGGGTTCGCTGATGAACGCAAGACTGCCATCATCAGCTCCAGCCTGGACGACAAATAGGAAAGCACGCTCGTCCAGTTTCTGCAAGATAACCGAGACGTATTCGCATGGCAACCTTCGGATATGCCGGGAGTCCCAAGAGAACTGGCCGAGCACAAATTGAAGGTCTATCCCCAGGCGAGGCCAATTCGGCAAAAGCTACGTCGTTTCACGCCCGACAAGAGAGAGGCCATTCGCGCCGAGTTAGCTCGTTTGGTCGCGGCTGGATTTATTAGAGAAGTATTGCACCCCGAGTGGTTAGCCAACCCTGTTCTTGTACTCAAAAAGAATAAAGTGGATTGGCGCATGTGTGTCGACTATACTGATCTCAACAAACACTGTCCGAAGGATCCCTTCGGGCTCCCAAGGATAGATCAGGTGGTGGACTCCACCGCTGGGTGTTCTGTGCTGTCTTTCTTAGATTGCTATTCCGGGTATCATCAGATTAGCTTGGCAAAGGAAGACGAGGAAAAAACAGCGTTCATCACTCCGTTTGGTGCTTTCTGTTATACCTCCATGTCGTTCGGCCTCAAAAACGCTAGAGCAACTTATCAGAGAGCCATTCAAACATGCTTAGCCGATCACTGGGGCAAGCGTGTGGAAGCCTACGTAGATGATGTGGTAATCAAAACGGAGAATTCGGAAGACTTCATCGAAGACTTACAGCTGGTTTTCAACAGTCTGAGACGGTATAGATGGAAGCTTAATCCTGAAAAATGTGTTTTCGGGGTACCAGCTGGAAAGTTACTCGGGTTTATCGTCAGCCACCGGGGAATTGAGGCTAATCCGGATAAAATTGAAGCTATCATGAAGATGGAAGCTCCTCGATCACAAAAGAAGGTTCAGCGACTTACTGGATGTATGGCAGCACTGAGCAGATTTATATCCAGGCTGGGAGAAAAAGGTTTGCCATTTTACAAGCTACTCAAGAAGGTGGATAAGTTTCAATGGACTTCAGAAGCACAAGAAGCTCTAGATGCACTGAAAAAATTCTTGACAACACCTCCGGTACTGAAGCCACCCCGACGAGCTACATCAACTCAACCGGCTGAAGATTTGCTACTGTATATCTCTTGCACGACTCACGTGGTAAGCACCGCGTTGGTAGTCGAGCGAGTAGAAGAAGGACATACCTACCCAGTGCAACATCCTGTTTACTTCATCAGTGAAGTTCTGGGCCCCTCAAAGAAAAAGTATCCTCAAGTTCAGAAGCTATTATATGCAGTACTTCTAACTGCCCGCAAGCTACGTCAATACTTTGATGACCACAAAGTCATAGTAGTTACTGGTTTTCCGATAGGGGATATTCTTCACAACAAGGAAGCCATTGGCCGAATAGCCAAGTGGGCTTGCGAGCTGGGATCTCATGACATCGAGTTCCGACCTCGCACTGCTATCAAAACTCAAGCGTTGGTTGATTTCGTATCAGAATGGACTGAACAACAAGTACCAGATAACCCAGAGACTGCAGAAGTAAGGCGAATGTATTTCGATGGCTCGTTAAAACTGCAGGGAGCGGGAGCAGGGATTCTCTTCACCGCACCTGGAGGCGAACACATCAAGTATGCCCTCCAGTTGCTGTTCCCAGCCTCCAACAATGCAGCCGAGTATGAAGCTCTGATCCATGGATTGAACATTGCCATATCATTGGGCGTCAAGAGATTGATGATATATGGGGACTCTCTGGTAGTCATCAGCCAGATAAACAAGGAGTGGGATTGTTCGAGCAATTCGATGGGAAAATACTGCGCCGCCGTCCGGAAGCTGGAAGATAAATTCGAGGGTCTGGAATTCCATCATGTAGAAAGAGATCAGAACACAGCAGCTGATGTACTGTCCAAGCTAGGATCCGGTCGAACTCAGGTCCCACCCGGAGTCTTCGTGCAAGAAATCCAACAGCCGAGTATCTCAATGGATCAAACAGAAGAGTGCAACGTTATAGATCAACTCGAGTCAGACTCTGATGACTGGAGGAGGCCGATCATTAAGTATATAAAGAATGAAGAAGAACCAGACGACAAAAACTCAGCAGAGCGCATTGCCAGACAGTCGGCTCACTATACACTCATTGGGGAAACATTATACAGAAGGGGCGCATTAGGAGTCCTCATGAAGTGTATTCTCCCGTTCACTGGGAAGCAACTTTTGGAGGAGGTCCATGCTGGGCAATGTGGAATACATGCAGCATCCAGAACACTAGTTGGGAAGGTCTTCAGGTCGGGATTCTACTGGCCAACAGCAAAGAACGATGCAGCCGAGTTAGTTCAACGGTGCGAAGCTTGCCAATACTTGTCAAAGCAACAACATCTGCCAGCACAGCAACTGCAGACCATACCAGTGACTTGGCCTTTCACATGCTGGGGACTGGATATGATTGGACCTTTTAAGAAAGCTCAAGGGGGATACACCCATGTATTGGTGGCGATTGACAAATTCACTAAATGGATAGAGTTCAAGCCCATTGCCTCTTTAACCTCTGCTAAGGCCGTGGAATTCATACAAGACATAATATTCAGATTCGGGATACCAAACAGCATCATAACTGACTTAGGATCCAACTTCACAAGTTCAGAATTCTTCGACTTCTGCGAGCAAAAGAGCATTCAGATCAAGTATGCATCTGTAGCACATCCAAGAGCCAACGGGCAGGTTGAGCGAGCCAACGGAATGATATTGGAGGCACTCAGGAAAAAGGTCTTCGATAAGAATGAAAAATTCGCAGGAAAATGGATAAGGGAATTGCCCTATGTCGTTTGGAGCTTAAGAACCCAACCTAGCCGAGCCCTGCATGGAAACACTCCTTTCTTCATGGTCTATGGGTCGGAGGCAGTGCTACCCGCTGATCTCAAGTTTGGGGCGCCAAGGTTGATCTTCGAAAGTCTAGCAGAAGCTGAGGCCACCAGGCTGGAGGACATTGATGTACTTGAAGAAGAACGGCTAAACGCGGTAATCCAATCAGCATGGTATCAGCAGACTCTAAGGCGTTATCACGTCAAGGCTGTGCGACAATGATTCTTCTCAGTAGGGGATCTCGTTCTCCGCCAAATTCTAACGGGGGAGGGACGACACAAGTTATCACCCTTATGGGAAGGACCCTTCATGGTAGCAGAAGTCACTCGGCCCAGATCGTATCGCCTCACTCAGATGGATGGCACATAAGTTGGGAACTCCTGGAACATAGAACACCTCAGGAAGTTTTATCCCTAGCTGTATTTCAAAACTGCTGGGACGACGATGTACTCTGCAAAGTGGAAATATGTCATCAATAAAAAGAGGTTTCAAAGATACCCAGTTCGTTTACGATTGACTTGCATTCTTACTTAACTCGGGGTGACCACTATGCCCTACTAACGGAGCAATCGACTTAAGTCGGCAACGACTTAAGGCGGTGCGACATGCTCACGCTTACTTAACTCGGGGTGACCACTATGCCCTACTAACGGAGCAATCGACTTAAGTCAGCAAACGACTTAAGGCGGTGCAACATGCTCACGCTTACTTAACTCGGGGTGACCACTATGCCCTACTAACGGAGCAATCGACTTAAGTCGGCAACGACTTAAGGCGGTGCAACACGCTCATGCCTATGCTATCCAAGGGATGACTTCTATATCCCGCAAACAAAATTCATAATCATCGTATGCCGTTTCACTACTGCAAATTTACGAACCGATGAATTCTGATACAATAAGAGAGTAATTATATCATGCGGATGCTGAACTGATGTCCTCTAACAAATACTCGATCATACTAACTGCGCGCTCAAAGCACGCAAAATGTTTCTCTATTTCGCAGCGTCTTTCTCAGGGGCGACCGACGAAGAAGGGCGACTCGAGGAATCGGGGGCAGCAGTCACGTCAGCCCTTATGTCGTCAGGAACAACCACGCCGGGTCTCCTCATCAAGATTCGTCCCGCCCGAATAGCCTTGTCCATGGCTTTGTCACGCTGGGCTTTGAGAGTAACTGAAGTTTCTTCGGCAACTTTAGCAGCCAGCCGAGCAGTCTCTAACTCTTGGGCAACGGATTTCTTGGAAGCTCGGAGTTCTTTAATGGTGGCGTCCTTTGCTGATGTCATCTGCTTGAGGCGAGTCACTTCGTCCGCAGATTCCTGCAGCCTGCAACGTTGATTGTCCAATTCCTCCATTGTAAAGCGGTGACTCCTCTCCAAGATGGTCAGCGAGTTGCTAGAATCACGATACAATCTGTCGAGATTGTCACGAGAAGCAGCAAGGATATGTTTTTCCTCCTGCAAGCAAAAATCAACTCCTTCAAGAACCGAGCAAGTAATAGGAACTCAGCAAGGCAAGGCACAGTTTTGTAAATCACCTTTTCAGAATTGAGCTGAGCATGAAGAGAAGAGCTCAGGGCGTTGGCGTCATCCAAGGTAGCGGAGACTTGACCCAGTTCAATTTGGCTCTGAGAGTACTTCTCCTCGAAGTCAGCGCACCGCTGGACCCATTCAGCCTGATCTCGGGAGTGTTTTTCTTCGATAATTGAAATCTGCCGAGTCATTCCTAGCAAGAGATAATCAAACAAAACGGGATCAGAAGGTAACGCAGTCCACAGTGAAGGCGAAGAGAAGCAAAAAGGCACTAACCAGCGTTGGTTGCCTCCAATTCAGAGACGCGATGTTGAAGAGACACTGGATTCCAACATGCAAGAGACGAAGCCACTTCTGGGACGGAAGCACCCTGCAATCTCAGCTGGCAGGCCATCCCATGCACCAAAGCCTGATGAGGAAAACAAAAGAGGGTGATGACAGCAGCTCATACAATGTGAAAATCAAGCTAAAACACATCACGGTACCTGGAGGTTGGTAAAGAACGAAGGGATCCCCAAATCAGAGGAGATCAGTGGATAAGCAGGCGTAAGGCCACCAACCGGAGCAGCTTGCAACAAACCAGCAGAGATCAGTCCAGTACCTTCAGCAGAACCCAACACTCGGTCAGCAGGGGCGCTGCCCTCTAAAGCGACTTCCTGATCCAAAGTTTGGGCTACCACCATACAGCCAGAGCGTGGAGGAGACCCCGCGTGAACATCCATGGAAGTACAGGAAGGAGACCCTGCTTGGGCACCCTCGGGGGCTGGGTCATAATCGGCACTGCCCACTTGAGTCGGATCATCCCCGGCAGCACCCTCGGGGGCTGGGCAGTGGCTTACACTCTTCACCCGAGCTAAGTCATCCCTGGCGACATCCTCGGGGGCTGGGCATGTGTCAGCACCATTCTTAAGGTCAAAGCTCTCCGCAATAACCACCTCTAAGGTTGACGGGCCCTCAGCCACTTCCATAGGACCAGGACGATCCAAGTCAGCTTCCCGACCCTCGAGATCGCGCTCTAAGGTCGACGAGGCACGGGATGACCTCAACCCAGCATCAGGCACGTCAACGCAAGCCTCCACTGCACCATCATCCACTGGCTCCGACAACAAGTCTTCCGGGACCATATCTTCAAGAGTTTGATCAAAGTTGGCTAGAGACAGTTCTTGCAGACCAATGAGGGCAGACAAAGCAGGAGAGGGAACTCCACTACTTCCACCGCTGGCGATGAATTGCCGACTGTTTTTCCGAGTCAAAGGAGCTTCATTTTCTTCCTCCTCATCATCCACATTGACAACACAAGTAGCGCACCCATTGGGATTAGCAACAGGTGGAGCACCCACATTGGGATCAGCAGCCGACTGGGTACACCCATTGGGGTCAGCATCAACAAGTCCAGTCGCAGGCATTTCTTCAGTAGCAGGAACCGAGGTACCAACATCCTGATCAAAGCTGGATACTCGCCGGAGGCGTCTTCTTTTCTTCTTCTGCTCATCAGCAGAAGGATCAGGCTGATTGGCTCGGCAAGGGCGCCTCGGGCGAATACTGATAGGTTTCTGTGCATCCAAAGTAGTATCAACCTCTGGGAGGGGCACCACTGCCAACGCCCCGGCAGGAGCAGCATCAGAAGAGTCCTCAGCTAGCAAATCGAGCATAGCATTTATATCTGCATCACTAGGATTCAGGGGCACCTCAAAATGGACCTGCCGTTCGTCATCAGGAATCTCCCCAAGCGAAGCAACCAAAGCACTAACTTCTTCAGCAGAGGGTCGCACTCTAAGGCCCAAACTGCCAACAGAAACTGGTGGATTCGACATGAAAAAGGTGAAGGCTTTGGGAGGAGGCAAATTCCAGGCCGAGTACGCCACTGGAGCACCAACATTTGACACCTTGCCCCTAAGGATCATTTCAAGTCGGCTCACCAAGTCTGCAGAAGGAATTCTCCTGTTGGTAACCCGAGTTGAGTCGACTAGCCCCCGATACAGATAAGCTGGATAGGCTCTGTCTTTCAGTGGCTGAATATTCTTGAAAACAAAGTCAGTAACCACAGCTTCAGCAGTTAGACCCCTCTCTTTCAGCAGTCCAACTTCAGCTAGCAACACACCTGCCTCAACTACCTCCTGATCTGTGGGAGACTCGGTCCAGCTTGGGGTGCGAACGTCCGGCTGTCTCCCCGACCGAGAGGGGAGAGAATTCCCATAATTCTCAACTATGAACCACTCTAGGCGCCATCCCTTAATACTGTCCTTGAGTGGGATCTCGAGATATTCAGTTTTCCTCCCACGGCGCATCTCCAAGCTGGCACCCCCGACCAACTGATGTTGTCCCCCGGCCATCCCAGGGCGACAATGATACAAATATTTCCATAAACCGAAATGTGGCAGCATGCCAAGAAAGGCTTCGCATAAGTGAACGAAAATGGAGATTTGCAGAATTGAATTGGGGTTCAAATGGGTCAAGTTAATGTGATAGAAATCAAGGAGGCCGCGGAAAAAGGGAGAGATGGGAAGGCCGAGGCCGCGGAGAAGAAAGGGGGTGTAAACAACGGATTCATGGGTATCTTCTGTCGGAACAGTGAACCCATGGCAAATCCGCCAAGAACAGAGTTCTCGCGGAGGAAGAACCTCGATAGATGCGAGGTGGAGAAGTTCAGTTTCGGAAATGATGGACATGTGGTTACCTGCGAAAGGCAACTGGCTGTTGGGGTCGATTGGAGGAATCACCACATCAGACGAGCTCGTGGTTTTCCTCTTAGGCGCCATCTCGATTCTAACAGCAAGCAGAGCGGAAGGCGAGTGGCAGAGAGGATTCGGGAGCGGAAAATCAAGAACTAGGGCACGAAAAGCAAAGGCGGCTAAAAGCGCAGCCCTTATGGGATATTCTCAAGCCAGATACCGTTTCAAAAAGTGTCCAGTCAGCACCCAGCGTACCACGTGGTCATCCGGCGGTTATTTCCAAAAAACCGACGCGCCACCCTATCACTCGGCTATCATCCTCAAAGTGACTCGCGCGGCCCGCTATCACTCGGCTGTCATCCTCAAAGTGACTCGCGCGGCCCGCTATCACTCGGCATTGTTTCTACAATGTTGGTATCATGTTTAGTCACTCGGCGTTACCTCTAAAACACCGACGTCGCCCTCCAGTCACTCGGCGTTGCCTCTAAAGCGCTGATATTGTATTCAATCGCTCGGCGTTACCTCTAAAACACTGACATCGTGTTTAGTTACTCGGCGTTACCTCTAAAACGCCGGCGTCGCCCTCCAGTCACTCGGCGTTGCCTCTAAAGCGCCGATATTGTATTCAATCGCTCGGCGTTACCTCTAAAACGCTGACATCGTGTTTAGTCACTCGGCGTTGCCTCTAAAACGCCGAGTTGCCCTCCAGTCACTCGGCGTTGCCTCTAAAGCGCTGATATTGTATTCAATCACTCGGCGTTGCCTCTAAAACGTTGATATCATGCTCAGTCGTTCGGCAGTTGCCTCCAAAACGCCAACGTCGTCTTCAAGTAACTCAGAATCAATTTCATGAAAAAGTCGGAAGAGGAATGATTCAGGAACTTCGAGTTGCGAATATCAGAAGAGTAATCATTACAAGAGAAACCAACGTCATTTCATTCATCAAAGGGAAGATAACACACTTACAAATCAACTCTTAGCGAGTTGATACTTCCCTACTATTACTACATTACATTACTACTACTACACTACGCTATACTACTCTACACTACTAATACTACTACATTATTTAACTATACTACTTCTAACCTATACTAATATCTAAAAACCAGCGACATTTAGCCACTGGCCTTGTTGCCGCCCTTGCTGCTGCTGCCGCCGCCGCTGCCCCTGCTGCTGCCGCCGTTGCCGCTCCTGTTGCCGCCGCCGCTACCGCCGTTGCTGCCCCTGCCGCCGCCGCGGCAGTCACCGTCGCCATCGTCGTCGTCGTCGCCGTCGTCGTCGTTGTCATCCTCGTCCTCGCCGCCGTCGTCCGAGTCCTCCTCGTCCGAGGAGTACTCCGACTCATCCGAGCCCTCGAGCCCGGAACGCTCGACGGCCCGGATGTAAGTCCAGACCTCCGCGGCAATCCCCTGAGAGTCGTCCGAGTCATCGGACGACGCTGGGGGAGAGACGGGGGACGGAGATCCCTCGGACTCAGAGGAGAACTCCTCCTCTGAGTATTCCGAGTCGCCAAAGTCCTCTGACGGAGGAGTCGGCTCGCGCTTGCGTTTGTTGTTTTTGCCCATGGTGGAAATGCAAGAAGAGGAAGAAGGCAAGCAGCGGAGAACAACAAGAGATGTGAAATAATCAGAGAGGCAAAGGCACTATTTATAGAAGAAAGGGCAACCGCTCACCTCCAACCGCGGTCACTGAACAGTCGCAAAGCATTCAATAAACACTTCAACCCGTCTGAAGACACGTCAGGCGGCTGACGCCGTTTCACGCAACACAACACCCATTGGGACTCCAGTCAACAACGCGGAGGATATGATTACACCCGCCGTCACATCACATTACTACTCAGAAGCAGCCGGCTAAAACACTCAGCGCACCAAGCCGTCCCTTGCCCACACCCATTGGGGGGGGGGACGCCCAGGAATTATCAGTATATTTTTCAAAACGGTCACATCTGTGCAGGGCACGCAATGAATACCTCAAGACAAAAATGAGATATCAGTAAGGATCAGAGGAAAGCCAAAAATAGCCAATGAAGTACAAAATATGGCTGATAGAAGCGACGTGAAGACTAGACAGAGAACGTCCATCAAACGTCCAATCAGTCGCAGAGCAAATAAATTGCACTACCTAGCGAGATATGGATGGATTGCGAACTCGGCTGCAAAAGACAAAATACATGCTGACCTCTGAAGCATAATATTGATGACATAATGCTGACCTCCAAAGCATAATGCGAATAGCTTCATGCCAATTTCTACAAACAAGAGAGGATAACTTTTCAGCAAAGAGACACAAAAGGGAGACCTTCGAATGGATTATCCTCGAAAATCCATTTGAAGGTCGGGGGCTACACCCATTGGGTGCACCCATGGATTATCATTCCAAGCCAAGATAGTGCCGACTTCTAAGGCATGGGACAAGATTAAAGACAAGGCTGGCCCTCAACCAAAACGCAGGAGTACAAATGGAAATAATTTCTGGTGAAGACCTTCGAGTAGATTATTTTCTAAAATCTACTCGAAGCTCGGGGGCTACACCCATTGGGTGCACCTCTGGTGCACACAATGAAGTTCAGGGTCTTACAAATTGAAATGTCGACCTCTAAGGCACAAGCACGAAACAAAGCTTCGGTTTACGAGTGATCAAAGCAGGAGGAGACAGTAAGAAGTCGTTTTCTTCAAATCACCTGTAAGCTGGACCTGGGATCTTTGGGCTGATTACCTCTAAATTAACCCAAAGATCGGGGGCTTGTGGGGGATAGATATCCCCCGGGTCCACTAAAAGAGTAAAAGACCTCACGAAAAGCCCAAGGGCCCAATAAATCGTAAGGTCATTCTTTCGTGGGCCTGGGGAAGGACAACCAGCAAAGCAGATCGACATAGAGCCGGATTAGTGCAAACCCGGACAGCCCACAACGCTGAGCGAGCAACCACAACAGAGATCCGACTTTCCTGCGCTGGAGCCCCCATGCAACGGAGCCATGCGAGGATAAGTCGGCAGAACTACAGGGAGATAAACTCAAACAGTTCACTATCTTTTAGCTACATGTTGTTATCATATCCACATGTATTGCCCCACGGTCGAGTATATAAGGCCTAGGGGGCACCCCTTCAGAACGATCGACCCTATTACTTAGCCACCCACGTCGACTCTCCGTATTCTCAGAGCTCTCTTGTAACCACATTCACCAAGCATACTCACCAGGACGTAGGGTGTTACGCATCTCTAAGCGGCCCGAACCTGTAAACCTTATCCCCTGTTCCTCGTGCAATCGGCACGAACCATTTTGCTACAGTCGTCGACACCGTCCTACTTCTAAAAACACCTCGAGGGGCAACCCCGGGTGTGCGATCGGACCCAAAACACCGACAGGAGGAGGACATCCTTTTCTCCCCAGTCATGTGGTTTGTGCACCCGCTATCAATGATCCAACTTGAGCCCCCGGATGCATAAACCTACAAAACAAGTTTAGGCCTTGTTCTTAGGTACCCAAACAGTCTTGGGTCCTTTGATGTTAGAAACAAGCACCTTGGGTACCCAAACACAAGTGTTGGAGCCCTTGTGTTTGCCCCCAACATATTTGGTAACTAATTTGCCTGATTTGTTAGTTAAAACATAAGATGCATCAAAAGTCTTAAATGAAACATTAGGCTCATTTGATGCAGTAAGAGTTTTCTTTTTAGGCATTTTAACATGGGTAGAATACCTAGAGCTAGATGCCTCATTCCTATACATAAAAGCATGATGGGAAACAGAATGAGACTTCCTAGCATGAATTCTCCTAATCTTGTGCTCAGGATAACCAACAGGATATAAAATGTAACCCTCGTTATCCTGAGCCATGGGAGCCTTGCCCTTAACAAAATTGGACAACCTTTTAGGGGCATTAAGTTTGACATTGCTTCCCTATTGGAAACCAATGTCGTCCTTGATGCCAGGGCGTCTCCCACTATAGAGCATGCTTCTAGCAAATTTAAAATTTCCATTCTCAATTTCATGCTCATTGATTTTAGCAGTTAGTTGCGCTATATGATCATTTTGTTATTTAATTAAAGCTAGGTGATCATGAATAACATCAACATTAATGTCTCTACATTTAGTACAAATAGTAACATAACCAACAGTAGATGTAGAGGGTTTGTAAACATTTAATTCATAAATCTTAGCATGTAAAATAGCATTCTCATTTCTAAGATTGGAAATAGAAACATTGCAAGCATTCAAATCTTTAGCCTTAGAAATTAACTTATCATTCTCAGTTTTAAGGCTAGCAATTGATTCATTCAATTTATCAATCTTAGTAATTAAACTAGCATTTTCATTTCTAAGATTGGCAGTTGAATCATGACAATCATTTGATTTTTCAACCTTAGCAATTAAACTCACATTCTCAGTTCTAAGGTTAGAAATAGTGTCATGGCAAATGCTAAGCTCCTTAGTCAAATTTTCAAATTTTTCAACTTCCTGAGCATAAGCATTTTTAACTTTAACATGCCTTTTGTTTTCCTTAATAAGGAATTCCTCTTGGCTATCCAAGAGTTCATCCTTCTCGTGAATAGCACCTATCAATTCATTCAATTTTTCTTTCTGTTGCATGTTAAGGTTGGCAAAAAGGGTAAGCAAATTTTCCTTATCTTCACTAGAGCTATCCTTTTCACTAGATGTTGTATATTTAGTGGAGGCTCTAGATTTTACCTTCTTCCTTTTGCTGTCCTTTGCCATGAGGCACTTGCGGCCGACGTTGGGGAAGAGAAGTCCCTTGTTGACGTCGATGTTGGCGGCGTCCTCGTCGGAGGAGGAGTCGGTGGTGCTCACGTTGGAGTCCCATTCCCGACACACGTGGACATCGCCGCCCTTCTTCTTGTAGTATCTCTTCTTCTCCTTCTTCTTCTCCCTCTTGTCGTTGTCCCTGTCACTATCACTAGACATAGGACATTTAGCAATAAAATGACCGGGCTTACCACATTTGTAGCACATCCTCTTGGAGCGGGGTTTGTAGTCCTTCCCCCTCCTTTGCTTGAGGATTTGGCGGAAGCTCTTGATGATGAGTGTCATCTCCTCGTTGTCGAGCTTGGAGGCGTCGATGGGGAGCCTACTTGATGTAGACTCTTCTTTCTTCTCCTTCATCGCTTTGAATGCGACGGGTTGCACCTCGGGTGTGGAGGTGGCACCTTGTTCCAAGTTGACAATTCGTTTGGAGCCTTTGATCATCAATTCAAAGCTCACAAACTTTCCTATAACCTCCTCGGTAGATATTAGCTTATATCTAGGATCACCACGAATTAATTGAACTTGTGTAGGATTACAAAAAACGAGTGATCTTAGAATAACCTTGACCATTTCATGGTCATCCCATTTGGTGCTCCCGAGGTTGCGCACTTGATTTACCAAGGTTTTGAACCGGTCGTACATAGCTTATGGCTCCTCTCCTTGGTTGAGGACGAATCGACCGAGCTCTCCCTCGATCGTCTCCCGTTTGGTGATCTTGGTCACCTCATCTCCCTCGTGCGTGGTCTTGAGCACATCCCAAATCTCCTTGGCGCTCTTCAACCCCTGCACTTTATTATACTCCTCTCGACATAGAGAGGTGAGGAGTATAGTAGTGGCTTGGAAGTTGAAGTGCCGGATTTGGACAACCTCGTCTGAGTCATATCCTTCATCCCCTATGGATGGTACGTGCGCTCCAAACTCAACAATATCCCATATGCTTGCGTGGAGTGAGGTTAGGTGATGCCTCATTTTATCACTCCACATACAATAATCTTCACCATCAAAAACTGGTGGTTTGCTTAATGGGACGGAAAGTAAAGGAGTGCGTTTGGAAATGCAGGGATAACGTAAGGGGATCTTACTAAACTTCTTACGCTCATGGCGCTTAGAAGTGACGGATGGTGCGTCGGAGCCAGAGGTGGATGGTGACGAAGAATCGGTCTCGTAGTAGACCACTGAAAGTCACCTAGAGGGGGGTGAATAGGCAAATCTGAAATTTATAAACTTTAAGTACAATCTACAAGTCGGGTTAGTGTTAGAAATATAATCGAGTCCGAAAGAGAGGGCGAAAACAAATCACAAGCGAATAAAAGCGAATGGCACGGTGATTTGTTTTACCGAGGTTTGGTTCTTGCAAACCTACTCCCCGTTGAGGTGGTCACAAAGATCAGGTCTCTTTCAACCCTTTCCCTCTCTCAAACGGTCACTTAGACCGAGTGAGCTTTCTCCTTAATCAACAGGTCACTTAGACCCTCACAAGGACCACCACAACTTGGTGTCTCTTGCTTTGATTACAAGTCACTTGAGAATAAGAGTGGGAGAAGAAGAAAGCACGATTGCAAAAGCCAAGCGACAAGAGCGACAAATAACACACAAATCACTCTCTCTCTCTCAAGCCCCTAATCACTAATGATCACTTGTCTCAATTGTGGAACTTGGAGAGATTGGAAGCTTTGATTGTGTCTTGGAATGGATTGCTAGCTCTTGTATTGAATGTGGAAGGTTGGAATGCTTGGGTTAAAATGAATGGAGGTGGTTGGGGTTGTATTTATAGCCATCAACCACTTCCTAGTCGTTGCTCCAATTCTGCCGACCGCGGACGGTCCGCGCCCCTAGTCTGGACGGTCCACCCCTGTACATCAACGGCTGAAATCGCAACGGTCAGCAGTAACGGCTACATCAACGGCTATAATGCATTAAATGTGTCGTCAGATGTCAGATAAAGGCATTCGCGGACGGTCCGGTCGTGCACCCCGGTTGGTCCGCGAGGACGCTATAATTCATTTTACCGAACCCGTCACCTTCGGGTTTTTCGGTCTTTCACCGACCGGACGGTCCGCGCGTGGTCTCGGACGGTGCTTGCTCTTCCTCCGAACGTTCCATAGTGAAGACTTGGATTTTTGCATTGGTTCTGTCTGAGGGTCATCCTGGTGTCGCGGACGGTCCGCCGCAAAGGCCCGGACGGTCCGCGCTTAGTCTATTTTTCCAAAAAGCTTCTCCTGTCTGGAATAATCTACGGTATTCTGGACAGTCGACTTAGAATAGTTGTAGATGAACTTATGCACCTGTGAAATGATCAACTAGGCAAACTGGTTAGTCCACAAGGTTTGTGATGGTCGTCAAACACCAAAATCTATTATAGGAAAAGTTTGAGACTATTTCCCTTTCAATCTCCCCCTTTTTGGTAATTGATGCCAACACAAACCAAAGCAAATACAAAGTGTAGAAATGTAACTAGTTTGCACTTTGACAGATGTGCATAAGTTATTTTGAAGTGTAAGCATTTCTAAGCAGATAAGTTTAATACAATAATTTTAACATTTTGGACCACATTTGCACCACTTGTTTTGTTTTTGCAAATTCTTTTGGAAATTCTTTTAAAAGTCATTTTGCAAATAGTCAAAGGTATATGAATAAGATTTCGAGAAGCATTTTCAAGATTTGAAATTTTCTTCCCCTGTTTCAAATGCTTTTCCTTTGACTAAACAAAACTCCCCCATAATGAAATTCTCCTCTTAGTGTTCATGAGGGTTTTTATCATTTGAAAGAGGATCAAATATTTTAGATACTAATTTTGAAAAACTCCTCCTCAATATATAGATACCAAATGAGATAGAATTTCTTAGAGAAATATTAATTTCAAAGATATCAATTGAAAACAACTTTGTTTCGAAAAATTTTAAAATTGGTGCCGTGGTGGTGCGGTCCTTTTGCTTTGGGATAATACTCTCCCCCTTTGGCATTAATCACCAAAAACGGAGTCTTTAGAGCCCTTATTAAATTGTCTCCCCCTTTGGAAAACAATATATGAGTGAAGGATTATACCAAAGTGGAGAACGATGCGGAGTGACGGCGAAGGGTAAGTAATACGATGGAGTGGAGTGGAAGCCTTGTCTTCGCCGAAAACTCCATTTCCCTTTCAATCTATGACTTAGCATGAAATATACTTGAAAACCACATTAGTCATAACACATGAAAGAGAGATGATCAAAGGTATATAAATGAGCTATGTGTGCAAAGTATCAATAAAAGTTCCTAGAATCAAGAATGTTTAGCTCATTCCTAAGTTTGGTAAACGTTTTCTCATCTAGTGGTTTGGTAAAGATATCGGCTAATTGTTCTTTGGTGCTAACATAAGCAATCTCGATATCCCCCTTTGTTGGTGATCCCTCAAAAAGTGATACCGAATGGCTATGTGCTTAGTGCGGTTGTGCTCAACGGGATTATCCGCCATGCGGATTGCACTCTCATTATCACATAGGAGAGGGACTTTGGTTAATTTGTAACCATAGTCCCTAAGGGTTTGCCTCATCCAAAGCAATTGCGCGTAACAATGGTCTACGGCAATGTACTCGGCTTCGGCAGTAGAAAGAGCTGCTGAATTTTGTTTCTTCGAAGCCCAAGACACCAGGGATCTTCCCAAGAACTGACAAGTCCCTGATGTGCTATTTCTATCAATTTTACACCATGCCCAATCAGCATTTGAATAACCTATTAAATCAAAAGTGGATCCCTTGGGGTACCAAAGACCAAACTTAGGTATATGAACTAAATATCTCAAGATTCTTTTCACGGCCCTAAGGTGAACTTCCTTAGGATCGGCTTGAAATCTTGCACACATGCATACAGAAAGCATAATGTCCGGTCGAGATGCACATAAATAGAGTAAAGATCCTATCATCGACCGGTATACCTTTTGATCTACGGATTTACCTCCCGTGTCGAGGTCGAGATGCCCATTGGTTCCCATGGGTGTCTTGATGGGCTTGGCATCCTTCATTCCAAACTTGGTGAGTATGTCTTGAGTATACCTGGTTTGGCTGATGAAGTCTCTTGGAGTTGCTTGACTTGAAATCCTAATAAATACTTCTACTCCCCCATCATAGACATCTCGAATTTTTGAATCATTATCCTACTAAACTCTTCACATGTAGATTTGTTAGTAGACCCAAATATGATATCATTAACATAAATTTGGCATACAAACAAATCATTTGCAATAGTTTTGGTAAAGAGAGTAGGATCAACTTTTCCAACTTTGAAACCATTAGTGATAAGGAAGTCTCTTAGGCATTCATACCATGCTCTTGGGGCTTGCTTGAGCCTATAAAGCGCCTTAGAGAGTTTATACACATGGTTAGGGTACTCACTATCTTCAAAGCCGGGAGGTTGCTCAACATAGACCTCTTCCTTGATTGGTCCATTGAGGAAGGCACTTTTCACGTCCATTTTATAGAGCTTGAAGCCATGGTAACTAGCATAGACAAGTAATATGTGAATTGACTCAATCCTAGCTACGGGTGCATAGGTTTCACCGAAATTCAAACCTTCGACTTGTGAATATCCCTTGGCTACAAGTCGGGCTTTGTTCCTTGTCACCACACCATGCTCATCTTGCTTGTTGCAGAAAACCCACTTAGTTCCTACAACATTTTGATTAGGACGTGGAACTAAATGCCATACCTCATTCCTTGTGAAGTTGTTGAGTTCCTCTTGCATTGCCAACACCCAATCCGAATCTCTTAACGCGCCTTCCACCCTGTATGGCTCAATAGAAGACACAAAAGAGTAATGTTCACAAAAATGAGCGACACGAGATCGAATGGTTACCCCCTTATGAAAATCACCGAGAATGTAGTTCACGGGGTGATCTCGTTGTATCACTTGGTGGACTCTTGGGTGAGGCGGTCTTGGACCCTGATCATCTTCCTTGTCTTGATCATTGGCATCTCCCCCTTGATCATTGTCCTCCTCTTGAGGTGGCTCCTCTTGATCTTCATTTTCATCATCTTGAGCTTGATCCTCATCTTGGGTTGGTGGAGATGCTTGCATGGAAGATGAAGGTTGATCTTGTGCTTGTGGAGGCTCTTCGGATTCCTTAGGACACACATCCCCGATGGACATGTTCCTTAGTGCGACACATGGAGCCTCTTCATCATCTAGCTCATCAAGATCAACTTGCTCTACTTGAGAGCCATTAGTATCATCAAACACAATGTCACAAGAAACTTCAACTAGTCCAGTGGACTTGTTAAAGACTCTATATGCCCTTGTGTTTGAATCATATCCTAGTAAAAAGCCTTTTAAAACCTTAGGAGCAAATTTAGATTTAATACCTCTTTTAACAAGAATAAAACATTTGCTACCAAAGACTCTAAAGTATGAAACATTGGGCTTTTTACCGGTTAGGAGTTCATATGATGTCTTCTTGAGGATTTGGTGAAGGTATAGACGGTTGATGGTGTAGCAAGCGGTGTTGATTGCTTCCGCCCAAAACCGGTCTGAAGTCTTGTACTCATCAAGCATGGTCCTTGCCATGTCAAGTAGAGTTCTATTCTTCCTCTCCACTACACCATTTTGTTGTGGCGTGTAGGGAGAAGAGAACTCATGCTTGATGCTCTCGTCCTCAAGAAAGCCTTCTATTTGTGAGTTCTTGAACTCCGTCCCATTGTCGCTTCTAATCTTTTTGATCCTCAAGTCGAACTCATTTTGAGCCCGTCTCAAGAATCCCTTTAAGGTCTCTTGGGTTTGAGATTTATCCTGCAAAAAGAACACCCAAGTGAAGCGAGAATAATCATCCACAATAACTAGACAGTACTTACTCCCGCCGATGCTTATGTAAGCTATCGGACCGAATAGGTCCATGTGGAGTAGCTCAAGTGGCCTGTCGGTCGTCATGATGTTCTTGTGTGGATGATGAACACCAACTTGCTTCCCTGCTTGACATGCGCTACAAACCCTGTCTTTCTCAAAATGAACATTGGTTAGTCACAAAATGTGTTCTCCCTTTAGAAGCTTGTGAAGATTCTTCATCCCAACATGGGCTAGTCGGCGATGCCAGAGCCAACCCATATTAGTCTTAGCAATTAAGCAAGTATCGAGTTCATCTCTATTAAAATCAACTAAGTATAGCGGACCCTCTAATACTCTCTTAAATGCTACTGAATCATCACTTCTTCTAAAGACAGTAACACCTATATCCGTAAAAAGGCAGTTGTAACCCATTTTGCATAATTGAGAAACAGAAAGCAAATTGTAATCTAAAGAATCTACAAGAAAAACATTGGAAATGGAATGGTCAGGTGATATAGCAATTTTACCAAGTCCTTTGACCAAACCTTGATTTCCATCCCCGAATGTGATAGCTCTTTGGGGATCATCGTTTTTCTCATAGGAGGAGAACATCCTTTTCTCCCTAGTCATGTGGTTTGTGCACCCGCTATCAATGATCCAACTTGAGCCCCCGGATGCATAAACCTTGATAGTCGCCTAGAGGGGGGGTGAATAGGGCGAAACTGAAATTTACAAATATAAACACAACTACAAGCCGGGGTTAGCGTTAGTAATAAAGAAACGAGTCCGCGAGAGAGGGCGGAGAACAAATCCCAAGCGAATAAGCAAGTGAGACACGGAGATTTGTTTTACCGAGGTTCGGTTCTTGCAAACCTACTCCCCGTTGAGGAGGCCACAAAGGCCGGGTCTCTTTCAACCCTTCCCTCTCTCAAACGATCCACGGATCGAGTGAGCTTTCTCTTCTCAATCACTTGGAACACAAAGTTCCCGCAAGGACCACCACAAGATTGGTGTCTCTTGCCTCAATTACAAGTGAGTTTGATTGCAAAGAAAGGATCAAGAAAGAAGAAAGCAATCCAAGCGCAAGAGCTCGAAAGAACACAAGCAAATCACTCTCTCTAGTCACTATGGCGTTGTGTGGAATTTGGAGAGGATTTGATCTCTTTGGTGTGTCTAGAATTGAAAGCTAGAGCTCTTGTAGTAGTTGGGAAGTGGAAAACTTGGATGCAATGAATGGTGGGGTGGTTGGGGTATTTATAGCCTCAACCACCAAACTTGACCGTTGGCTGGGCTGTCTGTTCGATGGCACACCGGACAGTCCGGTGCACACCGGACAGTCCGGTGCCCCCTGCCACGTCATCACTGCCGTTGGATTCTGACCGTTGGAGCTTCTGACTTGTGGGCCCGCCTAGGTGTCCGGTGCACACCAGACAGGTACTGTTTGCTGTCCGGTGTGCCAGCATGGGCACGCCTGCCATCTGTGCGCGCTGCGCGCGCATTTATTGCACCGCAGAGAGCCGTTGGCGCGGAGGTAGCCGTTGCTTCGGAGTTGCACCGGACAGTCCGGTGCACACCGGACAGTCCGGTGAATTATAGTGGACTAGCCGTTGCGTTTCCCGAAGCTGCCGAGTTCCTGAGGCCGACCTCCCTTGGCACACCGGACACTGTCCGGTGTACACCGGACAGTCCGGTGAATTATAGCCGAGTCGCCTCTAGGAATTCCCGAAGGTGGCGAGTTTGAGTCTGAGTCCCCCTGGTGCACCGGACATGTCCGGTGGCGCACCGGACAGTCCGGTGCGCCAGACCAGGGGTGCCTTCGGTTGCCCCTTTGCTCCTTTGTTGAATCCAAAACTTGGTCTTTTTATTGGCTGAGAGTGAACCTTTTACACCTGTATACTCTATACACTTGGGCAAACAAGTTAGTCCAAAGATTTGTGTTGGGCAATTCAACCACCAAAATTATATAGGAACTAGGTGCAAGCCTAATTCCCTTTCAATCTCCCCCTTTTTGGTGATTGATGCCAACACAAACCAAAGCAAATATAGAAGTGCATAATTGAACTAGTTTGCATGATGTAAGTGTAAAGGTTGCTTGGAATTTAGCCAATATTATTACTTACAAGATATGCATGGATTGTTTCTTATTTATAACATTTTGGACCACGCTTGCACCACATGTTTTGTTTTTGCAAACTCTTTTGTAAATCATTTTCAAAGTTCTTTTGCAAATAGTCAAAGGTAAATGAATAAGATTTTTGCAAAGCATTTTCAAGATTTGAAATTTTCTCCCCCTGTTTCAAATGCTTTTCTTTTGACTAAACAAAACTCCCCCTAAAGGAGATCCTCCTCTTAGTGTTCAAGAGGGTTTTGATATATCATTTTGAAATACTACTTTCTCCCCTTTTTGAACACAATAGGAAAATCAATTGATAAATATTCAACACTAAGTTTTTGAAATCGGTGGTGGTGCGGTCCTTTTGCTTTGGGCTCCTTTCTCCCCCTTTTTGGCATGAATCGCCAAAAACGGAATCATTAGAGCCCTCAAAGTAGTTTCTTCCCCTTTGGTCATAAACAAATGAGTTAAGATTATACCAAAGATGAAGTCCTTTTGCTTTCTCCCCCAAGGATGGAGAGTGGTATGTAGCGACGGCGAAGGTTGAGTTACGGAGTGGAAGCCTTTTTGTCTTCGCCGAAGACTCCAATTCCCTTTCAATATACCTATGACTTGGTTTGAAATAGACTTGAAAACACATTAGTCATAGCATAAGAAGGGGATACGATCAAAGATATATAAATGAGCTATGTTGTGCAATCTAACAAAAGAAATTGCGCGAATCAAGAATATTGAGCTCATGCCTAAGTTTGTTAAAGGATTGTTCATCAAGAGGCTTGGTAAAGATATCGACTAATTGATCTTTAGTGTTAATGTAAGAAATCTCGATATCTCCCTTTTGTTGGTGATCCCGAAGAAAATGATACCGAATGGCTATGTGTTTAGTGCGGCTATGCTCGACGGGATTGTCGGCCATTTTGATTGCACTCTCATTATCACATAGCAAAGGAACTTTGGTTAATTTGTAACCGTAGTCCCGCAGGGTTTGCCTCATCCAAAGCAATTGCGCGCAACAATGACCTGCGACAATGTACTCGGCTTCGGCGGTGGAAAGAGCGACCGAATTTTGCTTCTTGGAAGCCCAAGACACCAAGGATCTTCCCAAGAACTGGCAAGTCCCTGATGTGCTCTTTCTATTGATTTTGCACCCCGCCCAATCGGCATCCGAATATCCAATCAAATCAAATGTGGATCCCCTAGGATACCAAAGCCCAAACTTAGGAGTATAAGCCAAATATCTCAAGATTCGTTTCACGGCCGTAAGGTGAGCTTCCTTAGGGTCGGCTTGGAATCTTGCACACATGCATACAGAAAGCATAATATCCGGTCGAGATGCACATAAATAGAGTAAAGAACCTATCATCGACCGGTATACCTTTTGATCCACGGACTTACCTCCCGTGTCGAGGTCGAGATGCCCATTGGTTCCCATGGGTGTCTTGATGGGTTTGGCATCCTTCATCCCAAACTTGGTTAAAATGTCCTGAGTGTACTTTGTTTGGCTGATGAAGGTGCCCTCTTGGAGTTGCTTCACTTGGAATCCTAGAAAATACTTCAACTCCCCCATCATAGACATCTCAAACTTCTGTGTCATGATCCTACTAAACTCTTCACATGTAGACTCGTTAGTAGACCCAAATATAATATCATCAACATAAATTTGGCATACAAACAAGTCATTTTCAAGAGTTTTAGTAAAGAGTGTAGGATCGGCTTTACCGACTTTGAATCCATTTGCAATAAGAAAATCTCTAAGGCATTCATACCATGCTCTTGGGGCTTGCTTGAGCCCATAAAGCGCCTTAGAGAGCTTATAGACATGATTAGGATACTTACTGTCTTCAAAGCCGGGAGGTTGCTCAACATAGACCTCTTCCTTGATTGGTCCATTGAGGAAGGCACTTTTCACGTCCATTTGATAAAGCTTAAAGCCATGGTAAGTAGCATAGGCTAATAATATACGAATTGACTCAAGCCTAGCTACGGGTGCATAGGTTTCACTGAAATCCAAACCTTCGACTTGAGAGTATCCCTTGGCCACAAGTCGAGCTTTGTTCCTTGTCACCACACCATGCTCGTCTTGCTTGTTGCGGAAGACCCATTTGGTTCCTACAACATTTTGATTAGGACGTGGAACTAAATGCCATACCTCATTTCTAGTGAAGTTGTTGAGCTCCTCTTGCATTGCCACCACCCAATCCGAATCTTGGAGTGCTTCCTCTATCCTGTGTGGCTCAATAGAGGAAACAAACGAGTAATGTTCACAAAAATGTGCAACCCGAGATCTTGTAGTTACCCCCTTATGAATGTCGCCGAGGATGGTGTCGACGGGGTGATCTCGTTGGATTGCTTGGTGGACTCTTGGGTGTGGCGGCCTCTGCTCTTCATCCTCCTTGTCTTCCTCATTTGTATCTCCCCCTTGATCATTGCTATCATCTTGAGATGGCTCATTTGCTTGATCTTCTACTTCATCAACTTGAGCTTCATCCTCATTTTCAGTCGGTGGAGATGCTTGCATGGAGGAGGATGGTTGATCTTGTGTATTTGGAGACTCTTCGGATTCCTTAGGACACACATCCCCAATGGACATGTTCCTTAGCGCTATGCATGGAGCCTCTTCATCACCTATCTCATCAAGATCAACTTGCTCTACTTGAGAGCCGTTAGTTTCATCAAACACAACGTCACATGAGACTTCAACTAGTCCAGTGGACTTGTTAAAGACCCTATATGCCCTTGTGTTTGAGTCATAACCAAGTAAAAAGCCTTCTACAGTCTTAGGAGCAAATTTAGATTTTCTACCTCTTTTAACAAGAATAAAGCATTTGCTACCAAAGACTCTAAAATATGAGATGTTGGGCTTTTTACCGATTAGGAGTTCATATGATGTCTTCTTGAGGATTCGGTGTAGATATAACCGGTTGATGGCGTAGCAAGCAGTGTTGACTGCCTCCGCCCAAAACCGATCCGAAGTCTTGTACTCATCAAGCATGGTTCTTGCCATGTCCAATAGAGTTCGATTCTTCCTCTCTACTACACCATTTTGTTGTGGAGTGTAGGGAGAAGAGAACTCATGCTTGATGCCCTCTTCCTCAAGAAAGCTTTCAATTTGAGAGTTCTTGAACTCCGTCCCGTTGTCGCTTCTTATTTTCTTGATCCTTAAGCCGAACTCATTTTGAGCCCGTCTCAAGAATCCCTTTAAGGTCTCTTGGGTTTGAGATTTTTCCTGTAAAAAGAATACCCAAGTGAAGCGAGAATAATCATCCACAATAACTAGACAGTACTTACTCCCGCCGATGCTTATGTAAGCGATCGGGCCGAATAGATCCATGTGTAGGAGCTCCAGTGGCCTGTCGGTCGTCATTATGTTCTTGTGTGGATGATGAGCTCCAACTTGCTTTCCTGCCTGGCATGCGCTACAGATCCTATCTTTCTCAAAATGAACATTTGTTAATCCTAAAATGTGTTCTCCCTTTAGAAGCTTGTGAAGATTCTTCATCCCAACATGTGCTAGTCGGCGATGCCAGAGCCAGCCCATGTTAGTCTTAGCAATTAAGCAAGTGTCGAGTTCAGCTCTATCAAAATCTACCAAGTATAGCTGACCCTCTAACACTCCCTTAAATGCTATTGAATCATCACTTCTTCTAAAGACAGTGACACCTACATCAGTGAATAGACAGTTGTAGCCCATTTGACATAATTGAGATACAGAAAGCAAGTTGTAATCTAATGAATCTACAAGAAAAACATTGGAAATGGTATGGTCAGGTGATATAGCAATTTTACCCAATCCTTTGACCAAACCTTGATTTCCATCCCCGAATGTGATAGCTCGTTGGGGATCTTGGTTTTTCTCATAAGAGGAGAACATCCTTTTCTCCCCTGTCATGTGGTTTGTGCACCCGCTGTCGAGTATCCAACTTGAGCCCCCGGATGCATAAACCTACAAAACAAATTTAGTTCTTGACTTTAGGTACCCAAACTGTTTTGGGTCCTTTGGCATTAGAAACAAGAACTTTGGGTACCCAAACACAAGTCTTTGACCCCTTGTGTTTGCCCCCAACAAACTTGGCAACGACCTTGCTGGATTTGTTAGTCAAAACATAGGATGCATCAAAAGTTTTAAATGAAATGCTATGTTCATTTGATGCATTATGAATTTTCTTCTTAGGCAACTTAGCATGGGTTGGTTGCCTAGAACTAGATGTCTCACCCTTATACATATAAGCATGATTAGGGCCAGAGTGAGACTTCCTAGAATGAATCTTCCTAAATTTGTCCTCGGGATAACCGGCAGGGTATAAAATGTAACCCTCGTTATCCTGAGGCATGGGAGCCTTGCCCTTAACAAAATTTGACAATCTTTTAGGAGGGGCACTTAGTTTGACATTGTCTCCCCTTAGGTAGCCAATGCCATCCTTAATGCCAGGGCGTCTCCCATTATAAAGCATGCTACGAGCAAATTTAAATTTCTCATTTTCTAAGTTGTGCTCGGCAATTTTAGCATCTAGTTTTGCTATATGATCATTTTGTTGTTTAATTAAAGCCATATGATCATGAATAGCATCAATATCAACATTTCTACATCTAGTACAAATAGTGACATGCTCAATGGTAGATGTAGATGATTTGCAAGAATTAAGTTCTACAATCTTAGCACGAAGTATATCATTCTTATCTCTAAGATTGGCAATTGCAACTTTGCAACCATCAAAATCTTTAGCCTTAGCAATCAAATTTTCATTCTCTAATCTAAGGCTAGCAAGAGAAATGTTTAATTCTTCAATCCTAGCAAGCAAATCATCACTATTATCTCTAGGATTGGGAATTGAAACATTACAAACATGAGAATCAACCTTAGCATTTAAACTAGCATTTTCATTTCTAAGGTTGTCAATCATCTCACGGCAAGTGCTTAGCTCACTAGACAATTTTTCACATTTTTCAACTTGTAGAGCGTAAGCATTTTTAACCTTAACATGTTTTTTATTTTCCTTGATTAGGAAGTCCTCTTGGGAGTCCAAGAGATCATCCTTCTCATGGATGGCACTAATTAGTTCATTTAATTTCTCCTTTTGTTCCATGTTAAGGTTGGCAAAAAGAGTACGCAAATTATCTTCCTCACTACTAGCATTATCATCACTGGAAGACTCATATTTAGTGGAGGAGTTGGATTTAACCTTCTTCTTTTTGCCGTCCTTTGCCATGAGGCACTTGTGGCCGACGTTGGGGAAGAGGAGTCCCTTGGTGACGGCGATGTTGGCGGCGTCCTCGTCGTCGGAGGAGTCGCTAGAGCTTTCGTCGGAGTCCCACTCTCGACAAACATGGGCATCGCCGCCCTTCTTCTTGTAGTACCTCTTCTTCTCCTTTCTTCTCCCCTTCTTGTCGTCGCCCCTGTCACTATCACTTGATAATGGACATTTAGCAATAAAGTGACCGGGCTTACCACACTTGTAGCAAACCTTCTTGGAGCGGGACTTGTAGTCTTTCCCTCTCCTTTGCTTGAGGATTTGGCGGAAGCTCTTGATGACGAGCGCCATTTCCTCATTGTCGAGCTTGGAGGCGTCTATTGGTTGTCGACTTGGTGTAGACTCCTCCTTCTTGTCCTCCGTCGCCTTGAATGCGACGGGTTGAGCTTCGGATGTGGAGGGATCATCAAGCTCGTTGATCTTCCTTGATCCTTCGATCATGCACTCAAAACTTACAAAATGCCCGATTACTTCCTCGGGGGTCATTTTAGTATATCTACGATTACCACGAATTAATTGAACTTGAGTAGGGTTAAGGAAAATAAGAGATCTTAAAATAACCTTAACCACTTCGTGGTCATCCCACTTTACGCTCCCGAGGTTACGCACTTGATTCACCAAGGTCTTGAGCCGGTTGTACATGTGTTGTGGCTCTTCCCCTTTGCGAAGCCGGAACCGACCGAGCTCCCCCTCGATCGTTTCCCGCTTGGTGATCTTGGTGAGCTCGTCTCCTTCGTGCGCGGTTTTGAGCACATCCCAAATCTCCTTGGCGCTCTTCAACCCTTGTACTTTGTTATACTCCTCTCTACTTAGAGAGGCGAGGAGTATTGTTGTTGCTTGAGAGTTGAAGTGCTCGATTTGGGCCACCTCATCCTCATCATAGTTCTCATCCCCTACCGACGGTACCTGTGCACCAAACTCAACAACATCCCATATACTTTTGTGGAGCGAGGTTAGATGAAATCGCATTAAATCGCTCCACCTAGCGTAATCTTCACCATCAAAAGTTGGTGGTTTGCCTAATGGGACGGAAAGTAAAGGTGTATGTTTGGAAATGCGAGGGTATCGTAGGGGGATCTTACTATACTTCTTGCGCTCTTGGCGCTTAGAAGTGACGGAGGGCGCATCGGAGTCGGAGGTCGATGTTGATGAAGTGTCGGTCTCGTAGTAGACCACTTTCCTCATCCTCTTGTGCTTGTCGCCTTTCCGATGCGGCTTGTAGGAAGAAGATTTTTCCTTCTTCTCTTTGTGGTGAGAAGAGGAAGACTTTTTCTCCTTCCGTTTGGAGGAGTCCTTCTTCTTCTCCTTCCTCTTGGTGCGGGATTCTTCCGATGAAGTGCTCCCGTGGCTTGTAGTGGGCTTTTCGCCGGTCTCCATCTCCTTCTTGGCGTGATCTCCCGACATCACTTCGAGCGGTTAGGCTCTAATGAAGCACCGGGCTCTGATACCAATTGATAGTCGCCTAGAGGGGGGGTGAATAGGGCGAAACTGAAATTTACAAATATAAACACAACTACAAGCCGGGGTTAGCGTTAGTAATAAAGAAACGAGTCCGCGAGAGAGGGCGGAGAACAAATCCCAAGCGAATAAGCAAGTGAGACACGGAGATTTGTTTTACCGAGGTTCGGTTCTTGCAAACCTACTCCCCGTTGAGGAGGCCACAAAGGCCGGGTCTCTTTCAACCCTTCCCTCTCTCAAACGATCCACGGATCGAGTGAGCTTTCTCTTCTCAATCACTTGGAACACAAAGTTCCCGCAAGGACCACCACAAGATTGGTGTCTCTTGCCTCAATTACAAGTGAGTTTGATTGCAAAGAAAGGATCAAGAAAGAAGAAAGCAATCCAAGCGCAAGAGCTCGAAAGAACACAAGCAAATCACTCTCTCTAGTCACTATGGCGTTGTGTGGAATTTGGAGAGGATTTGATCTCTTTGGTGTGTCTAGAATTGAAAGCTAGAGCTCTTGTAGTAGTTGGGAAGTGGAAAACTTGGATGCAATGAATGGTGGGGTGGTTGGGGTATTTATAGCCTCAACCACCAAACTTGACCGTTGGCTGGGCTGTCTGTTCGATGGCACACCGGACAGTCCGGTGCACACCGGACAGTCCGGTGCCCCCTGCCACGTCATCACTGCCGTTGGATTCTGACCGTTGGAGCTTCTGACTTGTGGGCCCGCCTAGGTGTCCGGTGCACACCGGACAGGTACTGTTTGCTGTCCGGTGTGCCAGCATGGGCACGCCTGCCATCTGTGCGCGCTGCGCGCGCATTTATTGCACCGCAGAGAGCCGTTGGCGCGGAGGTAGCCGTTGCTTCGGAGTTGCACCGGACAGTCCGGTGCACACCGGACAGTCCGGTGAATTATAGTGGACTAGCCGTTGCGTTTCCCGAAGCTGCCGAGTTCCTGAGGCCGACCTCCCTTGGCACACCGGACACTGTCCGGTGTACACCGGACAGTCCGGTGAATTATAGCCGAGTCGCCTTTGGGAATTCCCGAAGGTGGCGAGTTTGAGTCTGAGTCCCCCTGGTGCACCGGACATGTCCGGTGGCGCACCGGACAGTCCGGTGCGCCAGACCAGGGGTGCCTTCGGTTGCCCCTTTGCTCCTTTGTTGAATCCAAAACTTGGTCTTTTTATTGGCTGAGAGTGAACCTTTTACACCTGTATACTCTATACACTTGGGCAAACAAGTTAGTCCAAAGATTTGTGTTGGGCAATTCAACCACCAAAATTATATAGGAACTAGGTGCAAGCCTAATTCCCTTTCAAACCTACAAAACAAGTTTAGGCCTTGTTCTTAGGTACCCAAACGGTCTTGGATCCTTTCACATTAGAAACAAGCACCTTGGGTACCCAAACACAAGTCTTGGAGCCCTTGTGTTTGCCCCCAACATATTTGGCAACTACTTTACCTGATTTGTTAGTAAGCACATATGATGCATCAAAAGTTTTAAATGAAACAATAGGTTCATTTGATGCAATAGGAGATTTCTTTTTAGGCAATTTAACATGAGTGGATTGCCTAGAGCTAGATGCCTCACTCTTATACATAAAAGCATGATGAGAGCTAGAGTGAGACTTCCTAGAATGAATTCTCCTAATCTTATGTTCGGGATAACCAGCAGGATATAAAATATAGCCCTCATTATCCTGAACCATGGGAGCTTTGCCCTTAACAAAGTTAGATAATTTCTTAGGGGCATTAAGCTTGACATTGTCTCCCAGTTGGAAGTCAATGCCATCCTTAATACCAGGGCGTCTCCCACTATAGAGCATACTTCTAGCAAATTTAAATTTTTTATTTTCTAAGTCATGCTCATTAATTTTAGCACTAAGTTGAGCTATGTGATCATTTTGTTGTTTAATTAAAGCTAGGTGATCATGAATAGCATCAACAATAATATCTCTACATCTAGTACAAATAGTAACATGATCAACACTAGATGTAGATGGTTTGTAAGCATTTAATTCATCAATCTTAGCATGTAAAATAACATTTTCATTTCTAAGATTGGAAATAGAAACATTGCAAACATTTAAATCTTTAGCCTTGGCAATTAAATTATCATTCTCAATCTTAAGGCTAGAAAGTGATTCATGCAACTTGTCAACTTTAGAAATCAAACTAGCATTATCATTTTTGAGGTTGACAAGAGAATCATAACAAACATTTAACTTCTCAACCTTAGCAATTAATTTAGCATTCTCATTTCTAAGGTTGGAGATAGTGTCATGGCAAATGCTAAGCTCACTAGTCAAATTTTCACATTTTTCTATCTCCTGAGCATAAGCATTTTTAACCTTAACATGCTTCTTGTTTTCCTTAATAAGGAAGTCCTCTTGGCTATCCAAGAGTTCATCCTTCTCATGAATAGCACTAATTAATTCATTCAATTTTTCCTTTTGTTGCATGTTTAGGTTGGCAAAAAGAGTAAGCAAACCATCCTCATCATCACTAGAGCTAGCCTCATCACTAGATGTTGCATATTTAGTAGAAGCTCTAGATTTTACCTTCTTCTTTTTGCCGTCCTTTGCCATGAGGCATTTGTGGCCGACGTTGGGGAAGAGAAGGCCTTTGGTGATGGCGATGTTGGCGGCGTCCTCGTCGGAGGAGGAGTCGGTGGAGCTTTCGTCGGAGTCCCATTCCCGACACACATGGGCATCGCCGCCCTTCTTCTTGTAGTACTTCTTCTTTTCCTTCCTTCTCCCCTTCTTGTCGTCGCCCATGTCACTATCACTTGATAATGGACATTTTGCAATGAAATGACTGGTGTCGGGGACCATAATTAGGGGTACCCCCAAGACTCCTAATCTCACCTGGTAACCCCAATCAGCACAAAGCTGCAAAGGCCTGATGGGCGCAATTTAGGTCAAGGCTCCGTCCACTCAAGGGACACGATCTCGCCTCGTCCGAGGCCCAGCTCGGGCAGGCTTCGCGGAGAAGCAACCTTGGCCAGATCGCCACGCCAACCGACCGTATCGCAGGAGCATTCAATGCAAGGATCGTCTAGCACCTTATCCTGACGCGCGCTCCTCAGTCGACAGGGCCGAAGTGACCGCAGTCACTTCGCCGCTCCACTGACTGACCTAACAGGAAAACAGCGCCGCCTGCCCTGCCCCGACTGCCGTGCCACCCGCCAGGGTGAGGCTGACAGCAGCCAAGTCCAGCCTCGGGCGCCATAGGAAGCTCCGCCTCGCCCGACCCAGGGCTCGGACTCAACCTCGACTTCGGAAGACGGTCTCCGCCTCGCCCGACCCCAGGGCTCGGACTCAACTTCGACTTCGGAAGACGGTATCCGCCTCGCCCGACCCCAGGGCTCGGACTCAACCTCGACTTCGGAAGACGGTCTCCGCCTCGCTCGACCCCAGGGCTCGGACTCCACCTCAACCTCGGAAGTCGGTCTCCGCCTCGCCCGACCCCAGGGCTCGGACTCAACCACGACTCCAGAAGACGGTCTCCGCCTCGCCCGACCCCAGGGCTCGGACTCAGCCTCGACCTCGGAGGAGTCACCGCCTCGCCCGACCTCGGGCTCGAACTGACCACGTCACAGGGGGGCCATCATTACCCTACCCCTAGCTAGCTCAGGCTACGGGGAACAAGACCGGCGTCCCATCTGGCTCGCCCCGGTAAAACAAGTAATGATGGCACCCCGCGTGCTCCATGACGATGGCGGTTCTCAGCCCCTTACGGAAGCAAGGAGACGTCAGCAAGGATCCGACAGCTGTGCTTCCATAGGGCTCAAGCGCTCCTCCGACGGCCACGACACCACATGAACAGGGCAGCAACACCTCTCCAAGGCCCTCTCGTTACACCTATAAAAGGAAGGTCCAGGGCCCTCGTACGAGAGGGTGGCCGCGCGGGAGAACGGGCTGACGCATAAGGCTCTCGCTCTCTCTCTCCCTCGCGAACGCTTGTAACCCCCTACTGCAAGCGCATCCACCCTGGGCGCAGGACAACACGAGGCCGCAGTTTCTCCTTATTGTTTTCCCCCTTGTGTTCCGTCTCGCGCCGACCCATCTGGGCTGGGACACGCAGCGACAATTTACTCGTCGGTCCAGGGACCCCCCGGGGTCGAAACGCCAACAACCGGGCTTACCACACTTGTAGCAAACTTTCTTGGAGCGGGGCTTGTAATCCTTCCCCCTCCTTTGCTTGAGGATTTGGCGAAAGCTTTTGATGATTAGCGCCATCTCCTTGTTGTCGAGCTTGGAGGCGTCGATGGGGAGCCTACTTGACGTAGACTCTTCTTTATTCTCCTCCGTCGCTTTGAATGCGACAGGTTGCACCTCGGGTGTGCAGGTGGTGCCTCGCTCGATGATTTGTTTGGAGCCTTTGATTATAAACTCAAAGCTCATAAACTTTCCTATAACCTCCTCGGGAGACATTAGCTTGTATCTAGGATCACCACAAATTAATTGAACTTGTGTAGGGTTAAGAAAAACGAGTGATCTTAGAATAACCTTGACCATCTCATGGTCATCCCGTTTTGTGCTCCTGAGGTTGTACACTTGATTCACCAAGGTCTTGAGCTGGTTGTACATGGCTTGTGGCTCCTCCCCTTGGTTGAGCATGAATCGACCGAGCTCCCCCTCGATCGTTTCCCTCTTGGTGATCTTGGTCACCTCATCTCCTTCGTGTGCGGTCTTGAGCACGTCCCAAATCTCTTTGGCACTCTTCAACCCTTGCACCTTATTGTACTCCTCTCGACTTAGAGAGGCGAGGAGTATAGTAGTGGCTTGAGAGTTGAAGTGCCGGATTTGGTCGACCTCCTCCAAATCATAGTCCTTGTCCCCTTCCTTCGGTACCTGCGCTCCATACTCAACAATATCCCATATGCTTTTGTGGAGTGAGGTTAGGCGATGCCTCATTTTATCACTCCACATAGACTAATCTTCACCGTAAAAAATCGGTGGTTTGCCTAATGGGACGGAAAGTAATGGAGTGCATTTGGAAATGCGAGAATAGCGGAGGGGCATCTTACTATACTTCTTGCACTCATGGCGCTTAGAAGTGGCGGATGCCGATTCGGAGCCGGAGGTGGAAGGTGATGAAGAGTCGGTCTCGTAGTAGACCACTTTCTTCATCTTCTTCTTCTTGTCACCTTTCCGTTGTGTCTTGATGGAGGAAGAGGATTCCTCCTTGTGCTTGTGGCCGGACTCCCTTGAATGGGTTCTCCCCGAGCTTGCGGACTTGTCGCCGTCGGTCCCGATCTCCCTCTTGGCGGATGCTCCCAACATCACTTCGAGTGGTTAGACTCTAATGAAGTATCGGGCTCTGATTCTAATTGAAAGTCGCCTAGAGGGGGGTGAATAGGCAAATCTGAAATTTATAAACTTTAAGCACAATCTACAAGTCGGGTTAGCGTTAGAAATATAATCGAGTCCGAAAGAGAGGGCGAAAACAAATCACAAGCAAATAAAAGCGGATGGCACGATGATTTGTTTTATCGAGGTTCGGTTCTTGCAAACCTACTCCCTAATGATCACTCTCTCTCTCAAGCCCCTAATCACTAATGATCACTTGTCTCAATTGTGGAACTTGGAGAGATGGAAGCTTTGATTGTGTCTTGAAATGGATTGATAGCTCTTGTATTGAATGTGGAAGGTTGGAATGCTTGGGTTAAAATGAATGGAGGTGGTTGGGGTTGTATTTATAGCCACCAACCACTTCCTAGCCGTTGCTCCAATTCTACCGACCGCGGACGGTCCGCGCCCCTGGTCCGGACGGTCCGCCCCTGTACATCAACGGCTGAAATCGCAACGGTCAGCAATAACAGCTATATCAACGGCTATAATGCATTAAATGTGTCGTCAGATGTCAGATAAAGGCAGTCGCGGACGGTCCGGTCGTGCACCCCGGACGGTCCGCGAGGACGCTATAATTCATTTTACCGAACCCATCACCTTCGGGTTTTTCGGTCTTTCACCGACCGGACGGTCCGTGCCTGAGGCCGGACGGTCCGCGCATGGTCTCGGATGGTGCTTGCTCTTCCTCCGGACGGTCTGTAGTGAAGACTTGGATTTTTGCATTGGTTCTGTCCGAGGGTCATCCTGGTGTCGCGGACGGTCTGCCGCAAAGGCCCGGACGATCCGCGCTTAGTCTATTTTTCCAAAAAGCTTCTCCTGTCTGGAATAATCTATGGTATTCCGGACAGTCGACTTAGAATAGTTGTAGATGAACTTATGCACCTGTGAAATGATCAACTAGGCAAACTGGTTAGTCGACAAGGTTTGTGATGGTTGTCAAACACCAAAATCTATTATAGGAAATGTTTGAGACTATTTCCCTTTCAACCACTTTCTTCATCTTCTTCTTGTCGCCGCTCCGATGAGACTTGACTCGTGGAGGTGATTCCTCCCTTCCTTTGGTGCCAGACTCCTTGATGGAGCCTTCCCGTGGCTTGTGCCCGTTTCCATCTCTCTCTTGGTGGATCCTCCCGACATCACTTCGAGTGGTTAGACTCTAATGAAGTACCAAACTCTGATACCAATTGAAAGTCGCCTAGAGGGGGGTGGATAGGTGGAAACTGAAATTTACAAACTTTAAGCACATTTCAAGTCGGGGTTAGTGTTAGAATAAAATCCAAGTCCGAGAGAGAGGGGAAAACAAATTGTAGCATCCCAAAAATTCAAATTCTGAAATTTTCTCAAACTCGCCCTAAATTCAAAATGAAATTCAAATTTCATTTCAAAATGTTTGTTTGCGAGTTGATATCAACAAATAAAGTATAGTGGTCTATATTCTCTCTAAAATCCTCCTCAAAATATCCTACAAATATTTCCCCAGTGATCCCCCCTCAAATTGTTTACAGAAATACTGCCCAGATATTTCCCTAGTGATCCTCTTCAAGTTCTTTCCAGAAATACTGCCCAAATATTCTACAGATATATCTCTAGATATTTTCCTCTTGAGAAATACCTTCAGAATCATTTTTCAAGACCCTACAAATATTTTCTTCATAACTTTCCTCATGCCCATACGTATACGTATGCCTCCAGTGTCATACGGTGAGCTCTACAAGCTAATTACACTTATACAAGACAAATGCATGCTAACCTCCCACTAATCCTCTCATCCTCCCACTAATCCTCTCATCCCTCCCCCTAATCCCCCCACCATGGCTATAAATAGAGGGGCAAGGGCCTCCTCTCTTCCCACCCCAAGCCATTTCATGGCAACTCTCTTCCCCCCCCCCACACACCCACTCCACTTCCCACACAAGCACACACTAGCACAAGGATCGTTCGATCGTTCTTCGATCGTTCGTCCCCTGTTCTTAGTTTGTTCGTTCGTTCGTTCGATCATTCGATCGTTCATCGTTCGTTCATAGTCCCTATTCATCGTTCATCGTTCATTCATAGTCCCTATTCATCGTTCTTCCAGATAATCTTTGTCCTGCCGTTATGCTGCCGAAATTCCGATCGTTCGTTCGTACGATCATTCGATCGTTCGTCCGTTCGTTCGTCCAAATAATCTTTTCCTACCGTTATGCTGCCGAAACTCCGATCGTTCGTTCGTCCGATCATTCGATCGTTCGTCCGTTCGTTCATAGTTCCTATTCATCGTTCTTCGTTCGTTCATACGAACTATTCACTGTCACTATTCACCATTTACTATTCATCGTTACTATTCATCGTTACTATTCACGTACACTATTCATCATCGTTACTATTTACCATTACTATTCATCATCGTTACTATTCATCGATGATATCTATAATTACTTTTCCGTCGCCACTATTCATCGTTACTATTCATCGGTCATCTAGTTATCCCAAATTTCAACTACTCATACATCATGTTGTCCAGTCCACCTAAGACCAGCTAGACCCATATTCCAGTCATACGAACTCCGGTGACTGTGATTTTCCTTCCAGTAGGGAACTTTCCATCTAGTCACCCATCCTAGGTTTCTCCAAGTTGAGCACGCTTGACTTTGAGATTCCTTCGAACCAGGCTTCCAAACTCAGATTCCAATAATTCTTGTTTCTAAATTCTTATCAAACTATTCCCTATCCAACCATGTCATCCCTTAAGTATGGTCCATATTCCAGAAAACCCCCAAAATACTCTTGTCCCATATTCTGCCTATAACTCTCCTATTCATACTAAGTCAGACGATTCATTCGTCACTATTCTCACCAACAGTGAACTTCACTGTGCTACACCACATACACCCAGCTACCCTCTCCCTCTCCACACACACTCAACACCCTCAGCCAAGGCAAACACCCCACCCACTCAGTTACTCTGCTCTGCCGGCTACACGCATAGTGTCGCTTCGCCTCCAGTCCACCCTCCTGGTAAGCACCTCCGCTCCACCACCAGTAATATCACAACACCACATGACACAGATTCTACTCAAGACTCTACCCATCCATGTATCGCTATTTTGACCACTATACTAAATATTTGTTGGTATACTTGCTTGTTTGTATGTTTGCTTGTTCATGTTGCATAGTTATCGGAGCGTTCGTGCCATCTCGTGGAGGCCAGATCTGCAAGTCTACGCCAGGCGGTGGAGCCAGAAGGCAGTTCCGCGAGCTCCCCTTCCCCCTTCGCCGAATAAGCACGGCAAGCTCACTGGATCCCTTTGATGCATAAATTACCTATGTTTTACAACCACAACCCTCAGCCTGTTATTTTATGCATGATATGATTCTAAGACAAGTTATTATGGCCACCCAGCCGCTTGCCGCAATCAATCCCTGATATACTTGTTACAAATGATTTGAGGAAAGGTGTGAGTTTTCAAAAGAAAATGTTTTTTCAAAATGTGTATGATGAAGGGTTTTCACCCTTATCACCTTGTGAGTGGGATAATCAGGGACTCCCTGGTTTAGGGGAGGGCCTAAGGTGATGGCTCAGCTGGTTTAGGCGTGAGCAGAAGGATTGTCCCCTCGTATAAGGACCGGTTTGTCATCTTCACTACCTGTACTCTTTAATAGTACAACCACTCGAGACTGTGTGGGCAGTCACTCAATCTGAACTCGTACGGTCCAACCCCAGGGTTATGAAGGCTGGGGAGCACCGGGAGGATAAGGAGGGGGAAAGTTTTGTCCGGTTTGGACATGGTGGTGGCCTGACTCCTTCCGGATAACCGTTAAGGTTAGGACGTGCGGGGAAAGAAAGAGAGTCGGATTCGGGTCTCATTGGCCATGGGATCGCAGAGCCGAACTAGTGGGTAAAGTGTACACCTCTGCGCAGAGTTTGAAAACCTATTCGAATAGTCTGTGTCCACAGGAATGGACGAGTCTGGTATGGTATGGCAATTAATGTTTTGTTTTCCAAAAAAAAGAGATGCTTTTGAAAAGTGGTTTTTAAAAAAAAGGTTCGGCGGTTGAGCCGTGAGCTATGGTGGACGGGAAGTCCAGTAGCTGTTTTTGAAAAGGAAAACCAGTGGGAAACTGCTGAGATACCTGGATGGTTTAGTCCAGGGGATTTTGTTATAATACTAAAAAACTTCCTGCTCCTTTTGGAGAGGATGCGCTTTGCAAAAATACAAAATGTTTTTCAAAACAACTCTGCATAAAATATTGATGTTTCTGCAAAATATCCTGAGCTCCATATATTCCATGCATTATATCTGATTTCCCCATTCCGCGGGTGAAGGTGGGCTGCTGAGTATGTTTGTACTCACCCTTGCTTATTTGTTGTTTTTCAGAAAAAGGAGATCGGGTAAGAGTTACGACTGTTCCCAACCTTGCCTGTGGCTGTTGGACCGCTGATTTGCTTCACTGCGTATATCGGGCTGCTTCAGCCCCACTCTGATGATATGTCTTGAGTTGTGGACCAACTCTTAAAGTTGTTCGCCACCTTTATAGGTTTGTCTCGTTTAGGCAGATCTGGAATCATCTGATGTATAAATGTGTTTACTAGCCTCCTGGGACTAGTAATTGTATCACATTTGAGTCCCAAAGGATTGAGGACGCTTCAGGTGGTATCAGAGCTGTTAGGTTGGTCGCAGGACGTAACCCTTAGCCTGATCAAAAGTTTTTGAGTCAAAACTATTTTCTAAAAAAAAATTTTGCTCTCATCCCTTCATTTCAAAAATGTTTTCCCCCTTTCCTTCTCTTAGAAGTCAGATGGAGGTTCAGTGCCAAACCAGCTTCTGCTAGAATGAAGATGGTTTCCCCAAGTTGCTGAGAGCATGCACAGTCCGCCTCGGAATCAGGAGCCAGCCAGAGTATGATGGTCGTGAGTTCGTCGAGCATGGCACAGAGAAGTGTGTCGTGACTGTATACATTGGATCCAGTCCACACCATGTGGAATGGAGTGTCACTGCTGCTGGGCACAGATTCAGAGACACCTGCCAAGTCGTCGCTCGCAAGGCATTGAGGGCCCTGTGTCAGATCTATGAAGAAGAAGTGGCTGACACCCCGCTCAGATTCTTTCCGCCCTTTCAGAGAGACCGTCCCGCTTGGATGGCCAGGATGCGTGCATTGGAGGAACATCAACTGCTTGAGGACGACCCCACAGTCGTGTACCTCACTGCATACCTGCTCACCCTTGATACACAGTATGATTTCTTGGCTCGGCACTACCGTCAGATGATTGCTCGAGCAGAAGATGCAGAGAAGCTCAACCGTAAGCTCCATGTGGATCTCACCACATCTCAAGCCCGTGTAGCTGCCTTGGAAAGTCGTGAAGTCATTGCTGTTGAAGCCCTAAAGCAAGCCAAGGATGAGCACATCCAGAAGTTGATGGAGGCCTACTTGGTAACCCATAACCAACGTAGAGCCCTGTGGATCCAAGAGCCTGCTCCATCCAACCCAGTTCAACCCAGGAGAGCTGAAGACCCCCAGATTCTTGAAGGTCACCCGGTCTCTATCAGAGGAGAAAAGAAGGCTTGGGAACTCCTGGAAGGAGCCATAGTCTTGGAAGGAATTCCAGTCTCCCCTAAGGCTATGGATAAGCAAGAGCACCCTGAATCCTCCCAAGATCCCCCGCCAGAGTGGTTTGAGCCCCTCACCATGAAGAAGATTCCAGCACCGTCCCTTGAGGTCAAGGAAGAAGCTGCAATTACCCCGCCAGCACCGCCGCCCTCAGAGGAGCTACAAGAGCCAGTCCAGCTTGAAGAAGAGTTCGACCACGTCTTGCCATCTCAGTCGCCGCCAGAAGAAGTCATCAACATCAGCTCCCTCTTGACCCATCCAGGAGATGTCTCAGATTGAAGTTGTGTGCCAGCCCTGCCAGAAGAGAAGTTGTCTGGTCTGAAGTTAGTATGCCCAGTCCTCTGCATGCATTGGGTAGTGGAGTTTTTCTTCACTTTGGCTAGAGCCCTGCATGTATGAGAGTTAATCGTGTAGTCCCGTGCTTTGAAAAAACTCTATTTGTGTTGCCCCCTAGGGCATTTCAAAATGAATTTCGTTTGATGTTTTCCTCCCATTTGAGTGCATATGTGATGCTTTAACGTTAGTGCTCATAAGTTGCATTTAGCATAGTTCTCAATTCAGGAGCCAAGCAATAGTAGTTATGCTTAGCCCCCGAATCTGAGTAGTCCGTGCTTTGGAAAAACTCTATTCTTCCCTTATTCAAAACATTCGATTTGTTTGTGCTTATCATTGCTGAGCTTGTTTGTTTTTTTAAGAAAGGTTTTCTCTAAAAAACATAGATCACAAATTAGATCTAATCATCACCTTATGCTTCCATTCTCATCTTAACCCATCTCAAGAAAAAAGTGCCTTACCCAAGAAGATACCAGGAAGCTTACCCTTGAAGCCTGGAACAAGCTACAGAGGAACCTATCAAGTCGCTCAGTCAAAAGGACCGACCGTGAGAATCAAAGCATCCCCTGAGTCAAAGTAAACAGGAAAAGAGGACAGAAGAAGTTATTACCATACAGAGAGGCAAAGATTCTTGGAACCAGAGACCACAAACATCAGGGTCATTGACCCCACCACTCACCCGTGCCCCCCGCATGCGTGCCCGCCTCCATGCGCACTACCACCGCCCCACGCCCCCCTTTGCAGCGCACTACCGCCGCCCACGCCACCTTTGCAGCGCACCCACCGCCACCATCATCGCCGGCAACACCAGGCCCCCCTCCCCTTATCGCACCCGCTGCCGCGTAGCACCTACTCCATCACCATTGCTCCGCAACCGAACACCCCCGCTCGCCTATAAAACCCCCCACCATCTCCCTCAACTCCCATCTCGCTCAAAGCAAAAGCACACTCCAGATAAATCCCCTATGCCAAATCGCAAGCAACTCCATTTTTCCACTCCCTCGCCCCTAAGATCACAATGCTTGGTGATTCTTGGGTTGAAGACTGTTGTATATGGTTCAACATCTTCGGTTTCCTCCTCTGTATGATGGTAATACTCTTTGATAGAATCCTCGAGTGGGAAGAGCAAAGAGAAAGAAAGAGGCAGTGAAAAGTGAAAAGTGAGAAGAGAAAAGAAGATAGTGAAGAGAAGATGAGAAGAAGGTTGTCCCAGAATCAACCCTGTGTCAGTCATTTCTCCGCAGCCTGCTCAAGCAGCAACAGGAGAAGAAGGCCCCGTAACACCTTTGTTATGAGGTACTTCAAGGAGTTCAAATCCCCAAGATTCAAGAGATCTACCCTCATTCATTTTAAGTGGGGTAGTGTTCCAATAAGGTTCCTGTCATGGAGAAAAATAAGAAGGCATGTAGCAAGCTTGTGGAGGACCAGATCACCAAAGCTTATAAGTTTCTGTATGAGAAGTGGTCACCCAAGTTCCGTTGATGAAGCACCAGAAGACCAATCAAGGAAGGAATCCATGTGGAAGTTCGCAAGAGAAAGGTTTGCGTGTTGGCATCGATGCTTCCTCAATAAGCTAGCTGCCAAGCGAAACCTAGAAGCCTGAAGATGATCTTGAGTAGCCAGAATCAGTGTTTGCAATCAGCAACCAGATGCCCCTCAAAGGCCAGATTTTGTTGAAGCTCTATCTCCTCGAAGAGTCTGCAAAGTGAAGATATGTAGCTGAAGAAAAGCTATACCCATAACCCTTCTAAGCCGAATCTCGAGGACGAGATTCCTTTTAAGTGGGGTAGATTTGTAGCATCCCAAAAATTCAAATTCTGAAATTTTCTCAAACTCGCCCTAAATTCAAAATGAAATTCAAATTTCATTTCAAAATGTTTGCTTGCGAGTTGATATCAACAAATAAAGTATAGTGGTCTATATTCTCTCTAAAATCCTCCTCAAAATATCCTACAAATATTTCCCCAGTGATCCCCCCTCAAATTGTTTACAGAAATACTGCCCAGATATTTCCCTAGTGATCCTCTTCAAGTTCTTTCCAGAAATACTGCCCAAATATTCTACAGATATATCTCTAGATATTTTCCTCTTGAGAAATACCTTCAGAATCATTTTTCAAGACCCTACAAATATTTTCTTCATAACTTTCCTCATGCCCATACGTATACGTATGCCTCCAGTGTCATACGGTGAGCTCTACAAGCTAATTACACTTATACAAGACAAATGCATGCTAACCTCCCACTAATCCTCTCATCCTCCCACTAATCCTCTCATCCCTCCCCCTAATCCCCCCACCATGGCTATAAATAGAGGGGCAAGGGCCTCCTCTCTTCCCACCCCAAGCCATTTCATGGCAACTCTCTTCCCCCCCCCACACACACCCACTCCACTTCCCACACAAGCACACACTAGCACAAGGATCGTTCGATCGTTCTTCGATCGTTCGTCCCCTGTTCTTAGTTTGTTCGTTCGTTCGTTCGATCATTCGATCGTTCATCGTTCGTTCATAGTCCCTATTCATCGTTCATCGTTCATTCATAGTCCCTATTCATCGTTCTTCCAGATAATCTTTGTCCTGCCGTTATGCTGCCGAAATTCCGATCGTTCGTTCGTACGATCATTCGATCGTTCGTCCGTTCGTTCGTCCAAATAATCTTTTCCTACCGTTATGCTGCCGAAACTCCGATCGTTCGTTCGTCCGATCATTCGATCGTTCGTCCGTTCGTTCATAGTTCCTATTCATCGTTCTTCGTTCGTTCATACGACTATTCACTGTCACTATTCACCATTTACTATTCATCGTTACTATTCATCGTTACTATTCACGTACACTATTCATCATCGTTACTATTTACCATTACTATTCATCATCGTTACTATTCATCGATGATATCTATAATTACTTTTCCGTCGCCACTATTCATCGTTACTATTCATCGGTCATCTAGTTATCCCAAATTTCAACTACTCATACATCATGTTGTCCAGTCCACCTAAGACCAGCTAGACCCATATTCCAGTCATACGAACTCCGGTGACTGTGATTTTCCTTCCAGTAGGGAACTTTCCATCTAGTCACCCATCCTAGGTTTCTCCAAGTTGAGCACGCTTGACTTTGAGATTCCTTCGAACCAGGCTTCCAAACTCAGATTCCAATAATTCTTGTTTCTAAATTCTTATCAAACTATTCCCTATCCAACCATGTCATCCCTTAAGTATGGTCCATATTCCAGAAAACCCCCAAAATACTCTTGTCCCATATTCTGCCTATAACTCTCCTATTCATACTAAGTCAGACGATTCATTCGTCACTATTCTCACCAACAGTGAACTTCACTGTGCTACACCACATACACCCAGCTACCCTCTCCCTCTCCACACACACTCAACACCCTCAGCCAAGGCAAACACCCCACCCACTCAGTTACTCTGCTCTGCCGGCTACACGCATAGTGTCGCTTCGCCTCCAGTCCACCCTCCTGGTAAGCACCTCCGCTCCACCACCAGTAATATCACAACACCACATGACACAGATTCTACTCAAGACTCTACCCATCCATGTATCGCTATTTTGACCACTATACTAAATATTTGTTGGTATACTTGCTTGTTTGTATGTTTGCTTGTTCATGTTGCATAGTTATCGGAGCGTTCGTGCCATCTCGTGGAGGCCAGATCTGCAAGTCTACGCCAGGCGGTGGAGCCAGAAGGCAGTTCCGCGAGCTCCCCTTCCCCCTTCGCCGAATAAGCACGGCAAGCTCACTGGATCCCTTTGATGCATAAATTACCTATGTTTTACAACCACAACCCTCAGCCTGTTAATTTATGCATGATATGATTCTAAGACAAGTTATTATGGCCACCCAGCCGCTTGCCGCAATCAATCCCTGATATACTTGTTACAAATGATTTGAGGAAAGGTGTGAGTTTTCAAAAGAAAATGTTTTTTCAAAATGTGTATGATGAAGGGTTTTCACCCTTATCACCTTGTGAGTGGGATAATCAGAGACTCCCTGGTTTAGGGGAGGGCCTAAGGTGATGGCTCAGCTGGTTTAGGCGTGAGCAGAAGGATTGTCCCCTCGTATAAGGACCGGTTTGTCATCTTCACTACCTGTACTCTTTAATAGTACAACCACTCGAGACTGTGTGGGCAGTCACTCAATCTGAACTCGTACGGTCCAACCCCAGGGTTATGAAGGCTGGGGAGCACCGGGAGGATAAGGAGGGGGAAAGTTTTGTCCGGTTTGGACATGGTGGTGGCCTGACTCCTTCCGGATAACCGTTAAGGTTAGGACGTGCGGGGAAAGAAAGAGAGTCGGATTCGGGTCTCATTGGCCATGGGATCGCAGAGCCAAACTAGTGGGTAAAGTGTACACCTCTGCGCAGAGTTTGAAAACCTATTCGAATAGTCTGTGTCCACAGGAATGGACGAGTCTGGTATGGTATGGCAATTAATGTTTTGTTTTCCAAAAAAAAAGAGATGCTTTTGAAAAGTGGTTTTTAAAAAAAGGTTCGGCGGTTGAGCCGTGAGCTATGGTGGACGGGAAGCCCAGTAGCTGTTTTTGAAAAGGAAAACCAGTGGGAAACTGCTGAGATACCTGGATGGTTTAGTCCAGGGGATTTTGTTATAATACTAAAAAACTTCCTGCTCCTTTTGGAGAGGATGCGCTTTGCAAAAATACAAAATGTTTTTCAAAACAACTCTGCATAAAATATTGCTGTTTCTGCAAAATATCCTGAGCTCCATATATTCCATGCATTATATCTGATTTCCCCATTCCGCGGGTGAAGGTGGGCTGCTGAGTACGTTTGTACTCACCCTTGCTTATTTGTTGTTTTTCAGAAAAAGGAGATCGGGTAAGAGTTACGACTGTTCCCAACCTTGCCTGTGGCTGTTGGACCGCTGATTTGCTTCACTGCGTATATCGGGCTGCTTCAGCCCCACTCTGATGATATGTCTTGAGTTGTGGACCAACTCTTAAAGTTGTTCGCCACCTTTATAGGTTTGTCTCGTTTAGGCAGATCTGGAATCATCTGATGTATAAATGTGTTTACTAGCCTCCTGGGACTAGTAATTGTATCACATTTGAGTCCCAGAGGATTGGGGACGCATCACAAATCAACCAAGAAAATAAAGCAGATGACACAGTGATTTGTTTTACCAAGGTTCGGTTCTAAAGAACCTAGTCCCCGTTGAGGTGGTCACAAAGACCGGGTCTCTTTCAACCCTTTCCCTCTCTCAAACGGTCACTTAGACCGAGTGAGCTTTCTCCTTAATCAAACGAGTCACTTAGACCCCACAAGGACCACCACACACTTGGTGTCTCTTGCTTTGATTACAAGTCACTTAGAGAACAAGAATGAGGAAGAAGAAAGCCAACCAAGCAACAAGAGCAACAAAGAAACACAAGAACGATCCTCTCACAAGTCTTAAAGACTAGAATTGAATTGGGGACTTTGATCAGATCGGTGGCTTTGATTTGTATCTTGGAGTGTGTTGTTTTGCTCTTGTATTGAATGGAGTGTGATGAATGCTTGGATGGTTGGAGTGGAGGTGGTTGTGGGGTATTTATAGCCCCCAACCACCAATTCAACCGTTGGGGCAGGCTGCTGTCGATGGGCGCACCGTACAGTCCGGTGCGCCAGCCACATCACCCAACCGTTAGGGTTCCGACGGTTTCGATCGTTGGAGTTTACATGGCCTCCTCCACAATAGGTATTCTCATGTACATCCACTCATCCTTTTTATATGTTTAGTCTACAAAACTTAGGTTGTAGTATAGATAGAAAACATAGTCTATGGTAGCAAAATATAATCTACAAAATTTAGTTTATTATAACAAAACTTGGTCTATCAATTTAGCAAAATTTAGCCCATCAATACAACAAAACCCCATGATCAATGTAGCAAGACTTAGTATATAATATCTAAATTTGTTTTATAGGGTTTTCAAACCTTCCTCTGTAGATTGTAGCACCATGAGAACACTCAGGTCAAGATGATGTTACATCTTCATGGACGAACAACCTTTTCACGAGTCATAGTCGAACACGAGAGAATGGGCAAAATTTGAACCACCTAGTGTGGATATCAGTGATGTGAGTATTCACGAGCATTTGGGCTTGTAGGTTTTTGCAGCCTTGCATTTTAAACTTTGGTACTTGCATGATTTTAACTCATTCATTAATCTTGGACATGTATTTGAATGGTGTTGAATTATCCGTGCGTGTGATGGTATTCATGTGCATGTGATGAAAGTATTGCAAATGTGGCTTGTATTGAACCGTATTACCTGAATGTGATATATAGTGAATGAAATTGTGGTAATTGAGAAAAAATAAGTAGAATATTTGTTTTTTCGTTTATTCATGATGATTGAGTGACTAATCTATTTACAATGGCCCAGGTTCCACCACTGGATATAACCCTCTTACGTCTGGCGACGACCGTTGGAGTAAGGGTGGTGATCTCCAACCGTTTTATTCGTATTCAGTTTTTTCGGTTAAACCGAAATCCGAACTGAAATATTCGGTTAACTGAAGATTCAGTTTTCGATTTTCCGCAGAAGGTTTCGGTTACCGTTTTCCAGAAACCGAATTTATAAAAAACCGAAAAAAACCGAACCGAAAAACATCGGTTAACCGATTGCCCAGGCCTAAGTAGCGTCGAAAAAAAGTTCAATGGGTCCCACTTGCCTTTGTTAGGTTTGCTTGTTGTTAAGGACATGAGACCCACCATAGTAATATCCTGCGGGCACTAGTTATCATTGAACATAAACTATCTCCGACAACTACTGTTGGATGTAATCTTATTTTCGACTAGTATTGTCCAAGGACCAACTAACGTTAGAAATAAACCAATTGTCATCAGAAGTTACTTAAGTCCGATGGATTGCCCTCATGTCTGATGGCTTTGACCACCGTTTTTTCTGTTTCATGTAGTGAGATGCCACATGAGTTGGTCCATCCACACAACAACTCGCCAAATTGCTAGCAAATGAGATGAGACGCGTGAGGTTGATGCGAGAACGAAACACCAAACTCGTGAAGTGGCCACAATCAACGTGTGTGTGTAGCATCGGGAGCTAAAGAGAGCCCAAGGAAGAGACAATATGGGTGAAATGTAGGAGAAAAAAAGAAAAATACGTGTATGCCGCTGTTGGGGACTTGTTCTCAAATGCTACGAATTAAGAACAAGGCAACACAGGAAGAAGTTAATGGTTAATGGCCTTCGTCCTTTGAAGCATTATTTCCCTTAGGATATAACGATCTTCGGACGAAGGTCATGAAGGTCATACCTTCATCATAACATTTTATGTTGATGAAAGAAGAAGCGTATGAAACATGAGAAATAACATGAATAATCATATAACATCATTTATATGTCCTTATTATATAATCATGAATGAATAATAACAACATTGAATTACATTTGTACCTTCGGCTTGACAGAAGGCAAAAGGTACAAGAGTGACGCACGAGCGAGTACAAGTCAGCGTGAACAGTACAGGGGTACTGTTCACCTATCTATAAGCATGGGACACATCTCGGTTAAAATTACATTTATGTCCTCTACAACTAGTTACAATCATGACACAAATTACCATGGGTCGATTGGTCTTTTCCTGTTTAAGTCGGTGCAACCCTTCGTATCAAGGCATGTCGCTATGCCGAAGCTCCCTGGAAGCTCCCTGGTAGGTAGCTTCGGCGTGTACCTTCGCACTAAGTGCTGATCTTTCGAAGGCGTTTCTTCTCACAGGACCTTCGGCGATGAAGCAGACCCCCAACAGTAGCCCCTTCGCGGTGCTAGATCATTTTTCGTAACGAGCTTGATCCGTGAAAATATCTCCAAAGCTTCGGAATGCCGAAGGTCCGAAAAACACCTTCCCTGAGCAAGCATCTTCCTCCATGCAAGCATCTCCACCAACTCAAGATGAGGATCAAGCTCAAGATGATGAAAATGAAGATCAAGAGGAGCCACCTCAAGAGGAGGACAATGATCAAGGGGGAGATGCTAATGATCAAGAAAAGAAAGATGATGACGGTCCAAGACCGCCACACCCAAGAGTCCACCAAGCAATCCAATGAGATCACCCCGTGAACACCATCCTCGGCGATATTCATAAGGGGGTAACCACTCGATCTCATGTTACTCATTTTTGTGAACATTACTCTTTTGTTTCCTCTATTGAGCCACACAAGGTAGAGGAAGCACTTCAAGATTCGGATTGGGTGCTGGCGATGCAAGAGGAGCTCAACAACTTCACGAGGAATGAGGTATGGCATTTAGTTCCACGTCCTAACCAAAATGTTGTAGGAACCAAATGGGTTTTCCGCAACAAGCAAGATGAGCATGGTGTGGTGACAAGGAACAAAGTCCGACTTGTGGCCAAGGGATATTCACAAGTCGAAGGTTTGGATTTCGGTGAAACCTATGCACCTGTAGCTAGGCTTGAGTCAATTCGCATTTTACTTGCCTATGCTACTTACCATGGCTTTAAGCTTTACCAAATGGACGTGAAGAGTGCCTTCCTCAATGGACCAATCAAGGAAGAGGTCTATGTTGAGCAACCTCTCGGCTTTGAAGATAGCGAGTACCCTAACCATGTCTATAAACTCTCTAAGGCGCTTTATAGGCTCAAGCAAGCCCCAAGAGCATGGTATGAATGCCTAAGAGATTTTCTTATCGCTAATGACTTCAAAGTTGGAAAAGCCGATCCTACTCTCTTTACTAAAACACTTGCAAATGATTTGTTTGTATGCCAAATTTATGTTGATGATATCATATTTGGGTCTACTAACGAATCTACATGTGAAGAGTTTAGTAGGATCATGACTCAAAAATTCGAGATGTCTATGATGGGAGAGTTGAAGTATTTATTAGGATTTCAAGTGAAGCAACTCCAAGAGGATACCTTCATTAGCCAAATGAAGTACATTCAAGACATACTCACAAAGTTTGGGATGAAGGATGCCAAGCCCATCAAGACACCCATGGGAACTGTCGGCGTTTCGACCCGGGGGGTCCCTGGACCGACGAGTAAATTGTCGCTGCGTGTCCCAGCCCAGATGGGTCGGCGCGAGATGGAACACAAGGGGGGAGAGAACCGCAGCTCGTGTTATCCTGCGCCCAAGGCGGATGCGCTTGCCAAGGTTGCTTCACTGCGAAGCCTGCCCGAGCTGGGCCTCGGGCGAGTCGAGGGTGCGCCCGTTGCTTGAGGAGGCCCTCGGGCGAGGCGTGAATCCACCCTGGTCTACTGTTCCTGCCCGAGGCTGGGCTCGAGCGAGGCGAGGTCGCGTCCCTTGAGTGGACGGAGCCTTGACCTGAATTGCGCCCATCAGTCTCTGCAGCTTGTGCTGATGGTGATTACCAGCCGAGTTTAGGAGTGTTGGGGGTACCCCTAATTATGGTACCCGACAGTAGCCCCCGAGCCTCAAAGGGAGTGTTGGTACTTGCTTGGAGGCTTTGTCGCACTTTTTTGCAAGGGGACCGGCCTTTCTCGGTTACATTTTGTTCCGGTGGGTGCACGCGAGCGCACCCGCTGGGTGTAGCCCCTGAGGCCTTGGAGGAGTGGTTTGACTCCTCTGAGGTCTTAATGCTTTTTCGCGATGCCTTGGCCGGTCTGGTTGTTCCCTCATGCGATCTGATGGTAGCCCGGGTGCATGGTCGGGTTCCGAGTTCTCAGGCTGGTCTGTTGACGCTGTCAACGGTTTGCTGTAGCCAGGTTTGCGAGAGCAGCCCTCGAGCCTCTACACGGAGCGAGAGGATGATCAAGGACTGACTCGACTTTTATCATACGCCCCTTCGTCGCATTTCCGCAAGGAGGAGGGGGGAAAGCGCCATGTTGCCCTCAGAGGGTGCCGAACATGGTGTCTCTAGTGAGTTGCTAACGGGTGATCCGAGTGGACGCCCGTGCCCCGTTCGATAAGGGTCGGCTAGTGGCCCAGAGGCACGCTCCAAAAGTACCTGCAGGTGATTTGCCGGACCCGGCCCCGTTCGATTGGGTCCGAGGGCTCAATGCCTCCCTCTAGTGGGATTCCGTTACAAAATCGCTCCTGCTGGTCTCAGAAATCTCCTAGGGTACCTCGGGAGCATAGCCCGAGCCTCGGCCATGTATCGGACGTACCCAGAGTCATCCCTCGCTCTGCGTGCTCTAGGGAGGCTGTCGAACCCTTCGAGGGGCCAGCCTTCGAACCCCTGATCAGTAGTGGGCGTGGAGCCCGAGTGCTCTGAGGCAGCTGTCGAACCCTTCTGAGGGGCCAGCCTTCGAACCTCTGATCAGTAATGAGCCTGAAGCCCGAGTGCTCTGGGGCGGCTGTCGAACCCTTCCGAGGGGCCAGCCTTCGAACCCCTGATCAGTAGGAGGGCTTGGGGCCCGCTTCCTTCGCGGAGAAGGATCCCTTTCGGAGTATCCCCTTTCCCGATCCCTGTAGCAAGAGAGAGAAAGGGGAGAAGGAAAAGGATATGAATTTAAACGGCTGGCGCACCTTTTTTGACGTTGTCATCATGGCGGAGGTGAAACGTTGCCCGCTTCGCCTGCCAAAGGTGTCGCTTGCCCTGCCGCGAAGTTAATGCGACAGGATGGGTGGTTCACGGGGCGGTCGTTGTACGAGTCATTCGAGGGACGGAACACGGGCGCGTCATCTTCACGTCGTGGGAGAGGGCTCTTCCGCCGCTTCAGGAGGGGACGTGAGCCTGCAGACGATTTGACCGTCGTTTCCGCCCGTATGCTGCCACCATTACTGTCGACCCACTTTTGACCATATCGACCGTCGTGCCTCCTCCCGCGACTGACTGACCCGTGATCGTTGTGCTTGACTGGCACTGCTGGGCCACGCACAGGGTTGCCTCGAGTCGCGGCACTGGTTCCACAGTCGAGAAGGCGCGACATTGGCGTAAGTGGCGGTGCAGTTTTTCGCACGTAGTAACCGGCGCGCCAGTTACATGACGTGTGGGCCTGGGCCTCCATGCTGGATGTGTCAAAGTCGAAGGGGTGCGTCCCCGTGGTGCAGTTGCATGCCACCTATATGGCGGTCCGCCCTTTCACCCGCTAGTTTCGGCGAGGATGGAGGAGTGCTTGTAACCGCGCGGCGGTTACATGCTCCGCGTGCGGCGGTTTGGCTTCTTCTGTCTCGGGCCAGCTTGCATGACGTGTGGGACCCAGCCCCCGTGTCGTAGGGGGAGGACCCTAGAGCACGTCGGTGAAGACTTAGTCCGTGACGCCTGAGGACGCGAGTGGGGAGAGCTGCCTTTAAAAAGGGATCGACCCCCTGGGTGGTAGCCACGCCTTCGCACTCCCCTTATGCATTGCGCCCTTCCCCCTTCCGAGTCCTCGGATGGGGAGCGCACGCGTTGCTTTCGTTTTGTTGTTGGAGGAGCGCAACCTCGCGGAGGTCGGCACCCTTCAGCCATCGCTCGGCTTCAAGGATTTTCATCAGGCAGCCTGGCTGCATTCCCTCACCAATGGTCACGTAGGATGGTGACTACCGGTTCGATGGTGGAGAGAAGCAAGCCGGGCTGCGGCCTCTGCCCCGCCCTCAGCTTCAAGGATCTTCATCATCCTTGCTGGGGCAGGGAGCGAGGCGAGCGGGAGCTCTGCCTCCCGCATGGGTCGGCGGGCCACCTCTTCCTTCAGCATTCAGGGGAGAGGGCGCTCACCAGCCTAGCGGAGGGGGCGGACTTCGACAACGCGGGGCCGGCCAGCCGCAAGCGTCGTCAGCTCCAGCGTGCCAGGCTCGCTGGCTCAGCTGGCTCTGGCGCTGCTTTCGGTGCACCTCCCACCGCTGGGGCGGAGCGTGGCTGTCCGCTCACCGTGGGGCGGCTGTTGCGCCGTGCGTACCGGGGGATCGTCCAAGACGTCGCACGTCGCTAGGGCGGCGTTCGTGTTCTTGGATTGTCTTGTCCTCGCTCCGGCACGATGCCTCCGCGCGGAGGTCAGTGCCTGCCCGTCCGCGAGGACTTGAGCGGGGACCTGTCGATGCAGGCTGGGGGCCACTCGCGGATAGACCTCCGTCTCTTTGGCTTTGATGGCTTGTCCTCGCCCCTCGTGTGGGGACGTGGGCGAGGGCCTTCCCACAGCAGCATTTGCCCTGAGGTCATCGCTGCTGCTGTTTAGCCGCCTGAGACGGAGGTCGTTGTCGCTGCTGCTGCAGAGGTCGCCGGCGAGCCACCCGGAGTTTGTCGTCCCGCAGGCCCTCCGATGTGGAGGTTGTTCATACCTGCGGGAATGGAACCGGAGTTCCGTTTGTAATGGCACCTTGAGTGCCGGTGTATGTTCATTGCGGCTGTAGGGGCCTGAACATCTGTGTATTTGGGCGTGAAGCCGTATTTCCCCCTTATTTCGAGCATTGGGACTCGCCTGTCGACTAGCTAAACCGCTTAACCGAGTGTGAGTTGCTTTGCGCGGAAGGTGACGAGTGAGGTATCCGTATCCCGGAGGCGTAGGAGTCCCTCGGCTCGGTCGGCCTTGCCACTCAAGGCTTCTCTTGCCCAGTTAAGGAACCCTCGACTGCTCTGTGATGAGCCAGAGCTGGCGGCAGCGGTGTCAGCATGGACAGAGACGGAGTCGACTCAAAAATGGGCTTTGTCAGCCCAGGAGCAGGTGACTTCCCAGGCCGAGGAGGTGCAGCAGCGGCGGCTGGAGCCTGGCCGGGTCATCCGTGAGCGGGACCAACTTCGGAGTCACGCTTCTGAGGCCGTGAGCCGGGCTGATGTCCTCAGGGGACAGCTGGCTGAGGCTACGGAGCGGCCAACCGAGCCGTCTGCTCGGGCCGGGTTCCTGGAGGAGACCCTGGCTGCGATGGCCCAGGCGTGGTGCTGACATCTTCCTTCGAGGTGGAGATCCTTCCGCCCGTGTCGCCGTCCGAGGCCGGGTCAGATCCCGCCGAAGGTGGAAACAACGCCGAGGGTGCTGATGTTCCCTCTGTCGATGTCTGAACCTGCAGGAACAGTTTGTCTGTAGTATGTGTTGGGGCGAAGGCGAAGACGCCACCCTTCGCTCGATGCCTTCGCCGACCTCGCTGGATCGACGGAGAGAAGACGACGGACAGACTTACCCTTCGCCCGACATGGCGCCGGACGAAGGCCTATGACGAGGTCATCCCATCTCGCGCCCTCGTCCTGCATGGAGGCCCACGTGTGATCCGGCCCATTGTAACAGGCCCTGCGTGGCCGCTGCGCGTTACAGGCCTATTTTGTAAAAGCCTCCCTGTAATTACAGTCTGTAACCCTGCTTTATGGGAATATTCCGGGGATAACCTAGGCGCCTGAGGGCACATGCGTCCTTAACACTGGACGCTGGTGAAAGGGAAATGTGCCCTTGGGCCATTTCTAAGTATTTTGGTGATTGAGTGCAAACACAAGTGCTTAATTGTGAATCTATGCCCATGGATGAACAAGGTGCAAATCACAAGTAAAGGTATGTTTCTAAGCCTTAGTACATTGGTGTTATGTACTAATATACTTGTCTAAGTGATAGAAACAGAAAGAAGAAGAAAGAAGAAGAGTTGGCTGTGTACAGCCAAAAGACTGCTTCGGTCTGGGGCACCGGACTGTCCGGTGGTGCACCGGACAGTGTCCGGTGCGCCAGGCTGCCTCGGGCGAAGAAGCCACTCTCGGGAATTTGCCGACGGCGTACAGCTATAATTCACCGGACTGTCCGGTGTGCACCGGACTGTCCGGTGAGCCAACGGTCGGCTGAGCCAACGGTCGGCCGCGCGATCTGCGCGGGACACGTGGCCTGGCCAACGGTCGGAAGGAGGCACCGGACTGTCCGGTGTGCACCGGACTGTCCGGTGCGCCAGATCTGCAACGGTTGGCAACGGTCGGCTGCGCCTGTTAAGGAAAGAAATCGGGCACCGGACAGTGTCCGGTGTGCACCGGACTGTCCGGTGCGCCCGACGACAGAAGGCAAGGATGGCCTGCCAGATTTGTTCTCAACGGCTCCTAGCTGCCTTGGGGCTATAAAAGGGACCCCTAGGCGCATGGAGGAAAAAACCAAGCAACTCTTGAGCATCCTTGATCATCCACACTCAGTCTTTGCGCATCCGTTTGTGATTCTAAGTGATTCGAGCTCTGTTCTTGTGAGAAACTGTGAGATAGTCTTTGAGCTCGATTCTTGGCCGTGTGTGTGCGCATTTCGTTGTGGATTTGTGTGTGTTGCTTCCCTCCCTTACTCCGTGCTTCTTTGTGAATCTTAAGTGTAAGGGCGAGAGACTCCAATTTGTGGAGATTCCTCGCAAGTGGGATAAAGATAAACAAGGCAAAATACCGTGGTATTCAAGTGGGTCTTTGGACCGCTTGAGAGGGGTTGATTGCAACCCTCGTCCGTTGGGACGCCACAACGTGGAGTAGGCAAGTTTTGTACTTGGCCGAACCACGGGATAAATCACCGTGTCTACTCTGTGTTAAATTCTTTGTGATTGTCATATTGTGCAAGATCTCCTCTTTAGCCACTTGGCAATTATTGTGCTAACCCTTAACAAGTTTTTGTGGCTATAAGTTAAGTGTTTACAGGATCACCTATTCACCCCCCCTCTAGGTGCTCTCAATTGGTATCGGAGCCATTCTCTTCACAAAGGGACTTACCGCCCGAAGAGATGGATCCTAAGGGGAAGGGAATCGTGATCAACGACAAAGAGAAGGAATCCTTCGTCAACGAGCCGAAGGACAACAAGCCTACCGACTCCGGCTCGGGGCATAGACGGAAGGAAGGGAAGAAGAAGAAGACAAGGCGCATCAAGGAGATCATCTACTACGACGATAGTGATGAGTCTACTTCTTCCCAAAAGGATGATGACAACGACTACAAAAAGACGGTCAATTCGAACTTTTCATTTGATTATTCTCGTATTCAACATAGTTCGAATTCGCATTTGCTTTCCATTCCTCTTGGCAAACCTCCACACTTCGATGGGGAGGACTACGGATTTTGGAGTCACAAAATGCGTAGTCACTTATTCTCTCTCCATCCAAGCATATGGGAGATTGTGGAGATTGGAATGAAATTTGATAGCTCGGATAGCCCTATGCTTATAAATGAACAAATTCATAGAAATGCACAAGCTACTACTGTTCTCTTAGCGTCTTTGTGCAGGGAAGAGTACAATAAGGTGAGCGGCTTGGACAATGCCAAGCAGATATGGGACACCCTCAAGATCTCTCACGAGGGGAACGACATCACCATGCTCACCAAGATGGAATTGGTGGAGGGCGAGCTTGGACGATTCGCCATGATAAGGGGAGAGGAGCCAACTCAAACTTACAACCGGCTCAAGACCCTTATCAACAAAATAAGGAGCTACGGAAGCACGCGTTGGACGGATCACGACGTCGTCCGCCTAATGCTCAGGTCCTTTACCGTTCTTGATCCTCATCTCGTGAACAATATTCGTGAAAATCCCAGGTACACGATGATGACGCCCGAGGAAGTACTTGGAAAATTCGTGAGCGGGCGGATGATGATCAAGGAGGCAAGATACGTCGACGACGCGTTGAACGGTCCACTCCACGAGCCTCAACCCATTGCTCTAAAGGCAACGAGGAGCAAGGAGTCGCTACCTAGCAAGGTGGCGCAAGTTGAGGCGGCCGGGCTCAATGATGAAGAGATGGCTCTCATCATCAAGAGATTCAAGACGGCGCTAAAAGGTCGAAAGGGACAGCCAAGCAAGGCCAAGACCAAGGGAAAACGATCATGCTTCAAATGCGGTAAGCTTGGTCATTTTATTGCTAACTGTCCCGAAAATGATAGTGACCAGGAGCAAGGGAAAATGGGAAGAGAGAGAACAAGAAGGTTTACAAGAAGGCCAAAGGCGAAGCACACCTTGGAAAGGAGTGGGATTCGGATTGCTCTTCGTCCGACTCCGACGACGAAGGACTCGCCGCCACTGCCTTCAACAAATCGGCTCTCTTCCCCAACGAGCATCACACTTGCCTCATGGCAAGGGAAAAGAAGGTAATCACTCATAATGCTAATACTTATGATTCTTCTAGTGATGATGAATCTAGTGAAGATGAAATTGATTACTCTAGTTTATTCAAGGGATTGGATAGAACTAAGATAGCTAAGATTAATGAGTTGATCGATGCCTTAAATGAAAAGGATAGAATCTTAGAGAAACAAGAAGACCTTTTATATGAAGAACATGATAAATTTGTTAGTGCACAAAATTCACTTGCTCTAGAAGTTAAAAGAAATGGAATACTTTCTTGTGAACTTTCTACTTGTAATGAAACCATTTCTTCTTTAAAAGGTGAAATTAATGTTTTAACTGCTAAACTAGAAGTAGCAAGTAACTCGTGCGTTGAAAATATTACAATTTGCACTAGGTGTAAGGATTTTGATGTTAATGCTTGTAGTGAACACTTAGTTTCAATTTCAAAACTAAATGATGAAGTGGCTAGTCTTAATGCTCAACTTAAGACTAGCAAGAGTGAAGTTGATAAAATAAAATTTGCAAGGGATGCCTACACAGTGGGTAGACACCCCTCAATTAAGGATGGTCTTGGCTTCAAGAGAGAGGCCAAGAACTTAACAAGCCATAAGGCTCTCATCTTCGTCAAGGAGAAAGGGAAGGCCCCTATGGCTAGTAGTGCTAAAAGGAACCATGCTTTCTTGTACTATGATAGGAGACATGCTAGAAATGCTTATAATGATTTTGATTCACATGCTTATGATTCTTATGCTATGACTGCTTCTAGTTCTCATGTTGTGCATGATAGAAAGGTTGGTAGAAGAAATGTTATTCACAATATGCCTAGGAGAAATGTTGTTAATGCTCATAGGAAAGATCATGGACCTTCTACAATTTATCATGCACTAAATGCTTCCTTTGCTATTTGTAGAAAGGATAGGAAAATAGTTGCTAGGAAGTTAGGGGCAAAATGCAAGGGAGACAAAACTTGCATTTGGGTCCCTAAGGAAATTTGCACTAACCTTGTAGGACCCAACAAGAGTTGGGTACCTAAGTCCCAAGCCTAAATTTGCCTTGCAGGTTTATGCATCCGGGGGTTCAAGCTGGATTATTGACAGCGGATGCACAAACCATATGACGGGGGAGAAGAAGATGTTCACCTCCTACGTCAAGAATAAGGATTCCCAAGATTCAATTGTTTTCGGTGATGGGAATCAAGGCAAGGTAAAAGGGTTAGGTAAAATTGCAATATCAAATGAGCACTCAATTTCTAATGTGTTTTTAGTAGAGTCTCTAGGATATAATTTACTATCTGTTAGTCAATTATGCAATATGGGGTATAATTGTCTATTTACTAATGTAGATGTGTCTGTCTTTAGAAGAAGTGATGGTTCACTAGCTTTTAAGGGTGTATTAGACGGCAAACTGTACTTAGTTGATTTTGCAAAAGAAGAAGCCGGTCTAGATGCATGCTTAATAGCTAAGACTAGCATGGGCTGGTTGTGGCATCGCCGCTTAGCACATGTGGGGATGAAGAACCTTCACAAACTTCTAAAGGGAGAACACGTGATAGGTTTGACTAACGTTCAATTCGAAAAAGATAGACCTTGTGCAGCTTGTCAAGCAGGTAAACAAGTGGGAGGAGCGCATCACAGCAAGAATGTGATGACAACTTCAAGACCCCTGGAGCTGCTGCATATGGACCTCTTCGGACCAGTCGCCTATCTAAGTATAGGAGGAAGTAAGTATGGTCTAGTTATTGTTGATGACTTTTCCCGCTTCACTTGGGTGTTCTTTTTGCAGGATAAGTCTGAAACCCAAGGGACCCTCAAGCGCTTCCTCAAGAGAGCTCAAAATGAGTTTGAGCTCAAGGTGAAGAAGATAAGGAGCGACAACGGGTCCGAATTCAAGAACCTTCAAGTGGAGGAATTTCTTGAGGAGGAAGGGATCAAGCACGAGTTCTCCGCTCCCTACACACCACAGCAAAATGGTGTGGTAGAGAGGAAGAACAGGACGCTAATCGATATGGCGAGGACAATGCTTGGAGAATTCAAGACCCCCGAGTGTTTCTGGTCGGAAGCCGTGAACACAGCTTGCCACGCCATCAACAGGGTCTATCTTCATCGCCTCCTCAAGAAGACTCCGTATGAGCTACTAACCGGTAACAAACCCAATGTATCTTACTTTCGTGTATTTGGGAGCAAGTGCTACATTCTAGTGAAGAAAGGTAGAAATTCTAAGTTTGCTCCCAAAGCTGTAGAAGGGTTTTTGTTAGGTTATGACTCAAATACAAAGGCGTATAGAGTCTTCAACAAATCATCGGGTTTGGTTGAAGTCTCTAGCGACGTTGTATTTGATGAGACTAATGGCTCTCCAAGAGAGCAAGTTGTTGATTGTGATGATGTAGATGAAGAAGATGTTCCGACGGCCGCTATACGAACCATGGCGATTGGAGAAGTACGGCCACAGGAACAAGATGAACGAGATCAACCCTCTTCCTCGACTATGGTGCATCCCCCAACCGAAGATGACGAACAGGTACCTCAAGTGGAGACGCTTGATCAAGGGGGAGCACAAGATGATCAAGTGATGGAGGAAGAAGCGCAACCGGCACCTCCAACCCAAGTTCGAGCGATGATTCAAAGGGATCATCCCGTCGACCAAATTTTGGGTGACATTAGCAAGGGAGTAACTACTCGATCTCGATTAGCTAATTTTTGTGAGCATTACTCCTTTGTCTCTTCTATTGAGCCTTTCAGGGTAGAGGAGGCCTTGCTAGATCCGGATTGGGTATTGGCCATGCAAGAGGAGCTCAACAACTTCAAGCGCAATGAAGTTTGGACACTGGTGCCTCGTCCCAAGCAAAATGTTGTGGGAACCAAGTGGGTGTTCCGCAACAAACAGGACGAGCACGGGGTGGTGACGAGGAACAAGGCTCGACTTGTGGCAAAAGGTTATGCCCAAGTCGCAGGTTTGGACTTTGAGGAGACGTTTGCTCCTGTGGCTAGGCTAGAGTCCATTCGTATCTTGCTAGCATATGCCGCTCACCATTCTTTCAGGTTGTACCAAATGGATGTGAAGAGCGCTTTCCTCAACGGGCCAATCAAGGAGGAGGTGTACGTGGAGCAACCCCCTGGCTTCGAGGATGAACGGTACCCCGACCACGTGTGTAAGCTCTCTAAGGCGCTCTATGGACTTAAGCAAGCCCCAAGAGCATGGTATGAATGCCTTAGAGACTTTCTAATAGCTAATGCTTTCAAGGTTGGGAAAGCCGATCCAACTCTTTTTACAAAGACATGTGATGGTGATTTGTTTGTGTGCCAGATTTATGTCGATGACATAATATTTGGTTCTACTAACCAAAAGTCTTGTGAAGAGTTTAGCAGGGTGATGACGCAGAAATTCGAGATGATGATGGGCGAGTTGAACTACTTCCTTGGGTTCCAAGTGAAGCAACTCAAGGACGGCACCTTCATCTCCCAAACGAAGTACACGCAAGATCTGCTAAAGCGGTTTGGGATGAAGGACGCCAAGCCCGCAAAGACGCCGATGGGAACCGACGGACACACCGACCTCAACAAAGGAGGTAAGTCCGTTGATCAAAAAGCATACCGGTCAATGATAGGGTCATTACTTTACTTATGTGCTAGTAGACCGGATATTATGCTTAGCGTATGCATGTGTGCTAGATTTCAATCCGACCCTAAGGAATGTCACTTAGTGGCGGTGAAGCGAATCCTTAGATATTTAGTTGCTACGCCTTGCTTCGGGCTCTGGTATCCAAAGGGGTCTACCTTTGACTTGGTTGGATACTCAGATTCCGACTATGCTGGATGTAAGGTCGATAGGAAGAGTACATCGGGGACGTGCCAATTCTTAGGAAGGTCCCTGGTGTCATGGAATTCTAAGAAACAAACTTCCGTTGCCCTATCCACCGCTGAGGCCGAGTATGTTGCCGCAGGACAGTGTTGCGCGCAACTACTTTGGATGAGGCAAACCCTCCGGGACTTTGGCTACAATCTGAGCAAAGTCCCACTCCTATGTGATAATGAGAGTGCTATCCGCATGGCGGAAAATCCTGTTGAACACAGCCGCACAAAGCACATAGACATCCGGCATCACTTTTTGAGAGACCACCAGCAAAAGGGAGATATCGAAGTGTTTCATGTTAGCACCGAGAACCAGCTAGCCGATATCTTTACCAAGCCTCTAGATGAGAAGACCTTTTGCAGGCTGCGTAGTGAGCTAAATGTCTTAGATTCGCGGAACTTGGATTGACTTATAGCATACATGTGTTTATGCCTTTGATCATGTTCCTTATGCATTTTGTTGCTTATTGATGGTGCTCAAGTTGTACAAGCACTCCCCGGACCTCACAAATCCTTTTTGCAAGTGATGCACACATTTAGGGGGAGATGTGCTACAACTTGACTCCTTAAGACTAACCATATGCTTGAGTTTGCATGATTTAGTCTCGAAGGAGAATTGAAAGGGAAAAGATGGACTTGGACCATGAAAGACTTCCACTGCACTCCGATGAGAGGGTAACTAATTCCAAGTTCATCTCATGAACTCCTATTGCCATTTGCTCTTAATTGAAGATTTTGGTGAGGCAATGGGGTTAAAGGGCCAAAGTTGATCCCATTTTGGTGCTTGATGCCAAAGGGGGAGAAAATAAAGGCCAAAGCAATAAATGGATCAGCTACCACTTGCAAAATTTTGAAAATAGTGAAATAGAGCTTTTGTTTTGTCAAAACTCGCTTATTGTCTCTTTTGTGAAAAGTTGGTTTCTTGTGGGGAGAAGTAATGATTATGAGAAATAGGGGGAGTTTTTGAAATCTTTGATCAATCTCTTTTGGAATGACTCTCTTTATGCTTCAACATGTGTGTTTGACTTAGAGATAGAGATTTGAGTTTGATTTGCAAAAACAAACCAAGTGGTGGCAAAGGATGATCCATATACGCCAAAAATGAATCAAAATAAATTTGAGGTTTATTTGAAGTGATTTTGCACTTGTTCTAGTTGCTTTGTGTTGTGTTGGCATAAATCACCAAAAAGGGGGAGATTGAAAGGGAAATGTGCCCTTGGGCCATTTCTAAGTATTTTGGTGATTGAGTGCAAACACAAGTGCTTAATTGTGAATCTATGCCCATGGATGAACAAGGTGCAAATCACAAGTAAAGGTATGTTTCTAAGCCTTAGTACATTGGTGTTATGTACTAATATACTTGTCTAAGTGATAGAAACAGAAAGAAGAAGAAAGAAGAAGAGTCGGCTGTGTACAGCCAAAAGACTGCTTCGGTCTGGGGCACCGGACTGTCCGGTGGTGCACCGGACAGTGTCCGGTGCGCCAGGCTGCCTCGGGCGAAGAAGCCACTCTCGGGAATTTGCCGACGGCGTACAGCTATAATTCACCGGACTGTCCGGTGTGCACCGGACTGTCCGGTGAGCCAACGGTCGGCTGAGCCAACGGTCGGCCGCGCGATCTGCGCGGGACACGTGGCCTGGCCAACGGTCGGAAGGAGGCACCGGACTGTCCGGTGTGCACCGAACTGTCCGGTGCGCCAGATCTGCAACGGTTGGCAACGGTCGGCTGCGCCTGTTAAGGAAAGAAATCGGGCACCGGACAGTGTCCGGTGTGCACCGGACTGTCCGGTGCGCCCGACGACAGAAGGCAAGGATGGCCTGCCAGATTTGTTCTCAACGGCTCCTAGCTGCCTTGGGGCTATAAAAGGGACCCCTAGGCGCATGGAGGAAAAAACCAAGCAACTCTTGAGCATCCTTGATCATCCACACTCAGTCTTTGCGCATCCGTTTGTGATTCTAAGTGATTCGAGCTCTGTTCTTGTGAGAAACTGTGAGATAGTCTTTGAGCTCGATTCTTGGCCGTGTGTGTGCGCATTTCGTTGTGGATTTGTGTGTGTTGCTTCCCTCCCTTACTCCGTGCTTCTTTGTGAATCTTAAGTGTAAGGGCGAGAGACTCCAATTTGTGGAGATTCCTCGCAAGTGGGATAAAGATAAACAAGGCAAAATACCGTGGTATTCAAGTGGGTCTTTGGACCGCTTGAGAGGGGTTGATTGCAACCCTCGTCCGTTGGGACGCCACAACGTGGAGTAGGCAAGTTTTGTACTTGGCCGAACCACGGGATAAATCACCGTGTCTACTCTGTGTTAAATTCTTTGTGATTGTCATATTGTGCAAGATCTCCTCTTTAGCCACTTGGCAATTATTGTGCTAACCCTTAACAAGTTTTTGTGGCTATAAGTTAAGTGTTTACAGGATCACCTATTCACCCCCCCCCCTCTAGGTGCTCTCAGCTGGGCACTCAGATACCTATAAATACCCCCGCACAGTGCCCTTGAGAGGCTAGATTAACAGAGCTATTGCCATCTCGTGCAAAAACCCTGTTTGCGTTGCTACACTCCCCCGTTGGATCAACTTGCACCGGAGAGCAAGTTCCAACATTTGGCGCCCACCGTTCGTGCTACGAAAAACCCACCCGCGATGGCACCCAAGAAAGCTAGCTCGAAGGCTGACGAGGCTGCGAAGGCAGCACTGCTGGCCGCAAAAAAGGGCAAGGCCCTCGCCCTCACCCACTCCACCCACCAAGAGGCCACTGAAGACGACGTTCTCCGCACCTGCGAAGATGACGCTCTCCGCACCTGCGGCCCTAAAGGACAGCTGCAACCTCCCCCGGGCTTCGCTCCACCAGAGGGCACGGACTTCACCGAGGACGGCGAAGTCATCGGTGTCTCAGCAGAAGAACAGCTACAGCTGCGCGCCCTGCGCATCAAGAACCACAATCTCTAGAAGCAAAAAGAGATACTTGAGGCCAAGCGCCAACGTGTGTCTGCACAAGCCAAGGTGCGGCAAATGATACGAGACGAAGAGCAGAAGGCCCAGGAGCTCGAGCAAGAGATCGCGCTAATGCAGCGCGAAGGCCACTTCGGCCTGCAACACGGTCCACCCCTGCAACAGCGCGCACAAGTCGAAGACCTGCACTTTCCCCACCGCGATCACGCCATCCCACACGCCGCGGCCTTCCAAGGTGTCAACTACCTCGACGAGCAAAGTCCCCTGGCGCGACACCTGCAAGTGACACCCTGGCCTGCCAACTTCCGGGCAGGGACCTATCCCAAGTACAACGGCAGTACTGACCCAGCACAGTACATCATGAGTTATCAGGTCGCCGTTGCATCTTCCGGAGGGGACGACGCCATGATGGCCAAGTATTTCATCATTGCCCTCGAGGGCCCAGCTCTCACCTGGTTCACCAGATTGCCCCTGTTGTCCATTGACTCCTGGAGAAGCCTCCGGGACAAATTCCTGCTCAACTTCCAAGGGTACTGCCCAGACACCGACGCCCTGGCCGAACTCTCACTCTGCAAGCAGCTGGAAAAGGAGACTCTGCGGGAGTACTACCGCAAGTTTCTGACACTCAAGTCATAGCTACCCTCGGTCGATGACCAAATCGCCATCCACTACGCCATCAGTGGCCTTCGGGCCGGCATCCTCTACAGCCACTGCATCAGGGATCCGCCCAAGAACCTCCAGGAGTTGTATCAGCTATTTGAAAAATATGCCAAATCCGAAGAACTCCACCAGCGCAAAATTGAGTCTCAGAGGAAACCCAAAGATGCTCCACAGTCCAGCCGCACGTGGACGAGGACTCCGCAGCCAGACTCCGGTCGGGACGGTCGCAATCAGCAGCAGGTGCACAACATCGCCAACCAGCACCCCGCTGGTGAGGCCCCTCGCCGCCAAGAATATCCCCCCCCAGGGCCGCGAAAACGGAACTCGCGGACGGGGACGTGCGCAACCGCCGCGCCGATTTTACTGCCTGTTTCACGGCGAAGACTGCGCCCACCAAACCAGAGACTGCACAGAGACGAAGGCCACCAGAGACAGGATGACACGGGCGCAACCAGCCGACAACCCTAGAGTCGTCGCACACACATATCAGCAGCCCCCTCCACCATACATCCACGCCCCCGCTCCGCATCCACCGCACCATGCATACCAACACCACCAGGAAGTACAAATCGTACCTCCCCCACCCCCACCTCCACATCAGCAACAACAAAACATCCACCACCCCCATGCCCCAAAACAAGAGGACTTCGCCGATCAGCCGTATCGCGGAGTCATTCATATGATCACTGGGGGGTCCAGCACCGACTTCGACACGAAGCGGCAGAAGCGGGACCACTATCGCAGCATCAACCACGTCGCCATCACCGGTCCGGTCGTGCAGACGAAGTGGTCCCATGTGCCACTAACCTTCGACGCCCGAGACGTCAATCTGCGCAGCGCCCCCCACATCGACGCCATGGTTATCAACTGCAGCGTAGCAGGCTGGGACCTGCACAAAGTCCTAGTCGACAATGGCAGTCAAGCAGACATCATTTTCCTCCATGCCTTCGACCGCATGGGCATAAGCCACAGCCTGCTCAAGCCTTCGGACAACCCGTTGTATGGTTTCGGCGGCAAGGGCACATTTCCCGTCGGCAAAATAGAGTTGCCTCTCTCCTTCGGTGTAGCACCCAATGCCCGAAGTGAGCAAGTGACCTTCGATATCGTCGATATGGTGTATCTGTACAACGCCATTATGGGCCGGGGCTCCATCAACAAGTTTGAGGCAGCCATTCACGGACTTTACTTGTGCATGAAGATACCAGGTCCGTTAGGCGCCATCACGGTCTATGGCAACCAGCAGACTGCACGCAACATAGAGCGGGACTTCGTCCCCGGGCAAAGAAACGTGCACTGCCTCACGGCCCAGCGCGAGGTCCCTGCGTCCGCCAACCCAACTGACAAAGAACACGACAAAGCACAGCTACAGAGCAACGATGGGACCAAGACTGTTCCCCTCGACCAGGCCACGCCCAAGCAGACAGTCACCATCAGCGAAGACCTCAGTTCGCATGACGAGGAGAAACTCCTCTGCTGCTTGTCCAAGAACAAAGACGTCTTCGCCTGATCCGCCCTCGACCTGGTCGGGGTCAGCCGATCCATAATTGAGCACAGCTTGGGAATCGACCCTTCGGTGAGACCAAAAAAATAGCGGCTCCGCAAAATGTCCGACGAGAAGACAGAAGCCGCCAAGGCCGAGGTACATCGCCTCCTGGAGGCCAAATTTATCAAGCCAATGGCTTACCCCACGTGGCTCGCCAACGTTGTGATGGTGCAGAAAAAGAGCGGCAAGTGGCGGATGTGCATCGACTTCACCAGTCTCAACAAGGCCTGCCCAAAGGACAACTTCCCGCTGCCTCGAATCGACAAAATAGTCGATAGCGCGGTCGGGTGCAAAGTCATGTCACTCCTCGACTGCTTCTCCGGTTACCATCAAATATATATGGAGGAGGACAAGGCCAGCACCAGCTTCATAACACCCTTCGGCACATATTGCTTCATCAGAATGCCGGAGGAACTCAAAAACGCCGGGTCCACTTTCTCCCGGCTTACCAAAATGGTGCTCGAGGGGCAAGTCGGCAGAAATATATTCACATATGTGGACGACATCGTCGTCGCCAACAGGAGCAAGGAGGACCATCTTGCTGACCTCGCCGAGACATTTGCGAACATGCGGGACGCACGACTTCGCCTAAACCCCGAAAAGTGCGTCTTCGGCGTTCGCCAGGGGAAAATATTGGGCTACCTGGTATCACACCGCGGCATCGAGGCCAACCCAACCAAAATTCAGGCCATCATCAACATGACGCCCCCACAGTCAGCCAGAGACGTCCAGCGCCTGACGGGCAGATTGGCCGCCCTCAACAGATTCATCTCTAAATCCGCAGAGCGAAGTCTCCCCTTCCTCAAAACTCTCTGCGGCGCAAAAGACTTCGCTTGGGGACCAGAGCAGGCGGCGGCCTTCGCCTCATTGAAACAGTACCTATCGGAATTGGCGGTTCTTTCAAGCCCCGACTCTTCGCTACCCCTGTTGCTTTATGTTGCGGCCTCGCCGCACGCGGTCAGCGCGGCACTGGTTCAAGAGCAGACAGTAAAGGGCGTGATCAGGCAGTGTCCAGTTTATTACGTCTCCGAAGTGCTCACACCATCAAAATGTAACATGACGGAACTGGAAAAGATTGCCTATGCAGTTGTTATGTCTTCGCGCAAATTGCGCCACTATTTTGAAGCATTCAAGGTCCGAGTCACCTCAGACAGGGGACTCGGCGAATTGTTCAGAAACCCGGAGGCATCGGTACGGATCGCCAAATGGGCGGCCGAACTCTCCGGCTACCACATCACTTTCGAGCCTAGGACAGCCATCAAGTCACAAGTTCTAGCAGACTTCGTCGTCGACTGGACCGGGCCAATAACACAGCCGGACCCGTCCGTAGAGAAAGTTTGGACAATCCACTGCGACGGCGCATGGTGCCATGCGGGGGCAGGCGCTGCTGCAGTCATCACCTCACCCGCCGGGGTCAAGCACAGATATGCGGCACGCTTAAGCTTCACTCTGGAATCTGACAGATGCACAAACAACATAGCAGAATACGAAGCTATCATCCTCGGCCTCTGCAAGCTAAGGGCCCTTGGTGTCACCACCTGCATTGTCAGAACAGACTCCAAGGTAGTCGCCGGCCAAGTCGAGAAAGACTATGCAGCAAAGGACCCCGCACTTATGCAATACCTCACGGCCATCCGAAGTCTCGAGAGACAATTCAAGGGATTCACCTTGCAGCATGTGGACCAGGCCAAGAATGAAGAAGCCGACGCATTGGCCAAGGCTGTCGCCAGAGGCGAGTCCCTGCCCTCCGACGTGTTCTACCATGTTATCGGCACGCCAGCCGTCCGGAGCCCCGAAGGGCTCCAAATAACCAATGACAGCGAGGGCCACCGCATAGTCAACCTTATTATGACCGAAGACTGATGGGCACCAATAACCCTGTTCCTACAGGGGTACTACCACCCAACCGACATCAACGAGGCCAAGCGCCTCAAACATCGAAGCCAGGACTTCGCACTGATTGAGGGCCAGCTTTACAAGAAGGGGGTCAGTCAGCCAATGCTTAAATGTGTCACCGAGACCGAAGGCGTCCAAATCCTGCGCGAAGTCCACAGCGGCACTTGCGGCTCTCACGCAGGGCCAAGGGCCCTAGCCGCAAAGGTGATCCGTCAAGGTTTCTACTGGCCCGCAATGATCTGCACCGCAAATCGGGTCACAAGGTCCTGCGAAGCCTGCCAGAAGTTTTCTCCTCGATCAGGCAGCCCTTCGCAATTCACAAAACTGATCGCCTACACATGGCCTCTCCAGCGCTGGGGCTTGGACATTGTCGGGCCCCTGCCCACGGCTCAGGGGAACCTCAAGTTCACCTTCGTCGTTGTCGAGTATTTTACCAAATGGATCGAGGCGAGGGCTGTTTCCACAATAACATCAAAGACTGCACAGAAATTCTTCTGGCAAAACATTGTTTGCCGCTTCGGAGTGCCGTCCGAACTCACAGTTGACAATGGCAAGCAGTTTGACAGCCAAGACTTCAAGGATTTCTGCTTCTCCATTGGCACCAAGCTTGCCTTCGCCTCAGTATACCACCCGCAGTCCAACGGAGTTGTGGAACGCGCCAATGGAAAAATTTCACAGCTGTCAAGAAGATGCTCCTCGACGAAAAAAGGGCAGGTGGGCCGATTTGTTACCTGAAGCGGTCTGGGCGCTAAACACGACTGAGTGCAGGGCGACTGGGTTCACCCCTTTCTGCCTTCTATATGGATCGGAGGCCATGACCCCGCAAGAAATAAAACATGGGTCCCCGCGGACAGTTTCGTCAGCTATCCCCGACGTGGACGAACCCACTTCGAAGGATCTTATCGATGGAGATCGTGTCTTCGCTCTATAGGCTCTAAATAAATACCAAGCCCAGACAAAAGCATGGCGCGACCACGCAGTCATCCCGAGGGAATTCAGCGAAGGGGACCTCGTACTCGTCCGAACAGCTCGGACAGAGTCCAGGGGCAAGCTGGAGCCCAAGTGGGAGGGCCCTTTCATTGTCAAGACGAAGGCATCCCCCAGCGCATACAGGCTCGCAACGCCAAACGGCGAAGACTTGGAGCATTCCTAGAACATTGATAATCTCCGCAAATTTTTTGTTTGACTCATCAGGGCCAGCTCGCCCTTGTAATTCGCAAAAACAATTTTATTCTGGCTCGCACTCTTTTCCTCCCGGGGGGTGAGGTTTTTAACGAGGCGGAGTCATGTAATATACAAGTGAAAAATCCCCCGCAAAAATCTACATCGAAAAAAGACCGCGCCGACGGTCTTCGACATTCGACCAATACAAAGTCACCGCGAGGCCCAGCGCTAGCTACCCTCGCGTGCGACACTCCGCGCAAAAGTCGCCTAAGGGTGCAGCTGGACTAGCACAACAAGTGCGAAAAATCGAAGTCTTCCTCAAAAAGACTATCCGTGCAAAAGTCACCTAAGGGTGCAGCCGAACTAGCACAACAAGTGCGAAAAATCAAAGTCTTCCTCAAAAAGACAATCCGTGCAAAAGTCGCCTAAGGGTGCAGCCGGACTAGCACAACAAGTACGAAAAATCGAAGTCTTCCTCAAAAAGACTATCCGTGCAAAAGTCGCCTAAGGGTGCAGCCGGACTAGCACAACAAGTGCGAAAAATCGAAGTCTTCCTCAAAAAGACTATCCGTGCAAAAGTCGCCTAAGGGTGCAGCCGGACTAGCACAACAAGTGCGAAAAATCGAAGTCTTCCTCAAAAAGACTATCCATGCAAAAGTCGCCTAAGGGTGCAGCCGGACTAGCACAACAAGTGCGAAAAATCGAAGTCTTCTGTAACACCCTAAAGTTCAATATTGTGAAAGTAAGTAAAATTTCCCCAAAGATTTTAAATCAAAACACCTTTCCTTAAGAATGTTCATAATTCGAAGTAGCTACTCCCAAAATTAATATATTTTTACTAAAATAAAGAGATACCTAGATAAACTAAATTATCCTTGGATTGAAATTATATAGAAGAACTATGATTAAACTACTTCTTAACATATAATCTACAATATAAATTATATTTTCCTAAAAATTCATGAGATGTGAACTATTCTCTATTTCATGTGTGGAACTAGGTATAAAAGAACTAAAATAAAACAAATATATAATATATATATATATAGTTTTGCATTCGTACTGGTGTTTTCTTGGTGCATCTAAAGGTTAAAAAAAGTTTGGAATTCAAACTTGAATTTGATTTGGTTTTAAATAGAAATCAGAAAATAAAAAGAAAATAAAAATGCCACACCAGCGGTCACCTGGGCCGAATCTCAGACCGCGGCCCACTCATTTTCTTACCCCCTGCGGCCGCATGGGCCAATTCTCTGTCAGCCAACATTTACACAGCGTGTCTATCTTTTTTTTTGTGTCACTGCCGTGTGGGGCCCGTCCATTTGGGTCATCTCTATCCTCTGATACGTTCCCCACCTCAGCGGACGCCATATATCAAAATCCCAACAACATCCAAGGAAATCGCGTGATCCTGTTGATTCGCCCACCCGCCTCGGACTCAGTATCAATAAAATGCGGGGCCCTCGTCACCTCTGCAGAGCATTGAGGCCGCCATTGACGAGCAATGTTTAGCACGGGCCGGACACCGAGATCCATGGCGGGCGCTCCCTGTCGCTGCTCCAAAGCACGTGCTCCACCGCGGACTCGGACTCCTGGATCTGGCCTGCCTCGGGGCTATAAGGCAGGACGCCGGGGTTGCCGTCTGTCCCTCCCTTCACAGTGAGCCACCCACGATCGTGCAAAGGAGAGTGAGTTCGAGCGTGGCGTGAACTGTGTCCAGGAGCCGTCTTCCGCGGGGGATGGCTGTGTGGGTTCGCGTGCGCGCGCCGAATGCGACCCTGGCTACCTCGGATGGGGGATCGTGGCAGGGAGAAGAGAAGCTCTGCCGCCAGGAAGAGAAGCTCTGTCGCCAGGAAGAGAAGGCTAGCCGCCATGGTTCCGCTCTTCGCCGCGGATGGGGTCTGACGCGGCTAAACTGCAGGTAAGAAATCATCCATGAGATTCACCATCCTTTAATCTTTGCGTTGAACCACTTTGGTGAGGATTTGTGCACCAGGCGCGGCTTGGGTGCGCTCCGGCGAGCCTTGCTGTCGTGGGCAGGACGCCTCCGCCGTCGAGCTGGGTAGTGAAAAGAAGAATGGACACTTGCCGTTAATCGGACAGGGGACGGTTCCGATTAGAAGTTGAGATGATGGGGTTCTGGCCGTCGATCGAATGATGGGTGGCCACGGGATGACCCTGATGTTTTATGATCTGAACCATGTATTGCGGATCGTGTGGTTAGCGCTGCATAACGATTCGTGATCTAATTCGTGCCCTCGATCTCGGATCCAATGGCTCTTGTGTGCCGATACCCCTTCGCTTGGAATACTTTCTAAAGAGACCCTCGTCTTTTCCTAAACTAACCCGCCGTCCAAGTCAGTGTTAAAACCATTACAGTGTGGTCCTAGTATATGCGCAGAACCCCCTTTGCTTCTGGTAAATTGTGTCCACAGCCCAAGTGTTGAATAAAAGGGATAAAATAATTCAGAAAATGATTTTTAGTTTAAAAATAAATCAAGAAACTTGTTTAATTCGTATTAAACCCATTTTAACTCCGATTTGATCCATTCAAATTGCGTTAGATTCATAAATATATTGTCTATGCAATGGCAACATTAATTGTACCATAGAACATACTTTTATAGTTAGATATTTATTTAACCTATGTTTAGTATATTAACTTCTCTAAATCAAGTTAATATGTTTATAATTATAGTTTGGTTCAAATATGATCCCTAATTATATTATAATTTTACTTAAAGTTGAATTAATTATTTATTTAGATTATTTTCTCACATGATCTACTAAATCAACATAAAGTCTAGTCTTAATTGCTTAAATTGCATAAGTCTTCTGAAAACCATACCTTCCCAACCATGACAATTGTAGTGATTCTCGAGCCCTCAATCTCGTAGCATCGCTTAAACTATTATTACGCAGTTTATTTTTATGTTTGATGTAATGTTAATTTTGCATATACCATGTGTCGGGGACCATAATTAGGGGTACCCTCAAGGCTCCTAATTCTCAGCTGGTAACCCCCATCAGCACAAAGCTGCAAAGGCCTGATGGGTGCGATTAAGTCAGAGATTGGTCCATTCGAGGGACTCGATCATGCCTCGCCCGAGCCTAGCCTCGGGCAAGGGCAGCCGACCCCGGAGGATCTCCGTCTCGCCCGAGGCCCCGCTCCAGCAACGAATACATTTCCGGCTCGCCCGAGGCCCTGTCTTCGCCAAGAAGCAACCCTGACCGAATCGCCGCGCCGACCGACCAAATCGCAGGAGCATTTAATGTAAAGGTGGCCTGACACCTTTATCCTGACGCGCGCCCTTCAGTCGACAGAGCCGAAATGACCGCAGTCACTTCGCCGCTCCACTGACCGACCTGACAGAAGGACAGCGCTGCCTGCGCCGCACCGACTGCGGTGCCACTTGACAGAGTGAGGCTAACAAGCAGTCAGGCCCGGCCTCAGGCCCCATTGGAAACTCTGCTCCGCCCGACCCAGGGCTCGGACTCGGGCTAAGCCCCGGAAGACGGCGAACTCCACTCCGCCCGACCCAGGGCTCGGACTCGGGCTAAGCCCCGGAAGACGGCTAACTCCGCTCCGCCCGACCCAGGGCTCGGACTCGGGCTAAGCCCCGGAAGACGGCGAACTCCGCTCCGCCCGACCCAGGGCTCGGACTTGGGCTCAGCCCTAGAAGACGACGAACTCCGCTTCGCCCGACCCCAGGGCTCGGACTCAGCCCTGGCCTCAGCCGACGGTCTCCGCCTCGCCCGACCCAGGGGCTCGGACTCAACCACGGCCACGGAAGACAGACTTGACCTCGACCTCGGAGGAGCCTCCACATCGCCTAACCTAGGGCGCGGACCGACCACATCGACAGGAAGCGCCATCATTACCCTACCCCAAGCTGACTCAGGCTACGGGGAACAAGCCGGCGTCCCATCTGGCTCACTCCGCCAGATAGGCAATGATGGCGCCCCGCACGCTCCGTGATGACGGCGGCTCTCCGCCCCCTTACGAAAGCAAGAGGACGTCAGCAAGGACTCGACAGCCCCGACAGTTGCCCTTCCGCTAGGCTCCAGCGCTCCTCCGACGACCACGACACCACACGAACCGGGTGCCAAAACCTCTCCGGCTGCCACGACGGCATGTACTTAGGGCGCTAGCTCTCCTCCGCTAGACACGTAGCACTCTGCTACACCCCCATTGTACACCTGGATCCTCTCCTTACGCCTATAAAAGGAAGGACCAGGGCCCTCTTACAGAGGGTTGGCCGCGCGGGGACGAGGACGAGACAGGCGCTCGCTTGAAGCCGCTCGCTCCCTCTCCCGCGTGGACGCTTGTAATCCCCTACTGCAAGCGCACCCGACCTGGGCGCGGGACGAACACGAAGGCCGCGGGATTTCCACCTCTCTCACGCCTGTCTCCGGCCACCTCACTTCCCCCCTTCGCGCTCGGCCTCGCGCCGACCCATCTGGGCTGGGGCACGCAGCGACATTTCACTCGTCGGCCAGGGCCCCCCCCGGTCTCGAAACGTCGACACCATGTTTGTCTGTATTGCTACGTTTAGCAGTGAGGACACGTGTCATCCAAAGAGCAAGTTGGTACCTGGAATCTCGAGTCACAGGCAAGTTGTGCCCTTGATCACTTCTTTTTACCCAGTCATGTTCTGATTAATCATAATGATCTGCATAGGTTAATTTTGATGGGACCCAACAGGTTACCCTAGTTTGATTATCTTTATACCTTGACTCCACTAAACTTTTTGGGTAGTACCTGCTATTGCTTTATGTGGTTTTGGGTATGAAGATTACATTATTCATGATTATACTTTTGTTATCAGTTGTTATTTATTGTTCATGTTAAGATCATTATGTTAATTGGAACATGGAGAACCACCCGGGAAAACAGTGCTACCACAAGGGTTTATGGACGCCCTTGGCTGATTAATTAGGAAAGCTAGTGGATGACTACCTTACCCAAAAGGGGCAAGGGCAGTAGGGGAGTGGTCAGTGTAGTGAGGCCCTTGGGATGATTTTGTTGCGATGGTGGTCATGCGAGGGATTCCTGCATTGGAGCTTCCTATAAACTGTAGCGGGTTTTCTGAAGCTAGTGGAACTTTGTAAAGGCCTCGTAGTGTTACCCTGCCTCGCCTCCTCGGTAGAGGTGTATGGGATTGGCCGTCTCTTGGCAGATGGGTAACATGACTTGTGGGTAAAGTTGCGCAACCTCTGCAGAGTGTAAAACTGGTATACTAGCCGTGCTCACGGTCATGAGCAGCTCGGACACTCACATGATTAAATTATGGAACTTAAACTCAATTTGTCATATGCATTGCATCGCAGGTGTGGTTGTTACTTTTGTTCTACTACTTAATTGGGTTGGTATTTACTTATACTTAGTAATTGCTAATAAAATTTTGACCAACTTTAAAAGCAATGCTTAGCTCTAACCATCCTCTTTGGTAAGCCTTACACTTCACATGAGCTCCCACCTTTGGCGAGTTCATGCACATTATTCCCCATAACTTGTTGAGCGATGAACGTATGTGAGCTCACTCTTGCTGTCTCACACCCCCCCACAGGTCAAGATCAGGTACCACAGGATGAGGTGCATGGAGGATGCTGCGATGTGTTCGTGAGAGGTCTAGGTCGTCGTCTCCCAGTCAACTTTGGGTTGCTGGATCGTTTCCTCATATGATGTAATTATTTATTTATTTTTGTACAAAACTCTTGTTATATATAGTAAAGATGTGACATTCGATCCTGTGCCACTATGCATCATATGTGTGAGACTTGGTCCCAGCACACCTGGTGTTTATGTTCGCGCCCGGGTCTTGGTGCTCCGAAACCCGGGTGTGACATCTTACGCAAAGAGTATCCGTGCAAAAGTCGCCTAAGGGTGCAGCCGGACCAAGCACAACAAGTGCGAAAAAGACCACCAAACTGTCCGCGCAAAGACCAACTACATGCGCGCCAGACCGACATAACAAATACACCAGACCAAGTGTGCAACGCCTTCGTGAGCATAGCCGAATGTGCGAAGGCACACAACCTCATCATACAAGCCATTACATATGTACAGCGAGGGCATCACACTTTACATCGGTTCAACCTTCGGAATGATTCCCATCTCCCTATAGTTAAAAAGCATTATCCTCAGCTCCTCACCCTCAAAAAGACCTCGCAGCTCCCCCTCACCTACACTCGCAACGGCCGGCAAGGACAACAGTTCCTGCCTGCCAGCCCTGCCCACACGAAGCCGACCGTCGTCCACCTCACTCACTCTACGCTTCGCAACTGCCCTTCGTCGCCTACGCCCAGCACTTGGACCAGGCACAACTTCAGCATCCGCAGCACGCGGCGAAGCCTCTGCCGCCGCCACATCCAAGGCCGCAAAGTAATCCAAGTCCTCATCCGACGACTCTTCCGTCCACTCAACCGAACTCCCAGAGTCACCAAAATCAGAAAACTTAGACGTAGACTCATCCGATTCATTACCATCATCCACGGTCGAAGCCGCCAAAAAAATAGCAGTAGCGGTTGCGTGCGCAGGCCCAAAATCTTGAACCTGCGCAGCAACCAAGGTTCAGCAACATATACAAAATTGCCTAACTACCCACACCCACTAAGCCACCTGCGAAGACCCAGCCGCCGCGGGATCCTCCGCTGCCGGCTCCGCCGCCGTCTTCGGGGGATCCTCAGCCATCGGCGCAGCAGTTGGCGACGAGACACCGCCGGCCGCAGTGGCTGCGGGGGCATCAAGGGAGCCTTCGACGGTTTCTGGGGGCGACGCTGGAGCGACCTCGGGCCCAGCCGCCACCGGGTTCGACTCCGCCTCAGGCCGCGCGCTGTTCAAAGCCCCAAAGTCATCCACTTTCTCGTCACGCGCCGCCTGAAACACAGCACACAGATTCAGCAAGCCCACATATAACCCACATTCAACAACACCAGACAAAAATCAAACATTACCTGACCCCTCGTCGTGTCGGACCGCTCCCTGACCACCTCCCGACCGTGGGGGCCCCACATCCGGTCAAAGAGGGCTCCCGCAGATTCCTTCACCACAGGGTCCTCAACCTTGTAAATCTCGCGTTCGAAATCCTCATCAGATCGGTCGAAGACCTCATAGTGACGGCACCCTTCGCGGGACAGCGCGTTCATCGCCCCTTCGCAGGTGACCAGGGAGGCATAGGACATAAATCCCTCCATAATGGTCGGGAGCGCCAACAACTCCTCTTGCAGCCACTCGAGGCAATGAAGGCCTGACTCTCGGTCAGGCACTTCGAAGTCAGCGGTCTGCGTGCCCAGCTCGTGGTATGAGTCCATAAGCTGCTTGCGCGTCCGCTCAGCCTCCGAGCGCGTCGAAGCCTCGGCCCTCTCCACGCGGGCCTGCAGAGCGTTGAACCAATCCTCCCATTCCTCGGTGCGTTGCCTGGCGAGGCTACCCTCCACCCGCGCCACATTGGCCTCCGCCTGCGCAGACTGCGCCTTAGCGAGGGCCTGATTAGCTTCCCTCCTCTCCTCCGCCAGCTGGCGCCGGAGCTCAGTCCTCTCGCCCTCCAGCACGACCACCTTCTCCGCCAGTTTGCGGCACTTGCTATCGGCGGCCGACTTTTCCCGGACGGCCTCAGCATGTTGCGCCCAAAGTCTCTCGACTTCGGCAGACACAACTGCCGTGAGGGCCCCCGACGCCACACGGTCAGCGAAGTCAGCCGCCTAAAAGACACACATAAGACAACAATCCCAACGAAACCGGTAAAAACCGAAGTCTACCTCAACTTACCTGACTTAGCCGCTGCGACGCCTCCTTCAGCCGGTGGGACATAGCGCCCGCCTCGTCCTTGACGGCAGCGAGCGCCGAAACCTCACCGCCAGCGCTGAGAGCGCCACCCTTCGCCACAGGCACTGTGGCAGACACCGTTGTCGCCACCGTAGGCGGAACAACAACCAGTTGCCCCTCGCCCGATCCTGCGACGCATCAACAGTCAAAAAAAGGGGGGCAACGACTTACCAGTGAGATAATCATCTACACTAATATTAGTGCCGAAATCGGCAATGCGCTTTCCCGGCGGAGGCAATTCTCGAGCCTTCGCGGCTTCGGCCGAGGTAGACTTGGCTCCGCCGGCGCCAGCTGCCTTCACGACATCCGGCACCTTGCTGGACCCAGGGTCGGCCGACTTCGCCGCCAGCGTCGGCTGGCTACCGCCGGGGGCGGCAGCCTTCGCGGTCCCTCGCGCCCTCTTCGGCCTAGCCTCAGGCAGCCTGACGACCGCCCGGCGCTTTTGCGCAGCTTCCTAATGATCCTTATCCATCACTGCTGACACAACAACTGCAATATTCCGTCCATAAGGAAACACTCTGAAGTCACGGACCATGCGAGATGTAAAAAAGTCTTCGCCGGCCGCGCGGGGGATCGGAACGTTCTTAGGCCACCAACCCCCGGTAACCTTCAGCATCCGCGCCGAAGACTCCCGGAGCTCGGGCGAAGACATCCTTCCCCCGGGGGCCGCGCATGTCCCCATCAACTCCATAGCAAAGCTATCGGAGACCCCCAGTCCTCCCATAGCAGTACCTAGCTTCCTCTTCTTAGAGGATGGGGCGGCCGCCGGCGCGGGGTCGTCTCCGGTCTCTGCCGCTGGTTTCTTCCCGCGACGGTCGACATCGTCCTGCCCAGGATAACCGCCATACGGCAGACGGTTCAACTCGAAGACCCTGTTCAAGCGATCATTGGACCCGCGAATATCCCAACTACGCTGGCCCTCCGTCCTTGGCACGTACCGACCAACAATCTGCACTGCCCCATCCTCCGCCTCACGCACGAATGTGGCGGGATCGCGGCTATGCAAATCCAGTGCGAAGGTGGGACTTCGCACCAGCATCCCACCACGGGAAGGCATCTGGCGAGGGCATACTTCGCCCAGTGCCCAGCCACGCGCCAAGGGCCACACCCCATATGCGACGAACTCCTCAACCAGATCGCGCCCGCTACTTAGGCCGGCCGCGCACCGCAGGGCCCCTTCGTCTGCATCCTCCTCCGCTACTTCAAACTGCGGGTACGCAGAGTAACAATGTGAACACATCTCGGCCACGGGAAGCCCTGGATGGTCTTCGACTGTGCCCTCGGCAACATAAAACCAAAAGTCCCACCAGTTGCCCCATTTATTGCGGGCACAAGGAACCAACTCAACGACCTCCATCGAAGTCTTGCCCGTCTTCGGCGTAAACGTGCAAGATCCAAATTGAGCAATCTTATTTCCAATTTTCCTTTTCTGCCAGTGCAGACAATAATACTTTGCGAAGACTTCGACCGAGGGCTGCCCGCCATACGAAGTCGTTGCCCAGACGTATTTCGCCAGAGCCACCACGACATTGGGCGTCAACTGGTGGACCTGGACGTTGAACCTTCGCAGAACTTCTCCCACAAACCGATGTGCGGGCAGATGAAGTCCGACAGCGAAAAAGCCTCGAACACAACCAATTCGCCTTCCGGCTCAGGGACCTCCTCCGTCCCCGGGACACGTGCCACTCCGCCACCGAAATAACCAAGCTGTTGCATGTCTTGCACGCGGACCGAGGACATCCGCGACACGCCAAACTCAATTGTGTCACCGGCGCGCAACTCCTCCGCCGCCACAGTGCTCAGCGTCTCCTCGGACGACGCGCCGGCCGGCGGTGTAGCGGCAGCAGAAGAGGAAGAGGACGACATCGCTACGTACCGTCGGCGGCGGCGGGCGGTCTGCTTCACACGGGCCAGATCTTCGACGAGCAAGAGCAAGGAGGGCAGACGAGCAGCGAGCGATTTAAGAAGGCGGTTAGGGTTTTCATGGAGCATCGAAAGATAAAGTTCAAAACGCGCCGCCCCTCGCCCCCTTTTATACACAGGGCGCGGCGCTTCGGGAGACCCGCAATCCAACAGTACCGCGTCAATCAACGGTCATGTCAAAAACCCCCGCGGGACCACTTCGAACGAGGGCAGCGTCTCCACCATCTAGCGACGTCTTCGGCACCAGATGACTCGGTCGAACTGGTCCCTCGGAGGGCAAATGTTGGGGCGAAGGCGAAGACGCCACCCTTCGCTCGATGCCTTCGCCGACCTCGCTGGATCGACGGAGACAAGACGATGGGCAGACTTACCCTTCGCCCGACACGGCGCCGGACGAAGGCCTATGACGAGGTCATCCCATCTCGCGCCCTCGTCCTGCATGGAGACCCACGTGTGATCCGGCCCATTGTAACAGGCCCTGCGTGGCCGCTGCGCATTACGGGCCTATTTTGTAAAAGCCTCCCTGTAATTACGGTCTGTAACCCTGCTTTATGGGAATATTCCGGGGATAACCTAGGCGCCTGAGGGCACATGTGTCCTTAACACTAGACGCTGGGCACTCAGATACCTATAAATACCCCCGCACAGTGCCCTTGAGAGGCTAGATTAACAGAGCTATTGCCATCTCGTGCAAAAACCCTGTTTGCGTTGCTACACTCCCCCGTTGGATCAACTTGCACCGGAGAACAAGTTCCAACAGTATGCGTATGTTTTTTGCGGCCGCCGAGGCCCAAACATATTATTGTCGTGTTATAAAGCTGTGTTTCCTTTCCTCTTGTTTCGAGTATCAGGACTTGTTCGTCGGTAGCAAAATCACTTATCCGAGCGAGAGTTACTTATCGCGAAAGGTGATGAGTGTATATGTATCCCGGAGGCGTAGGAGTCCCTCGGCTCGGTCGGTCTTGCCACTTACATGTACTCTTACTCGTCCGCAGGATTCTGTTATCGATGTAGTCGAGAAGGCACAAAAAATCATTCTGCCAGAAAAGGTTTTGAGCGTTAAGACTTCTTCGGCAGCAGAATCGCTTATCCGAGCGAGAGTTACTTATCGCGGAAGGTGATGAGTGAGGTATCCGTATCCCGGAGGCGTAGGAGTCCCTCGGCTCGGTCGGCCTTGCCGCTTACGTGTACTCCGTCGTTTTCAGGACCCCGCTATCGAAGTAATCGAAAAGCGCGAAAGACGTTCTGGCAGAAAGACTTTTTTCGAGGAAAATTTTGACGCAGAGGGGGCTCCCCCCTTCTAGCCCCCGAGGGAGGGTCGGGCTTTGCCGAGGCAAGGCTGACCCTTCCTTAATGGTTAGACTCTATTTGTGTATGTAAAGAGAACGAGGTATATGAACGACTTGAAAACATCTTAAGGGTAAAAGCGACGTAGCTGTCGGATGTTCCAAGCGTTGCTGTAGACCTCGCCTTGACTGTTGGCCAGCTTGTATGTTCCGGGCTTCAAAATCTTGGCGATGATGAATGGCCCTTCCTAGGGAGGAGTGAGCTTGTGGAGCCCTCGGGCATCTTGTCGCAGCCGAAGTACCAAGTCCCCCACCTGGAGGTCTCGGGACCGAACCCCTCGGGCGTGGTAGCGTCGCAGAGACTGCTGATACCGTGCCGAGTGTAGTAAGGCCATGTCCCGAGCCTCTTCCAGCTGGTCCAGTGAGTCTTCTCGGCTGGTCTGGTTGCTTCGGTCGTTGTACGCCCTCGTCCTCGGGAAACCGTATTCTAAGTCTGTGGGCAAGATAGCCTCGGCCCCATAGACTAGAAAGAACGGCGAAAAGCCCGTGGCTCGACTTGGCGTCGTCCTCAGACTCCAGACCACCAAGGGTAGTTCCTTCATCCATCGCTTGCCAAACTTGTTGAGGTCGTTGTAGATCCTCGGCTTTAGTCCTTGCAGGAGCATACCGTTGGCACGCTCTACCTGCCCATTCGTCATGGGGTGAGCTACGGCGGCCCAGTCCACACGGATGTGGTGGTCCTCGTAGAAGTCCAAGAACTTCTTGCCAGTGAACTGGGTGCCGTTGTCGGTGATGATGGAGTTCGAGACCCCAAAACAATGGATGATGTTAGTGAAGAATGCCACCGCCTGCTCGGAACTGATGCTGGTTAGGGGTCGGACCTTGATCCACTTGGAGAATTTGTCGATGGCGACCAGCAGGTGCGTAAAGCCCCAGGGTGCCTTCTGCAAGGGATCGACGAGATCCAGACCCCATACAGCAAACGACCAGGTGATGGGTATTGTTTGTAGGCCAGTAGAAACCTTGTCGGAAGGCGTTTCCAACGAGGGCTCGAGGTGCTGCGTGGTGACCGCAAGCCCCCGAGTGTATCTCTTGCAATAGCTCCTGACCTTCGGCGATGGATATGCATCGTTGGAGGATGCCTGAGGGGCTGCGGTGGTAGAGCTCCTTTTCGTCACCCAGTAAGACGAACGACTTGGCGCGCCGCGCCAGTCGTCGAGCTTCAGCTTTGTCGAGGGGTAGCTCTCCTCGGTGGAGATATTGCAGGTACAGGGTCTGCCAGTTTCGATTAGGCGTGACCCCATTCCGCTCTTCCTCGACGCGCAGTGCCTCACCCTCGGCGGCCGAGGGTGCCTTGGGCTGGGCCGAGGCCTCCTCGGGCTCGGACGTGTCGTCGGTCTTGATGGAGGGTTGATGTATGTCTCTGGAGAAGACGTCCGGGGGAACCGTTGTCCGCCCTGAGGCTATTTTAGCCAGCTCATCCGCAGTCTCATTGTACCGTCGAGCGACGTGGTTGAGCTCAAGCCCGTAGAACTTGTCTTCTAGGCGCCGAACCTCGTCGCAGTAGGCCTCCATCTTCGGGTCGTGGCAGTGGGAGTTCTTCATGACTTGGTCGATGACAAGCTGCGAGTCGCCACGAGTAGGGGTGGGCGTTCGGGTTACCCGAAAATTTCGGGTCGGGTAATTCGGGTTTTTAAAATTTCGGGTTTTGAGAATCGATACCCGAAATTACAACGGGTTTTGCAATACCCGAAAATTCGGGTACCCGAAATTTCGGGTTCGGGTATTCCCGAACTACCCGAACTATTGTGTCGGCTTCATAAAAACACATACACCCTATTAAATTAGTATAAAAATATAGTTTGAATAATTATATACATGGACATATAAAACACAAGCAATCTACAATCACAAGTTATGCACACATACACATAATTACAAATGTACAAATTAACAATTAAGCATGACATGAGTACATGACACATGAAAGTTCAGGTAATTCGGGTATTTCGGGTACCCGATTGTGATACCCGAATTACCCGAACTAAATTCGGGTTTTCCAAGTTGCTACCCGAAATTCCCGAACAAAATTCGGGTTTCGGGTATTTTGGGTTCGGGTTCGGGTATTCCGGGTTCGGGTTTCGGGTTACGGGTTTTTTGCCCAACCCTAGCCACGAGCATCGAGGCGCCGAACCCCTAGCTCGATGGCGATGCGCAACCCGTTAACCAAAGCCTCGTACTCGGCCACGTTGCTTGACGCCGGGAAATGGAGGCGCATCACATAGCGGAGGTGCTTCCCGAGGGGTGAGATGAAGAGCAGGCCCGCACCTCCTCCTGTTTTCATCAGTGACCCATCGAAATACATGGTCCAGACTTCCGGTCGGATCGGAGCTATTGGAAGCTGGGTGTCGACCCATTCAGCCACAAAGTCCGCCAAGACTTGGGACTTGATGGCCTTCCAAGGAGCGAACGAGATTGTCTCGCCCATGATCTCCACCGCCCACTTTGCAATCCTACCCGAGGCCTCTCGGCACTGGATGATCTCCCCTAGGGGGAAGGATGACACCATAGTCACCGGATGAGACTCGAAGTAGTGTCGCAACTTTCGCCGTGTCAGAATTACCGCGTACAGTAGCTTCTGAATTTGCGGGTAGCGGATCTTGGTCTCGAATAGCACTTCACTGATGAAGTAGACCGGCCTCTGGACGAGCAATGCATGCCCTTCTTCTCGTCTCTCGACCACGATCGCGGCGCTAACCACCTGAGTGGTTGCGGCTACGTAGATCAAGAGGGCTTCTCCCACAGTGGGGGGGCACCAAGATGGGCGCGCTTGTAAGGAGCGCCTTTAAGTTTCTGAGGGCTTCCTCGGCCTCGGGGGTCCAAGCGAAGCGCTCGGTCTTCCTTAAGAGGCGGTACAAGGGTAGGCCTCTTTCGCTGAGGCGCGAGATGAAGCGGCTTAGAGCCACAAGGCATCCCATGACCCTCTGTACTCCTTTCAAGTCTTTGATAGGCCCCATGTTGGTGATGGCCGCGATTTTCTCCGGGTTGGCCTCGATGCCCCGCTCGGAGACGATGTGTAACACCCTAGGTGTTACTCAGGGTGTCCACCCCAGGGTTACCCCTTTTAACCCATTATTACATGAAGATTTGTATGGGCAAAGTACCTCAAACTTGAATTTAAGGTCCTAATCAAGTGCAAACTATCTTGGATATCATGCCCTAGCTTGCCATGCACATCTGAGTGGGGTTTTCCCAAAACCCTAAAAGCAAACCCCCCCTCATGGGCAATAGGAACCCTAATTGAAGCTATGATCAAAAGATCATGTAAACCTTATGATCATGGTTTGGGCCAAATATAAAAGTTGTAATATACTTAACAACCTACAATTAATAGTAAGGAAGTACCCCCAAAAAGTTTTCAGAAAAGTCCTAAAAAGTTCACCTAAGGTTCAGCACAAGGGAGAATTCAGTTTTTGCCTAAGTACAAAAACTAACCCTTGCACAAAGATTCCACATGTTCACCTTAATCCAATTTTCAAAACCCTTCGACCCAATTGACAAAGTGGCGCCAAATTAACCCTAGAACACCCTGGAAAGAGATGACACCTACCCTAGGGCGCTAGACACGACTTGACACCACTTTTGTCTCGGTTCGGACCTAGCTGACACAGCAAACTTCTTCCCTCTCTATCTCCCTACCCCGACCATATCTCGACTTGGAACTCACAGCAAAAAGGTAGGATATGGAGTAGAGAAGCGACCGTACACAGTGACTTTGCCAAGATACGCACGCTATGGTGCTCTAATCCGCCGTTGAACCATGGCAGAAGCAAGCTTCCACGTGTTCGACGCGAGCTGACATCCGGGGGCGCGCTCAGAGCACGCCCGTGCGCGAACCCCCGCGCGCCCGCGGCCGCCCGTGACCACGCCCGCGCCACGGCTACAAAGCCCGCCCCAGTGCTCGGCTGCCTTCCCCGTTGCCTCCTCCGTACCTCGCCTGACTTACCCGAGCCAGCCATTAGCTCCGGCGACCTCCCCGCGACCCGCCAGTGCCGCCCGAGAGCAACCACCGTGGCTAGCCCCTTTCCCGTCCTCCTCCGTTTGATCCAAGCCCTCAGATAGCTTCCTGGTGAAGCCGTGAGACTTGCTCAAGCTTGACCCGGGGACCCGCGTCACCGGAATAGCTCAATCGTGCTCACCAGAGTTCAAGAACCCGCCGGCGCACGTGGACCGGGTAAGCCTCTGCACCGATTTCCAATTCGTTGCGCGCATGGCCTCTACATCACCCCGTGGAGCTCCTCGTGCACTTTAATTGAACTATACCGTCGTGGTTTGGCCGGAGCAGGAGCCGCCGACGACCCCCGCCGCCTGTGCTCGTGGCCAGGGTAGCTCCGACCACCTCCGACGCCGACCCGCACACCGACGTGACCGTCGTGACCTCCCGGACGTCACTGACCACCCCGCCGGAGCTCTACTGCCGCCGGTAAGCCCCACCGCCGTAATCTATGCCGCGGGTACTGTTTAAGTCAGTCAAGGAGCGCGGGTTAGATTTCGGTTAGGTCCAGGGGGTTTTGTGCAATGTCAGTGACCCATGCCAATAGTGGACCAAGGACTGTTTTGTGAGAAAAGAAAGAGATAAACCCCAGGGGCCTCAGCGTAAACCTGTTTTCTTTTCCATTTTCAAATTTATTTTTCTTTTGATATGGCAGATAACTAAGTAAATGCATAACTTGAAGAATAATCATCCAAAAATGTTCAAACCAATTTTGCTAGACTCTGGGAATTATGAACTATCAGATAAAAATAATAAAACTCATGGTTTCTGTATCTCTTTCTGAAGTTTTAAATTAAATAAGAAAACTGCTCAAAACTTAATATTAGAAGGAAAAATAGGAATATTGTTTGACCAGGGTTAGCAAAATTTGGAGAAGTTTATATCTACCTACTGACCCAATTAAAAATGCTAAACCTCTCTGTCCACTCCATTAAGTTAGCTTTTACCCCTTATTTCATAATATGCTTAAGGGTAAGAAAAATAGAAAATGTAATTTAAACAAAGAACCAGAGAGCATCTCTATTTTTGTTAGGATACTTATTTAAGGTAGTTCACTGGAAAAATATATCATACCCTGGTTTAGTATAAAATAAGTAGGATCCCTTTTGTTTTAATAAAACAAGTGAAACTTAGAAAAACTCTACAAAAATAACCCCAAGGTAAAAACACCCCCACCCTTGGGATAACTAATGTTTTATTAAGGAGAATTTAGGAAAAATATGAAATCTGCTGTTTGACATTTTTCAAATAATAATGTAGTAGAAAGTTCAAAATCATAACTAAATAACCACCCCTTAGTTTTCTGTGATTTTTAGCACAGAAGCCTATTATTGCTATGGGATGCCAGCAAAAATAACCTCTAGGACAGAACCTACCCCTAACTAAGAGATGTAGTGTAAAGTGGCCCATTTTGCATAACTATTGTTATTTTTGTTTCAAGCCTATCCTTTGTACTTTAAGCCTCAAATTCTTAAAACAGGCTAGAATAGCAAATGAAAACCCACTGTAATTTTTACAGAATTTTTGGAAATTATTAAAACACTGTCGTAGTTCAAACCTACACTAGAAACCCTAAATGGAAATTAAAGAAAGGAAAATGAATAATGGAAATTAATGTCATCCTAAAACCTTTATAAATTGTCCACTGAAATCTATAAAGACAATACAAATCCACTATGTTATCCTAAAAGAAAACCTAAGCTTAAAAGGTAATAAATCTATGTATATATATATACCACTAGAAGCTGTTGGGGACCTTCGGCCTCCGAAGGTCCTCAAAAACAGGATTTAATAGTGTTTCTGGAGGATAACGTGTGAACAGGTACCTTCGGACTCAAGTCAGGCAACACAGTAGACCAGAATAATACGAAGGTTGATGAAGCGCCGAAGGTGTAAGCAGGAAAGCTTCGGCGTGACAGCAGCAGGAGAAACCGACTTAAAGATGAAAAGGCTATTTAGACCTCGACAGATTACTATAGAATTATTATCGAGTGTAAAGGGCATTAATGTAATTTTGCACGGGCTGCGTCCCGTGCCTATAAATAGGTGAACAGTACTCCCGTGACGCGGAGGCTGACTTGACATTCGCTTTCTGCGTCACGCTTGTACCATCATCTCCTTCTGATTGAAGGTACACTTGTAATTCGATGATATTTCTGTTTATACATAATAATAATATATAATTGTTCATGTGTTCTTTAATATTCCTTATATTTTATCTTTCATCATTGTCTGATGAATTTATGAAGGTACGTCCTTCATAACCTTCGTCCGTAAGCAATTATATCCTAAGGGAAATAATTCTTCGGAGGACGAAGGACTTTAACGATTAACGTTTTCTATGTTGCCTTGTTCTTAACTCATAGCACTTGAGAACAAGTCTCCAACATTGGCGCCCACCTCCGGTGAACTCACTTCCACTCTTTGAAGTTTTTTGAACACCTTCGGCGGTCATAGATCTTCGTTATGGCGCCGAAGAAAGCTTCAGCGACTGGGGCTGCAGCTCTGCAACCACTGGACCACAATCAGGAGACAGTCTCCCTGCGGGAGGCCCGAAGCCAGAAAAGGAAGGCTGTCAGTCCGACACCACCAGAGGACGAAATAGATCAAGAAATCAGAGATATGGAGATGCTTCATCAACAAGTACAGAGGAAGAAAGAAAAGATGGCCAGGCTAGCTGAACTGCAGAGGCAGATAGATGAAGCCTCTGAAGAAGTTCGTCATCTTGCTCAAGATGAGCAACACCGAAGGCCTCAGCACCAAGACCTTCATCAGGAGGGTTTTCCCAACGAGGATGACTGGTATGATAATTTCCATCATGGGAATTTTGTTTTTGATGATGCTTCTCCTCTGTCCGCTGAGCTGCAGGCTACACCTTGGCCTCCATCCTACAAGCCGCCTCAGCTTCCCGTATTCGATGGCCACTCAGACCCGAAGCAGTTTCTGATGAGCTACGAAGCAACAGTATCTTCGTATGGTGGCAATGCTTCAGTCATGGCCAAATCTTTCGTTATGGCTGTCAGAAGTGTTGCTCAAACCTGGTACTCCTCCCTTCGACCAGGAACGATCACTTCATGGCAGAAGCTGAAGGACTTATTGTTAACTAGCTTCCAAGGATTTCAGACGAAGCCGGTCACTGCTCAGGCTCTGTTCCAGTGCACCCAGGATCACGAAGAATACCTTCAGGCGTATGTCCGAAGGTTCTTGCGTTTGAGGGCACAGTCACCAACGGTGCCCAATGAAATTGTCATTGAGGCCATGATCAAGGGGCTTCGGCCAGGACCGTCAGCTCAGTATTTCGCTAGGAAGCCTCCTCAAACTTTGGAGAAGCTGCTCCAGAAGATGGACGAGTACATTCGGGCCGATAATGATTTTCGCCAAAGAAGGGAGGAGGCTTTCAGGTTTTCTGAAATGACCAGGGGCTTCGGAGGGAGGTTCTACCCGAGGCACGTAAGATCGATTCATAACTCTACACAAAATGATGATAGAGGAAGCCAACAGCAAAGGCCACAATGTTCCTCACAGGCTTCGGGGCAACAGCAAAGCTCCTTCCGACCACCAGCTCCAAGAGGCAGAGGCGCCAGGGGCTTTGGAGGAAGATTTGGCGATCAACCGAGAAGGATCTTTTGCTTATTCTGCGGTGAGAACAAAGGCCATACTACCAGAATGTGCCATGTTACTATTCAGAAGCAAAAGGAAATAGCTGAAGCAGCAGCACAACAAGCTCAGCCGAAGTAGGTCATGCATACAGCTTCGTATCATTCGCCCTACATCCCAGAATATGTGGGCAATCATCCTGCAGTTTCTGTTGCTTCGGCGAGTCAGCCTCAAGCTTCCTGGCAACAGCCTCCGCCCCCACCTCCGTTGCAACAAGGCCAGCAGCCAGAAGGGAGCCAGTATGCTTCACATCAGAGGGATTTCAGAGAGCAGTCCGAAGCTCGTACAGTCAATAGCACTGTGCCAGAGTCAAAGCACATCTATTGACAAATATCCTACCTTAGTAGCAATCTTTTTCATTCAGTTTTATTTTCTATAATAAAGGACATTGTTTAGGTTTCATGTAATTAGTTTTGCTGATTCCTACAAGGAAAATATATTTTCTTCACAGGCTCATATTGATTAAAGTTCAAAGACTTGTGATAACAAGGACGACCTTCGAACTATCGAAAATTCTTCGAAGCAACAACAAGTCGTTCTAAGGAACGCAGAGTAAGTTTTCCGAAGTCACAAAAAAGTCGTTCCAAAGGGAGCGCAGTGTAAGTTTTCTGCTCCAAAGTCGTTCCGAAGGGAATGCAGAGCATACAGCGAAAAGTCAACGCTGATACTGCCTAAGTAAAAGGCGAAGCGCGAAAAGTCAACGTGAATACCGCTGAAAGTAAAAGGCGAAGAAGCTCCTAAGGGAGGCTTACAGCGAAAAATAAACGCTGATCCCGCTGAAGTAAAAGGCGAAGAAGCTCCTAAGGGAGGCTTATAAAAGATTGTGTTTTATTGCAGGGATGCGTATGTATCTTCGGAATAAACATCATCTCACACATAACATAACATCATCGCATCATTTCGCATAGCACAAGCATCATACATCATTTTGCACATGGCACAAGAGATGGACACATTATCAATCTACAGAAGAACGCTTTGAAAAAAGGGGAGAAATCATAGTCACAAAAAGATACATCATTGATCTTCGGAAGTGTAGCTTCGGAAAATATTTTCACGCAGCCTGGATATTATTCATCAGAACATTGGATATTGTTGTGACAAAGAAGAATCCTTCTTCACGAAGCATGAAAAGAAGGGAAGGTGTTTTTTCTTCAAAGACTCAAAAGCGGTACGTGTAAAGTTTCATGCATCGTAAAGAATTGACTAACAAAAATAGGTATATTACATTTGAGTTACAAAATGTTGCAGTATATTACATTTCATAAGTTTTCACAAGAATATTTAGTCTTCTCTCAAAACGACTTCTGCAGCCTCGTTCAGGAGCCGATTAACGACTTCGTCCATAATATCTTCAGCCATCTTTTTAATTTCATCGTCTCCTTTCGGCTGAGGGCCCGAAGACGCTTTAGCAGCATCTGAAGCAAGACAGGATACGGCTACATTGCTATTACAAATCGCAAACAAATCTTAAAACCTAAGATTGCAAAACAATAAAAACTATTAGTTAATACCTAATTGACCTTCGGCCTCTGCGCTCTTTTCAGCAGCCTCAGCTACTTCTCTAGCATCGTGAATGCCCTTTTCACTTCTTCGAATCATTTCTCCGGCCATTTCTCGGCCACCATTATCCCAGATATCGGTAAAAAATTTTCCACCAATTATACTAGCTTCGGCCGAGGGATCTCTTGCATCTTCAAAGGATAAAGCAGCTTTGGATTGTGCTAAGATTTTTACATGTTCGCAGCCCTTCTTCTCTAAGATGGTGGCAATCCCTCTGGCACCAGAGAAGGCACATATATCTCCTCGGCTATTTAAAATTTCTTCGAAGGCTTCAGCTTCGTGGTCGATCCATTCGATGGGACCTTCGGGATTGCCTCTCGTAAAATTTTCTTCGCTCGAGAAGGCGCCGACCCTGGCGAAGCTAGCTTTTAACTTCTTAACACACTCTATAGATTTGTTATAGCATCTTTTTCTGGATGACCGAAGCTCTTCAACAGTTATTTCTAGGTGATCGGCCCATTGGTCGCTGAGTTCTCGCTTTGTTTCTTCAAGTATGCGTTCTTCCTTGGCTCTAGCCAGTTGTTTCCGAAGATCTTCAATTTCGCGCTTCTGAGCTTCAGCTTGACCTTTAAAAACAACTTCGTCTTCTTTTATTTTATTTATCAATGAGTGTAATATTTTATCTTTTTCAAGACCTTCGTTCCTCAGTTCAATAACTTCGGAACGAAGGTTGCTCAGGGCTATAGAACACCCTTCGTCTTCAGCATCTTTCTGTGCCCGGAGGGCATTGCTAAGTACCAGGCCCTGCAAAGAGAAATATGTGTGCGTCAAAAGGTTTAAACAAACGAAAAATTTTGGACTCAACAAAAAATACAAGGATTTCATTTGTCGCACCTTTAAGCTATTGTAAGTCAGGCTGTCGGCCAGGTCGTTCTTCGACAGCACCGAGAGCCCGACTTCTAAAGTTGGAAATCCGAAGCTCTTGCTCATCTCCCGACAGACAGAAATTTCCTTGCTGTCGGGAAGACAATACAAGAAGTCTTCTTCTCCACTGCCATTGAATATTAACGCCCCCCTTGGATATTTCAGTTTTTGGGCGTAGTGCTGGGCCTCTTGCTCTTCTTTTTCTGATAGTTTTTTCCCCGAAGCATGACGAATAATATAATCACGAATTTTGGGGGATGCTTCGGGGGCAATAACACCGGTTTCTTCAACAAAAGTTGGCTCTGAGGGCCCAGCTTCGGCTTCAGTCTCTTGCCCTGGAGCTTTAGAACCAGAAATTTCAGTTGTTGTTTCAGGAATGACAGCAGCCTTCTTCGGAGGTGTGCTTGAAGATTTGATCGTTTCTAGTACATCTAGCACATTAACCATTCTCTTTCTTTTCGGAGTTACGGCTGGCACTTTTTGATTTTTTGCAGTCTCAATGTTTGCTGCAGGACTCAAAACTTCTGATGTTTTGGAGCCCTCAGTTGCTCCCTTTACATCTTCCATTTTTTCTGTGGACGGCGCTTCGGCCTTTTCTTTCGTTTCTGATAACAAAATCTTTGAATGCTCCAATTCTATCTTTGTTGGCACTTCGGCCGTTTCTGCGACTTCTGGCAGCAAAGTTGGCTCGGTTGGTTTTTCAGCTTCGGTGGCCGAAGGAGTTTCTCCGGTAAACTCAGGCACCGAAGCTGGTTCAATATAGCACGGCCGATGTGTGAGGACCTTTATCTTCTTTCTCTTCGGTTCTGGCTCGCTAGGAGCAATTGTAGCTTCTTCTTTTGCAGAGGTTGTGTTTTTTCTCTTCTGCCTTCGAATGGGATAGCAATAGTCAGGGTAGACAAACCCGATTGCATCGAATACCCGATTCAGCCTCTTCTTCTTTCGGCCTCCGAAGGCTGCTGACATTGCAGTGTCTTCGGCCTTCGAATAAGCCCCAAGCAGTTCATCACTTAAATTTTCAATACTTTTTAACCAGTCATCATCTGGCTCGACGAATTTATCTCCAAATTTAAAAGTGTACTTCAACCTGATAAGTCCACCTTCGTCGGCTTCTTTTACGGTTTCTTGTGGCATTTCCCATTTTTCCGCAAGTGGCCATACCCTGAAGGCAATATGCTCTTGAACTAAGTCTCTTGTTCCAATGAAAGAGCAGACTGCGCCGAAGGCCCTCTGGCATTCTTCGGCAGCTTCATTCATTTCAACCTTCGGCCTCCGAAGGCCGAAGCTTTGCCAAATAGGGCGCATGATTATACCTTTAATATCTTCTCGTATTGTCAGATCATTCTTCACATAGAACCATTCTGTCATCCAGTCTCCGGGCCATCTCTTCCGAAAGGTTGGCACGGGGCAGCTTGACCCGGACCGAGAAACGAAACTGTAGCAGCCAAAATTGTTGTGATATTGTTCCTTACCCCAAGGTTTTGTTTCATATGATAGTTCATGTATATTGCAGAAGCTTTTTGCGTCAGGCTTCAAACCTTGGCTTCTCACGGCCCACACGAAGATATTCAGCTTTATAATTGCCTCCGGAGTAAGTTGATGGAGATAGATTTCGAACATTTTCAGCACCTCCACAACGAAGCTGCTCAAAGGAAATCGCAGTCCAGCTTTCAAAAAGCTTCGGTACACTACGACTTCATTCTCTTCAGGGTGTGGGCAAGTTTTTTCCCCTTCGTCGGCCCTCACAATGGACAAATCCCGGAAATACCTTCCTCTCATATTGACAAGATGACTTTCTTTGATAGTTGATTTACCATAAACTGAATGGCTTGGTCGCCATGGACGATCTTCGGAGTCTTCACCACCACTGTCCACATCGTAGCTGTCACTGTCACCAGTATCCTCAGACAAACCTTCCAGAATCTCCTTGGTGATTTTTTCTGTGTTGGTCTTTGACATCGCTATAAGAAACCCCAAATTTTTCTCTTCGTCGAGGCTCAGCTTCGTCTCAGCAGCAGTCTTCTTATCCTCGGACATCTTCGGAGACACTAAAAAACTATTTTCAAAGCCGAAGCTTCAAAACTAAAAGCTTAGCAAATTGTAGTACACAAGAGCTAAAAATTGAGTGAGCGGGAGCAGTTGGCCAGAGAGCGTGTCGAATGCGTTTGCGGTATGACCGTATTTATACGCCAAGTGCGTTGAAGTTGAAAGACCCCGCTTGTCAGTGAATGTTGCTATTCTAGCAAAGGGAAGGTGTTTTTTCGGACCTTCGGCGTAAAGCCTTCGTCCAGATCGCAATCTAAATTTATTATTTTGAACAAATTAATATTGCGAGGGGCTACTGTTGGGGACCTTCGGCCTCCGAAGGTCCTCAAAAACAGGATTTAATAGTGTTTCTGGAGGATAACGTGTGAACAGGTACCTTCGGACTCAAGTCAGGCATCACAGTAGACCAGAATAATACGAAGGTTGATGAAGCGCCGAAGGTGTAAGCAGGAAAGCTTCGGCGTGACAGCAGCAGGAGAAACCGACTTAAAGATGAAAAGGCTATTTAGACCTCGACAGATTACTATAGAATTATTATCGAGTGTAAAGGGCATTAATGTAATTTTGCACGGGCTGCGTCCCGTGCCTATAAATAGGTGAACAGTACTCCCGTGACGCGGAGGCTGACTTGACATTCGCTTTCTGCGTCACGCTTGTACCATCATCTCCTTCTGATTGAAGGTACACTTGTAATTCGATGATATTTCTGTTTATACATAATAATAATATATAATTGTTCATGTGTTCTTTAATATTCCTTATATTTTATCCTTCATCATTGTCTGATGAATTTATGAAGGTACGTCCTTCATAACCTTCGTCCGTAAGCAATTATATCCTAAGGGAAATAATTCTTCGGAGGACGAAGGACTTTAACGATTAACGTTTTCTATGTTGCCTTGTTCTTAACTCATAGCACTTGAGAACAAGTCTCCAACAGAAGCCCCACATAACCAGGAAACCCTAAGTTAATGCTTGACTTAGTTTCTTTTAGCTAAATGTTATTAAATCTTGCATAATCATGACATACATGTTCATTGCATTTCGATAGACTGTAACCTTGCTGACGGAGAGTACATCCTCGTGCCGGAGCAAGGAGCTGCTCAGGAGGTAGCCCCAGATCCAGCACCCGAGCCTGCACCAGAGGACCTGCCTGCCACTGCTTTGGAAGGCAAGCTCCGGTTTTATGCATAACCTGTTATTTATGCTATTTTACTTCACTTAATGATTGTAGGATTGATTGTGCACTTAGGTGTAGGAATTGTTTGAAACCCTAGTTGCATGATCTCAGGAATCCTTTTGAGATGAATACTAGTATGATAGGTCGAGTAGTTGCTTTATTTAATTAGGATCTCGGTAGAAGACGAGTGTTTTTTCTAGCACTCGCGCGAGATCAGGAAATTGATTGTACCCACTTTCACACTTTCATGATACTAGTTGATGGACAACAATCCATGGGGATTGGTTGTTTACGAGATGGGAAAATGGAATAAGGATTAATGTGCGGATACCTGTGTCAAGCGTTTGAACGTACTAAGCACATGCCGAGAAATATGGTAAATCGGTAAGCCTAGTACCTGATTGAACCTGGCAGTAGATTGCCCTCCTCACACGACCTGAGACGAGGTCTCCCATTCCGGTTATGGTGGGTACAAGTGCGGTCACTGCACGACGGCCAGTCGGGGTCAGTGAGGCATTGTATGCCAAGGCGGTGAGCCCCTCTCTGCTGACAGGGAATCGATGGGGACGGTTGATGTGTGTGGGGACGGAGTGCCCCTGCATGTCGTGTGTTTAGGTTTACCTTGCAAGGATAAAAACTCGATTCGAATCGTCTGCTTCTCGCAGCTAATGAGACTGCTTGATCCATTGTACTGCATTGAGTAACAAGTGGAAATATGATGAGTTGATATAAGATGTGATTGCTAATAATGCTTGCTACCATGTATGAATAGATAGTTCACTTTTAGCCTTAAGAGAGTCACACTTAATTTCGACCAAGTTAAAATCTTGATTTAGAAACTCAGCTAGTGCTTTTGGCAACCAAACCCCACAGCCAAACAGCTGCATGTCTAGAGGTAGAGGAGTAGACTCCTCACACCGGGTAAGTCTAGCTGAGTATTAGTATACTCAGCCTTGCTTGTGGCAAAATTTTTACAGGTTCTCTGGAGGAGATGGTTGCTGGAATAACTTGGCCGTCCACCTTGCCACCGGGCTGGACCGTCGAGTGGGACCCTGTCTCGGCTGAGGAGGAGCATGAGGAGTGATGGGACAGGCTTCCCCATCTCTCCATTTATTTACCGTTAGTTTATTTCTGCTGCACTTCGAACAATGATGGTTACTTTTGCAAAAAAAAACTCCGATGATGATGATGGTGATGTAATAATTTCATACTCTGACATGTATGGTTTTATGCTTTATTGTATTTGCTTTGTGACTCACCTTCGAGTGAGATTGTGGTACTTGATCCTGTCAGTGGTCGTGTCGGACTAGATCCGAGGGATTGACGGGTTATTCCCATTTAAGTGTGGTCTAGCCTCTAAGGCGGGGCTTAGGCACTTAAGTTGGAATAATTCGGGCAGTTCCGCCACAGCTGGTATCGGAGCTTGTACCACCACAGAGGAATCAATAAAATGTAAATGCCATCAATTTTCCAAATAAAACTTGATAGAAACAATATTGGATAGATAGTAGGACGAGCAGGATAGACCTAGGACGTGAAGCCGTAGGGTAATAAAAGGGTAGCTAGGTGGCTAAGTAACTAGGCCCTACAGGCCGCTTTTACAGGATGGGAGTCCTTCCCGATTCCTTTTATCTTGTGAGGTCGTTCAGGACGAGCATGCATGCATTCATAATTAAGCAAATGGATAACTGAGTAAAGGACTTAAAAACCAGATAACAACCAACTAGGTCCCCAGTGCCTTTTTACTTAACTAGAGAAAGGCTGAGTTTTACTTTTCCTTGTTCTTTTTATAATTCTTTTTCTTTTACTTACGCTTAACCGTACACAGATGACTTCCCACGGATCCTCCAATGACGGAAATGCACTGACCCACACTGACGGACTTGCACGAGAGGGCTTTCCCCGCATTTTGTGGGAGGTACTTCAGGGGGCCGGATACACGACATCCCCTCAGTACGCGGTGCAGCAGTTCGAGAAGCACCGAGTGCCTCGCTGTAGAGTGAGGGTGACTTTGGAGCCTCATCCCCTGCAGCCAGGCTGGCGCTCTTTGGACTCCGAGTCTTTCGGATACCGAGCAGAGGACACGATCGAGGCGATCGCTCTGCATGGATTGACTACTTTCTGCGGGTTCCATCCTTTGGAGCTGGCTACCCACCCCATTGGCTTGTTCCCCGCTGAGAGGGAGGACGACCCAATGTGGAAGGATCGGGTGGAGCATGCCAAGGATATCTGGGCCATCTACCCAGGACAGACCGCGCACTTGACTGTACGGTGCATGAATGCCCTGTACCGTCTACAGGTGATGCGCGGTGAGGCGATGTCCCATCTGATGGCACTGCTGGAGGCAACCAAGATTATGTTGGATAACAGAGAGGAGCTCGTGGTTGATTTGTCCCAAGAAATGGTGGAGAAGGACTTGCAGGTGGAGCAGCTATCCACGGATATCCAAGAATTGGAGGAGCTAGTGGGCACCAGGGAGAACACCATCGAGGTTCTAGAGGATCAGCTCATTAACACTCAGCAGCAGCTTGCTGAGGCTAACGAGCACCTGGACATGCATCACCAGGAGATCCAGGACCAAGAGGCCAACGAGGACGTCGATATTGAGGGAGGAGATGAGCCTGCCTCCAGTGTGGACACTGCTGGCTCGGGAAGACCACCTTCCCCCGAGTCGAGTGTTGCTTCGTTCGCTCACTAGGTGTTCAGGATAGGCTTAGAAGTTGGATAGTCGGACTCCTCGCAGCTAGCTTAGCTTTTGCACCCTTGGGGTACTAGGCTAGATAGAGTTGAGTCATTTTGGAACAATTTGATGTAATCGTGCTAAATTCTCTTGGAAGCTTGTCGATGGATGCTGTCATCAGTCTAAATTTGGAAGAAAGAATTACTGTCTTTTAAAAATCCTTTTGTTGAAGTTGGAGTCTATCATGTTGTTTTAACTTTTTCCTCCGTGATAAAATCTTGAACTTGGAACTGTGGTGTTAAGTATGTATGTGGTTTTTCAGATGGCCGGGAGGCAGCGTCGTGGCCAGAACGAGCGCGTTCCTCCACCGCCGCCACCACCTCCCACTCTGCAGGAGCTCATGGCTCAGCAGAATGAGATCCTGAGGCAGCTGGCTCAATGTCAGCCACCACCTCAGCATTATGGTGGTGGAGACCATCAGCGTCACCCCGCGGCGGCTACATACCAGGAATTCCTTAGCACCCAGCCTCCATTGTTCACAAGGGCGGAGGACCCACTTGATGCAGATGTATGGTTGCGAGTGGTGGAATCCAAATTCCCACTGCTCCATGGAGCTTGCTCAGAGGTCACCAAAGTCAGGTTCACCACCCAGCAGCTTCGCGGACCTGCAAGGACTTGGTGGGATCATTTTCTTGCTATGCAGCCAGAGGACCGAGAGGTGGAGTGGAGGGAGTTCAAGGCAGCTTTCACGGGACACCATATACCAGCCGGGAACATGGACAGGAAGCTCAATGAGTTTTTGGCACTCACTCAGGGCAACAGGACAGTGTTGCAGTATGCCCAGGCTTTTAATGACTTGTGCCAGTATGCGGGGTATCATGCAGATACAGATGAGAAGAAGAGGGATAGGTTCAGGAGGGGGCTCAGCACTAAGCTCCGTGACCGTCTCAACACCGTCAGGGCCAACAGTTACAATGAGTTGGTCAACATGGCTATCTCCCAAGAGGACTGCATTACGGCTAGACAGGCAGAGAAGAAGAGGAAGACCCCTGTGGCAGGACCCTCAGCTCAGCCACAGCGCTTCAGGATTGTGTCCGACACTCAGAACAGGGGACCCCAGCAGCAGCAAGGGCGATGGGTGATCCGACCTCAGCAGCAGCAGCAGCAGGCGCCCAACCGCGCCCAGTTTCCAGCTCAGAGGAACAATCAGCAGCAGCAGTACCGCCAGGCAAATGACAATAGGTGCTTTACATGTGGCAACACCGGGCACTATGCCAAGAATTGCCCCAGGAACCAGCAGAGGCAGGGGCAGAATGTCAATCAGAACCAAGGCAAGAGACATAAGGTGCAAGTGAGGCAGGGCAGGCTGAATTTCACCACCATGGCTGATATTCTAGAGGGAGCACCCGTCATGATTGGTATCCTTACAGTTTTAAATTTTCCCGCTATTGTTCTTTTTGATTCCGGTGCTTCACATAGTTTTATCAGTGCCAAGTTTAGTGCCAAATGCCAGTTGCCCTTTCACCATACCGATGGGGGCATTACAATTTCAACACCAGGAGGCAGAGTTGCCACTTATCAAATCAACAGGCAAGTGCCTATAAAATTTGGTAGTCTGGTGATTAGAACCACCCTTCTCATCTTAGGATTGGATAGCGTGGATATTATTTTGGGAGCTGACTGGTTGACCAGGCATCAGGCAGTATTGGACGTTGCAGCCAGAGCCATTGAAATCCATTCCCCTGCTTATGGCGAGACTGTTTTGTATTTACCCAACCAGGGTTGTACCCGATCGTGTGCCTTTGTTATATTAGAGTCCCCAGTGAAAAAGATCCCAGTGGTCTGTGACTACCCGGATGTGTTTCCGGAAGAATTACCAGGGATGCCACCTGACTGAGACATTGAGTTCGCAATTGAGTTGCAACCCGGGACTGCTCCTATCTCCAAGAGACCGTATAGGATGCCTCCCGCGGAATTGGCAGAATTGAAGAAGCAATTGCAAGAATTGTTGGACAAGGGGTTTATTCGTCCAAGCACTTCACCATGGGGATGCCCAGCATTATTTGTGAAGAAAAAGGATGAGAGTTTGAGGATGTGTGTTGACTACCGCCCTCTCAATGCGGTGACTATCAAGAACAAATACCCACTGCCCCGCATTGATGTTCTGTTCGATCAGTTGGTAGGAGCCAAGGTATTCTCCAAGATAGACCTTCGCTCAGGTTACCATCAGATCAAGATCCGTGCCAGTGACATTCCCAAGACGGCTTTCTCTACCAGATATGGGCTGTATGAGTTTTTGGTGATGTCTTTCGGGCTAACCAATGCCCCGGCTTATTTTATGTACCTAATGAACTCAGTGTTTATGCCAGAATTGGATAAGTTCGTGGTCGTTTTCATCGACGATATTCTGGTCTATTCCAAGAATGAAGATGAGCATATTGAGCACCTGCACATCGTGCTTCAACGACTGCGCGATCATCATCTTTATGCTAAGTTGTCTAAATGTGAGTTCTGGCTGAAGGAGATTAAATTCTTGGGTCACACAATTTCTCAGGATGGGATATCAGTTGATCCTAAGAAGGTACAAGAGGTAATGGATTGGAAACCCCGACTACAGTGAGGCAGATTCGGAGTTTTCTGGGATTGGCAGGGTATTATCGACGATTTATTCCGGATTTCTCCAGAATTGCCAAACCAATGACTGAACTGTTAAAGAAGGGAGTCAAATTTGAGTGGAGCCAAAAGTGTGAAGATGCTTTTCATACCTTGAGGCAGCATTTGACAACAGCCCCAGTGCTGGCCCAACCTGACAACACCAAGCCATTTGAAGTTTATTGTGATGCTTCTGGTACCGGATTGGGATGTGTCTTGATGCAAGAGAACAGAGCGATTGCTTATGCTTCCCGAGCACTCAGGCCCCATGAGCAGAACTACCCTACCCATGATCTAGAATTGGCAGCTGTGGTTCATGCTCTTAAGTTATGGAGACACTACTTGATGGGAGCTCACTGTAACATCTACACCGATCACAAGAGTCTCAAATACATCTTTACTCAAGCAGATCTGAACATGAGGCAAAGGAGATGGTTGGAGTTAATCAAGGACTATGATTTGGAGGTACATTACCACCCAGGGAAGGCCAATGTTGTGGCAGATGCCTTGAGCAGAAAGGCCCAGTGCAATTGTATGAGCATGGATGTGGGAGTTACCACCCTGTGTGATGAGTTGTGCAGATTGAACCTGGAAGTTGTTTCTTCGGGTGACCTAAGCTATATCTCGGTGGAGCCCACGTTGCAAGAACAGATAGTCAGGGCACAGGTTGAGGATAAGGGTGTTCAGGTTATCAAGGTTATGATCAAGCAAAAGGCAGAAAAATACAAGTGTTTCCGACAGGACAGCAAGGGAATTCTATGGTTTGGAGATCGATTGGTTGTTCCCAAGGACCCTGAGCTCAGAAAGAAGATATTGGATGAAGCTCACCTCTCCAAATTCTCTATGCAACCTGGCAGCAACAAGATGTACCATGATCTCAGATCTCTTTATTGGTGGACTAGAATGAAAAGGGAAATTGCCAAGTACATATCCGAGTGTGACACTTGCCAGAGGATTAAGGCTAGTCACTTGAAGGCAGCAGGCCCTTTGCAACCCCTTCCCATACCATCTTGGAAATGGGAGGACATTTGTATGGACTTCATAGTGGGATTACCCAATACCTCCAGACACCATGATTCTATCTGGGTTATCGTGGACAGATTGACCAAGACTGCTCATTTCTTGCCAGTGCACACCACCCACAAGACAGAGAAGTACGCTGAAATTTATGTTGATCAGATAGTAAGATTGCATGGTATTCCCAAGACCATTATATCTGATAGAGGAGCACTGTTTGTGGCACGCTTTTGGGAGAAGCTGCAAGAATCACTTGGGACCCAAGTAATTCGAAGCTCAGCATATCACCCACAAACAGATGGCCAGACAGAAAGGGTAAATCAGATTTTGGAAGACATGTTGCGGGCATGTGCACTACATTATGGGAAGGATTGGGACAAGTGTCTGTCTTTGGCAGAGTTTTCTTACAATAACATCTATCAGTCCAGTCTGAAGATGGCACCGTTTGAAGCCCTATATGGGAGAAGGTGTAGGACCCCACTAAACTGGTCTCAAGCAGGAGAAAGGGAAATTTTTGGGCCAGACTTGGTACTCGAGGCAGAGGCAAAGGTCAGGGTTATTACCAAGAACTTGGAAGCTGCTCAGGCCAGGCAAAGGAGCTATCATGATAAGGAAGCCTCTACAGTTTGAGGTGGGAGATCATGTCTATCTTAAGGTATCACCCACCAAGGGTGTCCAGAGATTCGGGATCAAGGGCAAGTTAGCTCCTCGCTACATTGGACCCTATAAGATCAAGACAAGCTGTGGACCCGTAGCCTACCAATTGGAATTACCACCTCACATGTCAGCAGTTCATAATGTGTTCCATGTCTCTCAGCTGCGGAAATGTGTTCGTCTACCCACTAAAGTGCTACCGGAACCAGACATTGAGATAGAACCAGACTTGTCCTACCAAGAGTACCCCGTCAAGGTATTAGATCAAAAGGAGAGATCAACTCGGGCAAGGACGGTCAGAATGTACAAGGTTCAGTGGAGTCACCATTCAGCAGAAGAAGCTACATGGGAGACTGAGGATTTCCTGCGCTCTCGCTTCCCCGACTTTCTGCCCAAAGGAGTCGGTATGTAACCCCAAAACCCCACCCCCACCTGCCCTTTGAATTCAATTATAAGAAAAACTTAGATAACAAGGATAGTCTAAGTTTTGGATTTAACTTAAGAAGGGCTTCCTTCTGAAGTTGTGAGAGCACCTAGAGGGGGGGTGAATAGGTGATCCTGTGAAACTTAAACTTATAGCCAAAAAAAACTTGTTAAGTGTTAGCACAATAATCGCCAAGTGGCTAGAGAGAAGGTCTTGCACAATACGATAATCACAAAGAATTCAACACAGAGAAGACACAATGATTTATCCCGTGGTTCGGCCAAGTACAAAACTTGCCTACTCCACGTTGTGGCGTCCCAACGGACGAGAGTTGCACTCAACTCCTCTCAAGTGATCCAATGATCAACTTGAATACCACAGTGTTATGCTTTTCTTTTCTTATCCCGTTCGCGAGGAATCTCCACAACTTGGAGCCTCTCGCCCTTACACTTTTGATGTTCACAAAGAATCACGGAGTAAGGAAGGGAAGCAACACACACAAATCCACAGCAAAATGCGCACACACACGGCCAAGAATCGAGCTCAAAAGACTATCTCAAAGTTCTCACTAGAACGGAGCTCGAATCACTGAGAATGACAAACGAATGTGCAGAGACTCAGTGTGGATGATCAAGAATGCTCTAAGGTTGCTTGGTATTCTCCTCCATGCGCCTAGGGGTCCCTTTTATAGCCCCAAGGCAGCTAGGAGTCGTTGAGAACAAATCAGGAAGGCCATCCTTGCCTTCTGTCGTCGGGTGCACCGGACAGTCCGGTGCACACCGGACACTGTCCGGTGCCCGATTTCCTTCCTTAAACAGCGCAGCCGACCGTTGTAGATCTGGGAGCCGTTGGCGCACCGGACATGTCCGGTGCACACCGGACAGTCCGGTGCCCCCTTCCGACCGTTGGCCAGGCCACGTGTCACGCGCAGATTCCGCGGCCGACCGTTGGCTCACCGGACAGTCCGGTGAATTATAGCCGTACGCCGTCGGCGAATTCCCGAGAGCGGCCACTTCGCGCCGTGTCAGCCTGGTGCACCGGACACTGTCCGATGCACCATGCCAGACCGAGCTGAGTCTTGGCTGTACACAGCCAAGTCTTTGCACCTTTCTTCTTTTCTTTTTCTTTCTGTTTCTAGCACTTAGACAAGTATATTAGTACACAAAACTAATGTACTAAGGCTTAGAAACATACCTTTGCTCTTGATTTGCACTTTGTTCATCCATGGGCATAGATTCACATTTAAGCACTTGTGTTGGCACTCAATCACCAAAATACTTTAGAAATGGCCCAAAGGCACATTTCCCTTTCAATCTCCCCCTTTTTGGTGATTTATGCCAACACAACATAAAGCAACTAGAACAAGTGCAATATCACTTCAAATAAAACTCAAATTTATTTTGATTCTATTTTGGCATATATGGATCATCCTTTGCCACCACTTGGTTTGTTTTTGCAAATCAAACTCAAATCTCTATCTCTAAGTCAAACACGCATAAAGAGAGTCATTCCAAAAGAGATTGATCAAAGATTTCAAAAACTCCCCCTTTTTCCCATAATCACTACTTCTCCCCACAAGAAGCCAACTTTTGACAAGAGTGACAATAAAAGAGTGTTTTGACAAACCAAAAGCTCTACTCTACTATTTTCAAATCTCTCAAGTGGTAGCTGATCCATTTATTGCTTTGGCCTTTATTTTCTCCCCCTTTGGCATCAAGCACCAAAACGGGATTAATCTTGGCCCTTTAACCCCATTGCCTCACCAAAATCTTTAATTAAGAGCAAATGGCAATAAGAGTTCATGAGATGGACTTGAAATAAGTTACCCTCTCATCGAAATGCAGTGGAAGTCTTTCATGGTCCAAGTCCACCTTTTCCCTTTTAAGTCTCCTTCGGGACTAAATCAAGCAAACTCAAGCATATGGTTAGTCTCAAAGGGTCAAGTTGTAATACATCTCCCCCTAAACATGTGCATCACTTTGCAACGGACTTGTGAGGTCCAGGGAGTGTTTGTACAACTTGAGTACCACAATAAGCAACAAAAATGCAGAATGAACATGATCAAAGGCATAAACACATGTATGCTACAATTCAATCCAAGTTCCGCGAATCTAAGACATTTAGCTCACTACGCAGCCTGCAAAAGGTTTTCTCATCTAGAGGCTTGGTAAAGATATCGGCTAGCTGGTTCTCGGTGCTAACATGAAACACTTCGATATCTCCCTTTTGCTGGTGGTCTCTCAAAAAGTGATGCCGGATGTCTATGTTCTTTGTGCGGCTGTGCTCAACAGGATTTTCCGCCATGCGGATAGCACTCTCATTATCACATAGGAGTGGGACTTTGCTCAGATTGTAGCCAAAATCCCTGAGGGTTTGCCTCATCCAAAGTAGTTGTGCGCAACACTTTCCTGCGGCAACATACTCGGCCTCAGCGGTGGATAGGGCAACGGAGGTTTGTTTCTTAGAATTCCATGACACCAGGGACCTTCCTAAGAATTGGCACGTCCCCGATGTACTCTTCCTATCGACCTTACATCCAGCATAGTCGGAATCTGAATATCCAATCAAGTCAAAGGTAGACCCCTTTGGATACCAGAGCCCGAAGCAAGGCGTAGCAACTAAATATCTAAGGATTCGCTTCACTGCCACTAAGTGACACTCCTTAGGATCGGATTGAAATCTAGCACACATGCATACGCTAAGCATAATGTCTGGTCTACTAGCACATAAATAAAGTAAAGACCCTATCATTGACCGGTATGCTTTTTGATCAACGGACTTACCTCCTTTGTTGAGGTCGGTGTGTCCGTCTGTCCCCATCGGAGTCTTTGCGGGCTTGGCGTCCTTCATCCCAAACCGCTTCAGCAGATCTTGCGTGTACTTTGTTTGAGAGATGAAGGTGCCGTCCTTGAGTTGCTTCACTTGGAACCCAAGGAAGTAGTTCAACTCGCCCATCATCGACATCTCGAATTTCTGTGTCATCACCCTGCTAAACTCTTCACAAGACTTTTTATTAGTTGAACCAAATATTATGTCATCGACATAAATTTGGCACACAAATAAATCACCATCACATGTCTTAGTGAAAAGAGTTGGATCGGCTTTCCCAACCTTAAAAGCATTTGCAATTAAGAAATCTCTAAGGCATTCATACCATGCTCTTGGGGCTTGCTTAAGTCCATAGAGCGCCTTAGAGAGCTTACACACGTGGTCAGGGTACCGTTCATCCTCGAAGCCAGGGGGTTGCTCTACGTACACCTCCTCCTTGATTGGCCCGTTGAGGAAAGCGCTCTTCACATCCATTTGGAACAACCTGAAGGAATGGTGAGCGGCATATGCTAGCAAGATACGAATGGACTCTAGCCTAGCCACAGGAGCAAAAGTCTCCTCAAAGTCCAAACCTGCGACTTGGGCATAACCTTTTGCCACAAGTCGAGCCTTGTTCCTTGTCACCACTCCGTGCTCGTCTTGTTTGTTGCGGAACACCCACTTGGTTCCCACAACATTCTGCTTGGGACGAGGCACCAGCGTCCAAACTTCATTCCTCTTGAAGTTGTTGAGCTCCTCTTGCATGGCCAACACCCAGTCTGGATCTAGCAAGGCCTCTTCTACCCTGAAAGGCTCAATAGAAGAGACAAAGGAGTAGTGTTCACAAAAATTAACTAATCGAGACCGAGTAGTTACTCCCTTGCTAATGTCACCCAGAATTTGGTCGACAGGATGATCCCTTTGAATCATCGCTCGAACTTGGGTTGGAGGTGTCGGTTGCGCTTCTTCCTCCATCACATGATCATCTTGTGCTCCCCCATGATTACACGCCTCCTGTTGATGAACCTGTTCATCGTCTTGAGTTGGGGGATGCACCATAATTGAGGAAGAAGGTTGATCTTGTTCATCTTGTTCCTGTGGCCGAACTTCTCCAATCGCCATGGTTCGTATAGCGGCCGTCGGAACATCTTCTTCATCTACATCATCAAGATCAACAACTTGCTCTCTTGGAGAGCCATTAGTCTCATCAAATACAACGTCGCTAGAGACTTCAACCAAACCCGATGATTTGTTGAAGACTCTATACGCCTTTGTATTTGAGTCATAACCTAACAAAAACCCTTCTACAGCTTTGGGAGCAAACTTAGAATTTCTACCCTTCTTCACTAGAATGTAGCACTTGCTCCCAAATACACGAAAGTAAGATACATTGGGTTTGTTACCGGTTAGTAGCTCATACGAAGTCTTCTTGAGGAGGCGATGAAGGTAGACCCTGTTGATGGCGTGGCAAGCCGTGTTCACGGCTTCCAACCAAAAACTCTCGGGGGTCTTGAATTCTCCAGGCATCGTCCTTGCCATATCGATTAGCGTCCTGTTCTTCCTCTCTACCACACCATTTTGCTGTGGTGTGTAGGGAGCGGAGAACTCGTGCTTGATCCCTTCCTCCTCAAGGAACTCCTCCACTTGAAGGTTCTTGAACTCGGACCCGTTGTCGCTCCTTATCTTCTTCACCTTGAGCTCAAACTCATTTTGAGCTCTCCTGAGGAAGCGCTTGAGGGTCCCTTGGGTTTCAGACTTATCCTGCAAAAAGAACACCCAAGTGAAGCGGGAAAAGTCATCAACAATAACTAAACCATACTTACTTCCTCCTATGCTCAGATAGGCGACAGGTCCGAAGAGGTCCATATGCAGCAGCTCGAGGGGTCTTGATGTGGTCATCACGTTCTTGCTGTGATGCGTTCCTCCCACCTGTTTACCTGCCTGACAAGCTGCACAAGGTCTATCTTTTTCGAAGGTTACGTTTGTTAGACCTATCACATGTTCTCCCTTTAGAAGCTTGTGAAGGTTCTTCATCCCCACATGTGCTAAGCGGCGATGCCACAGCCAGCCCATGCTAGTCTTAGCTATTAAGCATGCATCTAGACCGGCCTCTTCTTTTGCAAAATCAACTAAATAAAGTTTGTCGTCTAATACACCCTTAAAAGCTAGTGAACCATCACTTCTTCTAAAGACAGACACATCTACATTTGTAAATAGACAGTTATATCCCATATTGCATAATTGACTGACCGATAGCAAATTATATCCAAGAGACTCTACTAGAAACACATTAGAGATAGAGTGCTCATTAGAAATTGCAATTTTACCTAACCCTTTTACCTTGCCTTGATTCCCATCACCGAATATGATTGAATCTTGGGAATCCTTATTTTTGACGTAGGAGGTGAACATCTTCTTCTCCCCCGTCATATGGTTTGTGCATCCGCTGTCAATAATCCAGCTTGATCCCCCGGATGCATAAACCTGCAAGGCAAATTTAGGCTTGGGTTTTAGGTACCCAACTCATGTTGGGTCCTACAAGGTTAGCACAAATATTCTTAGGGACCCAAATGCAAGTTTTGTCTCCCTTGCATCTTGCCCCTAACTTCCTAGCAATTACCTTTCTATCCTTTCGACAAATTGCAAAGGAAGCATTCAAAGCATGATATATTGTAGAAGGCTCATTAACTTTCCTTGGAATATTAACAACATTTCTCCTAGGCATATTATGAACAACATCCCTTCTACCAACATTTCTATCATGCACATATGAAGAACTAGAAGCAAACATAGCATGAGAAAAATCATCGTAAGTATTATAACTCCTATAAGCATTTCTAGTTTGTCTCCTATCATGATACAAAAAGGCATGGTTCTTTTTAGCACTAGTAGCCATAGGGGCCTTCCCTTTCTCCTTAGCGGGAATGGGAGCCTTATGGCTTGTTAAGTTCTTGGCTTCCCTCTTGAAGCCAAGTCCATCCTTAATTGAGGGGTGTCTACCGATCGTGTAGGCATCCCTTGCAAATTTTAGTTTATCAAATTCATTCTTGCTAGTCTTAAGTTGGGCATTAAGACTAGCCAATTCCTCAGTTAATTTAGAAATTGAAACTAAATGATCACTACAAGCATCAACATCAAAATCTTTACACCTAGTGCAGATCTCAACATGTTCTACACAAGAATTAGATTTACTAGCTACTTCTAGTTTAGCATTTAAGTCATCATTAACACTCTTTAAAGTAGCAATGGTTTCATGACAAGAAGATAGTTCACTAGAAAGCACTTCATTTCTTTTAACTTCTAAAGCATAAGACTTTTGTGCCTCTACAAATTTGTCATGCTCTTCATACAAGAGGTCCTCTTGTTTTTCTAAGAGTCTATCTTTTTCATTCAAGGCATCAATCAATTCATTAATTTTATCTACTTTAGTTCTATCCAATCCCTTGAACAAACTAGAGTAATCAATTTCATCATCACTAGACTCATCATCACTGGAAGAATCATAAGTGACATTGTTTTGATTACATACCTTCTTCTCCCTTGCCATAAGGCATGTGTGACGCTCGTTGGGGAAGAGGGATGACTTGTTGAAGGCAGTGGCAGCGAGTCCTTCATTGTCGGAGTCGGAGGAGGAGCAATCCGAATCCCACTCCTTTCCGATATGTGCCTCGCCCTTGGCCTTCTTGTAATGCTTCTTCTTTTCCCTCTTGCTCCCGTGTTCCTGGTCACTTTCATTATCGGGACAGTTAGCAATAAAATGACCAATCTTACCGCATTTGAAGCATGATCGCTTTCCCTTGGTCTTAGTCTTGCTTGGCTGTCCCTTGCGACCCTTTAGTGCCGTCTTGAATCTTTTGATGATGAGGGCCATCTCTTCATCATTAAGACCGGCCGCCTCAATTTGCGCCACCTTGCTGGGTAGCGCCTCCTTGCTCCTTGTTGCCTTGAGAGCAATGGGTTGAGGCTCATGGATTGGGCCATTCAACGCGTCGTCCACGTATCTCGCCTCCTTGATCATCATTCGCCCGCTTACAAATTTTCCAAGAATTTCTTCGGGTGACATCTTGATGTACCTAGGATTTTCATGAATATTGTTCACCAAGTGAGGATCAAGAACGGTAAATGACCTTAGCATTAGGCGGACGACGTCGTGATCCGTCCATCGCGTGCTTCCGTAGCTCCTTATTTTGTTGATAAGGATCTTGAGCCGGTTGTATGTTTGTGTCGGCTCCTCGCCCCTTATCATCGCGAATCGTCCGAGCTCGCCCTCCACCAACTCCATCTTGGTGAGTAAGGTGACATCATTCCCCTCATGAGAGATCTTGAGGGTGTCCCAAATCTGCTTGGCATTGTCCAAGCCGCTCACCATGTGATACTCATCCCTGCACAAAGAGGCTAGCAACACAAGAGTAGCTTGTGCATTTTTATGGATCTGTTCATTAATAAACGAAGGGCTATCCGAGCAATCAAATTTCATTCCACTTTCTACAATCTCCCAAATGCTTGGATGGAGAGAAAATAGGTGAGTACGCATTTTGTGACTCCAAAATCCGTAGTCCTCTCCATCAAAGTGAGGAGGCTTGCCAAGTGGAATGGGGAGCAAATGAGCATTTGAGCTATGCGGAATGCGCGAATAATCAAAAGAAAAGTTTGAGTTAACCGTCTTTTGTTTGTCATAGTCGTTGTCGTTGTTGTCCTTTTGGGAAGAGGAAGATTCGTCGCTGTCATCGTAGTAGACGATCTCCTTGATGCGCCTTGTCTTCTTCTTTTTCCCTTCCTTCCGTCTATGGCCCGAGCCGGAGTTTGTAGGCTTGTCATCTTTGGGCTCGTTGACGAAGGACTCCTTCTCTTTATCGTTGATCACGATTCCCTTCCCCTTAGGATCCATTTCTTCGGGCGGTTAGTCCCTTTCTTGAAGAGAACGGCTCTGATACCAATTGAGAGCACCTAGAGGGGGGGTGAATAGGTGATCCTGTGAAACTTAAACTTATAGCCAAAAAAAACTTGTTAAGTGTTAGCACAATAATCGCCAAGTGGCTAGAGAGAAGGTCTTGCACAATACGATAATCACAAAGAATTCAACACAGAGAAGACACAATGATTTATCCCGTGGTTCGGCCAAGTACAAAACTTGCCTACTCCACGTTGTGGCGTCCCAACGGACGAGAGTTGCACTCAACTCCTCTCAAGTGATCCAATGATCAACTTGAATACCACAGTGTTATGCTTTTCTTTTCTTATCCCGTTCGCGAGGAATCTCCACAACTTGGAGCCTCTCGCCCTTACACTTTTGATGTTCACAAAGAATCACGGAGTAAGGAAGGGAAGCAACACACACAAATCCACAGCAAAATGCGCACACACACGGCCAAGAATCGAGCTCAAAAGACTATCTCAAAGTTCTCACTAGAACGGAGCTCGAATCACTGAGAATGACAAACGAATGTGCAGAGACTCAGTGTGGATGATCAAGAATGCTCTAAGGTTGCTTGGTATTCTCCTCCATGCGCCTAGGGGTCCCTTTTATAGCCCCAAGGCAGCTAGGAGCCGTTGAGAACAAATCAGGAAGGCCATCCTTGCCTTCTGTCGTCGGGTGCACCCGACAGTCCGGTGCACACCGGACACTGTCCGGTGCCCGATTTCCTTCCTTAAACAGCGCAGCCGACCGTTGTAGATCTGGGAGCCGTTGGCGCACCGGACATGTCCGGTGCACACCGGACAGTCCGGTGCCCCCTTCCGACCGTTGGCCAGGCCACGTGTCGCGCGCAGATTCCGCGACCGACCGTTGGCTCGGCCGACCGTTGGCTCACCGGACAGTCCGGTGCACACCGGACAGTCCGGTGAATTATAGTCGTACGCCGTCGGCGAATTCCCGAGAGCGGCCACTTCGTGCCGTGTCAGCCTGGCGCACCGGACACTGTCCGGTGCACCACCGGACAGTCCGGTGTGCCAGACCGAGCTGAGTCTTGGCTGTACACAGCCATGTCTTTGCACCTTTCTTCTTTTCTTTTTCTTTCTGTTTCTAGCACTTAGACAAGTATATTAGTACACAAAACTAATGTACTAAGGCTTAGAAACATACCTTTGCTCTTGATTTGCACTTTGTTCATCCATGGGCATAGATTCACATTTAAGCACTTGTGTTGGCACTCAATCACCAAAATACTTTAGAAATGGCCCAAAGGCACATTTCCCTTTCAAGTTGCAAAGAGGATGACATTTGAAGAGCAGTTAATAAGAGAAACTTAAGTATAAAGGGAAAACAACACCAGCACACCTTCAAGCACCCCTCCAAGGGACTCTACCTGAAATCTCGGGACGAGATTCCTTTAAGGGGGGAGGGCTGTAACACCCCAGGTGTTACTCAGGGTGTCCACCCCAGGGTTACCCCTTTTAACCCATTATTACATGAAGATTTGTATGGGCAAAGTACCTCAAACTTGAATTTAAGGTCCTAATCAAGTGCAAACTATCTTGGATATCATGCCCTAGCTTGTCATGCACATCTGAGTGGGGTTTTCCCAAAACCCTAAAAGCAAACCCCCCTCATGGGCAATAGGAACCCTAATTGAAGCTATGATCAAAAGATCATGTAAACCTTATGATCATGGTTTGGGCCAAATATAAAAGTTGTAATATACTTAACAACCTACAATTAATAGTAAGGAAGTACCCCCAAAAAGTTTTCAGAAAAGTCCTAAAAAGTTCACCTAAGGTTCAGCACAAGGGAGAATTCAGTTTTTGCCTAAGTACAAAAACTAACCCTTGCACAAAGATTCCACATGTTCACCTTAATCCAATTTTCAAAACCCTTCGACCCAATTGACAAAGTGGCACCAAATTAACCCTAGAACACCCTGGAAAGAGATGACACCTACCCTAGGGCGCTAGACACGACTTGACACCACTTTTGTCTCGGTTCGGACCTAGCTGACACAGCAAACTTCTTCCCTCTCTATCTCCCTACCCCGACCATATCTCGACTTGGAACTCACAGCAAAAAGGTAGGATATGGAGCAGAGAAGCGACCGTACACAGTGACTTTGCCAAGATACGCACGCTATGGTGCTCTAATCCGCCGTTGAACCATGGCAGAAGCAAGCTTCCACGTGTTCGACGCGAGCTGACATCCGGGGGCACGCTCAGAGCACGCCCGTGCGCGAACCCCCGCGCGCCCGCGGCCGCCCGTGACCACGCCCGCGCCACGGCTATAAAGCCCGCCCCAGTGCTCGGCTGCCTTCCCCGTTGCCTCCTCCGTACCTCGCCTGACTTACCCGAGCCAGCCATTAGCTCCAGCGACCTCCCTGCGACCCGCCAGTGCCGCCCGAGAGCAACCACCGTGGCCAGCCCCTTTCCCGTCCTCCTCCGTTTGATCCAAGCCCTCAGATAGCTTCCTGGTGAAGCCGTGAGACTTGCTCAAGCTTGACCCAGGGACCCGCGTCACCGAAATAGCTCAATCGTGCTCACCGGAGTTCAAGAACCCGCCGGCGCACGTGGACCGGGTAAGCCTCTGCACCGATTTCCAATTCGTTGCGCGCATGGCCTCTACATCACCCCGTGGAGCTCCTCGTGCACTTTAATTGAACTATACCGCCGTGGTTTGGCCGGAGCAGGAGCCGCCGACGACCCCCGCCGCCTGTGCTCGTGGCCAGGGTAGCTCCGACCACCTCCGACGCCGACCCGCACACCGACGTGACCGTCGCGACCTCCCGGACGTCACTGACCACCCCGCCGGAGCTCTACTGCCGCCGGTAAGCCCCACCGCCGTAATCTATGCCGCGGGTACTGTTTAAGTCAGTCAGGGAGCGCGGGTTAGATTTCGGTTAGGTCCAGGGGGTTTTGTGCAATGTCAGTGACCCATGCCAATAGTGGACCGAGGACTGTTTTGTGAGAAAAGAAAGAGATAAACCCCAGGGGCCTCAGCATAAACCTGTTTTCTTTTCCATTTTCAAATTTATTTTTCTTTTGATATGGCAGATAACTAAGTAAATGCATAACTTGAAGAATAATCATCCAAAAATGTTCAAACCAATTTTGCTAGACTCTGGGAATTATGAACTATCAGATAAAAATAATAAAACCCATGGTTTCTGTATCTCTTTCTGAAGTTTTAAATTAAATAAGAAAACTGCTCAAAACTTAATATTAGAAGGAAAAATAGGAATATTGTTTGACCAGGGTTAGCAAAATTTGGAGAAGTTTATATCTACCTACTGACCCAATTAAAAATGCTAAACCTCTCTGTCCACTCCATTAAGTTAGCTTTTACCCCTTATTTCATAATATGCTTAAGGGTAAGAAAAATAGAAAATGTAATTTAAACAAAGAACCAGAGAGCATCTCTATTTTTGTTAGGATACTTATTTAAGGTAGTTCACTGGAAAAATATATCATACCCTGGTTTAGTATAAAATAAGTAGGATCCCTTTTGTTTTAATAAAACAAGTGAAACTTAGAAAAACTCTACAAAAATAACCCCAAGGTAAAAACACCCCCACCCTTGGGATAACTAATGTTTTATTAAGGAGAATTTAGGAAAAATATGAAATCTGCTGTTTGACATTTTTCAAATAATAATGTAGTAGAAAGTTCCTTTTTGACATTAAACTTAAGAAAATCATAACTAAATCATAACTTAAGAAAACAGGCTAGAATAGCAAATGAAAACCCACTGTAATTTTTACAGAATTTTTGGAAATTATTAAAACACTGTCGTAGTTCAAACCTACACTAGAAACCCTAAATGGAAATTAAAGAAAGGAAAATGAATAATGAAAATTAATGTCATCCTAAAACCTTTATAAATTGTCCACTGAAATCTATAAAGACAATACAAATCCACTATGTTATCCTAAAAGAAAACCTAAGCTTAAAAGGTAATAAATCTATGTATATGTATACCACTAGAAGCCCCACATAACCAGGAAACCCTAAGTTAATGCTTGACTTAGTTTCTTTTAGCTAAATGTTATTAAATCTTGCATAATCATGACATACATGTTCATTGCATTTCGATAGACTGTAACCTTGCTGACGGAGAGTACATCCTCGTGCCGGAGCAAGGAGCTGCTCAGGAGGTAGCCCCAGATCCAGCACCCGAGCCTGCACCAGAGGACCTGCCTGCCACTGCTTTGGAAGGCAAGCCCCGATTTTATGCATAACCTGTTATTTATGCTATTTTACTTCACTTAATGATTGTAGGATTGATTGTGCACTTAGGTGTAGGAATTGTTTGAAACCCTAGTTGCATGATCTCAGGAATCCTTTTGAGATGAATACTAGTATGACAGGTCGAGTAGTTGCTTTATTTAATTAGGATCTCGGTAGAAGACGAGTGATTTTTCTAGCACTCGCGCGAGATCAGGAAATTGATTGTACCCACTTTCACACTTTCATGATACTAGTTGATGGACAACAATCCATGGGGATTGGTTGTTTACGAGATGGGAAAATGGAATAAGGATTAACGTGCGGATACCTGTGTCAAGCGTTTGAACGTACTAAGCACATGCCGAGAAATATGGTAAATCGGTAAGCCTAGTACCTGATTGAACCTGGCAGTAGATTGCCCTCCTCACGCGACCTGAGACGAGGTCTCCCATTCCGGTTATGGTGGGTACAAGTGCGGTCACTGCACGACGGCCATTCAGGGTCAGTGAGGCATTGTACGCCAAGGCGGTGAGCCCCTCTCTGCTGACAGGGAATCGATGGGGACGGTTGATGTGTGTGGGGATGGAGTGCCCCGCATGTCGTGTGTTTAGGTTTACCTTGCAAGGATAAAAACTCGATTCGAATCGTCTGCTTCTCGCAGCTAATGAGACTGCTTGATCCATTGTACTGCATTGAGTAACAAGTGGAAATATGATGAGTTGATATAAGATGTGATTGCTAATAATGCTTGCTACCATGTATGAATAGATAGTTCACTTTTAGCCTTAAGAGAGTCACACTTAATTTCGACCAAGTTAAAATCTTGATTTAGAAACTCAGCTAGTGCTTTTGGCAACCAAACCCCACAGTCAAACAGCTGCATGTCTAGAGGTAGAGGAGTAGACTCCTCACACCGGGTAAGTCTAGCTGAGTATTAGTATACTCAGCCTTGCTTGTGGCAAAATTTTTACAGGTTCTCTGGAGGAGATGGTTGCTGGAATAACTTGGCCGTCCACCTTGCCACCGGGCTGGACCGTCGAGTGGGACCCTGCCTCGGCTGAGGAGGAGCATGAGGAGTGATGGGACAGGCTTCCCCATCTCTCCATTTATTTACCGTTAGTTTATTTCCGCTGCACTTCGAACAATGATGGTTACTTTTGCAAAAAAAACTCCGATGATGATGATGGTGATGTAATAATTTCATACTCTGACATGTATGGTTTTATGCTTTATTGTATTTGCTCTGTGACTCACCTTCGAGTGAGATTGTGGTACTTGATCCTGTCAGTGGCCGTGTCGGACTAGATCCGAGGGATTGACGGGTTATTCCCATTTAAGTGTGGTCTAGCCTCTAAGGCGGGGCTTAGGCACTTAAGTTGGAATAATTCGGGCAGTTCCGCCACACGATGAACCCAGGAGCATGCCTCGGGGGACCCCGAAGACACACTTCTCGGGATTGAGTTTTACGCCTTTCGCCTTTAGACACTTGAATGTCGCTTCAAGGTCAGAGAGGAGGTCGGGGGCTTTCCTCGTCTTGACTACGATGTCATCGACGTAAGCCTCGACCGTTCGGCCGATGTGCTCTACGAACACGTGGTTCATGCACCTTTGGTATGTCGCACCTGCATTCCTCAAACCAAATGGCATAGTAATATAGCAGTACATGCCAAAAGGTGTGATGAAAGAAGTCGCGAGCTGGTCGGACTCTTTCATCTTGATTTGGTGATAACTTGAGTAGGCATCAAGGAATGACAGGGTTTCGCACCCAGCAGTGGAATCCATGATTTGATCGATGCGAGGCAGAGGGTAGGGAACCTTCGGACATGCTTTGTTTAGACCAGTGTAGTCTACACACATCCTCCATTTCCCACCTTTCTTTTTCACAAGCACAGGGTTGGCTAGCCATTCGGGATGGAATACCTCTTTGATGAACCCTGCAGCCATCAGCTTGTGGATCTCCTCGCCTATGGCTCTGTGCTTTTCTTCGTCGATTCGGCGCAAGGGCTGCTTCACGGGTCGGGCTCCAGCTCGGATATCTAGCGAGTGCTCGGCGACATCCCTCGGTATGCCGGGCATGTCCGAGGGACTCCATGCAAACACCTCGGCGTTCGCGTGGAGAAAGTCGACGAGCACTGCTTCCTATTTGGGGTCGAGCTCGGAGCCGATCCGGACTTGCTTGCAGGCGTCGTTGCTGGGGTCGAGGGGGACGGACTTAACCGCCTCTGCTGGCTCGAAGTTGCCGGCGTGGCGCTTCGCATCTGGCACCTCCTTGGAGAGGCTCTCCAGGTCGGCGATGAGGGCCTCGGACTCGGCGAGGGCCTCAGCGTACTCCACACACTCCACGTCGCATTCGTGCGTGTGTCGGTATGTGGATCCGATGGTGATGACCCCGTTGGGGCCCGACATCTTGAGCTTGAGGTAGGTGTAGTTGGGGACAACCATGAACTTGGCGTAGCATGGTCTCCCCAGTACTGCGTGGTAGGTTCCTCGGAACCCGACCACCTCGAACGTGAGGGTTTCCTTTCGGAAGTTGGAGGGAGTCCCAAAGCAGACGGGCAGATCGAGTTGTCCAAGGGGTTGGACACGCTTTCCGGGGATGATCCCGTGAAAAGGCGCCGCACCGGCCCGGATCGTGGACAGACCGATATGCAAGAGCCCGAGGGTATCAGCGTAGATGATGTTGAGGCTGCTGCCTCCGTCCATGAGGACCTTGGTGAGCCTAACGTTGCCGATGATGGGGTCGACAACGAGCGGGTACTTTCCTGGGCTCGGCACGCGGTCGGGGTGGTCGCCTTGGTCGAAGGTGATGGGCTTGTCGGACCAGTCTAGGTAGACTGGCGCCGCCACCTTCACCGAGCAGACCTCCCGGCGCTCCTGCTTGTGGTGCCGAGCCGAGGCGTTCGCCACTTGCCCACCGTAGATCATGAAACAGTCGTGGACCTCGGGGAACTCTTCTGCCTTGTCGCCCTTCTTCTTGTCGTTGTCCTGGCCTTTTCCACCTTCCGCCGGGGGCCCGGCCTTATGGAAGTAGCGCCAAAGCATGACACATTCCTCAAGGGTGTGCTTGACGGGACCCTGGTGATAGGGACACGACTCCTTGAGCATCTTGTCGAACAGGTTGGCCCCTCCGGGAGGCTTCCGAGGGTTCCTGTGCTCAGCGGTGGCGACAAGATCTGCGTCGGCAGCGTCACGTTTCGCTTGCGACTTCTTCTTGGCCTTCTTTTTCGTGCCGCGCTGGGCAGACGCCTCGGGGACGTCTTCCTGTTGGTGTCCCTGAGGCTGCTTGTCCTTACGGAAGATGGCTTCGACCGCCTCCTGACCAGAGGCGAATTTGGTGGCGATATCCATCAACTCGCTCGCCTTGGTGGGAGTCTTGCGACCCAGCTTGCTCACTAGGTCGCGGCAAGTGGTGCCGGCGAGGAATGTGCCGATGACATCTGAGTCGGTGATGTTGGGCAGCTCGGTGCGCTGCTTCGAAAATCGCCGGATGTAGTCTCGCAGGGATTCCCCTGGCTGCTGGCGGCAGCTTCGGAGATCCCAAGAGTTCCCAGGACGCACGTATGTGCCCTGGAAGTTTCCAGCGAAGGCTTTGACCAGGTCGTCCCAGTTGGAGATCTGCGCAGGAGGCAGATGCTCCAGCCAGGCTCGGGCGGCGTCGGAGAGGAACAGAGGGGAGGTTGCGGATGATGAGGTTGTCATCGTTCGTTCCATCCAGCTGGCAGGCCAGCCGGTAGTCAGCAAGCCACAGTTCCGACCTTGTTTCCCCCGAGTACTTAGTGATGGTAGTCGGGGCTCGGAACCGGGTCGGGAACGGCGCCCGTCGTATGGCCCGGCTGAAAGCTTGCGGACCGGGTGGTTCGGGCGAGGGGCTCTAATCCTCCCCGCTGTCGTAGCGTCCCCCACACCTGGGGTGGTAGCCTCGGTGCACCTTCTCGTCGAGGTGGGCTCGACGGTCGCTGTGACAGAACCTCCCAAGTAATTAGGCCCACCTACAGTTGTCCTTGTCCAACAAACATCAGACACCCTGTAGATGTTCCTAAATCACTTGACAAGTTCGGTATCTTCTTTCTCACCTTTCCAGGAACGTTTCACCCGTCTTGCAGACATTACAGAACATCAGAGATATAGGAATGCGGAAGCAATTACATAACTTACATTTATTTAAAAAGTAAGATCAAGTTACTTATTACAGACCAGAGTTATCCTAGGAGTGCAGAGTAATATTATTACAATACCAGGGGGTAAAAACTCCTCACGATAGTTCTTTCATAAAAGTTCTATATGGAGGACCAAGTCCTCCCGCAGCTTCACTCTTGTTTTTCTTCCTTGGGAACCACCTTGGAGCAGAAGCAACAAAAATTTGTCGCTTCCTCACTTAAAAACAACGGAGGGATAAACCCTGAGTATGGAATTACTCAGCAAGTCTTACTCGACTAAAGAAAAGACTCTCAAGGGTATGCTGGTTAAGGGAGTCAAGGTAAGGCTTTTCAATAATCAAAGACTCTGTTTTGCAGAAATGCTTACTAAAGTGGATCCTTAAAAATCCAGTTTTATTTATCAAGTTAAGTAAAATTTACCTGCAACTAGAGTTCTTTCTACCCTAGTTCAATCACTTGACCTACACTAGCCAATTTATTATCAAAACCATCATCTTTAGTGGATTGCTACGTATAGGTCAGTGACCAAGTCTTCATAACCGCGAAGGTACGGCGATCCGAATCGATTATACTCAGCTGAGGATCTCCAATCACACGACATATGTAGCACTTAACCCTTGCATATGTCAACCAGCCACCGGGGTTCTTAAGACCAGATCAGGTTCACGCAAACCGAGAGCACAGATACACCATCGTCCAGCCTCTTGCCACGGAGGGTACACGCTACTCCCGCCACCGCTCCACGCCCATTTCGTGTTATCTTATTCTGGCCTTAGTCTACCCGAGGCAAGGCTTACCCATGACGAGGCATGTGACCAGTTAAAGGGTCCTCGGTCATCAAGCCTACATCGAGACGGTCCTTAATCGACTCAGACGGAGACACTACACCGAGACTCTCTTCTCGTGCAAGTCACCCGCCCGGTCTCAACTTAATCATTAAACCCAAATCTTGGTACCTGGCAGAGGTACATCTTTTCCGATGTTGAACCCATCATGGCCATGATGGATCCACCATCAAATTTTATTTTTGAATACAACCCACCCACTTTTGCCACATCATCTTTTGTAAAAACAAAACATTTTGTTTTTCTAAAGCAAGGCTAAGCATAAAAATTCTTTTGTAAAACAGGTGATCAAGGAAGGTAATCGAATTCAAGGAAGGTAATGCGGGAATTGTTTTATCAATCAACTCCTATCACCTAATGCATCAAGCAAGTGAGAAAGATTTTAAAACATCAAGGAAGGTGGCAAATGCACCGGGGCTTGCCTTCGTTAGTAGGTGAGTCAGGCTCGGACCCGCAGATATCGAAGTAGAAACAATTCCCGGCCTGAGAACCCAAAGGTGGTGGTGTCTTCTCTTCGGTCACTTCAATCTCTTCTTTGTTTTCTAAACATAACCATATAGGTATATATATAAGAATGAATGCCATGTAATGCTCATGAGAGTGCAAAGATAATAAAGATTTATTATCTAAGTCTTGAATACAACTTTCCTTCATGGAACTCCGAGAACTTAGGGTTTCCGGAGTCAGTAAAGGAGTTCAAAGGGCAGGGGGGTTTAGGTTCTAAGTATCAAACAAGTTCCAAATCAACCCAAATTCTACCCAAGGCCTCTAAATAATGTATAGAACCCATGTAAAAAGTTTGGACATTTTTGGAATTACCATATGTTCTCTAAAAATCCAGAACTAATACTTTAAACTACTTAAAATGCCTTAAAATTCCTTATTTCATCTAAAATCATAAAACTATTTTTATTAAATTCTAGGGAAAATAAGAAGCCTAGGAAAACTGGTTTCACAATTTTAGGATTTTTCTACAATTTTCTACAAGTTATTTGGTTCTGAAGTAAAAAGAAAAGGAAAAAGGCAGCAACAGTAGTGGACTGATTTCGGCCCACACGGCCCAGATCCATGCAGAAGCGCGCCCGCGCCCGCGCGCGCGCTGGCGGCTTTGCAGAAAGGCCCTCAGGGTTTCGGCTAATCAGAAAGGGCGTCGATTACTATTTTCTGGAGTCACTGACAATTGCAAAGAAGTCCTCAAACTTCTATCTATTCTCGGTTTGAAGTCCCCGACGGCGCTCACGCACAGCCGAGCTCCGGCGAGCACCTGCACCGGCCGAATGGGGCAACGGCTAGGGTTCTCGAGCGGTGGACATCAAATCTGACCTATCCCAAGCATTTCCCCTAACCTAATTCCATCTATGGCCCAATGGCTTGCTCTGGCCACGTTGGCCGTGAACATCACGGCGAGACAACCGTGTTCCCGACGACCAGAGAGCTCCTAGCGCAATTACGTGGGTCGGAGAGCATCGTAGACCTATGAGTGTACTTAAACGGGGAAGAAGATGGTATGAGCGGACCTGAATAGTGCTGGCCACGACGAGATTGAGTTCAGGGTGTTCTAGAACCGAATTGGGGAGAATCCGAAATTTGTGCTCGCTAGTGAGGGATTTGGGATGCAGGTGGGTGCAGCAGCTGCTTGGGTTCATGGCAGAGCTGGGGGCGCGGTCAATTTATAGAGTCCGCGAGCGGTGATCGTGAATTTGGGCGCTGACGCGCGGCGGACGGAGGTGAAGAAGAACTGGCGCGCGTGAGTGCGTGTCCTCAGTCGTGGCGAGCTCACCGGCGACGATGGGACGGTGGTAGGGAGTCACGGTGATGCGATAGATGGACAGAGACACGCGGCGGACACGGCGAAGGATTGACGATGGTGAGCAGCTTTATCCACGGGCGGTGAGCAAGGGGAGGGGTGTCGCGGCTGGCCGGGGTGGAGTCCAGCTCACCGGCGGCAAGGATTTTTACTGGGCTATGCTTATCTGATGGCCACAGCGCACGAATCACGGCGAGCAGTAATCAACGGCGACGGGCCACCGGCGACGAGCGAGCAGCGCTGGCAGTCTGATCTCTATCAGGCTACTGTACCATGGCGACTACTCATTCAGACAGCCTGACAACCATAGTTTAGGGCTAGTTTTCTTCCAAATTTCTGTGGCAACACAACCCAAACTCTGCAGCAAAGTTGGAGAGCTATATACCACCTATATTTCAACTATAGTGACTGAGCTCATTTGATCACTAGATCATGGCTGAATTCACACTCAAAGCTGACTCTGTTACACTAAATATCTGAATTTCAGAATAAACCAGCCTGACAGCCAAGCTTTGAGCATAATTATCTCTGGATTTTTCTTAACAACTGAGCTCACACTCCTAAGCAAAGTTGTTCTCCTTAGTTTGGTCTACAACTTTGATGTGGTGACCTAGGGCAAAAACCCTAGAATTTAAAAGTTGCAAGGCTCCAAAGTTGAGCCAAAACTCTGAAATTCAGACTTAACATAAAATCTCAAATAGGGTCCTTTTTGCAAATGAGTCCAAAACTTAGGGTTTGGCTTGTAAATTCACATATGAGTGACCCAAATGACTTAAGATACTTATTTAACTTGGTTTTTGCACTTTAGTCCAAAAGTGGACTAATTTTGCACATAGGTCCCTAGGGTTTGGTTTTAGGGTTTTCCAGGGTTCCAATTAGGGTTTTTGGTATCCCAGGGGTATAAAGGTGATTCAACTTTATTCTTGGGAATATTTCATGACTATTTCCCTAAAGCTTTTGGGTTTTCTCAATTTGGGTTATGTCTTACCCCTTTAATCCCTATTTAGGGTTAAGTTCCCTATTCAGGGTTCTATTTGCAAAACACTAAAACAATACAACTTGTTTGAAATTTTTACCTAGTGAATGCACTCTAGGTGTGTCAATCATATGCAATGCCAATGTTTATGATGCCATGCTCAAGTTTTAGTAGCAGTAACACCAGGGGTGTTACAGTCGCGGCGGTGGTGCTCGTTGCCGAGGCGACCCGGGGCTGCAGGCGTTGCGTCCCGCGTGCGCCCGGTGTGGACCGAGGCTTCCCGCATGAATTGGGAAGTCGCGGCGCAATGCTCCGGGGGGGTACCCTTGCCTTTGGGAGGTAGAGCTCTCGGCCCGTCGGACCGCGACATCCTCCAAGAGATTCTTGAGTTCTCCCTGGATACGCCACCCCTCGGTGGTGGATGGCTCCGGCATCGCTCGGAGTAGAATTGCCGCTGCAGCCAGGTTCTGGCCGACCCCACTGGAAGCCAGGGGCAGCCTTGCCCTGGCATCGTCAGCGATGCGGTGCTGGACGTCCTGGGCCTGATGACGCGCTTCTCCGGCTAGTGCTCGGCCTGCCCACTCCTGCCCGATGTTTTGTTGGAGCTGCATAAGTTGTCCTGCTTCCTCGTCGAGTTTGGCCTGCATCTCATGAATTTGCTCGAGTTGTGTGTCCTGACCCCCCCGTAGGGACTGGGACCACAGCTAGCTCCCGTAGGATGTCAACGCGAGGCGTAGGCCTAGGGGGTCGTCGTCCTCCGGTATACCAAGGTGGTTGCCTTCGTCGAGACTCCCTAGATCGACGTGGAAACATTCGCGACTTGGGCCACAACCCTCGTCGTCAAGGTCGTGGCCATCATCGGAGTAATCGGAGAGGCAGTAGTCACATGCGATCATGAAATCTCGCATGGCACTCTTGATTGATGGACGGTGACGAAGTCGCGTAGGGGACAGACTGCACCGTTATCTCAGGTACGAGGCTAACGCCCAGCAAGTCCTCCACGAGAGTGCTGGCGTCATCTGTCCGCTTGGGGTTGGCACATTGTGGGGAAACAACACTCGCTGTCGTCCCGGGCGCGAGGTCAACGCCTGACATGTCCCCCACTGGGGTGCCGGCGCCGTCGACTCGCTCGACGACCGGTAAGGTGCCGCCTCCTGCTTGGCCACGGTTGCGCCGCCTCCTCCTCCTGCGGCGAGGAAGGTGGCGGGACAGACCCGGATGCTGCTCTTCCGCCACGGGAGGAAGACGTCGTCAAGCCCGCCGCCGCCGGGCGGGCTGACGGCCGTCGTTGTCGTCACGCGGTGGAGGAAGGAGTACCATGTCGTAGCTGCCGTCGAGGGACATGAACTCGAGACTCCCGAAACGGAGCAGCGTCCCGGGCTGAAGAGGTTGCTGGAGACTACCCATCTGGAGCTCGACGGGAAGTTGTTCGTCAACACGCAGTAGGCCCCTACCTGACGCGCCTACTGTCGGCGTTTCGACCCCGGGGGGTCCCTGGACCGACGAGTAAATTATCGCTGCGTGTCCTAGCCCAGATGGGTCAGCACGAGATGGAACACAAGGGAGGAGAGAACCGCGGCTCGTGTTATCCTGCGCCCAGGGCGGATGCGCTTGTAGTAGGGGGTTACAAGCGTTCGCGAGGGAGAGAAAGAGAAGAGCCTGTTCGTCAGCCCGTCCTCCCGCGCGACCACCCTCCCGTATGAGGGCCTTGGACCTTCCTTTTATAGATGTAAGGAGAGGGTCCAGGAGTACAATGGGGGTGTAGCAATATGCTAACGTGTCCGACAGAGAGGAGCCAGAGCCCTATGTACATGCCAACGTGGCTGTCGAAGAGGTGCTAGAGCCCTGTGCATGCGATGTCGTGGCCGTCGGAGGAGCGCTTGAGCCCTGTAGAAGCACAACTGTCGGGGCTGCTGGGACCTTGCTGATGTCTTCTTGCTTTCGTAGGGGGCTGAGAACCGCCATCGTCATGGGCGCACGCAAGGTGCCATCATTACTTGTTTGCCGGGGCGAGCCAGATGGAACGCCGGTCTTGTTCCCCGTAGCCTGAGCTAGCTAGGGGTAGGGTAATGATGATCCCCCCTATGGCATGGTCGGTCCGAGCCCAAGGTCGGGCGAGGCGGAGACACCTCCGAGGTCGAGGTTGAGGCCGAGCCCTGGGGTCGGGCGTGGCGGAGACCATCCTCCGAGGTTGAGGTTGAGGCCGAGCCCTGGGGTCGGGTGAGGCAGAGACCATCCTCCGAGGTCGAGGTTGAGGCCGAGCCTTGGGGTCGGGCGAGGCAGAGACCACCTTCCGAGGCCGAGGCGGGGGCCGAGCCCTGAGGTCGGGCGAGGCGGAGCTTCCTGTTGCGCCTGAGGCTGGACTTAGCTGTTGTCAGCCTTGCCCTGGCGGGTGGCACAGCAGTCGGAGCGGGGCAGGCGGCGCTGTTTTCCTGTCAGGTCAGTCAGTGGAGGGGCGAAGTGACTGCGGTCACTTCGGCCCGGCCGACTAAGGACCGTGCGTAAGGATAGGGTGTCAGGCTCCTCGCATTGAATGCTCCTGCGATACGGTCGGTTGGCGAGGCAATCTGGCCAAGGTTGCTTCACTGCGAAGCCTGCCCGAGCTGGGCCTCGGGCGAGTCGAGGGTGCGCCCGTTGCTTGAGGAGGCCCTCGGGCGAGGCGTGAATCCGCCCTGGTCTACTGTTCCTGCCCGAGGCTGGGCTCGAGCGAGGCGAGGTCGTGTCCCTTGAGTGGACGGAGCCTTGACCTGAATTGCGCCCATCAGTCTCTGCAGCTTGTGTTGATGGTAGTTACCAACCGAGTTTAGGAGTGTTGGGGGTACCCCTAATTATGGTACCCGACAGGAACCAATGGGCATCTCGACCTCGACACGGGAGGTAAATCCATAGATCAAAAGGTATACCGGTCGATGATAGGTTCTTTACTCTATTTATGTGCTTCACGACCGGATATTATGCTCTCTGTATGCATGTGTGCAAGATTCCAAGCCGATCCTAAGGAAGTTCACCTTAGGGCCGTAAAACGAATCTTGAGATATTTAGTTTATACTCCTAAGTTTGGCCTTTGGTACCCCAGGGGATCCACATTTGATTTAATTGGTTATTCCGATGCTGATTGGGCAGGGTGTAAAATTAATAGAAAGAGCACATCAGGGACTTGCCAGTTCTTGGGAAGATCTCTGGTGTCTTGGGCTTCAAAGAAGCAAAATTCTGTGGCTCTTTCTACCACCGAAGCCGAGTATATTGCCGCAGGCCATTGTTGCGCGCAATTGCTTTGGATGAGGCAAACCCTCAGGGACTATAGTTACAAATTAACCAAAGTTCCTCTTCTATGTGATAATGAGAGTGCAATCCACATGGCGGATAATCCCGTTGAGCATAGCCGCACTAAACACATAGTCATTCGGTATCAATTTTTGAGGGATCACCAACAAAAGGGGGATATCGAGATTGCATATGTTAACACTAAAGAACAATTAGCCGATATCTTTACCAAGCCATTAGATGAGCAAACATTTACCAAACTTAGGCATGAGCTAAATATTCTTGATTCTAGGAATTTTGATTGATGTTTTTCACGCATAGCTCATTTATATACCTTTGATCATATCCCTATCATATGCTATGACTAATGTGTTTTCAAGTGTATTTCATGCTAAGTCATAGAATGAAAGGGAAATGGAGTATTCAGCGAAGACAAGGCTTTCACTCCACTCCATCAATTATTCATCATTCGACGTCGCTCCGCACACACTCTCCAATTTGGTATAATTTTCACTCACATATTATTTACCATAAGGGGAGAAAGTAGTAAAAATGACTTATATTTCACTCAAAAGTATCCGTTTTTGGCGATTCATGCCAAAGGGGGAGAAAGTATTAGCCCAAAGCAAAAGGACCGCACCACCAACAATTTCAAAAATGTAGTCTTTCCAATTTGTGTTAAGAAAAGATTTTTCAAATGGTAACACAAAGATTTTTCAAATGTCATTTTTCAATTGGTATCTTATTATTTGATATAATTTCAAATTAGTATACCCTCTTCAAAATTAATATCTAAAACCCTCTTGAACACTAAGAGGAGGATTTCATTAAGGGGGAGTTTTGTTTAGTCAAAGGAAAAGCATTTGAAAACAGGGGGAGAAAATTTGCAAAAAGACTTTGAAAAGAATTTCCAAAACTTTGCAAAACAAAACAAGTGGTGCAAGCGTGGTCCAAAATTTTAATAAGAAGAAAACCATTCATGCATATCTAGTAGAAATAATTATTGGTTTCATTTCAAGCAACCTTTGCACTTACCTTATGCAAACTAGTTCAATTCTGCACTTTTATATCTGCTTTGGTTTGTGTTGGCATCAATCACCAAAAAGGGGAGATTGAAAGGGAAATAGGCTTACACCTTTTCCTAATTGATTTTGGTGGTTGAATTACCCAACACAAATAATTGGACTAACTAGTTTGCTCTAGATTATAAGTTTTATAGGTGCCAAAGGTTCACAACAAATCAATAAAAAGACCAAGAAAGGGTTCAAACAAAGAGAGCAAAAGACAACCGAAGTGTGCCCTGGTCGGTGCACCGGACTGTCCGGTGCACCAGGGAATTCCAGTCTGATCTTGCCACCTTCGGGAATTCTGGGAGCCGCTCCGCTATAATTCACCGGACTGTCCGGTGTAGCACCGGACTATCCGGTGCGCCAGCGGAGTAATGACTACACAGCGCCAACGGTCGTCTGCAGGAACAATAAATGCGCTACAGTGCGCGCCTGCGCGCGTAGAAGTCAGGACAGGCGCCAGAAGACGCACCGGACTGTCCGGTGGCCCAGATGTCAGAAGCTCCAACGGTCAGAACCTAACGGTCGGGTGATGTGGCTGGCGCACCGAACAGTGTCCGGTGGCGCACCGGACTGTCTGGTGCGCCATGCGACTGCAGCCTTTCACCAACGGCTCATTTGGTGGTTGGGGCTATAAATACCCCCAACCACCCACCATCCATTGCATCCAAGTTTTCAGCCTTCACACCTCATACAAGAGCTATAACATTCAATACAAGACACAAACAAGAGATCAAATCCTCTCCCAAGTCCAAAGACAATTCCAATCAAATAGTGACTAGTGAGAGAGAGATACTTGTGTTCATTTGAGCTCTTGCTCTTGGATTGCTTTTCTTCTTCATTCTTTCTTGTGTTCAACTCACTTGTAATCAAAACAAGAGACACCAAGTTGTGGTGGTCCTTGTAGTGGACTTAGTGTCCCATTTGATTGAAGAGAAAGGCTCACTCGGTCTAGGTGACCGTTTGAGAGAGGGAAAGGGTTGAAAGAGACCCGGTCTTTGTGACCACCTCAACGAGGAATAGGTTTGCAAGAACCGAACCTCAGTAAAACAAATCACCGTGTCATCTGCCTTATTTGCTTGTGATTTGTTTTTCGCCCTCTCTTTCGGACTCGAATTTAATTCTAACGCTAACCCAGCTTGTAGTGTGTGCTTAAGTTTGTAAATTTCAGATTTGCCCTATTCAACCCCCTCTAGGCGACTATCAGCAGACCCCATTGAAAAACTTCGGCTGACTTCAGTATTTCAAAAAATGGCAAATTTCTTTCTGTTTATCTAGATATAAATATGTTTAATGACGCTAGTCTACCTGCCAGCCGTTGAGCCCTTTCTTTGTGCTTGGCGGTTCCATCCAAAGAATAGCTTCAATCTTGCTTGGGTTGGCTTCAATTCCCTTTGTTGATACTAGACAGCCATGAAACTTGCCCTTCTTCACCCTAAAAACACACTTTTCTGGATTTAACTTCAGGCCAGCTTGCCTGAAATTGGCAAATGTCTATTGCAAATCAGCAATGTGATTTTCTTGCTTCGTGTTTTTTACTATGATATCATCAACATAGGTCAGTACATTCCTGCCTATTTGAGAATGAAGGACCTTGGCTGTCATTCTGCTGAAGCTTCCTCCAGCATTTTTAAGCCCCTCATGCATCCGAAGATAGCAATATGTGCCACTGGGGGTTATAAAGCTAGTCTTCGGCTCATCTTCCTTGTTCATCCAAATTTGGTGGTAGCCTGAGTAACGGTCCAGTAGACTCATGAGCTATGAAGAAGCTACTGCATCTACTAGAGAGTATATTCTTGGCAATGGGAACTCGTCCTTTGGACAAGCTTTGTTGAGATCTGTAAAATCAATGCACATTCTCCATTTACCGTTGGCCTTCTTCACCATGACAATGTTGGCTAGCCATTCTGGGTATTTCACCTGTCTGATAACACCATCACTAAGAAGTCTCTTCACTTCGTTCCGAGCACCTTCAGCTTTATCTTCAGACATTTTCCGAAGCCTTTGTTTTTTGGCCTGAAGGATGGATCCACATTGAGTGAATGTTCAATGACATCTCTGTTGACACCACAGAGATCATTAGCTGACCAAGCAAAGACATCTTTGTTGTTGAATAAAAATCTTAGCAAAGTCTTCTCTTGCTCTTCGGATAGCTGAGACCCCAGCAGCACCCTTTTGTTCTGCTATGTCTTCACATAAGAGCATAGGCTTCGGCTGATCTGCCGAAGCAACCTTCTCTCTTTTGTATTTATACTCCTGACAGGCTTCGACTCCATCTATATTATGAATTGCCTTTGAATCTGTCCAGTTTCCTTCGGCCCTTCTAGCAGCTTCTTAACTTCCATGAACAACAACGGGCCCCTGTTTCGAAGGTATCTTCATGCATAAATATGCTGGATGAAGTATTGCTTCGAAAGCATTAAGTGTCCCTCGACCAATGATTGCATTATAAGGGTACTCCATGTCAAAAATGTCAAAGACAACTTGTTCAGTCCTTGTGTTGTGGACGAAGCCGAAGGTCACTGGCATTGTAATTTTGCCGAGTGCTACAATCTGCCTTCCTCCGAAGCCACAAAGAGGGTGTGTAGCATCATGAATCTTGTCTTCTGGTTCTTGCATCTGTCTGAAGGCCTTAGCAAATATTATATCTGCTGCACTGCCTGTATCAACCAAAACATTATGGACCAGAAATCCCTTAATGACACAAGATATGACCATAGCATCATTGTGAGGGTAATCTTTGAGCTGAAGGTCCTCCTGGGAGAAGGTGATTGAGATGTGGGACCATTTTGACTTGATGAAGGGTCCCTGCACCCCAACATGCTGCACCATTCTCTGTGCTTCCTTCTTCTGCTTCTTGTTAGCAGGCTCTGAACTTGAGCCGCCTGTTATCAGGAGCAACAGTTTCGTAGCCGAAGGTACTACGACTTGGTTGTTGAACGAAGTCATCAGCTCAAGAGTGGAAGTGAGTTCACTGGAGGTGGGTGTCAATGTTGGAGACTTGTTCTCAAATGCTACGAATTAAGAATAAGGCAACACAGGAAGAAGTTAATGGTTAATGACCTTCATCCTTTGAAGCATTATTTCCCTTAGAATATAACGATCTTCGGACGAAGGTCATGAAGGTCATACCTTCATCATAACAGTTTATGTTGATGAAAGAAGAAGCGTATAAAACAAGAGAAATAACATGAATAATCATATAACATCATTTATATGTCCTTATTATATAATCATGAATGAATAATAACAATATTGAATTATATTTGTACCTTCGGCTTGACAGAAGGCAAAAGGTACAAGAGTGTCACACCCGGATTTCAAGGCACCAAGACCCGGGCGCGAACATAATCACCAGGTGTGCTGGGACCAAGTCTCACACATATGATGATTCATGGCACAGGATCGAATGTCACATCTTTACTACATAACAGGAGTTCTATACAAAATAAATAAATAATTACATTATAAGGAGACAACGGTCCAGCAACCCAAAGTTGACTGGGAGACGACGGCCTAGACCTCTCACGAACACATCGCAGCATCCTCCATGCGCCTCATCCTGTGGTACCTGTTCTTGACCTGTGGGGGGTGTGAGACAGCAAGAGTGAGCTCACATATGTTAATCGCTCAACAAGTTGTGGGGAATAATGTGCATGAACTCGCCAAAGGTGGGAGCTCATGTGAAGTGTAAGGCTTACCAAAGAGGATGGTTAGAGCTGAGCATTGCTTTTAAAGTTGGTCAAAATTTTATTAGCAATTACTAAGTATAAGTAAATACCAACCCAATTAAATAGTAGAACAAAAGTAACAACATCACCTGCGATGCAATGCATATGACAAATTGAGTTTAAATTCCATAATTTAATCATCAGAGAGTCCTGAGCTGCTCATGACCGTGAGCTCGGCTAGTATACCAGTTTTACACTCTGCAGAGGTGGTACCCTTTACCCACAAGTCATATTACCCATCTGCCAAGGGATCGCGACTTCCCATACACCTCTACCAAGGAGGTGAGGCAGGGTAACACTACGAGGCCTTTACAAAGTTCCACTAGCTTCAGAAAACCCGCTACAGTTTATGGGAAGCTCCAATGCAGGGTTCTTGCCTGACCGCCATCGCAGCAAAATCAACCAAGGACCTCCCTACACTGACCACTCCCCTACTGCCCTTGCCCCTTTCGGGTAAGGTAGTCCTCCACTAGCTTTCCTAATTAATCAGCCAAGGGCGTCCATAAACCCTTGTGGTGGCACGTGTTTCTCAAGTTAAGCTCTATGTTCCAATTAACATTAATGATCTTGACATGAACAGTAAATAACAACGGATAACAAAAGTATAATCATGAATAATGTGTATCTCAATGCCCAAAACCACATAAAGCACTAGCAAGTACTACCCAAAAAGTTCAGTGGTAAACAAGGCATAAAGATAGACAAACTAGGGTAACCTATTAGGTCCCATCAAAATTAACCTATGCAGATCATTATGATTAATTAGAACATGAGTGGGTAAAAGAAGTGATCAAGGGCACAACTTGCCTGGGACTTGAGATTCCAGGTACCAACTTGCTCTTCAGATGACACGTGTCATCACCGCTAAACGTAGCAATACAGACATACATGGTATAGGCAAAATTAACATCACACCAAACATAAGAATAAAATACATATTAATAATCTACATATTAAAATAAGATCATAAGAATAGGAATCATATTTTTATAGATTTTAAGTTATGGATTTTCAAAGGTTTTATGTGTTTAAAATAGGATTAAGTGTGGGATTAATTTTCTTACCGTTGTCATGATAAAACAGAGACTCTAAGTGGTAGGGAATAATATTACAAAATTTTAGCAACTGGAATGAAGTAATTTGGAGTTCATATGCATTTTCTATGAATTATTGAAGTTCTAGTAATTATTTTCTCATTAAAAACCATTTCCTGATATTATTTATTCAATTTCCCATGACCTCTGGACTGCACGCAAATTAAACAGAGATGCAGGGGGCTCGGGGTAAAATTGCCTAGACACAGATCGGCTGGCGCCAGGACTGCAGGTTTATTATTAAAATGTCCAGGGTCTCATATGCATAATCCCCAACCGAAGGGGGTACGGGTGAACGCGGACCGCCCAGATTAGATCCTATGGTGCAGATTAGATCTGGGCGCTTTATAAACCGGTACGCAACGTCAACCGTACGATCAGAGATCCACGGTCCACGAATGCCCACGATCCAATCTACCGCGAGCCACACGATTAAAATCCGATGGCTCAGACTCATCACGGTCTTGATCTAATCTCCACCGTAGGCGCCAGGATCAACGACCCATAGCTATTTTCCCCAGATCCGAACCTAGCCGTCAATCTCCAATCTAACGGCCAGCGGCCCTTCTTCCCTCTCCCCCAATCCAAACGCTGGCGCGGCAGCACCCCTGTTCACCCGTACGGCGGCGCGGCGCTCCGGCGAGCAGGGCCATCCCGCGCGCCAACACCCAGATGGGTAGGTGCCACACAAAAGGGAACCCAGGCTGAACCCAATCGTGGCATCAATTCCAGCTAAGAAACCGTGGCAAGCACCCGCCACGGAGCAGAGCAGCCCGCGGCAGCGCGCCATTGCCACCGTGCAATCCCCCCGGCATCAGACCCCACAGCTCAAATCTAACGCGGCAATACGAAGAGGAGAACTATACGAGTATTAACAGGGACTTTTCACCTTGGTTCACCACGACAGTAGTTCTGGCCACGAGTAATGGCGGCACGGCGATGGATCCTGAGCCACAGCGATGAATTCCCCCGGCTCCGAGTTGTCGCACCCCCCTTAGGTTGTCCCAAGAACCTCCACCGAGCGCCAGCGAAGCTCCCGAGCACAAACCGGAGCCCCGATGGCGGTGTAGGCGTGAATTTCGTGTTGCGGCACCCGCTTCCTTTCTCTCTCTCCTCTCCGCTAGATCTTCGACGACGAGCACTGGGCGTGGTAGCTTCGGTGAGTGCGAGCACGGTCGCGAGGGCCAGGTTTTATAGGGTCTACGCCACAGATTCCAAGCAGAGGGGGGCCACAGATGTTGCGTGAAGTTCGCCGTCCGCACCGGCGCGCGCGGTTTCCACGGATTTCGTTGCCAGCAGCGAGTCCGAGCGCGAGGTAGAAGGTGACCCAGGGAAGCCGGTCCCACATGTCATAGGATGCAGGAGTGGGAGCTGAGCGGCTGATTTTGTGTGGACTTCGTGTCGGCGCTGAGGCCCGCGACAGAGTGGGCTGCGCAGGTGAAAGTGAGTGGGCCGCAGGGGAGAAAATTCGGCCCAGCGCAGGTTTATTCTTTTCTTTGTCTTTTTCTTTTCATTCTATTTATTTCTATTTGAATTTCAAATCAACATAAGTTTGAATTTCAAACCCTTAATTTAGATACACATATAGAACTTCAGCATGATGTGCAAAAACAAATTTTATATATTTATTTTATTTTAGTTCTTTTAGACAAGCTTCCAATCATATAATAGAGAATAGTCCACACCTTATTAATTCTAGGGAAATAAAATTTATATTGTAGATTATATATGTTAAGAAATAGTTTAATCCTAATTCTTCTATATATCCTAATCCAAAGGCAATTTAGTTTATCTAAGGATTTTTTTATTTTAAAATATATTCATTTTGGGAGCAGCAACTTCGAAATTATGAATATTCTTAAGGAAAGGTGTTTTGATTTAAAACATTTGGGAAATTTTCCTTATTTTTACAAGATTGAATTTTTAGGGTGTTACAAAGAGTGACGCACGAGCGAGTACAAGTCAGCGTGAATAGTACATGTGTACTGTTCACCTATTTATAGGTACGGCACGCAGCCCGGTTAAAATTACATTTATGTCCTCTACAACTAGTTACAATCATGACACAAATAACCATGGGTCGATTGGTCTTTTCCTCTTTAAGTCGGTGCAACCCTTCGTATCAAGGCATGTCGCTATGCCGAAGCTCCCTGGAAGCTTCCTGGAAGGTAGCTTCAGCGTGTACCTTCGCGCTAAGTGCTGATCGTTCGAAGGTGTTTCTTCTCAAAGGACCTTCGACGACGAAGCATACCCCAACAGCCGCCATAATGGTATCGAATACATTATTTACCGTCATAAATGTCTTAATATCTTCTATACCACTCGGATGTATTTTGTATCCTTTTATACCATCATTAGTGGCATAAAAGGGTAATAAAATTGCACGTCCTATTCGCTTTTATGCCATTGACGATGGATTATACATGTAAGAAATTGTATCGAAGTGGTATATAAGGGATTAAAATATTTACGATGGTAGATATGATACTAATCAAAATTGAAGCGATATATAGAGAATTGCCCTAAGAAAGAATCCTGTGATGGTAATAATAGTCTTCTTCGTATCTCAATGCATTGATGTCTCCCGTTTTCTAGGCACAGACCGGAAGCTAAAATATCTTTAGGGGGTGTTTGGTTCTGTGGACTAAAGTTTAGCCCGGGTCACATCAAGCGTTTGACTTTCAAATAGGAGTATGAAATATAGACCCTACCAACTGTACTAGATTCGTCTCACTTTTTAATCTTCGGCTGAGAAATTAGTTTTATAATTCGACTACATTTAATAACCCGAACTGAGGTTTAAACATTCGATGTGATAGGGGCTAAATTTTAGCAGGGGCAAACCAAACACCCCCTTAATATATTTGTATAACTATCCTCAATCTTAATTTTGGGAAAGATAAAAAACTCCAACAATTCCTAATCCTAACTTTCAATCTACTCATATTGGACAGGTGAAAACATTTGGACAAGTGGAGACATCCACATGCAAAAGGTACACCTATGTGGAGGGTTAGACATTTGGATAAGTGGAGACATCCACATGCAAAAGCTATGCCTATATGGAGGGTTATTTTTTTCAACACTCTATTGCCTGTGGCCACTTACATGATCGTCATGTAGAGATTCACATGTCGGGATGACAAACAACGGTCGACCGCTGCCGCCTCAAGGTCACTGAAGTTAGATATGTGGCCACCGTTTCCAGACACGAGCATGCTGTTAGAAGTATAGCATATAATGACACTCTTCTACGAGTGGGCTGAGATAGTTGGTGACAATAATGACAATAACAGCGGTGTGGCACGAGCGCTAATAAAAAGGTGGACCTCATTTTTTATTATCAATGAACAAAATATTGAAATTGTCGGTGGCACGATTGTTTTTCCGTTTTCAATATTTATTGAAAAATATTCAAACTATTTTTTGAATTAGTTTTTAAATATCATCAGAGATGCTTTCAGGATTGAAAGCTATTGGTTGAAATCTTTTTCAGCCCATCAAAAAACTCAAGATTAGATGTAAGGTACCCTAAATTGATTATCATAAGTGGTACTCACTCCGTACTTTTTTATTTGTCATGGTTTAGTTCGAAAATGAACCAGCGATCGACGAATATCCGAGAATGGAGATAATACTATACTTCACCAAATTATTTTCATCTTCTTTGGTTGCTGTTCTATTACTATTAGTGACGATTTTCAGCGAGTACAATAGAAGACGCGTTTTGCTCTTATAATTTGCCATATTTCAGCGTTCCTTTCACCTTTATTTTCCTATCTAAAAGTTTGGACCAAAACTCATATCACTATCTCACCTATGCCAATCATGACCAGTCTTGCAAGAATGCAATAAGTCAAAAACAGTGTGAGCAACAGATTCTCTTTCTCTTATCCGTAATCCGTGCACCCCAGCACCCACTGCTCCAACCTGTAACCACTGCGACTGCGTTACCTGTGGCGCGAAAACGCCAAAAGCCCACCCCGCGCCTGTTCACCTCGCAGGCCGCGAGCCCGCGCCTGTTCGCTTCGCTCCGAGCCCCCTCCAGGCCCAAGCCCGCCCATCTCCCGACCACACACGCGCCTATTCCTTCCCGCCCCGCCGCGCGCCGCCACCTCTACGGCTCCCCGGCGGCCATGCTGACCGGGCGGGAGAGCCTGGTCCGCCTCATCGGCCGGCGCCGCCGCTCCCCTCTCCCCGCTTCGCTCGTCGCCGCCCTATCCTTACCCTCCCCTTCCCCCTCCACCTCCCTCGCCCAGGTTGAAGTCAAACCCGCCGCCCCGGACCCACGGAACGCGCCGCCGATTAACATTTCTTCGTTTTCGTCCAGGCAGACGATGGGGGTGGCTCGGGAGAAGCGGCCGGGGGTGAGGCTGGTTCGACGTCGGGAGGAAGCCGCGTCGTTGGCATGGGCGCGGAGTGGGTGGTCTGCCCCGTCTGCGGCGATTCGATCCGAGGGTCGGACTACTGCGTCAACACTCACCTCGGTCCGTCCACGAGCGCCTCGCTTGTCCTGAATAACCTGCGATGCTGAATGCTCCAATGCATTTACTGTATGGAGGCTGTAGAGTGCGTACTACTTGTGCCGGCCGTGTTTGTCCCGAAATGCTTGTAGCACCCGGTCCGCTCTGACTGAAAAGTGTGCTATGCCTCAAATAACCGGGGGCAGATCCAGGACAAAATATGACTACATATTTTATATTTGTAAGAACGAGCAGCAAAATATCAGAGAGGGGCATCTAAATTGGACTGAGCAGAGGGCTTTATGGTGAAAATCTAGACTCTAGTAGTTTGAATAAAGAAATGAGCGGGCTGTGCCCTCACTCGGCCCTACTTGCAAATAACAAATGCCTATATGTGGCATACCTCTCATCTCATTAGCTAACGTCAAATAAGAAATTCGTCAAGGCCGCTTTAAAAAATAAAGAAGGTTTACTTGATTACTTCATATAAGTGTTTGGCTGTTTGTGCAGCTGTAGCTAATCAGTGAGAACCAGCTAGCCAACTCTTGGCTGGTTCACCAGGCAAAAAGTTTGAGTAAAATTCATAAATGTACCACTGTGCATGTATAAGTGGTTGTGGTACTATCGCTAGTATTCTGGGTGTTTAGGGAATGTAGCACACATCGATTTTATTCCAAAGATTGACTTTTCTGTTGGTATTTTCTCTGCAGATATGTGCCTTACAAGGGGAACCAAAAGGAAGTTAACACAGAGCACCCTTCTTAATTTCCAATTCAGTAAAAAGGTTTCTGCCGAGCCTACAATAAACAATTTGAACAATGAGTCCGAGACAGAAAATATGAAACAGATTGATGAAGGTTTGTCGAGTGATCAAGCATTCTTCGCATTCGATAGTGAGATTGGGAGTTCAAAGGCTGGCACTACTATTTCATCGCCTACCTGTATGAATGACTCACTTGGCACTTCTGAGACTATTACTTCCTATGCACCTTCAAATACTGTCTTATCAGATGCAAAGGATGCTGTAAATGATGGCGCAGGGGAACTTCCAACGGTGGCAACCTCTTGCAGTTTTGATGAATGCGCAGTCATGGATTCTAGCACCGTTGTAGTAGTTGACACTGTTATAGTTGGCCGGAGGTTCCATGAGAACATTGAATTAAGAGAAGATGCAGACATTACCTTTATGAGAGATCCTCAGAATGCTAAGGACCCTGATGCTATAAAGGTTTCCATCTTTTCCAAATAATTTTGTTAATAGCCTCCATGCAGTGTTTTTTTCCCTTAATACCAGTGATAGGTGCTACATGCAGGGTCTGAATGTGAGGAGATGCTTGGATACTTGCCTCGAGATCTTGCTAAAGTTTTGGCTCCTCTAGTGGACAAGCATCATGTTGAATGCGAGGTGAAATTCTCTTCTTTTTTTGCTAGAATGGTGTAGAATAGGCTTGCTCTCACTAGTTTCTATTGCTGATTAGATGTGCACATGTAACTTTTATGCAGAATGCACTGCACTATGGTGACATAAATACATCTATGGTTATCTTGTTTTGAAATTTCTTTTAGTTTGTTTGAGGAAAAATTCTTTTAGTTCAAAAGTAAACTTTTATTAGCAATCAATAAACCAGTCTTGATTTGCTTAGTAGTTTCTGAATAGATATCACCCCAGGCGATCTAAGTAGATGCTCATTGATGCTACCAAACAAAGTTAATCATCTTTCAAAAACAAAAAACCTGTAAACTATGGTAATATTACTCTATAGCTTATATATCTTTATGCCTGCTAATTTTGGTTAGATCTCCTCTGACCCAACAGTTGTAAAAGATAAAGAAATATGTAAGCTTGATTATATTAAAGATTATGGAAGGTGATGGTGATTGATGAATATAATTTCTGTATGCTTATTTGGTCAAGTGGTATGTCTGATAGCAAGAGAGATATATGGAAGCTTGATTATATTAACAATTATGGGAGGTGATGGTGATTTATGAATATAATTTCCGTATGCTTATTTGGCCAAGTGGTATGTCTGATAACAAGTCCCTTGTAGAGCAGTTTAGTGAGTTTCTTTTATGCGGGCATGCTATTAGTGAATCTATCTTGTTACAATGTTTCAGATATTTGTCAAAAGGTCATGTAAATAGTACACATAAAGTTAAGTTGCTGGAAAGAATTCAGTTTCAAGTTCTTCCTAGATGTTAAGAAACAAAATGGACAATCAATCAATCTGGCATGTTGACATGTGCTGACAGTATCACTTTGGATTTTGGAATCTCAACATTAAAGATGAATTTGAGAGTGATATTTTTTGCAGGTTTAAATATTTAGCTTTGTGTACTACATTTACGATTTTGTAATGATTGTTAAAACATTGCGACATGTTGAGTTAACTATATTTCGGCTAAAGGGGACGCCCGAACCCCAGGATACCAATGAATTATTGTTGTTTCAATCCAGAGGGCGCAGTGCTCTGTTCCAGTTAATAGGCCAACTAAAGATTTTTATATCAACTTTGCTGATGACATTAATCACTCAGCTTGGTATAGGAAGGCTGTAATATTTCCAGTGTTCTTAAGGCGCCTAGGTGAGCAAGTGCACCAGACAACCGCCTTAGCGCCTAGGCGGGTAAGGCGAGCAAGGCGGCCAGTTTTGCCCGGGCGCCTAGACACCTAGGCGACACCTTAAGAACACCGAATATTTCTGCTCCAAGTTTCCGTAGATCTTTGACTATTCATTTCTTTTTTGCAGATATACTTATTGCTACAGTATCATGTAAATAATCATTCAGCTTCTAACTCACTTTATTTTCTTATATCAGGGATCTGTGGTTGGTCTGCATGAACAGCAGTTTGGCAATGTTCCCATCCAGATTACTATCCAGAAATGTAAATCTGACAATCAAAGAAACAATGATCCAAATTGTTGCCAATCCTTATGGGAAAATTTCGTTAGCATTGTCAAAAGAGAAAATTTCCGGCGACCTCACAGTGCAAGATATCAGACAAATTTTAATTTGATGATAGCTGATGTTATGGTTAACCATGCACATGTTTTTAGTGATATAGAAAAATCATTTTTAGGTTGTCTGCCTTTTCCCTTTCCCACTTTCATCTTAATTTTTCCATTATATATGTCTTAGTTGATTACTATATATTATTTCATTCAACAGCTTCTTTTAAGTCGTTATCAGATGATGGGCAACGGCTTTTCATTAGGATCTACACTCGAAAAGGTTAGCTTTCATTGGGGGTTCATGTATGCTCCTGCATATGTTTGTACCTTTAAAAGTAGATGCTTAAGAATGTTAAGTCTTGGTGATGTACAACATACACTTCACAGCACTACTTTGTCTTACGGACCTTCTTCAGCCCTCCTGCATATTTACCGAAGACCTTCCTCCACTTAAACTGCCCAGATTTGCTTCTGGACATTTTTAAGAACACTCCCATTCTATGCTCATTCAATTGATAAGGTTGCCACCGATCCATAAGATTCAAAGCTTTCATATTCGAGATGCCACAGTTTATATGCTGGGCATTGCAAGATGGCTTTTTTACAAGCTTTTGACAGCAGAGATCTATAATCAAGCATGGGGTATGTGTAGCTTCAACAACTTGATTAAAATTACTAAAATGGAGCCTCTTACTGAAGAAATATTTTTGAAACAAGGCTTATTGAATAAATAACTTTATTTGTCTAACTTAGTGTCTTACAGGGCCATGGTTCCGGAAGGGCAGCATCTCATATCAAGAGATTTCAGATCTGGAGCATGCAGTCATGGAGTTGGAGTGTAATAACCTGGCATCTAAATTTTGCTAATTGCTGTTCTTCCATTCTTTGCTGGTTGGATACTTGGATTGAAACTTTTCTTATACAGTGGCAGGTTATATTGACATGCTTTCTTGCACCATTGATCCTTTTGAATATGATATGAAGGAGATTCTTGATGTGTTAAGTGTTCCTGAAATGAAGGAAATTCTCAAGGAGCTTCCTAAGGTTTTCATTCTTGTCTTCATAGTTCATAGTTTCATACCTTTTCTCATCTCTCACAAATATGCCATCTGCCTTTTGAGTAAATAGTCATATCCAGGATTTCTGAAGTGACATTGTCACATTGATAAGCTTATTCATTTGATCAGTCCATATATTATTTGTCTAAGATCCAGCCATTGCTCAAGCATTAATCCCTTGACATTAAGAATTACTATTTGCTCATAAGTTTGTACTTTGGAAGCTATACACTAATTTAGAATTTTGTAGCAGCACTTATAAAGAATTCGGGAAACACCACACGCCCATTGTGTGTGTGTGTGTGTGGTGGTGGGGGGGGTGACCTTTTGTTATATGGGCCATATAGCTTGGCGTACAAATAACGCTGTATGGCTTGGTGTACAAGTAATGAGTACAAAGATATGCACGCCTATACATATCTCTAACACCTGCTCACATCGTGACGGGAGGATTGCGGACGTAAAAAACTAGACCTAAGCTCAGTGAACAATTGTGTAGACAAGCCTTGTTCATGATGTCCGCGTACTGGTGCGAAGACGGGTCACAAAGCACCTAGACCTGTCCCAAAGTCACCTTCTCGCGGACGAAGTGAATCTCGATGTGCTTGGTGCGCCAATAATGATCCGAATTGGTTGCCTGTAGACAATACTGACTTTGTCATAATAGGCAATGGTCACACTAACAAGAGGGACATGAAACTCCTAAAGAAGCTGTCGGAGCCAACAACACTCGGCCACAACATGGGCGACAACATAGTATCCTACCTCGGTGCTAGAGCGGGAGACAATGGTTTGTCGCTTGGATGACCAGGAGACCAAGTTCTCGCCGAGGTAGACGTAGTATTTGGAGCTAGACCGCCTGGAGTTTGGGCATCCTGCCTAGTAAGCATCCGAGTATGATGTCAACTAGTCGATGGAGCCGGTGCCGATGTGGAGACTAAAGGAGATAATGCTCTTCATGTAGTAAGAATCTGTTTGATTAGCGCTAGGTGACGTCATGAGGATCATGCATGGAAAGACATACCTACTGAACCACGTACGCCAAGTCATGGTGGATCAGTGTTAGGTACTGAAGGGTACTAGCAAAGACTCCTGTAGTTGTCAGAGGCATCAACGACGGAGCACCATCCAAAGTAGAGAGCTTGTCCATAGTGTCCATAGATGTGGTGGAGTCACACCGGGCCATGCCTGCATGCTAAATCCTACTCATACTATCTCTAAGACAGGATTAGGCCGTCAGAGGAGTGCAAGATGGAGATGCCAAGGAAGTGGTGCAAGGTGCCAAGGTCAGTCACTATGAACTCCAAGTGCAAAAGGCCCATGATGTGCTGAAGAAGAGCTGTCGAGGAGATGGTGAGGACGATGCCATCGATGTATAGTAGGAGGTAGGTTGTGGCTCCCCCTCCTTGAAGACAAAGAGGGATGTGCCAGAGCAAGACATGGCGAAGAAGAAGTAGAGGCATCAAACGTAGGTGGCAACTGATGGGGTTCGAAGTTCTCAACGTCTTCTGGACCGTTTTTGGATCTTTGAGGTCCTCGGTAGCATGGCCGCGGTCTTCGACCGGGACCCATGTGCTCGACATGGATAGCGGAGTCTGACCGTTAAGACCTTCCCTTCACCTCGTTGTTTGGGCGAAGCCCTCGCCATGGTCTTTAGAGTCCTCGTAGGACCAGGCGGCCGTATTGACGGGTATGTTTCCTGTAGGGCTAAGTCTTTATTGTAGCCTTCGTGATCTTCGACTAACCTTGCATTAATGGGAGCGAAGTTCGGTAATTGATTAGACGATGTCGACCCGATGATCGGGTCCCATTTGGCCTTCTCCCTAACATCTAGTTTCAAAGGTGTTTTGTATTTTTTGAGAATAATAAAAACTTGTATATAATTTTTTTTTCTAAAAAATCATAACTATTTCATTTTTAAATCAGAAAAATATGGAACTAATATCAATATTTTCCCCTAAGAACGTACTATCTTCTGGTGCTATATATGGAGTTACTGGTATTATATTTATTCCTATCCCTAGTGTTTTATTGCTTGTAATCACGTTCTTTACTTATTTATCATAGCAGAATTCATAGCAGACCAAAAGTAAACAAAAAATTTATAAGATAACACCAATCCTGCCGGTGCCATGCTCCTCCACGTGTAGATCATTTTGAGCAGTCATAACTCACAACAACTATGACATTGTTAGCATTCCAAAAATAATCTGGACAATTTAATTCCAATATATTTGGTAGACTATTTTGAGTATGGATTATCTTGGTTGACCTCTAGGTTCTTATATCACAAAATGGCAAGTTAAACAAATAACACGCGTGACTATGAACAATAAAGCACTAGGAACAACTGCAAATAAGACCCAGATAGCTCCAAATCTAGCACTCATAGAGGCATTATATATTTTTAGAGAAGTTTTGGTACTAGTTTCATATTTTAAGATTTAAAGTGAATTAGTTATGAATTTTTTAAAACAACTAGTTTTTATCATTTTTTCAAAACCCTCCTTTGAAACCAACTAGATGGCCAAATTTGTCGACAGTTTGATGGTCAAAGGTTTGTGGTCTTAAAGAGTTTCATGGCCAAAAACCAACTTGGGTATTAGTTCAATGGCAAAAAATAGTCTTCTCTCTTAATTTAATGATGATACTATTGATCTATGTTGCATCATGAAGAATATCTGAGAACACATGGGAGTGCCTGTGTAACACCAAACAGCCATGCACAATGTAAATAATGCATAATTTGTGAAATGATTTTAATACTAAGGAATAGGCTGAGGCAATAAAACATTGTCTATCCGTTCATAGTTTTTGCCTACTTGCACTTGATGAAAATAGTGTGGAAGCAGAATTGTAGTTTGTCCATTCAATGTATATGCAACAATGAGTACACTATTCGATGGATCATGGAATGTCATGTAGACATGTACATAAATAAATTTGTGTTATCTTGGTTCTTATTCGTTAAAGAAGGGCTGATTTTCATTCTCTACCTTGTTTTCTCACTGAATATTTCTCCTTTTCCTTTTAGGATAACACAATCTGCACACGTCGACATGAGCTTGTTAGCACCCTTCTGTCTTCATACCGTAATGGTACCTGGTAAAGTCTCTGTGCCTGTTGCATTCTTGGGATTTATGGCCTCAGTTTCATGAAAATTCATCTCTGGAATATACAGTGCATCACTACCAAAACGGATCCTAAAATGGACTGGAACCTGTATAAGAATTTCGAAGATGGCAGATGAACTTCTGTGGCGTATCCAGGTGAATGCATACTGCTTTTAACCATATAAAGCTTAAATATTGCTTGGATTGTCTATTCTGGCAACAACATTATTTCATCCAACAGCTACATTTGCCATCTACAATAACCAAGTACAATCATGCAGAGGCTCTTTTTTCTAAATGGTGATCAAGATCTTTCTTCATTTCTATTAGTGGAATTTGGTATAGTGAAGTTTCCAGACTATGTTTGCAGCATCTCCCATCGCATTTTTCAAGAAAGAAATGATCTACTTGAGTACGAAGACGTAAGATTTTGACCCCTTTTCAAAAAGAACAGTGAGCCACTCATTGATCATGTTTAATATCTTACATTGCAAACAGGCTATTCGAGTTGCTCAGGTGATGGATGAATCCCTTGATAATAATAAAATGGACTTGGTGACAAGATGCATCGATTTATCTGAGAATCGATTATGCATTATGCCAAAACGAGAAAACACAATTACACCTGAACGTCTCCGATCATTCTTTTCTCGCTTTTCAGCGTCCTGGGTCTATTCGAAAATACTCACATTAGGTGTCTCTGTTTATGAAAGAGACCGCAGGTAAGTTGCAATAACTGCTATAATTACGGATCAGATCAAACACTCTCATTAGATGCATGGTTTTCGTGTTTCATAGAATTTTGGTTGAAAGTGGAAACCTTAGCCACACAAGCATTCTTTTCTGATGTGTTTCACTTTCACATGCCTTCTGGTTTATAGTACATATTGGGACGTTTTAAGTGTGATATGTGATAGATACTTGAACATGTGATGCAATGGTAATTTGTTGCACTTTTACAGGCCCTTCTGTTAAAGGGCTCATAAATTCTTTGCTCAGAAACAATCTTATAAATCTTGTTAGTTTCTGGGGATCCAAATTTCATGCCAACCAAATTTATATAGGTATGAAGATGCAGTCAGGATTCTAAAGACACTACTTAGCACAGTTGCTTGTGATAGACGGCGAGGATATTGGGCATTGAGGCTATCCATTGATTTGGAGCATATGGGTCGTCCAAATGAGAGCCTATCCACAGCTGAAGGAGGGGCAACTGATCCATGGGTCCGTGCTGGTTCAAAGTTCGCTCTGCAAAGGAGAGTTCTGCGTTTAAGCAAACCTCCACGACGCTGGAAAGTTCCCAGTTACGCTGATTATGTTAAGAGAAATATAAGAGAGGTATATATCACCCTCACTGTCCTCATTGATGGCTAAACTTCACTTTTTTGGTCTGGTGCATTTCCATGCTAAATAATCTATGCTTGTTATTCTTCTATTATTAATAGGTAAGCATTGAAGGAAGGCCATTGAATTGCGAGACAGGAGCAAAGAATGTATTTTACGGTTACGATGGGGAACTTTGTGGGGTAGAACAGTTGGCTTTACAATATTATGCTGATGAAGGTGGTGGTTGGCAAGGTACCCATTCGGAAGGTAGCATTTGGATGACTATCTTTGGCCTTCTAATGTGGGATGTGATGTTTTCAGACATACAAGATGTTTTCCAGTCTAAATTCCAGGTATGTGACCTATGAACCATGTTTTTATTTTGTTCTGAGGCGCATAACCATATTCCCTGCAAAGTCATCAGAAACCCACCCTGTAGCGTAATTCCTTACTAGATCTCTGTTGATTTTGTATGATATATAGATTGTTTGTTGGACCTTGTCAAGATCTTTTTTCTTCGTTCCCTACTGTTCTTCTCAACTCTTGGTACCCTACAGTACGACTTCTTTGTTCTCTTGCAGACAGCCCCCCTTGATCTGGGAACAGACGATTTTTACAAATCTAGAGAGAACATTGCAGAATCTCAGTTGAAGAGGATACGGGACGGAATGGCCGAAGAGATGCTAATCAGCTCATGGGAGCTACATCAGGGGACATCCTGCCAGGGTGTTAACTGGGCCCGTTATTCGTTAACTGATCTACGGGCTGTTGTTGCATGCGTTGGTGGCCACCGTTTGGCATCGCTCCTCCGCCATCTAGCCGTTGATTACAGGAGCTGGTCGAGTGGAATGCCCGATCTGCTGCTATGGCGTTTCCTTGATGAAAGAGGTGGAGGTGAGGCTAAACTTGTGGAGGTCAAAGGACCCAGGGACCAGCTGTCAGAGCAACAGCGTGCATGGATTCTTGTTCTCATGGATTTTGGATTTGACGTGGAAGTTTGCAAAGTAAGCCCGGTCACCAAGCGGAGATAGTTCGCTTGCTAAATTTATTCTGATTATTACGATGCAAAATGTATTTGGTTGATTAGATAGAAGGGCAAATCTGTAACGCATAAGCAATGGCATTGTTGTCGTGTTGCACTGAAGTAACAGTCAAGCTCTACTTGACATGCTATCTATAACTTTGAGAGGGAAGGATGCATTTAATTGTCTGAATCGGCACAAGTTAGAAGAGGAAATTCTGATAAAATTAAATATCGTAGGGGCAATTTCTTTTTACGTTTGAGGTGAGGCTCGTAAAGCGTACGCATGTCCTTATACAAAAGAACGACTGTCACGATGACCTGAGATGAACAAGTACACAACGACGTGCATTTTCTAGCTTGGACAGAAAGCATGCTTTTGCAACCAAAGGCACACAAAGGGTGCTTCACCACAATTTGTGAGAATTCCATGTCCCAAAGATAATCACGACACAGATCATCCAACGCTTTGTAGTTTGACAGCCATTTTAAGTATGCTGGCTTTCCTCCAGGCCATGTGTTGCTTTTTGATCTAATCCTAGATGAATATGGCGCTAAACGCCTCCTCCAGCGCTCTTCTCTTGCTCAATTCAGCAGTCCATCCGCCAGCCCGTGCTGCTCGCTCTGCGCGTAGTCTCCTGGTCTCCTCGTCGTCTCCTTGCAGAGGATCCGACCCACTGCCGATTAGTTGGGGCGCCATACCTGTGGGGCGAGGCTGAGCCACTCCCCCAAGAACAGCGGCAGGTGCATACTGGCCCTGAACTCCTGCCCCGCCACTAATACCCTGAGAACTCCCAGCAGCCTGTTACAGATTGCAAGAGCACCAAGTGTTGGCATTTACACCAACACAGCATCAATGCATCAACATCTCAAGAAAAAAAATAGTACTCCCTCTCGTTCCAAATTCTAAGCCGCTTTGACTTTTTCGCTACATCCATTCTGTTATGCATCTAGAATTCTAGATATATAGCAAATTCTTGCGTACCCTAAAACTCAATTGCCCCTTTGATCACTAAATCACCACTCCTGCATAATTAATTTTATTTTCTAGTGCAAAGCATACATCCAATACTGTGATTACGATCACAATTTCCAATAGAACATGTTGATAAGATGTCAAGGTGATAAATCTGAAAGCTGTCACTTCATGATTCAGCATTTCATCACTACCATATTCTCATGATATTTACTAGAAGTTTGCCTGGTTGACATGCTAAATACTAGTGCCAAATATTTCCGATGCAAGTAACTTACCAGTAACACCAGCATGATGGGATTGCTCGTGTACTTACACAACCAGCTATCAGATTATCAGATCTCTAAGCTAAAGAAAACCCATATTTTATAACCTTCACAGTTAATTTACGAAGGAAACATATATCTCGAAGATATCTACTGACCGTATCATTTGCTTCGGCCTTTACAGGGTTCATCCTGCTTGCTTTAAGTGCTGCCGCAAGATCTTCCGCCTACAAAGGAACACATTATTACATAAAAGATAAATCTTTCTCAATCGGATATATGAATATGTCGAAGGTTAGGGTAAAACATTTCAACGGGAATTTTGGTACTCCATAAGACTACATCGCGGATCATGACAATACACACCCTTTTAGCTCTGGACAAGTATATCTGCTCCGCATTTTCCTGTTGGTATCTTGCAATTTTTGCTTCAATCTCCTCGACATCTATCCCTTCGATCAGGTTGAAAGCTTGAAAAGAAAATTCAAACCTGCTAAGTTTTTCCCAACTGTATAATTCAAGAATAATAGATTAACGAAAAGGGGAAACAACTCACTCATATCCTCAACTTCTTCCAGATAATCGTTGTAGTCTTTCAGAGTAGGGAAGTGTTCCTGCGTCTTGTTGAATCTGAACCCAAATCCATACAAAATAATGGCCGTTAGCAGCTTGATAGAAAAGAATCCCTTTTCTTACAGATAACAGAGAGATTGATTAAGGGTGTGCAGCGCACATGCTGGCTATCCTGCGGCGGAGGGTCATCTCCTTCGCCCACGCGTTCCCCCCGCCGCCTGACACCATCACCATCTCACCGCCGCGGCCTAGACCGCAGGATCAGGTCCTGCACTGCCGTGGACTCGCGCCGCGGCGGGTTCGACCTGGGAAGTGAGCACGGTGGCTAGGGTTCGGAGTGGGGAGAGGAATGGGGGAGAAACGTATGCGGTATGCCTCAACGGCAATTAGGAGAAAAATGAGAGGTCCTTCCGACAAATTGCTGGTTTTAGTCGATCTGAGCCGTCTGATTACCGATCCAACAGCTAGTATCTTGCACATGTCAAGGGTTTACTTGTCACTTGCATGCACGTGACGAACGCCATGGCGCTTGCGGTTCGTCTCATCGGCCGCCGCCGGTTCCTCCCGCCGCCGCTCGCCGCCGCCGTTGCTCACCTCTCTGCCGCTTCCCAGAGCCCGTGCCACCACCACCACCCACTTCCGACCCCCGCGCTCCCGTTGCCCCCTCGTGAGCTCCATCCTTTCGCTCTCCACTGGCGAAGCTTCTCCTGGTACTCCCGCTCCGGCTCCGGGTCTGATAGCAGTCCCGGCACCGCTGCCGCGGACGCTCGCGGAGAGGACGTGTACATCGAGAAGGAAAGCGTGCACTTGGATGGCGTGACAATCGTTGATGACGGGGGAGGGGTCGTCAGTGAGGCGGGTGCTGCGGCGGATGCCGTGGGAGATGCCGCCGGCGCCACGGCCGACGGCGTCGGGGGAGTGCCGGAATTGGCTGTTAGCACAGTTTTGGACCTCATGGACGGGATCCATAGCCTCACCGGACTGCCGTGGTTGGTCTCTCATCACTGCTGAAAAAAACATTCCATTTCCCGTTTATTTTTGGCAACATGCTGTCTCGTGCCAATTTGAGGCTACGCTTTTGCTCGTACTTTTGCTTATGCTATGAATATCCCCTGTAATTGAGCCAATGAATGTAGTTTAAGTTTAATTTTTGATGTTCACGACAGGTGGATGACAATCTCCTTTTCTACTGTGGCCATGAGATTGTGGATACTTCCCGTCCTCATAGTGCAGTTACAGAAGACTGCTGAAATTGGTGAAGTGTTCCGAAAAGGTAAGTTGTGCTGCCTGATCTGCAAGCTTCCTATTGTCTGGTGATGCAGCAACGTGTGGGCTAATCATTTTCTTTATCCATCTTAGAGAAATTGAGCAGAAGTATATTCTAAATTCCAACGGATTTCCTTATGCAATTTAATACGTTCCATTGACAATTAAGGATCAATACCCCTGTGCCTCAATTCAAACAAAAAAGAGGTCAATATCCCCTCCTGAAGTAATTGTACGATACTACGATAACACCTATTGCCTAGTATTGTTTAACTCAAAATACTTACGTAACAGGAGCCTGATTTCAGAGATACATCTGTGGTATTGGCTTTAATAGATTGTGCATTTTCCTCATGTTTCTGATTGCATTCTCATATATCGTTTTTGAAGTGTCCACTTCATTACCCCCTCCTCAGCCTGGAAGCAATTTCCGTGAACAGTACACTCTGTTCCAGAAGAAAAAGAAGGAGCTTGGTTGCCCCTCATTTATCTGGAATTTTGCCTATTTTTTGGTACAGGTAATAATATAAATATTGTGACAAGATCTTTTTGGCTTCTGCCCTTCACATAGTTTAATATTAGTTACAGATCTTATGACGCCGTCAGTTAATTTTGCAGTGTATATTTTATTGTTCCTAATTATGTTGCCATTTCTTCTGCCCCCTGTATTTTGTCGTAGTTCCCTTGCTTTATTCTTTGGATGACGAGTATAAGGAGCATGTGCTTGAATAATCACCCTGGATTTGATAATGTATGTTTAAGGTATCTCTGTACCTTTTCCTCTATTCCTTGTACTAGTTTCATATTTCGTGAAGGGGGTATGATATGATGTCTTAAGGAGTTAAGGCCACAATGTTAGCAGCCATAGTTGTTGTTGATACTATTTCTATTTTATATGTATTCATGTTCTATTTTCTTTGTTGTGTTGTTTCAATTAAGTTTTGGTGTTTTAGATGAAAAGGTTAGTTTGTTATCACAGTTAGAATGCAACTAATTGAAACTATAACAAAATGTTTATACTCCATATTCAATCCTAGAATTACTTTGTCGCTATTGGCCAATTGCAGAGTTTAATGTACTTGTACTTTACCTAGCTATGAGAAGAAAGAAAAAGATGCCACGGTGTGAAGTACTGAATTAGATTACTGATACCATGTGGTCCCAGGTGTTTTAAGGAACTACTGTGTCAATTGAGGTACTAGAGATATCTTGCTTAGCATACTGTTAAGTTGCACATCTGGAGGTTGCATTGGTTCTTTTGGAGATTTTGTGCTGTTGATAATTGCGGTTGTTAGGTGAAAGAGAATGTATATTCAGGGGCATCGTTAGGTGGTTGAAGGGATTGCGGGCTGGATTCAGCTGAAGGTAGTCAGCCATAGTTGCCAACATCCGGGTAATAAATATGGACTGGCTGGGTTTTGATACTATAGAGCTTGGATGCCATGCTAGGTACTCAACAAATAAGTTGTATTGAGTTGAAAACTGGTATATATACAAGAGAAGGAAGGACATATGGACAACATTCAGACTTGATGTGCCAAAAAGCCAAAGGCACATCAATCTATATGCTAATGTTGATAGTAGTATAGTACTATAGTTACCGTTTATTTCCCAGATATACATTGTCTAATGGCAAGTGTATCCTGTTTGTGAAGAACATATACTTTTTTTTCAAGGATTATATTCATCCTACTATGCTGCAGGGTTAACTCATTTTCATTCAATATATTTAACTTCCTACTTTTTTTTCTGTACTACCAAACAGGGTGGGATTCTGTGGTTCCATAACTTGACTGAGTTTCCACATGGTACTTTAGCTCCCATCTTTCCTATCTTAGTTGCTGGTCTGCATTACCTAAATGTTCAGGTATTCTCTTGCCAATTTCTGTTTTCAATGGCTTTGTCCACTATTCTCCTTTCTTCCTTTCCAATACATTTCCTTTTGCTTTGTAAGTCTAGTCTCTAGTATCAGGCGAACACAAAGTGTAACAAGTTAAAAATTCATGGCTGGGCGACTTTCCTTCTGGTAGGTTCTCACTATGCGATCATTAATTTGAATTTCACATACAGTGTTTGGTTAAGAATCATGCAAGCAAGTTGGTGTACAAGCGATGACAACATTGAGGGCCTATTAAATCTTAGATTAAACTAGTGCAGTAAGGCTAACTTGTGTTGGATAGATTATAGATTTATAGATTGGTGTGAACTGGTAATTTTGGTTCCTGATAATCATTTTTGATCTTATATAGATGGAAGTGTGTTGACGTTCAAAAGATCTTTCTAAACGTAGAACCTTGTGGGGGAGGGGTTGGATCAGGGGTCAGCGCAGTGATATACTGATATGTATTAAGTTTTGTCATGTTCTTATGAAACCTTTTTGTTTAAATAGAACCCGTTTTTTTTGCTAAGTAGATCAACAATAGTAGTTTGTAATTGTATGAAGCTATTACTAGGAGTTTATTTGTTCTAAACTGATCTGAGACTGACTTCATCTGTTGTCTCAGATTTCTTTTCAGGGGTCCCAGATCAAGGATCACCCAGGAATTTTTGGCTTGCTGGCTAAGGTATGATTCAGAAAACCAGACACAGGAATACATATAGCTAGTTGCCGAGCTGTCATAAATTTTCTAAGTTATCAGTATAAGTAACCCATTACTCAGATTTTGTAAAGAAAAAGGATGACGGTCACCAATCAGTCTTTTAATCTGAGTATATATGATGTGTATAGTGTACTTGGGCAGTTGGCCTTAGGAGTTGTGGCCCGTATGATGTTGTTAGCTTACTTGGATGATGTGGGTACTTACAATTGATGCAATGAAGTGTTTTGTACATGGCACTGAGCCCCTGACAGCAGCAGGTTGTCATGTGGACTGTGGAGTAAATTATCGGACTAATGATGATGAACTGCTCCTTTTACTGTTTGGTGGCAATCAGTGGAGTTCAGTGAAATACTTGTGGGGGTTTAAGTGGTAAATAATGCTAGCATTACAACCAAGGTTGTTAAAATCGTAATCTTGAATCGGATCGGAACTCCAATAGTAGGATCGCAAATCATAGGATCATCACTGCTAGAATCACAAAATCCAAGGGTTCTTCAACACCGGATTCTCTGTATGCGGATGAAAATATTTGGTGAAAAGTTGGTTCCAAAGGAGTTGAAGAAGGGGATGAACTCTCTCACCATTCTGGTGGCTTGGGAACTTTGGAAACACCGTAACAGATGTGTCTTCGATGGGATGATGCCAGATTTGGTGGTGGCTTTACAGGACATTGCTAGCGATGGAGTGCTCTGGTGTTCGGCTGGGGCCAAGGGGCCCCAGCAGCTGGTTGTAAGGGTCTCGAACAGAGGCTAGTGTTGTTGCGTTGTCACCTCCTGTTCTCAGGGTGGCTGGTCGGTGCGTTAGAACATTTTTAGTTTGTCTTGGTGTATACAGATTCCTTTCCTTGTGTACTTTCTCCTTTCTTAATGAAATGATACGCAGTTCTCCTGCGTGTTAAAAAAACTGTTTACTTTGTATGTGTTCTATTTTCATTACTTTTATGTAAAAATCTGTCTTTTTTCTGAAAATACTTGTTTCTTGTTTGCAGTACTATAGAATATACCTCAATGTCCTGACTATCCCTTTGTTTCTTGTCGCACATGTGGTTCCTCAGGTCAGTTGTGTTTTTGCTTTGCTTTATTGCATATGTGATTCCTCAGATCAGGTGCTTGCATTACGTTTTTATGTGGTTACGAACAAATGCCATGTGGTCAATTACCATTTCCAGATTATGTTCTCAAGTTTGCTGGGCAGAAATTAATTAAAATAAATTGGCCTGTGGAATTTCATAACCACTGCAGATGCTTTAGTATTTGCAATGGTTTTCAGAAATACGTTCTATTTGGCACATTGTTCCATTCTTATTACATTACAATCCTTTTAATATCACAATAATGACAGGCAGATGCCACTTAGGTGCCGTTTGGTTCACGAAATGTAACGTAAATGGCAATGGTAATGATTCCCACTCGAATAACAGCGGTAATAAGTTTGAAAAAGACGATATCACTTTCTAGTGTGGTATCTGATTACGTTGGACTTAAACAAATACTCCCTCTATCCCAAAATATAATTCGTTTTAGACTAAATAAACATTCATTAATTAATCTACAAATGTAGTTTGCATGTATGTCTATATTCATTATCATTCAGATGAATGTGGACGCAAAAAAAGAGGGCTAGAAAGAGCTATATTTTGGAACGGTGGAGTATGATTTACCCTTATCAGTTACCATTACATTACAAATATGTGATAATGTGAACCAAACAACACCTTATTCCTGTGTGTGCTCTCATAAGCAAAATAGACAGCGTTGGATGAATAAGGCATTACATCTGGAGGGGGAAAGCGGGTTGTGCAGAACTGTGGGCTGTGGCAAAACCTGATTTCTTTTTGTAGGATTTGAAACTAAAAGTACGATACTCATACATTGTTTGGTAATGTGAACTAATTTGCACTAAATTGTTTAGGCAATGGTCTTTTTGCAATTTTGCTACGCCAACATGCTTGTTATAGCCAAACTGGTTTCAGAAGTGTCGCACTTGTATGCAACTTTTGTTTCATCCAAATATCAATTCAGATACTGAATTCTGTTTTTTGTAATCTTTGATTTGCAGGGATGCCTGGTCTACTGGACTACAAATGGTTTATTTTCTGTAGCTCAGGTTAGAGCACAATTTTTTTTACTTGGATTATAAAGTCATTTCCTTTTTGATTTGGTATATTGTGATAATCTTGTATTATTTTCTTAGTATCTCTACGCCTAAATCTTAATATGATTTTTGCGATAAAGAAATAGTAAATGTCATAAAAAATAGGGAAGATGGGTCGCATGTCCTGGTAGAGTTATCTCGTTCCTTTTTTTGGGTTTGCCATTGATCAAATACATGTTCGATTTGAGTTTGCCGTTGATCAAATACAAGTTCGAATATCAACAAGGTAAGCATGTGTTGTAGGTTTGTAGCACCCTTTTTATGTTTCCGCTCAAATAAATCAATAAGTGAAGGCTAATATATGATCCTAAGGACACCTTGAACGAGATACTAAATAGCCCACAGCAGATGGCATGATAGTGTAATGTGTTAGACTACTCGTCTAGGGTTTGGGGCCTTCCCCATGTAATTACCATCTCACCCTCGTTGTAATGGGCCAGACCCAATTACTCAAGTCTATTTATACCACACCCAACCCTGATTAGGGTTATGGGTTCTTCCTACATGGTATCACAGAGCTAGGTTTAGTCTTTCTTTTTCCAGCCTCCGGCCTCCCTCCCAGCCGCCGGCCCCCTGCCTAGGCGCTGTCGCGCGCGCCTCTCCCAGGCCGCCGCCGCCACATCTCCTTGCTTCTCTCCCCTTCTCTCTCTTGCACCGGCTCCACCCGACCATCTCCCTGCCTCTCTGCCCGACGCTAGCAGCGCCCCTCCCGACGCCGATTCCGCAGGACGCGACCCGCCCCGTCGCCAGGCGCCAGAGACCGCGCGCTGCCGCGACCCCGCCCAGGAGCTTCCGCGCCAGCCGCCGAGCGCGCCCAGTCCGCGCCCCGCGCGACACCGACGCACCAGGACGCGCACCCGGCCAGTCCCCGCGCCCGACTCCAACCCGGTTGTGCCCCACCCCGACTCCAACCCGGCCGTGCCCCACCCCGACCCTGCTGCGACTCCCTCCAGCCGTCGCCCCGATGGCCACCATGGACGACACCACCACTGCCACCACCGGCCCTGGCACGCAACTCCCCGTCGCCCCTACTGCGATCAGTAGCGAGCTCGCCCATGGAGGGGCCCCCTACATCGCCAGCCTCGGGCCGCTCCACGCCACTCCCCCGCTGACCCTGCGCCGAGGCTCCCCGCCGGGCTTTCCCGCCCTCGCCTCACCCACCTGGAGCCACACCGTCGCGCCCTCCGCACTCCCCACCACCAACTCCCCGCTCGTCGACACCCTCGCTACGATCCAGGCCGCAGTGACGGCCTCGCGGGAGCGCGAGCGCGCCGCCTCCCTCGCCCTGGAGCGAGAGCGTGCCCTGGGCGCCGCTCTGACCACCCAGATGGCCACCACGCAGTGCCTCCTCGGTCGCCCGCCGGCCGCCCCTGCGGAACCCCCGGAGGACCCCCTCGCCTCTGACCTCGACGCCGACCTCATCGCTGCTCTCCACGCTCAAGCCGCAGGACTGCACAACATCCGGGCCCTTGTTTCCGTGGTGTTGGATCCGGCGTCTTCCCACTACCCCCGTCGGCGAGGACAGGTCCTCCTCACGCTGCGGCGGTTCGTCCTCGACGATCACGTCCTCGTCGACCACGACGCTCCGCCACCTCGCTCCTGGTGCCTCATGGACAGGCGTTGTCCTCTCGTGGCTCCATGGCACCATCACCGTTGAGCTACAGGACATCATCCGCGATCAGGCGGACACTGCGCGCCAGGCGTGGCTCGCTCTCGAGGACCAGTTCCTCGGGAATCGGGATGCGCGGGCGCTCCACCTCAACGCCCAGTTCCACCTGTTCTCTCAGGGAGACCTCTCCGTGGGAGAGTACTGCCGCCAGATCAAGGGCCTTGCAGACTCTCTCCGCGACCTCGGCGATCCAGTCGCCGATCGTACCTTGGTGCTGAACCTCCTGCGTGGCCTCAGCCCCCGCTACGGCCACCTGAAGGCTCTCATCAAGAGGAGCGTGCCCTTCCCCACCTTCCACGTCGTGCGGAACGAGCTTCTCGAGGAGCTCACCATGGCGAATGAGGCGCCCACTCCAGCCTCGGCTCTCTACAGCGCTCCTACCAACGGTCAGCCGCCTTCGGGGGGCCCGGCCACCCGTCCTCCGTCGACCGGGGCTCCTACCCGCCCTCCACCCACCGTTCCGCCGGCTCCCCGTCCGGCTTCCACGACCGACGGAGGTCGTCGCCCCCGCAAGGGCGGCCGTGGGGGTGGCGGCCCCTCTCGTGGCGGTCCCTCCGGCCGGGGTGGCGGTCACGCGTGGCCGTCCTTTTACAACCCCTGGATCGGGACCATCGCCATGTGGCCGGGCCAGGAACCGAGTGCCTCCCGTCCCCCGGCACCGGCCCTCCTAACTACACCTCACTACGACATGCCCCCGACGCCTCCCTACGGTGTGCCCGTCGTGCCCTAGGCTCCGCCCGCGCTCCTGCCCCCGGGGACCCCCACCTCGACGACTTGGTCTCCACCAGCTGGCGGGTGGGACAACGCCTCCCTCGCTGCTGCTTTCAGCACCATGGCGATGACCCCTCCCTCCTCCGACTGGGTGATCGACTCTGGTGCCTCATACCACACCCACTCCCACTGCAGGCACGCTCTCTCGCTCTCATCCCCCCCTTTCCTCTCACCCCCTCCTCGATCATCGTTGGAAATGGTTCCACTCTGCCAGTCACCTCAGTAGGTGCCTCGGTTCTCCCTCGGCTGTTTTACCTCAACGATGTTCTCGTAGCTCCCCAGATCACTCACAATCTTCTTTCTGTCCGTCGATTCACCACTGACAACTCTTGTTCCATTGAGTTTGACCCCTCTGGTTTTACTGTGAAGGATCTGGCCACCAGGACCCCTCTCGCCCGCTGTGACAGCTCGGGACCGCTCTACACGCTCTAGCCCTCTACCGCCGGCGTGTCTCCACCTCCCGTCCTGGTCTCCACCACCTCCTCCACCACTTGGCATCGTCGTCTCGGCCATCCTGGACCCGACGTCATGACCAAGATTACCAGTAGTCTAGATCTTTCATGTAGTAGGGGACATTTTGAGGGTCTCTGTCATGCTTGTCAGTTAGGTCGACATACTCGTCTCCCATTTACTACTTCTTCTCGGGCTGAGCAGGCTTTTGACCTGGTTCACTGTGATCTTTGGACCTCCCCTGTACTCAGTCTCTCTGGTTATAAATACTATTTGGTGATTTTGGATGATTTTTCCCATTTTCTCTGGACTTTCCCGCTTCGGTTGAAGTCTGACACATTCCCCACCCTCACACACTTCTTCGTCTGGGTATCCACCCAGTTTCGTCGCCCGGTCTGTGCTCTACAGTGTGACAATGGCCGCGAGTTCGACAACAACGCCTCCCGTTCTTTCTTCCTCACCCATGGCGTCCAGTTGTGTCTCTCGTGCCCCTACACCTCTGCTCAGAACGGCCGGGCCGAACGCATGATCCACACCACCACCAATATGCTCTGCTGCCTTCTCTTCCAGGCGTCTCTCCCTGCCAGCTATTGGGCAGAGGCCCTGCACACAACCACCCACCTCCTCAACCGTCTTCCCTCGAAGGCGGTGAGCCATCCTACCCCTCACTTCGCCCTATACCGCATAGCCCCTTCCTATGACCACCTTCGTGTGTTCGGCTGTGCCTGCTACCCTAACACTTCCGCTACCGCTCCTCATAAGCTTTCCCCTCGTTCCACCCTCTGCCTATTCCTTGACTACTCTCCTGACCACAAGGGGTACCGGTGTCTGGACCTCACCTCCCACCGCATCATCATCTCTCGTCATGTCGTCTTCGACGAAGATGTGTTTCCCCTTGCTGGCTCCACCCCACCCACCGTTCTTGACTCCCTCCTCGAGTCCGATCCGGTTCCCCCCCACCCCGGCGCCCCCGCCTTGCGTCGTTACCTACACCACGCGCGGCCACATCGATCATGCCTGCGCCACGGCGACCCCGTCGATCCTGCCTGCGCCACGCGCGGCCCCGTCGACCCCGCCTGCGCCACGCGCGGCCCCGTCGACCCCGGCTCGCTTCACCAACCCCGCACTTGTCTACCACCGCCGCGGCCACACCACTACCTCGGCGCCCCCTGACTCGGGCCCGTCGACGAGCGCGGCCCGCTTCGCCGACCCCGCCGTCGTCTATCACCTCCGCGAGCCGGCCATACCCGCCGCTCTCGACGTTCCGGCGGTTCACTCCGAGTCGTCCGTATACCACCCGGTCGCCATCCACCGCGACCCCGAGCACGTCCACCCGATGGTGACTCGGCGCGCCGCTGGCGTTCTTCGCCTCGTCGACCAGCTGATCCTGGCAGCTGATACGTCCAGCACTCCACCCGATGCTTCCCCGGTGCCCTCCTCCGTTCGCACTGCCCTCGCCGACCCACATTGGCGTCGTGCTATGGAGGAGTACGCGACCCTCTTGGCCAACCACACCTGGGACCTGGTGCCGCGTCCTCCAGGCACCAACGTGGTCACCGACAAGTGGCTTTTTCGTCACAAGCTGACCTCGGACGGCTCCCTCGACCGCTACAAGGCCCGTTGGGTCCTTCGGGGCTTCACCCAACGCCCCGGAGTGGACTACGACGAGACCTTCAGCCCCGTGTCAAGTTCGCCACTGTTCGCGCCGTTCTCTCCCTCGCCCTCTCCCGCGACTGGGCGATCCATCAGTTCGATGTCAAGAATGCCTTCCTCCATGGCACTTTGACGGAGACTATGTACTGCAGTCAGCCCACCGGCTTCGTCGACGCTGACCGTCCGGATTTGGTCTGCCGGCTGAACCGGTCCCTGTACGGCCTCAAGCAGGCGCCACGGGCATGGTACAGTCGCTTCGCCTCCTACCTGGCCTCCATCGGCTTCGTCGAGGCCAAGTTGGACACGTCCCTGTTCATCTACCGGCGCGGCGACGACACCGTCTACCTCCTGCTCTACGTCGATGACATCGTGCTCACGGCATCCACCGCCGACCTTCTACACCGCACGATCGTCGCCCTTCAGCGAGAGTTCGCGATGAAGGACCTGGGGCCCCTCCACCACTTCCTTGGCATCACCGCCGAGCGCTGGCCTCAGGGTCTCTTCCTCCACCAGCGCCAGTACGCCATCGACATCCTGGAGCGGGCTGGCATGTCTGACTGCAAGCCCTGCTCCACGCCTGTCGACACTCAGGCAAAGCTCTCTGAGGACGACGGGCCTCCGGTCGCTGACGCGACGTCCTACCGGAGCCTGACCGACGCGCTTCAGTATCTCACTTTCTCCAGGCCCGACATCGCATACGCCGTCCAGCAGGTGTGCCTGCATATGCACACTCCGCGGGAGCCCCATCTCACCGCGCTCAAGCGGATTCTGCGCTACCTCCGCGGCTCCCTCGACTACGGTCTCCTACTCCGACCATCCCCGACGTCGGAGCTCGTGGTCTACACCGACGCTGACTGGGCTGGCTGTCCCGACACGCGTCGGTCCACCTCCGGTTACGCCGTATTCCTGGGCGCCAACCTCGTCTCTTGGGTCGCCAAGCGGCAGCCCGTCGTCTCTCGCTCCAGCGCTGAGGCCGAGTACCGTGCCGTGGCCAATGGCGTGGCAGAGGCCTCCTGGCTGTGCCAGCTCCTCCACGAGCTCCACAGTCCCCTCCAGCACGCCACCCTCGTCTACTGCGACAACGTCAGCGCGGTCTACCTCTCCACCAACCCCGTGCAGCATCAGCGCACGAAGCACGTGGAGATCGACCTGCACTTCGTCCGTGAGCGTGTCGCTACCGGTGACGTTCGGGTTCTCAGCGTCCCCACCACGCTGCAGTTCGCCGACATCTTCACCAAGGGGTTACCGTCGAGTGTATTTTTAGACTTTCGATCCAGTCTCAACATCTGTACATGATAGAGTTGTGACTGCGGGGGGTGTTAGACTACCCGTCTAGGGTTTGGGGCCTTCCCCATGTAATTACCATCTCACCCTCGTTGCAATGGGCCAGGCCCAATTACTCAAGTCTATTTATACCACACCCAACCCTGATTAGGGTTATGGGTTCTTCCTACATAATGTCTGTCAAGAACTCTGAAGAGGTTGCTTAGAACAGATAGATGCATCCTAACCTCTATTGCTACTGTGTAAACGCTTATGAATTCCCCTTTTTGTTTGTAATTTCCTATTTCTATCCTTTGAGCAGATCAGATTCCATGCATTTAATTTGAACAAGCTTGATGCGGCAAAGTAAGCATTGTGTACTTTATGTTACATTCTATTGTTTTTTCAAATGATTAAATCGCAGCAATTATCCTTGAGAAATGATGCTGTCCGCAAGCTGTTGGGATTGCCAGATACTAGAGCTCAGGTTGGTTACAGAGCACAAAAGTCACCTCTTGAGGTACCTGAGATGATGCAGGCATGCCCATCTACTTTATGTGCTGTAGTTATTTTCATCATACGCAACTGAATCATGACACTGAAGTTATCATGAATTCAGTGGTCACAGCTTGAAGATGCTAACTTGCAAACGAAATCGATGCCATCTGACAAGGGAACAGCCAGTGAGAGTACAACTCCTAATTTTGCAATGGGAAGTATGGATGGAAATATATCTGCGTCCAGCTCACCTGAGGAGCTACTTGAAGTATGAATGCTTACACATTTTTTTTGTCTTGGAATACTGTTCCGGTATGAATTCTGATGCACATACCTATATGCTTATCATCAGCAAGCATTACAGTATCTGGGCACAGGCTGCCGAGATCAAGCCATTCCACTGATCAGGTAAGTTGGCGTTCTGCTTTGTCTGATCAATTGTTGGCTACCATTTCCATCTGCAAAACAATGGGAGTTGGTGATCAATATCGCACACAGGACAGCAGTAGAGAGAAACCCAGATCTGTACACAGCGTTGATTGGGATGGGACAAACCCTGTTCTCAAATAGATTGTTTCCCGAAGCCGCGGTTTGTTTTGAACATGCTATACCAAAGGTCTGTTGTTTACCTCGGGCGACTTTCATCATCTGAGACAATAATTAAGACTCAGTGCTCTCGATTGTGTAGATTCAAGAAGATGACCCTCTTCTTGTGCTTGCGTATTTTGGGGCAGGTCTTTCGAACAAGCGTCAGGTAGAGTAATGATACATCTGGACTTCGTTTTAAAAACACATTTGGAATAACAGTGAACAGCATAAGCATCGCTTTCGGTTTCCATTCCAATGTAGGGGGATAATGAGACGGCAATAAAACTCCTGGAGAGATTAGCAGAGCTCAAGGAACCAGAAAAGCCCATCAACAAAAGCCGCTACTTCCAAGGGATGCTTGCTTTGGCAAGGTAAAGTCTTCTGTAGATAATTCTGGTACAAATGGTCCATCGATACGATACGATGTGCTATGGCTACCTATAACCTACATTGTAGAGGGTTGTTTGGACCAGCATGTAGCGGTGTAGCCACATATTGTGTTTCAACGCCCCATTGTTAATTTTTTATTTAGGTGGCTCTGCTTTCCTAAACTGCTGGACAGTTTGCTGAACGTGCTGACATTGGTTGCTGTTGCAGTATATTATATAGAGAAGGCCGGAATTCGGAGGCTGCCAAATATCTGCGGATGGCTATTGCTTATGATCCTTCTGTAGAAAGGCTTCTCAAGGAATGCGAGGAAGGAATGGACGATCAGCCAAAGCCAGAGGAGAAGTGATGTGCTGGACCTGAAAAAGCCACAGTAACAGAGATAGCACACCGCTTTTGTTTTTGAACACTAAAACCGCCCCCAGCAGTTTACCCTTTACCCATATGATCGTGCAAAACAGAGTGAAGTTTGAATATATGAATGCAGATGGATAAGCTGCCTAATACATGTGGTTTGTCTGGGAATTGAAATTCTGGAACGCGAGCCAGCCAATCCGCAATTGCACGGTCAGAATATCTGGCCGTGCTGCCCCCGTTGAAGTCTGCGGCAACCTCACACACACCATCAAGTGCGCTTGAGCCTCAAGTCCCAACATAGTTGTAACTTGTAACATGAATACACAACTTGTGTTCTTTGGAAGAATGTGGTCATTTCATTTTCTTTTTTTTAAAGAATTTAATACGCGGCAGAAATTACAGTGATTGATTTTTTTATTAATAAAAAATGTGAGCATGACCTCACGGTACTGACCATTTTCTGCCGTTTGATTGATAATGAAGTTCTTGCCATCATAAGATCAAAAGAAATCAGCTGCGTTTAAAGTAATTCTGTATCTCAAATTTAATCTTGTCCATGGCATTGTCCATGACAATACCGTGTCCATACCAGTTGTGTATATATATATATATATATATATATATATATATATATATATATATATATATATATATATATATATATATATATATATATATATATATATATATATATACACGGCGGCACTAAAATGCACCTGGGTGCATTCTCTATATTGAATGCACCCACCTGCAATAACACCTCGAGCACGCCTCGGCCTCCTGTATGCGCGCCTTCCTGCCCCCCGCCGCCGCGCGCCTCCCTGTCCCCGCGCCACCCTCTCCCCCACCGCCGCCGAGTGCCACCCTCTCCCCCACCGCCGCCGAGCGCCACCCTCTTCCCCACCGCCGCCGAGCGCCTCCCTGTCCCCGCGCCGCCGCGCGCCTCTCTGTCAGCGCGCCTCCATGTCCCTCGCATTAGGTGTGATTGCAACTGCTGTATAATTCTACCCAAATATCTGTTAAAAATGTAAACACAATGATTGCGACTGCTGGTGTGTTGTAATTGCAACTGCTGGTGTGGTGTGGATGCAACTGCTGAGTTGCTCTGATGTCATTGCAAGTACTGAATAACTCTGGAAATTTTGTTAAAAAAATATGATTGCAACTGCTGGTCTGGTGTAATTGCAACTGCTGGTCTGGTGTGATTGCAACTTCTATATAACTATGTCCAAAAATTTGTTAAACAAACAATGATTGCAACTGCTGTCTGGTGTAATTGCAACTGTTGGTCTGGTGTGATTGCAACTTCTTTATAACTATGTTCAAAAATTTGTTAAACAAACAATGATTACAACTGTTGTCTGGTGTAATTGCAACTGCTGGTCTGGTGTGATTGCAACTTCTATATAACTATGTCCAAAAATCTGTTAAACAAACAATGATTGCAACTGTTGTCTGGTGTGATTGCAACTGCTTTCTAGTGTAATTGCAACTGTTGGTCTGGTGTGATTCCAACTTCTATATAACTATATCCAAAAATCTGTTAAACAAAACAATGATTGCAACTACTGTCTGGTGTAATTGTAACTGCTGGTCTGATGTGATTGCAACTTATGTGAAGAGGTTGAGTCGTTCGTGGAGAAAGAGAGGCGTGGGCGGGAAAGTGAAAAGGTTCTGTCGGGAGCGGGCGGGAGCGACGAAGACGTGCGGGAGGGACGAAGACGGACGAAGACGACCTAGGTGGGACGGTTGGCTCAGACCTGGCGCGTAGGTTCAGCCTGGGTGCATTCTCTATATTAAATGCACCCAGGTGTAATATATAAAAACAGTATATATATATATATATATATATATATATATATATATATATATATATTTGCAAGTACACGGTATGGCAAAATTAGTACCCAAATCATAGTACCAGAGTTCTCGTTCTTGCAACACCACCAGAATCTCTGGCGGCATTCAAACTGTTACAAGGTGTAGTGCATCTATTTCCATCTCGCTAGTACACAGGGAAATCAGGATCGACGTCTCGTCCCCATGCCTGCAGCCCACCGATGATATCCTTCGCGGAGGCGAATCCCTTCTCGCGGAGAAGCTGGACGGCTCTCTGAGAGTCATTACCTCTCCTACACAGGACAACCAAGGCTGACCCCTCTCCTGCTTCCTTCAGCGAGGCTTCGAGCGCGGGCAGCTTCTCTTCCAGCATGGAGAGCGGGATGTTGTGGGACGGAGAGATCGAAGCTATCTGGAAGTGATGCGCAGGCCGTACGTCCAACAGTAGATGAGGTTCACCATCGTCGGCCAGTTTCTTGTACTCTCTGCAAGTGATCCGCGCGCTCTCTGGGAGTACGTTCACGCTTGGTGCTGCCTGCAGTAGATGTAACAGTAGATAAGGCCACTGGTTTCAATATCATTCTTTAATGTGATCTGCATTGCGTCATCCATTCACATACCTTATCAGACATTGGTGACTGTGTGAAGCTCTCATAGTCAAACTTCTGAAAGTCTTCTTCTGTGAAAACGGAGTTTTCGCCACAATGGGTGCAATCTGGAGAGCTTCCACGAAGTTTAACCTGCAAGTTGTACGTAGACATGGTAATGAGATGTATCAAGACAGTCCTATAGTTATGCGTCCAAGAAATGCAAGCAACTTCGAAGGATCAGAAGATGTTAATAGTTTTGCAGGTACATTGATGGCCACAATCCACTTGATGGCAGACCACCTGCAAATAGGATGAATCCTCGAACATGGTTTCAAATGCCATTGGCCACTGCAGATCACAGTAAGTTCTTGGTGAAGAAACCAAACAAGATCATGCGAAAGCTTTGGTGGCTGCTTCACAATTAGATTATTTTTGAAGTTAGAAGGTTTGTAACACTAACTACTGATGCAGGGAATAGGTTAGTTAGCAGCTCTTTGCGAAGGTCTGGATGGCTGTCATAGGAAGAGGAAGAATTTCGTTGGAAAACGGGTAGATGGGGATCAATTGTTCACTAGACATGAGGAGAGGGTGTTATTTGACTTCTATAATGTGCTACTTGGGACCATCATGATCATCATCAACAAAGCCTTTTATCCCAAGCAAAGTAGGGTAGACTATAGTTAGAAACCCAATAGAATCCACAAGCAAAGATTCAGACACATGGATAGTTGTTTTCCATGCACTTGGGACCAGCATAAAGTGCAAACTTACTATTAATCTTGATGAGCTAGATATTGATCTCGCCAGAAAGTGGTCCAACTCCATAGCCAAGACAGCCTTCGCCAGACCGTGGTCCATCTCCAACCACTTTATCGCCAGCATGGGTTGTCGCGGCTGTGATATCCTGGCCTCTAGGATGGTGCATCTTTTCCGACCAACTTAATAAAATTAATAGAGTATCCATACCAACGAGGTGCATCTTCTTTTTCGGAAGCCTACCTCGTAAGAACCTACAAGTTAAGCGTGCTTGGCTTGTAACAATGGGATGGGTGACAGACCGGGAAGTTTTTTCGGGTGCGCATGAGTGAGGACAAAGTGTGCACAAAAGGCTCGTGTTGGTCTGTGGGGACAATATATGATCCTAGAGAGCTGCCAGGAGTAAGTACCGTCGGTCCGAGAGTGGACGGGGTGTTACAAGTGGTATCAGAGCCGACCCTCGCGGTTTCACGGACGTATGTGGGTTAGGGGTTCAGGTATATGGTGCATGTGGGCCCGGAATGGTCACATGGCACGACATATGACGACACTAGACATACAGACGTGGCCAAGAGGGAAGGTTCCTGGATTGGGGTTGACCGATGAGGATGTCGGTCTTCTAAGGGGGTGGATTGTGATATCCTGGCCCCTAGGATGGTGATATCCTGGCCCAAGGCTTAATAGAATTAATAGAGTATCCATATCAACGAGGTGCATCTTCTTTTTCGGAAGCCTATCTTGTAAGAACCTCCAAGTTAAGCATGCTTGACTTGGAGCAATTTGGGATGAGTGACCGACCAGGAAGTTTTCTTGGGTGCGCATGAGTGAGGATAAAATACGCACAAAAGGCTCGTGTTGGTCTGTGGGGACAATATATGATCCTAGAGAGCTGCCGGGAGTAAGTACCGCCGGTCTAGAAGTGGACGGGGTGTTACAGCGGCCCAACGTGTGGGGAGGGGGTTTCGCATACGTCGCCCACATGCCCCCTGCACCTTCAGGACTTGTCTTGGCCTTCGCCTTCGTTCCGACTTCAGCTCCCACTCGTCTCCCTGCTGGGGCCATTCTTGTCGTTCATGTGGTAAATCAGCACGACATGACGACACGTGCGAATTCCAGCTTCTGGCTCTTGGCACTCGGCTCCTCTATCGCCCATCCTATTGTTTTACCGCGTAGCTCTCGCTCACCCAACCAACGTCTAGCTATGCAAGAGTTCTCTACACTTCTTGGTAACCACTCTTGGGATCTAGTTCAGCGACCACCTCGCTCCAATGTGGTGAGTACCAAGTGGGTGTTTGAGCACAAGTTCATGGCCGATGGTTCACTTGAGTGCTAATAAAGCATGTTGGGTCCTTCGTAGTTTCACTCAACACCCCATCATTGATTATGGCGAGACTTTCAGTCATGTCATCAATCTCGCTACCATCTAGACAGTTCTCTTACTAGCAGTGTCTCACAGTTGGCCAGTCCATCAGCTTGATGTGAAGAACACTTTTCTTCATGGCACCCTTCTAGAGACAATCTACTACACCTAGCTATTTTTGGGTTTCGAGGATTACTCTTGTCAAGACTTTGTCTGTCGCCCGAACTGGCTCTATGACCTGAAACAAGCCACCGTGCTTGTGTTTCATCGTAAAAAAACTTGGCCGAAGAGGGAAAGACCGCCTGACCGGTATTATATTAAAAAGAGACCAAAACATGGTCCCGACCGAGAAAATCCCCGAACCCTGGCCCCCCATCACTAGCGGGCCATCACCGCCCACTCTACAACGACCCAGCCGAAGGATGGCACTCATGACGTACCTGGGAGCGGGCGGGGCACAACGTGGGCATTTTTTTAACCAAGCCAGAAATTCGCCCCCGAGGGGGATCAAACCTGGGACCTGGAGCCTGGAGGTGCTACTCGGAAGTCTTAACCATTACGCTAGAGGCCATGGTCAGTTTGGTCACGATAAATCTTACCTCCTACTCTATGTGGATGACATCGTGTCGCCTCTCCTTCATCGCATCATTAGAGCTCTTCAATGTTTGATATGAAGGATCTGGACAACCTTCATTATTTCTAGGCATGCATGTTCAACACACTGCTTCTTCCGTTCGGCTTCTGTCTCAGCGACAATATATGCTGGATATTCTAGATCGTGCTCGAATGGTTGGCTGTAAGCCGTGCTCCACTCATGTTGATCATTATCTGATGTTGTATGCTGATGGTGCTCCTATCTTCGGTCCTACAATTTTTTCCATCCTCGCTGGTGCTCTACAATACCTCACTTTCACTCGACCGGATATTGCATACGCTACTCAACAGGCGTGTCTCCATATGCATGACCAGCGAGAGCCTCATCTTGTTGCAATCAAGTGTATCCTGCGTTATATTCGTGGCACTTTGGACTTGGGTCTTCACATACATTCTTCTATTCAGTCTAACCTTGTGGTCTACTCAGACACTGATTGGGCTGGTAGTCCTGATACCTGTAAGTTTAATTTGGGCTATATGTGTTCCTCGATGATAATTCATTTCTTAGTCTTTCAAACGTTAGAACACTATCTCTCGTTCTAGTTCAGTCGTCGAGGCTTCCTAGTTACGCCAGCTCTTGACTGAGCTGCAAACTTCATTGCGCTCTGCCACTTTGGTCTATTGAGATAAGATTAGCATATTTTATATGTCTTCCAATCATGTTCATCACCAGCACACTAAACACATTGAGATTGATCTCCACTTCATTCGAGTACGGGTGGCCTTAAGGTCTGTTCGCATACTTCATCTTCCAACGTCTCAGTTCACAAACATATTTACCGAAGGGCTGCCAGTTTCTGTGTTCATGGAGTTTCGGTCCTATCTCAAGGTTCTCCTCAATGATGTCGTGACTGCAGGAGGGTGCTAGACTGCTATATATGTCTAGCAGATATGTCTCCATATTCATGATCCACAAGAGCCTCACTTGACTATTGTCAAGCGGATCCCTCGATACCTTAAAAATACTCTCGACTATGGGCTTCTATTCTAACGCTCCTCTACACGCGAGTTGATCATCTACACGGATGCTGACTGGGCGGGTGCCTGGACATATGTCGGTCTACTTCAGGCTATGTTGTGTTCCTTGAGGACAACTTCATCTCATGGTCCCCTAAGCGCTAACCCATGGTCTTCTACTCCAGCGCGAGGATGAGTCGCCGTGGCCAATGGCATGGCTGAGGCGTGCTAGCTTCGATAGATCCTCCAAGAGCTCCACACCCCCTCATCATGAGCAATCTTCTACTACAACAATGTAAGCATCGTCTACCTCACCATCAACCGGGTACATCACTAGCGCGCGAAACATGTTGGGATTGATCTCCACTTTGCCCAAGCATGTAGCCATCAAGGACGTTTGTGTCCTCCACATCCCGAAGATCTCGTAGTTCGCTGACATCTTCACCAAGGGACCTCCATCCTTGGTGCTCTCGGAGTTTCGGTGCAGTCTCTACATTTGATGTAGCTAGAGTTTCGACTGCGGCGGGTGTTAGTCTGCTATCACTAAGTGTGTGGTTGTGTATGTACCTAGAGCGTAACCCATGTGGCCTATTAGGGTTAGGGTAGAGCTATAAGAAGATGCCTATATATGTGTAACCCTGACACTCAATCAATGCAATTTTAGGTCTCCTCCAATAGTCAAGGTTTGTTCCCATAAGAAAAAGAGTCAAAATTAATCTTTTTTTTCTTCATGAACATGCATGAGAGTTGCATATCATTATATTAAAAAGAAAAATGTCTATAACCATACGCCAAATAGACAGACACATTTTTCTCACTATGCTGAGAATGATCCTATAAAGGACTACCTTCTTGGTAGAACCTTTCTTGGTAGAACTAATTTGATAATTTCAATTCTTCTATAATAAAACAAGATTGGCAACATTATCCTATGCCACTATTGCAATTCATATATTAGACTCGAATCTGTGATAAATATACTAGAAAGAACGTGGAAGTTAAAACTAGATAGGAGGATGCAACATTGCGATCCCCGATGGTGCTGGCATTAGGATAAATTGTGATCATGCATTCAAAGATACAATAAATTTACAGAGTGAAGTCACATACAACTCTAATACGAGCAGAGAGTGCATCAAATAGTAGCATTCTTCCGCATAGGGGCTCACCAACACCAGTTGCAACCTTTATAGCCTCCAGAGCTTGTAAGCAACCAATCACTCCCGGAACTAGTAAACGAAACAATAGTTAGTACACCAGTGCGAACTATGTCTAATAAAGTAATCAACAGGGCATCAGTCATATATAGCAGCAAACTATACAAATTAATTATACAATAGCTAACTTAACTGAGGCGCCTACACGATAAAAGCACAGTAAATACCACAGTATTAAAGAACATCCTAAAGAAAAAGCCATTTTAGTAATTGCATCATTGAGTGAACCAACAAAAACCTGTAGCCACTGAATAATTAAGGATTAATATGGACATGAAAAAAGATTAAAAATACACAACATCAGAGCCACTAACTCATGACTTAAACTATCCTATTTGGTTGACTTAAACTATCCCATTTGGGTTGAAGTACACATCATATAAACAAAGATTGACGAATTTTAAACAGGTTGACAAAAATATAAGTTTTTGTCCACCGTACTAATGACGAGCTTCTACAGTGTCACCTACCAACCCCAAGGACACCACTGTCTGAGCATCTCTGGCAGGCTGCCACAGGTGGTGGAGTTGGAAAGAGGCACCGATAGCATGGGCTTCCATTATGATGATAAACAGTCAACTGTTAGAGAAGACAATGAATGAATGTAAGAATATGGTGAAGCAAAAGGGTGCAATATCTTTGGCAAGAAAGATGCCTACCTGCCCTTCTAAGCCTAATGCCGCACCAGATACAAGTGGCTGCAAGAAGTAGGGCAAATGTAAGTGATTCATCAATGCATGATCACATGAATCAATAAAAAGTTATTACACTATCGTATTGGTAAATTTACTTGGCAACAGGTTAACATTGCAGAGCAAGAATTCCATATCAAATATAGCATGCATCGTTTACAACAACAAAAAATGAAGTTACCTTGTTCAGCAAAACACAGCAATCGCTGATCATATACCTAGTAGGAAGGTTGTCAGTTGCATCAACAACTATATCATATCTGAGGGTATTTTAGTTAATGCTGAAAACAAGAGTGTTGGCTTTGAGGAAACAATATTGTGTCTGTCATAGCATATATTGTAAGGATACTTCCGTGCAACCTCCAAAGCATTGCATGGCTTCAGAGTATGGTGATACTCTACTACTTTGATAGAGGAATTAATCCTGACTTGAGACAACATATGTGATATAGTGGGATAGTGAATCAAATATATTTGGTTGGCAATCAATCAGAGAAAACTGCCAAAAGGATAGTTTCTTACTCCCGGCAAGCATCAGCTGCTGACTTCACTTTAGATTGTCCAACATATGCTTCTTTATGAATTATCTGAGACAATTTGAGAACAAAAAACAAGGTTAGCATTGATATGTATGACCACCACAGATTAAAATAACCAATTTTGATCATCGGCTATGTTCAAAATTCCTTTATCAAGCGGAACTCTCTCACTTCATGACAAATTTGCTAGCTTATGGGTGCATATTTATGTTCCCCTTCTAATTGAGTTACCAAGAACAAGAATATATCACGCTGATGATTCGGTGTTTAGATACAATCCAAAGAAAATATTGAGAACACTAGATAATAGGGACAGAAGACATGCCAAGCTATTTCACCTGTCGATGAAGATTATTCAATTCAACATCATCACCATCCACAATGCCCAAGCGACCTAATAAGATAACAAGCTGTAAGCAACGGTACATTAGTAAATACAACAAATTAGTGAACTAGAGCCCACCAACAAATTCACTTTACACATATGACATATATTTTTTTTGGCAAGGACCACATCTAGAAATCTGTATTATCATTAAAGGAATATAATTTCTTCCTTGAGAAACTATCATTCAACACAACTTCACAGCAGAGTATGAGGCAGCTGTTGAGAAGGAAAACATGTATCTTCCTAGCTATAACTGTGTCTTTTGCACCAATCAGATTGAAGAATCTTTGCAGCACTTGCTCATTCTCTGTCCATTTGCTTCTGCCTGTTGGAACCTAGTTAATATGCAGACAAGTTCAAACATGAACCCTTTTGAATGTCTTCATCAGTTCAAGCAACCAACTCAACACGCCCTTCTTTATGAAAATTATCATCATTATGTACTGGAGCATTTGGAAGGCAAGAGATGATCTAATTTTCCAAGGAATCCAACCATCTGTTTTCGCTTCCAAGAAAATGACTATTTTCTCTGTTCACCATGAGGGTGAAGCAGAGCCACTTCCCTCTAATTGGTACATGGCTGGAAAACTTAATTTAATTCGGTTAATTTTCTTCGTTTCAACTCTTTACTTTTTATTTAATACTCATAATTCACAAAAAAAAAATCAACAGCGGAGAAGAAAATTACCGACACCACAAGCTGCTAGATACAATGCCAGGGGAGAGCCCAAACCTCCAGCCCCAACAACTAAAATCGACGACTGTGACAGCTTCCGCTGGCCTGCCAGAAAGATGACAAAGGTCAGAGGATCAGCCGAAACGAGCGTGCTAACTGCACCGTTTTCCCCAGCAATATGCTGCGATTGTGATGACACATCTGAAGCAGAAGAGACAAGCAACTATATGACAGTGCTTCCTCCGTTCCAAATTATAATACATTCCACTAAAAAACTTTGTTGAAGAGTCAAATGACCTTAACTTTGACCAAAATTAATGATAGGTTTGGCCAAAATTATATAAATAATCATAAAGATTTATGTCATAAAATAGGGGTAGTATGAAAATATAATTAATAAAAATCAAATATATTTATTTAGTTTCCTAATTATTATTATTTTATTATATAAATTTAGTTAGCTCTAAAAATGTTAGAACAAGAGGGACGGAGTGAGGAGTAAACAATGAGACTTTGGAGGCAGCAAGCCGTGACGAGTGAAACTAAACAACTGACCTTCGACCCCGAAGTCCGGGAGAAGGAGGTGGCGGCTGTACCGGTAGATCATATCCGCCGGGAGGCTACCGTCCGGAGCAAACTCGTTACCCACGCGGCTCTGGCACGCTCCACTCCCGCCGCACGCATCGTCCCCTACTCCTTTCCCCGCCGCCGCACCGTTGAATCCCGCAGGCCCTGCCTCGAGCTGCGATTCCAGCAGCCGTATCCGGCCGTCGAGCTCCTCCCGCTCTGCCCGAAGCTTCTTCAGCTCCCGCTCTATGGCCTCCCTCCTGCCGCCCATCCCTCCGCGGCTCCGCACCTGAACGCTTTGCTCACTTCTGCCGTGTCGCCTCAACCGCCGAAATGGTCTCGCCACAGCCGCCAAAATTAACTAACCACGTCTTTTCCACGCGGGCTCGGCCCACGTAAACAAATACGTAAACCTAGGCCCACGTAAACGCTTACGTAAAGCCTGGAGCACAGTCTGACCCACGCAGTAGTAGATGTGCTTTAAAGTGCGGCCCAATAAGAGACCACTTTGAGCTAGAGGCGAGGGCGAGGTATTCGGTCAACGATCGGTCGGGACTCCGGACTCGGGAGTCGGCACTCGGGTCTCGACGTCTCGTCTCGTCTCGTCTCGCCTGCCCGCAGCCCCTTGGCTTCGTTCCATCCGGCTTCTCGGCGGCGGCGGAGAGGAGGGGGATGGCGCACCGGCTGCTGCGGGACGCGCAGGCGGACGGGTGGGAGCGGTCGGACTTCCCCATCATCTGCGAGTCATGCCTCGGCGACAACCCCTACGTCCGGATGGTAACACATCAAACCCTAGCCCTACCTGAATGATTTGTGTGCTTCTCTTTGGCGTCGTTATCCGATTTGTGGCCGGTGGTCCGCTTGATTTGGTTTCGTCTGTGATTTCTTATGCTCGACGGGAACTAGGTCTAGGTTTCGCTGCGTCGAATTCTGTGCACGTTTTTTTTTTTTGGCATATTGCCTTCTTTGTGAAATTGTCTCTTATAGATGTGTTATTAAACTTGGGATTGGATCTTTGAGGAAGTCTGATGCAGTGATGCTTGCTTCGGGATTGTGCTCTGCAAAATGCTAAATTACTGGTAGTGGTTTGGAAACCGTTTGGTTCGCTTGCTTCTCCTCATCATACCTTGCTTAGCCAGGAAATGGAAAGAGGTAGCTGTTTGATTTGGGAGGCTTGTTTTTCTTGGGGCTTGTGCTGCCAAGAAAATATCATGCTACCATTGGAGAGCTGATTCGGCTGTTTCCAACCACGAGGTAGGGCAGACCCTTGCTAGCTAGGAAAGGCAATCTCTGCCTCAGAACTGAACAGCCCTGGTTTCCATTAATTTCACCCCAAGTAGCCACTGTTGATGATTCTGCAAGAGCAGTAGTGCAGTAAGGTGGTTTCGCCATGCGCATAGTGTGATTAGCAAGATGAGTGATAGATTTAAGCCAGTTATAACCAGGGTAAATTAGTTTCTAGAATGCTAACAAATTAAACTAGCTAACCAATTGGTTTTGCCATATGCAATACACATCATGTAGTACCAGATAGGTGTTGTGTAATACATGAATGGGAATAACTTTCCATTTAGTTGCTCCTTATTTTGCATTTGCTTCAGTATTTCATGTAAATATGATTCACTGACTCTTGTTTTTCTTTGCAGTTAAGAGCTGAATATGACAAAGAATGCAAAATTTGTGCACGTCCTTTTACTGTATTCCGGTGGCGTCCTGGGCGAGATGCAAGGTACAAGAAGACTGAGATCTGCCAGACATGTTGCAAGCTAAAGAATGTCTGCCAGGTCTGCCTGCTGGATCTTGAATATGGTCTGCCTGTTCAGGTCCGAGATACAGCACTCTCTATCAATTCCAATGATGCAATTCCAAGGAGTGATGTCAATCGCGAATATTTTGCAGAAGAGCATGATAGGAGGGTATGTTTCTCTTCCAATATTAAATCTTGATGCTGATGTTAATTTCTTTCCTATTACCCAAAATCTAAGACAAATTGTATTCTTCAGGTTGTTTGTTCATTTGAAATCTGAAATGAAGATATCACGTACTACCTCCATCTTTTTATATTTGACGCCAAACAATACAAAACTGAACTACAAAACATCAAATAATAAATATGGAGGCAGTATATTATAATACTGTTTTTATGATGTCACTGTAAACTGTATCATAGTGTTGGATACATTTGAAGTATGACAGCAACAAAAAGATGCCTTCTTTTTAGATATAATTTATCTTGATCTGCTATGGTTAAAATGAATTGCACTTATTCTCTGCTTATATGGACTTATTTTTGTTTGTTCCATTTGATTTGACCTAAGAATAGTTGTTCCTAATGAGAGTTTATGTTCATAAATGTAGGCCAGAGCTGGCATAGACTATGATTCATCCTATGGGAAGGCTCGCCCAAATGATACCATTCTGAAGCTTCAAAGGACAGCACCATATTACAAGAGGAACAGAGCTCATGTTTGCAGTTTCTTTGTGCGAGGTGAATGTACAAGAGGAGCTGAGTGCCCTTATCGTCATGAGATGCCTGAAACTGGGGAGTTATCTCAGCAGAACATTAAAGATCGCTACTATGGGTATGTTCCTGTGCTTATGCACTTATAATTTTTAGTTATGTGTTTTTTTGTGGTTCTCTGCATGTATTGTGTAGGCTTCGTTTGAGCAATCACTATTTTTTATTAGCATGTGCAATTTAAAACCAAACCGGTTTCCGTAATTTCATCATATGAAATAATGAATCAGATAGCTTTCTGTTTTTGATTCTGCTTATCAACATAGTGGTGTTTAGGATTTTATACTTTCCATTCAACTCTTTTGCTTCCCATCAGTACAACACAATGTTGCTGTTCCTGTGTTCATGTAGTCCATCTAGTTGTTTCTGGAGCATATAGCAAAAACCTATTGAGCAGTGATTTTCCTTTATGGGTTGGATTTTAGACAACGTATTTGAAAATCCATATTATCTTCTATTTTGTTTCTTGTCATTGTTTTTTTTGGACTGGTTTGGGACTAAAAAGGCTATGCCGTTGGTGAAAAAAATTTAGGTGGTAAGACCGAAATTAAGTATCGAGTTACTGGCAATTGGTATTAGCATCTGTACAGTTGACCCACACCTGGGTAGAAATTATATTGCTTTCATGTATGGATGCTTTTTAGATAAAAAAGGCTTAACTGTACAGAGAAAAGATGCCTCCAGATGCTGTTTGGTCATGAAACTATCCTAACCTGGTTGAAATGTTGAACTCATTGCTGTATCTTGGAAACCTTTACCCAGCCAAAATTGCGCTCTAGATATGCCAAACATTGAAGCATGGTTACTAAAGCGGTAAAACGTTAAAACGTTATGAACCACTTTTTTAACATTTAAACGTTGAAACGAACGTTGAAACGGACGTTGAAACGTCTTTTCAAACTTGGCATAGAACTTCCAATATATAATAAGTTCATACATAAGTTGAGTACTTGAGTTCACAAACCAAATAGCATAAAAGGAAACAGATCAAGTTCAACAACATAATTTCAACCACACAAGTTACAACTTGTATCAATGATCATTGAATGTGAGAAAAATCAAAATAGAGCCTAAATAGAGCAGCTCACTGTCTGAATTTGAACTTGGGTGCTTCACTGTCACTGAAAACCTGAACCTGGGCTGGGGCGCTGGGCGCTGGCTGCTGGAAACCTAAACCTGGGATGGACGCTGGCTGCTGGAGGATGGTGGAGGGAGGGGGGCAGAGGAGAGGAGTGGTGGGGCACTGGCTGTTAGAGGATGGTGGAGGGAGTTGTGGGTGGCGACGCTGGAGGAGAGGGAGTCAGGGTGGCGGTGCTGGTCCGCGGGAAGCCGACCGACGGCGATGCTGGTCCGCTGGAGGGGGTCGGGCGGCGACGCTGGTGTAGATGAGGGCGGCGGCCAGCTGCGCATCCACGCGCTGGAGAGGAGGGCGGCTGGCGCTTGCACGTAGGAGCTGGATGCTGGCGTTGACCGCCTGGATGACATAGGGTTTTCCATTTTTTTGGCCCAGGAAAGGCCCATGAACGAGTAGAACGTCCTAAGCACATGTAAAACGCCTTAAAACGCGCCGAGGACGCTTAAGCGACGTTTAAACACGTTTAACGGACGTTCTACACCATTTTGTCAAAACACCCAGACGTTTCAACCCTAAATCACGTTTTGTCGTTTAAACGACGCTTAAACGACGTTTAAGCGACATTTCAATAACAATGCATTGAAGCTTTTTAGGTCAAGTTAGTGAGTTGAACTAAATTATTCATTATTAAAACCTTTAGGTGAATGTATTTATTCATTTCACTAAATTTTCCATGCTATTCTTTTCTCTGCCTTGGTTTCTGACTATCTCTTTCTCCGTGCAGAGTTAATGATCCAGTTGCACTGAAACTTTTGAGCAAGGCAGGTGAGATGCCATCCCTGACACCACCAGATGATGAGACTATAAGGACCCTCTACATTGGCGGACTCGATAGCAGAATAACCGAGCAGGATTTGAGGGATCAGTTTTATGCCCATGGTGAGATCGAGTCCATAAGGATGGTACTTCAACGTGCAATCGCATTTGTGACGTATACTACAAGAGAAGGCGCAGAGAAGGCTGCAGAAGAGCTTGCTAATAAGCTAGTCATCAAGGGCGTGCGCCTGAAGCTGATGTGGGGCAAGCCTCAGGCCCCAAAGCCTGAGGAGGATGAGTCTGGGAGGCTGGGGCAGGTTTCCCACGGAGGGCTGCTCCCTAGGGCTGTCATATCTCAGCAGCAGAGCGGTGACCAGCCTCAGCCCCCCGGGATGGAGGGCCAACAGCAACAGGCTGCACCAGCATCGTACTACTTCAACATTCCAGCACCACCAGCAACGGAGCGGACTGTGTATCCATCCATGGATCCACAGAGGATGGGTGCTATAGTAAAACCACATGACAGTGAAGGCAAACCAGGGCCGCAGCAAGCCGGGCAAGCTCAGGCATCAAGCAACCCAGCACAAGGGGGCGGCTATCCTGCACCACCGCCATACTACCATGGTCAGTATCCACCATACTATCCACCCCCACCACCATACGGTGGCTACATGCCTCCACCGCGCATGCCCTACCCACCGCAATATCCGCCTTACCAGCCGATGCTAGCTCAACCAGCACAGGTACAGGCTAGTTCATCTCGGCAACCACCGCATGCAGGTGGAGGGCAGCAGCAGCCGCCTGATGGCCCTCCAGCTCAGCAGCAGCCACAGCAGCCAATTCAGAACTGAAGTCCTGTCAAGATGTTGGGTATTGGTACTGCTCTAACTGCTCGGCAGGAGAATGCAACCCCCGTGGGTCACCAGCTTTCGTAATTTCTTAATTTGTGGTTAACAGTAAAAACTTTGTTGTATTGCTTATCAACGTTTGAAGAAAAACCGTGAGATATACCGGATGTATCCAGCTTCTGGATTTTGTGGTACCTGCTGAGTTTCATCATCTTTTTCAGGTCGACCTAACGACTAGTAAAAATACTGACGCAAGCTCATAATTGACGCCTGCAACGGCTAAATGTTAATTCTTTATGATATAGCCAATCCATCTGATGAGAGCACAACTTCAATGCTGATTGCTTTTGTTTTCTGTTCTATCTTTGGGATTCTCTCTCCTTTTTTTTTTAAAAAAAAGAGGTTCCTTACGAATGGTGTGATATGCTAGACGTACGATCAGCAAAGCCACTTGGCGTCTCTCTAACGACCAAACTCCAGCAGGCCGCGGCCAACGCTCCTCTCCATGGTCAAAAACGCAGTGCTCACCGTCTCCACGCCGGCCACCGACGGCTCTCTGGCAGCGAGCAACAAGCTCTCCATCTCCATCTCGTCGGGGTCCCGCTGCACCCACGGGTGCCGGCTCACTAATTTACTCAGCCTGCCGAGCCTCTCAGCGGCGTCCCTCATCGCCGGCCGGTTCTCTCCAGCCATCTCCAGGCACTGCCTCGCGAGGTCCGCGACTTCCTCCAGCACCCCAACGACGTTGTCCTCGCCCTTGACGCGGTCGTCTACCACGTCCATGAGCCTCCCCTCCTTGAGCGCGCACAGGAAGCTCACGGAGAGGCTCCTCTCGCTCTCGGGCCCGTCGAGGTTGAGCGCCGTCCTGCCGGTGACCAGCTCCAGGAGCACGACGCCGAAGCTGTACACGTCGCTCTTGTCCGTGAGCTGGCACGTCTGCATGTACTCGGGGTCCAGGTAGCCGCAGGTCCCCTGCACCAGAGTCACGAACTGGGCTTCGTCGGCCGGCGCCACCACCGAGGCCCCGAAGTCCGACACCTTCGCGGCGTACCGGTCGTCGAGGAGTATGTTGGAGGACTTGACGTCGCCGTGGAGGATCGGCGGCGACGCGCACGAGTGCAGGTAGTCCAACGCCAGCGCGGACTGGTGGGCGATCTTCAGCCGAGTGGAGAGCGGGGCGTCGCAGCGGCCACCGTGGATGAAATGGAACAGCGTGCCGTTGGGAACGAACTCGTAGACCAGCATGGGCACCTCCACCTCGAGGCAGCACCCCAGGAGCTTGACGATGTTCTTGTGGTTGACCTGGGACAGGATGAGCATCTCCCTGCCGAACTCCTTCCGGCCTGCGCCGCTCGTCCGTCGTCGTCGATACGCACCGCTTGATCGCCACCACAGTGCCGTCCTTGAGCGCGCCTCGGTACACGGTCCCATGGCCGCCACGCCCGAGAACGTTCTCGTCGCCGAATCGGCCCGTCGCCTCCATGAGCTCCGCCTCCGTGAAGATTGTGAACGCTTGCCCCGCGCCCGCGCTGCTGCCTATCTGCTCCAGAAGCAGCAGGCCCCCGTGCTGACGGAAGTATCTCTGCTTGATGTCGGCCAGCTTCTTCCTCTCGCGGATCAAATACGAGCAGGTGACGGCTATGGCCACTATGACCACACCGACGCTTATGCCTGAATATATATATTTTTTTTCTCTCCACATGTTAACTTTACTGGTACAGTTTAACAGTCTACACGAGAAGGTAAAACAAAAAGAGGCCACTGTATGTAATTGTGATTATTTACCAATAGATAGCATCGCCGTGGCAGACTGTGACAAGCCGCGACGCCTGCAGTAGAAACCACCTCGCGTGTTGATGCAAGGCCCAGCTGGGCATGGAGATGGAGTACGGCCACACTCATCGATGTCTGCAAAATGACCACACGGTAAGAACACGATCTCAGAAACCGGCAGTCCAAAAACACAGAATGACAGCTTCTCTGGGTGTACGTTTGACGGACCTTGGCATCCATCAACAAGGTAAGGATTGCCCCTGTAGCCTTGAGAGCAGTTGCAAAGGTACCCAAGACCAGTGGCCGAACCAACGCACACGCTGTCGCTGCTACGGCAGGCGTAGGAGGCCGCATCCTGCCTGGCGACGTCGCAGGTTGTGTTGCCCACGGCCCAGTTCAGGATAGTCGGGACATGGCCGTCGCGCTCGTCCCAGAAGGTCGTCGAGTTCAGGTACGCCGCGTGGAACTTGAACCTGCCAGCCTCCACCACCATGGCGTATCTGCAGCGCTGTCGTGTGTCGTCGTCATCGTCAATAGTGGCGCTTGTCGTACTGTTCTTGTCGTCCGACGTGTCGCCCTCCTTCACGGAGATGTCGTGGTAGGACAGCTTGCTGCTGAGCGCAACCTGGCAGCAGCCAACGCCGGTGCACCCGTCCTGCGCTGCCGGCGTGAGGGTTTCAGGAGCAGCGCTCTGCGTCAGACACCCGATCACGTACTGCATTGTATGGGCAGGAGAGAAGAATACACTTGAGTCACCGACACCATTATCATATTAAAAAATAAATAATCTGGGAGAGGAGTAGAGGACTTTACGATGGCAGATTGCCTTGAACCAGCCATGAGGCCGATCGCGTCGACTCCGATGACGGTGAACATGTTCTCCTTCTCCGCCAACGTGAACGGCGTGCCGGAGAGGTTCAGGAGGTACGTGGTCGAGCGGTTGTTGGGGCACATGGAGGCGACGGAGCTCATCACCCGGACCTGGCCATGGAGCAGCAGTATGTCGGCCAGTACCGGCAGGTCGCCGTCAGAGAAGTACGCGGTGCTGCTTCGGCGGCCGTCCTGAGACTGAGACTCGTTGCAGTGAAGCTCAAACCCCTTCTCCATCGCGCAGCCAGGGCCGATCCCGAACGGGTACTCGATGCTCACGTCGCCACACTTGCTCGGGCAGTCATGGCGGGGCGAGGACGAGGACGAGGACGGAGCAGCTCGGACGACCATAGGCTGCAGCGGAAGAGCAAGGCTGAGGAAGAAGAGCAGCATCTTGACTTTTGGCAGAGATTTGCTCGATCGGCGTACACGTTTCTGTGTTCCGTGCATGTGCGCACATCTATCTATGCCTCTATACTATATATATATACACACATTTGAGTTGAATCGGTAGATTTCTGGTGACGAATTCGCCATCCCTGAGCGACTTGGCCAAGCAACGTGATGTGATGAGCTCGTCGTCGTCTCTGAACGCGACTTGGCCAAACACGCGCTATGCTTCTGTTGCTGCTTCCTCCATTTCACATATGGCTGTTCGTAGCGGACTGAAAAACCCGTGCTGTATTGTTTTGAGTTGAGAAGATGTGAGTTCTGACGACATTGACGTCTCAGCTAATTAACTCTCCAGTGGGAAATGACAATTCGATCGATGGCATGGAGGAAATAAAACTATTGCAACTAGCAACACAAGTAGAGAAGCAGAGAGACGAGGCAATTCGATGCATGCATGGAGGAAATAAAACTGTGCATTTGACTGGATCTAATCTAACAAGAGAGGCCGGCATTTCTTTAGCACGACGAGGAGTCAAAATTACGCCCCCTGCTGAATGCACGGAAGGTCCTTGGGGATAGTTTCTTAATTGCAGCGCACATGACTGGAATCCCGCCTCTGTCCGATAGATTGTACGTGTAAAACAAGAACAGCACGCGTTTTGATCGAGAGCCAGCGCTTCAATCGCTATGTCGTGCCATATCAACCTATCAGGTTTGTATTATCTATCAATTCTAGACTTTATCTGCCACAACGCTCTAGTGCATAGTCTTTACCATCAGCATATAGTCACATCAGCATCATATCAACTTTTGACTTTTAGTTAACACAAAACACAATATTTTTTGAAATTAAAAACATCTGGTTACATTATTAAGCAAATAAAATTTACAGAGTTTATAAAAGTTACATAAGTTAAAAAAATAAAAAAGTGGTTTATAAATAAAATCTAATTGCTATGGTGCAGATTCTACATATGATCCATTAAATCATTTTGGAGTTGATCATATACTATACTAGCTAGCATAGCATAGATTATGGTCTCATCTTGAAGGATGACTGCAAAGCTCGTGGGTGCTTTGGAAGTGATGGTTGGTGCAACGATGGATGACCTAACTACCTCATAATCGTTCACATTGTATGTTTCTTCATGCTCATCCTCAATGATTATATTATACAAAATGATATACGCATGTATGATCACACCGAATAATTGGTGGCGAGAATATGGAACTGTGACTTGAGAACCCCAAATGATCTCTCTGCATCCTTTCGTGCATCCTCCTCCTGGCATGCAGCAAACATCCGCTGCTTTAAAGTCTAGGGTAAGTGAATGGTCTTCACAAACAGGTAGTTGTCAATTGTCATCAACTAGGTACCTTGGTTGTACTTATGTCTATTGATTCTGAAGTTCATATTTGACGCTTGTCTTTTGAGCATGTTAGTGAACAATGACAATTGATTGAGAATATGACGTCATTGTTTGACCCTGCTATAAAAAACATGTTAAATCCACAAGTCAAGGACACAACTGCCTGGATCATGATAGTTGAGGATCTAATATCGCCCCTAGTAAACTTCCCTTTTCATTCAATGTGACAGTTCATCCACCTTCAATGCACACAATCTATGCTCCCTATCATACCAAAAAATCTCCTATCCTCCTTAGCTAAAAGATGCCTAAGATCATCAATATATAGTAGGACGACGATTGTACTCCTCATCAAAACATGAAATGACACCTCTAAAAGTACATAGAGGGGTGAATATGTGAAACTGAAATTTGTCACTACATACAAAATTCAAACCCAGGTTAGACGTTAGAACAAGAAGCAATTCAATTGAAGTGAGGGAGGGTAGTTCTTTTTGCTAGTGTTGCTCTTATGATTGTGGAATTACTTTGGGAGCAACACAATTGATTTAGAATCAAGCACAAGCAAGAGAACTTAGAGAGAGGAAGAGGAAGAAACATATCACAAATCAAACTCAACACAAAGACACGAGCGATTTGTTTCCCAAGGTCCAGCTCCAAAAAAAACTTACGTCACCATTGAGGAGTCCATTTAGGACATGTCTCTTTCTGTGAACATAAGGTTGAATTGTCTCTTGTGGTTCAGATTGATGATGAGTGATTGTCAATGGGTAGCGTGTCGTGTCGTGGACTGAATGAGGCGTGAGATTATGTGTTGTGCAACCATGTCGGTCGGCTTGTGGTGTGCAGGTGTGGAGCACGGGTACGGTGGTCAACGACGAAGGTGAAGGTCATGCGAGATCGTGCTGATGGATCAGGAGCGGTGAAGGACGAGCACTAGGACTTGAGCGAGGGACTAGAGTCATCGGGGTGATTAGTCGTGGTAGATGACACCTGGGACACGCACTCGCATGAGGACGTGGTAGAGCGGGCCGTTTTGCCAACGCGATCGAGGATTGGCGGGACACGTGTCCAAGACGTGGTTGACGCGCATGCGGTGCGATACTCACCATGGTTTGGTAGTTGAGCCTCAAAACCACCCAACGCTACGGGCGATGGGTTTTCGACTGGGTTTGGCCTCAAAACCCGATGGTGGCAGTTCCGACGGGAACTGGAGGATGACATGATCACAGTGGGTGCATCAAGGCAAAGCAACTTCATATGAAGAGTGTGGTCGTCAGATGAAAACTCTAGGAGTTGGTCCATTTCACCCTCAGTGGAGGGGATAGGCTCTGTGTAAATAGGGGTAGAATTGAAAGTCGCCTAGAGGGGGGGGGGGTGGATAGGCGAAACCTGATAATCAAAACTTTATCCCCCAACTAGATCCCTTGATTAGTGATTAGAACAAGATATGCAATTATCGGAGTATAAAAACTAAGTCCTTGTTTGTAAAGAATATTTCTTTCAAATGATGCGGAATTGATAAATCAATACTACTAATAAGTCTATGAGAATAAAGCAAGATGGCTTAGATGAGAAGAGCAATAACTCAAGTTCTTTCTTGCGAAGTGTTGCTTCACTAAATGAGAATTTAACTTGAAGCAACACCAAAGGATACTAGCAAAGAATAGCGCAAGAAAACTTAGAGTAAGGGAAAACAAACAAATCACAAGCAATAAGCACATGTGACATGGGTGATTTGTTCTACCGAGGTTCGGCCCTCGAAGGCCTAGTCCCCGTTGAGGAGTCCACTAAGGACGGGTCTTTTTCAACCCTTTCCCTCTCTCCACCAATCACTCAGGATCGGCGAGCTCTTCTTCTTCTCAAGGATCACTTAAGACCCCGCAAGGACCACCACACTCTTTGGTGTCTCTTGCTAGCTTTTACAAGCCTCCAAAACTTTGGAGGAAGTTGAATGGGAGTCAAAACTCCACGTGCAAATGAACACAAAGATGTAGCACACAATATCTTTCAAGGAATCTCACAAGGCACTAGTGCTAAACTCAAATGAGCAGCTCTCTCTTGCTCTCTCTTTTGTGGCACTTGTGTTGTTTGTAGTGGTCTAAATCTTGTGTATAGGATGGATCAATGAATATATGTGGTTGGGAGGGCTTGAGTATGTCAACTATATGACTTGGAATGTTGCTTGGGCTCCCACACCTTGAAGTGGCCGGTTGGGGTGGTATTTATAGCCACTAACCAAAAACTAGCCGTTGGTGAAGTCTGCTGGCGAAGGGCGCACCGGACAGTCCGGTGCGCCACTGGACAATGTCCGGTGCGCCGCCACGTCATCCTATCCGTTAGGGTTGGAGCTGGTCGACCGTTGGAGGCTTTGTCCTCATGTGGCACCGGACAGTCCGGTGTCGCACCGGACAGTCCGGTGCCCCTCTGACTCGCTGCTCTGACATCTGAATTCCACTGTTCACTTTGCAGAGTCGACCGTTGCGCGCAGATAGCCGTTGCTCCGCTGGTGCACCGGACAGTCCGGTGCGCCACCGGACACTGTCCGGTGCTACACCGGACAGTCCGGTGAATTATAGCGGAGCTGCGCCTGGGAAACCCGAAGGTGAGGGGTTCGAGCTGATTCACCCTGGTGCACCGGACACTGTCCGGTGGCACACCGGACGGTCCGGTGCGCCAGACCAGGGCAGCCTTCGGTTTCCTTTTTGCTCCTTTCTTTTGAGACCTAACTTGTTCTTTTGATTGGTTTGTGTTGAACCTTTGGCACCTGTAGAATGTATAATCTTGAACAAACTAGTTAGTCCAATTATTTGTGTTGGGCAATTCAACCACCAAAATCAATTAGGAAAATGTTTGACCCTATTTCCCTTTCAATCTCCCCCTTTTTGGTGATTGATGCCAACACAGACCAAAGCAAATATAGTAGTGCATAATTGAACTAGTTTGCATAATGTAAGTGCAAAGGTTACTAAGAATTGAACCAATAAATTTTCATAAGATATGCGTGGATTGTTTCTTTATATTTTTAACATTTTGGACCACGCTTGCACCACATGTTTTGTTTTTGCAAATCCTTTTGTAAATTCTTTTCAAAGTCCTTTTGCAAATAGTCAAAGGTAAATAAATAAGATTTTGAGATGCATTCTCAAGATTTGAAAATTTCTCCCCCTGTTTCAAATGCTTTTCCTTTGACTAAACAAAACTCCCCCTCAATAAAATCCTCCTCTTAGTGTTCAAGAGGGTTTTAGATATGAGTTTTTGAAGAGGGTGTTCTAATTTGAAATTCTATCAAAAATAGGATACCAATTGAAAAAAAATTCATCATTTCAAGACCTTTTCTTAACTTTGAAAATTGGTGGTGGTGCGGTCCTTTTGTCCTTTTGCTTTGGGCTAATACTTTCTCCCCCTTTGGCATGAATCGCCAAAAACGGATACTTGAGTGAAATATAAGCCCTTTTTACTTTCTCTCCCCCTTTGGCAAACAATATATGAGTGAAGATTATACCAAATTGGAGGGTTGGCGGAATACCGGCAAGGAAGGATAATACCGAAGATGTAGAGTGGAAGCGATGTCTTTGCCGAATACTCCATTTCCCTTTCAATCTAAGACTTAATACATGAGATGCTCATGAAAACATATTAGTCTTAGCCTTGGCACAATAGAGATAGGAAACACACAATTGTACCAAAGGAAAGAGATATGATTAAAAGGATATGTAAATTAAGCTTAAACAATTCTATATAATATAGATTGCTCCCCCTAAATATGTGCTCTGAGAGGAATACAAATTCTTGGTCTTAAATGTCAAGTGCACATACTTAGGTTAATGAGATCATGTCTATATCATAGAGAATGTGAAGTGCATTGTGTCATAGTATAAGTGTGATGCTCATGACAGTTTATGCACTTATGAAAGCATGTTATAAAGATCTCAAGCATTTACCCTTAAGGATTTCAAAGAGGCTTAAGGACCATCCACCTTTGGAACAAAGGCAGCTTATCCTCGTTACAAGGTTAAGCTTTAAGCTCTTTGACAATAAAACTACTTCACCCAGTTTTATCAAAGATGCAAGAATGAATGTTTGAGAAGCTAAACTAGGTATGAAGTAGGGCAAATGCATGAACATGCTTTCTCTTCCTTTTATACAAGATATGTAAAGAATGTATAGAAAAAGAAAGATTTAGGTACAAGTTTAAAATGAAAGGAAGTTGCTTTACCCTTTTGTACCTTCATATAGAGATGCTCTCTTCATTGTGCTTTGTCCTTAGTCTTAGTCGCTTAAGACCTATACTTAAGATAATATATGGAAATATTTTGCACAAGAGAGAGTTCTACAACTAGTGATCCTTTTCTAAGTCATTGTCAGTATATATCAAATGGATCACAAATTGCATAGATGTAACATGGATTCTCCTTTTAACTTAGTGCATATCAAGAGATATTGATTGATAGAATATGCGACACTAAGAAACATAAGTGTTCATTCAGTGATCAAACAAATAACAGATGTGATCAAAAGAACAACATATGCAATAGATAAGCTTTGAAATAGGAGAATCCAGTAAAAATGCTATTTTATCAATGAAAGTAACAATCCTTGATAAGAGCGACATTATTTTAACAAGTTTAATTGACATGTAGTAGCATACTTTCATGAGAAACTTATTCTTATACAAGAGACTATAAGAGATTACTAGGATAAAGTGATAGTCTCGATATGATCAGGATATAGAAATAGGCTCCCCCTAGAGATATGCATCAAAGAATTGAAATGAAAGAAATAGATGCATTCAACTTTAGAGACGAATAGGGAGACACACCATTTATTTGATCAAGGCTTACAAGATTTGCAATAAACATTTTGAGCCTAGAATTCTCACAATGAAAAAGATTTAGAATGCTTACAACCACACCATTGATTGTTTTGAAGGTCTCATTATCCAAGTAGGTGTTGTTGCTCTTGATTGCTTCCCTTTTCATTTGAGTGACCTCCCTTTATAGTTGACTCTTTTTCCTTCCAAACTTATTGAAAATACTTAAGAGAGATGTTAATAGCACAAGGGAGTATATGAAGAATGATTTCTTTTAGATAAGGAATATAAATAATTCATCATTCATAAGTCACACAGACAAGAAGTAGAATCCTTAACATTAGTGCATATTATTAGAAAAGAGGAATAGGCATCTTTTAAATGTTTTGATCAAACATAGGAATTTTACTTCTTCATATTGAATTTATTATCATGACTTAATAGCATATCAATATGAGAACAGATATAGCAAAGGCATGAATTAGATTCTAATGGACAAGGTATTTATGAGAATGATATGAATGCACATCTAGTCGACTTAAGTCCAATAAAGAATCTATTCCTCACATAGGTTGAACTTAGAGTAAATAACCATTGATGGGAACTATATTTGATTAAAAGGATGAGTTCCCATACCTTTGCTTTTACCTTTCTTTCTTTGGGTGAAGAGTGACCCTTTGAGGCTTGTGGCTTTTAAACTTGCACTTACTCTCTTGTAGATTTTCATACGTAAGCTCAAGTGAAATGTTAATAGCAACACAAGCACTAGTTTCTCTTTTTGTAATCATTTTGATAAGGAATGACAAGTGGATTACTAAAGCATGGAAACTTTATAATATGAACTAGATTATTCCTTGAAGTATGCTCAGTTTTAACTTATAAAACAAGCATAGTTAGTCTTTAGGATAATGGGAATAAATCTAATTCATAACATGGAGAGCGATAAATGTAGAAGAATCATATCCAACTTAAGCAAGAAGCAAAACAACATAAATCATTGGATTGACTTTTCTTTTTATGTTAGATTAAGCATCTCCAAAGAGAAACATATTCTCTACTAGTGAGACTACATGGGTTATTTGGATAAAAAGCATTGGTCTCACTATTCTAGTTATATAGAAAATCTTTCTTTTGTAGATGTCGTAGGGATTTGAATTCCTTATATGACATCCTATTCTTTTAGGAACTTGGAATATCTATCTATATCTAGAATCATGGCAATAACAAGATAATAAGTGAAAAAACATGCCATGAGTTGCTCAATAATTTAAAACATGTAGATTGCCATAGTATAGAAATGATGAATATACAATCTACCATATGAGAGGAATTTCTTCAAAGTATGGTTACCTAATTTAAAAACATTTGAAGTGCTTTTCTTTTCTATGTGACTACATAAGACACATAAGAAATGATATGTTAAGATACTTGCACTTAAAAGCATAAATGTTACCATCCTTTGGTTTTCCTCTATGTTGTAGGTCTTGATTTTTCGGCATAGGATAAATCTTTATTTCCTACAACATCAATATCTTCTCCCGAGATGATATGAGTTTAAGATATAGTAATTCAAAATAACCTTGGGTCAATCTTGGATATAGATCATTTGAGATTGATAGCTTGAGTTAATTGAATTGTCTCTCTCAAGCATCCCAAAGCTTCATACCATCTCCTTCTCCTGCAAAGCTTGTCAAGCATATTTTGGTACCCATCTTTTGATGGGTCCATCAAGGTTAGTCAACAAAGATCTAGGAACCCAAGAGTCCTTTGTGTTAGCATTTGGTAAACTCATTACCTTTCTAATACAAGTTGCAATTTTGGGTTGCCTAGTTACATGAGAAATATTTGACAAGCTAGAGGTGAGATTGTTACCAATGGGACAATCCTTGCATTGGTGTCCCTTCTTTCGGCATATGTAGCAAAGGCGATCTTCAAGTCTTGAAGATTTCTTCTTTATTTGTTTCTTTCTTGCTACATGGTTAGTGAATATTTTCTTTTCTAACATTATGCCTTCTTGTTTCAAATGGGGACAAGATTTAATAAAGTGTCCCTTCTTTGAACATTTAAAACAAGGTTTATCATCCTTGTTAATAATCAAGCCATTTATAATATAGGGACATGATCTAATCAAGTGCCCCTTTTCAAAGCATTCACTACACTTCTTATTTCTATTTGTATGAGGTGTGACTTGATTATTACGTTGGATGTTACCTTTTATGGAGGCATGGTTGAGGCTTTCGGAGGAGGTATTGATTTTCTTCTTTTGCTCCCTCCTCTTGGCAATCCTCAAGTCCTTGACATTTTCTTCAAGGGATTTAGTGCATGCACGGTTGTTCCCGTCTCAAGCTTTTTCACCATGTGATCACAGTTATCTTGAGAAGTTTGAGCAATGCATTTCCCTTTAAGTTGTGTCAAGCTCCTTATTAGCCTCTCATTTTCTTCTTTGAGCTTTTGATATGTACCATTGTTTGTTCCTGCAAATTCTAGCTCAAAGGAAGATTTGCTTGTCGATGGACAACAAGCATTAGCACATGGCAATGTAGTTTCAATTTGAATACATGTGCATGAGTGAGGTTGTTGGGATTTTAAGTTTTCTATCAAAACCTCATGAGCAATATTTAATATGATATGATCATCCATAAGATTTTCATGAGAATAGAGAAGCATACCATATTTTTCTTGAAAAGCTAGATTTTCAACTTTTAGCTTTTCTACTTGGTCCTTAAGCAAGGCATTCCTATTTACTAATTGAGAGATACAATGTAAAGCGTTATCTTGCTCAATTGAAATAGTTTCATACCTTTGGACCAAATCAACATGAGAGCACTTTAGCTCCTCATGTTCTTTAGTCAACTCGTCAAAGTGTAGCATTTTCATGGAGAGAACATTTTCTAGCCTTTGACGAGCTTCGCTTTGCTCTCTCGCTCTTTCTAGAAGTTTGAGCATGACCGCCTTATCTTCTTGGCTTAGGTGAGCGTAGAGTTGCATGAAGCTTCTTTCTTCCTCCTCATCCTCGTTTGTGCTTCCGCTATCATTTTCATTAGCCACACAACATATGTGGGAATCGAAATGGGAAGACAAACCTTTTGGAGAGGTGGATTCATCGTTTGGTCTCCATCGTTCATTTTCTTCTTCTTTCTTGCAAGGGTTAGTATCACAAGGACCAAAGGAAGTAGAAGCACAAAATGAAATATCATGTTTGGACTCATCAAATTTAGTTTTAATTCTAGTCCAAATATCATGCGCATCACGAATAGATTCACTATAATTCATTATGAAGGTTGAAAGTCGCCTAGAGGGGGGGGGTGAATAGGGCGAATCTGAAATTTATAAACTTAATCACAACTACAAGCCGGGTTAGCGTTAGAAATAAGAACGAGTCCGAGAGAGGGCGTAAAACAAATCGCAAGCAAATAAAGAGTGAGACACAAGAATTTGTTTTACCGAGGTTCGGTTGCAAACCTACTCCCCGTTGAGGTGGTCACAAAGACCGGGTCTCTTTCAACCCTTTCCCTCTCTCAAACGGTCCCTCAGACCGAGTGAGCTTCTTTTCTCAATCAAATGGGAACCAAACTTCCCGCAAGGACCACCACACAATTGGTGTCTCTTGTCTTGATTACAATTGAGATGATCGCAAGAAAGAATGAGAAAAAGAAGCAATCCAAGTGCAAGAGCTCAAAAGAACACAATAAATCTCTCTCTCTAATCACTAGAGCTTTGTGTGGAGTTGGGAGAGGATTTGATCTATTTGGTTGTGTCTAGAATTGAATGCTAGAGCTCTTGTAAGTAGTTGGAAGGTGGAAAACTTGGATTACTTGAATGTGGGGGTGGTTGGGGTATTTATAGCCCCAACCACCAAACTTGACCGTTGGTGGAGGCTACTGTCGACGGGCGCACCGGACACTGTCCGGTGCGCCAGCCACGTCACCTGGCCGATGGGTTCCGACCGTTGGAGCTCTGACTTGTGGGCCCGCCTGGATGTCCGGTGGTGCACCAGACAGGCCCTGTAGGCTGTCCGGTGTGCCACCCACGCGTGCTCTGTCCTCTGTGCGCGCAGGCGCACATTTAATGCATTGCAGTCGACCGTTGCGCGCGAAGTAGCCGTTGCTCTGCTGGCACACCGGACAGTCTGGTGTGCACCGGACACTGTCCGGTGACTCACCGGACAGTCCGGTGAATTTTAGCGGAGCATATTCCCAAAGCTGGCGAGTTGAGTTCAGCTTGGAGTCCCCTAGTGCACCGGACACTGTCCGGTGGCACACCGGACAGTCCGGTGCGCCCGACCAGGGAGCCTTTCGGGTTGTCTTTTGCTCTCTTGTTTGAACACTTTTCTTGGTCTTTATATTGGCTTATTGTGAACCTTTGGCACCTGTAGAACTTATAGACTACAACAAACTAGTTAGTCCAATTATTTGTGTTGGGCAATTCAACCACCAAAAAAATTAGGAAATAGGTGTAAGCCTAATTCCCTTTCAATCTCCCCCTTTTTGGTGATTGATGCCAACACAAACCAAAGCAAATATAGAAGTGAATAATTGAACTAGTTTGCATAATTGTAAGTGCAAAGGTTGCTTAGAATTGAGCCAATAGAAATTCTCATAGGATATGCATGGATTGTTTCTTTATATTTTTAATATTTTGGACCACGCTTGCACCACATGTTTTGTTTTTGCAAATTCTTTTGTAAATTCATTTCAAAGTTCTTTTGCAAATAGTCAAAGGTAAATGAATAAGATGTGTGAGAAGCATTTTCAAGATTTGAAATTTTCTCCCCCTGTTTCAAATGATTTTCCTTTGACTAAACAAAACTCCCCCTCAATAAATTCCTCCTCTTAGTGTTCAAGAGGGTTTTAATATACTAAATTTTTGAAGGTGCTACTTTCTTCCCCTTTTGAACACAATAAGATACCAATTTGAAAAACTCTTTTAAAATAAGGGTGTGCTACTTTCTTCCCCTTTTGAACACAATAAGATACCAATTTGAAAAACTCTTTTTAAATAAGGGTGGTGGTGCTTTCTTCCCCTTTTGAACACAATAAGATACCAATTTGAAAAACTCTTTTAAAATAAGGGTGGTGGTGCGGTCCTTTTGCTTTGGGTTAATACTTTCTCCCCCTTTGGCATGAATCGCCAAAAACGGATACTTGAGTGAAATATAAGCCCTTTGGTAAAACTACTTTCTCCCCTTTGGCAAATAAAAACATGAGTGAAGATTATACCAAAGACGAAGAGTTGCTCGGAGCGACGGCGAAGGATGAGTTGATGGAGTGGAGTGGAAGCCTTTGTCTTCACCGAAGACTCCAATTCCCTTTCAATACACCTATGACTTGGTTTGAAATTCACTTGAAAACACATTAGTCATAGCACATGAAAGAGACATGATCAAAGGTATATTTATGAGCTATGTATGCAAGATATCAAAAGAAATTCCTAGAATCAAGAATATTTAGCTCATGCCTAAGTTTGTTAAAAGTTTGTTCATCTAGTGGCTTGGTAAAGATATCGGCTAATTGATCCTTAGTGTTAATATATGTAATCTCGATATCTCCCTTTTGTTGGTGATCCCTTAGAAAATGATACTGTCGGCGTTTCAAGACCGGGGGGGTCCCTGGGCCGACGAGTGAAATGTCGCTGCGTGCCCCAGCCCAGATGGGTCGGCGCGAGGCCGAGCGCGAAGGGGGGAGAAAGGTGGCCGGAGACGGGCGTGAGAGAGGTGGAAATCCCACAACCTTCGTGTTCGTCCCGCACCCAGGTCGGGTGCGCTTGAAGTAGGGGGTTACAAGCGTCCACGCTAGGGGTGGGCATTTTAAAACCGAAAACCGAACCCGAACCCGAACCGAACCCGAATAGACCGAATTATTGGTCTATTCGGGTTTTCGGGTTCGGGTTCGGTTCCTATATGTGCTATATTTCGGGTTATGGGTTCGGGTTCGGTTCCTAACCTATAAAACCCGAATAGACCTAATAACCCGAAATATAAAAAAGCTCTTAATATGTGATGGTATTATTATATGATTTATGAACTTATTAGCTAGAAATAATGATATCATCTAAACGATAGTATATATATCTTTGTATGCTAATTTTTATAGTCACTTGTTGTAGTAATAGTACTTTCAATTAATTATTCATTGTCTATATTTTAACAAAATATACTAGTCTCTCTACAATTCGGGTCTATTCGGTGGACCGAATAGACCGAACCGAAATTGTGAGTCTATTCGGGTTCGGTTCCTAAAATATTTTTGGAAATTTCGGTTCTCATTTTTCAGAACCCGAAATTTCACAAACCCGAATAGACCGAACCGAATTACCCTAATAGACCGAATGCCCAGCCCTAGTCCACGCGGGTGAGGGAGCGAGCGGCCTTACGCGAGCGCCTGTCTCGTCCTCATCCCCGCGCGACCAACCCTCTGTAAGAGGGCCCTGGTCCTTCCTTTTATAGGCGTAAGGAGAGGATCCAGGTGTACAATGGGGGGTGTAGCGAAGTGCTACGTGTCTAGCGGAGGAGAGCTAGCGCCCTAAGTACATGCCGTCGTGGCAGCCGGAGAGGTTTTAGCACCCGGTTCGTGTGGTGTCGTGGCCATCGGAGGAGCGCTGGAGCCTGGCGGAAGGACAGCTGTTGAAGCTGTCGAGTCCTTGCTGACGTCCTCGTGCTTCCGTAAGGGGGCTGAGAGCCGCCGTCGTCACAGAGTGTGCGGGGCGCCATCATTGCCTATCTGGCGGAGCGAGCCAGATGGGACGCCGGTCTTGTTCCCCGTGGCCTGAGTCAGCTTGGGGTAGGGTGATGATGGCGCCTCCTGTTGACGTGGCTGGTCAGCGCCCTAGGTTGGGCGATGTGGAGGCTCCTCCGAGGTCGAGGTTGAGTCTGTCTTCCGTGGTCGAGGTCGAGTCCGAGCCCCTGGGTCGGGCGAGGCGGAGACCGTCAGCTGAGGCCAGGGCTGAGCCCGTGCCCTGGGGTCGGGCGGAGCGGTGTTCGTCGTGTTCCGGGGCTGAGCCCAAGTCCGAGCCCTGGGTCGGGCGGAGTGGAGTTCGCCGTCTTTCGGGGCTTAGCCCGAGTCCGAGCCCTGGGTCGGGCGGAGCGGAGTTCGTCGTCTTCCGGGGCTTTGCCCGAGTCCGAGCCCTGGGTTGGGCGGAGCGGAGTTCGCCGTCTTCCGGGGCTTTGCCCGAGTCCGAGCCCTGGGTCGGGCGGAGCGGAGTTCGCCGTCTTCCGGGGCTTTGCCCGAGTCCGAGCCCTGGGTCGGGCGGAGCGGTGTTCGCCGTCTTCCGGGGCTTAGCCCGAGTCCGAGCCCTGGGTCGGGCGGAGCGGAGTTCGCCGTCTTCAGGGGCTGAGCCCGAGTCTGAGCCTTGGGTCGGGCGAAGCGGAGCTTCCTATGGTGCCTGCGGCCGGGCCTCACAGCCTGTCAGCCTCACTCTATCGAGTGGCACTGCAGTCGGAGCGGCGCAGGCGGCGCTGTCTTTCTGTCAGGCCGGTCAGCGGAGCGGCGAAGTGACGGCAGTCACTCTGGCTCTGTCGACTGAAGGGCGCGCGTCAGGATAAAGGTGTCAGGCCACCTTTGCATTAAATGCTCCTGCGATTTGGTCGGTCGGCGCGGCGATTTGGTCAGGGTTGCTTCTTGGCGAAGACAGGGCCTCGGGCGAGCCGGAAATATGTTCGTCGCTGGAGGAGGGCCTCGAGCGAGACGGAGATCCTCCGGGGTCGGCTGCCCTTGTCCGAGGCTAGGCTCGGGCGAGGCGTGATCGAGTCCCTCGAATGGACCGATCTCTGACTTAATCGCACCCATCAGGCCTTTGCAGCTTTGTGCTGATGGGGGTTACCAGCTGAGAATTAGGAGTCTTGAGGGTACCCCTAATTATGGTCCCCGACAGTAGCCCCCGAGCCTCGAAGGGAGTGTTAACACTCGCTTGGAGGCTTTTGTCGCACTTTTTTGCAAGGGGACCAGCCTTTCTCGGTTGCGTTTTGTTCCGGTGGGTGCGCGCGAGCGCACCCGCCGGGTGTAGCCCCCGAGGCCTCGGAGGAGTGGTTTGACTCCTCCGAGGTCTTAATGCCTCGCGCAATGCTTTGGCTGGTCTGGTCGTTCCCTCATGCGAACTGGCCGTAGCCCGGGTGCACGGTCGGGTCCCAAGTTCTCGGGCTGGTATGTTGACGCTGTCAACGGTTTGGCCGGAGCCGGGTTTGCGAGAGCAGCCCCTGAGCCTCTGCACAGGGCGAGAGGACGGTCAGGGACAGACTCGACTTTTTACATACGCCCCTGCGTCGCCTTTCCGCAAGGAGGAGGGGGGGGAAGCGCCATGTTGCCCTCGGTGGGCGCCGAACATGGTGTCTCCGGTGAGCTGCTGGCGGGTAATCCGAGCGGACGTCCGTGCCCCATTCGCTAGGGGTCGGCTAGAGGCCCAGAGGCGCGCCCAAAAGTACCTGCGGGTGATCTGCCGGACCCGGTCCCCTGTCGACGGGGTCCGAGGGCTCGATGCCTCCCTCTGATGGGATTCCGTTACAAGATCGTTCCCGCTGGTCTCGGAAATGTCCTAGGGTACCTCGGGAGCGCAGCCCGAGCCTTGGTTATGTATCGAACGTACCCATGGTCATCCCTCGCTCTGTGTCTGAGGCGACTGTGAACCCTTCGAGGGCCAGCCTTCGAACCCCTGATCAGTAGTGGGCGCGGAGCCCGAGTAGCCTGAGGCTGTCGTTGAACCCTTCCGAGGGGCCGACCTTCGAACCTCTGACCAGTAGTGGGTGTGGAGCCCACGCGCTCTGAGGCGGCTGTTGAACCCTTCGAGGGGCCAGCCTTCGAACCTCTGATCAGTAGGGAGGCTCGGAGCCTGGTTCCTTCACAGAGAAGGATCCTTTTCGGGGTATCCCCATTTCTCGGTCCCTGTTGTAAGAGAGAGAAAGAGGAAAAGGAAAAGGATACGAAATTGAACGACACGACGTACCTTTTTTGACGCGGTCATTATGGCGAAGACGAAACGTCGCTCGCTTCCCCTGCCGGAGGCGCCGCCTTTCCCGCCATGGAGTTAATGCGATGGGGCGTGCGGTTCGCGGGGCGGCCGTTGCGCGTGCGCGAGCTGTTTGAGGAACGGAACACGGGCGCGTCGTCTTCACGCCGTGAAAGAGGGTTCTCTCGCTGCCCCCGGATGGGACGTAAGCTTGGCTGACGACGTGACCGCTGCTCCTGCCCGCCTGCCACCGCCATTACTGCCGACCCATTTTTGGCCGCATTGACCGTCGCGCCAGGCTGGCGCTGCTGGGTCGTGCGTAGGGTTGCCTCGAGTCGCGGTACTGGTTCCGTAGTCGAGGAGGCGTGGCAGTGGCGCGAGTGGCGGTGCAGTTGCTCGCACGTAGCATCCGGCACGCCGGTTGCATGACGCGTGGGCCTGGGCCTCCATGCTGGGCACGCTGGAAGTCGGAGAGGTGCGCCCACTTGGCGCGGTTGCATGCCGCCTGCATGGCTGCCCGCCCTCTCGCCCGCTGGTCTTGGCAAAAGTGGAGGGCCGCTTGTAACCGCTGGGCGGTTGCATGCACCGCGCGCGGTGGTTTGGCTTCTTCTGCTCTGGGCCGGCTTGCATGACGTGTGGGACCCAGCCCCCGCGCCGTAGGGGGAGGACCTTGGAGCATGTTGGAGAAGACTCAGCCCACGACGGTTGGGGACGCGAGTAGGGAGAGTCGCCTTTAAAAGGAGGGCGACCCCCTTGAAAGGCGACCATGTCCTCGTGCTCCCTTATGCATCGTGTCTTTCCACCTTCTGAGCCCCCGGATGGGGGATGTCCGCGGTCCTTCCTCCTTGCCGTTGGAGGAACGCAACTCCATAGGAGTTGGTGCCTTTCAGCCATCGTTCGGCTTCAAGGATTTTCATCAGTCAGCCCGGCTGCATCCCCTCGCCGGTGGTCACCCGAGACGGTGACCACCAGCCCCTGGGTGGGGAGAAGCGAGCCAGGCTGCGATCTTGGTCCCACCCTCAGCTTCAAGGATGTTCATCATCCTCGCTGGGGTGGAGGCCGGGCTGAGCCGGAGCTCTATCTCCCGCACGGTTTCGTGGGTCAGCCTCTCCTTCATCGTTCGAGGGAGAGGGCGCTCACTGGCCCTGCGAGAGGGGCGGACTTCGACAACGCGGGGCTGGTCGACGGCGGGCGTCGTCAGCCTCAGCGCGTTGGACTCGCCGGCTTGGCTCCCGGTGCCCCCTTCTGCCGCGAAGGCGGTTGTCACGCCGTGCGCACGGGAGGACCGCCCAAGATGTCGCGCGCTGCCAGGGCGGCGTTCGTGTTCTGGGGCGGTCCTGCCTTTGCACCGGTACGGTGCCTCCACGCGGAGGTCGGTGCCCCACTCGTCCGGGAGGATCTGAGTGGGGATCTGCCGGAGGGCTGACGGCCCCTGTCGTCGGTGCCGAGGTGAAGGCGGCTCGAGAAGTCCCCGTTACCGACGAGATCACCGCCACCATCCGTGCTTCGGGCCTCCGGCTCTTTGTACTTGTCCTCGCCCCTCGAGCGTCGGCGCAGGCGGGGGCAAGGTTGCAGCAGCGTCCGCCCTGAGGCCATCGATGCTGCAGTTCGGCCACCCGGAGCGGGGGTCGTCGTTGTTGCTGCCGGAGCGGGCGACGACGAGCTGCCCGTCGGTCTTCTGTTGCTCCGCAGGCTGCCCCCCATCGAGTGGGGTTGTTCGTACCTGCGGAGGTGGAACCGGAGTTCTGTTTGTAATGGCACTTTGAATGCCAGTGTTTTTGTTCATTGTGGCTGTCGGGGCCTGAACATGTATGTATTTTTTCCTCATTTTCGAGCACTAAGACTCGCCTGTTGGTTGTCTGAACCGCTTCACCAAGCGTGAGTTGCCCCGTGCAAAGGTGACGAGTGAGGTATCCGTATCTCGGAGGCGTAGGAGTCCCTCGGCTCGGTCGGCCTTGCTGCCCGAGGCTTCTCTTGCTTAGTTAAAGGAAACCCCTCGGCCGCTCTTCGATGAGCCGAGGCCAGGGGTAGCAGTGTCAGCATGGACAGAGGCGGAGTTGGCTCGAAAAGAAGACTTGGTCGGCCGGAGCCTGGCCGGGTCGTCCGTTAGCGGGACCGACGCCGGAATTGATCTGCCGAGGACTCGGGCCGGGCTGATGTCCTCGGAGGACAGCTGGCCGAGGCCTCGGGGTGACCAGCCGAGCCGCCTGCTCGAGCTGGATTCTTGGAGGAGACCCGGGCGGCGATGGCCCGGGCGTGATGATGAAGTCGTCCTTCAGAGTGGAGATCCTCGGACCGCGTCGCCGTCCGAGGCTAGGTCGGACCTCGCCGAAGGTGTTGTTGACGCCGAGGGTGCTGCGGCTCCCTTCAACTGTCCAGATCCGAGCCTGCAAGATCGGATTATCTTGTAGCGTGTGTTTTCTGCGGCCGCCGAGGCCCAAACACACCCTCACCGTGTTGTAAAGCTGCGCTTCTTTTCCTCTTGTTTCGAGTATCTGGACTTTTTCGTCGGTAACAGAATTGTCTGTGCGAGCGAGAGTTGCTTTTCACGGAAGGTGATGAGTGAGGTGTCTGTATCCCAGAGGCGTAGGAATCCCTCGGCTCGGTCGGCCTTGCCGCTTACGCGCGCTCTTGCCTGTCCATGGGGTTCTGTCACCGACGCAGTCGAGAAGGCCCGAAGAACCGCTTCGACAGAGGAGCTTTCGAACGTGAAGACTTGTTCGGTCCGCGGAATCACTTATCCGAGCGTGAGTTACTTATCGCAGAAGGTGATGAGTGAGGTATCCGTATCCCGGAGGCGTAGGAGTCCCTCGGCTCGGTCAGCCTTGGCTGCTTACGTGTACTCCGTCGTTTTCAGGATCCACTTTCGAAGTAGTCGAAAAGCACGAAAGACATTCTGGCATAAAGGATCTTTTTTCGAGGAAAAAATTCAGCGCAGAGGGGATTCCCCCCTTTTAGCCCCCGAGGGAGGGTCGGGCTTTGCCGAGGCAAGGCTGACCCTTCCTTGATGACTAAACTTCGCATAAGAGCGAGGTATATGAACAACTTGAAAACATCTTAAGGGTAGAAGCGACATAGCTGTTGGATGTTCCAAGCGTTGCTGTAGACCTCGCCTTGACTGTTGGCCAGCTTGTACGTTCCGGGCTTCAGAACTTTGGCGATGACGAACGGCCCTTCCTAGGGAGGCGTGAGCTTGTGCTGCCCTCGGGCGTCTTGTCGCAGCTGAAGCACCAGGTCGCCCACCTGGAGGTCTCGGGACCGGACCCCTCGGGCGTGGTAGCGTCGCAGGGACTGCTGGTACCGTGCCGAGTGTAGTAAGGCCTTGTCCCGAGCCTCTTCCAGCTGGTCCAGCGAGTCTTCTCAATTAGCTTGGTTGCTTTGGTTAGCATAGGCCCTCGTCCTCGGGGAACCGTATTCTAAGTCTGTGGGCAAGATGGCCTCGGCCCCATAGACTAGAAAGAACGGCGTGAAGCCCATGGCTCGGCTCGACGTTGTCCTCAGGCCCCAGACCACCGAGGGGAGTTCCTTCATCCATCGCTTGCCGAACTTGTTGAGGTCATTGTAGATCCGAGGCTTGAGTCCACCGCCATTAGCTTGTGGATCTCCTCGCCTATGGCTCTGCGCTTCTCTTCGTCGAATCGGCGCAGAGGCTACTTGACGGGTCGGGCTCCGGTTCGGATGTCCAGCGAGTGCTCGGCGACATCCCTCGGTATGCCGGGCATGTCCGAGGGACTCCACGCGAAGACGTCGGCAATCGCGCGGAGAAAGTCGACGAGCACTGCTTCCTATTTGGGATCGAGCTCGGAGCCGATCCGGACTTGCTTGGAGGCATCGCTGCTAGGGTCGAGGGGGACGGATTTAACCGTCTCCGCTGGCTCGAAGTTGCCGGCATGACGCTTCACGTCTGGCACCTCCTCAGAGAGGCTCTCCAGGTCGGCGATGAGGGCCTCGGACTCGGCGAGGGCCTCGACGTACTCCATGCACTCCACGTCGCATTCGAACGCGTGTTTGTACGTGGGGCCGACGGTGATGACCCCGTTGGGGCCCGACATCTTGAGCTTGAGGTAGGTGTAGTTGGGGACGGCCATGAACTTCGCGTAGCATGGCCTTCCCAGTACCGCGTGGTAGGTTCCTCGGAACCCGACCACCTCGAACGTCAGGGTCTCCCTTCGGAAGTTGGAGGGTGTTCTAAAGCAGACGGGAAGGTCGAGTTGTCCGAGGGGCTGGACGCGCTTCCCGGGGATGATCCTGTGGAAAGGCGCAGCGCCTGCCCGGACCGAGGACAGATCGACACGCAGGAGCCCGAGGGTCTTGGCATAGATGATGTTGAGGCTACTGCCTCCGTCCATGAGGACCTTGGTGAGCCTGACGTCGCCGATGACAGGGTCGACGATGAGCGGGTATTTCCCCGGGCTCGGCACGTGGTCGGGGTGGTCGGCTTGGTCGAAGGTGATGGGCTTGTCGAACCAGTCTAGGTAGACTGGCGCCGCCACCTTCACCGAACAGACCTCCCGACGCTCTTGCTTGCGATGCCGAGCTGAGGCGTTCGCCGCTTGCCCACCGTATATCATGAAGCAGTCGCGGACCTCGGGGAACTCTCCTGCCTGGTGATCTTCCTTCTTGTCATCGTCGCGAGCCCTGCCACCCTCCGCGGGTGGCCCGGCCCTGTGGAAGTGGCGCCGAAGCATAGCGCACTCCTCAAGGGTGTGCTTGACGGGCCCCTGGTGATAGGGGCACGGCTCCTTGAGCATCTTGTCGAAGAGGTTGGCACCTCCAGGGGGTTTCCGAGGGCTCTTGTACTCGGCGGCGGCGACAAGGTCCGCGTCGGCGGCGTCGCGTTTCGCTTGCGACTTCTTCTTGCCCTTCTTCTTGGCACCGCGCTGAGTTGACGCCTCGGGGGCATCTTCCGGTGGGCGGCCCCGGGGCTGCTTGTCCTTCCGGAAGATAGCCTCGACCGCCTCCTGGCCAGAGGCGAACTTGGTGGCGATGTCCATCAGCTCGCTCGCCCTGGTGGGGGTCTTGCGACCCAGCTTGCTCACCAGGTCGCGGCAGGTGGTGCCGGCGAGGAACGCGCCGATGACATCCGAGTCGGTGATGTTGGGCAGCTCGGTGCGCTGCTTCGAGAATCGCCGGATGTAGTCCCAGAGAGACTCTCCCGGCTGCTGTCGGTAGCTTCGGAGGTCCCAGGAATTCTCAGGGCGCACGCACGTGCCCTGGAAATTGCCGGTGAAGGCTTGGACCAGGTCGTCCCAGTTGGAGATCTGCCCCGGAAGCAGGTGCTCCTACCAGGCGCGAGCGGTGTCGGAGAGGAACAGGGGGAGGTTGCGGATGATGAGGTTGTCATCGTCCGTTCCACCCAGTTGGTAGGCCAGCCGGTAGTCCGCGAGCCACAGCTCCGGTCTCGTCTCCCCCGAGTACTTTGTGATAGTAGTCGGGGGTCAGAACCGGGTCAGGAACGGTGCCCGTCGTATGGCCCGGCTGAAGGCCTGCAGACCGGGTGGTTCGGGCGAGGGACTCCGATCCTCCCCGCTGTCGTAGCGTCCTCCACGCCTGGGGTGGTAGCCTCGGCGCACCCTCTCGTCGAGGTGGGCCCGACGGTCGCGGTGATGGTGCTCGTTGCCGAGGCGTCCCGGGGCCGCAGGCGCTGTGTTGCGCGTGCGCCCGGTGTAGACCGAGGCTTCCCGCATGAATCGGGAAGTCGCGACATGATGTTCTGAGGGGTACCCCTGCCTTCGGGAGGCGGAGCTCTCGGCCCGTCGGACCGCGGCGCCTTCCAGGAGATTCTTGGGCTCTCCCTGGATTCGCCGCCCCTCGGTGGTTGATGGCTCTAGCATCGCACGGAGAAGCATTGCTGCTGCAGCCAGGTTCTGGTCGACCCCACTGGATGCGGGTGGCGGCCTGACCCTGACATCGTCGTCGATGCGGTGTTGGAAGCACTGGGGTAGATGACGTATTTCTCCGGTCGGAGGTTGGCCCGCCCATGCCTGCCCGACGTCCCGGCGGATTGGCTCAAGCGCTCCTGCTCCCTCGTCGAGCCTGACCTGCACCCCGCGGATTTGCTCGAGCTGTGGGTCATGGCCCCCCGCCTGAACGGGGACCACAGCTAGCTCCCGTGGGATGTCAACGCGAGGCACCGGCCTAGGGAGATCAACGTCCTCCGGCATGCCGAGATGGTTGTCTTCGGAGGGACCCCCAAGATCGACGTGGAAATATTCGCGGCTTGGGCCGCAGTCCTCGTCGCCGAGGCTGCGGCTACCGTCGGAACAGTCGGAAAGGCAGTAGTCGCATGCGGTCATGAAGTCCCGCATGGCACTGGGGTCGCCAAGTCCAGAGAAATCCCAACAAAAGTCGGGCTCTTCATCTTCCTCGGACCCCGAGGGCCCGTAGGTCGAGACGTCCGTCAGCCGGTCCCAGGGTGACAGCACACGAAACCCCAGAGGGTTTGGACTCGCCTCTACGAGGGCGCCCGCCAAAGCGAAGTCGCTTGGCGGGTCGAGGTCGAATCCAAGGGGCGTGAGATGAGAATCGGTCGGTACCTCTTGGTCGACGGGCGGTGATGAAGTCACGTCGGGGACTGACTGCACCGTCGTCTCAGGTACAAGGGTGACGTCCAGCAAGCCTTTCGCGAGCGTGCTGGCATCGTCCGTTTGCTCGGAACTGGCGTGTCGCGGGGAGACGGCGCTCGTCTTCGTCTCAAACGCGAGGTCGATGCCCGACGCGCCCCCGTTGGGGCGCTGGCGCCATCGACTTGCTCGACAGCCGACGAGGCGCTGCCTCCTGCTTGGCCTTGGTTGCCCCGCCTCCTCCTCCGTCGGCGGGGGAGAGGACGGGGTGAGCTCGAATGTTGTTCTTCCACCACACGGGGAAGATGTCGTCGATTCCGCCGCCGGCGGGCGGGCTGTCGGCCGCCATTGTCGCTGTTGCACGGCGGTGGAAGGAGTATCATGTCGTAGCTGCCGTTGAGGGACATGAACTCAAGACTCCCGAAACGGAGCACCGTCTCGGGCCGGAGAGGTTGCTGGAGACTGCCCATCTGGAGCTTGACGGGAAGCTGTTCGTCAACACGCAGCAGGCCCCTACCTGGCGCGCCAACTGTCGGCGTTTCGAGACCGGGGGGTCCCTGGGCCGACGAGTGAAATGTCGCTGCGTGCCCCAGCCCAGATGGGTCGGCGCGAGGCCGAGCGCGAAGGGGGGAGAAAGGTGGCCGGAGACGGGCGTGAGAGAGGTGGAAATCCCACGGCCTTCGTGTTCGTCCCGCGCCCAGGTCAGGTGCGCTTGCAGTAGGGGGTTACAAGCGTCCACGCGGGTGAGGGAGCGAGCGGCCTTACGCGAGCGCCTGTCTCGTCCTCGTCCCCGCGTGGCCAACCCTCTGTAAGAGGGCCCTGGTCCTTCCTTTTATAGGCGTAAGGAGAGGATCCAGGTGTACAATGGGGGGTGTAGCGAAGTGCTACGTGTCTAGCGGAGGAGAGCTAGCGCCCTAAGTACATGCCGTCGTGGCAGCCGGAGAGGTTTTAGCACCCGGTTCGTGTGGTGTCGTGGCCATCGGAGGAGCGCTGGAGCCTAGCGGAAGGACAGCTGTTGAAGCTGTCGAGTCCTTGCTGACGTCCTCGTGCTTCCGTAAGGGGGCTGAGAGCCACCGTCGTCACAGAGTGTGTGGGGCGCCATCATTGCCTATCTGGCGGAGCGAGCCAGATGGGACGCCGGTCTTGTTCCCTGTGGCCTGAGTCAGCTTGGGGTAGGGTGATGATGGCGCCTCCTGTTGACGTGGCTGGTCAGCGCCCTAGGTTGGGCGATGTGGAGGCTCCTCCGAGGTCGAGGTTGAGTCTGTCTTCCGTGGCCGAGGTCGAGTCCGAGCCCCTGGGTCGGGCGAGGCGGAGACCGTCAGCTGAGGCCAGGGCTGAGCCCGAGCCCTGGGGTCGGGCGGAGCGGTGTTCGTCGTCTTCCGGGGCTGAGCCCAAGTCCGAGCCCTGGGTCGGGCGGAGTGGAGTTCGTCGTCTTCCGGGGCTTAGCCCGAGTCCGAGCCCTGGGTCGGGCGGAGCGGAGTTCGCCGTCTTCCGGGGCTTTGCCCGAGTCCGAGCCCTGGGTCGGGCGAAGCGGAGTTCACCGTCTTCCGGGGCTTTGCCCGAGTCTGAGCCCTGGGTCGGGCGGAGCGGAGTTCGCCGTCTTCCGGGGCTTTGCCTGAGTCCGAGCCCTGGGTCGGGCAGAGCGATGTTCGCCGTCTTCCGGGGCTTAGCCCGAGTCCGAGCCCTGGGTCGGGCGGAGCGGAGTTCGCCGTCTTCAGGGGCTGAGCCCGAGTCCGAGCCCTGGGTCGGGCGAAGCGGAGCTTCCTATGGTGCCTGCGGCCGGGCCTGACAGCCTGTTAGCCTCACTCTGTCGAGTGGCACTGCAGTCGGAGCGGCGCAGGCGGCGCTGTCTTTCTGTTAGGCCGGTCAGCGGAGCGGCGAAGTGACGGCAGTCACTTCGGCTCTGTCGACTGAAGGGCGCGCGTCAGGATAAAGGTGTCAGGCCACCTTTGCATTAAATGCTCCTGCGATTTGGTCGGTCGGCGCGACGATTTGGTCAGGGTTGCTTCTTGGCGAAGACAGGGCCTCGGGCGATCCGGAAATATGTTCGTCGCTGGAGGGGGGCCTCGGGCGAGACGAAGATCCTCCGGGGTCTGCTGCCCTTGTCCGAGGCTAGGCTCGGGCGAGGCGTGATCGAGTCCCTCGAATGGACCGATCCCTGACTTAATCACACCCATCAGGCCTTTGCAGCTTTGTGCTGATGGGGGTTACCAGCTGAGAATTAGGAGTCTTGAGGGTACCCCTAATTATGGTCCCCGACAGATACCGAATGGCTATGTGTTTAGTGCGGCTATGCTCAACGGGATTATCCGCCATGCGGATTGCACTCTCATTATCATATAGAAGAGGAACTTTGGTTAATTTGTAACCATAGTCCCTAAGGGTTTGCCTCATCCAAAGTAGTTGCGCGCAACAATGGCCTGCGGCAATATTGTAACACCCTGAATTTGGGGGTATAAAATTTCTTTGCTCATATTCACAAATTCAGGTGTTACTTCCCTTTTCTCACCCTTCCTCATTCTTTTCTTTCTCATTTCTATAGGAGAAAAGTGCTTATTTTATTTGTAATTATAGTTTGATAGGTTAAACCCTAAGGGAGTATGAGTTGTTGCATCATGTTGAACCCTAGATTTCACTTTTGCTTGGTGCATAATTCTTGGAAAGTCTAATTTGGATTTGTGGCTTATTTGGATTTGAATCAAATGGAGAAAATAAAAAAGAAAAGGGAAAACATTTCCAGAATAAAAAGAAAAAAGAAAGAAGCCCGCTCGCCCACCCCCCCTCGGCCTTTCGGCCCACTAGGCCCATTCCGCGCGCGCGCCTCTCCCCCCCCCCCCCCCCGCTCTCTCTGCCCTGGCGGGCCCGCCCGTCAGCGCAGCCGCCTCTCGCGCGCCCGCCTCCGCTCTCCCCTCTCTCTCTGCTCGCGGGCCCGGCTTGTCAGCTCCCTCGTCCTCGCGTAACCGCCGCCCGAGCTACGTGCGCCCGCCTTCTCCGCGCCCACGTCGCGCGTGGAGCTCGCAACTGACCCGCCCCTGGCCACTTGAGCCCCGAACCCCACTCGCCCTCGCCCCCTCCCCCATTTGCGCTCTAGCGGACCCCTCTTCCACCTCTCCCTCGCTGCGCGCACGCCAGAGCACCGCCGCCACAAATCCCCGCCGTCCCGAGCTCGTTTCCCGGCCGCCGTTGGAGCTCCGCCGTGTCCGTTGCCACGGTGAGCTTCGCCCCGGCGTCCGCAACCCGGGACGCGCCCCAATTCCCTCTCCCCCTCCCTATTTCTCTCTGCCCGCGCTCACCCGCCGTTCCCCGTGCAGCCGCGAAGGTCCGCCACCGTCGCCCCGGGCCACCGTCGAGCCATTGCCGCCGCCGAGTAGTCCTCGGAGCCCGCCTTGAGGTAAGGAACCTCCCCCGACCCCTATCGACCCGTGTATTGCCTTCTGCCATGTTTAATTCCTCGCCGAAGTAGATTTAGGCCGCCGCCGAGCCGCTCCGCCGTGAACCGCCCCCCTCCGGTGCCTCTGCCCCGACCCAGACCCCACCAGAGGACTCCCCGTGCCCTCCCCAACCTTCCCGGCCACTCAGGTCGCCCCAGAGGCCCGCCAAACGCCCGCGCCCCTCGTCTCCGGCGAGTCCTCCGCCGCGGGGACGAGCGCCGCCGCCCCAGCTAGCCGTAGGAGAAGCCCAGGCCGGCCACCCGATCCCCACCGCCCGTCCCAGATCGGGCGGCCCCGTTTTAATTAGGCCAAGCCCAATCCTGGCCGTCCGCTGGAGATCCAGCGGCCCAGGCCCGATTCCCCCTCACCCCGTCTCCCTGCCGTTTGGGCCCCGCCTGTCAGCCCGCCCGCGCGCTCGCTCTGCCCGCCGGCCCCGCCTGTCAGCCCGCCCGCGTGCTCGCGCTGCCCGCCGGCCCCGCCTGTCAGCCTGCCCGCGCCCCGCGCTGCCCGCCCGGTCCCGCCTATCAGCCGCCCAGGCCGCCGCGCGCTCGCGCGCCCGCCCGCAGGATCTAATCCTGGCCGTTCGCTTTAGATCTGACGGCCGTAGTAGCCCGATACCCCTTCGCCCGCGCGTTTTCTTAAAGAGACCCCCGGTTTTCTGGAATTTGAACCCGCCGTCCCTGGTTTCTCGCAGTTAGGTCCCTGGACCTTTTATTTAATTCAAAATAGGTATTTAGGGTATATTTTTAATCCCCAAACTTGTAAAATCCATAACTTTGTCATATGAACTCCAAATTAGGTGCTTCAAATTGTAAAATGCTCATTATGTTTTTGTCTATCTATTTAAACCATGTTTCCCTGCTGTTTCCATGTACCAATTAATGGTTAATCATTAGGATAGGATTAAGGTAATTGGAACCCTATTTGAGATAATTAGAAATTGGTAGACTTTAATAAAAGTTGGAGTACTTAAGTTTATGGACTTAAACACCTAAGTTTAGGAACTTAAAACCATGTAATGATTTAACCCCACCACTGACTTAAACCTGATTAGTGGATAATGAATCACTTTGTATAGTCCTCTACCCCAGACCTAGGGAACACCAGAGTGCCTATCCCTTTTCTACTATGAACTTGTGATCTCTCTGCTGCATATGTTTGGTATGTTGCTTTTGTTTGTTATTTTCCCAAGTGCATAGTGTGAATGATTACTTTACGTAGACAACGAGCAGTCTGTGTTTTCCGAGGAAGTTGCAGAGGAAGTCCCTGATCAGCAGTTTGGTGAAGGCAAGTGTCCTCTGTCCCATTATGTCCTATTCATTTATAACTTACTACCCCGCATTACTTACTTGAAACCTAAGGATTGACTAGCTTTACACTTTACTTTATCCTTGATGACCTTATGGGCTGTTATGGTTAGCACTCTGCTGTTGTCTTAACTTAATCAATGAACATGATGTGACTATTTATGATACTGTTATCCTGATGATGTTGATGATCTTGTGATACTCTAGGGGGCTCAGGCTGTTTCCTGAGTACCTCTCCGTAAGGACTTGTTCGTTGAGAGACCACCCGGGATAACAGTACAACCATGAGGGTGAAATGGGATGCCCTTAGCTGATTAATTAGATGAACTAGAGGTGTAGTTGCTTAGCCGTCGTGCCGTCAATGGGGTCCAGGCACAGTGCTTGCTCTGCCGAGGCTGAGTGCCGAGGGTCTTTCGTTTTGCTCTTTGTTAGTCACTCTCCTGCGGGGAGGGGTACTGTGTTTATCAAACTGGAGAAACCTAACGGGCAGCTATGATCTCTAGGGAATCTTTGTAAAAGCTACGTAGTGATGCCCTGCCGGACCACCTAGGTAGTGGTCAATGGGGATTAGCTCTCCCCGGGTAGAAACGGGAATCACGGCTCATGGGTAAAGTGTGCGACCTCTGCAGAGGGTAGTGAAACTGGTATATCAGCCGTGCTCACGGTTAAGAGCAGCCTTGGGATCCTCTTTGATTAGAAATACAGATGGTTCGAGATACAAGGATTATGTTATGGTTTTGGTTCGACTATGATGATGTTGTTCCTCGATGAGGAAATGGTTTACGGGTTGGTTAATGCTAAAATTTGGCTTCTACTAATGATAAATACCTGGCCAACTAAAAGCAACTGCTTGAGCCTAACCCCACATAAAGCTAGTCCACTTCAGCCAAACGGGACATTTGCTGAGTACGTTGATGTGTACTCATCCTTGCTTTACCACAAAACACCAGGTTGTCCGCATTGTAACCACTGCTCAGGAGAAGGCGAAGCCGTGGAAGGAGACTTCCAGGAGTTCCAAGACTACGACTAATTCTAGGTGTGGGTTGGCGGCAACCCCCAGTCAGCTGCCTGTGGAAGCCTTATCTTTACTGCGTTTCGCTTAGCACTTTGATTCACCTGTTAAGTTAATGACTATGTGGATGTCTATGACTCTATGATGTAATAAGTTAATACTCTTTTATGTTATTATTCGAGCACTGTGCAACGATGTTCATTTATGTAATCGCTGTGTACGTGAGTTCTGATCCTGGCACGTACATAGTTCGCATTCGGTTTGCCTTCCAAAACCGGGTGTGACATAAGTGGTATCAAAGCCGTGCTGACTGTAGGACCGCTGACCTAGAGTAGCACTGGTCGTACTAAGGACTATTGACCTCCCCTCTCACCTTGACCTCTGATGTTGCTTCAAAAGTCGGTCACCTCGACCAACCCTACGTTTTACTACATATATATACTATATTATACCTTGTCAAAAAAAATTTTATCTTATTCTGTCTATGGTTTATTCACTTGTCATATTAGTTCTGTTCTTACTCTTGTGCTTACGGTGTCTTTTGTAGATGGCTCGTCTTAGACACACTGCACGTAAGTCGGTGATTCCTTTCCTGCCGTCTCGACTTGCGGAGCGTCCTCTGCACCGCACCGTGTCCGGTCAGTCGAGTCACCTGGAGAGGCTGCACCACCGCCTGCGTGAGGAGCAGGAACGCCGGCGCCAGCACAGAGAGCAGCAGGGCTCTTCCTCCCCACCCCAGCGAGAGGTGGAATCTGTGAGGCCCCGTTCCTCTGTGGCCCAGCTGGAGGCGCCCCCTGCCCCGCCGCGGGACGTCCCGGCTGTTGGAGGAGCTACTGGAGGAGGTCCTGGAGGAGACCCCGACGACGACGACTCAGACCACAGCACGGAGTCTTCTGAGCCGCAGGAGGCGGAAGGATGGGTCGCCCGACCTATCACCCGTGACGCCGCTCGCGGTTGTCACTTCCACGACGCACTCGACACCTTGCTGCGCCAGGCTTTCGACCGGCACACCTGGTCGATCGAGTACCGTTGTGTAGTCTACCAGCACAGTCACGGGAGGTACCCGGACCGCTGGGAGGCTACCTGCCTAGTTCGCCGTCCGGAGGATGACCTCCGGGGTGCGGAGGCCGTTTCGGAGCACTATTCCATCTCCGAGAGGGACACTGCAGAGGCGGCTATGCAGGATGCAGCACGGCGTGCACTCTCCCAGTACTGTTCTTTGTTCGGTGGCGTGGCCGATGGTCTTAACCTTCGGTACTACCCCCGCCGACCTACTGGCAGCACGGAGAGTGTGGTTGTCTCACCTGTTGGTGAGGCTAACCCCAGGTTGAGCAGCACAGTCAACCTAGTCGCAGTGCTTAACACTGAGCTGGATCACTCTCTGGACGAGCTAAGCAGGGCTCGAACGGAGATTGCGGAGTTGCGTGCTGAGTTGGCAGAGCGCCATCACCAGGAGGGTGGTTCCCCCGCTCCTGTCGGGACTCAGCACCCTTACCGCTCACCGCCACGTGGTCATCACACCTATGGTTCCCCTGTCTATAAGACCAGGATAGATCTGGATCCTTAGATCGTTAGCGTCGGAGTTTGTAATAATTCTTAAGTCAGATGTCTCAGTCTTAGGTAGTCAGTTTAGTTTGCTTATCAGTTGCTTCCATTTAGTTTAGTTTGCTTATCAGTTGCTTTCATGCTTGTTATGATGAACTTGTGCTTGATTTGAATCTTTGTAATGACTGTAGCCAACATGTGGGTTTCCCCTGCAGTTTGGCTTAGCTAGTAATGTTAATAAAGTCAGTTGCTTAGTTGGGAAACCATTTACTTCTACTTTCCTTCTTATCTGAGAAGCTGTGTTGAATCATAATGAGGATCAGTGAAGCTCTTTGTTCACTCAGTGTCATGAAGAATTCTGTATTCTCTTTTCTTATGCTGAAGGGTTGTAAGATCAATGCTGATGTATGAATGTCCTCCACAGATGTCTGACAACAGGCGCCGATGCAACAGGCGTGCTCAGCAAGAGCAGCATGACCAGCAGGAGGAACAACAGAGGCAGCCTCCCCCACCACCCCCGATGTCAGTGGAGCAGATGTTCTTGATGCAGACCCAGGCAGTGCAGGCCATTGGGCAGACTCTGGCAGCCATGCAGCAGGCTCAACAGCAACCCCAACCCCAGTTGCAAGTGCAGATGCCCCAGATGCCACGAGATAAGCGTGGTGAGTTCATGAGAGGGCACCCTCCTACCTTCGCCCATTCTGCTGACCCCATGGACGCAGAAGACTGGTTGCGCGCAGTGGAGAGGGAACTGCGCACCGCCCAATGTGACGACAGGGAGAAGGTTATGTATGGTCCCCGTCAGCTGAGGGGAGCAGCCCAGTCCTGGTGGGAATCCTACCTCGCCACACATGCTGACCCCGAAGCCATCACCTGGGAGGAATTCAGCGAGAGTTTCCGTCGGTACCATGTGCCCGAGGGACTAATGATCGTGAAGAAGGAGGAGTTTCTGGCTCTGAAGCAGGGACCCCTGTCTGTTAGTGAGTACAGAGACAAGTTTCTGCAGCTGTCTCGTTATGCACCTGAGGATGTCAACACTGATGCTAAGAGGCAGTACAGGTTCATGAGAGGTTTGGTGGAAATAAGGGGGATAGGATTCCCCAGTGACTTAATAGTAATAGACACCCCTGGGATAGATGTTATTCTAGGGATGAATTGGTTAATGAAGTATGAGGCAAATGTTAGTTGTGACAAGAGGACCATAACATTGAAGTCCCCGTCAGGAGAAGAGGTAGTGGCCGAGCTAAGGATGCCTAAGTCAGAAGAGGGAGTCTGTCACCAGATTTCAGTTGATAGTAAGGAGCCTAACACGCTCGAGGCTATCAAGGTTGTGTCGGACTTTTCGGATGTGTTTCCCGAAGAGTTAACGGGCATGCCACCCGAGAGAAAAGTCGAATTTGCCATAGAGCTTATCCCTGGTACCGCCCCCATTTCCAAAAGAGCCTATCGAGTGTCTGGACCAGAATTGGTGGAACTCAAGAAGCAGATAGATGAGATGTTAGAGAAGGGTTACATCAGACCAAGTACCTCGCCTTGGGCCGCTCCAGTATTGTTTGTAGAGAAGAAAGATGGTACCAAAAGGATGTGCATAGATTATAGAGCCTTGAATGAAGTCACTGTCAAGAACAAGTACCCCCTGCCAAGGATAGAAGATTTGTTCGACCAGCTCAGAGGTGCCAGCGTATTCTCGAAGATAGATCTGAGGTCAGGCTACCATCAACTCAGAATCTGACCCTCGGACATACCGAAGACGGCATTCATCACCAAGTATGGGTTATATGAGTTCACAGTTATGTCCTTTGGTTTGACAAATGCGCCAGCCTTCTTTATGTATCTGATGAACAGCGTGATCATGGACTATCTAGACAAGTTTGTGGTAGTGTTCATCGATGACATTCTCATATACTCTCAAAGTGAGGAAGATCATGTAGAGCATTTGAAGATGGTATTGCAAAGGCTTCGAGAGCATCAGTTGTATGCCAAGCTGGGCAAATGCGAGTTCTGGATTCATGAAGTCTTATTTCTGGGTCACATCATAAATCAAGATGGGTTAGCAGTGGATCCAAAGAAAGTAGCAGATATCCTGAACTGGAAAGCACCGAAGGATGTTCGTGGGATCAAGAGCTTCATTGGAATGGCTGGATATTATAGGTGTTTCATTGAAGGCTTCTCAAAGATTGCTAGACCAATGACAGCGTTACTAGCGAAGAAAGTTGAGTTTAAATGGACTCAAAAGTGTCAAGAAGCATTTGAAGAACTGAAGAATAGATTGACTACAGCTCCTGTGTTAGTCCTGCCTGACGTTCACAAGTCATTCTCAGTGTATTGCGACGCTTCTTACACCGGATTGGGATGTGTGCTAATGCAAGAAGGAAGAGTGGTAGCATACTCATCTCGACAGCTGAAGATCCATGAGAAAAATTATCCCACACATGACCTGGAGTTGGCAGCAGTGGTTCATGCCTTAAAGACCTGGAGACATTACCTGTATGGGCAGAAGTGCGACATCTACACAGATCATAAAAGTCTGAAGTACATATTCACCCAGTCAGAGTTAAACATGAGGCAGCGAAGATGGTTGGAATTGATCAAAGACTATGAGTTGGAGATACATTACCATCCAGGCAAAGCCAATGTTGTTGCAGATGCTCTGAGCAGGAAGAGTCAAGTTAATATGTTGGCCTCGTACCCGATGCCATATGAGTTAGCCAAAGAGTTCGACAGACTGAGCCTCGGTTTCCTGAACAGTACGCAAGGAGTAACAGTGGAATTAGAGCCCACCCTAGAGCGGGAGATCAAAGAAGGGCAGAAGGATGATGAAAACATCAACAAGATCCGACAGCTGATCTTAGAAGGAAGAGGCAAAGACTTTCGAGAGGATGAAGAAGGAGTAATATGGTTCAAGGACCGATTGTGTGTTCCCGACCTCAAACCTATTCGGGAACTGATCCTCAAGGAAGCTCATGAGACAGCCTACTCCATACACCCTGGAAGTGAGAAGATGTACCAGGATTTAAAAAGAAGGTTTTGGTGGTATGGCATGAAAAGAGAGATCGCAGAATATGTCGCCATCTGCGATAGCTGTCAGAGAACCAAAGCAGAGCATCAGAGGCCTGCCGGATTGTTGCAGCCATTGCGGATTCCTCAGTGGAAGTGGGATGAGATCGGGATGGATTTCATAGTTGGCCTACCTCGTACCCGGGCCGGCTATGATTCCATCTGGGTGGTTGTGGACCGCTTAACAAAGGTGGCCCATTTCATACCTATGAAAACAACATACACCGGAGCAACGTTAGCTGAGTTATACATGTCACGGATAGTCTGCCTTCATGGTGTGCCGAAGAAGATAGTGTTAGATCGAGGAACGCAGTTCACCTCTCATTTTTGGCAGCAGCTACAAGAAGCTTTGGGCACCCATTTGAACTTCAGCTCAGCTTATCACCCGCAGACAGACGGTCAGACTGAAAGAACTAATCAGATCCTAGAGGATATGTTGAGAGCCTGTGCGTTGCAAGACAAGTCAGGATGGGACAAAAGATTACCTTATGCAGAATTCTCCTACAACAATAGTTACCAGGCCAGCTTGAAGATGTCGCCGTTTCAGGCACTCTATGGGCGGAGTTGTAGGACTCCGCTGCATTGGGACCAGCCTGGGGAGAGACAGGTGTTTGGCCCCGACATCTTGCTTGAAGCCGAAGAGAATACCAAAATGGTTCGGGAGAACCTGAAGACAGCCCAGTCAAGACAGCGAAGCTATGCGGACCGAAGGAGAAGAGAACTGAGTTTTGAAGTGGGAGACTACGTCTATCTGAAGGTGTCACCTATCAGGGGAGTCAGAAGGTTCGGAGTTAAAGGCAAGTTAGCACCCCGGTACGTCGGACCATATCAGATTCAAGCAAAGCGTGGAGAAGTGGCTTACCAGCTCAACCTACCAGAGAGCTTGTCAGCAGTGCACAATGTGTTCCATGTGTCGCAATTGAAGAAGTGTCTGCGAGTACCAGAAGAACAGTTGCCAGTGGAGGGTTTGGAGGTCCAGGAGGATCTGACATACATAGAGAAGCCAACGCAGATTCTGGAGTTCGCAGACAGAGTCACCCGGAGGAATACCATCAGAATGTGCAAAGTCAGATGGGGTCACCACTCGGAGGAAGAAGCAACCTGGGAACGAGAAGATGATCTGAAGGCCAAATACCCAGAACTCTTTGCTGACCAACCTTGAATCTCGGGGCGAGATTCTTTTAAGGGGGATAGGTTTGTAACACCCTGAATTTGGGGGTGTAAAATTTCTTTGCTCATATTCACAAATTCAGGTGTTACTTCCCTTTTCTCACCCTTCCTCATTCTTTTCTTTCTCATTTCTATAGGAGAAAAGTGCTTATTTTATTTGTAATTATAGTTTGATAGGTTAAACCCTAAGGGAGTATGAGTTGTTGCATCATGTTGAACCCTAGATTTCACTTTTGCTTGGTGCATAATTCTTGGAAAGTCTAATTTGGATTTGTGGCTTATTTGGATTTGAATCAAATGGAGAAAATAAAAAAGAAAAGGGAAAACAATTCCAGAATAAAAAGAAAAGAGAAAGAAGCCCGCTCGCCCACCCCCCCCCCCCTCGGCCTTTCGGCCCACTAGGCCCATTCCGCGCGCGCGCCTCTCCCCCCCGCTCTCTCTGCCCTGGCGGGCCCGCCCGTCAGCGCAGCCGCCTCTCGCGCGCCCGCCTCCGCTCTCCCCTCTCTCTCTGCTCGCGGGTCCGGCTTGTCAGCTCCCTCGTCCTCACGTAACCGCCGCCCGAGCTGCGTGCGCCCGCCTTCTCCGCGCCCACGTCGCGCGTGGAGCTCGCAACTGACCCGCCCCTGGCCACTTGAGCCCCGAACCCCACTCGCCCTCGCCCCCTCCCCCATTTGCGCTCTAGCGGACCCCTCTTCCACCTCTCCCTCGCTGCGCGCACGCCAGAGCACCGCCGCCACAAATCCCCGCCGTCCCGAGCTCGTTTCCCGGCCGCCGTTGGAGCTCCGCCGTATCCGTTGCCACGGTGAGCTTCGCCCCGGCGTCCGCAACCCGGGACGCGCCCCAATTCCCTCTCCCCCTCCCTATTTCTCTCTGCCCGCGCTCACCTGCCGTTCCCCGTGCAGCCGCGAAGGTCCGCCACCGTCGCCCCGGGCCACCGTCGAGCCATTGCCGCCGCCGAGTAGTCCTCGGAGCCCGCCTTGAGGTAAGGAACCTCCCCCGACCCCTATCGACCCGTGTATTGCCTTCTGCCATGTTTAATTCCTCGCCGGAGTAGATTTAGGCCGCCGCCGAGCCGCTCCGCCGTGAACCGCCCCCCTCCGGTGCCTCTGCCCCGACCCAGACCCCACCAGAGGACTCCCCGTGCCCTCCCCAACCTTCCCGGCCACTCAGGTCGCCCCAGAGGCCCGCCAAACGCCCACGCCCCTCGTCTCCGGCGAGTCCTCCGCCGCGGGGACGAGCGCCGCCGCCCCAGCTAGCCGTAGGAGAAGCCCAGGCCGGCCACCCGATCCCCACCGTCCGTCCCAGATCGGGCGGCCCCGTTTTAATTAGGCCAAGCCCAATCCTGGCCGTCCGCCGGAGATCCAGCGGCCCAGGTCCGCTTCCCCCTCACCCCGTCTCCCTGCCGTTTGGGCCCCGCCTGTCAGCCCGCCCGCGTGCTCGCGCTGCCCGCCAGCCCCGCCTGTCAGCCTGCCCGCGCCCCGCGCTGCCCGCCCGGTCCCGCCTATCAGCCGCCCAGGCCGCCGCGCGCTCGTGCGCCCACCCGCAGGATCTAATCCTGGCCGTTCGCTTTAGATCTGACGGCCGTAGTAGCCCGATACCCCTTCGCCCGCGCGTTTTCTTAAAGAGACCCCCGGTTTTCTGGAATTTGAACCCGCCGTCCCTGGTTTCTCGCAGTTAGGTCCCTGGACCTTTTATTTAATTCAAAATAGGTATTTAGGGTATATTTTTAATCCCCAAACTTGTAAAATCCATAACTTTGTCATATGAACTCCAAATTAGGTGCTTCAAATTGCAAAATGCTCATTATGTTTTTGTCTATCTATTTAAACCATGTTTCCCTGCTGTTTCCATGTACCAATTAATGGTTAATCATTAGGATAGGATTAAGGTAATTGGAACCCTATTTGAGATAATTAGAAATTGGTAGACTTTAATAAAAGTTGGAGTACTTAAGTTTATGGACTTAAACACCTAAGTTTAGGAACTTAAAACCATGTAATGATTTAACCCCACCACTGACTTAAACCTGATTAGTGGATAATGAATCACTTTGTATAGTCCTCTACCCCAGACCTAGGGAACACCAGAGTGTCTATCCCTTTTCTACTATGAACTTGTGATCTCTCTGCTGCATATGTTTGGTATGTTGCTTTTGTTTGTTATTTTCCCAAGTGCATAGTGTGAATGATTACTTTACGTAGACAACGAGCAGTCTGTGTTTTCCGAGGAAGTTGCAGAGGAAGTCCCTGATCAGCAGTTTGGTGAAGGCAAGTGTCCTCTGTCCCATTATGTACTATTCATTTATAACTTACTACCCCGCATTACTTACTTGAAACCTAAGGATTGACTAGCTTTACACTTTACTTTATCCTTGATGACCTTATGGGCTGTTATGGTTAGCACTCTGCTATTGCCTTAACTTAATCAATGAACATGATGTGACTATTTATGATACTGTTATCCTGATGATGTTGATGATCTTGTGATACTCTAGGGGGCTCAGGCTGTTTCCTGAGTACCTCTCCGTAAGGACTTGTTCGTTGAGAGACCACCCGGGATAACAGTACAACCATGAGGGTGAAATGGGATGCCCTTAGCTGATTAATTAGATGAACTAGAGGTGTAGTTGCTTAGCCGTCGTGCCGTCAATGGGGTCCAGGCACAGTGCTTGCTCTGCCGAGGCTGAGTGCCGAGGTTCTTTCGTTTTGCTCTTTGTTAGTCACTCTCCTGCGGGGAGGGGTACTGTGTTTATCAAACTGGAGAAACCTAACGGGCAGCTATGATCTCTAGGGAATCTTTGTAAAAGCTACGTAGTGATGCCCTGCCGGACCACCTAGGTAGTGGTCAATGGGGATTAGCTCTCCCCGGGTAGAAACGGGAATCACGGCTCATGGGTAAAGTGTGCGACCTCTGCAGAGGGTAGTGAAACTGGTATATCAGCCGTGCTCACGGTTAAGAGCAGCCTTGGGATCCTCTTTGATTAGAAATACAGATGGTTCGAGATACAAGGATTATGTTATGGTTTTGGTTCGACTATGATGATGTTGTTCCTCGATGAGGAAATGGTTTACGGGTTGGTTAATGCTAAAATTTGGCTTCTACTAATGATAAATACCTGACCAACTAAAAGCAACTGCTTGAGCCTAACCCCACATAAAGCTAGTCCACTTCAGCCAAACGAGACATTTGCTGAGTACGTTGATGTGTACTCATCCTTGCTTTACCACAAAACACCAGGTTGTCCGCATTGTAACCACTGCTCAGGAGAAGGCGAAGCCGTGGAAGGAGACTTCCAGGAGTTCCAAGACTACGACGAATTCTAGGTGTGGGTTGGCGGCAACCCCCAGTCAGCTGCCTGTGGAGGCCTTATCTTTACTGCGTTTCGCTTAGCACTTTGATTCACCTGTTAAGTTAATGACTATGTGGATGTCTATGACTCTATGATGTAATAAGTTAATACTCTTTTATGTTATTATTCGAGCACTGTGCAACGATGTTCATTTATGTAATCGTTGTGTACGTGAGTTCTGATCCTGGCACGTACATAGTTCGCATTCGGTTTGCCTTCCAAAACCGGGTGTGACAAATATACTCGGCTTCGGTGGTAGAAAGAGCTACGGAATTTTGCTTCTTTGAAGCCCAAGACACCAAGGATCTTCCCAAGAACTGGCAAGTCCCCGATGTGCTCTTTCTATTGATTTTACACCCCGCCCAATCGGCATCCGAATAACCAATCAAATCAAATGTGGATCCCCGAGGGTACCAAAGCCCAAACTTAGGAGTATAAACTAAATATCTCAAGATTCGTTTTACGGCCGTAAGTTGAGCTTCCTTAGGGTCGGCTTGGAATCTTGCACACATGCATACGGAAAGCATTATGTCCGGTCGAGATGCACATAAATAGAGTAAAGAGCCTATCATTGACCGGTATACCTTTTGATCGACGGATTTACCTCCCGTGTCGAGGTCGAGATGCCCATTGGTTCCCATGGGTGTCTTGATGGGCTGGGCATCCTTCATCCCAAACTTGTTTAGAATGTCTTGAGTATACTTCGTTTGGTTAATGAAGGTGCCCTCTTGGAGTTGCTTCACTTGAAATCCCAAGAAATACTTCAACTCCCCCATCATAGACATCTCGAATTTTTGTGTCATGATCCTACTAAATTCTTCACATGTAGATTCATTAGTAGACTCAAATATAATATCATCAACATAAATTTGGCATACAAACAAATCATTGTCAAGAGTTTTAGTGAATAGAGTAGGATCGGCCTTTCCGACTTTGAAGCCATTAGTGATAAGGAAATCTCTTAGGCATTCATACCATGCTCTTGGGGCTTGCTTGAGCCCATAAAGCGCCTTAGAGAGTTTGTAAACGTGGTTAGGGTACTCACTATCTTCAAAGCCGGGAGGTTGCTCAACATAGACCTCTTCCTTGATCGGTCCATTGAGGAAGGCATTCTTCACGTCCATTTGGTAAAGCTTGAAGTCATGGTAAGTAGCATAGGCTAATAATATACGAATTGACTCAAGCCTAGCTACGGGTGCATAGGTTTCACCGAAATCCAAACCTTCGACTTGTGAGTATCCCTTGGCCACAAGTCGGGCTTTGTTCCTTGTCACCACACCATGCTCATCTTGCTTGTTGCGGAATACCCACTTGGTTCCTACAACATTTTGGTTAGGACGTGGAACTAAATGCCATACCTCATTCCTAGTGAAGTTGTTGAGCTTCTCTTGCATCGCCACCACCCAATCCGAATCTTGTAGTGCTTCCTCTACCCTGTGTGGCTCAATAGAGGAAACAAAATAGTAATGCTCACAAAAATGTGCAACACGAGATCTAGTGGTTACCCCCTTATGAATGTCGCCGAGGATGGTGTCGACGGGGTGATCTTGTTGGATTGCTTGGTGGACTCTTGGGTGTGGCGGTCTTGGTTCTTCATCCTCCTTGTCTTGATTATTTGCATCTCCCCCTTGATCATTGCCGTCATCTTGAGGTGGCTCATCTCTTTGATCTTCTCCTTCATCAACTTGAGCCTCATCCTCATTTTGAGTTGGTGGAGATGCTTGCGTGGAGGAGGATGGTTGATCTTGTGCATTTGGAGGCTCTTCGGATTCCTTAGGACACACATCCCTAATGGACATGTTCCTTAGCGCGATGCACGGAGCCTCTTCATCACCTATCTCATCAAGATCAACTTGCACTACTTGAGAGCCGTTAGTCTCATCAAACACAACGTCACAAGAAACTTCAACTAGTCCTGTGGACTTGTTAAAGACTCTATATGCCCTTGTGTTTGAATCATATCCTAGTAAAAAGCCTTCTACAGTCTTAGGAGCAAATTTAGATTTTCTACCTCTTTTAACAAGAATAAAGCATTGCTACCAAAGACTCTAAAATATGAAATATTGGGCTTTTTACCGGTTAGGAGTTCGTATGATGTCTTCTTGAGGATTCGGTGTAGATACAACCGGTTGATGGCGTAGCAAGCGGTGTTGACTGCCTCGGCCCAAAACCGATCTGAAGTCTTGTATTCATCAAGCATGGTTCTTGCCATGTCCAAAAGAGTTCTGTTCTTCCTCTCCACTACACCATTTTGTTGTGGCGTGTAGGGAGAAGAGAACTCATGCTTGATGCCCTCCTCCTCAAGGAAGCCTTCAATTTGAGAGTTCTTGAACTCTGTCCCGTTGTCGCTTCTAATTTTCTTGATCCTTAAGCCGAACTCGTTTTGAGCCCGTCTCAAGAATCTCTTTAAGGTTTCTTGGGTATGAGATTTTTCCTGCAAAAAGAACATTGTTGGAACTTGCTCTCTGGTGCAAGTTGATCCAACGGGGGAGTGTAGCAATGCAAACAGGTTTTTTGCACGAGATGGCAATAGCTCTATTAATCTAGCCTCTCAAGGGCACTGTGCGGGGGTATATATAGGTATCTGAGTGCCCAACGTCCAGTGTTAAGGACGCATGTGCCCTCAGGCACCTAGGTTATCCCCGGAATATTCCCATAAAGCAGGGTTACAGACCGTAATTACAGGGAGACCTTTACAAATTAGGCCCGTAATGCGCAGCGGCCACGCAGGGCCTGTTACAATGGGCTGGATCACACGTGGACCTCCATGTTGGACGAGGTCGCAAGATGAGACGACCTCGTCACAGGTCTTCGTCCGGCGACGTGTGGGACGAAGGGTGAGTCTGCCCGTCGTCTTGCCTCCGTTGGTGCAGTGAGGTCGGCAAAGGCATCGAGCGAAGGGTGGCGTCTTCGCCTTCGCCCCAACATTTGCCCTCTGAGGGACCAGTTCGACTAAGTCATCTGGTGCCGAAGACGTCGCTAGATGGTGGAGACGCTGCCCTCGCTCGAAGTGGTCCCGCGGGGGTTTTTGACATGACCGTTGATTGACGCCGTACTGTTGGATTGCGGGTTTCCCGAAGCACCGCGCTCTGTGTATAAAAGGGGGCGGGGGGCGACGCGTTTTGAACTTTATCTTTCCGCGCTCCGCGAAAACCCTAACCGCCTTTTCAAACCTCTCGCTGCTCGTCTGCCCTCCTTGCTCTTGCTCGTCAGAGATCTGGCCCGTGTGAAGCAGACCGCCCACCGCCGCCGACGGTACGTAGTGATGCCATCCTCTTCCTCTTCTGCTGTCGCTACACCACCGACCGACGCGTCGTCTGAGGAGACGCTGAGCAATGTGGCGGCGGAGGAGTTGCGCGCCGGCGACACAGTGGAGTTCGGCATGTCGCAGATGTCCTCGGTCCGCGTGCAAGACATGCAACAGCTTGGTTATTTTGGCGGCGGAGTGGCACGTGTCCCGGGGGCGGAGGAGGTCCCCGAGCCAGAAGGCGAGTTGGTTGTCTTCGAGGCTTTCTTCGCCGTTGGCCTTCGTCTGCCCGCGCATCGATTCGTGGGAGAAGTTCTGCGTAGATTCAACGTCCAGGTCCACCAGCTGACACCGAATGCCGTGGTGGCCCTGTCAAAATATGTCTGGGCAACGACTTCGTACGGCGGGCAGCCATCGGTCGAAGTCTTCGCGAAGTATTATTGTCTGCATTGGCAGAAAAGGATGATCGGAAATAAGATTGCCCAATTTGGGTCTTGTACATTTACGCCGAAGACCGGCAAGACTTCGATGGAAGTCGTGGAGTTGGTTCCCTGCGCTCGCAATAAATGGGGCAACTGGTGGGAGTTTTGGTTCTACGTTGCCGAGGGCACAGTCGAAGACCATTCAGGGCTCCCCGTGGCCGAGATGTGCTCGCATTATTACTCAGCGTACCCGTAGTTTGAAGTGGCGGAGGAGGATGCAGACGAAGGGGGCCTGCGGTGCGCGGCCGGCATGAGTAGCGGGCGCGATCTGGTTGAGGAGTTTGTCGCGTATGGGGTGTGGCCCTTGGCGCATGGCTGGGCGCTGGGCGAAGTATGCCCTCGCCAGATGCCTTCCCGTGGCGGGATGCAGGTGCGGAGTCCCGCCTTCGCACTTGATTTGCATGGCCGAGATCCCGCCGCATTCGTGAGTGAGGTGGAGGATGGGGCGGTGCAGATTGTTGGTCGCTATGTGCCGAAGACGGAGGCCCAGCGTAGTTGGGATATACGCGGATCCAATGATCGCTTGAATAGGGTCTTCGAGTTGAACCATCTGCCGTATGGCGGTTATCCCGTGCAAGACGTTGCCGACCGCCGCGGGAAAAACCGGCGGCGGAGACTGGAGACGACTCCGCGCCGGCGGCCGCCCCATCCTCCAAGAAGAGGAAGCTAGGTACTGTGAGGGGAGGACTTGGGGTCTCCGATAGTTTTGCTATGGAGTTGATGGGGACATGCGCGGCCCCCGGGGGAGGATGTCTTCGCCCGAGCTCCGGGATTCTTCGGCGCGGATGCTGAAGGTTACCGGGGGTTGGTGGCCTAAGAACGTTCCTATCCCCCGCGCGGCCGGCGAAGACTTTTTTACATCTCGCATGGTTCGTGATATGAGAGTGTTTCCTTATGGACAGAATAATGCTGCTGTTGTGTCGGCAGTGATGGACAAGGATCGTCAGGAGGCTGCGCAGAAGCATCGGGCAGTCATCAGGCTGCCCGGGGCTAGGCCGAAGAGGGCGCGGGGGACTGCGAAGTCTGCCGCCCCCGGCGGTAGCCAGTCGACGCTGGCGGCGAAGTCGGCCGCCCCTGGGTCCAGCAAGGTGTCGGAGGTCGTGAAGGCAGCCGGAGCCGGCGGAACCAAGTCCGCCTCGGCCGGGTCCGCGAAGGCCCGAGAATTGCCTTCGCCGGGGAAGCGCGTTGCCGACTTCGGCACCGATATTAGTGTGGACGATTATCTCGTTGGTAAGTCGTTAGCCCGAGTTTTTTTGACTGTTGATACGTTGCAGGATCGGGCGAGGGGCAACTTGTTGTTGTTCCGCCTGTGGCGGCGACCGCGGTGTCTGCCGCGGTGCCTGGGGCGAAGGGTAGCGCTCTCAGCGCTGGCGGTGAGATTCCGGCGCTCGCTACCATCAAGGACGAGGCGGGCGCCATGTCCCGCCGGCTGAAGGAGGCGTCGCAGCGGCTAAGTCAGGTAGGTTGAGCTAGACTTCGGTTTTTACCGGTTTCGTTGGGATTGTGGTCTTATGTGTGTCTTTTAGGCGGCTGACTTCGCTGACCGCGTGGCGTCGGGGGCCCTTACGGCAGTTGTGTCTGCTGAAGTCGAGAGACTTCGGGCGCAGCATGCTGACGCCGTCCGGGAAAAGTCGGCCGCCGATAGCAAGTGCCGCAAACTGGCGGAGAAGGTGGCCGCGCTGGAGGGCGAGAGGACTGAGCTCCGGCGCCAGCTGGCGGAGGAGAGGAGGGAAGCTAATCAGGCCCTCGCCAAGGCGCTGTCTGCGCAGAAAGAGGCCAATTTGGCGCGGGTGGAGGGTAGCCTCGCCAGCCAGTGCGCCGAGGAATGGGAGGAGCAGTTCAACACTCTGCAGGCCCGCATGGAGAGGGCCGAGGCTTCTACGCGCTGGGAAGTTGAGCGGACGCGCAAGCAGCTTATGGACTCATACCACGAGCTGGGCGCGCGGACCGCTGACTTCGAAGTGCCCGACCGAGACTCAGGCCTTCGTTGCCTCGAGTGGCTGCAAGAGGAGTTGTTGGCGCTCCCGACCATTGTGGAGGGATTTATGTCCTTTGCCTCCCTGGTCACCTGCGAAGGGGCGATGAACGCGCTGTCCCGCGAAGGGTGCCGTCACTATGAGGTCTTCGACCGATCTGATGAGGATTTCGAGCGCGAGATTTACAAGGTTGAGGACCCTGTGGTGAAGGAATCTGCGGGAGCCCTCTTTGACCGGATGTGGGGCCCCCACGGTCGGGAGGTGGTCAGGGAGCGGTCCGACCGGGCGAGGGGTCAGGTAATGTTTGACTTTTGTTTAGTGTTGTTGAATGTGGGTTATATGTGGGCTTGCTGAATCGGTGTGCTGTGTTTCAGGCGGCGTGTGACGAGAAAGTGAAGGACTTCGGAGCTTTGAACAGCGCGCGGCCTGAGGCAGAGTCGAACCCGGTGGCGGCTGGGGCCGAGGTCGCCCCGGCGCCGCCCCCAGAAACCGTCGAAGGCTCCCTCGCTGCCCCTGCGGCTACTGCGTCCGGTGGTGGCTCGTCGCCAACCGCTGTGCCGAGGGCTGAGGATCCCCCGAAGACGGCGACGGAGCCGGCAGCGGAGGATCCCACGGCGGCTGGGTCTTCGCAGGTGGCTTAGTGGGTGTGGGTAGTTAGGGAATTTTGTATATGTTGCTGAACCTTGGTTGCTGCGCAGGTTCAAGATTTTGGGCCTGCGCACGCAACCGCTACTGCTAATTTTTTGGCGGCTTCGACCGTGGATGCTGGGAATGAATCAGATGAGTCTGCTTCTAAGTTTTCTGATTTTGGTGACTCTGAGAGTTCGGTTGAGTGGACGGAAGAGTCGTCGGATGAGGACTTGGATTACTTTGTGGCCTTGAATGTGGCAGCGGCGGAGGCTTCGCCGCGTGCTGCGGATGCTGAAGTTGTGCCTGGTCCGAGTGCTGGGCGTAGGCGGCGAAGGGCGGTTGCGAAGCGTAGAGTGAGTGAGGCGGACGGCGGTCGACTTCGTGTGGGCAGGGCTGGCAAGCAGGAATTGTTGTCCTCGCCGGCCATTGCGAGTGTAGGTGAGGGGGAGCTGCGAAGTCTTTTTGAGGGTGAGGAGCTGAGGATAATGCTATTTAACTATAGGGAGATGGGAATCATTCCGAAGGTTGAACTGATGTAAGGTGTGATGCCCTCGCTGTATATATGTAACTATAGCTTGTATGATGAGGTTGTGCGCCTTCGCGCATTCGGCTATGCTCATAAAGGCGTTGCGCACCTGGTCTAGTGTGTTTATTATGTCAGCCCGGCGTGCCTGTAGTCGGTCTTTGCGCGGACAGTTTGGTGTAGGGTTTAGCACGGCTAGTCTTTTGAGGACGATTGCGATTTTTCGCACTTGTTGTGCTTAGTCCGGCTGCACCCTTAGGCGACTTTTGCACGGATAGTCTTTTTGAGGAAGACTTCGATTTTTCGCACTTGTTGTGCTAGTCCGGCTGCACCCTTAGGCGACTATTGCACGGATAGTCTTTTTGAGGAAGACTTCGATTTTTTGCACTTGTTGTGCTAGTCCGGCTGCACCCTTAGGCGACTTTTGCACGGATAGTGTTTTTGAGGAAGACTTCGATTTTTCGCACTTGTTGTGCTAGTCCGGCTGCACCCTTAGGCGACTTTTGCACGGATAGTCTTTTTGAGGAAGACTTCGATTTTTCGCACTTGTTGTGCTAGTCCGGCTGCACCCTTAGGTGACTTTTGCACGGAGTGTCGCACGCGAGGGTGGCTAGCGCTGCCCCTCGCGGTGACTTTGTATTGGTCGAATGTCGAAGACCGTCGACGCGGTCTTTTTTCGACGTAGATTTTTGCGGTGGATTTTTCACTTGTATATTACGTGACTCCGCCTCGTTAAAAACCTCACCCCCGGGAGGAAAAGAGTGCGGGCCAGAATAAAATTGTTTTTGCGAATTACAAGGGCGAGCTAGCCCTGATGAGTCAAACAAAAAATTTGCGGAGATTATCAATGTTCCAGGAATGCTCCAAGTCCTCGCCGGATGGCGTTGCGAGCCTGTATGCGCTGGGGGATGCCTTCGTCTTGACGATGAAGGGGCCCTCCCACTTGGGCTCCAGCTTGCCCCTGGACTCTGTCCGAGCTGTTCGGACGAGTACGAGGTCCCCTTCGCTGAATTCCCTTGGGATGACTGCGTGGTCACGCCATGCTTTTGTTTGGGCTTGGTATTTATTTAGAGCCTGTAGGGCGAAGACGCGGTCTCCATCGATGAGATCCTTCGAAGTGGGTTCGTCCACGTCGGGAACAGCTGACGAGACTGTCCGTGGGGACCCATGTTTTATTTCTTGCGGGGTCATGGCCTCCGATCCATATAGAAGGCGGAAAGGGGTGAACCCAGTCGCCCTGCACTCAGTCGTGTTTAGCGCCCAGACCGCTTCAGGTAACAAATCGGCCCACTTGCCCTTTTTCTCGTCGAGGAGCATCTTCTTGACAGCTGTGAAAATTTTGCCATTTGCGCGTTCCACAACTCCGTTGGACTGCGGGTGGTATACTGAGGCGAAGGCAAGCTTGGTGCTAATGGAGAAGCAGAAATCCTTGAAGTCTTGGTTGTCAAACTGCTTGCCGTTGTCAACTGTGAGTTCGGACGGTACTCCGAAGCGGCAAACAATGTTTTGCCAGAAGAATTTCTGTGTAGTCTTTGATGTTATTGTGGATACAGCCCTCGCCTCGATCCATTTGGTAAAATACTCGACAGCGACGAAGGTGAACTTGAGGTTCCCCTGAGCCGTGGGCAGGGGCCCAACAATGTCCAGGCCCCAGCGCTGGAGAGGCCATGTGTGGGCGATTAGTTTCGTGAATTGCAAAGGGCTGCCTGATCGAGGAGAAAACTTCTGGCAGGCTTCGCAGGACCTTGTGACCCGATTTGCGGCGCAGATCATTGCGGGCCAGTAGAAACCTTGACGGATCACCTTTGCGGCTAGGGCCATTGGCCCTGCGTGAGAGCCGCAAGTATCGCTGTGGACTTCGCGCAGGATTTGGACGCCTTCGGTCTCGGTGACATATTTAAGCATTGGCTGACTGACCCCCTTCTTGTAAAGCTGGCCTTCAATCAGTGCGAAGTCCCGGCTTCGATGTTTGAGGCGCTTAGCCTCGTTGATGTCGGTTGGGTGGTAGTACCCCTGTAGAAACAGGGTTATTGGTGCCCGCCAGTCTTCGGTCATAATAAGGTTGACTATGCGGTGGCCCTCGCTGTCATTGGTTATTTGGAGCCCTTCGGGGCTTCGGACGGCTGGCGTGCCGATAACATGGTAGAACACGTCGGAGGGCAGGGACTCGCCTCTGGCGGCAGCCTTGGCCAATGCGTCGGCCTCTTCATTCTTGGCCCGGTCCACATGCTGCAAGGTGAAACCCTTGAATTGTCTCTCGAGACTACGGATGGCCGCGAGGTATTGCATAAGTGCGGGGTCCTTTGCTGCGTAGTCTTTCTCGACTTGGCCGGCGACTACCTTGGAGTCTGTTCTGACAATGCAGGTGGTGACACCAAGGGCCCTTAGCTTGCAGAGGCCGAGGATGACAGCTTCGTATTCTGCTATGTTGTTTGTGCATCTGTCAGATTCCAGAGCGAAGCTGAGGCGTGCCGCGTATCTGTGCTTAACCCCGGTGGGTGAGGTAATGACTGCAGCAGCGCCTGCCCCCGCGTGGCACCATGCATCGTCGCAATGGATTGTCCAAACCTTCTCTGCGGACGGGTCCGGCTGTGTTATTGGCCCAGTCCAGTCGACGACGAAGTCTGCCAGAACTTGTGACTTGATGGCTGTCCTGGGCTCGAATGTGATGTGGTAGCCGGAGAGTTCGGCCGCCCATTTGGCGATCCGTACCGATGCCTCCGGGTTCCTGAACAATTCACCGAGTCCCCTATCTGAGGTGACTCGGACCTTGAATGCTTCAAAATAGTGGCGCAATTTGCGCGAAGACATAACAACTGCATAGGCAATCTTTTCCAGTTCCGTCATATTACATTTTGATGGTGTGAGCACTTCGGAGACGTAATAAACTGGACACTGCCTGATCATGCCCTCTACTGTCTGCTCCTGAACCAGTGCCGCGCTGACCGCATGCGGCGAAGCCGCAACATAAAGCAACAGGGGTAGCAAAGAGTCGGGGCGCGTAAGGACTGCCAATTCCGATAGGTACTATTTCAATGAGGCGAAGGCTGCCTGCTCTGCGGACTTGGAGATGAATCTGTTGAGGGCGGCCAATCTGCCTGTCAGGCGCTGGACGTCTCTGGCTGATTGCGGGGGCGTCATGTTGATGATGGCCTGAATTTTGGTTGGGTTGGCCTCGGTTCCGCGGTGTGACACCAGGTAGCCCAATATTTTCCCCTGGCGAACGCCGAAGACGCACTTTTCGGGGTTTAGGCGAAGTCGTGCGTCTCGCGTGTTCGCAAACGTTTCGGCGAGGTCAGCAAGATGATCCTCCTTGCTTCTGCTGGCGACGACGATGTCGTCCACATACGTGAATATATCTATGCCGACTTGCCCTTCGAGCACCGTTTTGGTAAGCCGGGAGAAAGTGGACCCGACGTTCTTGAGTCCCTCCGGCATTCTGATGAAGCAATACGTGCCGAAGGGTGTTATGAAGCTGGTGCTGGCCTTGTCCTCCTCCTTCATGTATATTTGATGGTAACCGGAGAAGCAGTCGAGGAGTGACATGACTTCGCACCCGGTCGCACTATCGACTATTTTGTCGATCCGAGGCAGCGGGAAGTTGTCCTTTGGGCAGGCCTTGTTCAGACTGGTGAAGTCGATGCACATCCGCCATTTGCCGCTTTTTTCTGCACCATCACAACGTTGGCGAGCCATGTGGGGTAGGCCACTGGCTCGATAAATTTGGCCTCCAGGAGGCGATGTACCTCGGCCTTGGCGGCTTCTGTCTTCTCATCAGACATTTTGCGGAGCCGCTGTTTTTTCGGTCTCACCGAAGGGTCAATTCCCAAGCTGTGCTCAATGATGGATCGGCTGACCCCGACCAGGTCGAGGGCGGACCAGGCGAAGACGTCTTTGTTCTTGGACAAACAGCAGAGGAGTTTCTCCTCGTCATGCGAAGTGAGGTCTTCACTGATGGTGACCGTCTGCTTGGGTGTGGCCTGGTCGAGGGGAACAGTCTTGGTCCCGTCATTGCTCTGTAGCTGTGCTTTGTTGTGTTCTTTGTCAGTTGGGCTGGCGGACGCGGGGACCTCGCGCTGGGCCGTGAGGCAGTGCACGTTTCTTTGCCCGGGGATGAAGTCCCGCTCTATGTTTCGCGCAGTCTGCTGATTGCCGTAGACCGTGATGGCGCCTAGCGGACCTGGTATCTTCATGCACAGGTAAAGTCCATGAATGGCTGCCTCAAACTTGTTGATGGAGCCCCGGCCCATAATGGCGTTGTACGGATACACCATATCGATGATATCGAAGGTCACTTGCTCACTTTGGGCATTGGGTGCTACACCGAAGGAGAGGGGCAACTCTATTTTGCCGACGGGAAACGTGCCCTTGCCGCCGAAGCCATACAGTGGGTTGTCCGAAGGCTTGAGCAGGCTGTGGCTTATGCCCATGCGGTCGAAGTCATGGAGGAAAATGATGTCTGCTTGGCTGCCATTGTCGACTAGGACTTTGTGCAGGTCCCAGCCTGCCACGCTGCAGTTGATAACCATGGCGTCGATGTGGGGGGCGCTGCGCAGATCGACGTCTCGGGCGTCGAAGGTTATCGGCACATGGGACCACTTCGTCTGCATGACCGGACTGGTGATGGCAACGTGGTTGATGCTGCGGTAGTGGTCCCGCTTCTGCCGCTTCGTGTCGAAGTCGGCGCTGGACCCGACAGTGATCATATGAATGACTCCACGATACGGCTGATCGGCGAAGTCCTCTTGCTTTGGGGCATGGGGGTGGTGGATGTTTTGTTGTTGCTGGTGTGGAGGTGGGGGTGGGGGAGGTACGATTTGTACTTCCTGGTGGTGTTGGTATGCGTGGTGCGGTGGATGCAGAGCGGGGGCGTGGATGTATGGCGGAGGGGGTTGCTGATATGTGTGCGCGACAACTCTAGGGTTGTCGGCTGGTTGTGCCCGTGCCATCCTGTCTCTGGTGGCCTTCATCTCTGGGCAGTCTTCGGTTTGGTGGGCGCAGTCTTCGTCGTGGAACAGGCAGTAAAATCGGCGCGGCTGCTGCGCACGTCCCCGGCCCCGACCGCGAGTTCCATTCCCGCGGCCCTGGGGGGATATTCCTGGCGGCGAGGGGCCTCGCCAGCGGGGTGCTGGTTGGCGATGTTGTGCACTTGCTGCTGATTGCGGCCGTCCCGACCGGAGTCTGGTTGCGAAGGCCTCGTCCACGTGCGGCTGGACTGTGGAGTGTCTTTGGGTTTCCTCTGAGACTCGAGTTTGCGCTGGTGGAGCTCTTCGGATCTGGCATATTTTTCAAACAGCTGATACAACTCCTGGAGGTTCTTGGGCGGATCCCTGATGCAGTGGCTGTAAAGGACGCCGGCCCGAAGGCCACTGATGGCGTAGTGGATGGCGATTTGGTCATCGACCGAAGGCAGCTGTGACTTGAGGGTCAGAAACTTGTGGTAGTACTCCCGCAGAGTCTCTTTTTCTAGCTGCTTGCAGAGTGAAAGTTCAGCCAAGGCATCGATGTCTAGGCGGTACCCTTGGAAGTTGAGCAGGAATTTGTCCCAGAGGCTTCGCCAGGAGTCGATGGACAACAGGGGCAACCTGGAGTACTAGGTGAGAGCTAGGCCTTTGAGGGCGATGATGAAGGACTTGGCCATCGTGGCGTCGTCCCCTCCAGAAGATGCAACGGCGACCTGATAACTCATGATGTACTGTGCTAGGTCAGTGCTGCCGTTGTACTTGGGATAGGTCCCTGCCCGGAAGTTGGCAGGCCAAGGTGTCACTTGCAGGTGTGGCGCCAGGGGACTTTGCTCATCGAGGTAGTTGACACCTTGGAATGCCGCGGCGTGTGGGATGGCGTGGTCGCGCTGGGGGAAGTGTAGGTCTTCGACTTGTGCGCGCTGTTGGAGGGGTGGCCCGTGTTGCAGGCCGAAGTGGCCTTCGCGCTGCATTAGCGCGATCTCCTGTTCGAGCTCCTGGGCCTTCTGCTCTTCGTCGCGTATCATTTGCCGCACCTTAGCTTGTGCAGACACACGTTGGCGCTTGGTCTCAAGTATCTCTTTTTGCTTCTGAAGATTGCGGTTCTTGATGCGCAAGGCGCGCAGCTGTAGCTGTTCTTCCGCTGAGACACCGATGACTTCGCCGTCCTCGGTGACGTCCGCGCCCTCTGGTGGAGCGAAGCCTGGGGGAGGTTGCGGCTGTCCTTCAGAGCAGCAGGTGCGGAGAGCGTCGTCTTTAGTGGCCTCTTGGTGGGTGTTGTGGGTGAGGGCGAGGGCCTTGCCCTTTTTTGCGGCCAGCAGTGCTGCCTTCGCAGCCTCGTCAGCCTTCGAGCTAGCTTTCTTGGGTGCCATCGCGGGTGGTTTTTTCGTAGCACCCACGGTGGGCGCCAAATGTTGGAACTTGCTCTCCGGTGCAAGTTGATCCAACGGGGGGTGTAGCAACGCAAACAGGGTTTTTGCACGAGATGGCAATAGCTCTGTTAATCTAGCCTCTCAAGGGCACTATGCGGGGGTATTTATAGGTATCTGAGTGCCCAGCGTCCAGTGTTAAGGACGCATGTGCCCTCAGGCACCTAGGTTATCCTCGGAATATTCCCATAAAGCAGGGTTACAGACCGTAATTACAGGGAGACCTTTACAAATTAGGCCCGTAATGCGCAGCGGCCACGCAGGGCCTGTTACAATGGGCCGGATCACCCGTGGGCCTCCATGTTGGACGAGGTCGCAAGATGAGACGACCTCGTCACAGGTCTTCGTCCGGCGACGTGTGGGACGAAGGGTGAGTCTGCCCGTCGTCTTGCCTCCGTTGGTGCAGCGAGGTCGGCGAAGGCATCGAGCGAAGGGTGGCGTCTTCGCCTTCGCCCCAACAAACACCCAAGTGAAGCGAGAATAATCATCCACAATAACTAGACAGTACTTACTCCCCCCGATGCTTATGTAAGCTATCGGGCCGAATAGATCCATGTGTAGGAGCTCTAGTGGCCTGTCAGTCGTCATGATGTTCTTATGTGGATGATGAACACCAACTTGCTTCCCTGCTTGGCATGCGCTACAAATCATGTCTTTCTCAAAATAAACATTTGTTAATCCTAAAATGTGCTCTCCCTTTAGAAGCTTATGAAGATTCTTCATCCCAACATGGGCTAGTCGGCGGTGCCAAAGCCAACCCATGTTAGTCTTAGCAATTAAGCAAGTGTCAAGTTTAGCTCTATCAAAATCTATCAAGTATAGCTGACCCTCTAACACTCCCTAAAATGCTATTGAATCATCACTTCTTCTAAAGACAGTGACACCTAGATCAGTAAAAAGACAATTGTAGCCCATTTGACATAATTGCGAAACGGAAAGCAAATTGTAGTCTAAAGAATCTACAAGAAAAACATTGGAAATGGAATGGTCAGGTGAAATAGCAATTTTACCCAAACCTTTGACCAAACCTTGGTTTCCATCCCCGAATGTGATAGCTCGTTGGGGATCTTGGTTTTTCTCATAGGAGGAGAACATCTTTTTCTCCCCTGTCATATGGTTTGTGCACCCGCTGTCGATGATCCAACTTGAGCCTCCGGATGCATAAACCTACAAAACAAGTTTAGTTCTTTGTTTTAGGTACCCAAACTGTTTTGGGTCCTTTGGCATTAGATACAAGAACTTTGGGTACCCAAACACAAGTTTTTGATCCCTTGTGTTTGCCCCCAACAAACTTGGCAACTACTTTGCCGGATTTGTTAGTCAAAACATAAGATGCATCAAAAGTTTTAAATGAAATGTTATGATCATTTGATGCACTAGGAGTTTTCTTCTTAGGCAATTTAGCACAGGTTGATTGCCTAGAGCTAGATGTCTCACCCTTATACATAAAAGCATGATTAGGGCCAGAGTGAGACTTCCTAGAATGAATTCTCCTAATTTTGCTCTCGGGATAACCGGCAGGGTACAAAATGTAACCCTCATTATCCTGAGGCATGGGAGTCTTGCCCTTAACAAAGTTAGACAATCTTTTAGGAGGGGCATTAATTTTGACATTGTCCCCTTTTTGGAAGCCAATGCCATCCTTGATGCCAGGGCGTCTCCCACTATAGAGCATGCTTCTAGCAAATTTAAATTTCTCATTTTCTAAGTCATGCTCGGCAATTTTAGCATCTAATTTTGCTATATGATCATTTTGTTGTTTAATTAAAGCCATATGATCATGAATAGCATCAATGTTAACATATCTACATCTAGTGCAAATAGTAACATGCTCAGTGGTAGATGTAGAGGGTTTGCATGAATTAAGTTCAACAATCTTAGCACGCAAAATGTCATTGTTATCTCTAAGATCGGAAATGGAAGCATTGCAAACATCTAATTCTTTAGCCTTAGCAAGCAATTTTTCATTTTCAATCCTAAGGCTAGCAAGTGAGACATTCAATTCTTCAATCTTAGCAAGTAAGTTAACATTATCATCTCTAAGATTGGGAATTGAAACATCACAAATATTAGAATCAACCTTAGCAATTAATTTAGCATTTTCATTTCTAAGGTTGGCAATAGTGTCATGGCAAGTACTTAGCTCACTAGATAGTTTTTCACATTTTTCTACTTCTAGAGCGTAAGCATTTTTAACCTTAACATGCTTTTTGTTTTCTTTAATAAGGAAGTCCTCTTGAGAATCCAAGAGGTCATCCTTCTCATGAATAGCACTAATTAATTCATTTAATTTTTCTTTTTGTTGCATGTTGAGGTTGGCAAAAAGGGTACGCAAATTATCCTCCTCATCACTAGCATTATCTTCATCACTAGAAGTCTCATACTTAGTGGAGGATTTTGATTTTACCTTCTTCTTTTTGCCGTCCTTGGCCATGAGGCATTTGTGGCCGACGTTGGGGAAGAGAAGACCCTTGGTGACGGCGATGTTTACGACGTCCTCGTCGGAGGAGGAGTCGGTGGAGCTCTCGTCGGAGTCCCACTCCCGGCAAACATGGGCATCGCCGCCCTTCTTCTTCTAGTATCTTTTCTTCTCCTTTCTTCTCCCCTTCTTGTCGTCGCCCCTGTCACTATCACTAGATAAAGGATATTTTGCAATAAAATGACCGGGCTTACCACATTTGTAGCAAACTTTCTTGGAGCGGGATTTGTAGTCCTTCCCCCTCCTTTGCTTGAGGATTTGGCGGAAGCTCTTGATGATGAGCGCCATTTCCTCATTGTCGAGCTTTGAGGCGTCGATTGGTTGTCTACTTGATGTAGACTCCTCCTTCTTTTCCTCCGTCGCCTTGAATGCGATCGGTTGTGCTTCGGACGTGGAGGGGCCATCAAGCTCGTTGATTTTCTTTGAGCCTTTGATCATTAGCTCAAAGCTTACAAAATTCCCTATTACTTCCTCGGGAGTCATTAGTGTATATCTAGGGTTACCACGAATTAATTGAACTTGAGTAGGGTTAAGGAAAACAAGTGATCTTAGAATAACCTTAACCACCTCATGGTCATCCCATTTCTTACTCCCGAGGTTGCGCACTTGGTTCACCAAGGTCTTGAGCCGGTTGTACATTTCTTGTGGCTCCTCCCCTTGGCGAAGACGGAAGCGACCAAGCTCCCCCTCGATCGTCTCCCGCTTGGCGATCTTGGTCACCTCGTCTCCTTCGTGCGCGGTCTTTAGCACGTCCCAAATCTCCTTTCGCTCTTCAACCCTTGCACCTTATTATACTCCTCTCGACTTAGAGAGGCGAGGAGTATAGTGGTGGCTTGGGAGTTGAAGTGCACAATTTGGGCAACTTCGTCCTCATCATAGTCTTCATCCCTTATGGATGGTACCTGTACACCAAACTCAACAACATCCCATATACTTTTGTGGAGTGAGGTTAGGTGATATCGCATCATATCACTCCACCTAGCATAATCTTCACCATCAAACGTTGGTGGTTTGCCTAATGGGACAGAAAGTAAAGGCGTATGTTTAGGAAAGCGAGGATAGCGTAGGGGGATCTTACTAAACTTCTTGCGCTCATGGCGCTTAGAAGTTACGGACGGCGTGTCGGAGCCGGAGGTGGATGGCGACGAGGAGTCAGTCTCATAGTAGACCACCTTCCTCATCTTCTTCTTTTTGTCACTGCTCCGACGCGACTTGTGTGAAGGGGATTCATTTTCCTTCCCCTTGTTGCGGGACTCTCCCGATGGAGCTTTCCCATGGCTTGTAGCGGGCTTCTCGCCGGTCACCATCTCCTTCTTGGCGTGATCTCCCGACATCACTTCGAGCGGTTAGGCTCTAATGAAGCACCGGGCTCCGATACCAATTGAAAGTCGCCTAGAGGGGGGGTGAATAGGGCGAATCTGAAATTTACAAACTTAATCACAACTACAAGCCGGGTTAGCGTTAGAAATAAGAACGAGTCCGAGAGAGGGCGTAAAACAAATCACAAGCGAATAAAGAGTGAGACACAAGGATTTGTTTTACCGAGGTTCGGTTGCAAACCTACTCCCCGTTGAGGTGGTCACAAAGACCGGGTCTCTTTCAACCCTTTCCCTCTCTCAAACGGTCCCTCAGACCGAGTGAGCTTCTCTTCTCAATCAAATGGGAACCAAACTTCCTGCAAGGACTACCACACAATTGGTGTCTCTTGTCTTGATTACAATTGAGATGATCGCAAGAAAGAATGAGAAAAAGAAGCAATCCAAGTGCAAGAGCTCAAAAGAACACAACAAATCTCTCTCTCTAATCACTAGAGCTTTGTGTGGAGTTGGGAGAGGATTTGATCTATTTGGTTGTGTCTAGAATTGAATGCTAGAGCTCTTGTAAGTAGTTGGAAGGTGGAAAACTTAGATTACTTGAATGTGGGGGTGGTTGGGGTATTTATAGCCCCAACCACCAAACTTGACCGTTGGTGGAGGCTGTTGTCGACGGGCGCACCGGACAGTCCGGTGCGCCAGCCACGTCACCTGGCCGATGGGTTCCGACCGTTGGAGCTCTGACTTGTGGGCCCGCCTGGCTGTCTAGTGGTGCACCGGACAGGCCCTGTAGGCTGTCCGGTGTGCCACCCACGCGTGCTCTGTCCTCTGTGCGCGCAGGCGCGCATTTAATGCGTTGCAGTCGACCGTTGCGCGCGAAGTAGCCGTTGCTCTGCTGGCACACCGGACAGTCCGGTGAATTTTAGCGGAGCAGATTCCCGAAGCTGACGAGTTCAGAGTCGCTCTTCTTTGGGGCACCGGACACTGTCCGGTGGTGCACCGGACAGTCCGGTGAATTATAGTGGAGCGCCTCTGAAAATTCCCGAAGGTGAGGAGTTCAGCTTGGAGTCCCCTGGTGCACCGGACACTGTCCGGTGCGCCCGACCAGGGAGCCTTTCGGGTTGTCTTTTGCTCTCTTGTTTGAACCCTTTTCTTGGTCTTTATATTGGCTTATTATGAACCTTTGGCACCTGTAGAACTTATAGACTACAGCAAACTAGTTAGTCCAATTATTTGTGTTGGGCAATTCAACCACCAAAATAAATTAGGAAATAGGTGTAAGCCTAATTCCCTTTCAAAGGTATGATAATCTTCTTTGCTAAGAGAATTACTTAAGATGTCATAAGCTGGATAGTTTAAGCGTATACATCTTTGATCTTCCTCAGAAGCATTTTCCCTATCATAACTAGGATGAATAATACTCTTGTCTAAAATTTGTTCTAATTGTGGATCTACGGTTCTAAAAGCATTTATCACTCTAGTAGACCATGAATCATAATTAGAACAATCGGAAAGTAATAGCTCAAGAGTTACCTCCATGTTCTCCTTGGTCTTCTTGTTCTTTTGGGATCTTTTACGAGCCATCACTTCGAGTTGTTAGACTCAAGATGAAGTGCCTAGCTCTGATACCAATTGAAAGTCTCCTAGAGGGGGGTGGATAGGCGAAACCTAATAATCAAAACTTTATCCCCCAACTAGATCCCTTGATTAGTGATTAGAACAAGATATGCAATTATCGGAGTATGAAAACTAAGTCCTTGTTTGCAAAGAATATTTCTTTCAAATGATGCGGAATTGATAAATCAATACTACTAATAAGTCTATGAGAATAAAGCAAGATGGCTTAGATGAGAAGAGCAATAACTCAAGTTCTTTCTTGCGAAGTGTTGCTTCACTAAATGAGAATTTAACTTGAAGCAACACCAAAGGATACTAGCAAAGAATAGCGCAAGAAAACTTAGAGTAAGGGAAAACAAACAAATCACAAGCAATAAGCACACGTGACACGGGTGATTTGTTCTACCGAGGTTCGGTCCTCGAAGGCCTAGTCCCCGTTGAGGAGTCCACTAAGGACGAGTCTTTTTCAACCTTTCTCTCTCTCCACCAATCACTCAAGATCGGCGAGCTCTTCTTCTTCTCAAGGATCACTTAAGACCCCGCAAGGACCACCACACTCTTTGGTGTCTCTTGCTAGCTTTTACAAGCCTCCAAAACTTTGGAGGAAGTTGAATGGGAGTCAAAACTCCACGTGCAAATGAACACAAAATGTAGCACACAATATCTTTCAAGGAATCTCACAAGGCACTAGTGCTAAACTCAAATGAGTAGCTCTCTCTTGCTCTCTCTTTTGTGGCACTTGTGTTGTTTGTAGTGGTCTAAATCTTGTGTATAGGATGGATCAATGAATATATGTGGTTGGGAGGGCTTGAGTATGTCAACTATATGACTTGGAATGTTGCTTGGGCTCCCACACCTTGAAGTGGCCGGTTGGGGTGGTATTTATAGCCACTAACCAAAAACTAGCCGTTGGTGAAGTCTGCTGGCGAAGAGCGCACCAGACAGTCCGGTGCGCCACCGGAAAGTGTCCGATGCGCCGCCACGTCATCATGTCCGTTAGGGTTGGAGCTGGTCGACCGTTGGAGGCTTTGTCCTCATGTGGCACCGGACAGTCCGGTGTCGCACCGGACAGTCCGGTGCCCCTCTGACTCGCTGCTCTGACATCTGAATTCCACTATTCACTTTGCAGAGTCGACCGTTGCGCGCAGATAGCCGTTGCTCCGCTGGTGCACCGGACAGTCCGGTGAATTATAGCGGAGCTACGCCTGGGAAACCCGAAGGTGAGGGGTTCGAGCTGATTCACCCTGGTGCACCGGACGGTCCGGTGCGCCAGACCAGGGCAGCCTTCGGTTTCCTTTTTGCTCCTTTCTTTTGAGACCTAACTTGTTCTTTTGATTGGTTTGTGTTGAACCTTTGACACCTGTAGAATGTATAATCTTGAACAAACTAGTTAGTCCAATTATTTGTGTTGGGCAATTCAACCACCAAAATCAATTAGGAAAAGGTTTGACCCTATTTCCCTTTCAAGAATAGAAAATAGAAATAACCCTCCATAAATAGAGGGGTAGGGCTGATTAGTTTATCATCGTTTTGGTTTAGTCTTATTTGGCTCTTGTTTTAGAACTCCTAGATTTCCTCTCTAGGTTTTCACTAGTTTAGCCGGGAGATCGCATCGATTTTGTTCTATCCACTATGTCTTATAATCTACAATGATTAATCCGAGGAAGGGGCGCAAGTTCGGCCCACAGGTTTTGGTTGGCTTCAATCTCAGTTTGTTCCCTTGCTGAATTTTCAAAGTCTTGTGCTCTTGTGTTCTTCTCCTCTTTATGATTAGTGGAGAACCTTCGAGTTCTTTTGTTCCGGGTGCTATTGGGATTTGTTTGTGGGTGGGATATACTCCTAGGATCACTTCTTACGCCTTGTTGGTGCAACTTGTGGTTGTGATCTTAGTTGATCTCGTTTTGAGTTCGTCCTAGAAAACCCTAATTCTTTTCGTATTTTCAAATATGTGGTTGATTCACAAGTCCGATTGAGCTCAAATTTTGTGGAGACTTTTAAAAAATATTTTTCTACGTTTGTGCAAAATTTTATTTCAATCAGAGTTCATTTGGTTTAGTTTCACATCCGAGAACAGAATTTCGTGTTGCTGAAATCATCACTTGTTCGCGACATATTTTTAGACCGATTCAGACTTTTCGGTGTCCGATTTGGGATTTGTTTGTTTTACTGGTCTTGTATGTGTATTAGAAACATTTTGATCGTGAAATCATTGGTTTGTTGATATGATTTTTGTTTGAGCGTTTTCTTCATCTCGATTGAAGTGAAGTGCTCAAATTCAATTTTTAGCAACAAAATTTGATTGGCTCCCATTTATCCCCACTGGTTGCCTCACCGGTCCTTCACTTTAAACCCTTTACCTCCCTTAAACTATCACCTAGACCGTTTGAGTGTTCCTTCTCAAATCAAGAAATCGGAGTCTCTATGAGGATCTCCACACAATCAACGGAGTCCTCACTAGCTTTACAAGAGTGAGAGTGAGAGTGAGAAAGAAACTCAAGGGAAAAAGAACATAGCAACAACTCAAATACAAACACTCCACAAGACACTAAGATTTCTCCAACTCAATTCTCTTGAATGTGGCACTTGGAAGGCTTCGAATGCTTTGGATTAGTTGCAATAAGTATATGGATGTTTGGTGTAGCTCTTGTATGTCTTGAATGTTGGTTGGAGTATTTATAGTCTCAACCATCCCATATAGCCATTGGAGTAAAATAACAAAAATTGTTCTGACTGTGATCACATTGAACCTTCAACAGTGCTGATCTAGTGTATATAAGACCTTTGTCAGACTGACACAACGGGTGATCGGACCAGATCCGTGTACCATCGGACCCCCGCCACGTCATCCCGACCATTGGAATATGAAGAAAGCCATTGAAGCTTGACGGTCCGTTGCACACGGATCCATGGTTTGTTGATCCAAGTTGTTGAAGGGCTCTTGAAGTCTTCTCTGGTAAATTGGTGTGTTGGGCCAGACCAAAGCGCCTCGTAGGTACGTTGTATACTCGTATTCATCTTAATTCATACTAGGTGTATGCCCGTGCGTTGCAACGGGAGTACGCTGGGATGAGCATCGACACATATCTGATCGGATCTTATATTAAGTTGTTTTACACACAGTATATGTTAGCAGGAGTGAAACAGTAAGTAGCCTTAGGCCTATTACATTTTAGTGGGAGTCAATCTGTCAACTATTGGACATGTTGAAAAGAACTCTGGGCAGCCCTAGCTGTGGCTACTCCTATGGGTGATAGTTGCGGTGGTAAGATGCTTATCAGCTTATGCAATGCATAAAGCGGTTCAGAAGGACTATCGTCTTTTGTTCAGGCAGTATACCGATGCCTGATGCTAGTGGTTATGATCTGCCCTCATTGTACCTAGATGGCTTCAAAGGCGTCCATGAAATATGAGTTGACATGGAGGAAATTTTCTGTAGTATTGGACTATTGATATAGATGCATATCTATTGCTAGGTATGTACTCGTGCGATGTCATAGAACACAAATTAACGAGCCTCCAACGGCTCAGGGCCCTAACGACAGGTGATGTGAGTACAATAGTGATGGGAACCCTCACAAGGAACAGTGCCTTGTTGCAGAGGAGCACAAGCCCCAGCACGCCACCACTCGACGCCACGAGTTCCATTGTCCTATTGGGGGCCTACCATTGCCACAAGCTCCATATATAAAATGAGTTATTCAGATCATAATAACTAAAACAATGGTGTGCCAAGTCTTTTGCTGCTACACTCAAAGACTCAGACAATATTGACAACGCATATATCCTTATCTAATTGCCTCATTCTTGATAGACCCACACAAAAATAGAAGAGCAGAAAAAATATAGATCAAGCAAGCATATATCAAATATATAGTGTTTTTAAACAAAATACACAACAAGTTTTGTGTAGTAGTTCTAGGCATGCCAAATACAGTGGCAATGCATAGCAAGTTTAGGCATGCCTATCGAAGTCCTGCAAACAATACTCATTCTTCACATGTTCTGTCGAATACATGTACTGCCTTCTAATGTGACTGCGTTGGTCCCATTGGGGCACGATATCACTGATCACTGTGTTATCCAAACAATGGGGGCAAAAAGTCAGCAAACACAACATATGCATACTTTGGCCATCAGTCCAAAGCACATAGGTTAAATCATTCCAGATGCGGAAGAGTTAACTTACAAATTTTCAAAACAGCAAACTGTGGTACCATATTGCTACAGTGGCACCTCTTATTCTACTTTTCATCCATCGACAGCTCAGTTTTGTGGGACACACAAGGCAAGTACATGGCACTATAAGATAAACTTGTTCAAGTATAATCTCTTCACATGTTTGTGTGAATCACACGCTTAACAGAATCAAAAGCACATACTTGGGGTTAGTGCAGGAGAACCCCTAGCAATTGAGCATGTTATCTTCGTTGCAAGAGGGTCCCATGCCTTGCCTTCAGTATAACTGCAATGTCCATTCTTGATTGGTTAAATAGCAGTATTTGTTGAAGAATCACCAGTACCCTTTGTCACTTGATTCCTTAGAACTGCGCTCAGCCCTTGACCCCAACTGTTTGGCCAACAATAGAAGCTGCTATGGTGAATGTCATCGCAGTCCTAGCCTCCTGAACATCATAACAGACTTGAAGTTTCAGAACTATGAAGGCACAATTAAAGTTTCAGAACTCTGTACTCATAGTTGCACACCTTTCATTGTTGGTATACCTGAATTAAATATGTTCATCTGAATGTTTGGATTGCAGTTCTTTCAACAATAGGCATGAAAAACATGTAACAAATTGTATTTTTCTATACGACATACAACATGCATCTTACAAGAAAAATGAAATGGTGTTTGATACTCCTACACGAAAAGCATTGATAATAAGTCAGACATGAACAAATAGCCATGTTATTCAAGATACAAACAAAAGTCCAAATTACTACAAGGTTTCTCTAAATATGGTGAGGTCTGAACTGATGCAAGGTGAATAGGTAATTGTACCATTGTGACAGAGGCAGCCAAGAAGACCAAATGAACCATTAAAGGGTCCAAGTTTCAGTTTATTGGGTAATATAGGAAACAACATGTCTGAAACAACAACTTTCAGTTTGTGCCAGACTCAGAGGAGAGAATGTCTAAATGCCATACTTTTCTATGTGTGGATACCTGCACACAAATATTCTCACTTTTTACATCTAGTAGTGCACATAAATTCCCATACTTCAAAAACAATGAGATTATCTAGCAATGTCATGCAACCACCTGAATATAATAAAATGACATTCAGAAAGGGATTTTGCAACCTCACCTTCAAGGAAACTTACACCTTTATACATACGCTTATAGTTCTGCATTGATTTTGGCAGAATATCAAGAGAAAAAACAGCAGCGACAAAGATCAGATAAGTCTTCCACTAACAAGCATTTATTATAGACAAACTGAGAAGCTGGTAAAAATGTGATTATGGAAGTTGTTTTCAAACAATAGTATAGTTTGTTAAATCGGAGTAAAATGCTAACTCAGCAACTTGATGCAAAGACATGAACCATTATAAGTATGTAACAGTAATGACCTGCAATTTCTGGATGAATATCTTATTTTAGCTTACCTATGAGATCAATGGGAAGTCCTTGGGCACCTCTCTGCGACATTGCCCTTACAACAACCTTCTTGCAATTTGAAGTAACCAGTGGTCCTGCTGATGTGGCTTTAGAAGAAATGGCACGATTAGTTCTGGAACAGATTGCCCTTCCAAATGTAGATAGTGCTAATGTCGACCCAAGCATTTGCCCGCAGGCTGGGATGCAAGGGCGCGTTGCCATCATCTACCGATCGTCGCATATGCTCTCATCCTCCTTTATGTACAAAAAGGAGTAGGGCTGCAAAAAATGTTTTGGAAACAATATCATGGACTACACTTAAGGACATATAATGATGTGTATTGTTTTAAGGTCAGGATGTGTATTTATTGATTGAAAAGTTTTCACTGCTACAGTCAAGTTCAGGTAAACACCATGAATCCAAAACTAACCCAGGGTTATTCACAATCTCAATGAGACAATGACAACTTCAACCTAGGGAATACATATTACAGCAAGCCAGACCTATGTGCTATTTTAATTACTGCAGTTGTTTCCTTAAATGAAAGGTCAACATTTTCAATAGCTTTGAATAATGCAATAAAAACAATGCCCCCCGCGAAGTTACTGTCACCTAGGAGAAATAGTACAATTATTAGAAGGACCTAAAAACATGGCTTGTAAAGTTAATTCTAATATACATATTCGTATAATATAACCTAACCTTTATTACCAATATTTATCCAACTGTAAAGGTAATTTTCAAAACATGGATAGAACAAATAAAAGCCTCGAAACTTCTGCTAATGTCGTCCTTAGATGGGTCACTGGGTCAGTACTTTTAGCAGTATGTTTTACCAATAAATAATTTTGAATGAGAAAATTAGCTCACTGATCACCAAAACACAGCAAAGGGAAAAGGAGCATCAACCAATACATGTCGGGCAACATCAAGCGAAAAAGAACACGCTCGGCATACTAATAGCGTTGAACTTTCGCCTCAAATTCTCCTTGCAGTGGCACATGTCAAGAATCTATTTGGGTTTCATCATAGGAGAAATTAATTAGTCATGCTGAAAGAACAAAGCTTTTTTTTTCATTCCAGAATAAGCAATGTGATTGCAAATTTCCTCACCTGTTCAGGAGCACCCTTGCTGACACGGTGTAGTTTCCGTTGGCATCAATATATGTCAGAGTAGTCCTCTTATCAACAAGGTTGAAGGGCAAGAAGTTGATTTCTCTAATACCAGTCCTGGCCTCCTTAGGATCAGCAAGCATGCCAACCATGGTAGTATTGAAGGTGTCCAGGTTCTCAGTCCTTGACGCCCTTACAACCAAGAGCAACACGTGACGATGATTTCAACGATGATGCCGACCACAATCGAGCAAATGCAGAAGTTACCGATTGCTGTTAGGACTTGGTGTAAGTGTCCAACAGCTTCGGAGCCTTGAGGAGGTTGCCGAGCTGACCGTCTTTCCTGGCACCCATGGACGCAACAGGGGTGGCGTCGTCGCTGGTGGCGATGGGGGAGCGCAGATCAAATGATTGATTCCACATAATCTTGGGAGGTTTCTATATATACATAGAAAAATCGATTTAACCTCAAACACAAACATAGAATTTAATATTTTAATGCAAGTCTAGTTTTTGGTAATGAGAAAATGTACTCACAGGTACTTAAGTTTAGGCATAGTGGAAACAGATGGCACAGATCCAGAGAATTTTTTTTGCAGATTACCTGAAAAACATAACATAGTTCGACTTCCCTTCGAACAACGCCTTGTCTACCTTCAAAGAGTGTGCCTCACCTACCATTCAATGGTTCACCATCTTTAAATACATAGAACCTCCATCTAATCTCTGACTTTAAAGCCTCTAGAGAATCTGAATATAATAGCTTTACACCTGAAGTAGGAACAAATTGTCATCTCCGAGGATAATGCAATGTGCCCACAACACAACAGACAAACACTACTTGCTGCCTATAATTAATGGTTTTACCATTTCAACGAATGGATTCGAACGATGTATTTTGCTACAAAACAAGCAAATAGAAGGTTTATTAGAAAATGTCAATTATTTATTAGCAAGGGAAACAAAGATCAGTGAATGGAGAAGTTTAAGTATTTTTCAGGTAGAAAAATTGCTACAATCATCGTCTATAATATTCATCATGGATAGATCATGCACCACCTTTTATTTTGCTTCAAGAGCTTCTGTAGTTGTGTTAATTCTTGCCAAAGTATCAGGATCTCCCTCTTGACCAAAATAAAAAGAGTTCACTGTTACCAAGTACAAATCACTGATCATATCTAATGGATTAAGAACAGAGGCTCATAACATGACAATCAGTATAGATGATGGATATATGTGAAGCTAAAAGATAACACTGATACATTTTGTGTCCAGATCTATATTTGAACTTACCATGTTAATAAGAGTGGTCTTTTCCAAGCCATTTGGACCAAGAAAGCCAAATCACTGACTATGTGACATGGAAATGGATATCCCTCTAGTTGCAATTTTATCTGCATTTCCATTTTTCGTGGTACACTTTGTCAAGATTGTCACATATTTCTGAATAGCTTCTACCAGATTCTTCTGATATCTGTTCAACTATCTCTCCCTGAAAAGAAAGAAGAAATTGGTAAATTAATATGTTCTGGTACACATGACGAATTTGAATATAGAATAATCTGACCTTTCAGAAATAAAATACATATTAATCTGATTCTATATTTCAAGCTCTAATGTTTTAATGAATCCTGGTATTTACGGTTACTTAAATAACCACTAAGCTAAAAATAATCTTAATTGTGACTTTTTAGGTAGTACATAGTTTAAACTCATGGATTATCTCAGTAGCTTGCTGAATCTCTTTCTCAAAAGAAAAGGAGAGAGAGAGAGACAGAGAGGGAAAATTAGACTTATGGATATGTATGAAACTGATTGGAGTGTACCAAAGAAGAGAGTAGAGCACACCTCCTTTACCAAATATGTTCTCTCCAACTGAATGGAAGCTCTGAACTCCTGAAGCTGTATGTTCTACTGCTGAGCAGCTTCAAATGGTTCCCATCTAACCAGCAACATTCGGTTCCTGGTACGATCGAAGAAAACACATGTATGAGTTCATTCAGACAACACCATTAATCACTACACTGTATTTATGAAAAACTATGTTCGCACAGTTTGACGAATTTAAATCAGGACAGCTAGACAAAGTATAAATACTGGTGAGAGTGAGACAAATAAACCTTTAAATAGATTATGTACTGACCGTGTAACTGAAAATATGCTCTCCAATCCTTGGTCCCTCTGAAGGGATCAAAGGCTCCACAACAAGTATGATCTTCAGCTGAAGAACAGGAGACCTGAGCAGCAGTTTGATTCAAAAACGAGTAAGTCTTAATTAAAACCTTCCAATAACATAATTGCATTTGCAATTTGGAGCATGATTTAAATAACACAGCGTGACCGTAGAACAGAAGATCTATATCTAACTAAATCGGTGTTATCAGAAGAATAAGCTAAATCAAAGCAAAAAAGGGCCAATTAGGTTCCCCACATTCAATACTACTATGTACCAAGCAGTAGGTTCATGTTTTCATACCGGACTTTATAGACACTATTTATATAGGGAAAAAATAAGGTGATACAGATAAAGTTTGTGCCATTAAATTTTTTACCATGTAAGGTTTTAATTAAGCAAACAGTTTGCACCAACGAAAGGAAAATGACAACATCCAAATGTGGAGAAGAACGACTTACAGGTATAGCTAATTACATGCAGTGTTTCACTTCCAGGTCCGGGATCACCGGTTTTCGGTGCCGGTCCGGGTTTTTAGTGCATTCCGGTTTAAAATTCAAAAATACGACAGTCAAATTTTTTGGTCAAAATTGGTTTTCGGCTACAGTGAAACGGGAAGGTGAACCCTGATTACATGTGAAAAATCTAAATTTTGAACTCAATATATATAGAGAGAAAAACAAAGCCAGAGCTGACCATAAAGCTAATAGATAACTATGATAATTCACAATCCTAGAAGGTTTGAGCTTTACCATCAAAATAAGCAACACAACAATACAGAGGCCGCATAGGTAACAGGCTAACAGCCATCTTGGTTCATATTGGACGGACTAAAACTATTTAAGAAATTGATATGTCTGAAACTAAAAAACAACAGTACATGTCTAATCCAGTATTTATATAATACAGACAAAAAATGAAGCGATTTGTATCTCTAGGATGACTAAGTTCTTCATGTTTGAATGATATAGATGCCAATTTATGGAAGAACATATATGAATGATACTGGTTGGCATGTGCAGCAGATAGGACTCCAACCAGTATCTATCAAAACAAACAAGCACATAACAGTGAACGCGGCCTAAGTAAATTCACTAATTCTGTGCACCTAATTGATAAGAGACAAATCTAAGCTTAAGGTCTAAGAAGATTATAAACTAAAAATGCAAAGAGTCATTGTAGTCAAACTGGAACTCAATAGGTTACTCCATCAGACAACTTGTGCGCACAGCAGAATTGTTTGCAGCGCCAACAGAAGAGCACTAATATATTTCATCGAACAGTTGGTTCTCACGGAACAAAGAGACTGGGCTAGCAGCAGATCTAAAAAAGTACGCTAAATACGAGGTAGGAATAGCACAGAGTGACAACAAGGATCGAGCACCCAACCTTCAAGAGCGAGTGCGAGGTCGCCAACGGCGTCAGGGCCGAATGCGTCGTTGCCGACGCAGGGTAGCACAGAGGGCTCGTCGAGGTAGGCCACCCGCCTCGCCCTCGCAAAGGATATCAGAAGGTATACGACGAGCTGCCCCATGTTGCCAATCGACAGCACGGGCTGCAGCTGGGTGATTCGGAGACCAAATGTAATCGTAGGGCGTCAGTTAAAACTATTAAAAACTCGATTCCAGGCAGTAGGATGAGGACGGGTGCGGCGTTTGCGGCGGTGGGATCGTGGCTGGGCGGTTAGGTGAGAGAGGGGCGTGGGGAGGAGGGATGGATCGGGGGAGCTGTTGCGCGCGGGGTGTGGGCGTGATCCGACAGTGTGAGGCGAGGATGAGGACAAGGATGGCGGGTCATGCCCAGGTTCGCGCATGGCACCGGCAACGTAATCGTCATCTGGGCCACCGTCTCGGCGTCCTCGCTCGCGGTCGACCCCGTCGCGGCCGGCTCCAACATCAAGTGGTCCGAAATCTGGCATGGAAGCGCAACCAAGAGACGTACAATGACTCAATGCAAAGGGCGGGGAGGGCGAGCGTGGAAGCAGCGAGGTCCCAGCCATTGAAGTACATGGCAACCTCGATGGCCCAGAGGAGCAAGGAGATGATGAGGAAGGCATTGATGAAAGATGTGTAGAACCTGGAGCGCACCACGGGGCTCTTGCCGGCGGCGACCACCACGCCGGTCCTCCCCACACCCACCCAGTGCCTGGCGGCACCGGCCAGTGTGATGGCGACGGAGGCTAGCGAGGCGAGGCACCCGACAGTGCGGTGCGCGCCTTGAGGAGCAGCAGCCACACGGTCCTTGTTGGTGTTCTTGGAAGGCCCGGTGCTCGAGATTGTTGGGGACGCGGCGAACGGATTGTGATGGCCGCGGCGCGATTCGCGGAAGATTGGGCGGAGGATCCCAGAGGTCGGGCGGGCGGAGGCGGGGGCGAGGATCCCGGAGGTCGGGCGAGCGGAGGTGGGGGGCGGAGGATCCCAGAGGTCGGGCGGGCGGAGGCGGGGGCGAGGATCCCGGAGGTCGGGTGAGCGGAGGTGGGGGGCGGGGGCAGTCTACGCTCTGCGCTTAATAGTTAGTAGAGATATAGATATGGGTTGACATGGATCAGCTCGAAAACTAAGTGAAATTACACCCCAATCTCCCTAAACCGTCCAATCGTATGTGTATTGAGATGGATACTGTCTGGTGTGGAAAGTCTAGCCTAGAGCCGAGTTCGTCCTGGTGACCACTTTCATGGGCAGACCGCCCTGCATCCGCAGCGTGAGCGAGAGCACGAGCCCCGGCCGCTCCCCGCCGCCGACGAACTGGAAGCTGAACCTCTCGAGCACGCATGCAGCAATGGACTTCATCTGGATGTACGCCATCTCCTTGCCGAGGCACATCCGTGGCCCGGCGTGGAAGACTGGGTACTTGAACGGGCTCTCCGGGCGGAACGCGCCGTCCTCGCCGACCCACCGCTCCGGCCTGAACTCCTCGCAGTCCGCGCCCCATATGTCCTCTACGCGGCCCATCACGAACGCGGAGTAGGTCGTCAGCCACCCTTTGCCGACGAACGTGCCGTCGGGGAGGAAGTCGTCCTCCTTGCAGCTGTGCGTGTCCATGGCCACCGGCGGGTACAGCCGCATGGACTCGGTGATGGCCGCGTGGAGGTACTGCATGTCCCGCAGCTCGTCGAAGCTGAACGCCGGCGCCGCCGCGCCCGCGCTTCCCAGACGCCGCACCGCGCGGACCTCGCGCACGATCTTCTCCTCCACGTCGGGCCGCGTGGAGACCAGCCAGAAGAACCACGTCAGCGCCGACGACGTCGTGTCCCGCCCGGCGAGGAGGAAGTTGGTGACCACGTCCCGGAGGCTCTCGTCGCTGTGCTCGCCGCTCGCGGCGAAGCGCGACAGGAAGTCGTCGTCGCGCGCGGGCCCGGCCGCCTCGCCCCTCGCCCGGCGCTCGCGGATGATCCTGTCGGCGTAGCCGTGGACGGTGCGGACCGCCTCGCGCATCCGCCGCTCGGGCTCCACGTTCAGCAGCCTCTTGAGGCGCCACAGCGACTTCACGGGCGACATGAACCGGGCCATGATGGCGCTCTGCGCGTCGTTGAAGGCGCGCATGAACTCGGCGCTCTGCCTCTGCTGCGCCGCCATCGCCATGCCCATGCCCTCCTCCTCGGCGAGGCACGCCGGGTCGTCACCGAACGCCACGCGGCAGATGTTGTCGAGCGCGAAGCGCTCCAGCACGTCCTGCACGTCCAGCGTCCGCCCGTCGCGCTGCGCCCGGTCGAGCAGCGGCAGCAGCCGCTCCACGACCTCGAACCGGACGGCGTCGACCACGAAGCTCCTGAGCGAGCGCTTGCTGAACTCGTAGCTGGCGGCCTTGCGCTGCCACAGCCACTGCTCCCCGTCGGAGTTGAAGATGCCGTGCCCGAGGAAGTCCTCGATCATAGACACCGTCAGCTCGCCCTTGGGGTAGTTGGCGAAGTTGGTCTTGAGGATGTGCTCGACGTTGGCCGGGTTAGCCGTGATGACGCCGCCGGTGAGGCCGAGCGCCTTGAACGACAGGGTGTGCGAGGGGTCGCGCTTGAGGACGTCGGTGGACCAGTGGAGGAAGCGGCGCTGGTTCTTGACGAAGTGCGGGAGGGTACCGACGAGCGGGTAGACCTTGAGGCCATGAGCGCGAGGCTGCTTCTTGGGATCCTGGCGCAGGTAGAGTATGCAGAGCACAGAGAACAGGGGGAGGAGCAGGACGAACTGCAGAGCAGCAGATGAGGTCAGGGAGAGTTCCATGTCGATACGGCTCTTGGCTTCGGATTCGGCTTTGCGAGTGGTGCCGGTGATTTCTTGTCTTTGTACTGTGAGCCGTGGGTTCGAGCTGCTAATTGGCTCAATTATTTCCTGCCTGACTGATTCGTTCGGTTCTATATTTTTCATGTCACTTGTCTATATCTATATATCCCCATTATGAAAAGTCAAACCTATATTTACCTATTTTTTCACCTCCTAGTAAAAGTTTTTTTCACTCTCCTCCGCTTACACCCTCGGTGCCCTGACGCTCATGTTTAGGGTTTTCGTGCTCAGCTTACTCATCCTAGCTTTTATCTTAGCTCTCATTTTAAACTTCGCTCCATAAACAATATAATCTATAGTGTAAATTAATATTTTGCATGACCATATGCATAATCTGTTAGAGACAACCTTATAAAACAACATGTTACATCTATCTATCAATGATTAATACGAAGTCCAATTTTAAAACATGTTAGGTCACTTTTGTAGTGACCTCGATTATGATAGAATAGGCGAGATGCTTGATGCTATATGGCCAGAGTTCAGACTAGATAGAGTCTAAGGATTCACCTACATTAGATGTTCAAAAGTTCTTCGACCTTATAAAATCTTTAGAATAATCATTGTGCAACCTTTGGGAGGATGTTTCTGCCTATTCCCATTCTTTGAGTCCACAACCTCTGTTTCCATCCCTATATCCTTCTCTTGCATACCCTACCGACCATCCATGGATGTTTCTCCTCCTCCAATGATGATCATACCATCAATGACCCTCCTCCTATCATTGAAGATCATACCATCGATGCTCATTCTCTACCACCTTTCACTTATACATACCCTTCTCCATACACATATAGTTATCCATATGGTGCCCCTACTCCATATGATGTTCCTCCTCTGTTTCCTCCCTCCTCCGTATGATGCTCCTCCTTTGTTTCCTCCCATGTTCAGTGTCCCTCCCCTATATGGTGTTGGGCCTTCATTTCATCATCCCACAAGCACAATAGTGACCCATCTAATGACAGTGATGCTACTTCGAACTAGTCCACTTACTCTGATGCTCCTTAATTTCAACGACAAAGGGACTGGATGAAGATGGAGGACACGCGAAAGGATGCTAAGTACACACATTTTATGATTTCCACACAATTTTAGGTTGAATTGGCAATAGTTTTTTAGTTCATAATTTTATAGATCCACACGTGGATACTGCACTCTATAGACCTCATTGATGGCAACAACAAGAAAGGATCATCCTTTTAGCGCCAAATAGTCAACACATACAACTCCATCGCATAAGCTCCTCATCATTGTACCCCCAACCAGTTAAAGGATCAATGGTCGATGTGCAACCAAAGAATCACACTCTTCAATGATATCTACAACCGCCTAGTAGGTGGTCTGACTGAGTGGAGCAGATGATGATATGTTGTTTGAATTGGTCAAGAACAAGTCTGGTGAAACTAAGTTCAAGCTAGAGCACATGTGGTGCACTCTTCGGCATCAGCCTAAGTGATGCATGAGACACGGTGACGATGACTCTAGTGACGGGAGCAAAAATCCATTCCCAACTTGAACGACAATTATAGCTTATGTCACATAAAAGTGTGGACATACCATGCCCTACTTATAGTGATAAGGCAATAGTTTAATGGAAGGGAAAGGCCCAGCAACAAGTAACAACGAGTCCCCAGTTATAGAGAAAATAATGTTAAAGAAGTTATACAAGGCTAGCTAGGGGATGACTCAGACTATAAATCATTTGAGCAACTCAACAAATTGTTGGATCGCTCCACCACTTATATGGACGAAGACACAAAAAGAGCCGGCAAGATAGCCTTAAAAAGGTAAGCAAAGCAATTGAAATTATATGATGAAGAAGAGGCGAAGAGTAGTGTATTGGTTACTTTTATGAATTATGCAGTTTTTAGTTTTTAAAAGATTTTACATTTTAACCTTTTATGAATTGTATATTTTTATTTGGTTAATTATGTATGTATTTATATTTTAATAAAATATTGTGTTTGATTTCGATTAAATGTCTGATGTGATGTTAAAGTGGTTGTGGTAAATGTTGTACACTGGAATGCTACAGTAAGTAAGGGCTAACGATGGACGATAGCAGTACCGATAGTACGGTCGATAGCCGATATCCATATAGGGTTGTTGGAACGAGTCTTACGGATGGAATTTAGATATTGGTCCTGTTGTTATTGACTTTAGACCGTTCGCAATAGACCGTGTAAAATAGATGATTTTTATACTGTAGCTTACGCTGTTCATATATTGAAGTTTGAGATATAGAATGATATATAGGAGAACATATATCTTATTTTAAACTTCATTGTGTTTTCCACTGCCGTATACACGCATTAGACCAAACAATGTACTTGGAGCAAAGATGACGTACTCTAGTAGTAGTAGTACCCACGCCAAGGGTGTGGTGGCGGGTGCTCGGGCAGTGGGCGCGCCGATGACACAGCCTCGGACACCGCTTTAATTTCCCTCTCCACAACTGGGCGGTGGGTGCAAGTTGGAACTGGAAGAAAAAACGCTGAATAGTAAAACAGCCATGCAATGCATCGAAGGGTCCAAGTCCAAATAATCATCTCGATCATTTTTATATACAACAGAGAGGAGTTGACTGATTGGCAAAGTAAACGCCGTTACCCCTCTAATCAGACGACCGGCATCGGTGGCATCCGTTTTAATCAGACGACCGGCATCGGTTACCACCATGTCTCTATCTCTTTTGCCCGATTCCCGTTTTAAACAGTATCCGTTTTAAGCAGTAGCCGCCACCGCCGTTCTTCACCAGATCTCCAGTGCCGCCACCACCAAGTCTAGATCCGTGGTTGTCTCTGGTCCCGTGAGATTTGTTCCGTGTGGCGTGTTTATCTGAGCTGCCTCCAGCCGTTCCCGGCGCGGGACAACGACGTCGCGTTCTCATCTACTGTCTGCAGGACAAGGGGCGTGTTTGGTTCGGCTTTTTTCTGGCCAGCTTATCTGAAAAGCTGGCTGTTGGGAAAAGCTGGTGGTTAGAATTTAGGTGTTTGGTTCGCCAGCTGTGCAGAAAAGCTGTTCGTCAGAATCTACGTGTTTGGATACAGATTCTGAAATTGCAGATTCTGTTCGAACAAACGATAAAATGATACCCATAACGCAGATAAAGTTCATTACAAACTAATTAGTGGAGTTGATTACATCATAAGTACCGTTACAATTGCACTAACTTAACTACGACACTAATGCATTTGCAATTGCATCTCGAAAATCACTCATGTCTAACTCATCAGATGTGCTAGTACTACTCTCACCTGCAGGTACATCATGACTTAGGCTATTAGGTCCTACTTCATCAAAATCTCTATCGTGTAGAGCACTATCTCTAATGAAGTTATGCAGTGTCATACATGCAATAATTATCTTCGATTGTTTCTCAAGCGAAAATGAAGGGAGACTTAATAGAATTCTCCACTTCATTTTTAGCACCCCAAATGATCGCTCAATAACATTTCGTACGGATGAGTGCGCATAGTTGAAAACTTCTTTACTCCCAATAGGTTGCCTCGCATTTTGCCATTCCGTAATGTGGTACTTCTGCCCCTTATAAGGTGCAAGGTACCCCTTTCTATTAGGATAACCCGAATCGACAAGATAGTATTTACCTGCACAAACATTACATACAAATGTTACGTACATATGACATAAAATAGTCCTGTATTATACTAATGAACAAAATATTTATATACCTTCCGGTGGATGGGGGAACCTGTCCGCATAAGTTATTAAAGTATCCTGTAGTACTCTTGTGTCATGTACGGAACCTGGCCATCCTGTCACCACAAATGTGAACCTCATATCGAAGTCACATACGGCCATTACATTCTGCGACGTGTAACCGTGTCGGCCAATATATTTCGCTTGTTCCGAAGCCGGGACTGCCGCTGGGAAGTGACTACCATCTATTGCGCCTATGCAATCCTTGAAGTGTGGCCAAAACCTCGCCTCTCGCAAACGATGATGAATCTCGACAAAATGTGGGTCTTTTGGCTTGATTGTGTCCGATGACATCTTATAAAGTGCATTAAGGACATCACTATATGTAACGCCCCGAATTTTTGCAGTTGAATTTTTTTTCTTTTCTTTACTCGCCAAAATTCGGGCGTTACCTTTTCTTTTTCTTTTTCCCTCGCTAAACCTTGACCTTTTCCAAAGTTCTAAGCGGGATTCGGTTTGGAATTCCCGTATGTATAAAAACCCTAAATACTTTATGTTGTTTGATGCACCATGCCGAACCTTGCATTTCTTTTGATTGCTTTGAAAGTGCAAATGCATTCATGTAGAAAGATCGGATTTCGAAAATGTTTTCTTTCTCTTTTCTTTCTCTTTTCTCTCTCTCTTTCTCTCTCCTTTTTTTTCTCTCTCTCCCGCGCCGTGGGCCGACCCCGGCCGGCCCAGCCGCCCCCTGGCGCCCCCCTCTTGGGCCTAGTAGGCCCAGCCGCCCCCCCCCCCTCTTTCCCTTATCCCCTAACCCTCTCCCTCTCCCCCCTCATTTTCTCCCTCCCCACCCAAGCCGCCGCCCCCTACCCGCCCCCTGCCCTAGCCGCCGCCCCTGTCTAGGCCGCCGCCCCTCCCCGTCGCCGTTCGGCCGCCCCGCTCGGCCGCCCCGTCCCCGTCGCCGGTGAGCTTCCCCCTCCCCCTCTCCTCCCTCCCCCATCCCCTTCCCCCTTTCCCCATGGCCGGTTCGGCCGCCTCCCTGCCCGCCGGTTCGGCCGCCCCGCCCCCCGGCTCGGCCGCCCCCTACCCGCCCCCCTGCCCCGCCGGTTCGGCCGCCCCGCCCCCCGGCTCGGCCGCCCCCTGCGCCGCCCCCCGCCCCCCGGTTCGGCCGCCCCTGCGCCCAGCGGCTCGGCCGCCCCGCCCCCTGCTCGGCCGCCCCCCTGCGCCGCCCGCGCCCGCGCCCCGCCTAGGGCCGGTTCAACCGCCCTAGGGCCGGTTCAACCGCCCCCCCCTCTGTTTTTTTATTTTTTTTTATTTTATTTTATTTACTTTCTGTGATCATAATTACTGTATTTTAAGTAGGCTAATCACTGTTCATGCTATGGGAAAATAGGAAGTTTAATTTAAAATTCCGTTATGCTATTGACGCACGTAGTTAATTGTTTACCCTGTGCAATGTTGATCAACTAAAAGTGATTAGGTTTCCATTAGTGTATATGTAACAGAATTATTTTGTTAAAAACCAATTGTAATTGATCGTTAGCGCATAAGATTTAACCCCCTGCGAGACCTTTCCCGTTTCTTTCTGACCATAACAAATGCGTTATCGAATGTCATACTTGATGCATATTCGCTTTATTTGTTATCTTGTATGGTGTACTGTTCTTTTGTATTAAATATGTGGATGTATGTATGTATGTTTGCGCTCGCATAGAGAACGATCCGGTCGAAGAGCCCGAGGAATTCGCAGGAGAAGCCCCTGAGCAGCAGTCGTTTGGTGGAGGCAAGTGTCCTTTGACCTATCTATGTCCTATTCATTCTTTAATTCACCTCCCGCATTACACATTTATACCTAAGGATTGACTAGCTTTTGTTATCCATGTCCTTGTTTACCTATTTGGGTCGGATTATTACTACTTAGTCTGATGCTATTGCTCAACTCTAATCAATGAACATGATGTGATTATCTATGATACGCTGTTTTCCCGTTCTTCTTTATGATATACTTGTGGTTTTCAAGGGGACTCGAGCGGTTTCTCGAGTGCCTCTCCGTAAGGACCTGTTCTATGGATGACCGCCCGGGAAAACAGTGCAACCATGAGGGTGGAATGGGGTGCCCTTAGCTGAATAATTAGAGGATCCGGGGTGTAGTTCACTTAGCCGTCGTGCCGTCAATGGGGCTCGGTGTATGCGGCTCGCTCTGCCAAGTTTGGGTTCGCCCCTTGGGGAGGAGTGCGGTGCATTTAGGAAACCTAACGGGTGGCTGCAGTCCCGGGGAATCTTTGTAAAGGCTTCGTAGTGATGCCCTGCTGGATCACCTTGGTAGTGATCAATGGAGAGTCATGATCTCCGGGCAGAATGGGAATCACGGCTTGTGGGTAAAGTGCACAACCTCTGCAGAGTGTTATGAAACTGATATATCAGCCGTGCTCGCGGTTATGAGCGGCCAAGGGAGCTCCAATGATTAGTGGTACTTGATCAGAGACATTGTGGTACAGGTGGTTATGAGATTGATGGTTCTGGTTATGGTTATGGTGCTGGTAAGTGGTATTCTTTCCGTTTGGAAAGGATACATTGGGTTAATAACTTGGGTTAATGCTAAAACTTGGCTTTCTACTAGTAAGTAATAACCTGACCAACTAAAAGCAACTGCTTGACTTATCCCCACATAAAGCTAGTCCACTACAGCCAAACAGGATACTTGCTGAGTATGTTGATGTGTACTCACCCTTGCTCTACACACCAAACCCCCCCCCCCCCAGGTTGTCAGCATTGCAACCACTGCTCAGGCGAAGATGAAGCTGTGGAAGGAGACTTCCAGGAGTTCCAAGATTACGACGAGTTCTAGGTGTGGGTTAGCGGCAACCCCCAGTCGGCTGCCTGTGAAGGCCGCGTTATCTACGTTTCTTTTCCGCACTTTGATTTATTGTAAGAACTATATGGACGTCTCAGACGTATGATGTAATCGATTATTTCCCCTTATTAATACTATTTTGAGCACTGTGTGATGATGTCCATATTATGTAACTGCTGTGTACGTGAATAACTGATCCTGGCACGTACATGGTTCGCATTCGGTTTGCCTTTTTAAAACCGGGTGTGACATAAGTGGTATGTTCATGCTATGGGAAAATAGGAAGTTTAATTTAAAATTCCGTTATGCTATTGACGCACGTAGTTAATTGTTTACCCTGTGCAATGTTGATCAACTAAAAGTGATTAGGTTTCCATTAGTGTATATGTAACAGAATTATTTTGTTAAAAACCAATTGTAATTGATCGTTAGCGCATAAGATTTAACCCCCTGCGAGACCTTTCCCGTTTCTTTCTGACCATAACAAATGCGTTATCGAATGTCATACTTGATGCATATTCGCTTTATTTGTTATCTTGTATGGTGTACTGTTCTTTTGTATTAAATATGTGGATGTATGTATGTATGTTTGCGCTCGCATAGAGAACGATCCGGTCGAAGAGCCCGAGGAATTCGCAGGAGAAGCCCCTGAGCAGCAGTCGTTTGGTGGAGGCAAGTGTCCTTTGACCTATCTATGTCCTATTCATTCTTTAATTCACCTCCCGCATTACACATTTATACCTAAGGATTGACTAGCTTTTGTTATCCATGTCCTTGTTTACCTATTTGGGTCGGATTATTACTACTTAGTCTGATGCTATTGCTCAACTCTAATCAATGAACATGATGTGATTATCTATGATACGCTGTTTTCCCGTTCTTCTTTATGATATACTTGTGGTTTTCAAGGGGACTCGAGCGGTTTCTCGAGTGCCTCTCCGTAAGGACCTGTTCTATGGATGACCGCCCGGGAAAACAGTGCAACCATGAGGGTGGAATGGGGTGCCCTTAGCTGAATAATTAGAGGATCCGGGGTGTAGTTCACTTAGCCGTCGTGCCGTCAATGGGGCTCGGTGTATGCGGCTCGCTCTGCCAAGTTTGGGTTCGCCCCTTGGGGAGGAGTGCGGTGCATTTAGGAAACCTAACGGGTGGCTGCAGTCCCGGGGAATCTTTGTAAAGGCTTCGTAGTGATGCCCTGCTGGATCACCTTGGTAGTGATCAATGGAGAGTCATGATCTCCGGGCAGAATGGGAATCACGGCTTGTGGGTAAAGTGCACAACCTCTGCAGAGTGTTATGAAACTGATATATCAGCCGTGCTCGCGGTTATGAGCGGCCAAGGGAGCTCCAATGATTAGTGGTACTTGATCAGAGACATTGTGGTACAGGTGGTTATGAGATTGATGGTTCTGGTTATGGTTATGGTGCTGGTAAGTGGTATTCTTTCCGTTTGGAAAGGATACATTGGGTTAATAACTTGGGTTAATGCTAAAACTTGGCTTTCTACTAGTAAGTAATAACCTGACCAACTAAAAGCAACTGCTTGACTTATCCCCACATAAAGCTAGTCCACTACAGCCAAACAGGATACTTGCTGAGTATGTTGATGTGTACTCACCCTTGCTCTACACACCAAACCCCCCCCCCAGGTTGTCAGCATTGCAACCACTGCTCAGGCGAAGATGAAGCTGTGGAAGGAGACTTCCAGGAGTTCCAAGATTACGACGAGTTCTAGGTGTGGGTTAGCGGCAACCCCCAGTCGGCTGCCTGTGAAGGCCGCGTTATCTACGTTTCTTTTCCGCACTTTGATTTATTGTAAGAACTATATGGACGTCTCAGACGTATGATGTAATCGATTATTTCCCCTTATTAATACTATTTTGAGCACTGTGTGATGATGTCCATATTATGTAACTGCTGTGTACGTGAATAACTGATCCTGGCACGTACATGGTTCGCATTCGGTTTGCCTTTTTAAAACCGGGTGTGACATAAGTGGTATCAGAGCCGTGCTGACTGTAGGACCGCTAACCTAGAGTAGAATGGTCGTTCTAAGGACTATAGACCTCTGTCTCTTCCTTGACTTTGATATCCCTTCAAAAGTTGGTCCTACTGACCAAACCTATGTTCTACTACATATTATACCTTGCTGAAAATTATGTTTCATTCTGATCCTTCATTTACTTATTACTTGCTGGTCATATTAATTCTGTTCTCACCCTTTTGCTTGCGATGTCTTTTGTAGATGGCTCGACTTAGACACACTGCACGAAAGTCAGTCATCCCCTTCTTACCCTCCCGCCTTGCTGAGCGTCCGCTTCGCCGTCCCGTGGCCGGACAGTCCAGCCACTTGGAGAGACTACACCACCGCCTGCGTGAGGAGCAGGAGCGTCGACGACAGGAGCAGCGGAGCTCTTCCCTCTCGCTCCACCAGGAGATAGAGTCTGTGAGGAGCTGCTCCCCTGTGCTTTCTCTGGAGCCGCCCCCTGCACCACCACTGGGCGCCCCAGCTTCTGGAGTAGCTGCTGGGGGAGACCCAGACGACGGAGGAGGCGACGACAGCTCGAGCCACGACACCGACTTCTCTGCTAATCCTGAGCCGGAAGGATGGGTTGCTCGACCCATCACTCGCGACGCTGCTCGCGGGTGTCACTTCCATGATGCGCTCGACACCCTGCTACGTCGGGCATTTGACCGGCATACTTGGTCCGTCGAGTATCGCTGTGTGGTCTACCAGCATAGTCGCGGGGTCTACCCGGACCGCTGGGAGGCGACTTGCTTGGTGCGCTGCCCGGAGGACAGTCTCCAGGGTGCAGAGGCCTGTTCAGAGCACTATTCTATCTCTGAGCGGGACTCAGCTGAGGCAGCCATGCAAGATGCTGCACGGCGTGCGCTTTCGCACTACTGCTCGGTTTTCGGTGGGGCAGCTGACGGTCTTGACCTGAAGTATTACCCCCGCCGTTCATCTGGCAGCACAGGAGGCGTGATTGTCTCACCTGTCGGTGAGGGCAATCCTAGGTTGAGCAGCACAGTCAACCTAGCCGCCGTGCTAAACACGGAGCTGGACCATGCATTAGACGAGCTGAGTAGGGCTCGTGCTGAGATCGCCCTGCTGCGGGCTGAGCGCGCGGAACGTCGTTTTCTGGATGGTGGTTCCCCCGCTCCCGTTGGGACTCAGCACCCGTACCGCTCACCTCAGCGTGGACACCAGTCTTATGGCAATCCCGCCTGCAAGACCAAGATAACTCTAGAACCATAGATCGTTAGAGTTGGATCTTGTAATTAATACGAAATAAATATATACATAGAAGCTTCAGTCTTAGCGTTAGTCTCGGTCTCAGTTAGTTTTAGTTAGACAGGGTAGTTTGCTATATCCTGTGCATTTATGCTTGTCATGATGAACTATGTTTGGTTTGGGTCTTTGTAATGATTGTCACCAGAGTGTGGGTATCCCCTGCATTTTGGTTTACATACTATGTCAATAAAGTTAGTTATATAGTTGGGAAACCCATTATTCTCCTTTCCTCTTTATCTGAGAAGCTGTGTGGTCTGTGTTGGAGATCAGTGAAGATGCTCATCTGTTCAGTGCTGTTGGAGAATTCTATACTCTTTTCTCATGCTGCAAGCTTTGCCAGATCAGTTCTGATGTGTGGTTGCGTTCTGCAGATGTCAGAGAACAGGCGTAGAGGAGGAAGGCGTGCTCAGCAGGAGCGAGCCGCTCCGCAGGATGAGGTGCCCCAGCAGCAGCACCTGCCGCCCCCGCCCCCGATGTCGATTGAGCAGATGTTTCTGATGCAGACTCAGGCAGTTCAAGCCATCGGTCAGACTCTGGCCGCCATTCAGCAGCAGCAGCAGCAGCAACAGCAGCAGGCTCCACCCCAGCCTCAGATGCCTCAGATGCCTAGAGATAAGCGTGCTGAATTCATGAGAGGTCATCCACCAACGTTCGCTCATTCTTCTGACCCCATGGATGCTGAAGATTGGCTGCGCACTGTGGAGCGGGAGTTGCATACCGCTCAGTGCGATGACAGGGAGAAAGTTCTGTATGGTCCCCGTCTGTTGAGAGGAGCAGCCCAGTCATGGTGGGAGTCTTACCTCGCCACCCATGCCAACCCCGACACCATCACCTGGGAAGAATTCAGAGGTAGCTTTCGTCAGTACCATGTGCCTGTAGGTCTGATGACAGTGAAGAAGGAGGAGTTCCTGGCCCTTAAGCAAGGGTCATCGTCTGTCAGTGAGTATCGGGACAGGTTTCTGCAGTTGTCTCGCTATGCTCCTGAAGATGTCAACACCGATGCCAAGCGACAGTACCGTTTCCTGAGAGGCTTGGTTGACCCTCTGCAGTATCAGCTGATGAATCACACCTTCCCGACATTCCAGCACCTGATTGACAGAGCAATCATGACAGAAAGGAAGCGCAAGGAGATGGAAGATCGTAAGCGCAAGATCAGTGGACCGCAGTCTGGAAGCAGCAGTCGCCCTCGCTTTTCAGGCAATCAACCTCAGCAGTTCAGGCAGAACCAGCGTCCACCTCAGCAGCATCAGCAGCGTCAGCAGTATCAGCAGTTCCAAAGGCAGTACCCTCAGAATCAGTACCAGAACCGTCAGAGCAATCAGTCAGGAGGTCAGTTTCAAAGGCAGAATCAGCAAGCACCTCGTCTTCCTGCCCCAGCAAATCAGCAGAACAGTCAGGCAGCACCAGCTCAGGTTGGAAACAGGGCATGTTTCCACTGTGGAGAGCAAGGCCATTGGGTGATGCAATGTCCAAAGAAGGCAGCCCAGCAGCAGTCAGGCCCCAATGCCCCAGCAAAGCAGAATGTGTCTCAGCCTGGAGCAGGCAATCGCTCTCAGCAGCGCTATAATCATGGAAGATTGAACCACTTGGAAGCTGAAGCAGTTCAGGAGACCCCCGGCATGACAGTAGGTATGTTCCCAGTCGACTCCCATATTGCAGAAGTGTTATTTGATACTGGAGCAACACATTCTTTCATTACTGCATCATGGGTAGAAGCACATAAACTTCCAATAACTACCATGTCAACCCCCATTCAAATTGATTCAGCCGGTGGTAGAATTCGAGCCGATAGCATTTGTTTGGATATAAGTGTGAAAATAAGGGGGATAGCGTTTCCCGCCAACCTTATAGTAATGGGTACTCAGGGAATAGATGTCATCCTAGGGATGAATTGGCTAGATAAGTATCAGGCAGTTATCAGTTGTGATAAAAGGACAATCAAGTTAGTGTCCCCACTAGGAGAGGAAGTGGTGACTGAGTTAGTCCCGCCTGAGCCAAAGAAAGGAAGTTGTTATCAGATGACTGTCGATAGCAGTGAAGCAGACCCGATTGAGAGTATCAAGGTTGTGTCCGAATTCCCAGATGTGTTTCCAAAGGATTTACCGGGTATGCCACCAGAGCGGAAAGTTGAATTTGCCATAGAGCTTCTTCCTGGAACCGCCCCTATCTTCAAGAGAGCTTACAGAATATCTGGACCAGAGTTGGATGAGCTTAAGAAGCAGATTGATGAGCTGTCAGAAAAAGGTTACATCCGGCCAAGCACCTCGCCTTGGGCCGCCCCTGTCTTGTTCGTGGAGAAGAAAGATGGCACCAAGAGGATGTGTATCGACTATCGAGCTTTGAATGAGGTCACGATCAAGAACAAGTATCCTTTGCCCAGAATAGAAGATCTGTTCGACCAGTTGAGAGGAGCCAGTGTGTTCTCCAAGATCGATCTGAGGTCAGGTTATCATCAGCTCAGGATCCGACCTTCGGACATTCCGAAGACGGCATTCATTACCAAGTATGGTTTATATGAGTTCACAGTGATGTCTTTTGGTTTGACCAATGCGCCAGCGTTCTTTATGAACTTGATGAACAGTGTATTCATGGATTATCTTGATAAGTTCGTGGTGGTATTCATTGATGACATTCTGATTTATTCTCAAAGCGAAGAAGAGCATGCAGATCATTTGAGGATGGTGTTGCAGAGATTGCGAGAGCACCAGTTGTATGCAAAGTTGAGCAAGTGTGAGTTCTGGATCAGTGAAGTCCTGTTCTTGGGTCACATAATCAACAAAGAAGGATTGGCTGTGGATCCGAAGAAAGTGGCAGACATTCTGAACTGGAAAGCGCCAACGGATGCTCGAGGAATCAAGAGCTTCATTGGAATGGCCGGATATTATCGGCGATTCATTGAAGGGTTTTCGAAGATTGCGAAGCCAATGACAGCGTTGCTAGGCAACAAGGTTGAGTTCAAGTGGACCCAGAAATGCCAAGAGGCCTTTGAAGCGCTGAAAGAGAAGTTGACTACAGCGCCTGTCCTAGTCTTGCCTGATGTGCACAAGCCCTTCTCGGTGTATTGTGATGCTTGTTACACAGGTTTGGGATGTGTGTTGATGCAAGAGGGAAGAGTTGTGGCTTACTCGTCCCGACAGCTGAAGGTTCATGAGAAGAATTACCCAATCCATGATCTAGAGTTGGCAGCAGTGGTTCACGCACTGAAGACATGGAGGCACTATCTGTATGGACAGAAATGCGATGTTTACACAGACCACAAGAGTCTGAAGTACATATTCACTCAGTCAGAGTTGAACATGAGGCAACGAAGATGGTTAGAATTGATCAAAGACTATGAGTTGGAGATTCATTACCATCCAGGCAAAGCAAACGTAGTGGCAGATGCTTTGAGCAGAAAGAGTCAAGTCAATCTGATGGTCGCTCGTCCGATGCCTTATGAGTTGGCCAAGGAATTTGACAGGTTGAGTCTCGGATTTCTGAACAATTCGCGAGGAGTCACAGTTGAATTGGAACCTACCTTGGAGCGCGAAATCAAAGAAGCGCAGAAAAATGATGAGAAGATCAGTGAGATTCGGCGATTGATTCTAGATGGCAGAGGCAAAGACTTTCGAGAAGATGCAGAAGGTGTGGTATGGTTCAAAGACCGCTTGTGTGTTCCCAATGTCCAGTCTATTCGGGAGTTGATTCTCAAGGAAGCTCATGAGACAGCTTATTCGATTCACCCTGGCAGTGAGAAGATGTATCAGGATCTGAAGAAGAAATTCTGGTGGTACGGAATGAAAAGAGAAATCGCAGAGCATGTGGCTATGTGCGATAGTTGTCGAAGAATTAAAGCAGAACACCAGAGACCAGCTGGATTGTTGCAACCGTTGCAGATCCCTCAGTGGAAATGGGATGAAATTGGTATGGATTTCATAGTCGGATTGCCTCGCACTCGAGCCGGCTACGATTCCATTTGGGTAGTAGTGGACCGCTTGACCAAGTCAGCCCACTTCATACCTGTCAAGACCAACTACAACAGTGCAGTATTGGCAGAATTGTATATGTCTCGGATCGTTTGTCTTCATGGTGTGCCAAAGAAGATAGTGTCAGACAGAGGAACGCAGTTCACCTCTCATTTCTGGCAGCAGTTGCATGAAGCCTTGGGCACGCATCTGAATTTCAGTTCAGCTTATCACCCGCAGACAGATGGTCAGACTGAAAGAACCAATCAAATTCTTGAAGATATGTTGAGAGCCTGTGCGTTGCAAGATCAGTCCGGATGGGACAAGCGATTGCCTTATGCAGAGTTTTCCTATAACAACAGTTATCAGGCCAGTTTGAAGATGTCACCATTTCAGGCGCTCTATGGAAGGAGTTGTAGAACTCCGTTGCAATGGGATCAGCCTGGAGAGAAGCAAGTGTTTGGGCCAGACATTTTGCTCGAAGCCGAAGAGAACGTCAAGATGGTTCGAGAGAATCTGAAGATAGCGCAATCAAGGCAGCGAAGCTATGCAGACACAAGAAGAAGAGAGCTGAGTTTCGAAGTCGGAGACTTTGTCTATCTGAAAGTGTCACCGATCAGAGGAGTCAGAAGATTCGGAGTGAAAGGCAAGCTAGCACCCCGCTACATTGGTCCGTATCAGATTCTTGCAAGACGTGGAGAAGTGGCCTATCAGCTCAGTCTGCCAGAGAATTTGTCTGCTGTGCATGATGTCTTTCATGTGTCTCAGTTGAAGAAGTGCTTGCGTGTGCCGGAAGAGCAGTTGCCAGTGGAAGGTCTGGAAGTCCAGGAGGACTTGACCTACGTTGAGAAGCCAGCTCAGATCCTTGAGATTGCAGACAGAGTCACCCGAAGGAAGACCGTCAGAATGTGCAAAGTCAGATGGAGTCACCACTCTGAGGAAGAAGCAACCTGGGAGCGTGAAGATGATCTGAAGGCCAAGTACCCGGAGCTCTTTGCTAGCCAGCCCTGAATCTCGAGGGCGAGATTCTTTTAAGGGGGATAGGTTTGTAACGCCCCGAATTTTTGCAGTTGAATTTTTTTTCTTTTCTTTACTCGCCAAAATTCGGGCGTTACCTTTTCTTTTTCTTTTTCCCTCGCTAAACCTTGACCTTTTCCAAAGTTCTAAGCGGGATTCGGTTTGGAATTCCCGTATGTATAAAAACCCTAAATACTTTATGTTGTTTGATGCACCATGCCGAACCTTGCATTTCTTTTGATTGCTTTGAAAGTGCAAATGCATTCATGTAGAAAGATCGGATTTCGAAAATGTTTTCTTTCTCTTTTCTTTCTCTTTTCTCTCTCTCTTTCTCTCTCCTTTTTTTTCTCTCTCTCCCGCGCCGTGGGCCGACCCCGGCCGGCCCAGCCGCCCCCTGGCGCCCCCCTCTTGGGCCTAGTAGGCCCAGCCGCCCCCCCCCCCCCTCTTTCCCTTATCCCCTAACCCTCTCCCTCTCCCCCCTCATTTTCTCCCTCCCCACCCAAGCCGCCGCCCCCTACCCGCCCCCTGCCCTAGCCGCCGCCCCTGTCTAGGCCGCCGCCCCTCCCCGTCGCCGTTCGGCCGCCCCGCTCGGCCGCCCCGTCCCCGTCGCCGGTGAGCTTCCCCCTCCCCCTCTCCTCCCTCCCCCATCCCCTTCCCCCTTTCCCCATGGCCGGTTCGGCCGCCTCCCTGCCCGCCGGTTCGGCCGCCCCGCCCCCCGGCTCGGCCGCCCCCTACCCGCCCCCCTGCCCCGCCGGTTCGGCCGCCCCGCCCCCCGGCTCGGCCGCCCCCTGCGCCGCCCCCCGCCCCCCGGTTCGGCCGCCCCTGCGCCCAGCGGCTCGGCCGCCCCGCCCCCTGCTCGGCCGCCCCCCCTGCGCCGCCCGCGCCCGCGCCCCGCCTAGGGCCGGTTCAACCGCCCTAGGGCCGGTTCAACCGCCCCCCCCCCCTCTGTTTTTTTATTTTTTTTTATTTTATTTTATTTACTTTCTGTGATCATAATTACTGTATTTTAAGTAGGCTAATCACTGTTCATGCTATGGGAAAATAGGAAGTTTAATTTAAAATTCCGTTATGCTATTGACGCACGTAGTTAATTGTTTACCCTGTGCAATGTTGATCAACTAAAAGTGATTAGGTTTCCATTAGTGTATATGTAACAGAATTATTTTGTTAAAAACCAATTGTAATTGATCGTTAGCGCATAAGATTTAACCCCCTGCGAGACCTTTCCCGTTTCTTTCTGACCATAACAAATGCGTTATCGAATGTCATACTTGATGCATATTCGCTTTATTTGTTATCTTGTATGGTGTACTGTTCTTTTGTATTAAATATGTGGATGTATGTATGTATGTTTGCGCTCGCATAGAGAACGATCCGGTCGAAGAGCCCGAGGAATTCGCAGGAGAAGCCCCTGAGCAGCAGTCGTTTGGTGGAGGCAAGTGTCCTTTGACCTATCTATGTCCTATTCATTCTTTAATTCACCTCCCGCATTACACATTTATACCTAAGGATTGACTAGCTTTTGTTATCCATGTCCTTGTTTACCTATTTGGGTCGGATTATTACTACTTAGTCTGATGCTATTGCTCAACTCTAATCAATGAACATGATGTGATTATCTATGATACGCTGTTTTCCCGTTCTTCTTTATGATATACTTGTGGTTTTCAAGGGGACTCGAGCGGTTTCTCGAGTGCCTCTCCGTAAGGACCTGTTCTATGGATGACCGCCCGGGAAAACAGTGCAACCATGAGGGTGGAATGGGGTGCCCTTAGCTGAATAATTAGAGGATCCGGGGTGTAGTTCACTTAGCCGTCGTGCCGTCAATGGGGCTCGGTGTATGCGGCTCGCTCTGCCAAGTTTGGGTTCGCCCCTTGGGGAGGAGTGCGGTGCATTTAGGAAACCTAACGGGTGGCTGCAGTCCCGGGGAATCTTTGTAAAGGCTTCGTAGTGATGCCCTGCTGGATCACCTTGGTAGTGATCAATGGAGAGTCATGATCTCCGGGCAGAATGGGAATCACGGCTTGTGGGTAAAGTGCACAACCTCTGCAGAGTGTTATGAAACTGATATATCAGCCGTGCTCGCGGTTATGAGCGGCCAAGGGAGCTCCAATGATTAGTGGTACTTGATCAGAGACATTGTGGTACAGGTGGTTATGAGATTGATGGTTCTGGTTATGGTTATGGTGCTGGTAAGTGGTATTCTTTCCGTTTGGAAAGGATACATTGGGTTAATAACTTGGGTTAATGCTAAAACTTGGCTTTCTACTAGTAAGTAATAACCTGACCAACTAAAAGCAACTGCTTGACTTATCCCCACATAAAGCTAGTCCACTACAGCCAAACAGGATACTTGCTGAGTATGTTGATGTGTACTCACCCTTGCTCTACACACCAAACCCCCCCCCCAGGTTGTCAGCATTGCAACCACTGCTCAGGCGAAGATGAAGCTGTGGAAGGAGACTTCCAGGAGTTCCAAGATTACGACGAGTTCTAGGTGTGGGTTAGCGGCAACCCCCAGTCGGCTGCCTGTGAAGGCCGCGTTATCTACGTTTCTTTTCCGCACTTTGATTTATTGTAAGAACTATATGGACGTCTCAGACGTATGATGTAATCGATTATTTCCCCTTATTAATACTATTTTGAGCACTGTGTGATGATGTCCATATTATGTAACTGCTGTGTACGTGAATAACTGATCCTGGCACGTACATGGTTCGCATTCGGTTTGCCTTTTTAAAACCGGGTGTGACACTATACTTGCGGCTAATTGTTTCCAATGAGTGACCAAATTTATTTCTGATCTGCCTAAACGATTGTGGACCCCCACAAGCCCACAAGAATATGCCAAGAGCTTCCATAGTACTGACACCCCTACTTGGAAGCAGACCATAATTTTGTACCAACGTGTCATGCAATCGTCGAAAAACAGTTCTTCGCATCCGAAACATGTCAAAACAGTCGTTACTAATCTCCAACGTTCTTTGAACCCATTGAATACCAGATTCGACCAATGTTCTTCTAGGAGCCCGACTGAAATGCCTACCCCAAATGTCAACAGCATTAAGAGCAACAAGCAATTCTCCATCTGTTTCGTCATTAGATGTGTGTGCATCCATTTCATCATCAGATGTGTGTGCATCCATTTCATCATCAGATGTGTGTGCATCCATTTCATCAGCATATGTGTGTTCATAAGGGTCACACATCTGCATGGAGACAACCAAGAGCCACAATTTCATATGCAACCACAGTTTATAAAACACATATTCAAGAAGCGGAAGAGTTTACAGGCATATGCAGTTCACAAATTCACATAGCTCACACAGTTACAACTCATATTATTCTGATACATGTTCAACTCGAATTTCTGGAAAATTGTTTCAAAGCGAACATGATAGTAACGAAAACAGACACAACATGACTCATTAAGCAGACACAACTAACATATTGAACAAATAAGCCTCAGTTGTCCGACCAGCAGCATGTAGGTGGACTTTTTTAACATCTAATGAAACGACATGACTGATGAAAAAAAACAACGAACGAGAATAGTAAACATGTACGACTCTGTTGTCGGACGTCCAGCAGCTAAGTGCTCTTTTTAGTTTCTAACTCGTAAGCATTGCGAAGCCAAGCGATTCTTCCTTCTTTTGTCTCCAAGTTTGCAAAAACATCTCTATACTTCTTATGAATCAGAAGATGCGTCGCAAACAAATGTAGTTCGCTCCCTTCAGGTGATCCATCTTCCTTGACTTGTAGCAACTGCTTTTTAATCTCTAATCTTACCGGGTCATTGTCAGAAGAGGTAATGGACTTGTTTGTGGTCAATGAGCGGGACTCAAAAGCATCGACAAGTCTTTTCATGTACTCTTCCCTCGAATCTTTTTTCTTCTTTGGTTTTGGGGAATCATGACGCATCTTACGCTTCCCAGTAGCATTTGTGCAGGGATCAGGTGTGCTGTTTTCACCCCCACCTAAAGTGTACTCCAAATGATCATCAGAAGATGAATTAGCATCCTCCACGCCAGGAACTAGGGTTCTTTCATTTGTGCAGACAATGGGTCCAAACATAACCTTTAGCTCGTCCTCATTCTCTAGGGGGGCTGTTTTGAACATAATACAACCTGGCATTGCCTGCACCAATTCGTAGTCCTACTTTTAGATGGCCAATACTAATGTTAGTCTACGAAAAAAAGATGAACTTACTTCATTTTGCTTGGCCCACCACTCATCTGGCGCACTGATTGAACCAGTATGAGGGTCTCGACCAAGGCCTGTAGCCCTTTCATTAAGAGTTTTCCACTGGGTGAACATTCTCTTCAACGAATCCCACCTATTCTTCATTTGATCCCTTGTGTAAGTGCGACCAGTGCGTTCCTTAAACTTCCTTATGAGGTTAGCATACCCTTCTGCATTTAAAAATTGTTGTGGCCTGTTCCGAGCATTGACCTCTTCTACACAAATTTCTGTGTAAATTTTTGTTGCTCTACTATCCCACTTTGCAATTACTTTGCCGGACTTGTCCATCTAGTGCATAAGAAGTATGTAGTTTTCAACATACGTAGTAGTGTTCTCGGATTGAAAAGAACAACAAAGATGAATAATATACTGGCCATACAATGTTCAGATAATATACCAATAGTACTACGATGCCAATTTGCTTAATTACACAACGAGAACCTTAAATAAACTGGTACTAGACACAAAATGACAGGGAACACATTTACAGCAGCCCAATAACCAATAGAACAAACTGATTCCCTGTTTCCCTACGCACTTAGTACACAAAAGCTAAGGACTTCAACCCTGTTATTCAAACACCTAACTCCAAGGTTCACTCCCGTCTACCTTAAACATCATTGTCACTAAACGAAGGCATCTGATCGGAGTCATATTCAACTCCCCAGAAGTTTTGGAAATGCTCCGCAAAGTCCCAATGTGGAGTCAGGTCGTCGTCAGATGGGGGTGGTGACGACAAGGTAGAAGGTTCATAGCTGCTGTCAACCGGGATGTTAAAGTTGTTCACGATGTCCAAATGTTCTTGCAAAACCAGAGAGTCTTGCTCCAGCATGCAAGCTATCTCCTCCAAAGCTACACGAAGTTTGGTAGCATCAAATGAGGTCAACCCGCGTCCAGGACGGATTGTTTCCCTCGCTACGGAAAATATCTTGTCCGAAATCTCTTGCATCCTTCCAATTGCCTTGTCGGCAATGGAGTCAGCTGAATCCATCTGATGTGGATTTATTAGGTCGTTAGTATACCACACATGGGGACTATGTACACAAATTTGGCTTACTTTTCCAGTCCCTAGGCTGCTAACAAAGGAGGCTATACCAACTAACTTGTGTACTTTTGACACTACAAAGACAGTTTCAAAGGAGTAACCAAAAAACGTGAACATATGAACAATTACTGCTTAACATACATAATGTTAATGACAAGAAGGGGAAAATAATTAAATGTGAACATCACCTTCGTTGGGGTGGAGATTCTGTGATGCAACAGAGAGACAAACAGCTAACACCCCGAGATCTGAACATCACATAAACAGGATTTTCGTTACTAAGCAATTCACACATCGCTTAATTACAGTGCGAAGTTTGAACCACACACGTCGATGCAACCTAAAGCATAATCACTACATGGGGTACACCTGATCCGTAACACGACATCGGGGAAGAAGGGTATGGAAGGTTGGAAAGCAACGGCGGAGTGCAACCTTGCGGGCGGCGGCGAGGTGAAAACCCTAGCGAATAAAACGGGGGACGGGCGGATACGGAACACCTGGCGGCGGCGAGGTCAAAACCCTAGCGACGATGGAGCCACGTCTACGGGGGACGACCGAATAGCGAAGACCTGGCAGCGGGGAGGTCAAATCCCTAGCGACGATGCAGCCACGTCTACGGGGGACGACCGCATACGGAAGACCTGGAGGCGGCGAGGTCTTCCGTATGGACGATGCGGCGAGGTTAAAACCCTAGCGACGATGCAGCGGGGGACGAGCGCATACGCAACGGAATGGAGGAATGTACCTGCTGAGCGAATGCCGCGGAAGGGGAGACGGGACTGTGGTCCAGGCCGCCGCACCGATGCGACGGAGGAGCAGGCGGCGATTGAGGGAGAGAGCTGAGGCTTGCAGAGGACGCAGGGGGTGGATGAAAACCGTCGCGAATACCCGGCTTCCAGCGGACGCGTGGGTCGGGCGGCTTCTGATTCCCTGTGCAAGGCCGGCTTCCGTGGGAAGCGCGACCGCCAGAAGCTGTCCCAGAAGCTGGGCGTTTAGCCGCGGCTTCAGCTTCTGGCGGCCAGAATCTGCCCAGAATCCCAAACAAACAGGCACGATCGCTGCTTGTGCCGAGTTCTGGCTCACGTGATTTGCTACTGTTCGCAGGCAAGGGACGGCAAGCTTGTGCAGAAATCTTTCCATGGTCACCCAAGTGAAGACTACTGTGGATCATTGGTGCTTGTGCTGATTCGATTTCTCACGCAAGGAGTCAACAAGCAATTATTTTTCTTATTCTTTCTCTTCGCGCACCCACTAAATTGCACACATTTTTCTGTTTTGCTTGAGATTTTTATTTTGGAATATATATATGTCGACTAAACTTGATATTCCGAAGTTCGATGGCAAAATCAGTTTTGCTATTTGACAGATTCAAATGAAGTCTGTTCTTACTAAGTTATGTGTACGAAAGGCATTGCACGATCTGCTGATATGACTGATGATAAATGGAAAGATCTTGATGAAAAAGTTTTATCCGTCTTACAGCTCAGTTTATCTCCTGATGTTCTGCGTGAAGTAATGAATGCAAAATCTGCAGCAGAACTGTGGAAGAAATTAGAGAAGCTATATATATGACCAAGAGTCTTGCTAATAAGCTCCGTCTCAAAGAGCGCCTTTATACTATTCGTATGGCGGAAGGTACATCTATTCAGTCATATCTTAATAAAATTTAATTCAATTATTTTGGACCTTGAGAGCCTTGATGTGAAGATAGATGATGAAGATAAGATAATTTTGTTGGTAGTCTCATTGCCCCCTTCTTTTAAGCATTTTAAGAAAAATTATGCTTTATGGTAATCATACTTCACTGTCCTTTGAGAATGTTAAGTAAAATTTGTTCTGAACCCATAGGTGAAGGTTTAATTATTCGGGGATCTGGAGATCATAAATCCAACCTTTTATTGTCGTAATTGCAGAAAAAATACTCATCATATTTCTCAATACCCCAAGGTGAGAAATAAAGAGGAGAGAAATAAAAAAGAATTGGATAAGTCTTCTGTTGAAGCCATTTTTATTGAAACTTTGGATAGTGAAGAAGCTCTGTTTGTTACCTCAATTGAAAAATGCTCTTCTTGGGTTCTCGATTTCGCTTACATTTTTCATATTTGTTCGCATAGAGATTGGTTTTCTGATTATGTTCAGTCTCATGTTGGTGAGGTTGTTATTGGAGGTGGATCCACATGTGAGATTATTGGAATCAACTCTATTTATATCCAAGTTCATGATGGCAGTATTAAGAAACTTATCGATGTCCGCTTTGTTTCAGAATTGAAGAGAAATCTTATTTCTTTGAGCACTTTAGAAGCAATGAGATTCAATTTTGCTGCTATTGATGGTGTTGTTAAGGTTTCACGCGGCAACTGTATTATGTTGAAGGGCAACCGTTTGAATAATCTCAATTACTTGCAATGTTCAACAGTTGATGCTGAATCTGTTTTTATTGCGTTTCAAAAGAGAGGTTATTTTGATGATACGAAGCCGTGCTCCAGTTTCAAGTCTAATGATTTCTTAGACTTGGTTGATATTCAAATTTAGCATCCTAGTGGCGTTTGGGGAAACAGTTTTATAGATTTAGCGTCAAGGGGAAATTTGTTTGATAAGATCATGTGACACTATCTCTATCTCATTTGCCTATATAAATAGGTCCCCTTGTATCATGTACTCGAACAACATATAATATATCTATTTTTTCGTGGTTTTTTTCTCCTCCACATTGGAGGAGTTTTCCACATTAAACTCTGTGTCTCCTTTTCCCCACCTACGATCCTAACAGATTGGTTAGCTGGACAAGCACACCCACGCTTGCTTGCCCGATCCAGACTGACCGAAAACATGTATTTTTGGCGTATGAGTGGATGTAGCTAAAGAGACCTCAAAATGATTTGTTCTGTATTTACTCGTATAACTCATGCTCTAGATATATAGGGACCAAACAAATGCTTAGATAAAGTCAATGCACGCGGTGACGCAGGACGAGACGATGCGGCCAACTTATATGTTCTTGGCTGTCTGTGTCCATGTCGTCGCCTTTTATTACGACGACGACGGCGGCACAAGATGGACGTAGCAGATATCGCACTGCTGTGTTTTCAGATGTTGATGAGTGTGCCGCCGTCAATGTTCCACGGCCATGCCCTGTCCAATGCACCAACATACCTTGCCCAAAATGCTAGTCTACGAGTGCGTTCCCAACGGCACCCTGATCGCGCTTGAGTCTTCTGCTCTTTAAGCTTACCTTCATTCATGGGCTTCACCTCCAACAATCCTTCATCGTGCTGTCAAATCTTCTAATACAACTCTTCGTCTCCTCGATGAGAAAGAACTATGCTGCGATGGTATCAGACTTTGCGGCCTCCATACTGGCAGGCACCGACTGGGACTGGCAGTGGCAGGTCCTCAGTTCACGACTCTTGAGTCTGAGCACACGCATACTTGCCAGCTGACGGATAAGAGTGACATGTACTATACAGCTTTGGTGTTGTTCTTCTAGAACATGACCCTGAACGAAGAGATGGAGCCTGTTCGGGCAATCGTCGCTCGGCAGCTTGGAGATTGTCCAGCACTCGGAAATTTCAGCATGTGCATGGAGACGAGGATTCTGCAAGGCCTGCTGCCTGCTGGAGTCTGGGAGTTAGATTCGGTCCAATCTCTACTACGCGGGCCGGCCCAAAAATAAACTGAGCAAGTGGAGGTTACGAACTTTTATTCAAGGCATACTCTTTTTTTAAACGAACCGGCAAGAGATCTACCCGTTATATTAAAAAGAAGGAGCCTAAAGTGGGCAGGTTTAAAATACAAAGACACCCCACAAAAACATGACCAAGCCGAAAAAACACAAACAAACAAGACTAATCTAAAAGGAGACTAGGAGAAAAACCAAGTTCAAACACACAAAACTAAAGAGATGCTAGAAGATTAGCCAGCTGGTTGGCTCCTGCACATATCCAGGCTGATACCTCAGATATAATAGATGCGAGAATCTGAGCACATATGGAGGATTTGTGGTCGAAAATCCTAGCATTTCTCACACACCAGACCATCCAATTCGCTAGAATTAAGAGGCTTCTCAAGCCCATCATGTTGCAACCTTATCTTGAGTTGTAGCTAGGGACGTCCACCATTGTAGGACATACTCATTGCGGTCCCAGTTACTTGGACTAAGGCCCTCCACCGCTGCCCGTACAGCCACCCCTCCCCAAATCCGCTTGGTTAAACGACACTCAACGAAGAGATGCAATCCTGACTTTAAAGTTTGCCCACATAATGCACAGGCAGCGTTGTGGGGCCAATCCCTCTTCGCAAGACGATCTGTTGTCCAAATTCTATTTTGGATGGCTAACCAATTGAAGAATTTATATTTCGGTGGCGCCCATACCTTCCAAATGATCCAGTTCATATTTGTAAGCTCAGAGCCGAGGAATTAGGCAAGGTCTGCTGATTTCGCCAAATACTGTCGATCTTCTGAGAGTTTCCAACTAATAGAGTCACAAATACCTGGTTGCAAGGATATTCTTTGCAAAATTGACCAAAGCCTACAGTACTCCCCAATGTGTTGCTTTGTCACCTCAACAGAAAATAGGTTGTGGTCCCTAATCCAAGTATGATTCGACACAGCGCCTCACTCAAAGATCTGTTCTTTCTTTGGGACACATTGAAAATGAGAGGCGCAATGTCCTTCAGTATTAACCCTTGCACCCACGCATCATTCCAAAAGGACACCTTTGTCCCGTCTCCCACCAAAATCGATGTCACTGCTGCGAAGAGCTGTCGATCTTTTGTCATGCAAGGGAGTTCCAAGGCCGTCTAGAGCCTAGTTGATGAAGCCCAATCTTGCCATAGCCAACGCAAACGCAAGGTCCTTGCAAATTTGGTTAAATGAAGGATACCCAAGCCTCCGCACTCTTTTGGCCTTGCGGAACGGAGCCAATTTACCTTGCATTTACCTCCCGTAATTTGTGCACACCCAGCCCAAAGGAATTTTTTCCTTCTCGAGACAATTAAATTCAATATTTCCTTAGGAGCCCGTAAAGCAGAGAGAAGGTAGATTGTTTGGGAGGTAATGACTGACTTAACTAAAGTTAGTCTACCAACCATAGAGAGGTTTTTCCCATTCCAGCCACTGAGCTTGTTCGAAATTTTGTCAATTAAGAACTGTAAGTCGCTCTTCTTCAGTCTGGATGATGAGAGCGGGAGGCCCAGGTATTTTAAGGGGAAGGTAGCCCTTCTGGCCGGCATATTCCTTAGGACCACGTTGAGATCAATACCTTGACAACAGATAGGCACAACTGTGGACTTATGGAAGTTTGTCAACAGCCCTGACGCCTCACCAAATAGCCCGAGCAGCTTTAGTATTGTCTCGACCTCCTCTTTTTTGGTGCAATAAATGAGGCCGCATCATCAGCATACAATGAGAGACGAAGGCAAGGCGAGCGACCCCTGATTTTGCTGAGAAGTCCCGTCTCTGTTGTCAAGTCTAAAATTTTCTGCAATGGGTCAATGGCAAGCACAAATAACAATGGTGAGAGTGGGTCTCCCTATCTAAGTCCTCGACCATGAGACAAGGAGGGATTCGAGACCCCGTTAACAAAGACCCTTTAGGTGGATGTTGAGAGGGTGGCTGCAATCCAATCTCTCCACCGAGAAGGGAAGCCTAGATGTTGAAGCAGCAAGAGAAGGTATTCCCATTGGACCAAATCAAAGGCTTTCACAATGTCCAATTTGAGGAAGAGCGAGCGTATGTTCATGCGTCGGTAGCGCCTCACTGCACTATGCACGACCATAAAATTATCCTGAATAGTCCGTTTCTTGATGAACGCGCTTTGGCATGGTGAGACTATTTCATGCATATGTGGCGCTAATCTGAGAGCAAGAGTCTTGGTGATGATTTTGACAAAGGAGTGAATGAGGCTAATCGGTCTAAAATCACCAACTGCCTCCGCTCCCTCCTTTTTAGGAAGTAGAATAATATTTGCCGAGTTGATGAGTTGCATGTTCATGCACCGAAGGTCGTGAAATGCCTTAACTGCCTCCAACACATCGTGCTTGATTATTGAAAGGGAAATAGGGTCAAACCTTTTCCTAAATGATTTTGGTGGTTAAAATGGCCAACACAAATATTGGACTAACTAGTTTGCACTAGATTATATGTTCTACAGGTGCCAAAGGCTCAGCACAAACCAATAAAAAGATTAAAGTTAGGGTTCAAAAGAAAGGAGCAAAAGAAACCAAAGTGAACCCTGGTCTGGCGCACCGGACAGTGTCCGGTGCACCAGGGTGGATCGACCTCAAACTCTTCACCTTTGGGTTTCTCCAGGCGCACTCCGCTATAATTTACCGGACTGTCCGGTGCACCAAGCGAAGCAATGGCTATCAGCGCAACGGTCGACTGCACAGTGCCCTGACAGAGCTATAGTTGGCGGTAGAAGTCAGAGCAGGCGCCAGAGGCGCACCGGACACTGAACAGTTGCTGTCTGGTGCGGCACCGGACTGTCCGGTGCACCAAGATGTCAGAGCTCCAACGGTCGAAACCGTCAGAACCCTAATGGTTGGGTGACGTGGCTGGCGTACCGGACAGTGTCCGGTAGTGCACCGGACTGTCTGGTGCGCCCATCGATAGCAGCCCTCCCCAACGACTGTTTTGGTGGTTGGGGCTATAAATACCCCCAACCACCACCATTCAAGGCATCCAAGTTTCCAGCATATTGCATTCAATACAAGAGCTCTAGACTTCACTCCAAGACTCAAACAAGAGATCAAATCCTCTCCAAAGTCCAAAACCACTCCAAACACTTAGTGACTTGTGAGAGAGGGGTTGGGTATCTATGCATGCATGGTCAGAGACGGTTGGCTATCTAGGCTGCTGATTGCTTCGTTTGGCCGCACCGTCGGGGACGCGTTCTCTGCACCGACGTCTCATGTGTTTCCCTTACTAATAAAGCGGGTTATATTAAATATATAAATATCAATTATGAATATTAAACATAGGTTACATTAGATTTTTTTAAAAAAAATCTATTTTATCTTTTTTTGTGTTCATTTGAGTTCTTGTCGCTTGGATCACTTTTCTTCTTCCCCATTCTTGTTCTCAAAACACTTGTAATCAAAGCAAGAGACACCAAGTTGTGGTGGTCCTTGTGAGGGGTCTAAGTGACCCGTTTGATTAAGGAGAAAGCTCACTCGGTCTAAGTGACCGTTTGAGAGAGGGAAAGGGTTGAAAGAGACCTGGTCTTTGTGACCACCTCAATGGGGACTAGGTTCCTTGGAACCGAACCTCAGTAAAATAAATCACAGTGTCATCCGCTTTATTTCTTGGTTGATTTGTTTTTCCCCTCTCTTTCGAACTCGGTTTTATTTCTAACGCTAACCCCGGCTTGTAGTTGTGCTTTTTAAGTTATAAATTTCAGTTTCTGCCTATCCACGCCCCTCTAGGCGACTTTCAATTGGTATCAGAGCCCAGCACTTCATTAGAGTCTAACAACTCGAAGTGATGTCGGGAGGATCCGCCAAGAGGGAGATGGAAACAACCACAAGCCACGGGAAGGCTCCATCAAAGGAGTTCGGCGCCAAAGGAAGGGAGGAATCGCCTCCCCGCGTCAAGTCGCATCGGAGTGGCGACAAGAAGAAAAAAAATGAAGAAAGTGGTCTACTACGAGACCGACTCTTCGTCGCCCTCCACCTCCGGCTCTGACGCTCCATCCGTCACTTCTAAGCGCCATGAGCGTAAGAAGTTTAGTAAGATCCCCTTACGCTATCCCCGCATTTCCAAACACACTCCTTTACTTTCCGTCCCATTAGGCAAACCACCGGTTTTCGACGGTTAAGATTATTGTATGTGGAGTGATAAAATGAGGCATCATCTAACCTCACTCCACGCTAGCATTTGGGACATTGTTGAGTTTGGAGCGTAGGTACCATCCGTGGGGGATGAAGGCTATGACTCGGACGAGGTCGCCCAAATCCGACACTTCAAATACCAAGCCACTACTATACTCCTCGCCTCTCTAAGTCGAGAGGAGTATAATAAGGTGCAAGGGTTGAAGAGTACCAAGGAGATTTGGGACGTGCTAAAGACCGCGCACGAAGGGGATGAGGTGACCAAGATCACCAAGCGGGAAACGATCGAGGGGGAGCTCGGTCGATTCATCCTCAACCAAGGAGAGGAGCCATAAGCAATGTACAACCGGCTCAAGACCTTGGTCAACCAAGTGCGCAACTGAAAGGGAAATGTGCTCTTGGGCCATTTCAAAAAGTATTTTGGTGATTAAGTGCCCAACACAAATGCTTTAAGTGTTAATTTGTGCCAAAGACTCAAGAAGTGCAAATCAAGGTACAAGGTATGTTTCTAGACTTAGTACATTGATTTGAAGACTAATGTATTGTGTCTAAGTGCTAGAAGCAGGAGAAATTGTTATGGAAAAGAGTTGGCTGTATACAGCCAACTGCTGCTCGTCTGGGAGCACCGGACAGTTTCCGGTGGTGCACCGAACAATGTCCGATGCGCCAGGACCAGTCTCGGTGAACAGTCCACTTTCGGGACTCGACGGCGGTGTATGGCTATAAATCACCAGACTGTCCGGTGGTGCACCAAACTTTCCGGTGAGTCGTCCGCGGCGAAGTCGTCGCTCTCGAGAAACGTTCAACGACGTACGACTAAAATTCACTGGACTGTCCGGTGGTGCACCGGACTGTCCGGTGAAGCCAACTGTCGACTGCGCCATTGGTCGGCCGCGCAATCCGCGCGCGACGCGTGGGCGTGCCAACGGTCGGCAGGGGGCACAGGACTGTCCGGTGTGCATCGGACAGTGTCTGATGTGCCAACTGCCGCAAAACTGCAACTGTCCGGTGCGCCACCCGACAGAAGGCAAGAATTGCCTTCCAAGAATGCCTCCAACGGCTCCTAGCTACCTTGGGGCTATAAAAGGGACCCCTAGGCGCATGGATCGGAGGAGTCATCCAAGCATACCTTGAGCATTCTAAATCTTCCACACTCCGTCTCCGCACACTTGATTGACTTTCTTAGTGATTTGAGCTCCGTTCTAGTGGTGAACTTGTTGCGATTCATTCGAGCTTAAGTCTTGGCTGTGTGTGTGCATATTGCTACGGATTTGTGTGTGTTGCTTCCCTCCCTTACTCTAGTGCTTTTACTTTGATCTTTGTTGTAAGGGCAAGAGACTCCAACTTGTGGAGATTCCTCGCAAACGGGAAAAGAGATAAGCAAAGAAGAACACCGTGGTATTCAAGTGGATCATTGGATCACTTGAAAGGGGTTGAGTGCAACCCTCGTCTATTGGGACGCCACAACGTGTAGGTAGGCAAGTGTTGTACTTGCCAAACCACGGGATAACTCGTGTGTCTCTTGTGATTGTTTTTCTGTGTGATTACTGATTCGTAAGAGCTCGCTCTATAGCCACTTGGTTTATCATTCTAACACTTAACCAAGCTTTGTGGCTATAAGTTTTAAGTTTTTACAAGATCACCTATTCACCCCCCTCTAGGTGCTCTCAATTGGTATCGGAGCCGTTCTCTTCACGAAAGGGACTAATCGTCCAAAGAGATGGATCCTAAGTGAAAGGGGATGGTGGTCAACGACAAGACAAAGGAGTCCATCGTCAACGAGCCAAAAGATGATAAGCCCTCGGACTCTGGCTCGAGTCATAAGAAAAGAGATGGGAAGATGAAGAGGCGCATAAAGAAGATCGTCTACTACGACAGCGACGGGTCTTCTTCTTCCCCAAGAGACGACGACTACGACGAGAAAAAGAAACCGGTTAACTCAAACTTTTCTTTTGATTATTCTCGTATTCTATTTAACTCCAATGCTCATTTACTTTCAATTCCACTTGGGAAACCTCCACACTTTGATGGAGAAGACTACTCATTTTGGAGTCACAAAATGCGTAGTCACCTATTCTCTCTCCATCCAAGTATTTGGGAGATCGTTGAAAACGGAATGCTTTTTGATAGTTCTGACAACCCCGTTTTCATTAATGAGCAAATCCATAAAAATGCACAAGCTACCACTGTTTTGCTACCATCCTTGTGCAGGGACGAGTACCACAAGGTGAGCGGCTTGGATAACGCCAAGCAAATTTGGGACACCCTCAAGATTTCTCATGAGGGGAATGACGCCACCATGATCACCAAGATGGAGTTGGTGGAAGGCGAACTGGGAAGGTTCGCGATGATCAGGGGGGAGGAGCCAACCCAAACGTACAATAGGCTCAAGACCCTGGTCAACAAGATCAGGAGCTATGGAAGCACGAGATGGACGGACCACGACGTCGTTCGACTTATGCTCAGGTCCTTCACTGTACTTGATCCTCATCTTGTGAACTCAATCAGTGAGAATCCTAGGTAAACCAAGATGACACCTGAGGAAATACTCGGAAAGTTTGTAGGCGGGCGTATGATGATCAAGGAAGCAAGATACGTTGATGAGGCATTGAATGGCCTCATGCCCATCTACGAGCCTCAAACTGTTGCTCTCAAAGCAACAAGTAGCAGGGAGGCGCTACCTAGCAAGGTGGCGCAAGTTGAGGCGGCCGGGCTAAACGAGGATGAAATGGCCCTCATTATCAAGCGCTTCAAGACGGCGCTAAAAGGACGAAAGGAGCATCCCAACAAGAGCAAAGCAAAGGGAAAGCGCTCCTGTTTTAAATGTGGTAAGACTGGTCATTTTATAGCAAATTGTCCCGATAATGCTATTGACCAGGAACAAGAAAAAGGCGGGAAGAGGGAGAAGAAGAAGGCCTACAAGAAGGCAAAGGGCGAGGCACACCTAGGCAAAGAGTGGGATTCGGATTGCTCTTTGTCCGACTCCGACGACGAAGGACTCGCCGCCTCGGCCTTCAACAAGTCGTCTCTCTTCCCCAACAAGCGCCATACTTGCCTAATGGCAAAGAAGAAGAAAGTAAGCGCTCAAGAAACTCCTAAATATACTACTTCTAGCGATGAAGATTCTAGTGATGATGAAGTAGACTATTCTAGCTTATTTAAAGGTTTAGATAGAGCCAAGGTAGAAAAAATCAATGAATTGATTGATGCTCTAAATGAAAAGAATAGACTCTTAGAAAAGCAAGAGGATCTCTTATATGAAGAGCATGATAAATTTGTAAGTGTGCAAAAGTCTCTTGCTTTAGAGGTTAAAAGAAATGAAATGCTTTCTTGTGAATTATCTACTTGTCATGAAACTGTGTCTAACTTAAAGAGTATTAATGATGATTTAAATGCTAAGCAAGAAGTAGTAAATAAATCTAGTTCTTGTGTAGAGCACGTTGTGATTTGTAATAGGTGTAAGGACTTCAATGTTGATGCATGTGTTGAGCACCTTACTTCTATTACAAATCTTAATGATGAAGTAGCAAGTCTTAATGCCCAACTTAAGACTTGCAAAAATGACTTTGATAAATTAAAATTTGCTAGGGATGCCTACATTGTTGGTAGACATCCCTCAATTAAGGATGGGCTTGGCTTTCGAAGGGAAGTCAAGAACTTAACAAGTCAAAGGGCTCCCATTTCCAACAAGGAGAAAGGGAAGGTCCCAATGGCTAGTAGTAGTCAAAAGAATCATGCTTTCATGTACCATGATAGAAAATATTCTAGAAATTTTCATTATAATAGGAGTTATAATGTTTTTGACTCACATGCCATGATTGCTTCGAGTTCCAATGTTAATGGTAGGTCTAGGAGAAATTTTGTCTCATGCTCCTCGGAAAGTCTGTAATAAACCTACCACTATTTTTCATGCTTGCAACACTACATTTGTTCTTTCATGTAAAAATGAAAAAGTGGTTGCTATAAAGATGGGGGCCAAATGCAAGGGAGACAAGACTTGCATTTGGGTCCCTAAGGCTATTGTTACTAACCTTGTAGGACCCAACAAGAGTTGGGTACCTAAAACCCAAGCCTAAATTGCCTTGCAGGTTTATGCATCCGGGGGCTCAAGCTGGATTATCGACAGTGGATGCACAAACCACATGACGGGGGAGAAGAAGATGTTCACCTCCTACGTCAAGAACAAAGATTCCCAAGATTCGATCTTCTTTGGAGACGGGAATCAAGGCAAGGTTAAAGGACTAGGAAAGATAGTTATTTCATCCGAGCATTCCATATCTAATGTGTTCTTAGTTGAATCGCTCGGGTATAACTTGTTGCCCGTTAGTCAACTATGTAATATGGGTTACAATTGCTTATTTACCAATGTAGATGTGTCTGTCTTTAGAAGGAGTGATGGTTCATTAGCTTTTAAGGGTGTACTAGACGGCAAACTCTATTTAGTTGATTTTTCGAAGGAGGAGGCCAATCTAGATGCAATGTTAATCGCTAAGACTAGCATGGGCTGCCTGTGGCATCACCGTCTAGCACATGTTGGGATGAAGAACCTTCATAAACTTCTAAAGGGAGAACATGTGTTAGGTCTAACCAATGTAACTTTCGAAAAAGATAGACCTTGTGCAGCTTGTCAAGCAGGTAAACAGGTGGGAAGTACTCATCACAGCAAGAATGTGATGACCACATCAAGACCTCTGGAGCTACTTCACATGGACCTCTTCGGACCCGTCGCCTACCTCAGCATCGGGGGAAGTAAGTATGGTCTTGTTATTGTTGATGATTTTTCCCGCTTCACTTGGGTATTCTTTTTGCAGGAAAATCAGAAACCCAAGGGACCTTAAAGCGCTTCCTAAGGAGAGCTCAAAACGAATTTGAGCTCAAGGTGAAAAAGATAAGAAGCGACAACGGGTCCGAGTTCAAGAACCTTCAAGTAGAAGAGTTTCTTGAGGAAGGAATCAAGCACAAGTTCTCCGCTCCCTATACACCACAGCAAACACTACAGGAAACGCCTAAATTTTCGTGGGCCAAAAACCCACGAAAATAAGCCTAAACCGACGAAAATAGCCGCCGAAAATAAATTCGACGAAATTAGGCAACTATTTTCGTCGGTCCCGACGAAATTTATCTATTTTCGTCGGCTTTCCCAAGGCCGACGAAAATAGTGAGTGGACCAACTATTTTCGTCGGCCCGATGGTGGCCGACGAAAATAAGTTCCCAGGCTATTTTCGTCGGCCACCACCGAGGCCGATGAAAATTGATGTTCCCCCCCCCCCCCAAACAGATTTTTCTGCACCTATTAATAATTCACAGCAAAATAAACATTATCACAATTAACATATACACATTCACAAGCAAAATACATAATTCACAAAACACATTCACATAATTCACAAAACACATTCCATAGTCCATTCAAATAAGTCCAGAGTCCATAAATAGTCCATAAGTCCATAAACAGTCCCTAGTACACACTCACTACTCACTCCTCACTCCGGCGGGCTGTGGGAGTTTTGGCCACTCCCTCCTCCGCCATCAGGAAGGTGGCCACTCCCTCCAGCACCATGGACGAGGAAGTCTTGGACGTTGACACCACCCTCCGATCCATGAGCATGTGACGCTGAACCCTGCAATTCATCAATCATTCAAATAAGGCTATATTTTGCTATCCCTATACCTATACATTGCTGTGTTTGGTCAATATTTGCATAAAACTAAACATGGAACGTCACCTGTGATCCATGGTGAGGAGGAGGCTGTGCATGCATCCACGGGTACTGTTGTGCTGGCCACCCCAGAGGTGGTGGCACCCACCCCGTCGGTGGCGGTGCCATCCACGCTTGAAATGGCTGAGAGCCCGCCGGTGGCTGGGAGACCGGTGGCACCCATCCCGGGACTTGCTGCGATCCTTGGGGTGGTGGAGGCGTCCAAGTGCCTGGAGGTGCCTGCGTCCACCCAACACCGGTCCACTATGGCTGCGACGCTGGAGCTTGTCCTGGCCACTGTCCCCATCCTTGTGCCTGTGAGCCATTTTTTATAATAAAAAACGAGTTGCTATGGAATTGAAGTGTTCAGATAGTGTTACCTGGGGAGGGCGAAAAGCGGGCAAGTTCATATCAGGGCCGAGTCTAGTAGTCATTTCCTGCAAATGGATGCAACGTTAGAATTGCAACATTATACTTTGAATTCAATGACGACACGTGATGAGATAGACGGATTACCTGAAAATAAGAAGCCATATATTGCGTCAGCTGCCCAACCTGCTCCTGCGCTGCTCGAGCCTGCTCCTGTGCTGCTCGAGCCTGCTCCTGTGCTGCCCGAGTCTCCTCCTCCAGCTGAGCCTCTCGAGCAGACCTGGAGGAGCGAGAACTCCCTCCCGAAGACGATGCCTTCCCTTGACCTAATGTCCTGTTGTACTCCACAACGCCGGTGCCAAAGGCAAACCTGCATGATACACATAGTTGAGCCATTAAGTGGACACATTCTTGTTAATGAAATCGTCGAATCAAACACAAACACCTCACCTGCCATGCTTTCTACCCCCACCACTATGGTACAACGCCGAGGCATCTAAGTCTGAATGCATCCAGTCGAAGTCAGGCCCATGGCGTTGAGTCATTTCCTCCCCATATGCATTCTGCAAAGAAAGTTGGAGTTAGACACAAAACATGCAATTTAATTCGTAAATACAAACTTGTTTACCATTTTCTCCCTTGCCGCCTCGCTGCATAGCACATCAGGGTTCGCCGGATCAGGGCCACGGTGACCACGGACGTAAACCTCCATAAAACTTGGAGCAACTCCACTTTCAGCTTCCTGCATGAAAAAGAAGAGTTAAACCATATAATGTTCATAGATGTAACATACAAGTTTGATTTATATACTTACCATGCGGCGTGCGGTACCAAGGTGTCCATCGGCGCCGTACCTATGCCCCGGTCCTTCAGTGCCACGGTTGACACGGTGCTTGTTGGACTCTGCAATCCACTCAGGCGACGCCCATCTCTTTGCCAACCACCTCCAGGCTTCCATGTCCTTCGCCAGCCAATCCACAATGCTCTCCAGGTACTGCTCCTCTGTGAGGTAGATCTCATTGGCCCCTAATGCTTTGCTCATTTTCTGCCCCTTTATCTTCTTGTAGTAGTAGTTGACGGCCGCGATGCGAGTATTGTACATGGCATCCTTGATGACCTTATCAGCGCACTTCCGAAAGTGCCTCTTCACACGTGCCCACTGAGCCTGATCGTCCTCGATGTCATCCGGCAATTCGAACCTCCCCTACATATCAATGGAGAAGTTAAGTTAAAGTAAGATTAGGAGAAGCAATAATTCAGTGAATTGCTTATATACGAAAGTAAACTCACCCAGAACTCGTCCCACACAGCCACCTGACAAGTCCTTCGTTTTTTTTCCGAACTTCCCCCTCCGCTACTGCTTTCCCCTGACTCCCCTGGCTGGACATAGTCCTTTAGACCCCAGTCAGCCCACTGCATAGCCGCGAACCTCTCGCCATTGAGCTCCACCATGCCAGGGTAGTAGAAGCGACAAAGGCTACCCAACACCGCGTTCACCTTGGGACGTCTGCCTGTACCGTCCCAAGTCAAGTCTTCCCATGACCTACAAACATTAATAAAACAAGTAAACCAGTGCAATCACGTTCACATTAAACAATTAACACAACAGAAATAAGCCCCACCATTCTCCATGCGGCCGGATGAGCCTCCTCTCGGCAGGTCTCGGACCAAGCGCATTGCTCTTCTTATACCTAAGTATACAAGTAAATTCAATATGATGAAATGATTAAAAACTAATATCAATTAAACTAATATGCATAATAATACCTGAAGGACGTAGAACCATCTGACGCGTCGCCCGCGCTGCCTGCCCCCATGGGGTCAACCTCCTCATCCTGCTCACCCTCCTCATCCTGCTCACCCTCCTCACCCTGCACATGAGCATCCTGCTGAGGAGTCTCCTGCTCACCCTCCTCACCCTGCACTTCGTCTAGACAGTCAAGAAGTTGCTGCTGCCTCTGTCGGCTCTGTGAGGTGCCCTGAAAAAGCCCACTGCCCGAGCTGTCCTCGCTGGCCGCGCTGCCCCCACTCCTCCTCGATCTCCTATGCTTGAACATGTTCAACTGTAGATAAATTAATGTCAAACCACAATATATGAAACAAATAATATGAAAATTACTGTATACATAGCTTAATTGATTAACTAAAAGAAACATACTAATCAAAAGTCATCCGCATCCGATGATGCTTCTTCGGCTCGTTGTTTATTCATACGCTCTTGATTTCGTTGGATCCTTACTGATCTTCTAACGACGACAGGTCGTTTGCGCTTTGACCTAGGTTCTTCAATTAAGTCGCTTGAATTGCAACAGAGATTTTCAAGGCCTTCTCCATTGGTCACATGGAATCGGTGAGCTATGTCTTGATTCGACGCCGCTTCTGGTTGCACTGGTCCGCCTACCAAAGCTTCCCAAGGCAAATGCACAATTAGATGTTGCATCACATTGAAGAATCCTGGCGGGAAAACCTTTTCAAATTTACAAATAAGAATTGGAATTTCTTTCTCAAATTTCTGCATCAACCTCTTCGATACCGTCTTTGCGCATACTTCCCTATAGAAGTAACTCAGCTCTGCAAATATGCTCCAAAGCTCATCCTTGAAATAGCCTCGAAACATCACGGGCATCAGCCTCTCCATAATAATATGGTAGTCATGGCTTTTCAAACCGATCAATTTACCGGTCTTCAGATTGACTGCCCGTTTCAGATTTGCCGCATACCGATCTGGAAATTTCAGATTCTTCAACTACTTAAATATTTCTTTCCTTTCATCCGGCTTGAGGCAGTAATCAGCTCGCGGCCTACTTTCATGCCCTTTATCGCTTACTTTCAACTCGAGCATCGGCCTCTTACAAATTTCAGCCATGTCTTTTCTTGCCTTCATATTATCTTTCGTTTTATCAGTCACATCGAAACATGTGCTTATGATGCTTTCAGCAACGTTACGCTCTTGGTGCATCAAGTCTATGTTGTGTGGCATGATCAAGGCTTTTGCATACGGAAGCTCCCATATTGATGAAATATGGGTCCAGTTATGGTCCTCCCCGTAGCCTTGGAACCTATCATTTTCTCCTTGCTTCAGACAAGCATGCCATGCCATTATCTGCGGTGCAGTTTGCCTCTTTGGTGGCCCATTTCTGATTTTGGCTCCACCTCTGAATGCAGTAAGCGAATTCCTGAAATCATGCTTGAATGGAGTCCAACGTCGATGATAATCAAAGAATGAAACTTTCCCACCATGCTTCAATCTGAATGCATCTGTATCATTCATACATATGGGACAGCACAACCGACCATGGACACACCATCCAGACCAATCTCCATACGCCAACAGATCATGCACTGACCACAAATAAGCAGCGCGCATGGTAAACTCCTTTTCAGTATGGCTGTCATAAGCCTTCACACCTCTCCACAATTGTTTCAGCTCTTCAATTAAAGGGCGAACAAACATATTCAGCTTTGGCCGTGGATGCTCGGGGCCTGGGATGACTAGTGCAAGGAACATGAACTCTTCTTTATTGACCAACTCAGGAGGAAGATTATATGGCACAATGAAGACAGGCCAACACGAGTAAGGGCTTGCACTGGTATTGAAAGGTGTGAATCCGTCCGTCGATAGACCAAGCCGTACACTCCTAGGGTCGTTTGCAAATTCGGGATCAAACTCGTCAAATGCCTTCCACGCATCACCGTCCGATGGATGGACCATTATGTCTGGATCAGTGACGAGACGTACACCATTCTTTGGCCACGTCATATGCAGAGCTATTTCCTTGTTGAGGAACAACCTTGAAAGCCGAGGAATGATGGGCAACCGACGAAGTTGCTTAGCTGCGACCTTCATAACTACCAATTCACCCTCATCATTTGTCACCTCGACATATCTAGAAGCTTCGCAATGCTTACAACGGTCCAGCTTGTCATCCTCCTCAAAGAATAGCATGCAACTGTTGGGACACACGTCGATCTTCTCATATGTCATCCCAAGACCAGCCAACATCTTCTTTGCGAAGTACATATTCTTTGGCAACTTATGATTCTCCGGGAGAACCTCGCCCATAAGTTGGACGATGTCGTTGTAAGCACTGTTTGAAATGTTGTGCTTCGACTTTATCGCCATTAGTCTTGTGAGAGTCCCAAGAACTGACATCTGAGTGTGCTCGTGCAGTCTCTCTTCTCCCGCGGCGAGTAGCCGGAAGAATTCTTGAGCATCGCGTGGAAGCTGCCCCGGCTCCTCAGCGTTCATTTCAACCTCCCTACCAAGATCATGCAACATATCGTCCATCCTATAATGATCGTCATCAAGCTCCACCTCCGCGTCAACGTGTCTAATAGACTCTCCATGCCGGTACCATACAAGGTAGTTCGGCATGAACCCACTTTTGCAAAGGTGTTTCTCCATTTCTTCCTTCTTCTGAGGCCACTTGTTCTCGCAGCGATTGCAAGGACACTTCACTAGACGACCAGTTGCATCTTTGAAAGCGTGCTCAAGAAAAGCCTTTGTTACACCCATCCATTCATTCGAATGTGCCCCATCCTTTCTCCACCCGTCATACATCACCCTCCGATCACTGTCCATTTCAAAGGCTAAACAAAAGTCAAAGAACATCAACGATCGTCCGTGGCTTAATTAGGTGAACTCCCTATTAGGTAAAGGCCCTAAACCCACCCAAGAGTGTAGGCTGATGCTTGTGATTTATGACGTGTAGCCTACGATTGCCGCGAAATTTCGGCAGCATAACCCCGCTGCTCTCCAAGCACACGCCTGAACATGGTGTGTTGGAGAACAACTAGGTTACACAACCGAAATTCTGCATCAATCGTAAGGCACATGTCACAAATCACAAGCATCGGCTTACACTCTCAGGCTGTCCAAAATACGTGGACAATTCCGGAACGACGAACCTCACAAGCCAATGTGACGTTCGCCGTTCCCGAACGGGTGACACATACGGTTCGCTACGGTTAACGATTAAAACTGAGAATAATGTATACATGACAAATTACAAAAACAATGTATACCTGAGAATAATGTACGAGTCTAGCTAACGGTGGAGAAGGTCAAGTCGGAAGAACACCTATGTACAAAAAATATTATTGTTAATAAAAAATTCGGCAGCACCTCCCCTATAAAGTGATGTTTCTAAAACCTGCAAATAAACGACAACACGATGGTTGCCAACACAGAAAACTACACGATAGCTACATAATAAACAATATGCTGACCAGTATATGCTAAACAATATGTTGACCAGTATATGCTAAACAATATGCTACAAGTATATGCTAAACAATATGCTACAAGTATATGCTAACTATATACTCACTGACTTTCCTTCATCCAATATACTAACAATTTCCTAACTATATAATCACTATATAGTTAGTTTAACATAATGCTATATTAAACAATATACTTTACCATGTGCTAAGTAACTAAAAAAATTTAAAATTTTACCTGTCGGACTAGGAGGCGAGGCGGAGCTCGGTGCGGCTGCGGCGGGGGACGGCGGTGGAGAGAGCCGGTGCCCGAGGCTCTCGGGCCGAGGGCGGTGGTGGGGGCGAGGCTGCCGAGCAGTGGGGGCGCGTGTCGCCGGAGCTGCACGGGCGAGGCGGGCGCGCGGCGGGCGCGCAGCGGGCGCGATGGGGCAGAGGCGGTGATCGCCGGTGGGCAGAGGCGGGCGCGCGGCGGGCGCGCAGAGGCGGGCTCGCAGCGGAGGGCGCGCAGCGGCGGCGCGGGCGCGCGGCGCTGCAGCGGCGAGGGAGGACGGGCGGGCGGGCGGCGTTGCAGCGGCGAGGGAGGACCCGACGGCGGCGAGGGAGGACCCGACGGCGGCGCGGAGACGGAGAGCGGGCAGGCGGCGGCGCAAAGAAGAAGTGCGAGACGAGCGAGAGAGAGAAAGTGGGCTGAGGCCGATTAACGGACCACTATTTTCGTCGGCCTCACTGAGGCCGACGAAAATAGTGGTCAGTTAATGCCTTATTTTCGTCGGCCGGGAGAAGGCCGACGAAAATAATTGACTTATTTTCGTCGGTCTAGCTATGACCGACGAAAATACAGCTTATTTTCGTCGGCCCCGGGGCCCACGAAAATATATTTCCTATTTTCGTGGGTCGGCCGACGAAAATATGTACTGGCCCACGAAAATAAGCCAAATTTTCGTCGGTCCCGAGGGCCGACGAAAATAACTATGTAATTTCGTGGGCCGACCGACGAAAATAGCTAGGCCCACGAAAATTTATGCGTTTCCTGTAGTGAAAATGGTGTGGTAGAGAGGAAGAACAGGACGCTTATAGACATGGCGAGGACGATGCTTGGAGAATTCAAGACACCCGAGCGGTTTTGGTTGGAAGCTGTGAACACAGCTTGCCACGCCATAAACCGGGTCTACCTTCATCGCCTCCTCAAGAAGATGTCGTACGAACTTCTAACCGGTAACAAACCCAATGTTTCATATTTTTGTGTATTTGGGAGTAAATGTTATATTCTAGTGAAGAAAGGCAGGAATTCCAAATTTGCTCCCAAAGCTTTAGAAGGGTTTTTGTTAGGTTATGACTCAAATACAAAGGTGTATAGAGTCTTCAACAAATCATCGGGTTTGGTTGAAGTCTCTAGCAACGTTGTATTTGATGAAACTAATGGCTCTCCAAGAGAGCAAGTTGATCTTGATGATGTAGATGAAGATGTTGTTCCAATGGACGCAATTCGCACCATGGCTATTGGAGATGTGCGACCACAGGAACACCAAGAGCAAGATCAACCTTCTTCCTCAACGATGGTGCATCCCCCGACTCAAGATGAAGAACAGGCTCCTCAAGAGGAGGTGTGTAATCAAGGGGGAGCACAAGAGGAACAAGATGTGGAGGAAGAAGCACCACTGGCCCCTCCAACTCAAGTCCGAGCGACAATTCAAAGGAATCATCCCGTCGACCAGATTTTGGGTGATATAAGCAAGGGAGTAACTACTCGCTCTAGATTAGCCAATTTTTGTAAGCATTACTCGTTTGTCTCTTCTATTGAGCCTTTCAGGGTAGAAGAGGCCTTGCTAGATCCGGACTGGGTGTTGGCCATGCAGGAAGAGCTCAACAACTTCAAGCGAAATGAAGTTTGGACCCTGGTGCCACGTCCCAAGCAAAACGTTGTGGGAACCAAGTGGGTGTTCCGCAACAAACAGGATGAGCACGGGGTGGTGACAAGAAACAAGGCTCGACTTGTGGCAAAAGGTTATGCCCAAGTCGCAGGTTTGGACTTTGAGGAGACTTTTGCTCCTGTGGCTAGGCTAGAGTCTATTCGCATTTTGTTAGCCTATGCCGCTCACCATTCCTTCAGGTTGTTCCAAATGGATGTGAAGAGCGCTTTCGTCAACGGGCCAATCAATGAGGAGGTGTACGTAGAGCAACCCCCTAGCTTTGAGGATGAACGGTACCCCGACCACGTGTGTAAGCTCTATAAGGCGCTCTATGGACTTAAGCAAGCCCCAAGAGCATGGCATGAATGCCTTAGAGATTTTCTAATTGCTAATGCTTTCAAGGTTGGGAAAGCCGATCCAACTCTATTCACTAAGATTGTGATGGTGACTTATTTGTGTGCCAAATTTATGTCGATGACATAATATTTGGTTCTACTAACCAAAAGTCTTGTAAAGAGTTTAGCAGGGTGATGACTCAGAAATTTGAGATGTCGATGATGGGTGACTTAAACTACTTCCTTGGGTTCCAAGTGAAGCAACTCAAGGACAGCACCTTCATCTCCCAAACGAAGTACACGCAAGACTTGCTCAAGCGGTTTGGGATGAAGGACGCAAAGCCCGCAAAGGCTCCAATGGGAACCGACGGACATGTCGACCTCAACAAAGAAGGTAAGTCCGTTGATCAAAAGGCATACCGGTCTATGATAGGTTCCTTGCTTTACTTATGTGCTAGTAGACCGGATATTATGCTTAGCATTTGCATGTGTGCTAGATATCAATCCGACCCAAGGGAATGTCACCTTGTGGCAGTTAAGCGGATTCTTAGATATTTAGTTGCTACACCTTGCTTCGGGATCTGGTATCCAAAGGGGTCTACCTTTGACTTGATTGGATATTCAGACTCCGATTATGCCGGGTGCAAGGTTGATAGGAAGAGTACATCAGGGACGTGCCAATTCCTAGGAAGGTCCCTGGTGTCTTGGAGTTCAAAGAAACAAACTTCCGTTGCCCTATCCACCGCTGAGGCCGAGTATGTTGCCGCAGGACAATGTTGCGCGCAATTAATTTGGATGAGGCAAATCCTCCAGGACTTTGGCTACAATCTGAGCAAAGTCCCACTCCTATGTGACAATGAGAGTGCTATCCGTATGACGGATAATCCTATTGAACACAGCCGCACTAAGCACATAGACATCCGACATCACGTTTTGAGAGACCACCAGCAAAAGGGAGATATCGAAGTGTTTTATGTTAGCACCGAGAACCAGCTAGCCGATATCTTTACCAAGCCTTTAGATGAAAATACCTTTTGCAGGCTGTGTAGTGAACTAAATGTCTTAGATTCGCGCAACTTGGATTGATCTATAGCATACATGTGTTTTATGCCTTTGATCATGTAATTTATGCATTTCAATCTATTTTGTTCATTTGTGGTGCTCAAGTTGTACACATGATCCCCGGACCTCACAAGTCCATTTGCAAGTGATGCACTTATTTAGGGGGAGGCATGCTACAACTTGAAACTTTGAGACTAACCTTGTGTTGAGTTTACTTGTTTGAGTCTCAAAAGTGGACTGAGAGGGAAAGGTGGACTTGGACCATGAAAGACTTCCACTGCACTCCGATGAGAGGGTAACTAACTCCAAGTTCATCTCTATGCTCTTATTGCCTTTTTGCTCTTAATTGACAATTTTGGTGAGGCAATGAGGTTAAAGGGTAAAAAATGATCCTGTTTTGGTGCTTGATGCCAAAGGGGGAGAAATTAAGGCCAAAGCAAGCAAATGGATCAGCTACCACTTGAGAATTTTGAAAATAGTAGAGTTAGAACTTTTGATTTGTCAAAATACTCTTATTGTCTCTTATTGTCGAAAGTTGGTCTCTTGTGGGGAGAATGTTTGATTATGGGAAAAGGGGGAGTTTTTGGATCTTTGATCAATTTCTCTTGAAATACCTCTCTTTATGCCTCAACAAGTGTGTTTGACTTAGAGATAGGAAATTGAATTTGATTTGCAAAAACAAACCAAGTGGTGGCAAAGAATGATCCAAATATGCCAAACTTGAATCAAAAACAATTTTTGTTCTCATTTGCATTGATGTTGCACTTCTATTTGTTGCTTTTTGATGTGTTGGCATAAATCACCAAAAAGGGGGAGATTGAAAGGGAAATGTGCCCTTGGGCCATTTCTAAAGTATTTTGGTGATTAAGTGCCCAACACAAATGCTTTAAGTGTTAATTTGTGCCAAAGACTCAAGAAGTGCAAATCAAGGTACAAGGTATGTTTCTAGACTTAGTACATTGATTTGAAGACTAAAGTATTGTGTCTAAGCGCTAGAAGCAGGAGAAATTGTTATGGAAAAGAGTTGGCTGTATATAGCCAACTGTTGCTCGTCTGGGTGCACCGGACTGTCCGGTGGGGCACCGGACAGTTTCCGGTGGTGCACCGGACAGTGTCCGGTGCGCCAGGACCAGTCTCGGTGAACAGTCCGCTTTCGAGACTCGACGCCGGCGTACAGCTATAAATCACCGGACTGTCCGATGGTGCACCGGACTGTCCGGTGAGTCGTCCACGACAAAGTCATCGCTCTCGGGAAACGTTCAACGACGTACGACTAAAATTCACCGGACTGTCCAGTGGTGCACCAGACTGTCCGGTGAAGCCAACGGTCGACTGCGCCATCGGTCGGCCGCACAATCCGCGCGCGACGCATGGGCGCTCCAACGGTCGGTAGGGGGCACCGGACTGTCCGGTGTGCACCGGACTGTCTGGTGTGCCAACTGTCGCAAAACTGCAACGGTCGGATGCGCCAGAAAAGGAAGGAGATCGCGCACCGGACAGCTACAGGGACTGTCCGGTGGCACACCGGACTGTCCGGTGCGCCACCCGATAGAAGGCAAGAATTGCCTTCCAAGAATGCCTCCAACGGCTCCTAGTTGCCTTGGGGCTATAAATGGGACCCCTAGGCGCATGGAGGAGTCATCCAAGCATACCTTGAGCATTCTAAATCTTCCACACTCCGTCTCCGTGCACTTGATTGACTTTCTTAGTGATTTGAGCTCCATTCTAGTGGTGAACTTGTTGCGATTCATTCGAGCTTAAGTCTTGGCTGTGTGTGTGCGTATTGCTGCGGATTTGTGTGTGTTGCTTCCCTCCCTTACTCTAGTGCTTTCACTTTGATCTTTGTTGTAAGGGCGAGAGACTCCAACTTGTGGAGATTCCTCGCAAACGGGAAAAGAGATAAGCAAAGAAGAACACCGTGGTATTCAAGTGGATCATTGGATCACTTGAAAGGGGTTGAGTGCAACCCTCGTCCATTGGGACGCCACAACATGGAGGTAGGCAAGTGTTGTACTTGCCAAACCACGGGATAACTCGCGTGTCTCTTGTGATTGCTTTTCTGTGTGATTACTGATTCGCAAGAGCTCGCTCTATAGCCACTTGGTTTATCATTCTAACACTTAACCAAGCTTTGTGGCTATAAGTTTTAAGTTTTTACAAGATCACCTATTCACCCCCCCTCTAGGTGCTCTCAGCAACCTCGGGAGCACCAAATTGGATGACCATGAAATGGTCAAGGTTATTCTAAGATCACTCGTTTTTCGTAATCCTACACAAGTTCAATTAATTCGTGGTGATCCTAGATATAAGCTAATGTCTCCTGAGGAAGTTATAGGAAAGTTTGTGAGCTTTGAGTTGATGATCAAAGGCTCCAAACAAATCGTCGAGCAAGGTGCCACCTCCACACCCGAGGTGCAACCCATCGCATTCAAAGCGACGGAGGAGAAGAAAGAAGAGTCTACATCAAGTAGGCTCCCCACCGATGCCTCCAAGCTCGACAACGAGGAAATGACGCTCATCATCAGGAGCTTCCGCCAAATCCTCAAGCAAAGGAGCGGGTGTTGGGGACTTGTTCTCAAATGCTATGGGTTAAGAACAAGGCAACACAGAAGATGTTAATTGTTAAAGTCCTTCGTCCTTTGAAACATTATTTCCCTTAGGGTATAATAGTTTTCGGACGAAGGTCATGAAGGGGATACCTTCATAGATTCATTATATAATGACGAAGGATGAAATGTAAGAAATATAAATGACAACATGCGCAATTATGCATTATTATTAAGCATAAACAGGAGTATCGTTGAATTACAAGTGTACCTTCAACTGGAAGGAAATGATAGTACAAGCGTGACGCAAAAAGCGAATGCCAAGTCAGCGTGAATAGTACGAGAGTACTGTTCACCTATTTATAGGCGCGGGACACAACCCATACAAAATTACATTCATGCCCTTTACAGTTGATAATAATTCTATAGTAATCTGTTGAGGTCTAAATAGCCTTTTCATCTTTAAGTCGGTTCCACTTTCTGCTGTCACGCCGAAGCTTTCCTGCTTACACCTTCGGCGCTGTACCGACCTTCGTATTATTCTGGTCTGCTGTGATGCCGACCTGAGTCCGAAGATACCTGTTCACACATTATACTCCAGAAATACTGTTAAATCATGTTTTTGAGGACCTTCAGATGCCGAAGGTCCCCAACAGTAGCCCCTCGCAATATTAATTTGTTTGAAATAAAAAATTTAGATTGCGACATGGACGAAGGCTTTACGCCGAAGGTCCGAAAAAACACCTTCCCTTTGCTAGAATAGCAACATTCACTGACAAGCGGGGTCTTTCAATTTTCAACGCTCTTGGCGTATAAATACAGTCATACCGCAAACTCATTTGACACGCTTTCTGGCCAATTGCTCCTGCTCACTCAATTTTTAGCTCTTGTGCACTAAGATTTGTTAAGCCTTTAGTTTTGAAGCTTCGGCTTTGAAAATAGTTTTTAGTGTCTCCGAAGATGTCTGAGGATAAGAAGACTGCTGCTGAGATGAAGATGAGCCTGGACGAAGAGAAAAACTTGGGGTTTCTTATAGCGATGTCAAAGACCAATACAGAAAAAATCACCAAGGAGATTCTGGAAGGTTTGTCTGAAGATACTGGTGACAGTGACAGCTATGATGTGGACAGTGGTGGTGAGGACTCCGAAGATCGTCCCTGGCGACCAAGCCATTCAGTTTATGGTAAATCAACTATCAAAGAGAATCATCTTATCAACATGAGAGGAAGGTATTTCCGGGATTTATCCATTGTGAGGGCCGACAGAGGGGAAAAAACGTGCCCACACCCTGAAGAAAATGAAGTCGTAGTGTACCGAAGCTTTTTGAAAGCTGGACTGCGATTTCCTTTGAGCAGCTTCGTCGTGGAGGTGCTGAAAATCTTCGAAGTCTATCTTCACCAACTTACCCCCGAAGCAATCATAAAGCTGAATATCTTCGTGTGGGCCGTGAGAAGCCAAGGTCTGCAGCCTGATGCAAAAAGCTTCTGCAATATACACGAATTATCATACGAAACAAAACCTTGGGGTAAGGAACAGTATCACAATAATTTTGGCTGCTACAGTTTCGTTTCCCGGTCCGGGTCAAGCTGCCCCGTGCCAACTTTTCGGAAGAGATGGCCCGGAGATTGGATGACAGAATGGTTTTATGTGAAGAATGATCTGACAGTACGAGAAGATATCAAAGGTATAATCATGCGCCCTATTTGGCAAAGCTTCGGCCTTCGGAGGCCGAAGGTTGAAATGAATGAAGCTGCCGAAGAATGCCAGAGGGCCTTCGGCGCAGTCTGCTCTTTCATTGGGACGAGAGACTTAGTACAAGAGCATATTGCCTTCAGGGTATGGCCGCTCGCGGAGAAATGGGAAATGCCACAAGAAACCGTAAAAGAGGCCGACGAAGGTGGACTTATCAGGTTGAAGTACACTTTTAAATTTGGAGATAAATTCGTTGAGCCAGATGATGACTGGTTAAAAAGTATTGAGAATTTAAGTGATGAACTGCTTGGGGCTTACTCGAAGGCCGAAGACACTGCAATGTCAGCAGCCTTCGGAGGCCGAAAAAAGAAGAGGCTGAATCGGGTATTTGATGCAATCGGGTTTGTCTACCCTGACTATTGCTATCCCATTCGAAGGCAGAAAAGAAAAAACACAACCTCTGCAAAAGAAGAAGCTGCAACTGCTCCTAGCGAGCCAGAACCGAAAAGAAAGAAGATAAAGGTCCTTACACATCGGTCGCGCTATATTGAACCAGCTTCGGTGCCTGAGTTTACCGGAGAAACTTCTTCGGCCACCGAAGCTAAAAAGCCAGCCGAGCCAACCTTGCTGCCAGAAGTCGCTGAAACGACCGAAGTGCCAATAAAGATAGAATTGGAAAAATCAAAGACCTTGTTATCAGAAACGAAAGAGAAGGCCGAAACGCCGTCTACAGAAAAAATGGAAGAGGTAAAAGAAGCAACTGAGGGATCCAAAACATCAGAAGTTTTGAGTCCTGCAGCAAACATTGAGACGACAAAAAATCAAAAAGTGCCAGCAGTGACTCCAAAAAGAAAGAGAATGGCTAATGTGCTGGATGTACTAGAAACGATTAAATCTTCAAGCACACCTCCGCAGAGGGCTGCTGTTATTCCTGAAACAACAACTGAAATTTCTGATTCTAAAGCTCCAGGGCAAGAGACTGAAGCCGAAGCTGGGCCCCTAGAGCCTGCAAAGATAAAATCCTTGGAAAGTGAGGCAGAAAAAATAACAAAGCCAACTTTTGTTGAAGAAACCGGTGTCATTGCCCCCGAAGCATCCCCCAAAATTCGTGATTATATTGTTCGTCATGCTTCGGGGAAAAAACTGTCAGAAAAAGAAGAGCAAGAGGCCCAGCACTACGCCCAAAAACTAAAATATCCAAAAGGGGCGTTAATATTCAATGGCAGTGGAGAAGAAGACTTCTTGTATTGTCTCCCCGACAGCAAGGAGATTTCTGTCTGTCGGGAGATGAGCAAGAGCTTCAGATTCCCAACTTTAGAAGACGGGCTCTCGGTGCTGTCGAAGAACGATCTGGCCGACAGCCTGGCTTACAATAGCTTAAAGGTGCGACAAATGAAATCCTTGTATTTTTGTTGAGTCCAAAATCTTTCGCTTGTTTAAATCTATTGACACACACATATTTCTCTTTGCAGGGCCTGATACTTAGCAATGCCCTCAGGGCACAGAAAGATGCTGAAGACGAAGGGTGTTCTATAGCCCTGAGCAACCTTCGTTCCGAAGTTATTGAACTGAGGAACGAAGGTCTCGAGAAAGATAAAATATTACACTCATTGATAAATAAAATAAAGGCAGACGAATCTGCTTTTAAAGGTCAAGCTGAAGCTCAGAAACGCGAAATTGAAGATCTTCGGAAACAACTGGCCAGAGCCAAGGAAGAATGCATACTTGAAGAGACAAAGCGAGAACTCAGCGACCAATGGGCAGATCACCTAGAAGGAACTGTTGAAGAGCTTCGGTCGTCCAAAAAGAGATGTTATAACAAATCTATAGAATGTGTTAAAAAGCTGAAGGCTAGCTTCGCCAAGGTCGGCGCATTTTCAAGTGAGGAAAACTTTACGAGAGGCAATCCCGAAGGTCCCATCGAGTGGATCGACCACGAAGCTGAAGCCTTCGAAGAAATTTTAAATAGCCGTGGAGATATATGTGCCTTCTCTAGCGCCAGAGGACTTGCCACCATCTTAGAGAAGAAAGGCTGCGAACATGTAAAAATTTTAGCACAATCCGAAGCTGCTTTGTCTTTTGAAGATGCAAGAGATCCTTCGGCCGAAGCTAGTATAATTGGTGGAAAATTTTTTACCGATATTTGGGATAATGGTGGCCGAGAAATGGCCGGGGAAATTATTAGAAGAAGTGAAAAGGGAATTCACAATGCTAGAGAAGTAGCTGAGGCTGCTGAAAGGAGCGCAGAGGCCGAAGGTCAATTAGGTATTAACTGATAGTTTTATTGTGTTGTAATCTTAGGCTTTAAGATTTGTTTGCGATTTGTAATAGCACTGTATCCGTATCCTATCTTACTTCAGATCCTGCTAACGCGTCTTCGGGCCCTCAGCCGAAAGGAGACGACGAAATTAAAAAGATGGCTGAAGATATTATGGACGAAGTCGTCAATCGGCTCCTGAACGAGGCTGCCGAAGTCGTTTTGAGAGAAGATTAAGTATTTTTGTAAAAAACTTCGGAAATGTAATATACTGTAACATTTTGTAACCTCAAATGTAATATACCTATTTTTGTTAGTCAATTCTTTACGATGCATGAAACTTTACACGTACCGCTTTTGAGTCTTTGACGAAAAAACACCTTCCCTTCTTTTCATGCTTCGTGAAGAAAAATTTATCTTTGTCACAACAATATCCAATGTTCTGATGAATAATATCCAGGCTTCGTGAAAATATTTTCCGAAGCTACACTTCCGAAGATCAATGATGTATCTTTTTTGTGACTGATTTCTCCCTTTTTTCAAAGCGTTCTTCTGTAGATTGATAATGTGTCTACCTCTTGTGCCATGTGCAAAATGATGTATGATGCTTATGCTATGCGAAATGATGCGATGATGTTATGTTATGTGAGATGATGTTTATTCCGAAGATACATACGCATCCCTGCAATAAAACACAATCTTTTATAAGCCTCCCTTAGGAGCTTCTTCGCCTTTTACTTCAGCGGAATCAGCGTTTATTTTTCGCTGTAAGCCTCCCTTAGGAGCTTCTTCGCCTTTTACTTTCAGCGGTATTCGCGTTGACTTTTCGCGCTTCGCCTTTTACTTAGGCGGTATCAGCGTTGACTTTTCGCTGTATGCTCTGCATTCCCTTTGGAACGACTTTGGAGCAGAAAATTTACACTGCGCTCCCTTTGGAACGACTTTTTGTGACTTCGGCAAACTTACTCTGCGTTCCTTAGAACGACTTTTTATTGCTTCGAAGAATTTTCGATAGTTCGAAGGTCCTCTTTGTTATCAATATAAGCCTGTAAAGAAAATATATTTTCCTTGTAGGAATCAACGAAACTAATTACATGAATCCTAAACAATGTCCTTTATTACAGAAAATAAAACTGAATGAAAAAGATTGCTATTAAGGTAGGATATTTGTCAATAGATGTGCTTTGACTCTGGCACAGTGCTATTGACTGTACGAGCTTCGGACTGCTCTCTGAAGTCCCTCTGGTGTGGAGCATACTGGCTCCCTTCTGGCTGCTGGCCTTGTTGCAACGGAGGTGGAGGCGGAGGCTGTTGCCAAGAAGCTTGAGGCTGACTCGCCGAAGCAACAGAAACTGCAGGATGATTGCCCACATATTCTGGAATGTAGGGCGAATGATACGAAGCTGTATGCATGACCTGCTTCGGCTGAGCTTGTTGTGCTGCTGCTTCAGCTATTTCCTTTTGCTTCTGAATAGTAACATGGCACATCCTGGTAGTATGGCCTTTGTTCTCACCGCAGAATAAGCAAAAGATTCTTCTCGGTTGATCGCCAAATCTTCCTCCAAAGCCCCTGGCGCCTCTGCCTCTTGGAGCTGGTGGTCTGAAGGAGCTTTGGTGTTGCCCCGAAGCCTGTGAGGAACATTGTGGCCTTTGTTGTTGGCTGCCTCTATCATCATTTTGTGTAGAGTTATGAATTGATCTCACGTGCCTCGGGTAGAACCTCCCTCCGAAGCCCCTGGTCATTTCAGAAAACCTGAAAGCTTCCTCCCTTCTTTGGCGAAAATCATTATCGGCTCGAATGTACTCGTCCATCTTCTGGAGCAGCTTCTCCAAAGTTTGAGGAGGCTTCCGAGCGAAGTACTGAGCTGACGGTCCTGGCCGAAGCCCCTTGATCATGGCCTCAATGACAATTTCATTGGGCACCGTTGGTGCCTGTGCCCTCAAACGCAAGAACCTTTGGACATACGCCTAAAGGTATTCTTCGTGATCTTGGGTGCACTGGAACAGAGCCTGAGCAGTGACCGGCTTCGTCTGAAATCCTTGAAAGCTAGTTAACAACAAATCCTTCAGCTTCTGCCATGAAGTGATCGTTCCTGGTCGAAGGGAGGAATACCAGGTTTGAGCCACACTCCTGACAGCCATAACGAAAGATTTGGCCATGACTGAAGCATTGCCACCATACGAAGATACTGTTGCTTCGTAGCTCATCAAAAACTGCTTCGGGTCTGTGGCCATCGAATACGGGAAGCTGGGGCGGCTTGTAGGACGGAGGCCAAGGTGTAGCCTGCAGCTCAGCGGACAGAGGAGAAGCATCATCAAAAACAAAATTCCCATGATGGAAATTGTCATACCAGTCATCCTCGTTGGGGAAACCCTCCTGATGGAGATCTTGGTGTTGAGGCCTTCGGTGCTGCTCATCCTGGGCAAGGTGACGAACTTCTTCAGAGGCTTCGTCTATCTGCCTCTGCAGCTCAGCTAGCCTGGCCATCTTTTCTTTCTTCCTCTGTACTTGTTGATGAAGCATCTCCATATTTCTGATTTCTTGATCTATCTCGTCCTCTGGTGGTGTCGGGCTGACAGCCTTCCTTTTCTGGCTTCGGGCCTCCCGCAGGGAGACTGTCTCCTGATTGTGGTCCAGTGGTTGCAGAGCTGCAGCTCCAGTTGCTGAAGCCTTCTTTGGCGCCATAACGAAGGTTTATGATCGCCGAAGGTGTTCAAAAAACTTAGAGTGGAAGTGAGTTCACCGGAGGTGGGCGCCAATGTTGGGGACTTGTTCTCAAATGCTATGGGTTAAGAACAAGGCAACACAGAAGATGTTAATTGTTAAAGTCCTTCGTCCTTCGAAACATTATTTCCCTTAGGGTATAATAGTTTTCGGACGAAGGTCATGAAGGGGATACCTTCATAGATTCATTATATAATGACGAAGGATGAAATGTAAGAAATATAAATGACAACATGCGCAATTATGCATTATTATTAAGCATAAACAGGAGTATCGTTGAATTACAAGTGTACCTTCAACTGGAAGGAAATGATAGTACAAGCGTGACGCAAAAAGCGAATGCCAAGTCAGCGTGAACAGTACGAGAGTACTGTTCACCTATTTATAGGCGCGGGACACAACCCATACAAAATTACATTCATGCCCTTTACAGTTGATAATAATTCTATAGTAATCTGTTGAGGTCTAAATAGCCTTTTCATCTTTAAGTCGGTTCCACTTTCTGCTGTCACGCCGAAGCTTTCCTGCTTACACCTTCGGCGCTGTACCGACCTTCGTATTATTCTGGTCTGCTGTGATGCCGACCTGAGTCCGAAGATACCTGTTCACACATTATACTCCAGAAATACTGTTAAATCCTATTTTTGAGGACCTTCGGATGCCGAAGGTCCCCAACAGCGGGAAAGATTACAAGCCCCGCTCCAAGAAAGTATGCTACAAGTGTGGTAAGCTCGGTCACTTTATAGCAAAATGTCCTATTTCTAGTGACAGTGATAGGGGCGACGACAAGAAGGGAATGAGTAAAGAAAAGAAGAAGTACTACAAGAAGAAGGGCGGCGATGCTCACGTGTGTCGGGAATGGGATTCCGATGAAAGCACCACCGACTCCTCCTCCGACGAGGATGCCACCAACATCGCCGTCACCAAAGGCCTCCTCTTTCCCAATGTCGGCCACAAGTGCCTCATGGAAAAGGACGACAAAAAGAAGAAGGTAAAATCTAGAGCCTCCACTAAATATACAACATCTAGTGATGACGGTAGCTCTAGTGAAGATGAGGATGATTTACTTGCTCTTTTTGCCAACTTAAACATGCAACAAAAGGAAAAACTAAATGAATTGATTAGTGCTATTCATGAGAAGGATGAACTTTTGGATAGCCAAGAGGAATTCCTTATTAAGGAAAACAAGAAGCATGTTAAAGTTAAAAATGCCTATGCTCAGGAGATAGAAAAATGTGAAAAATTAACTAGTGAACTTAGCATTTGCCATGACACTATCTCTAACCTTAGAACTGAGAATGCTAGTTTAATTGCTAAGGTTGAGATGTTAAATGTTTGTGATAATTCAATTGCCAATCTTAAAAATGAAAATGCTAGTTTAATTGCCAAGATTGACAAATTGAATGAATCCATCTCTAGCCTTAAGATTGAGAATGATAAATTAATTGCTAAGGCAAAGGATCTAAATGTTTGCAATGATTCTATTTCCAAACTTAGAAATGAGAATGCCATGTTACATGCTAATATTGATGAATTAAATGCATGCAAACCCTCTACATCTACTGTTAGTCATGTCTCTATTTGCACTAGATGTAGAGATGTTAATGTTGATGCTATTCATGATCACCTAGCTTTAATTAAACAACAAAATGATCACATAGCTCAACTAACTGCTAAAATTAATGAGCATGAGATAGAAAATGAAAAATTTAAATTTGCTAGAAGCATGCTTTATAATGGGAGATGCCCTGGCATTAGAGATGACATTGGCTTCTAAAAGGGAGACAATGTTAAGCTTAATGCCCCCAAGAAATTGTCTGATTTTATTAAGGGTAAGGCTCCCATGGCTCAGGATAACAAGGGCTATATTTTATATCCTGCTGGTTATCTCGAGCATAAGATTAGGAGAATTCATGCTAGGAAACCTCATAATGTTTCACGTCATGCTTTTATGTATAAAAATGAGGCTTCTAGCTCTAGACAATCAACCCATGTTAAATTGCCTAAAAAGAAAACTCCTATTGCATCAAATGAGCCTAATGTTTCATTTAATACTTTTGATGCTTCTTATGTTTTAACTAACAAATCAGACAAAGTAGTTGCCAAATATGTTGGGGGCAAACACAAGGGTTCCAAGACTTGTATTTGGGTACCCAAGGTGCTTGTTTCTAATGTGAAAGGACCCAAGACCGTTTGAGTACCTAAGAACAAGGCCTAAACTTGTTTTGTAGGTTTATGCATACGGGGGCTCAAGTTGGATAATTGATAGCGGGTGCACAAACCACATGACAGGGGAGAAAAGAATGTACTCCTCCTATGAGAAAAACGATGATCCCCAACGAGATATCACATTCGGGGATGGAAATCAAGGTTTGGTCAAAGGACTTGGTAAAATTGCAATATCTCCTGACCACTCTATTTCCAATGTTTTTCTTGTAGATTCTTTAGATTACAATTTGCTTTTTGTTTCTCAATTATGCAAAATGGGTTACAACTGTCTTTTTACGGATATAGGTGTTATTGTCTTTAGAAGAAGTGATGATTCAATATCATTTAAGGGAGTAATAGAGGGTTAGCTATACTTAGTTGATTTTAATAGAGCTGAACTCGATACTTGTTTAATTGCTAAGACTAATATGGGTTGGCTCTAGCATCGCCGACTATCTCATGTTGGGATGAAGAATCTTCACAAGCTTCTAAAGGGAGAACACATTTTAGGACTAACCAATGTTCATTTTGAGAAAGACAGGGTTTGTAGCGCATGTCAAGCAGGGAAGCAAGTTGGTACCCATCATCCACACAAGAACATCATGATGACCGACAGGCCGCTTGAGCTACTCCACATGGACTTATTCGGCCCGATAGCTTACATAAGCATCGGCGGGAGTAAGTATTGTCTTGTAATTGTGGATGACTATTCTCGCTTCACTTGGGTGTTCTTTTTGCAGGAAAAATCACAAACCCAAGAGACCTTAAAGGGATTCTTGAGACGAGCTCAAAATGAGTTTGGATTAAGGATCAAAAAGATAAGAAGCGACAACGGGACGGAGTTCAAGAACTCTCAAATAGAACGCTTTCTTGAGGATGAGGGCATCAAGCATGAGTTTTCTTCTCCCTACACACCTCAACAAAATGGTGTAGTGGAGAGGAAGAATAGAACTCTACTTGACATGGCGAGGACCATGCTTGATGAGTACAAGACGCCGGACTGGTTTTGGGCCGAGGCGATTAACACCGCCTGCTACTCCATCAACCGGTTGTATCTTCACCGAATCCTCAAGAAGACATCATATGAACTCCTCACCGGTAAAAAGCCCAATGTTTCATATTTTATAGTCTTTGGTAGCAAATATTTTATTCTTGTTAAAAGAGGTAGAAAATCTAAATTTGCTCCTAAGGCTGTAGAAGGCTTTTTACTTGGTTATGACTCAAACACAAGGGCATATAGAGTATTCAACAAATCCACTGGATTAGTTGAGGTTTCTTGTGACATTGTGTTTGATGAGACTAATGGCTCTCAAGTAGAGCAAATTGATCTTGATGAGCTAGATGATGAAGAGGCTCCATGCGTCGAGCTAAGGAACATGTCCATTAGGGATGTGTGTCCTAAGGAATCCGAAGAGCCTACACAAGCACAAGATCAACCGTCATCTTCCATACAAGCATCTCCACCAACCCAAGATGAGGATCAAGCTCAAGATGATGATAATGAAGATCAAGAAGATGAGACACCTCAAGAGGAGAGCAATAATCAAGGGGGAGATGACCATGACAAAGACAAGGAAGATGATCAAGAAGAACAGGGTCAAAGACCGCCACACCCAAGAGTCCACCAAGCGATACAACTAGATAACCCCGTGAACTCCATCCTCGACGATATTCATAAGGGGGTAACAACTCGATTTTGTGTCGCTCATTTTTGTGAACATTACTCGTTTATGTCTGCTATTGAGCCATACATGGTGGAAGATGCATTAAGAGATTCGGATTGGGTGTTGGCAATGCAAGAGGAACTCAACAACTTCACGAGGAATGAGGTATGGCATCTCGTTCCACGTCCTAACCAAAATGTTGTAGGAACCAAGTGGGTATTCCGCAAAAAGCAAGATGAGCATGGTGTGGTGACAAGGAACAAAGCCCGACTTGTGGCCAAGGGATATTCACAAGTCGAAGGTTTGGATTTCGGTGAAACCTATGCACCTGTAACTAGGCTTGAATCAATTCGTATATTACTTGCCTATGCTACTTACCATGGCTTCAAGCTTTATCAAATGGACGTGAAGAGTGCCTTCCTCAATGGACCAATCAAGGAAGAGGTCTATGTTGAGCAACCTCCCGGCTTTGAAGATAGTGAGTACCCTAACCATGTGTATAAACTCTCAAAGGCGCTTTATGGGCTCAAGCAAGCCCCAAGAGCATGGTATGAATGCCTAAGAGATTTTCTTATCACTAATGGCTTCAAAGTCGGTAAAGCCGATCCTACACTCTTTACTAAAACAATTGCAAATGATTCGTTTGTATGCCAAATTTATGTTGATGATATCATATTTGGGTCTACTAACAAATCTACTTGTGAATAGTTTAGTAGGATTATGATTCAAAAATTCGAGATGTCTATGATGGGGGAGTTAAAGTATTTCCTAGGATTTCAAGTCAAGCAACTCCAAGAGGGCACCTTCATCAGCCAAACCAAGTACATTCAAGATATACTTACCAAATTTGGAATGAAGGATGCCAAGCCCATCAAGACACCCATGGGAACAAATGGGCATCTCGACCTCGACACGGGAGGTAAATCCGTAGATCAAAAGGAATACCGGTCGATGATAGGATCTTTACTCTATGTGCATCTCGACCTGATATTATGCTTTTTGTATGCATGTGTGCAAGGTTCTAAGCCGATCCTAAGGAAGTTCACCTTAGGGCCGTGAAAAGAATCTTGAGATATTTAGTTCATACACCTAAGTTTGGTCTTTGGTACCCCAAGGGATTCACCTTTGATTTAATAGGTTATTCAGATGCTGATTGGGCAGGGTGTAAAATTGATAGAAAAAGCACACAGGGACTTGTCAGTTTCTGGGGAGATCCCTGGTGTCTTGGGCTTCAAAGAAACAAAATTTAGTAGCTCTTTCTACCATCGAAGCCGAGTATATTGCCGCAAGCCATTGTTGCGCGCAATTACTTTGGATGAGGCAAACCCTTAGGAACTATGGCTACAAATTGAGCAAAGTCCCTCTCCTATGTGACAATGAGAGTGCCATCCGCATGGCGGATAATCCCGTTGAACACTTAAAACTAAGTTTTGTGGCTATTAGTGTTTGATTTTTACAGGATCACCTATTCACCCCACTCTAGGTGCTCTCAATTGGTATCAGAGTCGTACTCTTCACAAGGAATAATCGCCCGAAGAGATGGATCCTAAGGGAAAGGGATGGTGGTCAACGACAAAGAGAAAGAGTCCATCTTCAACGAGCCAAGAGATGACAAGCCCACTGACTCAGGCTTGAGTCACAAGAAGAAGGACGGGAAGAAGAAGATGCGCATCAAGAAGACCATCTACTACGACAGCGATGCATCTTCTTCTTCACCAAGAGACGACGATGATGACAATTCTTCGTCAAAGAAAAAGACGGTTAATCAAAACTACTCTTTTGGCTATTCTCGCATGCCGTACAATTTGAATGCACATTTACTTTCTATTCCTCTAGGAAAACCTCCACACTTTGATGGAGAGGACTACTCATTTTGGAGTCATAAAATGCGTAGTCATCTATTTTCTCTCCATCCTAGCATTTGGGAAATAGTGGAAAATGGAATGCATTTCGATAGTACGGATAACCCTGTGATTATTAATGAGCAAATTCATAAGAATGCACAAGCTACTACTGTGATGTTAGCATCTCTTTGCAGGGACGAGTATAATAAAGTAAGTGGCTTGGACAATGCCAAGCAAATCTGGGACACCCTCAAGATCTCACATGAGGGAAATGATGCTACAATGATTACCAAAATGGAACTGGTGGATGGCGAGCTAGGGAGATTCTCCATGATCAGGGGAGAAGAGCCAACACAAACCTACAACAGGCTCAAGACCCTAGTCAACAAGATTAGAAGCTATGGAAGCACAAGATGGACGGACCACGACGTCGTCCGACTCATGCTCAGGTCCTTTACAGTTATTGACCCCCATCTTGTGAATCTTATCCGTGAAAATCCCAGGTAGACCAAGATGACGCCCGAGGAGATCCTCGGAAAATTTGTAAGCGGGTGCATGATGGTTAAGGAGGCAAGGTATGTAGATGACGCCTTAAACGGCCCTCTGCCCGTCTACGAGCCGCATGCCGTTGCGCTCAAGGCAACTAGCAGCAAGGAGGCACTACCAAGCAAGGTAGCTCAAGTGAAAGTTGCCGGCCTCACCGAAGATGAGATGGCGCTTATCATCAAGCGCTTCAAGACCGCACTTAAAGGACGCAAGGAGTACCCCAACAAGAACAAAACAAAGGGAAAGCGCTCCTGCTTCAAATGCGGTAAGACTGGTCACTTTATTGCAAATTGTCCCGATAATGATAGTGACCAGGGACAAGAAAAGAGCGGGAAGAAGGAGAAAAAGAAGAGCTACAGGAAGGCAAAGGGCGAGGCGCACCTTGGAAAGGAATGGGACTCTGACTGCTCCTCATCTGACTCCGACGATGAGGGACTGACCGCCTCAGGCTTGGACAAGTCTTCGCTCTTCCCCAACGAACGCCATACGTGTCTCATGGCCAAGGAGAAGAAAGTAAGTATTCAAGATACACCTAAGTACTGTTCTTCTAGTGATGAGGAGTCTTCTGATGATAAAGTAGATTACTCTAGTTTATTTAAAGATTTAGATAGAGCTAAGGTAGAAAAAATTAATGAATTAATTGATGCTCTAAACAAAAAGGATAGATTGTTAGAAAAACAAGAGGACATTTTATATGAGGAACATGACAAATTTATTAGTGTGCAAAAATCCCTTGCCTTAGAAATTAAGAGAAATGAAATGTTATCCTCTAAATTGTCTATTTGCCATGAATCGGTCTCTAGTTTAAAGAGTTTAAATGATGAATTAAATGCTAAGCTAGAGGAAGTCAAAACTAGTTCATGTGTTGAGCATGTCATTATTTGTAATAGATGTAAGGACTTTGATGTTGATGCTTGTGATGAACATCTTATTGCTATTACTAAATTGAATGATGAGGTGGCAAGTCTTAATGCTCAACTTAAGACTTGCAAAAGTGATTTTGATAAATTAAAGTTTGCTAGGGATGCCTACACTATTGGTAGACACCCCTCAACTAAGGATGGGCTTGGTTTTCGAAAGGAAGCCAAGAACTTAACAAGTCAAAGGACTCCCGTTCTCAACAAGGAGAAAGGGAAAGCCCCTATGGCTAGTAGTCCTCAAAGGAACCATGCCTTTATTTATGATAGGAAAATTGCTAGTCGCACTCATTACAATAGGAGTTATTATCATGCTGCTTATAACTCACAAGCTATGTTTGCCTCTAGTTCTACTTTTGTTCATAGTAGAAGTAGGACTAGGAGAAATCATGTTGTGTCTCATACTCCTAGAAAAATGTGTAATGGACCTTCTACTATTTACTATGCTTGTAATGCTTCTTTTGTACTTACATGCAAAAATACAAAAGTAGTAGCTAGAAAATTGGGATCCAAATGCAAGGGAGACAAGACTTGTATTTGGGTTCCAAAAGTTATTGTGACTAACCTTGTAGGACCCAACAAGAGTTGGGTACCTAAAACCCAAGCTTAAATTCCTTGCAGGTTTATGCATCCGGGGGCTCAAGTTGGATTATCGACAGCGGATGCACAAACCACATGACAGGAGAGAAGAAGATGTTCACCTCCTACGTCAAGAACAAGGATTCCCAGGATACGATTATCTTTGGAGATGGGAACCAAGGCAAGGTCAAGGGCTTGGGCAAGATAGCCATCACCAACGAGCACTCCATATCGAACGTATTTCTAGTAGAGTCGCTTGGTTACAATCTTCTGTCTATAAGTCAATTGTGTCACATGGGTTACAATTGTATTTTTACAAATGTTGATGTGTCTGTCTTTAGAAGGAGTGATGGTTCATTAGCTTTTAAGGGTGTATTAGACGGCAAACTCTACTTAGTTGATTTTTCGAAAGAGGAGGCCGATCTAGATGCATGTTTAATAGCTAAGACTAGTATGGGCTGGCTGTGGCATCGCCGTCTAGTACATGTTGGGATGAAGAACCTTCATAAACTTCTAAAGGGAGAACATGTGTTAGGACAAACCAATGTTTGTTTCGAGAAAGATAGGCCTTGTGCAGCATGTCAGGCAGGGAAACAAGTGAGAAGCACTCATCATAGCAAGAATGTGATGACAACATCAAGACCACTGGAGCTTCTTCACATGGACCTCTTCGAACCCGTTGCCTACCTAAGCATCGGTGGAAGTAAGTATGGTCTAGTACTTGTTGATGATTTTTCCCGCTTCACTTGGGTGTTCTTTTTGCAGGATAAATCAGAAACCCAAGGGACCCTAAAGCGCCTTCTAAGGAGGGCTCAAAACGAATTTGAGCTCAAGGTGAAAAAGATAAGAAGCGACAACGGGTCCGAGTTCAAGAATCTACAAGTGGAGGAGTATCTTAAGGAAGAAGGCGTCAAGCACGAGTTCTCCGCTCCCTACACACCATAGCAAAACAGTGTGGTAGAGACGAAGAACAGGACGCTTATCGACATGGCGAGAACGATGCTTGGAGAATTCAAGACGCCCGAGGGGTTTTGGTCGGAAGCTGTGAACACAGCTTGCCACGCCATAAACCGGCTCTACCTACATCGCCTTCTCAAGAAGACCTCGTATGAACTCCTTACTGGTAACAAACCCAACGTTTCTTACTTTCGTGTATTTGGGAGCAAATGTTACATTCTAGTGAAGAAAGGTAGACATTCTAAATTTGCTCCCAAGGTAGTAGAAGGGTTTTTACTAGGGTATGACTCAAATACAAAGGCGTATAGAGTCTTCAACAAATCATCGGGGTTGGTTGAAGTCTCTAGCGACGTTGTATTTGATGAGACTAATGGCTCTCCAAGAGAGCAAGTTAATCTTGATGACATAGATGAAGATGATGTTCCGACGGCCGCAATGCGCACGATGGCGATAGGTGATGTGCGACCACAGGAACAACAAGAGCAAGATCAACCATCTTCCTCCACAATGGTGCATCCTCCAACTCAAGACGGTGAATAGGTACCTCAAGAAGAGGGACATGATCAAGGGGGAGCACAGGAAGAATAAGTGATAGAGGAAGGAGCACCACGTGTCCCTCCAACTCAAGTCCGAGCGACGATCCAAAGAAATCACCCCGTCGATCAGATTCTGGGTGACATAAGCAAGGGAGTAACAACTCACTCACGTTTAGCTAATTTTTGTGAGAATTACTCATTTGTCTCTTCTATTGAGCCTTTCAGGGTAGAAGAGGCCTTGCAGGATCCAGACTGGGTGTTGGCCATGCAGGAAGAGCTCAACAACTTCAAGAGGAATGAAGTTTGTAACCTGGTGCCACGTCCAAAGCAAAATGTTGTGGGAACCAAGTGGGTGTTCCGCAACAAGCAAGACGAGCATAGGGTGGTGACAAGAAACAAGACTCGACTTGTGGCAAAAGGTTATGCCCAAGTCGCAGGTTTGGATTTCGAGGAGACTTTTGCTCCTGTGGCTAGGCTAGAGTCTATTCAAATTTTATTAGCCTATGCCGCTCACCACTCTTTCAGGCTACTTCAAATGGATGTGAAGAGTGATTTCCTCAATGGGCCAATAAAGGAGGAGGTATACGTGGAACAACCCTCTGGCTTTGAGGATGACAGGTACCCCGACCATGTGTTCAAGCTCTCTAAGGCGCTCTATGGACTTAAGCAAGCCCCAAGAGCATGGTATGAATGCCTTAGAGATTTCTTAATTGCTAATGCTTTTAAGGTTGGGAAAGCCAATCCCACTCTTTTTACTAAGACTTGTGATGGTGATCTTTTTGTGTGCCAAATTTATGTCGATGACATAATATTTGGTTCTACTAATCAAAAGACTTGTGAGGAGTTTAGCAGGGTGATGACACAAAAGTTCGAGATGTCGATGATGGGCGAGTTAACCTACTTCCTTGGGTTCCAAGTGAAGCAACTCAAGGACGACACCTTCATCTCCCAAACGAAGTACACTCAAGACCTTCTAAAGAGGTTTGGGATGAAGGACGCCAGGCCCGCGAAGACACCGATGGGAACCGACGGGCATGTCGACCTCAACAAAGGAGGTAAGTCCGTTGATTAAAAGGCATATTGGTCTATGATAGGGTCATTGCTTTATTTATGTGCTAGTAGACCGAACATTATGCTAAGTGTATGCATGTGTGCTAGATATCAATTCGACCCCAAGGAATGTCACCTTGTGGCCGTTAAGCGAATTCTTAGATATTTAGTTGCTACGCCTTGCTTCGGGATCTGGTATCCAAAGGGGTCTACCTTTGAATTAATTGGATACTCAGACTCTGATTATGCTGGATGCAAGGTTGATAGGAAGAGCACATCGGGGACGTGCCAATTTCTAGGAAGGTCCCTGGTGTCTTGGAGTTCCAAGAAACAAACATCCGTTGCCCTATCCACCACTGAGGCCGAGTATGTTGCCGCAGGACAGTGTTTCGTGCAACTACTTTGGATGAGGCAAACCCTCCGGGACTTTGGCTACAATCTGAGCAAAGTCCCACTCCTATGTGACAATGAGAGTGCAATCCGCATGGCAGATAATCCTGTTGAACACAGCCGCACTAAGCACATAGACATCCGGCATCACTTCCTGAGGGACCACCAGCAAAAGGGAGATATCGAGGTGTACCATATTAGCACTGAGAACCAGCTATACCAAGCCGTTGGATGAGAAAACTTTTTGCAGGTTGCGTAGTGAGCTAAATATCTTAGATTCGCGTAACTTGGATTGATCTATAGCATACATGTGTTCTATGCTTTTGATCATGTTACTTCATGCATTTATATAATTTGTTGCTTATTTATGGTGCTCAAGTTGTGCAAGGGATCCCCGGACCTAACAAGTCCATGTGTGAATGATGCACATATTTAGGGGGAGATGTGCTACAACTTGACCCCTTGAGACTAATCTGTTTGTTGGAGTTAACTTGATGTAGTCTCAAAGGTGCATTGAAAGGGAAATGTGGACTTGGACGATGCAAAGACTTCCACTGCACTCCGGTATTAGTGTACTCAATTCCAAGTTCATTCTTATGCTCTATTTGCCTTTTCTGCTCTTAATTGACATTTTTGGTGAGGCAATGGGGTTAAAGGGCCAATAATGATCCCGTTTTGGTGCTTAATGCCAAAGGGGGAGAAATTAAGGCCAAAGCAAATGGATCAGCTACCACTTGTGAATTTCAAAAATAATAGAGTTAGAATTTTTGATTTATCCAAAATACTCTTATTGCAAAATTTGGTCTCTTGTGGGGGAGAATTTTGATTATTGGGAAAAGGGGAGTTTTTGGCACTTGATCAATTTTACTCTTGGAATAACTCTTTATGTGCCCAAACAAGTGTGTTTGACATAGAGATAGGAAAATGAATTTGATTTGCAAAAATAAACCAAGTGGTGGCAAAGAGCGATCCAAATATGCCAAATTATAGTCAAATACAATTTGGTCTTCAATTGCATTGATGTTACACTTCTTTTGGTTGCTTTTGGATGTGTTGGCATAAATCACCAAAAAGGGGGAGATTGAAAGGGAATGTGCCCTTGGGAAATTTCAATAATGTTTTGGTGATTAAGTGCCCAACACGATTAATTAAGTTCGTATGTGCCAAGTAAAGTGAGAAGTGCAAATCAAAGAAAAAGGTATGTTTCTAGACTTAGTACATTGTTTTGAGTACTAATGTGTTTTGCCTAAGTGCTAGAAACAGTGAGAAAAGAATTGGAAAAAGAGTTGGCTATGTGCAGCAAACTCCAGCTCGGCTTGGCACACCGGACTGTCCGGTGGTGCGCCGGACAATGTCCGGTGCGCCAGGTTGGTCCGCGTGAACTCGCCGCTCTCGGGATTCGATGGCGGTGTATGACTATAATTCACCGGACTGTCCGGTGGTACACCGGACTGTCCAGTGAGCCAACGGTCGGCTGCGCAATCTTCGCGCGACACGTGGACTGCTCCAACGGTTAGCTGGTGCACCGGATTGTCCGGTGTGCACCGGACAGTGTCCGGTGCGCCAGTCAACCCAGAGGAGCAACGGTTGGATATGCCAAATTTGGAAGGAGATCGTGCACCGGACCGTCTACAGGACCTGTCCGGTGCGCCACTCGATAGAAGGTAAGTTTGGCCTTCCAAGTTGGCCTCCAACGGCTCCTAGCTGCCTTGCGGCTATAAAAGGGACCCCTAGGCGCATGGAGGAGTCACCCAAGCATTCACTAAGCATCCTAAGACTCTAAGACTCCAACTTCACGCATTCGATTCTTTCTGTTAGTGATTTGGGCTCCATTTGAGTTGTGAACTCCGTGTGTTGTGTTTCGAGCTCAAGTCGTGACTTGTGTGCGTGATTGTGCTGCGTATTTGAGTCTTGTGTGTGTTGCTCTTCCCAACCTTACTCTTGTGCATTCTTTGAGATCTTTATTGTAAGGGCGAGAGGCTCCAACTTATAGAGATTCCTTGCAAACGGGAACAATACTATAAAGGAAAAACCGTGGTATTCAAGTTGATCATTGGATCACTTGAAAGGGGTTGTGTGCAACCCTCGTCCATTGGGACGCCACAACGTGGAAGTAGGCAAGTGCTACTTGGCCGAACCACGGGATAAAAATCGTGTGTCTTGTGTTGCTTTCTCTGTGATTGTTGTGTTCACAAGAACTCGCTTTAAGCCACTTAGCCGTACTAACACTTAAAACTAAGTTTTGTGGCTATTAGTGTTTGATTTTTATAGGATCACCTATTCACCCCCTCTAGGTGCTCTCAAGTCTTCGGCGAAGACAAGGCTTCCACTACACTCTATCGGTATTATTTACCCTTCGTCGTCATTCCGCACCGCTCTCCACTTTGGTATAATCTTCACTCATGTTTACTTATACCATTGGGGAGAAAGTAAAAAGGGCTTATATTTCACTCACAAAGTATCCGTTTTTGGCGATTCATGCCAAAGGGGGAGAAAGTATTAGCCCAAAGCAAAAGGACCGCACCACCATCAATTTCAAAGTTTTAAAAATAAGTTTTTCAAATTGGTATCTTATGATGAAATATTTAAAAGAGGATTTTTCAAATTAGTATCTAAAATATTTGGTATTCTTTCAACTGGTAAAACCCTCTTGAACACTAAGAGGAGAATTTCATTCAGGGGGAGTTTTGTTTAAGTCAAAGGAAAAGCATTTGAAACAGGGGGAGAAAATTTCAAATTTTGAAAATGCTTCTTGCAATCTTATTCATAGACCTTTGACTATTTGCAAAAGGACTTTGAAAAGATTTTCCAAAAGAATTTGCAAAAACAAAACAAGTGGTGCAAGCGTGGTCCAAAATGTTAAATAAAAGAAAGCAATCCATACATATCTAGTAAAAGTATAAATTGGTTTAATTCCAAGCAACCTTTGCACTTACCTTATGCAAACTAGTTAAATTCTGCACCTATATATTTGCTTTGGTTTGTGTTGGCATCAATCACCAAAAAGGGGGAGATTGAAAGGGAAATAAGGTCAAACCTTTTCCTAAATGATTTTGGTGGTTGAAATGCCCAACACAAATATTGGACTAACTAGTTTGCACTAGATTATATGTTCTACAGGTGCCAAAGGCTCAGCAAAAACCAATAAAAAGATTAAAGTTAGGGTTCAAAAGAAAGGAGCAAAAGAAAACTGAAGTGAACCCTGGTCTGGCTTACCGGACTATCCGGTGCACCACCGGACAGTGTCCGGTGCACCAGGGTGGATCGTCCTCAAACTCTTCACCTTCGGGTTTCTCCAGGTGCACTCTGCTATAATTCACTGGACTGTCCGGTGTGCCACCGGACTGTCCGGTGAACCAAGCGGAGCAACAGCTATCAGCGCAATGGTCGACTGCACAGTGCCCTGACAGAGCTACAGTTCGCGGCAGAAGTCAGAGCAGGCGCCAGAGGTGCACCAGACACTGAACAGTAGCTGTCTGGTGCGACACGGGACTGTCCGGTGCACCAAGATGTCAGAGCTCCAACGGTTGAAACCGTCAGAAACCCTAACGGTTGGGTGACGTGGCTGGCGCACCGGACTGTCCGGTGCGCCCATCGACAGCAGCCCTCCCCAATGACTGTTTTGGTGGTTGGGGCTATAAATACCCCCAACTGTGACACCCCAGTGTCACTTAGGGTTCTTCCTTAAACTAACCCCAACCCATGATCACATGCAATCTCAATAAAAGGGTGAACATTGAAAATGAGAACAAAGAATTATGTTGAAGTCTACTTAAACCCTCCTTAAAGTTTTTGTGAATTCTAAAGAAGGAAAAACTCTTAAACCCTAGTTAACCCTAAGTGAACCATTTAAACATAAAGGGTAAATGGGAGAAACCCTTGGGAGAAAAATACAATTTTGGAGAAAACCAAATTATAAAGTTTTAGTTCACTGATTAACTAACAAAACATAGTAAGGAAGTTTTGCCTTTTGAACTTTTAAAAATCCCCAAAACAGCCCCTAAACAAATGCACTTGGGGAAAATTCAGAAATTCAGAAATCTGAATTTCAGCCCCCTCCCAAAGATCAATCTTGTTCTCTATTTTTCAGAACTCAAATCAAACAAGTCCAAACATCAAAGTTGTGCCAAATTCCCTTGAACACGCCCTGGAAAAGTTTGAACTCAAACCAATTTCATTTGGCACAGTTTTGGTGCAGTTTTACCTCGGGACTCACCTTGTGACACTGCCACCTTTGTGACACGACAACTCTCTGTACACTGCCTCAAACCGCTCGACTTCCACACACAAACGACAAAGCTCTGTCGGGGGAGCAAATCTTGTGCAGCGATCATGCCCAAATTCGTGAAGATCTTCAACCTATGGGCGCTTGAACTCGGGCAGAAGCAAAAAGCCACGTGTTCGATCGCTTGCCTGACCGGCCGAGCGCGGACTGGCCGCGGCAGCGCGCGCCCCGCGCGTGGTGGCCCCGCCTTGCGCGCCTGTGCCGTGCCCTCGCCTATAAATGCGTCCAAGAGGCCTTAGCCGTTGGCACCGCACACCCCGAGCCCCGCCCTAGCCAAAGATCACCGGAGTTCGCCGTGAAAAGCGAGCACCGCCGCCCGCCATCCCTGCCCAGGCTCGGCCATCGTGGCCACCCCCTTTCTGTTGAACTCCAGCCTCGCCCTAGCCCCTGGATCGCTTCCCAGAGAAGCCGTGAAGCTTCTCCAAGCTTGAGCCGAGGCATTGCCTCACCGGAGAAGCGATTTCACCCTCGCCGGACTTCGGTCTTCCGCCGCCGCGCGTGGACCGAGCTAACCAGTGAGTCTTCGTCTAATTCCTTGCACCCACATCTTCCCTGGCATCCCGTGAAGCTCTCTGACCTGTTCAATTGAACTATCGCGCCGTGAGTAGGTCGGACTCCTCGCCGCCGACGAGCATCTCTGCCTGCGCACGTGGACCGGTCGACTCCGACCATCCCCGACGGCAACCCGCACATCGCTGTGATCCCCGAGACCTCCCCTACGTCCTCGACTACCTCACCGGAGCAATCTCGCCACCGGTAAGCCCCTCCGCCCTTTCTTCCACCGCGGTTACTGTTTAAGTTGGGAGAAGGACCTCGGGTTAGGATTAGAAGAACCCGGGGGGGTTTCAGCAATGTCAGTGACTCGTTTGAATAGTAGCCCAGGGACTGATCCGTGAGGAAAAACTTGAAACACCCGCCAGGGACCCCAGTGCAAAGTAGTTTTCCATTTAATCAATTCTGTTAATCTTTTTAAATAACCAGAGAACTTAGAAAATCCATAACTTGATGAATTCTTAATCAAAAGTTGTCAAACTAATTTTGCTAGATCCTAAATACTATGAACTATCATTTAAAAATAATAAACCTTATGCTTTCTGTTCTAATTTTTAGAGTTTAAAATTAAAAACAGAAACTGACCAAACCTTGTTTAATTAAGGAAAATTAGTTTTGCTTCTGTGCTGAACCTAAGAAAATTTGTAGGTACTCAAACCTCTTTTAGACCCTGTTTAAAAATAGTAGGAACCCCAGTATTGAAAAATATAGTGTAGATATCCATTTAAAGCTATTTTGCCCAAAACTTAGAAAAAAATCAGAAAGGCATTAGAAATTAATGAACAGTGAGTGAAATTATTTTTCCTAGTTTGCTTAAGTAACAGAGAACCTAGGAAAAATAAAGAGACCTTTAGTCTAGATCAATTTTAAAATAAAATGTTTTATTTAGCATTATTCCAACTGGAAATCAATTGTTAAAATTTCAAAACCAGACCCAAAATTGATAATAAAAATCCAGTGAACTTATAACCACCAGAACCCCACTGCAAAAATATTGAGCACCTCAGCTCATCATTTTAAGTAGGGTAAACAAATATAATATGATAATAAGGCATTTTCCAAATAAATCATGAATAACCCATAATAATGCAATAATGGGCAACCAAAATTTTGCTAAGTCAATGATGAGATAAGCCACTAGAGAAAATGCAAACCCATTGAAAAGATGTAAAATAATACCTATTGCTAATATTGTATAAGAAATGCCATTTAATCCAATTAATGCATACCACCCCTTCCCTTAAGCAAAAAGATGCCAAACTTCAGAATGATTGCTCTTGCGCATAATAGAAGCTAAGAAAAATCAGAAATCTGTTGTTTAATATTTTTCAAATATAGTGGTAGTAGAAAGCACCCCTTTGGCTAGAAACTTGAGAAAACCCTAGTAAAATAACTAGTAGGTATTAATGACTAGAAATTTGTGTCAAGTCATGATATAGCACCTAAAAGCTAGCAAAAATAAGTTTTAGAGAATTAGCTACTTTTAATTAATAGTTGTAGTTCAAAGCACCCCTTCTGCCCTAAAACTTGGTAATTTTGTCCAGAGAAAAATATTCACTTTCTGATCCCCAAATTTTGAGACAGAGAATTATATACCAGTAATAAGCAACTGTAATTTTTACAGGATTTTTGGAATTTTATTAAAGCAACTTGTAGTTCAAACCCACTCCAAAAACTTAAAGAGAATAAAGAAAAAGAAAGAAGAAATAAACCTCACTCCAATGAGTCCAACTTGAATTCTTGTCAAAACTCACTAAGGCTTAAAAAGAATTCAGTGGAACCCCAAAATAAAACCTACCACTTGCCTAAGTTTGACCCAATTTACCAAGTATACCATCCAAAGGTCTTACATAAGTAAGGTTTAACTTTATCTAACTCAAGTAGATCATACACCGTCAAAAGTTGAAATTTCTAAAGCATATATCATATCATGCATATATCTTACGCATTGCATTCATTAGATTGTAATCTTACCGACGGAGAGTACGTGCTCATCCCCGAGCAAGGATCTGTCCAAGAGGAGGACCAGGAGCAAGCTTCCGAGGCTGCTATCGAGGATCTCCCCGCAGCCCCAACTATTGAAGGCAAGCCCCGGTTTATATGCATAACCGTATTATTATATGCTACTTTACTACACTTAATGCTTGTAGGATTGTAATGTGCACTTAAGTGTAGGAGTTGCTTGAAACCTCTAGTTGCATGAACTTAGGATTCCTTTTTGAGATGAATACTAGTATGCTAGGTCGAGTAGCTGCTTGCTAATCAGGATCTCGGTAGAAGTCGAGTGATTTTTCTAGCACTCGCGCGAGGTTAGGAATTGATTGTATTCATCTTGATAACGGATTCTATGTTAGTCTATGGACTTGGATCCAGGGAGGATGCCTTGTCCATGAGATGGGAAAAAAGAATTAAGGATTAATGTGTGGATACCTGAGTCAAGCTTTTGAACGTACTAAGCACATGCCGGAAAAAATGGTAACCGGTAAACCTAGTACCTGAGTGAAGCTGGGCACGGACTTTATCCCTCATGTGACCTGAGACTGGGTCTCCCATGCTAGCTATGGTGGGTACAAGTGCGGTCACTGCACGGCGGCAGCCGGGGTCAGTGGAGCATTGTATGCCAAGCCGGTGAGGCCTGGACGCGAACGGGGAATCGATGGGGACGGTTGACATGTGTGGGGTCGGAGTACCTTGACATGTCGTGTGTTTAGGTTTACCTTGCAAGGATAAAACTCGATTTGAATCGTCTGCTTCTCGCAGCTAATGAGACTGCTTGACCCCTTGTACTGCATCGAGTAAGAAGTGAAATGAGGTTACATGAGATAATTTGTTGATTGAACTAAATGCTTGTTACCATGTATGCTTAGAAGGAGCAAACCTAGCTAAGATAACGATGCTAGAATTTGAAAGATTAAAATTTGATTTTAGAAACAGCTAGTGCTTTTGGCAAACCAAACCCCTCAGCCAAACAGCTGCATAGTCTAGAGGTAGAGGAGTAGACTCCTCACACCGGTTAAGTCTAGCTGAGTATTAGTATACTCAGCCTTGCTTGTGGCATAATTTTTACAGGTGCGATTCAGGATATGGTTGATGGTGTGACTTGGCCTACCACCTTGCCACCGGATTGGACGGTCAAGTGGGATGTTGCTCCGGCAGGAGAGGAGCACGAGGAGTAGTGGGCTAGGCCTTGCCCCTTTCCTCGATACCGACGACATCGATTATCCGCTGCATTTTATTTTGTGAACTCTTATTTGCTACTCAAAAACTCCGATCTATGTAATAATTCAGCACTTAACTTGAGGTTTCCTGTTTTATTGTATTTCTTCTGTGACTCACCTTCGAGTGAGACTGTGGAATTTGATCCTGGTTAAGTGGCTCTATCAGACTAGATCTGAGGGACTGACGGGTTATTCCGATTTAAGTGTGTTGCTGCCCCTAAGGCGTGACTTAGGCACTTAAGCTGGAATAATTCGGGCGTTTCTGCCACAGCTGGTATCGGAGCAAATTCCACCACAGAGAAGGACAATAAACCATGAATACCATTTTAAAAATTAAAACTTGCCTAGAAACTGCTACGGATCGTCAGGACTAGACCGCTAGACCTAGGACGAAAGGCCTTAAGCATAGAGGAAGAAATAGGTGGCTAATTAATTAGGCCCCGTGGGCCAGTACTTATATTTTTAAGGATGCCCTAAGAGCAGCATGCATGCATTATAAACACAAAAGAGGAATTAAAAGTTTGAGCTAACCCACTTTCTTTAACACCATCCAGGCTCTCTTTTTCTTTTTCCTTCCATCATAATCTTTACCTTTGATTCCCTTCCGCAGATGAATTCACCCACCCCCGCGAGTGGAGGAGACGCTCGTTTCAGTTCTGACTTCCTTTCTCGTGATGGCTTTCCTTCCATCTTGTGGGAAGTGCTTAACTCCGCCGGTTACCCTACGCCCCCTTTGAACACGGTGCAGTTGTATGAGGAGCATCGGGTACCTCATTGTCGGGTCTGGCTGACTTTGGCGGCTCATCCCCTTCAGCCGGGTTGGTGTTCTCTTGATTCCGAGACAATTGGACTCAGGACGGACGACACCGTTGAAGCGGCAACCATGAAGACTCTGACGACTTTCTGTGGCTACCATCCCCTGGAGATGGTGATGCACCCCTTGGGACTCTTCCCTGCTGAGAAGAAGGATGATCCCATGTGGTGTAACCGCGTGAGCCATGTGAAGGATGTGTGGGCAATGTATCCTGACTTGGTTGGGAGGGTCACCGTTCAGTGCATGAGTGCGATGTACCGCCTTCAGGCCCTTCAGAGCGACGCTATGGCACACCTTGCTAACATCGCTCAAACCGCCAAGCTCACTCTCGACAGTCGAGAAGATTTTGTGGTCGACCTATCCACCGAGTTGGTAGAGAAGGATCTGCAGGTGGAAAGGCTGAGCCAGCGCATTACCACCTTGGAGCAGCAGGTGGAGATCCGAGACAACACCATTGATGTCTTGGAGAACCAGCTTCACGATGTGCAGAGGGAACTCGAAGAAGCGAATGACCACCTGGACATGCACCACTTGGAGATGGAGGCCAATGAAGTCAGAAGCGAGGGAGAAGAGGCTCCCGAGGAGCTAGGACCAGCCCCTGGTGCCCATGGGACTACCTCCGCGATGCCTCCTTCACCCGTATCCAGTGTCACTTCCACCGCTCAGGGTTGATCAGTCACTTCGACACTTTTAGGCAGATAGAAACCTATGCGAGCTTAGTTAATGTCAGATTTTGGACTAGGCTTACGAGTACTTCCCCTGATTGATGTAACCCTGTGAACTTTTGAAATCTGTGGGATGTTTGTCACCATGTTATCTTCATTTCGAACCTAATATTATGATTATGGCATTTTCTTTTCCATCTGAGATGATATCTTGTCGTTCGAAACTGTGAGTTGGGATAACCATGGCGGCAATCTCTGTTTTCAGATGGCAGCTAGGCAGCGTCGCGGGCATAACGAGCAGGTTCCCCCGCCACCTCCTCCAGCTCCCACAGTGCAGGAGCTGATGGCCCAGCAGAATGAGATTATGCGACAGCCCTTGCAGCGCCAGTCCCACCCTCAGCAGCATGGTGGAGGCCAGCATCAGCGACCTCCGACAATGGCAACCTGCCAAGAGTTTCTGAGCATGCAGCCACCCTTGTTCACCAAGGCAGAGGATCCATTGGATGCCGATGTATGGCTTCGCGTCGTCGAGTCCAAGTTTCCCCTCCTCACGGGAGACTGCCCTGATGAAGCCAAGGCTCGCTTCGCCGCACAGCAGCTTCACGGCCCTGCTCGGACTTGGTGGGACCACTTCCGTGCTATGCTCCCCGCTGATCGTGAAGTGTCTTGGGAGGAATTCAAGACTGCCTTCAGAGGACACCACATCCCAGCTGACATTCTTGATCGGAAGCTGAATGAGTTTCTGGCCCTTAATCAAGGAACCCGCACGGTACTGCATTATGCGCAAGCCTTCAACGACCTATGCCAATATGCAGGTTACCATGCTGATTTTGATGAAAAGAAGAGAGACCGCTTCCGCAGGGGTCTTAATACCAAGCTACGGGAACGACTCAACACTGTCCGGGCTGATAGCTTCAATGAGTTAGTCAACATGGCCATCTCCCAGGAGGATTGTATTGTAGCTCACCGGGCAGAGAAGAAGAGAAAGGCACCAATGGCAGCACCATCCGCTCAGGCCCAGAGGTTCTGGATTGTGTCTCACAATCAGAGCAGGGGTTTCCAGCAGCAGGCAGGCAGATGGGTGATCAGGCCACCTCAGCAGCAGCAGCCGGCACCCAACCGCTTTCCAGCTCCCGCTCCAAGGAACAATCAGCCTCCGCAGCAGCAGCAGTTCCGCCAGGGCAATGGGAACAAGTGTTTCACTTGTGGCAATGTGGGCCACTATGCCAAGAATTGTCCCAGGAACCAGCAGAGGCAGATGCCAGCACCAAATCAAGACAAGGGAAGAAAGCAGAAGGTACAAGTCAGGCAAGGGAAGCTCAACTTCACTACTCTGGAGGAAGTACCTGAGGGAGCTCCTATCATGACCGGTATCTTTTCAGTTTATAATCAACCTGCTTTAATTCTGTTTGATTCTGGTGCATCTCATAGTTTCATTAGCCAGAAGTTCTGTACTAAATGTGAACTGTCATTCTCTCACTCAAAAGGGTCATTCTTGATAGTCACACTTGGGGCTAAAATTTCAACTAATCAATTAAACCAAAGTGTGCCTATTCAACTAGGGAGCCACATTGTCAAAACCACTCTTCTTGTGTTGGGTTTGGAAAATGTGGACATTATTCTGGGAGCCAATTGGATGACCTTGCACCAAGTTGTGCTTGATATAGCCAGCCGTACCGTGGAAATTAATTCTCCATTCTGTGGGAACTTCACCTTAATTCTGCCCAGTCAAGGTTCTACTCAGTCATGTGCTTTCTCTATGACGGAGTTACCTCTGAAGAAGATCCCAGTGGTCTGCGAGTATGCAGATGTCTTTCCTGATGAATTGCCAGGAATGCCACCAGACCGGGATATTGAATTTGCCATCGAGTTGCAACCGGGAACGACACCAATTTCCAAGAGGCCCTATCGAATGCCACCCGTTGAGTTGGCAGAATTGAAGAAGCCATTGCAGGAGTTGCTGGATAAGGGATTTATTCGCCCAAGTACTTCGCCTTGGGGATGTCCAGCACTGTTTGTGAAGAAGAAGGATGAAAGCTTGAGGCTGTGTATAGATTACCGCCCTCTTAATGCGGTAACTATTAAGAACAAGTATCCTTTGCCTCGTATTGATGTTCTTTTTGACCAGTTGGTCGGGGCCAAGGTATTTTCCGAGATCGACCTTTGCTCTAGCTACCATCAGATCAAGATACGAGCAAGCGATATTCCGAAGACGACATTCTCAACCAGATATGGGCTATATGAATTTTTGGTGATGTCATTCGGGCTGACAAATGCACCAGCATATTTCATGTATTTGATGAATTCTGTTTTCATGCCTGAATTGGACAAATTCGTAGTGGTTTTCATCGATGATATTTTGGTGTACTCAAAGAACGAAGAAGAACATGCCGGACATTTGCATGTAGTGCTTCAACGTCTGCGAGAGCACCACCTTTATGCCAAGTTATCCAAGTGTGATTTTTGGCTAAAGGAAATCAAATTCTTGGGTCACACTATCTCTCAGGCAGGAATAGCTGTTGATCCTGATAAAGTGCAAGAGGTGATGAACTGGAAGCCACCAATGACTGTCCGTCAGATTCGAAGTTTTCTGGGATTAGCTGGTTATTACCGAAGATTTATTCCGGATTTCTCTCGAATTGTGAAGCCTATAACTAAGTTGCTGAAGAAAGAAGCCAAGTTTGTTTGGAGTCAGAAGTGCGAAGATGCCTTCCATGCATTAAGGCAGCATCTGACCACAGCACCAGTATTAGCGCAACCCGACAACAACAAGCCTTTTGATGTGTATTGTGATGCCTCTGGCACTGGACTAGGTTGTGTCTTAATGCAAGACAACCGAGTCATCGCATATGCCTCAAGAGCACTCAGGCCTCATGAGCAGAATTATCCCACTCATGACCTCGAGTTGGCAGCAGTGGTTCATGCATTAAAAATGTGGAGGCACTATTTAATGGGAACCCACTGCAACATCTTCACTGATCATAAGAGCCTTAAGTACATCTTTACTCAGGCTGATCTCAACATGAGGCAGAGAAGATGGCTAGAGCTGATCAAGGATTATGACCTGGAGGTACATTATCACCCAGGAAAGGCTAATGTGGTAGCAGATGCCTTGAGTCAGAAGTTGCAATGCAATTGTATTCTGATAGATTCTCGCATTAACACCTTGTGTGATGAGTTGAGCAAGATGCAAATTGAAGTGATTCCTTCTGGTTCTTTGTCCCACATTTCTGTCGAGCCAGCTTTGCAAGACCAGATCATCATGGCCCAGCTCAGTGCCAAGGGAGTGCAGATTATTAAGAAGAATCTCCATCAGAAGGTTGGGAAGTATAATTGTTTCCGCCAAGATGAAAAGGGTGTGTTATGGTTCAAAAGCAGATTGGTGAATTCTAAAAACCAGGACCTCAAGAGGAAAATCTTGGATGAGGCTCATCTATCCAAATTCTCTATGCATCTGGGAAGCACCAAAATGTACCATGACCTGAAGCCTTTGTATTGGTGGACCAGAATGAAGAGGGAGATAGCCCAGTATGTATCAGAATGTGACACCTGTCAGAGGATAAAGGCAAGCCACTTGAAATCAGCTGGAGCTTTGCAACCCCTATCTATACCTTCGTGGAAATGGGATGACATCAGCATGGATTTCATTGTGGGTCTGTCCAACACCTCTCGTCATCATGATTTGATTTGGGTTATTGTGGACCGACTGACGAAAGTGGCACATTTTCTCCCTGTGCACACCACTGATAAGGCTCAAATGTATGCAGAGTTGTACATTGACCGGATCGTGTGTTTGCACGGATTACCTCGGACCATTGTTTCTGACCGAGGAGCCCAATTTGTTGCCAGATTTTGGGAACAACTGCAGGAGTCTTTGGGAACCAAGCTAATCAGAAGTTCAGCTTACCACCCACAGACTGATGGTCAGACGGAAAGGGTAAACCAAATTCTGGAGGATATGCTGAGAGCTTGTGCAATCGATTGTGGCAAGAACTGGGATAAGCACCTCTCCTTGGCAGGGTTTGCTTATAACAACAGTTATCAATCTAGCCTAAGGATGGCACCTTTCGAAGCTCTCTATGGAAGAAGGTGCAGGACACCACTCAATTGGTCTCAACCTGGAGAAAGAAGAGTTTTTGGACCTGACTTAGTGACTGAAGCCGAAAGGAAGGTCAAACTAATCAGGAAGAATCTAGAAGCTGCTCAGGCCAGGCAGAAGAGTTACCATGAAAGAAGAAGGAAACCTCTCCAGTTCGAGGTGGGAGATTTTGTATACCTCAAGGTATTACCCACCAAGGGTGTGCAGAGGTTTGGGATCAAAGGCAAGCTAGCCCCTCGTTACATTGGACCTTATGAGATCATAGAAGCATGTGGACCCGTGGCATATAAGCTGAAGCTACCTTAAAAAATGTCTGCCATTCACAGTGTGTTCCATGTATCTCAGTTGAAGAAGTGTGTTCGATTGCCGACCGAGATCATAGCAGAGCCAGAATTGGAGATAGAGCCAGATCTATCGTACCAAGAGTACCCCTCCAAGATTCTGGATTGCAAAGAAAGATCAACTCGGGCTAAATCGATCAAGATGTACAAGGTCTAGTGGAGTAATCACTCAGAGGAAGAAGCTACTTGGGAAACCGAGGAATTCTTGAGATCCAACTTCCCCGATTGCCTACCTAAGGAAACTGGTACGTAATCACACCCCCAACCCCTCCTCCTGCCCTTCGAATCTAATTTTCAAAAATATGATCCTAAATCAGAATGAAGTAATCATGAAATAAAACTTAAAAAGGGCTTCCTTCTGAAGTTGCAAAGAGAATGACATTCGAAGAGCAGTTTGCTCTAATAATAACAATAAGCACCCTTCCTATAAGTCTCACCCTTCGCTTCACCCCGGGAGGACTCTGGCCCAAATCTCGGGACGAGATTCCTTTAAGGGGGGAAGGCTGTGACACCCCAGTGTCACTTAGGGTTCTTCCTTAAACTAACCCCAACCCATGATCACATGCAATCTCAATAAAAGGGTGAACATTGAAAATGAGAACAAAGAATTATGTTGAAGTCTACTTAAACCCTCCTTAAAGTTTTCATGAATTCTAAAGAAGGAAAACTCTTAAACCCTAGTTAACCCTAAGTGAACCATTTAAACATAAAAGGTAAATGGGAGAAACCCTTGGGAGAAAAATACAATTTTGGAGAAAACCAAATTATAAAGTTTTAGTTCACTGATTAACTAACAAAACATAGTAAGGAAGTTTTGCCTTTTGAACTTTTTAAAATCCCCAAAATAGCCCCTAAACAAATGCACTTGGGGAAAATTCAGAAATTCAGAAATCTGAATTTCAGCCCCCTCCCAAAGATCAATCTTGTTCTCTATTTTTCAGAACTCAAATCAAACAAGTCCAAACATCAAAGTTGTGCCAAATTCCCTTGAACACGCCCTGGAAAAGTTTGAACTCAAACCAATTTCATTTGGCACGGTTTTGGCGCAGTTTTACCTCGGGACTCACCTTGTGACACTTCCACCTTTGTGACACGACAACTCTCTGTACACTGCCCCAAACCGCTCGACTTCCACACACAAACGACAAAGCTCTGTCGGGGGAGCAAATCTTGTGCAGCGATCATGCCCAAATTCGCGAAGATCTTCAACCTATGGGCGCTTGAACTCGAGCAGAAGCAAAAAGCTACGTGTTCGATCGCTTGCCTGACCGGCCGAGCGCGGACTGGCCGCGGCAGCGCGCGCCCCGTGCGTGGTCGCCCCGCCCCGCGCACCTGTGTCGTGCCCTTGCCTATAAATGCGTCCAAGAGGCCTTAGCCGTTGGCACCGCACACCCCGAGCCCCGCCCGAGCCAAAGATCACCGGAGTTCGCCGTGAAAAGCGAGCACCGTCGCCCACCATCCCTGCCCAGGCTCGACCATCATGGCCACCCCCTTTCTGTTGAACTCCAGCCTCGCCCTAGCCCCTGGATCGCTTCCCAGTGAAGCCATGAAGCTTCTCCAAGCTTGAGCCGAGGCATTGCCTCACCGGAGAAGCGATTTCACCCTCGCCGGACTTCGGTCTTCCGCCGCCGCGCGTGGACCGAGCTAACCAGTGAGTCTTCGTCCAATTCCTTGCACCCACACTTCCCTGGCATCCCGTGAAGCTCTCTGACCCGTTCAATTGAACTATCGCGATGTGAGTAGGCCGGACTCCTCGCCTCCGACGAGCATCTCCGCCTGCGCACGTGGACCGGCCGACTCCGACCATCCCCGACGGCAACCCGCACATCGCTGTGATCCCCGAGACCTCCCCTACGTCCTCGACCACCTCACCGGAGCAATCTCGCCGCCGGTAAGCCCCTCCGCCCTTTCTTACGCCGCGATTACTGTTTAAGTTGGAAGAAGGACCTCGGGTTAGGATTAGAAGAACCCGGGGGGTTTTCAGCAATGTCAGTGACTCGTTTGAATAGTAGCCCAGGGACTGATCCGTGAGGAAAAACTTGAAACACCCGCCAGGGACCCCAGTGCAAAGTAGTTTTCCATTTAATCAATTATGTTAATCTTTTTAAATAACCAGAGAACTTAGAAAATCCATAACTTGATGAATTCTTAATCAAAAGTTGTCAAACTAATTTTGCTAGATCCTAAATATTATGAACTATCATTTAAAAATAATAAACTCTATGCTTTCTGTTCTAATTTTTAGAGTTTAAAATTAAAAACAGAAACTGACCAAACCTTGTTTAATTAAGGAAAATTAGTTTTGCTTCTGTGCTGAACCTAAGAAAATTTGTAGGTATTCAAACCTCTTTTAGACCCTGTTTAAAAATAGTAGGAACCCCAGTATTGAAAAATATAGTGTAGATATTCATTTAAAGCTATTTTGCCCAAAACTTAGGAAAAATCAGAAAGGCATTAGAAATTAATGAACAGTGAGTGAAATTATTTTTCCTAGTTTGCTTAAGTAACAGAGAACCTAGGAAAAATAAAGAGACCTTTAGTCCAGATCAGTTTTAAAATAAAATGTTTTATTTAGCATTATTCCAACTAGAAATCAATTGTTAAAATTTCAAAACCAGACCCAAAATTGATAATAAAAATCCAGTGGACTTATAACCACTAGAACCCCACTGCAAAAATAATGAGCACCTCAGCCCATCATTTTAAGTAGGGTAAACAAATATAATATGATAATAAGGCATTTTCCAAATAAATCATGAATAACCCATAATAATGCAATAATGGGCAACCAAAATTTTGCTAAGTCAATAATGAGATAAGCCACCAAAGAAAAATGCAAACCCATTGAAAAGATGTAAAATAATACATATTGCTAATATTGTATAAGAAAGGTCATTTAATCCAATTAATGCATACCACCCCTTCCCTTAAGCAAAAAGATGCCAAACTTCAGAATGATTGCTCTTGCGCAAAATAGAAGCTAAGAAAAATCAGAAATCTGTTGTTTGATATTTTCAAATATAGTGGTAGTAGAAAGCACACCTTTGGCTAGAAACTTGAGAAAACCCTAGTAAAATAACTACTAGGTATTAATGACTAGAAATTTGTGTCAAGTCATGATATAGCACCTAAAAGCTAGCAAAAATAAGTTTTAGAGAATTACCTACTTTTAATTAATAGTTGTAGTTCAAAGCACCCCTTCTGCCCTAAAACTTGGTAATTTTGTCCAGAGAAAACTATTCACTTTCTGATCTCCAAATTTTGAGACGGAGAAATATATACCAGTAATAAGCCACTGTAATTTTTACAGGATTGTTGGAATTTTATTAAAGCAACTTGTAGTTCAAACCCACTCCAAAAACTTAAAGAGAATAAAGAAAAAGAAAGAAGAAATAAAGCTGACTCCGATGAGTCCAACTTGAATTCTTGTCAAAACTCACTAAGGCTTAAAAAGAATTCGGTGGAACCCCAAAATAAAACCTACCACTTGCCTTAGCTAAGTTTGACCCAATTTACCAAGTATACCATCCAAAGGTCTTACATAAGTAAGGTTTAACTTTATCTAACTCAAGTAGATCATACACCGTCAAAAGTTTATATGCATAACTGTATTATTATATGCTACTTTACTACACTTAATGCTTGTAGGATTGTAATGTGCACTTAAGTGTAGGAGTTGCTTGAAACCTCTAGTTGCATGAACTTAGGATTCCTTTTTGAGATGAATACTAGTATGCTAGGTCGAGTAGCTGCTTGCTAATCAGGATCTCGGTAGAAGTCGAGTGATTTTTCTAGCACACGCGCGAGGTCAGGAATTGATTGTATTCATCTTGATAACGGGATCTATGTTAGTCTATGGACTTGGATCCAGGGAGGATGCCTTGTCCATGAGACGGGAAAAAAGAATTAAGGATTAATGTGTGGATACCTGAGTCAAGCTTTTGAACGTACTAAGCACATGCCGAGAAAAATGGTAACCGGTAAACCTCGTACCTGAGTGAAGCCGGGCGCGGACTTTATCCCTCATGCGACCTAAGATTGGGTCTCCCATGCTAGCTATGGTGTGTACAAGTGCGGTCACTGCACGGCGGCAGCCAGGGTCAGTGGAGCATTGTATGCCAAGGCGGTGAGGCCTGGACGCGAACGGGGAATCGATGGGGACGGTTGACATGTGTGGGGTCGGAGTACCTTGACATGTCGTGTGTTTAGGTTTACCTTGCAAGGATAAAACTCGATTCGAATTGTCTGCTTCTCGCAGCTAATGAGACTGCTTGACCCCTTGTACTGCATCGAGTAAGAAGTGAAATGAGGTTACATGAGATAATTTGTTGATTGAACTAAATGCTTGTTACCATGTATGCTTAGAAGGAGCAAACCTAGCTAAGATAACGATGCTAGAATTTGAAAGATTAAAATTTGATTTTTGAAACAACTAGTGCTTTTGGCAAACCAAACCCCTCAGCCAAACAGTTGCATAGTCTAGAGGTAGAGGAGTAGACTCCTCACACCGGTTAAGTCTAGCTAAGTATTAGTATACTCAGCCTTGCTTGTGGCATAATTTTTGCAGGTGCGATTCAGGATATGGTTGATGGTGTGACTTGGCCTACCACCCTGCCACCGGGTTGGACGGTCAAGTGGGATGTTGCTCCGGCAGGAGAGGAGCACGAGGAGTAGTGGGCTAGGCCTTGCTCCTTTCCTCGATACCGACGACATCGATTATCCGCTGCATTTTATTTTGTGAACTCTTATTTGCTACTCAAAAACTCCGATCTATGTAATAATTCAGCACTTAACTTGAGGTTTCCTGTTTTATTGTATTTCTTCTGTGACTCACCTTCGATTGAGACTATGGAATTTGATCCTGGTTAAGTGGCTCTATCAGACTAGATCTGAGGGACTGACGGGTTATTCTGATTTAAGTGTGTTGCGACCCCTAAGGCGTGACTTAGGCACTTAAGCTGGAATAATTCGGGCGGTTCTGCCACACCAACCACCACCATTCAAGGCATCCAAGTTTCCAGCATATTGCATTCAATACAAGAGCTCTAGACTTCACTCCAAGACACAAACAAGAGATCAAATCCTCTCCAAAGTCCAAAACCACACCAAACACTTAGTGACTTGTGAGAGAGAGATTTTCGTGTTCTTTTGAGTTCTTGTCGCTTGGATCGCTTTTCTTCTTCCCCATTCTTGTTCTCAAAACACTTGTAATCAAAGCAAGAGACACCAAGTTGTGGTGGTTCTTATGAGAGGTCTAAGTGACCCGTTTGATTAAGGAGAAAGCTCACTCGATCTAAGTGACCGTTTGAGAGAGGGAAAGGGTTGAAAGAGACCCGGTCTTTGTGACCACCTCAACGGAGACTAGGTTCCTTGGAACCGAACCTCGGTAAAACAAATCACTGTGTCATCCGCTTTATTTCTTGGTTGATTTGTTTTCCCCCTCTCTTTTGAACTCGATTTTATTTCTAACGCTAACCCCGTCTTGTAGTTGTGCTTTTAAGTTATAAATTTCAGTTTCCGCCTATCCACCCCCCTCTAGGCGATTTTCAATTATGTCCTAACAAGATTTAAAGAAGGTCCCCGTAAAACCATCGAGCCCAGGAGCCTTATCAGCCGGCAGAAGGTCAATACTTTTTTTAAAAATTTCTGCTTCAGTAAAAGGCATGTCAAGGGAGGACAAATTGTATCGCTGAGAGTTGAAGATGCCATAATTAATCTCCACTTGCCTAGGTTGAGGACGTTGCATAGTGCTTTGGAAAAAACTTTGGACCTCTAGAGACTTGTCCTCATGCGTGACAGCGCAACCATGCTCTTTCTTAAGTTTTTGGATGAAAATCTTGCACCTTCTAGAACTTGCTCTTTGATGAAAAAAATCTGGTATTGGCGTCTCCTAATTTAAGGGTTGTTAAGCGCGAATTCTGCCTTCTCCGCTCTCTCTTCACAACCGCCAATCCGATAATACGCTGCTTCGGCTTATTTCCTAGACTCGATTCAGCGGGGGATAGCTGCCTATTTTCTTGTGCTAAATCGAGTCTAAGGATGACTTCTAGAGCCATATGCAGATAGAGCCTTGCATCTGTAATGATTTAATTATTCCACTCACGTAGCGCAACTGCCGTGTTTTGCAATTTGTGGTAGAGCCTGTGGAATGGCTCATGATGAACCGACGACGCCATCCATGCTGCCTGGACCACTTGCTTGAACCCCGGCAGCTTGGCCCAAAAGTTCTCAAACCGGAAGGAACGAGGTCGTCTTGGGCTGTTCAAGGCATACTCGATGTATACTTACTAGTAACTTGCTCGCGCCTCGCGTGAGTCTTAATTTGATCAATGTGTTTACGACATTAAAAGAGTATTGCATTAGACTTATAGTAACTATAATATATATGGATACATACACATAAAAATACCAGAATTATCTAAACAGAAAACCGTTTGAAGTGGAACAGTTCGGTGTACAAATGTAGACTCGTGAGCATTGTAGCTAGTAGAATGTTAAGCGGCTATATACATGTACTGAACGTACAAATTATTGGTTTTAGTGGTCACATAATAATTATGCGCTCAACTTAGAAATCACGTTATAAGACAGTACCTCTGGTGAGATAACAACTTAAAATGAAATATGATGATGCAACAACTTAAAATAGATATTACCTAACATGCTGAATAGTTGCAGTAAATATACCTGTTACCCTTGGAGCAACAACGACCGAGGAAAATGTGATGAATGTGTGTTGTTTCCGTGCAGCAGATTGGCATGCGTAATTAAGATAGAGACGAAAAAAATATCAACTACACATTTAGGTGCCAAAGTGACAGAAATTTAATATGTTGACACAATCTGGGCATAAGTTGAGAGAGTGCTCTTTTGGTATCAACACTTGGCTGCAAAAACAAATTTAGAAATGAGTACAGTTGTTGGTAAAATAAATTGAAATGAAATTGCATGTAAACTCCCAAAATAAATTCAACTGCACAATATTGAGAGCTTGGGCTTGGTTGTACCAATTTATTTTAGAAGGTAGCGTACAGCTTATATCTATGTCAGATATTCTACTAAGACAGAAGAACCATAAATCATATTTTTATCATCTAACATGTTACCGTAGTACGATAGTAGTATAAGCTTAGTTTATTCCCACACTTACAGGCACTGATTTTACCCTCTAAAAATGTTGAGACATCATGGATCATGAAAGGGAAATAGGGTCAAACCTTTTCCTAAATAATTTTGGTGGTTGAATTGCCCAACACAAATAATTGGACTAACTAGTTTGCTCTAGATTATAAGTACTGCAGGTGCCAAAGGTTCAACACAAACCAATAAAAAGGTCCAAGTTAGGGTTCAAAAAGAAAGGAGCAAAAGAAACAGAAGGCTGCCCTGGTCTGGCGCACCGGACTATCCACCGGACAGTGTCCGGTGCACCACCGGACAGTGTCTCGTGCACCAGGGTGGATCAACTCGAACTCGCCACCTTCGGGTTTCTGGAAAAGCCACCCCGCTATAATTCACCGGACTGTCCGGTGTGCCAGTGGAGTAACGGCTACAGCGCAACGATCGACTCCAATGGAAACCTGAAAAACGCTACAGTGCGCGGACAGTTCGCGCAGAGTTAGAGCAGGCGCGAGAAGGCGCACCGGACAGTGAACAGTGACTGTCCGGTGCACCACCGGACTGTCTAGTGGCCTAGGCTGTTAGAACTCCAATGGTCGAACCCTAACGGTTGGGTGACGTGGCTGGCGCACCGGACGGTGTCCGGTGGCACACCGGACTGTCCGGTGCGCCCATCGACAGCAGCCCAACCCCAATGGTTGGTTTGGTGGTTGGGGCTATAAATACCCCCAACCACCACCACTTCAAGGCATCCAAGTTTTCAGCCATTGCATTCAATACAAGAGCTCTAGACTTCACCCCAAGACACAAACAAGAGATCAAATCCTCTCCCAAGTCCAAGATCACTCCAAACAATTAGTGACTAGTGAGAGAGATATTTGTGTTCATTTGAGTTCTTGTCGCTTGGATCGCTTTTCTTCTTCCCCATTCTTGTTCTCAACACCTTTGTAATCAAAGCAAGAGACACCAAGTTGTGGTGGTTGAAAGGGAAATAGACTTACACCTTTTCCTAAATTGATTTTGGTGGTTGAATTGTCCAACACAAATAATTGGACTAACTAGTTTGCTCTAGTCTATAAGTTTTACAGGTGCTAAAGGTTCACAACAAGCCAATAAAAAGACCAAAGATGGGTTCAAATAAAGAGAGCTAAAGACATCCCAAAAGGCACCCTGGTCTGGCGCACCGGACTGTCCGGTGCACCAGGGAACTCGACGCTGAACTCCTCACCTTTGGGAAAATGGGAGGCCGCTCCGCTATAATTCACTGGACTGTCCGGTGAGGCACCAGACAGTGTTCGGTGAGACACCGGACTGTCCGTGTGCCAGCGGAGCAACGGCTACTTCGCACGCAACGGTCGACTGCAACACATTTAATGCGCACCTGCGCGCGCAGAGGACAGAGCACGCGCAGAAGGCGCACCGGACAGTCTACAGGACCTGTCCGGTGCACCACCGGACAGCCTAGAGGCCCCACCAGTCAGAGCTCCAACGGTCAGAACCCAACGGCCGGCTGACGTGGCTGGCGCACCGGACAGTGTCCGGTGGCGCACCGGACTGTCCGGTGCGCCATGCGACAGACAGCCTCCCAACGGCCACTTTTGGTGGTTGGGGCTATAAATACCCCAACCACCCCACCATTCATTGCATCCAAGTTTTCCACCTTCAACACATTACAAGAGCTATAGCATTCAATTCTAGACACAACCAAAGAGATCAAATCCTCTCCCAAGTCCGGAATCACTCCAAATCAAATAGTGACTAGAGAGAGCAACATTTGTGTTCATTTGAGCTCTTGCGCTTGGATTGCTTCTTTTTCTCATTCTTTCTTGTGATCAAACTCAATTGTAACCGAGGCAAGAGACACCAATTGTGTGGTGGTCCTTGCGGGAACTTTGTGTTCCGTTTGATTGAGAAGAGAAGCTCACTCGGTCTAAGTGACCGTTTGAGAGAGGGAAAGGGTTGAAAGAGACCCGGTCTTTGTGACCACCTCAACGGGGAGTAGATTTGCAAGAACCGAACCTTGGTAAAACAAATCATCGTGTCTCACTCCTTATTTACTCGCGATTTGTTTTTCACCCTCTCTCTCGGACTTGTTTATATTTCTAACGCTAACCCCGGCTTGTAGATGTGCTTAAGTTTATAAATTTCAGATTCACCCTATTCACCCCCCCTCTAGGCGACTTTCAATTGGTAACAAAGCCCGGTGCTTCATTAGAGCCTAACCGCTCGAAGTGATGTCAGGAGCATCCGCCAAGAGGGAGATCGGGACCAGCGAGAAGCCCGCCACAAGCCATGGGAAGGCTCCATCCGGGGAGTCCGCCAACAAGGTGAAGGGATCCCCTTCACACAACAAGTCGCGTCGGAGCGATGCCAAGAATAAGAAGATGAAGAAGGTGGTCTACTACGAGATGCCATCCACCTCCGGCTCCGACACGTCGTCCGTAACTTCTAAGCGCCATGAGCGCAAGAAGTTTAGTAAGATCCCCCTACGCTACCCTCGCATTTCCAAACGTACTCCATTACTTTCCGTCCCATTAGGCAAACCACCTATGTTTGATGGTGAAGATTATAATATGTGGAGTGATAAAATGAGGCATCATCTAACCTCACTCCACACTAGCATTTGGGATGTTGTTGAGATTGGAGTACAGGTACCATCACTGGGGGATGAAGACTATGATTCGGACGAAGTCGCCCAAATCCGACACTTCAACTCCCAAGCCACCACTATACTCCTCGCCTCTCTAAGTCGAGAGGAGTATAACAAGGTGCAAGGATTGAAGAGTGCTAAGGAGATTTGGGACGTACTCAAAACCGCGCACGAAGGAGACGAGGTGACCAAGATCACCAAGCGGGAGACGGTCGAGGGGGAGCTCGGTCGCTTTCGGTTCGCGAAGGGGAGGAGCCACAAGAGATGTACAATCGGCTCAAGACCTTGGTGAACCAAGTGTGCAACCTCGGGAGCACCAAATGGGATGACCATGAGATGGTCAAGGTTATTCTAAGATCCCTCGTTTTTCTTAACCCTACGCAAGTTCAACTAATTCGAGGTGATCCTAGATATACGCTAATGTCTCCCGAGGAGGTCATAGGTAAATTTGTGAGCTTTGAGCTAATGATCAAAGGCTCCAAAAAGATCATCGAGCAAGACGACTCCTCCACGCCCGAAGTACAACCCGTTGCATTCAAAGCAACAGAGGAGAAGAAAGAAGATTCTACTACAAGTAGAATCCCCATCGACGCCTCCAAGCTCGACAATGAGGAGATGGCGCTCATCATTAAGAGCTTCCGTCAAATCCTCAAACAAAGGAAGGGGAAAGATTACAAGCCCCGTTCCAAGAAGGTGTGCTACAAGTGTGGTAAGCCCGGTCATTTCATTGCTAAATGTCCATTATCTAGTGATAGTGACAGGGGCGACGACAAGAAGGGAAAGAGGAGAGAAAAGAAGAGATACTACAAGAAGAAGGGCGGTGATGCCCATGTGTGCCGCGAGTGGGACTCCGACGAGAGCTCCACCGACTCCTCCTCCGACGAGAACGCCGCCAACATCGCCGTCACCAAGGGACTCCTCTTCCCCAACGTTGGCCACAAGTGCCTCATGGCAAAGGACGGCAAAAGGAAGAAGGTAAAATCAAGATCCTCCACTAAATATGAAACCTCTAGTGATGAGGATAACTCTTGTGATCAGGAGGATAATTTGCGTACCCTTTTTGCCAACCTAAACATGCAACAAAAAGAAAAATTAAATGAATTAATTAGTGCTATTCATGAGAAGGATGAACTCTTGGATTCCCAAGAGGACTTCCTAATTAAGGAAAACAAGAAGCATGTTAAGGTTAAAAATGCTTACGCTCTAGAAGTAGAAAAATGTGAAAAACTATCTAGTGAGCTAAGCACTTGCCACGATATTATTGCCAACCTTAGAAATGAAAATGCTGAAATAAGTGCTAAGGTTGATTCAAATGCTTGTGATGTTTCAATTCCCAATCTTAGAGATGATAATGTTAGTTTGCTTGCTAAGATTGAAGAATTGAATGTCTCTCTTGCTAGCCTTAGAAATGAAAATAAAAAATTAATTGCTAAGGCTAAAGAATTAGATGTTTGCAATGCTTCCATATCCGATCTTAGAGATAAGAATGACATTTTACGTGCTAAGATTGTTGAACTTAATTCTTGCAAACCCTCTACATCTACCATTGAGCATGTCTCCATTTGCACTAGATGTAGAGACATTAATGTTGATGCTATTCATGATCACCTAGCTTTAATTAAGAAACAAAATGATCACATAGCTCAACTTAATGCCAAAATTAATGAGCATGACTTAGAAAATGAAAATTTTAAATTTGCTAGAAGCATGCTCTATAATGGGAGACACCCTGGCATCAAGGATGGCATTGGCTTCCAAATGGGAGACAATGTCAAACTTAATGCCCCTCCTAAAAGATTGTCTAACTTTGTTAAGGGCAAGGCTCCCATGCCTCAGGATAACGAGGGTTACATTTTGTACCCTGCCGGTTATCTCGAGCACAAAATTAGGAGAATTCACTCTAGGAAGTCTCACTCTGGTCCTAATCATGCTTTTATGTATAAGGGTGAGACATCTTGCTCTAGGCAATCAACCCGTGCAAAATTGCCTAAGAAGAAAACTCCTATTACATCAAATGATTCTAACATTTCATTTAAAACTTTTGATGCATCCTATGTTTTGACTAACAAATCCGGCAAAGTAGTTGCCAAATATGTTGGGGGCAAACACAAGGGATCAAAGACTTGTGTTTGGGTACCCAAAGTTCTTATATCTAATGTCAAAGGACCCAAAACCGTTTGGGTACCTAAAATCAAGAACTAAATTTGTTTTGTAGGTTTATGCATCCGAGGGCTCAAGTTGGATCATCGACAGCGGGTGCACAAACCATATGACAGGGGAGAAGAAGATGTTCTCCTCCTACGAGAAAAACCAAGATCCCCAACGAGCTATCACATTCGGGGATGGAAATCAAGGTTTGTTCAAAGGATTGGGTAAAATTGCTATATCTCTTGACCACTCCATTTCCAATGTTTTTCTTGTAGATTCTTTAGATTACAACTTGCTTTCAGCTTCGCAATTATGCAAAATGGGTTACAACTGTCTTTTTACGGATACATGTGTTACTGTCTTTAGAAGAAGTGATGATTCAATAGCATTTAAGGGAGTGTTAGAGGGTCAGCTATACTTAGTAGATTTTGATAGAGCTGAACTCGACACTTGCTTAATTGCTAAGACTAACATGGGCTGGCTTTGGCATCGCCGACTAGCACATGTTGGAATGAAGAATATTCACAAGCTTCTAAAGGGAGAACACATTTTGGGACTAACAAATGTTCATTTTGAGAAAGACAGGATTTGTTGCGCATGTCAGGCAGGGAAGCAAGTTGGTGTTCATCATCCACACAAGAACATCATGACGACTGACAGGCCACTTGAGCTCCTACACATGGACCTATTCGGCCCGATAGCTTACATAAGCATCGGCGGGAGTAAGTACTGTCTAGTTATTGTGGATGACTATTCTCGCTTCACTTGGGTGTTCTTTTTGCAGGAAAAATCTCATACCCAAGAAACCTTAAAGGGATTCTTGAGAAGGGCTCAAATTGAGTTCGGCTTGAGGATCAAAAAGATTAGAAGCGATAACGGGACGAAGTTCAAGAACTCTCAAATCGAAGGCTTCCTTGAGGAGGAGGGCATCAAGCATGAGTTCTCTTCTCCCTACACGCCACAACAAAATGGTGTAGTGGAGAGGAAGAATCGAACTCTACTGGACATGGCAAGAACCATGCTTGATGAGTACAAGACTTCGGATCGGTTTTGGGCCGAGGCGGTCAGCACCGCCTGCTACGCCATCAACCGGTTATATCTACAGTGAATCCTCAAGAAGACATCTTACGAACTCCTCACCGGTAAAAAGCCCAATGTTTCATATTTTAGAGTCTTTGGTAGCAAATGCTTTATTCTTGTTAAAAGAGGTAGAAAATCCAAATTTGCTCCTATGGCTGTAGAAGGCTTTTTACTTGGTTATGATTCAAACACAAGGGCATATAGAGTCTTTAACAAGTCCATTGGACTAGTTGAAGTTTCTTGTGACATTGTGTTTGATGAGTCTAACGGCTCTCAAGTAGAACAAGTTGATCTCGATGAGCTAGATGATGAAGAGGCTCCATGCGTCACGCTAAGAAACATGTCCATTGGGGATGTGTGTCCTAAGGAATCCGAAGAGCCTCCACAAGCACAAGATCAACCATCTTCCTCCATGCAAGCATCTCCACCAACTCAAGATGAGGATAAGACTCAAGATGATGAAGGAGAAGATCAAGAGGATGAGCCACCTCAAGAGGAGGACAATGATCAAGGGGGAGATGCCCATGATCAAGACAAGGAAGATGAACAAGTTCCAAGACCGCCACACCCAAGAGTCCACCAAGCAATCCAACGAGATCACCCCGTGAACACCATCCTCGGCGATATTCAAAAGGGGGTAGCTACTCGATCTCGTGTTGCTCATTTTTGTGAACATTACTCTTTTGTTTCCTCTATTGAGCCACACAGGGTAGAGGAAGCACTACAAGATTCGGATTGGGTGGTGGCGATGCAAGAGGAGCTCAACAATTTCACTAGGAATGAGGTATGGCATTTAGTTCCACGTCCTAATCAAAATGTTATAGGAACCAAGTGGGTCTTCCGCAACAAGCAAGACGAGCATGGTGTGGTGACAAGGAACAACGCCCGACTTGTGGCCAAGGGGTATTCACAAGTCGAAGGTTTGGATTTCGGTGAAACCTATGCACCCATAGCTAGGCTAGAATCAATTCGCATTTTACTTGCCTATGCTACTTACCATGGCTTCAAGCTTTATCAAATGGACGTGAAAAGTGCCTTCCTCAATGGACCAATCAAGGAGGAGGTCTATGTTGAGCAACCTCCCGGCTTTGAAGATAGTGAGTATCCTAATCACGTATATAAACTCTCTAAGGCGCTTTATGGGCTCAAGCAAGCCCCAAGAGCATGGTATGAATGCCTAAGAGATTTTCTTATCACTAATGGCTTCAAAGTCGGAAAGGCCGATCCTATTTTATTTACTAAAACTCTTGACAATGATTTATTTGTATGCCAAATTTATGTTGATGATATTATATTTGGGTCTACTAACGAATCTACATGTGAGGAATTTAGTAGGATCGTGACACAAAAATTCGAGATGTCTATGATGGGGGAGTTGAAGTACTTCTTAGAATTTCAAGTGAAGCAACTCCAAGAGGGCACCTTCATTAGCCAAACGAAGTATATTCAAGACATTCTAAACAAGTTTGGGATGAAGGATGCCAAGCCCATCAAGACACCCATGGGAACGAATGGGCATCTCGACCTCGACACGGGAGGTAAATCCGTAGATCAAAAGGTATACCGGTCGATGATAGGTTCTTTACTCTATTTATGTGCTTCATGACCGGATATAATGCTTTCTGTATGCATGTGTGCAAGATTCCAAGCCGACCCTAAGGAAGCTCACCTTAGGGCCGTGAAAAGAATCTTGAGATATTTAGTTCATACACCTAAGTTTGGTCTTTGGTACCCCAAGGGATCCACTTTTGGTTTAATAGGTTATTCGGATGCTGATTGGGCAGGGTGTAAAATTGATAGAAAGAGCACATCAGGGACTTGTCAGTTCTTGGGAAGATCCCTGGTGTCTTGGGCTTCAAAGAAACAAAATTCAGTAGCTCTTTCTACCGCCGAAGCCGAGTACATTGTCGCAGGCCATTGTTGCGCGCAATTGCTTTGGATGAGGCAAACCCTTAGGGACTATGGCTACAAATTAACCAAAGTTCCTCTCCTATGTGATAATGAGAGTGCAATCCGCATGGCGGATAATCCCGTTGAGCACAGCCACACTAAGCACATAGAGATTGCTTATGTTAGCACCAAAGAATAGTTAGCCGATATCTTTACCAAACCATTAGATGAGAAAACCTTTACCAAACTTAGGATTGAGCTAAACATTATTGATTCTCGGAATTTTGATTGATACTTTGCACACATAGCTCATTTATGTACCTTTGATCATATCTCTTTCATGTGCTATGACTATGCTAAGTCATAGATTGAAAGGGAAATGGAGTCTTCAGCGAAGACAAGGCTTCCACTCCACTCTACCGGTATCATTTAACCTTCACCGTCACTCCGCACCGCTCTCCACTTTGGTATAATCTTCACTCTTATTACTCATACCATTGGGGAGAAAGTAAAGGGCTCTAAAATACTCCATTTTTGGTGATTGATGCCAAGGCTATTGGGAACGAATCAAATCAGATGGTTCTATTTCTCAACCTTTATGACTTGCTCCTACGGAACCAAGGTCGAAAGGATTGAAAAAGTCAGTCATTCACAACCACTGATGAAGGAGTCCTCGAAAAGTTAAGGATTAGTAGTTCTTTTTCGAAATCCATTTCGAAAAAGAATGGATTCGGTCTTATACATACGCGAGGAAGGTAATCAAAAAAGAAAGAAGATGAGTTCTTCTTTCTTTTCCATTTTTGGCGATTAATGCCAAAGGGGGAGAGAGTATTAGCCCAAAGCAAAAGGACCGCACCACCACGCCAATTTCAAAAAATTTCGAAACAAAGTTGTTTTCAATTGGTATCTTTGAAATTAGTATTCCTCTAAGAAATTCTATCTCAATTGGTATTGAAATATTTAAAGGAGGAGTTTTTCAAACATAGGTATCTAAAATATTTGATCTTCTTTCAAATGGTAAAAAACCCTCTTGAACACTAAGAGGAGAATTTCATTAAGGGGGAGTTTTGTTTTAGTCAAAGGAAAAACATTTGAAACAGGGGGAGAAAAATTTCTAATCTTGAAAATGCTTCTCGAAATCTTATTCATATACCTTTGACTATTTGCAAAAAGACTTTAAAAAAGAATTTTCAAAAACATTTGCAAAAACAAAACAAGTGGTGCAAGCGTGGTCCAAAATATTAAAAGAAAGAAAGCAATCCATGCATATCTTATGAAAGTTTAAATTGGTTTCATTCCAAACAACCTTTGCACTTACCTTATGCAAACTAGTTCAATTATGCTCTTATATATTTGCTTTGGTTTGTGTTGGCATCAATCACCAAAAAGGGGGAGATTGAAAGGGAAATAGGGTCAAACCTTTTCCTAAATAATTTTGATGGTTGAATTGCTAAACACAAATAATTAGACTAACTAGTTTGCTCTAGATTATAAGTACTACAGGTGCCAAAGGTTCAACACAAACCAATAAAAAGGTCCAAGTTAGGGTTCAAAAAGAAAGGAGCAAAAGAAACCGAAGGCTGCCCTGGTCTGGCGCACCGGACTGTCCGGTGCACCACTGGATAGTGTCCGGTGCACCAGGGTGGACCAACTCGAACTCGCCACCTTCGGGTTTCTGGAAAAGCCACTCCGCTATAATTCACCGAACTGTCCGTGTGCCAGCGGTGCAACGACTACAGCGCAACGGTCGACTCCAACGGAAACCTGAAAAGCGCTACAGTGCGCGGACAGTTCGCACAGAGCCAGAGCAGGCGTGAGAAGGCGCACCGGACAGTGAACAGTGACTATCCGGTGCACCACCGGACTGTCCGGTGGCCCAGGCTGTCCGAACTCCAACGGTCGAACACTAACGGTTGGGTGACATGGCTGGCGCACCGGACGCGCCCATCGACAGCAGCCCAACCCCAACGGTTGGTTTGGTGGTTGGAGCTATAAATACCCCCAACCACCACCACTTCAAGGCATCCAAGTTTTCAGCCATTGCATTCAATACAAGAGCTCTAGACTTCACTCCAAGACACAAACAAGAGATCAAATTCTCTCCCAAGTCCAAGATCACTCCAAACAATTAGTGACTAGTGAGAGAGAGATATTTGTGTTCATTTGAGTTCTTATCGCTTGGATCGCTTTTCTTCTTCCCCATTCTTGTTCTCAACACCTTTGTAATCAAAGCAAGAGACACCAAGTTGTGGTGGTCCTTGTGGGGTCTATGTGACCCAATTGATTGAGGAGAAAAGCTCACTCGGTCTAGGTGACCGTTTGAGAGAGGGAAAGGGTTGAAAGAGACCCGGTCTTTGTGACCAACTCAACGGGGAGTAGGTTTGCAAGAACCGAACCTCGGTAAAACAAATCAACGTGTCATCCGCTCTCATTTGCTTGCGATTTGTTTTCACCCTCTCTTTCGGACTCGAGTTTATTTCTAACGCTAACCCCGGCTTGTAGTTGTGCTTAAAGTTTATAAATTTCAGATTTGCCTATTCACCCTCCCTCTAGGCGACTTTCAGATCACTATATTAATATGTGTGTACTTTACAATCAAGATTAATATATGATTCAAGTGCATACGTATTTATTTAGATGGCCTCCTGGTTGCACCCATACATGACTCCATTGAAACCACACAATTGGAAAAATCGTGGTTGTCGCTGCCATTCCAGACAGGCACATTTTTTGGGTGACTCTACTGAATTTCTTTTATAACAGATGCTTGGTGTAGGTGATGAAGAACTGGCTGCCGTTGGCGTTGGGTCTGGTGTTGGCCCCTGCATGGTGTGCTACCTACCAATCAATTCCAATAATAATTCAGCAGTAATTAGCAAGCGAGGGTCCGTTCGTGTTCTCATCAGAGGATAAATATCAATCGAGAGACAAAGCAAGCAAGCAATCCAGAAAAGAACGAAGCAAGCAACCAACCTTGAGGGACTCCTTGAACTCGTCGACGAACTTGGTGCCCCAGATGGAGCCCCAGATGGAGCCGATGGGGTCGCCGCCCTATACCATGAAGCACTTGATGTTGCGGTGGAACACAGTGACGTCGTAGTAGCAGGCTAGCAGCTAGCGCAGAGGGCCAAGAAGTTATCCGTCGTGCGGGGCACCTGATCGCAGATCACCTCGCATTTGATGTCGCCTAGGTGCGTGTGCAGCGTCACCAACTACCACAGCCACCGTCGTTTCAGGGACTTAGCATGGGATAGGGTATATATGACAGGATGCAGATCGAGCGAGGGGACGGATCGTAGGAGATGATGGCGTCGATGCGCGACAGCGTGGCTTCTAATGTTGTCCCCAATGCCGAGAACGACGTAGACCTCCTGGCCACCGCCACCGGAGTCTTCCATTGACGACGTTGTGCATCGCTTGATGGAGTGGAGCACTGCCGCCATAGGGGTCCGGACCCCTTTGCTTGCTCCAAGGTATGAGGCCTAGGGATTGGATGGATTGGTGTATGATGTATCTGTACCGCTCAGTTGGGCGACGACAGGAGACGTCGCCGACGTGGCTTCGACCAACGTGGGGCGTGTTTTTTCCCGTCGCCCGTTCGCTTCGTCTAGAAGACTCGCGTCAGTCTCCGATGCAGACTGAGAGCACAGATTTGCTCCCGCGGCGACCGGCGTAAGAGCATTGTGCCGCTGTCAATTGGAGCATGCGCCGCCAAGGCCAAAGACCAGGACTGCGGTTGTGCTGGCCGGGCGGAGCCGCCGCGCGAGGCAAGCTATGGAGGAAGGAGCCCATCTGGAAGGTTCTCGAATTCCCGCATCGCTGAGAGTCTGTGACAGGAAACCAATTCGTGAATATATGATGTCGATCTTGCGGTGTCAAACAAAGAGATGGCGTGGACGAACAGGGTTGCAGCTTCGCGTCCCGCTATAATATATAGGAATAGGAATAGTTCATGGATTTTATTGACATGCGTCATAAGGCCTCACGGGTCGAGTTTTTTTAAAATTGGTAGAAGTTACTTCCTGCAATGGGCGGCAGTAATATAGTTTTACATACTTTTATAGTTTTTGTCACGACAGATATGTTTTCAAAAAAAGGTAAATTTTAAAATGAGAAAAAAAAATCCCCTGGGCCAGAGAGAAATGATTGTGGGGTAGCCAACCAGAGGTAGGTCGTTTAACCTTGATGAGCACGCGAGTTCTTTTGATATGATAGGGGATTTTTTTCATCTTTTTCTCCTTTCCTATTTTCAATACCATTTTCAGCCGTCGCTGCCATCGCTGCCGTCCACCAGAAAGCCGACCGTCTGGAAGGTCTACTCTTCGATGGTGTGATGTGTTGTGGGTGCTCTCTTCCATGGACGACCGTCTGGAAGGTCTACTATTCTGGAAGATTATTACCGCATGCCTCTGCATCCGATAGACCAAAGGCATCAGACTTGCTTAGTGTGTGTGTGAGCCTGTTTCGTGCCTGCGGATGATGTGTGATGTCTAGCAAAACCAGCTCTCCGTCTCCGCTTGTCCAGTCCACTGTGATTCGGACAGATTGCTCCAGGTAGCAACCTACCTGGTCCAGACACAGCTCTAGCGAAAGGACATTTCTCTACGAAGTAGTGGGTGGGTGGAGTCGAGAGTGGAGCTTTCCAAGCTCCTTTCATGTAGATTGTTCTTCCAGCTCCAAAAGTTGTAGACTTACTGCAGACCGTAATCTATCTTGCAGGAGCCAGAGAAGAAGAAACTGCATCATGGTGGCGGGCCCATATAGCTAGCTCTTCCAGATGACTTTCGGGACGTTTGAAGCCGTGTATATATGTCCTGCAAACTGGATGTTGATGGCAGACTTGATCGAGTGCTCCCCTGAGCTATCGCGTATCCTTGTCATCATTCTGGCCACCTTGGTCCTCCTGCTGAGCTTCGCGGATAGCACTCTGTATACATAGGGTCTCGGCCATACTCATAACTCAAGAGCCACAGTTCATCTTTGTCTAGAGTTAGGGTTTTATTACCTAACCCTAGTATACAGATCGAATCACATAGATTGTTTAAGGGCTATGGATCTGTGTATCCGCGGCCAAGAATCAAGTTTAAGGGCCTGTTTGGTATGGCTCCAGAGCAAAACTCCAAGGAGGAGCTGGCCAGAGCATGCCAAACACTCTAACTCCAGAGTTGTAAACTCTATAGAGTTTTTGGAGCTGCGGTACAATTTTTTGAAGTGCCTCTTTTGCTGCTCCGAAAACTCCAAAAAAACAACTTAGTCATGGAGTTTTGAGTTATTTACCCACCACTGCCACCGGTTATAAGAAACAATCTAAACTCCGGAGCAGAGCTGCTCCACACAGAGTTTTGGAGTAGAGCTGCTCTGTGGTAGAACAGAGCCATGCCAAACACGCCCTAAATAAAGAATAGGAACTCGCAGAACAGATTAGGGATAGAAAACCCTAACGGTTTTCCCCCAAAATCCGATTTGGATTCTAGTGCACAAAACACTGTCCATATAAACCCGCGATAGAAAACGTCTCAACTCGATCCCAAGTATTACATCATATACATTCATACACACAGAGGGATTCGATTTTGGGGCTAGATCTGGGTACAAGAGGCACAGAAACGATCCAGTGGGTCGGATTTTACCTCGTCGTTCACAGGGACCACCGTCGGCGCCCGACCGACGGTGGCGCGCCCACCCGAGGGGACGCGCCTACCGACGGGAGAGCCCGCGGGGTCCCACGTCGCCGAGCACAGAGGCTGTCATGGCTCATACGACGAACGACATCACTGCCGTGAGCCACAGAAAGAGGAACAGTGAGTTGAGAAAGTGAAAGAAAAATAGAAACAGAGAGGAAGAAGCAGGGCGGCGCGGTCGGATGTGGAGACGATGGCCCTCTAGTGGCCGAAGTCAAGTGGCGGCTAGGGAGGAGAATAGAAATGAGCTAGGGTTACCTCCACATCCGACATTCTCGGTATTTATAAACCTAGCTACAGTAGCTCGAGCATTCCTGGCCGTTGGATTTGATCCAAGGGCACAGGATGAGCCTGGAAGCACCCACCTGCGCGTGGGCCAGAACGGCGGCCCAGGCCCAGGTTGCGGCCTGGGCGCGCGCCTCTCTCTCTCACGGCAGCGCCGGCTGGGCCGCCTGTGTGCGCGGCTGGGCGCGCCTCCCCCGCGGCCAGGCCGCCAGCATGGCTCGGCCGAATGGCCAGAAAAGATTTTTTTCCTGGAAATTAGAATTAGTGAAAGAGAAGAAGAAATTAGAAAATAGCTAGAAAATTCAGAAAAGTACAGAAATATTTTTTCCAGTTGTAGAAAATTTCAGAGATATTTACGGACTATTTTTATTCCGCTGCGTACTTTAGTACTTTTTTATATTTACGGACTATTTTTATTCCGCTGCGTACTTTAGTACTTTTTTATTTATATTTTATGCAATTTTTCAGTTAATTATGAAACCAACGTGGATTGATTATTGTTTAAATTGCTTAGAATTCAGAGAATTTTGTGGTGATTGAATATTTTAACCAACATTGGATATTGTTACCATAATTTAATACAAGTTTATGTTTTCTAGATCATCCAACGATGGTTTAGAATTTTGTGATCAGAAATTTTCATAGATATGACATGGTTATTATTTGACTAACATTGAATATTTAATTCATGCATGTTCTATGATTTAGTATTCAGTATTTATTTCAGATGTCCTAAATATTTTCTGTTTTAATTTTGCAAAGGTGCTCATACCGCCATGCTGATTAGCCAGATTGCTCAGATGAAACCGCTAGATGGTAGTAATTACTATTCTTGGCGGGAGGATATTGATATGATAACCACAGTGGGTGAGATGGATTACGCACTGAGGTTTGATAAACCAGTAGAGCCCACAGTGGGAACTCCCAACTATGACCACAGGTGGATGCAATACAGCATCGACAAGGTCAAGTGGGAAATATCAAATGACAAATGTATGATTATTCTTAAGAGGAGCATCAAGGAGCCTCTTTAGAGTTCCATACCAGAGTGTGAGACTACCAAGGAATACCTTGAGAGGGTAGCCTCTCATCATAAAGGGTCTTCTAAGGCTTATGCTTGCTCTCTAATGACAGAATTTGTCAATGCAAAATATGATGGAAATGGTATTGTTGCCCAGTATTCAACACCTGGCGAACCACAACAGAATGGGGTTGCTGAAAGGCGTAACAAAACGCTAATGGATATGGTAAGGAGTATGCTAAGTTACTCTAACCTGCCATTGGGTCTACGGATGGAGGCTTTAAAAACCGCTATGCATATACTCAATAGAGTTCCTAGTAAATCAGTGACTAGAACTCCATATGAGTTGTGGACTGGCAGAAAACCCACACTCAACTACTTCCACATATGGGGTTGTCCAGCAGAAGCTAGAATATTTAATCCTGGACAGGGAAAGCTAGATGAGAGAACCACTAGCTGCCATTTTATTGGCTACCCTGACAGATCGAAGGGTTACAGATTCTACTGCCCTGATAGACAAACCAAGTTCATAGAGACTAGACATGCCATTTTCTTAGAGGATGACATGATCATGGGGAGTAAGGTACTGAGAGAGGTTGACCTTCAGGAAAAGAGGATATATGTCCCGTTTCTGATGGTTGAAGAACCATACTTCTCGATACCCACTGTGGTTCCACCAGCAGTCACACCAACTGTGGGTGAAACCCCTGCTGCAAATGTGGCATCATCTAGTGCAACTACTACAGAGCAAGTAGCTTCACCTTCTGTGCATAGAAAGATACAAGGCTAGACTTGTGGCCAAAGGGTTCACACAGAGAGAAGGCATTGACTACCATGAAACCTTCTCACCTGTCTCAACAAATATTCATTCAAGATCATAATGGCACTAGTTGCTCATTTTGATCTAGAGCTCCATCAGATGGATGTAAAAGACATAATTCCTAAATGGAGAGTTAGAAGAAAATGTGTTCATGGCACAACCAAAGGGTTTTGTTGTGAGCGGTAAAGAACACATGGGATGTCACTTGAGGAGGTCCATTTATGGATTAAAACAGGCCTCCAGACAGTGGTACATCAAGTTTGATTAGACTATAAGAAAGTTTGGTTTCGAGGAAAACAAGGAAGACAATTGCATTTATGCAAAATTTAGAAAAGGAAAGTATATCTTCCTTGTTCTGTATGTCGATGACATACTCTTAGCTAGTAGTGATAAGGATCTACTAGCGGAAACTAAAGGGTTTCTTTCCTCAAATTTTGATATGAAAGACATGGGAGAAGCCTCCTATGTTTTTGGAATAGAAATTCACAGAGATAGACAAAAGGGAGTATTAGGACTTTCACAGAAGTCATATATAGAAAATGTACTAAAGAGGTATAATATGCACAAGTGTAATGCCTCGCCTGGTCCAATAGTCAAGGGTGATAAGTTTGGGGAATATCCGTGTCCCAAGAATCAGTATGAGAAAAACAAGATGAAGTCAGTACCATATGCTTCAACTATCAGAAGCATTATGTATGCTCAAGTATGTACTCACCCTGACTTAGCTTTTACCACCGGGATGCTTGGACACTATCAGAAGAATCCAGGCATAGAACACTGAAAAGCAGTCAAGAAGGCTCTAAGGTACCTTCAAGGTACTAAAGGTCCCATGCTTACGTACAGAAGATCTAATTCCCTACAAATAGTTGGCTATGCAGATGCCGACTGGGGAGGGTGTAGAGATACACTGAAGTCCACTTCAGGGTATGTCTTTATGCTCTCTGGGGGAGCTATTTCTTGGAAGAGCTGCAAACAGACAACGAGAGCATCGTCGACAATGCACGCTGAGTTTGTAGCTACGTATGAGGCAACTGGACAGGCGATATGGATAAAGAAATGCGTACCCGGATTAAGAGTGGTTGATAGCATAGAGCGACCACTGAGAATTTACTACGACAATGAGCCAGCGGTATTTTTCTCCCATAACAATAAGTCAAGTGGCTCTGCCAAGTATATTAACATTAAGTGTTATATTGTTAAGGAGAAGATTCTGGATCACACCATTCAAGTTGAGCATATAAGAACCCATCAGATGCTTGCGGATCCGCTCACAAAAGGTCTTCCACCCAGCGTGTTTAGTAAGCACGCAGCCGGCATGGGATTAAGGGAGTACCTATGATCTAGAATCATAGGGGCTACAGATTGCAACCTAGTAAAATCTTTCGTTCTGAAGCAGGGGAGCATGTTGTAGTCAATGAGTGCGGTGATACTTAATAGATCTTTGTCATGCATTGGTCTCTATGGGTAAACTTGTTAAATGATGGAATTAATAAAAGTTTGAGTGTGAGGTATGTAGAGAACAAAGGGGAGATTGTTAGGATGTGTCCTCTACACTAGCCGGTTAATAGTAACCGGGGTAGGGTTAATCCTAACCGTCTAACCGCGCCCCTGATCGGGGGGCTATCCTAACCGTTGGTTGCAGCCCCCGGTCACACGACGCCATATAAATAGATTATGGGGGTCGACGGGTTTAGCCAACGCTAATTGCTCGACCACAAACCCTAATCGACACTTTGAGAGGAACTGATCCCCTAGGCGCTCGAAGTGACTGGAATCGCTGTGACTATGTCTTAGATCCTTGTTATCCCATCGGGATCTGAGATTCCCCCTGCAGGCAACATTGGAGGAGCTGATCTACCGCCAATCAACGACGGGAACCAATCTCCTCGACACCAGCAGGGAGATCGAGAAGGAGGAGGAGGCGGGTCTTCGCTGCAAGACGCCGCCGCAATGATGGCTAGGAACAACAACGACGGTATGTATACATGTACCCCTCAGTAGAATAGATCTACTCATCATCGAGGTATTTTAGACACGGATTGGTATTCTAGGGACTTAGGAAACGATCCTAAGCACCAAAGATTCTAACAATAAGCCTTGAACACATATAATATTCAGTTTTGTTCGGTCTGTTTCTCATCCTGTTATTGGCGTTGTTTCAGTTTTAGTCTCGTGGTCAAAGCCGGTTGGTTGGCTGCCTGCCTGTGTAAACATCTGATCCAGAGGCGGATGCATGTAGTGGCAAGGCCGATAAGGCCACCGATAGCAGCCTGGGCTCCGCGTTTTTAGTTAATTAAGGTCTATAGGCTTTTTACAGTTTAGTGGGAAAAATACACTGTATAAACATAGGCACACATCTATTTTGAACGGTTGGCCTGCTCGTGACGATACATCTCCTCGACCTCTCTTATCAACCTATGGTGGCGCGGTGCTGCCGTAAGTCTAACAACGTTTCGACGGACGGTAGTTCAATGGTTACATTACATTAATCTTAAATTTTGAGAGTTTCACCATAGGTAGATTTGAATTCTAGATCCTTCACTGATCTGATCGTGTTGTTTTGAATCAATACGACATAAAGCAGACCAGACACAGAGAAGACACAGAGTTTCACCAACTCTCGTCTCTTTGTTTCTTGAGTGTTCGTGTGGGTGAGTTGGCGTTCATCTAAGGGGTTGTTCACAGGAGCTAAAACAAAAGTGACTAAATTAGTAAAAAAAAATTGAGGGTGTTTGGTTTCCACCTTCTAAACTCATTTTAGTCCCTAAATACCAGACGGGGTGGCTAAAATGTTCTTCCAATTAGGTTTTTTAGGGACTAAAGTTTAGTTCCTAAAGGTTAAGAGGGTGACTAAAGGAATCAAACACCCCTTAATCACTTTTACCTCTTTATGTTTGGATCTTTCGTATGTGTCTAAACTTTAGTCACTTTTGCTTTATCTCCTGAGATCCAAACAGGCCCTAACTGTGTGATTGGTTGCCTTGCTTGCCATGTCTAGGCTGGCCGCACGTGTGACCGCGCGTGAGCCGGTGATTGGTTGCCTACAGGAGCAGGAGGCTGGCCTGCACGCACCGCTGCAACCCAAGCACTTTTCCACTAGTAACCCTACATGAGTGGGGAAGCGGAGATAGGACTTCGCTAGCCGTCCAGACCGACGAGAGCTGGGCACGATGCGGTGAGATATCGTAGAAGGAATCGGGGCTGCTAATGAAGGTAAAACTCAAGGCACGAGGATGGTGGAGCAACATTGGCCTAGGCGGAGGGGTTTCGAAGGAAGACTTGATGGCACTAGACGTACTGTCAAGTGCAGTGCTGCCGAAGATGATTTTAGTGGTGGCGAGCAAGGACTTCTCAAAGGAGCTAGAATTGTCCCAAATAGGGCCAAAGACATGACATGGTGTTATGTGGCTATATGGGGAAGATCAAGATACATGGCTTAGCTTTGATGGACCGAGTTTCTAGTGTGAAGAGCAAGTCGGAGACTCATGTGTGAGATTACAAGCCCCTCTGGTACAACTATTGTAATGATATGCACAAACAACAGGGGGTAGAGCTGTCTATTCCTCACTTCTAACCACTAGTCAAAACATGGATCAAGAGCTATTGATAGCGGCCTATCTAACTCAAGTACTTCATAAAGCATATACGCAAATCACCAAGTGATTTATTAAGCACTTGAGTGTCTATAGCTATTATGTTTGAGTCTCAACTTAATGCATATCTTCCTTAGCTTCCATACATATTAAATGATCAGTTTGGCGGGTATATATAGCCCATAAAGACCAAAACTAGACGTTGTAAATGACACAAAAAAATTGCATACTCATCGAATATATCCAGTGCAGCCATCGAACACATCCGGTGCATACACATCAGCTAGCCGTTGGAACTAGCTAGTTGTTGATTGTTTGAATACGTGTATCTGATGCTATGAATAGTGTTACACCGGACACGTCCGGTATGTTGTAGCTCTTCTCAATTTGTTGTGCAACTTCTCCGAGTATCTTGTTCGGTGGGGTATCTGGTTGCACACCGGATACGTCCGGTGCCTTGTGAATCTTCCTAAATACTCTGTCGACCTCTTTGAGTGTCATATCTGGTGCCCTATCCGTTGTGATGTTCAGTGCACACCTGTGTGTCCGGTGTACTCTCTCTGAGTATCCCTTCCTCGGTACTGTAACCCTCATATCCGGTGTTCTGTCTGCTGCTTATCCGAATACATCCAGTGCTACTGAGTGATATTTTTCCTCGTTTGTCCGGGCTTCATCGTCTATCTTATGTTTTAGACTTTTGCGTGATTTTTATAGGTCTTTGTTAAATCTTGTAATGCTTTACTTGAGGTGTTAATTTTATCGATCACTAACTTGTCTTCGTCCGAGTCCACATCGTACCATTTGAACTGTATTATTAAACGCTATAGTCATATTGGTCATCAAACACTAAAATTAAGTGACATCTACGTCGAATTAGGTGCGATGTATACACTTTTAGCAGATGTGGTATTACGCCAGGCTTTTTTTTTCTTTCTTTCTTATATATACGATGCAAATTAACTTGGACATCAACATCCTAGAAGCATACATACATTGTTCTGCTCCATGGATGGTGATGACTGATGAAAGGGTGACGAGGAGAAGCTTTCGTCTACATGCATGGCTACTGCACATGCATTCCGCAACCTTTTTTGATCTTTGTGAATTTTGTACCAGGCTCCTAGCTGAGGAACCTTTTGTCCGATCAAACTGAATTTGTGAGAATTGTTCGATGAGGTTGAATAGTACGTATTTTATTTGGGAGAGACCATTTGACTTCACCAATCACCACAGACGACTTGACAAGTTATAGGATAGTGGTTGAAGTGAACATGTCTGGCAGAGATTTTTTTTAGGCGAAAGCTTCCATGACGACGATCCTTTCATCGCCATCATTTTCTTTATAGCCGGTCACCGTAGCATATATATAGTTTTATTTGATTCCCTTACGGCTTCTCCGCTATATATTTATTCCTGAGGAGGACGTTGGAACTGCATGATGCTTGATTGAAATTGGACAGGCATGACCTGACCCTGTCAAAAGGGTCCGAAACCATGGCATGTATCTGGTGCAGACGAAGTAGTCACATATCATTTTACAGCAAAAAAAAAGAAATAATAATAGTAAAAGGCTGGTGTTGACACTTTTTTGGGCTGTCGGAGAGAAAATTCTCCGGCCGGGTGGTGGAATGCACCCGCCCTAAATTCTAAGATGAGGAGGGGCCTAAGCGTTTTGCTTGTCTGCTAAGCAATGAATGAACATAAGAACACAAAAGATTTAGAGTGGTTCGGGCCGCCGGAGCGTAACACCCTACTCCACTGTGTGATGTATAGAGCTTGTACGAACTTGTGAGCCTGAGCTGGGTCTAAGTGTGCTTGAGTGAGCTTTAGTCTGAGTCAGCCCGCCTTGTAACGCTGCGTGCCTCCCCTTTTATAGCTCAAGGGGGGCACGTACAAGGGTACTGAGCCCCGACATGCGGGCCCAGGAACATAACAGATGTAATACATGGAGCAACTAATGCTAGTCGTCAGTGCAATCTCCTTGCGCCCTGATATCCGCAGCGCGCGTAGTATTGGCGTGTAGGGGAAGTTTCCCTGGCCACGTACGAGTCTCGATGAGCACAGTGTGCGCCGCAGCATGGGCGCTCTGCCTGCCGGCGGAACGGACGGGCACGCCACCTGCGAGACGGCCTGGTTGCTGCCTACCAGCGGAGTGGACAGGGCACATTAAATGCTGAAGGGGCACATCGCCTGCTAGCGGGGGAGACATGTGACGCGTCTTCTCCGCAATAAATGCAGAGATAGCGCGACTCAGAGGCCTTACGTCAAGCTCTGCCCACTAGCTTACATCACGGGAGCTAGGCCACGTGGCAGCAACGGGCCTCCGCCTGAGCGGGGAGCGGAAACGCACAGGATAAAACCTGGACACGCGTCAGTACCGGACCCTCGCCTGTCCATGACCTAAGCCAGGGTATTCCCTGTCACGGGACCTTGCTGCGGGTGATCCAGACCTCACTCAGAGGGGTCCGGACCTCGTCAAGGGGTCCGGCTTGCTCACTTGGGAGTCCTGGACCGTACTCAAAGGGGTCTGGGTTGTGCGTTCAGGGGTCCGATGCTTCCTCGTGGAGGTCTGGACCCATTGATAGTGTCCTGGAGTATATTACCTCTTCTGGCCACGTGGCATCCTTGGTGCCGCCCACGTGGAGGGGTCGGGTGCTATTCACCGCGCGATTAGAGATAGCTGCGCGGGCACCGTGTCTTCATACTGCAGTAAGGGGTACCTCTGATTCAGGGTACCGATAGTGGCCCCTGGGCTCGCCTGAGGGGAGGATACGAGCCTGCAGGTGGGGCCAAAGCTTGACCGGCGATTGGCGCGCTGCTTCCACGCGCTTGCTATCGTAATTACTGTTAGTCCGTCTTTGGTCACGTCAACTGTCACGCCTGTCCCCGCGGCTGACCGACCCGTGATCTCCGCACTTGATGGCTTTATTGGGCCGTGCGCGTGGTGCCTCGATACCGCTGCATTGGTTTTGAAAATTCACCTTATCTGTCTTCCGCGGCGGCCCCGAGGAGGCACGGTACTGGTGTGAGCGGCAGTTTGACTACTCTGTACTCAGGAATTAGCGCCCAAGGAGGATGACTCGTGGGCCCGGGCCCCCGCGTCAAAGACTGTGCTGTTGGTTTTGGCGGAGGTGAAGAGAGGCACTACCGCAGGCGGTGGCGTGCTCCTTACGCGACGGTTCACCTTCTCCGCACACGGAGGTCGACGCCCAAGGAGTATGACTCGTGGGCCTGGGCCCCCGTGTTAGGGACTGGTCCGCTGCTTTCGGCAAAGATAAAGAGGCGCAGTACCGCAGGCGGTGGCGTGCTCTTCACGCGGCGGTTCGCCTTCTGCGCACACGGAGGCCGACGCCCAAGGAGCATGACTCGTGGGCCCGGGCCCCCGTGCCAGAGGCTGGGTCACCTTGGCGTACGTCGGGCGAGGTCTTCTGCGGCGCTTCGGGGCGTCAGTTAGGGGAATCTCTCTTTAAAAAGGGACTCCCCCGAGCGTGGTAGCCATTCTCATCGATCGCAGCGTCCTTTCGCCTTCGAGTTCTTCGCGCTCTTATGCCGTCGTAGCCACCATGGCTTTGCTAGATCCTCCCGGGCGCCTCCAGCCCGAGGTGGCACTCAACTTGGTGCGCAACCTGCTCGGATGGGGTGTGTCGGCGCCTCTGCTCGCGGCGACCTCACCGCCAGGGAGTTCATGCTCTTTGTCTCCAACCTCCCTAGCGGTCTGGCGCTGCCGATTTCGTCTTTCTTCGTGCTGCTGTTGGAGGAGCTTGGCCTCCAACCTCAACATGTTACACCCTGCTTCATCCTTCAGGCGGCCATCATCGCCTACCTCCACAGGATGTCCGTGGAGGCGACGCTCCTTCCCGCTTCTTCCTCCAGCATTCGGGGGGAAGGATGTTCACCAGCCTCATGAAGGTGGACAGCGGGCTGAGCTACGGCCCCATCCCTCATGCCCCCAACTCTTTGGGGTGGGAAGCGAGCCGTGTTGCGGCTCCATCTCTTTGGCTTTGATGGCTTCGGTGCCGCCTCCAAAGCCACCTCCCGCTACCAAGCGGAGCGTGGCTGCCCGTCCACCGCACGGGCGACGGTCGCGCCGTGCGCAGGTCCGCCGCACCCGCAGCACCCCCTGCGCCGCCGGCCACCGCAGGCCACGCCGCTCCGACGCCGCCCGGGGGGGTCATACAAGACGTCGTACGCCGTGGAGGTAGCGACCGCGTGCTTCCAGCGCGACCCTACTGATGTCGAGTAGGTTGTACCTGTAGACATAAGGCTAGGGCCCCGCTTGAAGGCGGATGTAATAAATTTGTTTTTGTAATATACTTTTTGAGTACTATTTATCGAGCAGTATTAGCACTTATCTGCATACTACTTGTCCCTGTTGTGTGTGGCGTTGCCGACTCCTTCCTGGTACCTGCCCCCTAGGACGTAGGCTCGACGTGTCGAGACTGGATACCAGCATACCTAAAAGAGTTGGGAACGGCCCCAGGAGGTAGCCTCGACTGGGACCTGGACCTAAACACAGCTTCAGCTAGGGAGCGTTAGTAGTACACCCATAGGACCCATCGTCTGACATTAGCCATCCTTTGATACATGCACGGGACCTGCAGGTTTTAGTCTGGGAGGCCAAGTTGTGTGTCCGGACCCCCTAGACCGCGGTTCCAAATACTAGGACACATGTCGCAGAGTGGTGGAGCGTGCAGGCTTACGGTACGGGACCAGGCTAAGCGGCTACACGGCTCCGGACCACCCCAGGAGACAAGTATCCATTCTCTAGAGCCGGACCCTAGGTTGTCGGACCCATAGGACTATAGCTCCAAATACTAGGGTGCCTGTCACAGAGTGGTGGAGTGTACATGCTTTTGGGTACGGAACCAGGCTAAGCGGCCACACTGCTCCGGACCACCCCATGGAACGAGCTCCTGTTCTTTAGAACCGGCCCCCAGGCTACCGGACCCCCTGCTTTCGTAGAGGGGTCCTAAACTGCAGGCCTGGCTACTCAATTAGGATGTCATCATGCCGGAATGGATGGGAACTATATGGGTGGGTTAGATAGAAAATAATATCTGGAAACTGCAGCATAAGACCATAGAGGCAGGAGGATAAAGCTGTCATAGGAGCACATCTGAGGGGGTAAGTCTTCTCTTTATAACTCGACATGCATGGGTGCAGGCCAACAGGCCGGGTTTATGAGGGCGGACCTCACCGGGTTGGCGTACACGTATGCGCAACCTAGTTACAAAAAAGGAAGAAAAACTCAACCCCTCAGGCTTGCTCCTATGGACAGAACTTACAGAGATGCTCCAGGGGTTAGGAAGAGGTACTCTTTCAGTTATAACGAGGTGGTCACCCACGGGTCGGCATATTCCCGTCGCCTTGAAGGGTCCTTCCCAGCTGGGGGAGAGTTTGCGGAGCCCTTCTCGGTTCAGTACTCGCCTTAGGGCCAGGTCCCGACCCTGGGTTCCCACCTGCGTTTGATGATAGAGTCCACGTCCCCACGCTATAGCCGTTTCTGTAAGGACCCATCAGAAGAGGCAATTTCTATTATGTTTTGGTGATTAAGTGCTCAACACATTTAATTAAGTTCCTTTGTGCTAAATGAAGAGAGAAGTGCAAAACAAGAGAAGGTATGTTTCTAGACTTAGTACATTGATTTTTGTGTACTAACATATATGGTCTAAGTGCTAGAAACAGAGAAAAGAAAAGAACCAAGAGACTTGGCTCGGTGCAGCCAAATCTCTGCTCAGTCTGGCACACCGGACTGTCCGGTGCGCCAGGCTGAACTCCAGTGAACAGGCCGCGCTCGGGAGAATTTGGCGGCGTACGGCTATAATTCACCGGACTGTCCGGTGGTGCACCGGACTGTCCGGTGAGCCAATGGCCGCCAGCGCAACGGTCGGCCACGCAATCCGCGGGCGACGCGTGGCCCGCGCCAACGGTCGACAGGGGGCACCGGACTGTCCGGTGCACCAACTGCCACGACTCTGCAACGGTCGGTTGCGCCAGAAAAGGAAGGAGATCGCGCACCGGACATGAATAGTGGCTGTCCGGTGGTGCACCGGACTGTCCGGTGCGCCACCCGACAGAAGGCAAGGATAGCCTTCCTTGGTGGCCTCCAACGGCTCCTAGCTGCCTTGGGGCTATAAAAGGGGCCCCTAGGCGCATGAGGGAGTCACCCAAGCACACTCTAAGCATTCCAAGACTTCTAGCTCACTTTCATGCAATCGTTCATCGTTCTTGAGATTGGAGCACTTTTCGAGTAACAAACTCCCCGCGCGTGTTTTGTGTGCTCATCTTCTCACTCGTGTGCGTGTTTACGGTGTGGATTTAATTCTAGTGTGCGTTGCTCTTCCCAACCTTACTTCGTGCTTTCTTTGTGATCAATCTTGTAAGGGCGAGAGGCTCCAACTTGTGGAGATTCCTCGCAAACGGAAAGAAAACTATAAGGAAGAATACCATGGTATTCAAGTTGATCATCGGATCACTTGAAAGGGGTTGAGTGCAACCCTCGTCCATTGGGACGCCACAACATGGAGGTAGGCAAGTGTTATACTTGGCCGAACCACGGGATAAACCACTGTGTCTTTTGTGTTGTCGTTCTCTGTGATTATTGTGATTCGCAAGAGTTCGCTCTATAGCCACTTGGTTCTATTGCACTAACATCTTTATAACCAAGCTTGTGGCTATTTAGTATTGAATTTTACAGGATCACCTGTTCACCCCCCCTCTAGGTGCTCTCAATTGGTATCGGAGCCGTTCTCTTCACGTAAGGGACTAATCGCCCGAAGAGATGGATCCTAAGGGAAAGGGGATGGTGGTCAACGATAAGGAGAAGGAGTCCATCTTCAACGAGCCAAGGGACGACAAGCCCACTGACTCTGGCTCGAGTCACAAGAAGAAGGACGGGAAGAAGAAGAGACGTATCAAGAAGATCATCTACTACGACAGCGACGAATCTTCTTCTTCACCAAGAGACGACAACGACGAGAAAAAGAAACCGGTTAATTCAAATTTTTCATTTGATTATTCTCGTATTCCTTTCAATTCCAATGCTCATTTGCTTTCAATTCCTCTTGGTAAACCTCCACACTTTGATGGAGAGGACTACTCTTTTTGGAGTCACAAAATGCGTAGTCACTTATTTTCTCTCCATCCTAGTATTTGGGAGATAGTTGAAAATGGAATGCAATTTGATAGTACGGATAACCCTGTATTTATTAACGAGCAAATTCATAAAAATGCACAAGCTACCACTGTTTTGCTAGCATCTTTGTGCAGGGATGAATACAACAAGGTGAGCGGCTTGGACAACGCCAAGCAAATCTGGGACACCCTCAAAATATCACATGAGGGAAACGACGCCACCATGATCACCAAAATGGAGTTGGTGGAGCACGAGCTGGGAAGATTCGCGATGATCAGGGGAGAGGAGCCAACACAAACGTACAACAGGCTCAAGACCCTGGTCAACAAGATTAGGAGCTATGGAAGCACAAGCTGGACGGACCACGACGTCATCCGACTTATGCTCAGGCCTTTTACTGTTATTGACCCTCATCTTATGAACCTCATCCGTGAAAATCCCAGGTACACAAAGATGACGCCTGAGGAGATACTCGGAAAGTTTGTGAGCGGGCACATGATGGTGAAAGAAGCCCGATATGTAGACGACGCGCTTAATGGTCCATTACCCATCTACGAGCCTCAACCCGTTGCTCTCAAAGCAACAAGCAGCAGGGAGGCGCTACCAAGAAAGGTGGCACAAGTTGAGACGGCCGGGCTAAACGAAGATGAGATGGCTCTAATCATCAAGCGTTTCAAGACCGCGCTAAAAGGACACAAGGAGTATCCCAACAAGAGCAAAGCAAAAGGAAAGCACTCCTGTTTTAAATGCGGTAAGACTGGTCATTTTATAGCACAATGCCCCAATAATAACAAAGACCAGGAACAAGAAAAGCATGGGAAGAGGGAGAAGAAAAAGGCCTACAAGAAGGCAAAGGGCGAGGCACACCTTGGCAAAGAATGGGATTCAGACTGCTCTTCTTCCGAGTCCGACGACGAAGGACTTGCCGTCTCAGCCTTCAACAAGTCCTCTCTCTTCCCCAACGAACGCCACACTTGCCTCATGGCAAAGGAGAAAAAGGTAAGCGTTCGGAAAACCCCTAAGTATACTACTTCAAGCGATGATGATTCTAGTGATGATGAAGTAGATTATACCGATTTATTTAAGGGTTTAGATAGAGCAAAAGTAGATAAAATTAATGAGTTAATTGATGCTCTAAATGAAAAATATAGATTGCTAGAGAAGCAAGAGGACCTTTTTTTATATGAAGAACATGATAAATTTGTTAGTGTACAAAAGTCTCTTGTTTTAGAAACTAAAAGAAATGAAATGTTATCCTCTGAATTGTCTATGTGCCATGAATCAATCTCCAGTTTAAAGATTTTAAATGATGATTTAAATGCTAAACTAGAGAAAGCTAATACTACTAGATCTTGTGTGGAACATGTAGTTATTTGTAATAGGTGTAAGGATTTTGATGTTGATGCTTGCGTTGAACACCTTACTTCTATTACCAAATTAAATGATGAGGTGGCAAGTCTTAATACTCAGCTTAAGACTTGCAAAATTGATTTTGATAAGCTAAAATTTGCTAGGGATGCCTACACCATTGGTAGACACCCCTCAATTAAGGATGGGCTTGGTTTTCGAAAGGAAGCCAAAAATTTAACAAGCCAAAAGGCTCCTATTCTCGCCAAGGAGAAAGGGAAGGCCCCTATGGCTAGTAGCGTTCAAAAGAATCATGCTTTCATGTATAATAGAAAAATTGCTAGTCATAATAGGAGATATGATCATGATGCTTGTGAGTCACATGCTATGTTTTCTTCAAGTTCTAATTTTAATGGTAGGCCTAGGAGAAATTTTGTGTCTCATGCTCCTAGGAAAATGTGTAATAAACCTACTACTGTCTTTCATGCTTGCAACACTACGTTTGTACTTTCATGTAAAAATGAAAAAGTGGTTGCTAGAAAATTGGGATCCAAATGCAAAGGAGACAAGGCTTGCATTTGGGTACCAAAAGTTATTGTGACTAACCTTATAGGACCCAACAAGAGTTGGGTACCTAAAACCCAAGCCTAATTTGCCTTGCAGGTTTATGCATCCGGGGGCTCAAGCTGGATTATCGACAGCGGATGCACAAACCACATGACGGGGGAGAAGAAGATGTTCACCTCCTACGTCAAGAACAAGGATTCCCAGGATACAATCATATTTGGAGATGGGAATCAAAGCAAGGTCAAAGGTTTGGGAAAAATAGCCATCACAAGCGAGCACTCTATTTCCAATGTATTTTTAGTAGAGTCGCTAGGCTATAATCTCCTATCTGTAAGTCAATTGTGCCACATGGGCTACAATTGTTTGTTTACAAATGTTGATGTATCTATCTTTAGAAGGAGTGATGGTTCATTAGCGTTTAAGGGTGTACTAGATGGCAAACTCTACTTAGTTGATTTTTTCGAAGAGGAGGCCTATCTAGATGCATGCTTAATCGCTAAGACTAGTATGGGTTGGCTGTGGCATCGCCGTCGAGCACATGTTGGGATGAAGAACCTTCACAAACTTCTAAAGGGAGAGCATGTGTTAGGACTAACCAATGTGTGTTTCGAAAAAGATAGACCTTGTGCAGCTTGTCAGGCAGGGAAATAGGTGGGAAGCACTCATCACAGCAAGAATGTGATGACAACATCAAGACTGTTAGAGCTTCTTCACATGGACCTCTTCGGACCCGTCGCCTACCTTAGCATCGGAGGAAGTAAGTATGGTCTAGTAATTGTTGATGATTTTTCCCGCTTCACTTGGGTATTCTTTTTGCAGGATAAATCAGAAACCCAAGGGACCCTAAAGCGCTATCTAAGGAGGGGCTCAAAAAGAATTTGAGCTCAAGGTGAAAAAGATAAGGAGCGACAACGGGTCCGAATTCAAGAACTTACAAGTTGAGGAGTATCTTGAGAAGGAAGGTGTCAAGCATGAGTTCTCCGCTCCCTACACACCACAGCAAAATGGTGTGGTAGAGAGGAAGAACAGGACACTTATCGACATGGCGAGGACGATGCTTGGAGAGTTCAAGACGCCCGAGCGGTTTTGGTCGGAAGCTGTGAACACAGCTTGCCATGCCATAAATCGGCTCTATCTACATCGTCTCCTCAAGAAGACCTCCTACGAACTCCTTACCGGTAACAAACCCAATGTATCTTATTTTCGTGTATTTGGGAGCAAATGCTACATTCTGGTGAAGAAAGGTAGACATTCCAAATTTGCTCCCAAAGCTGTAGAAGGGTTTTTACTAGGGTATGACTCAAATACAAAGGCGTATAGAGTCTTCAACAAATCATCAGGTTTGGTTGAAGTCTCTAGCGACGTTGTATTTGATGAGACTAATGGCTCTCCAAGAGAGCAAGTTGATCTTGATGATATAGATGAAGATGATGTTCCGACGGCCGCAATACGCACCATGGCGATTGGAGATGTGCGACCACAGGAACAACAAGAGCAAGATCAACCTTCTTCCTCAACGATGGTGCATCCCCCAACTCAAGATGATGAATAGGTTTCTCAAGAAGAGGCGTGTGATCAAGGGGGAGCACAAGAAGAACCAGCTATGGAGGAAGAAGCACCACAGGCCCCTCCAACTGAAGTCCGAGCGACGATTCAACGGAATCACCCTGTTGACCAGATTCTGGGTGACATAAGCAAGGGAGTAACTACTCGCTCAAGATTAGCTAACTTTTGTGAGCATTACTTATTTGTCTCTTCTATTGAGCCTTTCAGGGTAGAAGAGGCCTTGCAGGATCCGGACTGGGTGTTGGCCATGCAGGAAGAGCTCAACAACTTCAAGAGAAACGAAGTTTGGAGCCTAGTGCCACATCCAAAGCAAAATGTTGTGGAAACCAAGTGGGTGTTCCGCAATAAGCAAGACGAGCATGGGGTGGTGACAAGAAACAAGGCTCGACTTGTGGCAAAAGGTTATGCCCAAGTCGCAGGTTTGGATTTCGAGGAGACTTTTGCTCCTATGGCTAGGCTAGAGTCTATTCGCATTCTATTAGCCTATGCCGCTCACCATTATTTCAGGTTGTTTCAAATGGATGTGTAGAGCGCTTTCCTCAACGGGCCAATCAAGGAGGAGGTGTACGTGGAACAACCCCCTGACTTTGAGGATGACAGGTATCCCGACCATGTTTTTAAGCTCTCTAAGGCGGTCTATGGACTTAAGCAAGCCCTAAGAGCATGGTATGAATGCCTTAGATATTTCTTAATTGCTAATGCTTTCAAGGTTGGGAAAGCCGCTCCCACTCTTTTCACTAAGACTTGTGACAGTGACCTTTTTGTGTGCCAAATTTATGTCGATGACATAATATTTGGTTCTACTGATCAAAAGTCTTGTGAGGAGTTTAGCAGGGTGATGACACAAAAATTTGTGATGTCGATGATGGGCGAGTTGACATACTTTCTTGGGTTCCAAGTGAGACAACTCAAGGACGGCACCTTTCTCTCCCAAACGAAGTACACTCAAGATCTTCTCAAGCGGTTTGGGATGAAGGACGCCAAGCCCGCGAAGACACCTATGGGAACCGACGGACATGTCGACCTCAACAAAGGAGGTAAGTCCATTGATCAAAAGGCATACCGATCTATGATAGAGTCTTTACTTTATTTATGTGCTAGTAGACCAGATATTATGCTTAGCGTATGCATGTGTGCTAGATTTCAATCCGACCCAAGGGAATGTCACCTTGTGGCCGTTAAGCGGATTCTTAGATATTTAGTTGCTACGCCTTGCTTCGGGATCTGGTATCCAAAGAGGTCAACCTTTGACTTAATTGGATATTCAGACTCCGGTTATGCTGGATGCAAGGTTGATAGGAAGAGTACATCAGAGACGTGCCAATTCCTAGGAAGGTCCCTGGTGTCTTGGAGTTCTAAGAAACAAACCTCTGTTGCCCTATCCACCGCTGAGGCTGAGTATGTTGCCACAGGACAGTGTTGCGCGCAACTACTTTGGATGAGACAAACCCTCCGAGACTTTGGCTACAATCTGAGAAAAGTCCCACTCCTATGTGACAATGAGAGTGCAATCCGCATGGCGGATAATCCTGTTGAACACAGCCGCACTAAGCACATAGACATTCGGCATCACTTTTTGAGAGACCACCAGCAAAAGGGAGATATCGAAGTGTTCTATATTAGCACCGAGAACCAGCTAGCCGATATCTTTACCAAGCCTTTAGATGAGAAAACCTTTTGCAGGCTGCGTAGTGAGCTAAATGTCTTAGATTCGCGTAACTTGGATTGATTTATAGCATACATGTGTTTTATGCCTTTGATCATGTTACATTTATGCAATTTGTTGCTTACTTTTGGTGCTCAAGTTGTGCAAGGGATCCTCGGACCTCACAAGTCCATGTGTGAATAATGCACATATCTAGGGGGAGAAATGCTACAACTTGACCCTTTGAGACTAACCTTTGTGTTTAAGTGTACTTGATATTGTTTCAAAGGTGGATTGAAAGGGAAAGGTGAACTTGGACCATGCAAAGACTTCCACTGCACTCCTGTATTAGTGTACTCACCTCCAGGTTCATTCTTATACTTTGTTGGGGACTTGTTCTCAAATGCTATGAATTAAGAACAAGGCAACATAGAAATTGTTAAATGTTATAGTCCTTCATCCTTCGAAGCATTATTTCCCTTGGGATATAATGGTTTCCGGACGAAGGTTATGAAGGTTAAACCTTCATAAACACAACAAATAATGAGGAAACTAAAAAAATATGTAAAATAATTTAAACACATGATTCTTATTATTAACTAATTTCTATTTCCTTATTGTAGAAATGATAACAAGTTACAAATGTACCTTCGGCTTGAAGAAAAGCAAAAATACCGGCGTGAAGCAAAAACAAATGCCCAATGCGTGATTACAGGAAAGCACGTGAACAGTACAGGGGTACTATTCACCTATTTATAGACACAGTTCACAGCTTGTATATAATTACATTTATACCCTTTACAATGAACTACAATAATGGCACAAAATATCATGGGTCTTTAAGTCATTTCATCTTTAAGTCGGTTCACCCCTTCGTCTTGAGACATGTCACTGTGCTGAAGCTTTATAGTCGATAGCTTCGGTGCTGCTTTGGAGAGGATCTGACGAAGGTGTTCATTTCTTTAGGATCTTCGGCTACGAAGCATACCCCCAAAAGTAGCCCCTTCGCGGCGCTAGATCGTTTTTCGTAACGAGCTTGATCCATTAAAAATCTTCTAAGCTTCGGGATGCCGAAGATCCAAAAAACACCTTCCCTGAGCTCGTTGGCGAGAAACGATTAAAATAATCATCGGACGCGAGACCCATCTTGCACCAATTACACGCTCGCCAGCGATTCATCTTCTCGAGCTATGTGGCCCACCGTTCAATGAGTGCGGGTGACTGTTTGTTCGGTGCTGGAGACCTTGCCGATTCACCTTCCCACCTGCAGCACTATATAAACAGACGGGTAGGTGTGAAGTTACCACAGCATTCATTGCTATTGTACTGTTTTGCTGCCAAATTTTTAGTCATAGCCGAAGCTTGATCATTGCGCTCATACAAAATCTGCTTCGGCGTAAGTGTAAGAGCTTCGGAAAAGAGAAAAAAGCCAATTCAAAAAATTTCAAGTAAATCATAATCAAATGGCCAGAGTTCGCTCTACTGCAAGAGTCGATCGCGAGGGAGACGAAACCGAAGCTGTGGAAACTGTTCCTATCTCGGAAGCAATGAAGCGATCTGGGTTGGTAACACCGGAAGACGTCCCTGCTGCTGAAGCAGAGCATGCAGATATTGAAGAGACCGATTCTGAAGATGATTACAACATCGCAGTGCCGAGCAAGCCTAGCCACCTGGACTTCGGAAAGTCGACCATCTCCAAAACTGATTTTCCTAAGATGGTGAAGTCGGGCTATTTTAGCGAAGATAAGAAAGAGCTGATTCGCTTCGGTGGAGAAGAAACTACTCCGAAGCCAGAGAAAGATGAAATAGTGATTTTCAAGAGTTTCCTCAAAGCTGGTTTGAGATTTCCTTTAAATAAGATGATTGCTGATGTGCTAAAAAAGTTTGGGATCTACTTTCATCAACTAACTCCTAACGCCATCGTTAGGCTTAGTGTTATATTTGGGCTCTCCGAAGCCAGGGGGTGGAACCGTTTGCCGAAGGTTTCTGCCGGGTGCATGAGCTACATTATCAAACCAAGGCCAGGAAGGATGGGCTACATGAAAATTTTGGTTGTTACAATTTTGCTTATCGGAAAACTACAAAATTTCCTGTGATCAGCTACCGAAGCAAGTGGCCGGCAGGCTGGAAATCGGAATGGTTCTACGTCAAAGTTGACGATGACAAGGAGAAGCTGGTCCAGAGTCCGCTTGAACTGACCTTCGGAGAGACCAGACCCCAATGCAATATGACACCAGAAGGTCCAACCCAAACTGCGCTGGCTGAATTCAGGATTATCGCAGAGCACATTGGCACTAGAGATTTAGTGCAGGAATTTCTGGCTTTCAAAATATTTCCAACTATGAAGGAATGGGCTATGCCGAAGCTTGAAGGATAGAAGAAAGAGGGGGAGCTTGTCCGACTGCCCTACCACTATAAGTTCAAAAAATATTTCAAAGCACCCTGCCAAGAATGGCTCGAAACAATCGAAATAATGTGCACCAAAATTCTTGGGAATTATTCTAAAAAAATAGGATCAATTGATGACAGCAGCCTTCGGCACCCGGCCGAAACGAAGGCTAAACAGAGTGCTGGATGCTATAGGCTTTGAATATTCTGATTATGAGTGACTCGACAAGGGTGCTGAAGGGCAGAAAAGGAAAAAAGTAGCTGGCGCTTTGATCAAAGACGACGAAGATCAATCAAAAAAGAAGAAACAAAAGTTTGAATCGAAAGTGTTAACTTCAAAGAAAAGAAAGGACTCGATCCCGGTACAAAAATCAATTGATGAAGATGAGAAGACTTCTGCGACATCTTCTGATGCTAAAATAGAGGAAATTCTAAAGGTAATGACTGAAACTCTGCCTGTCAAACTAAGTCCATTGGGGCTTCATCTGACAAAGCTTTTTCATAATGAAAAGGAGCCCACAAAGACAAAGGCATCTAGGCCAAAAAGACAAAGGATTGTTACTGTGACAGAAGTGATTGAAACAACACCACCAAGAGCTCTAGCTCCGAAGGTGCCGGCAATTGAAAGTATGACAGCTACTGAAGCTGTACCTTCGGAGATTGCCGCAGAAGAGACCAGAGCCAAAGATGCTAACTCCGAAGGTATTAATTTAGAGAGCATAGCCACTGATATAGATAAAATGCTGCTAAACATGGCCGCTGAAGAAACTGCAGCAGCCACCGAAGAGACCACGGCTGCCAAACCCGGAAAAGAAGGAATAACCGAAGATACCTCGGAAGATGAAACTTTTGACTTTCAAAACTTAGTTGGCCAAGAGCTAACTGAAGCTGAAAACGAGGAATTAAAAGAGTATGCTATATCTTGTGGATATCGGCCGGGGACGCTTCTCTTCGGTGGTATTGATGATGAAGGGTTAGGCTGTATACGAGACCAAACCGGTGCGAAGGTTGTCGGTACTTTGTCAAAAAGTATCGGCTTCCCGAAGCTTGAAGCGGATATCAGCCGCTACCATCGACAACATATTGTCGGCAGCTTGTTCTATTCTAATTTCAAGGTAAACATTTTGTATCTAACTCTTATTATTTGTAGTACGAAGATATTTTCTAACAAAGGCTATTTGTCCATAGAGCATACTTTTGAGCAAGGCGTTAAAAATGCAGCAAGACTTAGAGGATAAAAGGCAAGAAGTTATAATTGGAAATTTAGAAAACAAAATAAAGGAGCAATCTGCTGCCATCGAGAAGAAAGACCTCGAGCTACAAACAGCCGAAGGCTTACTAGCGGATGCTGAAGCAAAAATAACAGAATTAAATTCGAAGCTTCTTTCCCAATCAGAAAATTTTGAACAAGAGAAACTGAAGCTTGATGCAAAGCTTGAAGCCGAAGCTCAAAGAAACTTGGAACTGAAAGAATCTTTGAAAAATCTTCAAAATAAGTGCTTGGAGTTCTGCACTCGATGCATTCATCAGTTGAGGCAAGTGTTCCATTTTGTTGGAGCCAGTAGTGAAGAGTTTACTCCTTCAGCTGAAGACCTGCCTGGTGCCTTCGAGCACATTGAAGGTGAAATTAATGATCTTGACGAAGTTATAGCTGGGCATAGCGACTTTTGTGCCCTGGCAGCTTCTCGGGGCACAACTGTTGCTTTTTTGAAGTCTGGCTGTGAAGACGACAAGATTGTTAATAGACCCAACTTCAGCCTGTCACCAGCAGACCTAGATAATGTTCCCAATCTGGCTCGGAGTATTGCAAAGAGATTTATAAAGTTAGTATGGACAAAGGGTGGTCGGAGCAAAGCTGGTGACGAAGCTCGGAGCCACCTTAAGCTGGTAACAAAATCATACCTTATCCTTACCTTTTCCTTTGAATTTTTGAATTTAGCTTATAATACCTTCGTGCAGATTGACCAGGCTGAAGCTGAAGCTGTAGAATAGAAGAACGAAGCTCCAAAGATAGTATCGAAGCTTGAATAATCTGTAAAAGTAGCTCAAAAAACTTCTGTAATAACTTGTATAAAGTATGATGTAATCTGAGTCTTACTCTGTAATATAATCTTACTTTTCCGTCCATATATGAAATGCTTTGGTGTGGACGAAATTAATACTTTTGAGCCATATGCGAAAAACACCTTCCCTTCTTTGCGTACACAGCGAAGCATAAGATTGCCTTCCTTTCGGAACCGAAGCAAGTTTGCATGTTATGCTGATGATGATCCTATGCATGTCTAAGTGAATGTTTATGAATGCAAATGTCATGATGTAATGTATCATGCAAATGAATGTTCAAATACATATTTGAAGCCATATTCCCTTGGGAATGACTCAAATCTTCTTTGCCGCTAATTTTTCGGCTTCACCGTTTATTTTTCGGTGTATCAGCGCTGACTTTTCGCTATAAGCCTCCCTTAGGAGCTTCTTCGCCTTTTACTTTGGCGGAATCAGCATTGACTTTTTGCTGTAAGCCTCCCTTAGGAGCTTCTTCGCCTTTTACTTCGGCAGAATCAGCATTGACTTTTCGCTGTAAGCTCTGCATTCCCTTGGGAATGACTTTTGAGCTTCTCCGTGATTCCTTTTCTTTTTTCTTTGCACTCGATGGTGCGCTCTCAGCTTTTACATTTACATCTTTGGGGGATTTTGCTCTTATAGAGCTGAAAATAAAAAAAGAGAAATTACATGCTATGGCCCCATTAAAAACCTTTCTCCCCCTTTAGAAAGGAAAAGGGTGCCATGAAAAAGAATATAAAAAATTACATCAAGCTAGACATAATATCGCCGAAGCTCATCCGCATTCCATGATCTAGGAACGTCGTTGTCGTCCATATCCTTCAATCTGTAAGAACCGGGTCTTGACGAAGATACTACCAGAAAAGGTCCTTCCCACTTCAGCTGTAGCTTGTCTACTGTGTCTGGGTTGGCGACTCTCCAAAGTACCAAATGTCCAGGCTTAATATTTTTTAGCCGAACCTTTCTGTCACGCCATCTTATTGTTTCGGCTTGATATTTGTTGATATTCTCTACAGCTTGCAGCCTGATCCCTTCTATAGCATCTTTTTCCACAGAGTAATCAACTTCAGCTTCGTCTTCTGCCGAAGCTACTGTTCTTATTGAACCTACTTTTGCTTCTTCCGGAGTTATTGCTTCGTCACCAAACAGCAATTTGAATGGTGTAAAACCTGTTGATCTTGATATTGTTGTGTTGTGACTCCACACTACTTTGATTAATTCATCTGGCCATTTTCCCCTGGGCTGATTGAAGATTAACTTCATTATTCCTGTCATTATGATGCCATTATCCCTTTCAACAAGTCTGTTTGACTCTGGATGCCGAACTTGTGACGGAACCTCCCAAGTAATTAGGCCCACCTACAGTTGTCCTTGTCCAACGGACATCAGACAACCCTGTAGGTGCCCCTGAACTACTTGACAAGTTCGGTATCCTTCCTTACCTCACCAGGAACGTCTCACCCATCTTGTAGACATTACAGAATATCGGAGATAAAGAAATGCGGAAGCGAATTACATAATCTTACATTTATTTCAAAAGCAAGCTTGAGTTAGGTTATTACAGACCAGTCTAAAAGTGAGTGCATAGGAGTAATATTATACAAACCAGGGAGGCACCAACTCCTCCCGAAAGCAAAAGATTCTTAAGTGGAGGACCAAGTCCTCCCGCACTTCAGTCTTGATTTTCTTCTTTTGGAACCACCTTGGCACAGAAGCAGCAAAAGTCTGCTACTTCCTCACCTAAAAACAACGAAGGGATAAACCCTGAGTATGGAATTACTCAGCAAGTCTTACCCGACTAAGGAAAAGACTCTCAAGGGTATGCTGGATAAAGAGGAGTCAAGGAGAGGCTTTAGCAAAAATCAACTCATACTTTTGCAGAAGTAGCTTACTAAGGTGAGTCCTTACTTTCAATCTTTTAACGCCATGTTAAGTATTAATAGACTCCATTTGCATCTAGTCTAATTTCACATCACATCAAGACAACATCATTTTTATCCATCGTGTTCGCCTCTTGACTCTAGGTTGTAGAAAAGTGACCAAGTCTTCATAACCGCGAAGGTACGGCGATCCGAATCGATTATACTCAGCTGAGGATCTCCAATCACACGACATATGTAGCACTTAACCCTTGCATATGTCAACCCGCCACCGGGGTTCTTAAGACCGGATCAGGTTCACGCAGACCGAGAGCACAGATACACCACCGTCCAGCCTCTTGCCACGGAGGGTACACGCTACTCTCGCCACCGCTCCACGCCCATCTCGTGTTGTCTTATTCCGGCCTTAGTCTGCCCGAGGCAAGGCTTACCCATGACGAGGCATGTGACCAGTTAAAGGGTCCTCGGTCAGCACGCCTACATACGCGTTAATCCTTAACCAACCTGGGTAGAACATCACCTGTTCCTACCCCAAGTTTCCATTTAAGTATTTCCACCCTTAGGAATGTGTCTGTTCCTTAGGATGAAAGAGCATCACGGGGAGCTTTGCAGTAAGATCCCACTATTGCTCCAAATGAAAATATTCTTGCAGGTAGAAGCTACCCTCTCCATGGTTAAATTGAGGACAACTTCTCTCCACAAGATCTAAGCAAGGCTAAGCATTTTTGTAAATCATAATTTTGATACTTCACAGAAGTATCTATAAAGGTATGGATATCAAGGAAAGCAATGCATCAAAGGGTTTCAAGTAACTCCTATGAACTTAATGCACATTTCACTAGACTTAAGTGTGCGAAAAGTATTTAAAAACTCAAGGAAAGGGGTTGCATGCACCGGGGCTTGCCTTCGTTTACAGGTGATTCAGGCTCGGATCCACAAATGTCGAAGTAGAAACTATTCCCGGCCTGAGTGTCCAAAGGTGGTTGCACTTGCTCTTCAGTTACTTCTATCTCTTCTTCTCGTTCTAATCATAACCATACGTATGTATAAGAATGGATGCCATGGGATGCTCATGAGGATGCAAAGACAACATAAACTTATTATTTACGTCTTGAATACAACTTGCCTTCACGGAGTTCCGGGAACTTAGGGTTTCCGGAGTCGGTAAAGGAGTTCATAGGGCAGGGGGGGTGTTTTGGGGTTTGGTGATCAAACAAGGTCCAAATCAATTTAAACTCTACCCTAGGCTTCTAAATATTGTATAATATCCATATAAAAATTTTGGGCATTTTAGGACTTACCAATTATTTTCTAAAAATCTATAACCAAGACTTTTAACTACTTTAAATACCCTAAAATTTCTTACTTTCACTAAAAATCACCAACTTATTTTTATTAAATACTATGGAAAATAACAAACCTAGGAAAATTAGTTTTACAATTTTATCATTTTTCTACATTTTTCTACACATTTTTAAAGCTCTGCTGGAAAAAGAAAAAGAAAAAGGTTAAGGGGAACTGGGCCGGATTCAGCCCAGCGGCCCAAGACCAGGGAGGAAAGCGCGCCCGCGCGCTCCGCGCTGGCGACTTTGCACGAAGGCCCTCGGCTTAACGGCTAAACAGAATTATGTCCATTTACTATTGTGTTAAGTCGCTGACAGTTCACGAAAAGGCCCTCGGGGTTCTGTAAATTCACAACTTGGAGTCCTCGACGGTGCTCAGGCGCGGCCACGCTCCGGCGAGCAAGCAGTCCGGCCAATTGGGGCAGTGACCGGCGCTCTCGAGCGACATACACGGAATTAAACTCCTATGGAGCATTTCCCCTAACCTAATTGTACTAATGGTGGACTGGGGAGTTCCGGCCACGGTGGTCGTAAGCAAAATGGGGACATGATCGTGTTCCCGGCGACCCAGGGCGGTCTAGTTCGATTCAAAGCTTCGGTAAGCATCAAGAGGACACAAAGATGTTGAAACAAGAGAACCTAGGGTGAGATCGGACCTGAAACGGGCTGTCCACGGCGAGCTCGATTCACGGCGGCGGAAAATGGATTTGGGGGAAACGAGAAATTCAAGTGCGCGGGTGGATGATTGTGGCCGATTAGCGGTGGCTGGATGCGTAAGGATGTGGTGAAGCTCACGACGGGGTCAATTTATAGAGCTCCGAAGCGGTGGCACTTAATTTGATCGCGATGCGTCGACGGCCGGAGAGGAGGAAGAAGCACTGGCTTCGCGGGTACGTGGCCAACGACGTGGCAGTAACTCCGGTGAGCCACGGAGGGTTCAGAGAAGGTCATGGCGACACGGTGAAAGTGTAGAGCCACGCGGCACCCGGCCGAGAGGCGGCGGTCGACGGCGAGTACTTACCGCCAGCCGCAAAGTCGAAGGAAGACAGGGGGGGTTCGTCGGAGTGGTGGCCAGCTCACTGGTGACGAGGACCTTACCGCGACAGACTTATCTAGTGACCGCCGAGCACGAATCACAGCGACGACGATCGACGGCGACGGCTATCGGCGACGAGCACGGGGAAGATCTTTTTCAGTTACCGGTTACTGTACCATGGGAAGACCCCATCAGTTAGCCTGACAGAGCAAGTTCAGAGTAGCATTTCTCCAAATTTTACACTGCAACTTTGTCAATACTCTGTACCAAAGTTGTAGAGTTACAAACCAGCTACAATCCAACTATAGAGATCAAACTCATTTGAGCACTGGATCATGCTTGGATTCGGGCTAGAAGTTGATGTCAGTCATGTGCTACACTGAATTTCAGATCAAACAGCCTGACAGCCAGTTTTGGATTGGGTTTTTCTCCAAATTACTCATAACAACTAAGCTCACACTCTTTAACAAAGTTGTTCTCCTATAATGGGTCTTCAACTTTGATGTGGTGACCTAGGGCAAAAACCCTATATCCTGAAAGATACAAGGCTCCAAAGTTGAGCCAATATCACTGAAATCCAGACTTAGAACAAACTCACATGAGGTCTATTTTGCATTTAAGTCCAAAACCTTGGGTTTTGCTTTCAAGTCCACATATTTGTGAACCAAAGGACTTAAGAAACCTATTTGGCTTGGGTTTTTGCACTTTAACCCAAAAGTGGGCTAATTTTGCATATAAACCCTTGGGGTTTGGTTTTAGGGTTTTCCTGGGTTCCAATTAGGGTTTCTGGTATCTCAGGGGTACAAAAGTGATTCAAGTTTATTTTTAGGGTCATTTTATGACTTTTACCCTAAAGCTTTAGGTTTTCTTAACTTGGGTTAAGTTGTACCCCTTTAACTACTATTTAGGGTTAAGTCCATTAACCAGGGTTCCATTTGCAAAAACATTAAAACAATACAACTTATTTGAAATTTTTGCCTAGTGAATGCACTCTAGGTGTGTCAAACATATGCAATGCCAATGCTCATGATGCCATGCTCAAGTTTTAGTTATAGTAACACCAGGGGTGTTACATCCTTCCCCCCATAAAAGAATCTCGTCCCGAGATTAAAAATCCTAGGGTAGGGAATGGTAAAGGAAACGCATCACATTTTTATTTCCTTATTTTTGGTACAAGACAGGGGTGATGTGGGGGTTACTTCTTTATTACAACAGCTATACAGGCTTTACAGTTTACATGAGGCTAGAAAGCCTGGGAAATTCTTATTCAAGAAGTCTTGGGTTTCCCATGTAGCCTCATCTTCCGAATGCTGGTTCCACAGTATCTTGTAGAACTTGAGAGTCTTTCTTCGGGTGACCCTGTCCTTTTGATCCAGAACTCGAATAGGATGTTCCGAGTATGTTAAGTCTGGTTCTAGGACAACATCAGTCACTTCAACGGTTCGATCAGGAACCCGAAGACACTTCTTCAATTGTGACACGTGGAACACGTTGTGCACAGCAGACAATGTTTCGGGGAGCTGAAGTCGATACGCCACTGGCCCATATCTTTCCAGAATAAGAAAAGGACCAATATATCGTGGTGCAAGTTTTCCTTTAACTCCGAAACGTGATACGCCTTTCATTGGTGAGACCTTCAAGTAGACATAGTCTCCTTCAAGAAAATATAAAGGCATTCGCCGTTTGTCTGCATAACTCTTTTGCCGTGCTTGAGCTTTCTTCATATTATGGATAATTCTATGAACCTTTTCTTCAACCTCTTTCACCATATCAGGTCTAAAGAAGTATCTTTCTCCAGGTTCAGACCAATTTAACGAAGTTCGACACCGACGTCCATATAAAGCTTCAAAGGGTGCCATCTTGATACTTTCTTGGTAACTGTTATTGTATGAAAACTCCGCTAGGGGCAAACATTCATCCCATTTTGGTGAGAAGTCCAGGACACATGCCCGCAGCATATCTTCAAGTATTTGGTTCACCCTCTCAGTCTGCCCACTGGTTTGAGGATGATAAGCCGAACTGTGGAGTAATTTAGTACCCAAGGAGTTGTGAAGTGCTTCCCAAAACTTGGCTACAAATTGAGGTCCACGATCCGACACAATGGTCTTTGGAACACCATGCAAACTGAGAATACGGGCAATGTATAATGCTGCATAAGTGGCTATTGTATATGTGACTTTAACAGGTAAGAAGTGGGCAATCTTCGTGAGTCGATCAACTATAACCCAAATAGAATCATACCCTTTGGCCGTCCTGGGTAATCCCACAATAAAGTCCATACTGATGTCTTCCCATTTCCATGTTGGGATTGGCAAAGATTGTAATGGACCGGCAGTTTTCATGTGTATGGCCTTGACACGTCTGCAAGTGTCACATTTCGCCACATAGCGTGCAATTTCGATCTTCATCTTAGTCCACCAATAATGTTGCTTTAAGTCTTGATACATCTTAGTGCTTCCGGGATGAATAGAATAGCGACTAAGATGTGCTTCATCCAGAATTTGCTGGCGGAGCTCTTCGTTCTTTGGCACAACTATGCGGTTTTTAAACCATATCACACCTTGATCGTCTTCTTTGAAACACTTGGCTACTCCAGCCTTTATCTTTTCTCGAATGTGCTTCATACCTAGACTATCCTTTTGAGCATCAATTATTCTTTGCAAAATGATTGACTCAAGCCTTAACTGATTTAGAGTCCCTTGTTGAATGATCCCCAGGTTTAGCTTTTCCATTTCCTGACACAAAGTGTTCTCGGAGGTCTTCGCCATAAGACAGTGGCAGGAAGTCTTACAACTCAACGCATCTGCCACCACATTGGCCTTGCCTGGGTGATAATGGATCTCCAGTTCATAGTCTTTAATGAGCTCAAGCCATCATCTTTGTCTCATATTCAACTCTGATTGGGTGAAGATGTACTTCAAACTTTTATGATCTGTATATATGTGACAGATATTACCCAGCAGATAGTGACGCCAAATCTTTAGGGCATGAACCACAGCAGCTAGCTCCAGATCATGAGTTGGATAGTGCTCCTCATGCCGGCGCAACTGCCTTGAAGCATACGCAATCACTCGGCCCTCTTGCATCAGTACACAGCCGAGCCCACTGCCAGATGCATCACAATATACGTCAAAAGGTTTAGTGATGTCCGGTTGAGCTAATACCGGAGCAGTGGTCAATAGTGTCTTCAATTGCTCAAAGGCTTCATTGCACTTAGAAGACCAATTGAACTTGATGTCATTCTTCAACAAACTTGTGATTGGCTTCACAAGCTTAGAAAAATCTGGTATGAATCTGCGATAATACCCAGCTAGTCCAAGAAAACTCCGGACTTGGTGAACAGTTGTTGGGGGTTTCCACTCCAGAATATCTTTGACTTTGCTAGGATCTACCGCAATTCCTTTAGCTGATAACACGTGCCCCAAAAATTGAATTTCTTCCAGCCAGAACGCGCACTTGCTGAACTTGGCATATAGCTGATGTTCCCTAAGGCGCGTCAATACAATCCGTAAATGCTGAGCATGGTCTTCTTCATTCTTAGAATATATCAAGATATCATCGATGAAGACTACCACGAACTTGTCCAATTCAAGCATGAACACTGAGTTCATTAAGTAAGTGAAATGGGCAGGAGCATTTGTGAGCCCGAAAGACATTACCAAGTATTCAAACAATCCATATCGCGTAGTAAACGCGGTCTTCGGTATATCCTCGGGCCGAATACGGATTTGATGATAGCCCGACCTGAGATCAATTTTGGAAAATACCCTCGCCCCAGTCAGTTGATCAAATAAGATGTCGATCCTTGGAAGAGGGTACTTATTCTTGATAGTGACCTCATTTAGGGGTTGATAACCCACGCACATTCTCAAGGTTTGATCCTTCTTCTTAACAAAAATGGCGGGACAACCCCAAGGGGACGAGCTTGGCCGGATGAATCCTTTATTCAGTAGATCTTGCAATTGAGTCTTCAGTTCCGCCAATTCATTTGGAGGCATACGGTACGATCTTCGGGAGATGGGAGCCGTACCGGGCTTTAGCTCAATTACGAATTCTACATCTCTTTCAGGGGGCAGTCCAGGCAAATCTTCCGGAAATACATCTGGAAACTCACGTACTACCGGAATGTTCTTGATCTCCGGTACCATAGCTTCATAGACTCTACCAGAAGCTTTGGCTGGATTGGTTTTGGGGAGAGTCAAGAGAATTTCTTCTTGATTATAACTCAACCTATTAACAGGATACAATACCCATTATACAACAGTACACCCTACCAATACCCTACCATACACTACTCTACTTCTATTATACCCTTATTCCTGCTTGCCATCAGTCTTGGCGGCTTCATCGTCAGGTGTGGGAGTCCAGACATCGACCAACCTCAAAGAAGGAGGAGGCTCAAACAGGTCTAACTCCCCACCCAGCGCACGTCCCGCAATGTGAGATGGTCCAGCTTCTGCCTCAGCAGGTGGCGCAGGCTCACTTGGGTGTAGTTGTGAGTATAATACATGGACTTCCTCGTGCAACGTGTTGCAGTAAACCTGCAGGTCATCAACAGTCGAGCTAAGTTCTTTAACTCGGGCCTGAGCCCTTGCTTCCTTAGCACACATTAGCAAACGAGACTGTACGGCCCAGTCAAGTGCTAAGTCTCGATCAGCGAGTTGATCCTGCAGATGTCGGATGTCCCTTCTCAGTTCATTGATTCTATCACCGTCAGCGACCCAAGCATCAGTCCTTTGTTGCAGTGCTTCCTGAAGTCGGCTCACACGAGCTTCAAGGTCTCCGATGGGGTCGTTACTCCCACTACTGCTGCTTTCATGTCGGGGAGCCAATTGATGCCGAGGCACCCCAATTGGTCCCGTGGACTTGCGTGCCGTTAGCCTGGTACGTGGCGGCATCTTTTCTAAGGGGGAAAATGTTATTAGTATGATTCTTAGCATGATGCATGTATAATTACAGAATCAACCTTAGTCGATTCAACCTTCTATATGTTGCACTCTTCCTATCTGGTCTTTAAGATAGACTTCTTCAGAATACTTAGGTAAGAAGAGAAAAGAATTTCTAGGTAAGACTTTCGAAAATTCTTTTGAAGATGCCTCATAATATCTGCCAAGAAGGGCTACGCTCCGATACCAGCTGTGACGGAACCTCCCAAGTAATTAGGCCCACCTACAGTTGTCCTTGTCCAACGGACATCAGACAACCCTGTAGGTGCCCCTGAACTACTTGACAAGTTCGGTATCCTTCCTTACCTCACCAGGAACGTCTCACCCATCTTGTAGACATTACAGAATGTCGGAGATAAAGAAATGCGGAAGCGAATTACATAATCTTACATTTATTTCAAAAGCAAGCTTGAGTTAGGTTATTACAGACCAGTCTAAAAGTGAGTGCATAGGAGTAATATTATACAAACCAGGGAGGCACCAACTCCTCCCGAAAGCAAAAGATTCTTAAGTGGAGGACCAAGTCCTCCCGCACTTCAGTCTTGATTTTCTTCTTTTGGAACCACCTTGGCACAGAAGCAGCAAAAGTCTGCTACTTCCTCACCTAAAAACAACGAAGGGATAAACCCTGAGTATGGAATTACTCAGCAAGTCTTACCCGACTAAGGAAAAGACTCTCAAGGGTATGCTGGATAAAGAGGAGTCAAGGAGAGGCTTTAGCAAAAATCAACTCATACTTTTGCAGAAGTAGCTTACTAAGGTGAGTCCTTACTTTCAATCTTTTAACGCCATGTTAAGTATTAATAGACTCCATTTGCATCTAGTCTAATTTCACATCACATCAAGACAACATCATTTTTATCCATCGTGTTCGCCTCTTGACTCTAGGTTGTAGAAAAGTGACCAAGTCTTCATAACCGCGAAGGTACGGCGATCCGAATCGATTATACTCAGCTGAGGATCTCCAATCACACGACATATGTAGCACTTAACCCTTGCATATGTCAACCCGCCACCGGGGTTCTTAAGACCGGATCAGGTTCACGCAGACCGAGAGCACAGATACACCACCGTCCAGCCTCTTGCCACGGAGGGTACACGCTACTCTCGCCACCGCTCCACGCCCATCTCGTGTTGTCTTATTCCGGCCTTAGTCTGCCCGAGGCAAGGCTTACCCATGACGAGGCATGTGACCAGTTAAAGGGTCCTCGGTCAGCACGCCTACATACGCGTTAATCCTTAACCAACCTGGGTAGAACATCACCTGTTCCTACCCCAAGTTTCCATTTAAGTATTTCCACCCTTAGGAATGTGTCTGTTCCTTAGGATGAAAGAGCATCACGGGGAGCTTTGCAGTAAGATCCCACTATTGCTCCAAATGAAAATATTCTTGCAGGTAGAAGCTACCCTCTCCATGGTTAAATTGAGGACAACTTCTCTCCACAAGATCTAAGCAAGGCTAAGCATTTTTGTAAATCATAATTTTGATACTTCACAGAAGTATCTATAAAGGTATGGATATCAAGGAAAGCAATGCATCAAAGGGTTTCAAGTAACTCCTATGAACTTAATGCACATTTCACTAGACTTAAGTGTGCGAAAAGTATTTAAAAACTCAAGGAAAGGGGTTGCATGCACCGGGGCTTGCCTTCGTTTACAGGTGATTCAGGCTCGGATCCACAAATGTCGAAGTAGAAACTATTCCCGGCCTGAGTGTCCAAAGGTGGTTGCACTTGCTCTTCAGTTACTTCTATCTCTTCTTCTCGTTCTAATCATAACCATACGTATGTATAAGAATGGATGCCATGGGATGCTCATGAGGATGCAAAGACAACATAAACTTATTATTTACGTCTTGAATACAACTTGCCTTCACGGAGTTCCGGGAACTTAGGGTTTCCGGAGTCGGTAAAGGAGTTCATAGGGCAGGGGGGGTGTTTTGGGGTTTGGTGATCAAACAAGGTCCAAATCAATTTAAACTCTACCCTAGGCTTCTAAATATTGTATAATATCCATATAAAAATTTTGGGCATTTTAGGACTTACCAATTATTTTCTAAAAATCTATAACCAAGACTTTTAACTACTTTAAATACCCTAAAATTTCTTACTTTCACTAAAAATCACCAACTTATTTTTATTAAATACTATGGAAAATAACAAACCTAGGAAAATTAGTTTTACAATTTTATCATTTTTCTACATTTTTCTACACATTTTTAAAGCTCTGCTGGAAAAAGAAAAAGAAAAAGGTTAAGGGGAACTGGGCCGGATTCAGCCCAGCGGCCCAAGACCAGGGAGGAAAGCGCGCCCGCGCGCTCCGTGCTGGCGACTTTGCACGAAGGCCCTCGGCTTAACGGCTAAACAGAATTATGTCCATTTACTATTGTGTTAAGTCGCTGACAGTTCACGAAAAGGCCCTCGGGGTTCTGTAAATTCACAACTTGGAGTCCTCGACGGTGCTCAGGCGCGGCCACGCTCCGGCGAGCAAGCAGTCCGGCCAATTGGGGCAGTGACCGGCGCTCTCGAGTGACATACACGGAATTAAACTCCTACGGAGCATTTCCCCTAACCTAATTGTACTAATGGTGGACTGGGGAGTTCCGGCCACGGTGGTCGTAAGCAAAATGGGGACATGATCGTGTTCCCGGCGACCCAGGGCGGTCTAGTTCGATTCAAAGCTTCGGTAAGCATCAAGAGGACACAAAGATGTTGAAACAAGAGAACCTAGGGTGAGATCGGACCTGAAACGGGCTGTCCACGGCGAGCTCGATTCACGGCGGCGGAAAATGGATTTGGGGGAAACGAGAAATTCAAGTGCGCGGGTGGATGATTGTGGCCGATTAGCGGTGGCTGGATGCGTAAGGATGTGGTGAAGCTCACGGCGGGGTCAATTTATAGAGCTCCGAAGCGGTGGCACTTAATTTGATCGCGATGCGTCGACGGCCGGAGAGGAGGAAGAAGCACTGGCTTCGCGGGTACGTGGCCAACGACGTGGCAGTAACTCCGGTGAGCCACGGAGGGTTCAGAGAAGGTCATGGCGACACGGTGAAAGTGTAGAGCCACGCGGCACCCGGCCGAGAGGCGGCGGTCGACGGCGAGTACTTACCGCCAGCCGCAAAGTCGAAGGAAGACAGGGGGGGTTCGTCGGAGTGGTGGCCAGCTCACTGGTGACGAGGACCTTACCGCGACAGACTTATCTAGTGACCGCCGAGCACGAATCACAGCGACGACGATCGACGGCGACGGCTATCGGCGACGAGCACGGGGAAGATCTTTTTCAGTTACCGGTTACTGTACCATGGGAAGACCCCATCAGTTAGCCTGACAGAGCAAGTTCAGAGCAGCATTTCTCCAAATTTTACACTGCAACTTTGTCAATACTCTGTACCAAAGTTGTAGAGTTACAAACCAGCTACAATCCAACTATAGAGATCAAACTCATTTGAGCACTGGATCATGCTTGGATTCGGGCTAGAAGTTGATGTCAGTCATGTGCTACACTGAATTTCAGATCAAACAGCCTGACAGCCAGTTTTGGATTGGGTTTTTCTCCAAATTACTCATAACAACTAAGCTCACACTCTTTAACAAAGTTGTTCTCCTATAATGGGTCTTCAACTTTGATGTGGTGACCTAGGGCAAAAACCCTATATCCTGAAAGATACAAGGCTCCAAAGTTGAGCCAATATCACTGAAATCCAGACTTAGAACAAACTCACATGAGGTCTATTTTGCATTTAAGTCCAAAACCTTGGGTTTTGCTTTCAAGTCCACATATTTGTGAACCAAAGGACTTAAGAAACCTATTTGGCTTGGGTTTTTGCACTTTAACCCAAAAGTGGGCTAATTTTGCATATAAACCCTTGGGGTTTGGTTTTAGGGTTTTCCTGGGTTCCAATTAGGGTTTCTGGTATCTCAGGGGTACAAAAGTGATTCAAGTTTATTTTTAGGGTCATTTTATGACTTTTACCCTAAAGCTTTAGGTTTTCTTAACTTGGGTTAAGTTGTACCCCTTTAACTACTATTTAGGGTTAAGTCCATTAACCAGGGTTCCATTTGCAAAAACATTAAAACAATACAACTTATTTGAAATTTTTGCCTAGTGAATGCACTCTAGTTGTGTCAAACATATGCAATGCCAATGCTCATGATGCCATGCTCAAGTTTTAGTTATAGTAACACCAGGGGTGTTACAGAACTGATGCAAAATGGATCTCCGTGCCAATTTGTTCACAAAACTCTCTGAAAGCTTCAGAATCAAACTGCGTTCCATTGTCCACAGTGATGGCCTTCGGCACTCTGAAGCGACAGACAATATTTTGCCAGAAAAACTTTTGAATAGTAACCGAAGTAATCATGGCTAGAGGCTTTGCCTCAATCCATTTAGAAAAATATTCCACTGCCACTACAACATATCTTAAGTTCCATTGTGCTGGTGGTAGCAGACCTAACAAATCAAGACCCCACCTTTGCAATGGCCAAGTGGGTTGTATTAACTGAGTTAGAGAGGAAGGTTGTTTTTGATCTCTTGCACATTTCTGACAACCTTCGCACTTTTGGACCAATTCCGCTGCATCCGAAGCTGCCTTTGGCCAATAAAATCCTTGACGAAAAACTTTTCCCAACAAAGGCCTAGATCCAATGTGAGATCCACACAGGCCTGCGTGTATTTCCTTCATTAATTCTATACCTTCGGCTCTGGATAAACATTTGAGTAGTGGAGAACAGACCCCATGCTTGTACGGCTCCCCTTCTATTATGACATATGGTCGAGCTCTTGCCTCTATTCTCTTGTTATAAGCTTCGTCATCTGAAAGAAAGTTACCCTGAAGGAAAGAGATGATCTCAGTTCTCCAATCTTCACTGTAAACAGGAGATATACTGAGGACTGCTCTTTCAAGAAGTTCAACCGAAGGTGCTTTTATTGTTTCAAAAAATACTTCCGAAGGTAAGGGCAGCCCCTGTGCTGCTGACTTGGCTAGCAAATCAGCATGTTCATTTTCTCCTCGAGGGATATTTCTGACAGAAAATCCTTCAAAGGAAGCTTCGATCCTTTGAACCGTGTCTAAATATTTCTCCAGCTTCGGGTCTCTTGCTTTGCAACTCTTGTCAATATGAACAGAAATAACCTAGGAATCAGTTTTAAGGACGACCCTTCTAATTCCCATTGCCTTTAACTTTCGAAGGCACAAAAGCAAAGCTTCGTACTCAGCAATGTTATTTGTGCAGCTGAAATCAAGCCTTGCTGCATAACAAGTTTTAACTTTGGAGGGTGCGACCAACACAGCGGCTGCTCCTGCCCCGAAGGTTCCCCAAGAACCATCGCAAAATACTGTCCAGACTTCGGCATCTTTACTCGCTTCTTCTTCCTAAGCCCCTGGCGTCTAGTCAGCAATGAAATCTGCTAACGCTTGGGACAGAATCGAAGATCGGTGCACATAGTCAATGCAAAATTCATTGAGTTCCGCAGCCCATTTTCCAACCCTTCCAGTAGCTTCTCTATTTCTCATAATATCCTTCAATGGTTGTGAAGAAGGAACGATTATATTATATGCTTGAAAATATTGTCGAAGCTTCCTGGAAGCCATCAAAATAGCATACAACACCTTCTCCAATTCTGTATAATTTTTCTTTGATAAACTAAGAACTTCGGATACAAAGTATATTGGGGCTTGCCTTTTGACTTGCCCTTCAAGCTTCTCTTGGACAAGTGTCGCACTTACCGCTGAGTGCGAAGCTGCCACATATAACAATAGAGGAGCCCCTAGCGTTGGTGGAGTTAACGTCGTTAGGTCTATCAAATATTGCTTCAGCTCTTCGAAGGCTCTCTACTGAACTGGTCCCCATTGAAAAACTTCGGCTGACTTTAGCACTTCGAAGAATGGTAAATTTCTCTCTGCTGATCTAGATATGAATCTGTTGAGAGATGCTAGTCTTCCTGTCAATCGTTGAGCCCCCTTCTTTGTGCTTGGTGGTTCCATTCGAAGGATAGCTTCGATTTTATTTGGATTAGCCTCAATCCCCTTTGTTGAAACTAAGCAACCAAGGAATTTCCCCTTCTTTACTCCGAAGACACACTTTTCTAGATTCAGCTTTAGACCGGCATGTCTAAAATTAGCGAAGGTCTCCTGCAGATCAGCAATGTGATTTTCTTGCTTCGTGCTTTTTACAATGATGTCATCAACATAGGTTAGCACATTTCTGCCTCTCTGAGAATGAAGAACCTTCGCTGTCATTCTACTGAAGCTTCCTCCAGCATTCTTGAGCCCCTCAGGCATTCGAAGGTAACAATATGTTCCACTAGGGGTTATGAAGCTGGTTTTTGGCTCATCCTCCTTCTTCATCCAAATTTGATGATAGCCTGAATAACAATCCAGCAGACTCATAAGCTCTGATGAAGCTGCTGCATCAACTAGGGAATATATCCTTGGCAATGGAAACTCATCCTTCAGACAGGCCTTGTTGAGATCAGTAAAATCAATACACATCCTCCATTTGCCATTGGCCTTTTTTACCATAACAGTGTTAGCCAGCCATTCTGGGTATTTTACTTCTCTGATAACTCCGGCGCTGAGGAGTCTTTTCACTTCATTTCGAGCACCTTCGGCCTTGTCATCAGACATCTTCCGAAGCCTCTGCTTTCTGGGTCTGAAGGATGGATCAACATTGAGCGAGTGTTCAATAACATCCCTGTTGACTCCGCAAAGATCATTAGCTGACCATGCAAAAACATCCTTGTTGTTGAAGAGAAACCTTATCAAGGTTTTCTCTTGTTGCTCAGACAATTGAGATCCCAGCAGCACCTTCTGCTCTGCAATATCTTCGCATAAAAGCATGGGTTTTGGCTGATCGGCCGAAGCAGCCTTCTCCCTTCTGTACTTGTACTGCTCACAAGCTTCGGCTTCATCTATATTGTGGATTGCTTTTGAATCAGTCCAATTCCCCTCGGCCTTTCTGGCAGCTTCCTGACTCCCATGAATAGCAATAGGTCCCTGATCCGAAGGTATCTTCATGCAAAGATATGCTGGATGAAGAATTGCTTCGAAAGCATTGAGTGTTCCGCGACCGATGATAGCATTGTAAGGATACTCCATGTCGACAATGTCAAACACAACTTGCTCAGTCCTTGTATTATTGATGAATCCGAAGGTCACTGTCATGGTAATCTTACCGAGCGCTACAATCTGTCTTCCTCCGAAGCCACAAAGAGGGTGTGTAGCATCATGAATCTTGTCTTCGGGCTCTTGCATTTGTCTAAAGGCCTTAGCAAATATAATATCCGCTGCACTGCCTGTATCAACCAAAACATTGTGGACCAGAAATCCTTTGATCACACAAGAGATAACCATAGCATCATTGTGTGGGTAATCCTTGAGCTGAAGATCCTCTTGAGAGAAGGTAATTGGAATGTGAGACCATCTTGACTTGATGAAGGGTCCTTGTACTCCTACATGTTGTACTCTTCTTTGTGCCTCCTTCGGTTTCTTGTTAGCCGGCTCTGAGCATGAACCGCCTGTTATCGGGAGAATCAGCTTCGGAGCCAAAGCAGTTCCAGCTTGGTTCTTGAACAAAGCCATTGTCTCAAGAAAGTGGAAGTGAGTTCATCGGAGGTGGGTGCCAATGTTGGGGACTTGTTCTCAAATGCTATGAATTAAGAACAAGGCAACATAGAAATTGTTAAATGTTATAGTCATTCGTCCTTCGAAGCATTATTTCCCTTGGGATATAATGGTTTCCTGACGAAGGTTATGAAGGTTAAACCTTCATAAACACAACAAATAATGAAGAAGGGTAAAAAATATGTAAAATAATTTAAACACATGATTCTTTTTATTAACTCATTTCTATTTCCTTATTGTAGAAATGATAACAAGTTACAAATGTACCTTCGGCTTGAAGAAAAGCAAAAATACCGGCGTGAAGCAAAAACAAATGCCCAATGCGTGATTACAGGAAAGCACGTGAACAGTACAGGGGTACTGTTCACCTAATTATAGACACAGTTCATAGCCTGTATATAATTACATTTATACCCTTTACAATGAACTACAATAATGGCACAGAATATCATGGGTCTTTAAGTCATTTCATCTTTAAGTCGGTTCACCCCTTCATCTTGAGACATGTCACTGTGCCGAAGCTTTATAGTCGATAGCTTCGGCGCTGCTTTGGAGAGGATCTGCCGAAGGTGTTCATTTCTTTAGGATCTTCGGCTATGAAGCATACCCCCAACATACTCTTGTTGCCTTTTTGCTCTTAATTGACATCTTTGGTGAGGCAATGGGGTTAAAGGGCCAATAATGATCCCGTTTTGGTGCTTAATGCCAAAGGGGGAGAAATTAAGGGCCAAAGCAAATGGATCAGCTACCACTTGAGGAATTTTGAAAATAGTAGAGTTAGAAGTTTTGATTTGTCCAAAATACTCTTATTGCAAAATTTGGCCTCTTGTGGGGGAAAATTTATGATTATGGGAAAAAGGGGGAGTTTTTGGCATTTGATCAAATTTTCCATTGGAATATCTCTCTTTGTGCCTAAACAAGTGTGTTTGACTTTGAGATAGGAAAATGAATTTGATTTGCAAAAACAAACCAAGTGGTGGCAAAGAATGATCCAAATATGTCAAATCTTGTCAAAGACAATTTTGTTCTCAATTGCGTTGCTGTTGCATTTCTATTGGTTGCTTTTGGATGTGTTGGCATAAATCACCAAAAAGGGGGAGATTGAAAGGGAAATGTGTCCTTGGGCAATTTCTATTATGTTTTGGTGATTAAGTGCTCAACACATTTAATTAAGTTCCTTTGTGCTAAATGAAGAGAGAAGTGCAAAACAAGAGAAGGTATGTTTCTAGACTTACTACATTGGTTTTTGTGTACTAACATATATGGTCTAAGTGCTAGAAACAGAGAAAAGAAAAGAACCAAGAGACTTGGCTCGGTGCAGCCAAATCTCTGCTCAGTCTGGCACACCGGACTGTCCGGTGGTGCACCGGACAGTGTCCGGTGCGCCAGGCTGAACTCCGGTGAACAGGCCGCTCTCGGGAGAATTTGGTGGCGTACGGCTATAATTCACCAGACTGTCCAGTGAGCCAATGGTTGCCGGCGCAACGGTCGGCCGCGCAATCCGTGGGCGACGCGTGGCCCGCGCCAACGGTCGGCAGGGGCACCGGACTGTCCGGTGTGCACCGGACAGTGTTCGGTGCGCCAACTGCCACGACTCTGCAACGGTCGGTTGCGCCAAAAAAGGAAGGAGATCGCGCACCGGACATGAATAGTGGCTATCCGGTGGTGCAATGGACTGTCCGGTGCGCCACACGACAGAAGGCGAGGATAGCATTCCTTGTTGGCCTCCAACGGCTCCTAGCTGCCTTGGGGCTATAAAAGGGACCCCTAGGCGCATGAAGGAGTCACCCAAGCACACTCTAAGCATTCCAATACTTCTAATCCTCACTTTCACGCAATCGTTCATCGTTCTTGAGATTGGATAACTTTTCGAGTTGCAAACTCCCCGCGCGTGTTTTGTGTGCTCATCTTCTCACTTGTGTGCGTGTTTGCGGTGTGGATTTAATTCTAGTGTGCGTTGCTCTTCCCAACCTTACTCCGTGCTTTCTTTGTGATCAATCTTGTAAAGGCGAGAGGCTCCAACTTGTGAAGATTCCTCGCAAACGGGAAGAAAACTATAAGGAAGAATACCGTGGTATTCAAGTTGATCATCGGATCACTTCAAAGGGGTTGAGTGCAACCCTCGTCCATTGGGACGCCACAACGTGGAGGTAGGCAAGTGTTATACTTGGCCGAACCACGGGATAAACCATTGTGTCTTTTGTGTTGTCGTTCTCTGTGATTATTGTGATTCGCAAGAGCTCGCTCTATAGCCACTTGGTTCTATTGCACTAACATCTTTATAACCAAGCTTGTGGCTATTTAGTATTGAATTTTACAGGATCACCTATTCACCCCCCTCTAGGTGCTCTCAGTCCCCCCGATGGCCCATCTAGCTGTCGCCAACGGAGTAGGAGTCTCCGGTGATGACATCCTTCAGGACCCCCTCGGGCGACTGATACCCAAGGTCCCGTTCATTCGCGGCCACCTCGCCGTCATCGACCCTTTCCTTGCCAGGTCAGCGATGAGGTGGGGAGCTATCCTTAGAAGACTGCTCGCACCGCTCGCTGACGTGTTTCGCGATGTCGATGATCTCGTGACACTCCGTGGCGCTATGGCGACTGTTGGGGTGCACAGGGCATGAGCCGCTGTTACCCCTCTGTGGCCGTGGGTGTTTGTTGCGGTCATCCCGGCCCCCAGTCGCAGCTGCGTTGGCCAGCACGGTAGACTGCGGCCTCTCGTGGCCATGGCCCTTCTTTTTTTTCTTTTTACCGTCCCGGGGGACGGCACACGAGCCACCTATCTAGACAGCCCCGGTTCATGGGGCCGAGTGCCATGCCCGGCCCTCGGCGGCTCTGGCTCACTTGTCGGCCAGAGCGAAGAGTGTGGAGACAGTCTCCACGCCATGCGTGGCCAACTTCTCCAACATTTTTTCATCACGTACTCCCTGACGGAATGTCGTGATGATGGAAGCATCAGAAATGTGAGGTATGGTACCTCACACCTTGGTGAAGCGGGAGATAAACGTCCGGAGAGTCTCCCCGGGTTTCTGCCTCACTGCGTGGAGGTGGGCTTCCACGCCGTGCTGTTGGTAAGCGCTAGCGAAGTTCGCTGTGAACCGCGTGCAGAGCTCTTCCCAGGAATAGATTGATCCTGGGGCAAGATTCATGAGCCAAGTCCGGGCAGGCCCGAACAAGGCGACATGAAAATATGTCGCCATCATAGTGGTGTTTCCACCTGCTGCTGTGATAGCGGTGACGTACACCTGTAGAAATTCCGACGGGTTTGACGTACCATCGTACTTTTTTGGCAGGTGCGGCCAGAACTTGGATGGCCAGGACGTCACGCGGAGATGATCCACGAGAGCGGCGCAGCCCACGTCGGCCAAGGGGACACCCGTTTGGAACCGGGCACCCACTTGGGTTTGCGGTGCTACCGCAGCAAACTCTTGATCGAGGTTGTGACCTTCGATGTTTTGCCAGCGCTCACGCGCCCTCTCCAGAGAGACCCAGGCATCCTCCCCCGCACGCCTGCGGTTGAGCTCTGCCCGGAGGTCGTTGGTCTGTGCAACCCTCACTGAGGGTGAGCGCACAGACGCCGACGCCTCACGTTGGCGCCGGGATGGCCGAGGCCTTGATCTGGTCGAGCTAGAGCGTGCAATGCCGAGCAGTCGGTCGACGTTGTCTCGCCACTGCTTCATGGCCCCCGGCGAGGCCGTGGAGCTCGGGGGGTGACGTAGCAACTCCCTGGCCGCAGACAGTGCCCCCGGAGCCGCCCTCGATGGAGTCCGGGATGTCTGCGCGGTTGTATGCTGCCGTGCAGCGTGCACAGCAGTAGTGACCGGCACTGGGCGGTTGGGAACCTGTGGCGTGGAAGAGGCAGCTTCCTCCTCCACCAGGAAATCCACCGAAGTCTCGGCGTGGTGCTCGACGATTTGCACCATCATGCTGAGCAGGAAGAACAAACAAAAACCTAGAGCCCAAGCCCCTACCTGGCGCGCCAAATGTCAGAGAGGAAATTCTCCGGCCGGGTGGTAGAATGCACCCGCCCTAAATCCTAAGATGAGGAGGGGCCTAAGCGTTTTGCTTGTCTGCTAAGCAATGAATGAACACAAGAACACACAAGGATTTAGAGTGGTTCGGGCCGCCGGAGCGTAACACCCTACTCCGCTATGTGATGTATAGAGCTTGTACGAACTTGTGAGCCTGAGCTCGGTCTAAGTGAGCTTTAGTCCGAGTCAGCCCGCCTTGTAACGCTGCATGCCTCTCCTTTTATAGCTCAAGGGGGGCATGTACAAGGGTACTGAGCCCCGACATGCGGGCCCAGGAACATAACAGATGTAATACATGGAGCAACAAATGCTAGTCGCCAGAGCATAGTGCGCGCCGCAGCATGGGCGCACTGCCTGCCAGCAGAACGGACGGGCACACCGCCTGCGAGATGGCCTGGTTGCTGCTTGCCAGCGTCGTGGACAGAGCACATTAAATGCTGAAGGGGCACATCGCCCGCCAGCGTGGGAGACAGGCGGCGCATCTTCTCCACAATAAATGCAGAGACAGCGTGGCTCAGAGGCCTTACGTCAGGCTCCACCCGCTGGCTTACGTCACGCGAGCTAGGCCACGTGGCAGCAATGGGCCTCCGCCTGAGCGGGGAGCGGAAACGCACAGGATAAAGCCTGGACACGCGTCAGTACCGGACCCTTGCCTGTCCATGACCTAGGCCAGGGTATTCCCTATCCCAGGACCTTGCTGCGGATGACCCGGACCTCACTCAGAGGGGTCCGGACCTCGTCAAGGGGTCTGGCTTGCTCACTTGGGAGTCCTAAACCGTACTCAAAGGGGTTCGGGTTGTGCGTTCAGGGGTCCGATGCTTCCTCGTGGAGGTTCGGACCCACTGATAGTGTCCTAAAGTATATTACCTCTTCTGGCCATGTGGCATCCTTGGTGCCGCCCATGTGGAGGGGTCAGGTGCTATTCACCGCGCGACTAGAGATAGTCGTGCGGGCACCGTGTCTTTATACTGCAGTAAGGGGTACCCCCGATTCAGGGTACCGACAGACACCAATCACTTACACAAGAACTGTGGCGGTGCTCTCTGCATAGGGGCGGATGGTCCACGACCAGGGGCCGGACGGTCCGCAGCCAGGGGCCGGACGGTCCGCGACTTGGCGTAGGGCTAGGGTTTCCTGCCTGACGGCCGGACGGTTCGCGCGTGCGCAGGGGCGGCGGAAGTCGCCAGCGGCGCCTGGATCTCGCTCCCAAGAGGGACCCCGTCGGGGAGGAGAGATCTTAGGAGTTGTCTAGGCTCGGCAGGCCGACCTAAACTCCTATAATCGACGTAGAGTCGAAGAGAAGCGGAGAATTTGAGGATTGAGAGGCTAAACTAGAACTAGACTAAAACTACTCCTAATTGTACAGGAAATAAATGCGAGATAAAAGTATTATTGATTCGATTGATGATTACAAATCGGTCGTATACCTCTGCATTTATAGAGGAGGGGGGTTGGACCCTTTACAAACTAATCTCCCGAGCCAATTCTGCGAATTTAGCTGACAACCGTAGCACAAAACTCAGAACCCTAATCTGTTCTGCGCACGCGTGGACTGTCCAGCCCACAGGAGCGGACCGTCCGGCCTCAGGGCCGGACCATCCGGCATCTCAATTTGGTGTCCAACATATGCCCCCTGCCTTTTGGTGGAGCTGAGCGCACCGGACTGTCCGGTGCGCCCATCGACAGCACCCTACCCCAACGGTTGTTTTGGTGGGTGAGGGCTATAAATACCCCTCAACCACCTCCACTCCAACAATCCAAGCATTCTCACTCTCCATTCAATACAAGAGCAAAGTGCAACACTCCAAGACACAAATCAAAGCCACCGATCCGATCAAAGTCCCCAATTCAATTCTAGTGCATTAGGACTTGTGAGAGGATCACTTGTGTTTCTTGTTGCTCTTGTTTGCTTTGCTTGGCTTGGCTTTCTTTTCTTTCTCACTTCTTACTCTCAAGCTTTGTAAGCGAGGCAAGAGACACCAATTGTGTGGTGGTCCTTGCGGGGTCTAAGTGACCCGTGAGATTAAGGAAGAAGCCTCACTCGGTCTAAGTGACCGTTTGAGAGAGGGAAAGGGTTAAAAGAGATCCGGTCTTTGTGACCACCTCAACGGGGACTAGGTTCTTTAGAACCGAACCTCGGTAAAACAAATCACCGTGTCATTCGCTTTATTTTCTTGGTTGATTTGTTTCCCTCTCTCTCGGACTTAATATTTGTTCTAACGCTAACCCCGATTTGTAGTGTGTTTAAAGTTGTAAATTTTAGTTTTCGCCTATCCACCCCCCTTTAGGTAACTTTCAATTGGTATCAGAGCCCGGTACTTCATTTAGAGTCTAACCACTCGAAGTGATGTTGGGAGGATCCGCCAAGAGGGAGATGGAAACCGGCGACAAAGCTACAAGCCACGGGAAGGCTCCATCAAGGGAGTCCGGCGCCAAAGGAAGGGAGGAATCACCTCCGCGCGTCAAGTCGCACCGGAGTGGCGACAAGAAGAAGAAGATGAAGAAAGTGGTCTACTACGAGACCGATTCTTCGTCGCCTTCCACCTCCAGATCCGACGCCTCGTCTGTCACTTCTAAGCGCCATGAGTGCAAGAAGTTTAGTAAGATCCCCCTATGCTATCCCCGTATTTCAAAGCGCGCTCCTTTACTTTCCGCCCCATTAGACAAACCACCAGTTTTTATGGTGAGGACTATTGTATGTGGAGTGATAAAATGAGGCATCACCTAACCTCACTCCACGTAAGTATATGGGATATTGTTGAGTTTGGAGCGCAGGTACCATCCATGGGGGATGAGGGCTACGACTCGGACGAGGTCTCCCAATTCCAGCACTTCAACTCCCAAGCCACTACTATACTCCTCGACTCTCTATGTCAAGAGGAGTATAATAAAGTGCAAGGGTTGAAGAGCGCCAAGGAGATTTGGGACGTGCTCAAGACTGTGCACGAGGGAGATGAGGTGACCAAGATCACCAAACGGGAGACGATCAAAGGGGAGCTCGGTCGTTTCATCCTCAACCAAGGAGAAGAGCCACAAGCCATGTACAACTAGCTCAAGACCTTGGTGAATCAAGTGCGCAACCTCGGTAGCACCAAATGGGATGACCATGAAATGGTCAAGGTTATTCTAAGATCACTCGTTTTCGCAATCCTACGCAAGTTCAATTAATACGTGGTGATACTAGATATAAGCTAATGTCTCCCGAGGAGGTTATAGGAAAGTTTGTGAGCTTTGAATTGATGATCAAAGGCTCCAAACAAATCGTCAACTTGGAGCAAGGCGGCACCTCCACACCCGAGGTGCAACCCGTCGCATTCAAAGCGACGGAGGAGAAAAAAGAAGAGTCTACATCAAGTAGGCTCCCCATCGACGCCTCCAAGCTCGACAATGAGGAGATGGCGCTCATCATCAAGAGCTTCCGTCAAATCCTCAAGCAAAGGAGGGGGAAGGACTACAAACCCTGCTCCAAGAGGGTGTGCTACAAATGTGGTAAGCCCGGTCATTTTATCGCAAAATGCCCTATGTCTAGTGATATTGATTGGGACAACGACAAGAAGGGGAGGAAGAAGGAAAAGAAGAAGTAATACGAGAAGGGCAGCGATGCCCACGTGTTTCGGAAATGGGACTCCGACATGAGCTCCACCGACAACTCCTCCGACGAGGATGCCACAAACATCGCTGTCAATAAGGGACTTCTCTTCCCCAACGTCGGCCACAAGTGCTTCATGGCAAAGGACGGCAAAAGGAAGAAGGTAAAATATAGAGTCTCCACTAAATATACAACATCTAGTGATGAGGGTAGCTCTAGTGAAGATGAGGATAATTTGCTTACCCTTTTTGCCAACCTTAACATGCAACAAAAAGAAAAATTGAATGAATTGATAGGTGCTATTCATGAGAAGGATGAACTCTTGGATAGCCAAGAGGAATTCCTTATCAAGGAAAACAAAAGGCATGTTAAAGTTAAAATGCTTATGCTTAGGAGATAGAAAAATGTGAAAACTTGACTAAAGAGCTTAGCATTTGCCATGACACTATTTCCAACCTTAGAACTGAGAATGTTAGTTTAATTGCTAAGGTTGAAAAATAAAATGTTTGCCATGATTCAATTGCCAATCTTAGAAATGAAAATGCTAGTTTAATTGCTAAGATTGATAAATTGAATGAATCAATTTCTAGCTTTAAAACTGAGAATGCTAATTTAATTTCCAAGGCTAGAGACTTAAATGTTTGCAATGATTCTATTTCCTGTCTTAGAGATGAAAATGCCATGCTAAAATCTAAGATAGATGAATTAAATGTTTGCAAACCATCTACATCTACTGTTGAGCATATTACCATTTGTACTAGATGTAGAGATGTTAATATTGATGCTATTCATGATCACCTTGCTTTAATTAAACAACAAAATGATCATATAGCTCAATTAACTGCTAAAATAAATGAGCATGAGATAGACAATGAAAATTTTAAATTTGCTAGAAGCATGCTCTATAATGGGAGATGCCCTGGCATTAAGGATGGCATTGGTTTCCAACAGGGAAGCAATGTCAAGCTTAATGCCCCTAAAAGATTATCTAATTTTGTAAAGGGCAAGGCACCCATGGTTCAGGATAATGAGGGTTACATTTTATATCCTGCTAATTATCCTGAGCACAAAATTAGGAGAATTCATGCTAAGAAAACTCATTCTGTTTCTCACCATGCATTTATGTATAAGAATGAGGCTTCTAGCAATAGGCAATCAACTCATGTTAAATTGCCTAAAAAGAAAACTCCTACTGCATCAAATGATCGTAATATTTTATTTAAGATTTTTGATGCTTCTTATGTGCTTACTAACAAATCAGGCAAAATAGTTGCCAAATATGTTGGGGGCAAACACAAGGGATCAAAGACTTGTGTTTGGGTACCCAAGGTGCTTGTTTCTAATGTGAAAGGACCCAAGATCATTTGGGTACCTAAGAACAAGGCCTAAATTGATAGCGGATGCACAAACCACATGACAGGGGAGAAAAATATGTTCTCCTCCTACGAGAAAAAACGAAGATCCCCAAAGAGCTATCACATTCAGGGATGGAAATCAATGTTTGGTCAAAGGATGTTGGGGGCCTTCGTCCTCCGAAGGTCCTCAAAAACATGATTTGACAATATCTTCCAAGTGAAATGTATGAACAGATATCTTCGGACCCAGATTGTGAACATGAAGTACGATCAGGATGAAGCTTAAGCTAGACGAAGGAAGATTGAGATGAAGGACGGGCTGATCACCAAGCCGTACGAGGGATGGTGCATAGCCGAAGCTATGCGCAGGGGAGCTTCGGCATAGTGGCAGAAAGGGGAACCGACTTAAAGATGAAAAGACTACTTAGGCTTTGACAGATCCTCATAAGCCATTAGCAAATGTAGTGGACATGAATGTAATTTTACATGGGCTGCGTCCCACGTCTATAAATAGATGAACAGTAAGCCGAAGGTACATTTGTAATTCGATATTGTCTCTATTTTTCTATGATGATATAAAAAAGCTAAATTGATGATGTTATATGATTATTCATGTTATCTTTTATGTTTCATATGCTTCGTCTTTCATTAATGTATACTGTGATGATGAAGGTTCGTCCTTCATGACCTTCGTCTGAAGATCGTTATATCCTAAGGGAAATAATGCTTCAAAGGACGAAGGACTTTATCGTTTAACATTCTCTGTGTTGCCTTGTTCTTAACTCATAGCACTTGAGAACAAGTCCCCAACATTGGCGCCCACCTCCGGTGAACTCACTTCCACTTCGAGTTTTTTGAACACCTTCGGAAGCCATAGACCCTCGCTATGGCACCAAAGAAAGCTTCAGCGACTGGGGCTGCAGCTCTGCAACCGCTGGACCCTAACCAGGAAACTGTCTCTCTTCGGGAGGCCCGAAGCCAGAAGAGGAAGGCCGTCAGCCCGACGCTTCAGGAGGATGAGCTAGACCAAGAAATCAGGGATATGGAGATGCTACATCAACAGGTGCAAAGGAAGAAGGAGAAGATGGCCCGACTAGCTGAGTTGCAAAGACAGATAGACGAAGCCTCTGAGGAAGTTCGCCATCTTTCTCACGATGAGCAGACCCGAAGGCCTCAGCAGAAAGATCTTCATCAGGAGGGCTTCGTCAACGAAGATGACTGGTATGACAATTTCCATCAGGGAAATTTTGTTTTCGATGATGCTTCTCCTCTGTCCGCTGAACTGCAGGCTACACCTTGGCCCCCGTCCTATAAGCCACCCCAACTTCCCATCTTCGACGGCCATTCAGACCCGAAGCAGTTCTTGATGAGCTACGAAGCAACAGTGTCTTCGTATGGTGGCAATGCTGCAGTCATGGCAAAATCTTTTGTTATGGCTATCAGGAGTGTTGCTCAGACCTGGTATTCCTCCCTTTGACCAGGAACAATCACTTCATGGCAGAAGCTGAAGGATATGTTGTTAACCAGCTTTCAAGGGTTTCAGACGAAGCCGGTCACTGCTCAAGCCTTGTTCCAGTGCACTCAGGATCATGAAGAATACCTTCAGGCGTATGTCAGAAGGTTCTTGCGTTTGAGGGCGCAGGCACCAACGGTGCCCAATGAAATTGTCATCGAGGCCATGATCAAGGGGCTTCGTCCTGGACCTGCAGCTCAATATTTTGCTAGGAAGCCTCCTCAGACTCTGGAGAAGCTGCTCCAAAAGATGGACGAGTACATTCGTGCCGACAATGATTTTCGCCAAAGAAGGGAGGAGGCTTTCAGATTTTCTGAGATGACCAGGGGCTTTGGAGGAAGATTCTATCCGAGGCATGTCAGGTCCATCCATAACTCTACTCAAAGTGATGATAAGGGGAGTCAGCAGCACAGGCCGCAGCCCTCCTCACAGGCTTCGGGGCAACAACAAAGCTTCTTCCGGCCACCAGCTCCAAGAGGAAGAGGCGCCAGGGGCTTTGGCGGAAGATTTGGAGATCAAACAAGGAGAATATTTTGCTTGTTTTGCGGTGAAAACAAGGGCCATACCACCAGGATGTGCCATGTTACCATCCAAAAGCAAAAGGAGATAGCCGAAGCTGCAGCACAACAAGCTCAGCCGAAGCAGGTCATGCATACTGCTTCGTACCATGTGCCTTACATCCCAGAATACGTAGGTAACCACCCTGCAGTTTCTGTTGCTTCGGCAAGTCAACCTCAAGCTTCCTGGCAACAACCTCCACCTCCACCACCGCTGCAACAAGGCCAACAGCCAGAAGGGAGCCAATATGCTCCACACCAAAGGGACTTCAGAGAGCAGTCCGAAGCTCGTACAGTCAACAGCACCGTGCCGGAGTCAAAGCACATTTATTGACAAGTATCCTACCTTGATAGCAGTCTTTTCCATTTAGTTCTATTTTCTGTATAATAAAGAACATTTCGATTTTCATGTAATGGTTTTGTGGTTGGTCATAAGGGAAATCTATTTTCTCCGAAGGCTTAAGTTGCTGAAGCTTGAAAGTTTGCGGGGGACCTTCGAATTATTAAAAATCCTTCGAAGTAACAAAAAGTCGTTCTAAGGAACGCAGAGTAAGTTGCTGAAGTTACAAAAAGCCGTTCCAAAGGGAGCGCAGTGTAAGTTTTTTGCTCCAAAGACGTTCCTAAGGGAATGCAGAGCATACAGCGAAAAGTCAACGCTGATACCGCCTAAGTAAAAGGCAAAGAAGCTCCAAAGACGTTCCTAAGGGAATGCAGAGCTTATACCGCCTAAGTAAAAGGCGAAGAAGCTCCAAAGACGTTCCTAAGGGAATGCAGAGCTTATACCGACTAAGTAAAAGGTGAAGAAGCTCGAAAGTCGTTCCTAAGGGAATGTAGAGCTTACAGCGAAGAATCAGCGCTGATACAAAAATATTGTGTGGGGATATGTGTGTATCTTTCGGAACAAATGTCATCTACGTAACATAACATCATCACATCATTTTGCATAGCATAAGCATCATACATCATGTTGCATATGGCACAAGAAGGGGACACAATATTGATCTTCGGAAGTATGCTTTGAAAGAGTGAAAATCGTGTTAAGTCACAAGGAGACACAATCTTCATCTTCGGAGTATAGCTTCGGAGAATGTTTTCACGAAGCTTGGATATTCTTCATCTGAGCACTATGGACATTGTTGTGATACATAAAAATTTTTCTTCACGAAGCATGAAAAGAAGGGAAGGTGTTTTTTCGCCGAAGGCTCAAAAGCGGTACGTATGTAAAGTTTCATGCATCGTAAAGAATTGAATAACGAACAGAGACTTGTATATTACATTCAAATATACCAAATATTACATAAATCACACTTCAACTGTTTTTCCTAATAACACCTAGTCTTCTCTTAATACTACTTCGGCAGCCTCATTTAGAAGCTGTTCAACAACTTTATCCACGATAGTTTCGGCCATTTGTTTAATTTCGTCATCCCCTTTTGTGTGAGGGTCAACAAACGATCCAGCATGTTCTGAGGGAAGAGAATATTTTTGCATTACTATTACAAACCGCGAACAAAGTTTGAAATAAAAATTACAACACGATACAAATTATTAATTAATACCTAATTGACCTTCGGGCTCTGCGCTCTTTTCAGCAGCCTTAGCCACTTCTTTAGCATCGTGAATGCCCTTTTCACTTCTTTGAATAATTTCTCCTGCCATTTCTCGGCCACCATTATCCCAGACGTCGGTGAAAAATTTTCCACCAACTTGGCTAGCTTCGGTCGAGGGGTCTTTAATATCTTCAGCAGATAAAGTGGCTTCGGATTGCGCAAGCAGCTTAATATGATCACAACCTTTCTTCTCTAGAACAGTAGCAACTCCTCTGGCGCCCGAAAATGCGCAGATATCACCGCGGCTGCTCAGGATTTCCTCGAAAGCTTCTGCTTCATGACTAATCCATTCCAATGGACCTTCGGGATTGCCTCTGGAGAAACTTTCTTCACTAGAAAATGCGCCAACACTGGCGAAGCTGGATTTTATCTTTTTGACGCATTCTATAGATTTAACATAGCATTTCCTCTGGGATGCACGAAGCTCCTGAGCACTTAACTCTAAATGATTAACCAACTGATCACTAAGCTCTCGTTTTGTTTCTTCAAGCGCACGTTCCTCTTTAGCTCTAGCTAGCTGTTTCTGAAGATCTTTAATCTCACGTTTTTGGGCTTCGGCCTGGATCTTTGAGGCAGCTTCATCCTTTTTTACCTTGTCTACCAATGTAAGCAAAATTTTATCCTTTTCCAGAGCTTCGTTTCTCAGTTTAATAACTTCTGACCGAAGGTTGTTGAACGCAATTTCATAGCTCTCATCTTCGGCACTCTTCTGTGCTCTTAATGCGTTGCTTAGGATTAAGCCCTATATATAAAGACTTGGTATAAGAATAAAAGAATGAATTATGTATTGTAAATTTTTTTCAAAATGTCTAATTCCCATACCTTTAGGCTGTTATACGCAAGACTATCCGCGAGATCCTCCTTCGTCATAGCACATAATCCAGCTTCGAGCTTCGGGAACCCCATACTTCTAGCCATCTCTCGGCAGACAGATAATTCTTTGTTATCAGGGAGGCAGTATAGGAAGTCATCCTCATTTGTCCCATTGAACACCACTGCTCCCTTTGGATATTTTAACTCTTTGGCATAGTGATTGGCTTCATAAGTCTCTTCTTCAGATAATTTTTTCCCCGAAGCATGTCGTATGATATAATCGCATGTGCTGGCAGGAGCTTCGGGGACGGCAGTGTCAATCTTCTCAACCAAAACTGGTTCTGATGTTTTTTCGGTTTCCAAAGATTGTTCCTTGGTGGGCTCTGAAGGCCCAGCCTCAGTTTCAGCTTCAGCTTCAGCTTGTTGCTTCGAAGTTTCAGTAGACGCTTCAGCAAATTCAACAGTCTCCTTTGGAGTTGTGCTTGAAGACATAATTGTCTCCAAGACATCTAGTACGTTCACCATTCTTTTTCTTTTTGGGGTCACCAATGGGCCCTTTTGGATTTTTCTTGTTTCAGCATTCGCTGAAGGACTTAAGATTTCCAATATTTTTTGTCCTTCAATTCTCGATTTTTCCGCCTTCTCTGCTAAAGGCGCTTCAGATTTCTCTTCTATCTTCGGCACTGGAGCTGGTTCTGTAGCTTCAGAGGCCAAGGAAACTTCACCAATGAATTCTGGCACTGTGGCCGGCTCAATAAAGCGCGCTCGGTGGGTGAGCACCTTCATCTTTTTCCTTTGCGGCGCTGGCTCATTAGTGGCACTTGTGGTAGTTTCTGTTGCAGAAGAAGTATTCTTTCTTTTGCGACCCAACACCGGATAGTGGTAGTCAGGGTAGACAAACCCGACTGCGTCAAATACCCGGTTGAGTCTTTTCTTCTTTCGGCCTCCGAAGGCTGCTGATAATGCAGTGTTCTCGGCCTTCGAATATGCCCCAAGCAGTTCGTCACTTAATGTTTCAATGCTTTTCAACCAGTCGTCATCAGGTTCAACAAATTTATCCCCGTATTTGAATGTGTATTTTAGTCTGACCAGTCCGCCTTCGTCGGACTCCTTGATGGTCTCCTTCGGCATTTCCCACTTTCCTGCAAGTGGCCACACCCTGAAGGCAATGTGTTCTTGAATCAAGTCCCTTGTCCCAATAAAAGAGCAGACTACGCCGAAGGCTCTTTGGCATTCCTCGGCTGCTTCATCCATTTTAACCTTCGGCCTTCGAAGTCCGAAGCGTTGCCAGATGGGGCGCATAACGATACTCTTGACATCTTCTTGCGTTGTTAGGTCATTCTTTACATAGAACCATTCAGTCATCCAGGCTCCGGGCCATCTCTTCCGAAAGGTCGGCTCAGGGCAGCTTGACCCGGAGCGGGCAACGAAGCTGTAACACCCAAAGTTGTTGTGATATTGTTCTTTCCCCCAGGGCTTCGTCTCATATAACAACTCATGAATGTTGCAAAAGCTTTTGGCATTTGGTTCTAAACCTTGGCTTCTCGCAGCCTAGACAAACATCCCCATTCTTATGATAGCTTCAGGAGTAATTTGATGAAGGTAGATTTGAAATGTTTTCAGAACTTCAACAACAAAGTTGCTCAGGGGGAATCGAAGCCCAGCCTTGAGAAAGCTTCGGAAGATTACGACTTCATCTTCTTCGGGGGTGGGAGAAGTTTTTTCTCCAGCATCAGCTCTCACAATAGATATATCTTGAAAATATCGGCCCCTCATATTATCAATATGACTCTGCTTAATGGAGGTTTTCCCGAAAACCGCGTGACTTGGCCGCCATGGCCGATCTTCGGACTCTTCCCCACCACTTTCTACATCGTAACTGTCGCTGTCACCAGTATCTTCAGACAAGCCTTCCAGTATCTCCTTGGTAATTTTTTCCGTATTGGTCTCCGCCATCGCTATAAGGAACCCCAGGTTCTTCTCTTCAGAGAGACTCAGCTTCATTTCAGGACCGGCCTTTTTGTCTTCAGACATCTTCGGAAATGCTAAAAACTGTTTTCAATGCCGAAGCTTCAAAACTAAAAGCTCAGTAAATTTTTGCGTGCAAGAGATAAAATTGAGTAAGCAGGGGCAGATGGCAAGTGTGCGTACCAAAATGAGTTTGTGGTATGATCTTATTTATACGCCTAGTGCGTTGAAAGTTGAAAGACCCACTTGTCAGTGAATGTTGCTATTCTAGCAAAGGGAAGGTGTTTTTTCGGACCTTCGGCTTAAGGCCTTCGTCCATATCGCAATCTAAATTTATCATTAATAAATTAATATTGCGAGGGGCTACTGTTGGGGGCCTTCGTCCTCCGAAGGTCCTCAAAAACATGATTTGACAATATCTTCCAAGTGAAATGTATGAACAGATATCTTCGGACCCAGATTGTGAACATGAAGTACGATCAGGATGAAGCTTAAGCTAGACGAAGGAAGATTGAGATGAAGGACGGGCTGATCACCAAGCCGTACGAGGGATGGTGCATAGCCGAAGCTATGCGCAGGGGAGCTTCGGCATAGTGGCAGAAAGGGGAACCGACTTAAAGATGAAAAGACTACTTAGGCTTTGACAGATCCTCATAAGCCATTAGCAAATGTAGTGGACATGAATGTAATTTTACATGGGCTGCGTCCCACGTCTATAAATAGATGAACAGTACTCCCGTACTGTTCACGCTGACTTGGCATTTGCTTTTGCGTCACATTTGTATTTCCATCTCCTTCCAAGCCGAAGGTACATTTGTAATTCGATATTGTCTCTATTTTTCTATGATGATATAAAAAAGCTAAATTGATGATGTTATATGATTATTCATGTTATCTTTTATGTTTCATATGCTTCGTCTTTCATTAATGTATACTGTGATGATGAAGGTTCGTCCTTCATGACCTTCGTCTGAAGATCGTTATATCCTAAGGGAAATAATGCTTCAAAGGACGAAGGACTTTATCGTTTAACATTCTCTGTGTTGCCTTGTTCTTAACTCATAGCACTTGAGAACAAGTCCCCAACAAAGGACTTGGTAAAATTGCTATATCACCTAACCATTCTATTTCCAATGTTTTTCTTGTAGATTCTTTAGATTACAACTTGCTTTCAGATTCTCAATTATGTAAAATGGGCTACAATTGTCTATTTACAGATGTAGGTGTTACTGTCTTTAGAAGAAGTGATGATTCAGTAGCATTTAAGGGAATATTAGAGGGTCAGCTATACTTAGTTGATTTTAATAGAGCTGAACTCGATACTTGCTTAATTGCTAAGACTAATATGGGTTGGCTCTGGCATCGTCGACTAGCCCATGTTGGGATGAAGAATCTTCACAAGCTTCTAAAGGGAGAGCACATTTTGGGACTAACAAATGTTCATTTTGAGAAAGACAAGGTTTATAGCGCATGTCAAGCAGGAAAGCAAGTTGGTGCCCATCATCCACACAAGAACATAATGACAACGGACAGGCCACTGGAACTACTACACATGGATCTATTCGGCCCGATAGCTTACATAAGCATCGGCGGGAGTAATTATTGTCTAGTTTCTGTGGATGATTATTCTTGCTTCACTTGGGTATTCTTTTTGCAGGAAAAATCTCAAACCCAAGATACACTCAAAGGATTCTTGAGACAGGCTCAAAATGAGTTTTGATTGAGAATCAAGAAGATAAGAAGCGATAATGGGACGGAGTTCAAGAACTCACAAATCGAAGGCTTTCTTGAGGATGAGGGCATCAAGCATGAGTTCTCTTCTCCCTACACACCTCAACAAAATGGTGTAGTGGAGAGGAAGAATAGAACTCTACTGGACATGGCGAGGACCATGCTTGATGAGTACAAGACTCCGGATCGGTTTTGGGCTGAGGCGATTAACACCGCCTGCTACTCCATCAACCGGCTCTACCTTCACCGAATCCTCAAGAAGACATCATATGAACTCCTTACCAGTAAAAAGCCTAATGTTTCATATTTTAGAGTCTTTGGTAGCAAATTCTTTATTCTTATTAAAGGAGGTAGAAAATCTAAATTTGCTCCTAAGGCTGTAGAAGGCTTTTTACTTGGATATGACTTAAACACAAGGGCATATAGAGTCTTCAACAAATCCACTGGATTAGTTGAGGTTTCTTGTGACATTGTGTTTGATGAGACTAATGGCTCCCAAGTGGAGCATGTTGATCTTGATGAACTAGATGATGAAGAGGCTCCGTGCGTCGCGCTAAGGAACATGTCCATTGGGGATGTGTGTCCTAAGGAATCCGAAGAGCCCACAAAAGCACAAGATCAACCATGAACTTCCAATCAAGAATCTCCACCAACTCAAGATGAGGATCAGGCTCAAGATGATGATGAAGATCAAGAGGATGAGCCACCCCAAGAGGAGGACAATGATCAAGGGGGAGATCAAGTCAATAAGGAGAAGGAAGATGAGCAAGAAATTCAAGGTCAAAGACCGCCACACCCAAGAGTCCACCAAGCGATACAACGAGATCACCCCGTGAACTCCATTCTCGGTGATATTCATAAGGGGGTAACGACTCGATCTCGAGTCGCTCATTTTTGTGAACATTACTCTTTTGTGTCCTCTATTGTGCCATACAGGGTGGAGGATGCACTAAGAGATTCGGATTGGATGCTGGCAATGCAAGAGGAACTCAACAACTTCACAAGGAATGAGGTATGGCATTTAGTTCCACGTCCTAATCAAAATGTTGTAGGTACCAAGTGGATATTCCGCAACAAGCAAGATGAGCATGATGTGGTGACAAGGAACAAAGCCCGACTTGTAGCCAAGGGATATTCACAAGTCAAAGGTTTGGATTTCGGTGAAACCTATGCACCCGCAGCTAGGCTTGAGTCAATTCATATATTACTTGCCTATGCTACTTACCATGGCTTTAAGCTTTATCAAATGGACGTGAAAAGCGCCTTCCCCAATGGACCAATCAAGGAGGAGGTCTATGTTGAGCAACCTTCCAGCTTTGAAGATAGTGAGTATCCTAACCATGTGTATAAACTCTCAAAGGCACATTATGGGCTCAAGCAAGCTCCAAGAGCATGGTATAAATGCTTGCGAGATTTTCTTATCACTAATGGCTTCAAACTCGGTAAAGCTGATCCTACTCTCTTTACTAAAACTATTGCAAAGGATTTGTTTGTATGCCAAATTTATGTTGATGATATCATATTTGGGTCTACTAACAAATCTACATGTGAAGAGTTTAGTAGGATTATGATTCAAAAATTCGAGATGTCTATGATGGGGGAGTTAAAGTGTCGGGTACCGTAATTAGGGGTACCCCCAACACTCCTAAACACGGCTAGTAATCACCATCAGCACAAGCTGCAGAGACTGATGGGCACGATTCAGGTCAAGGCTTCGTCTACCCAAGGGACGCGATCTCGCCTCGCCCGAGCCCAGCCTCGGGCGGGAACTATAGTCCCGGACGAAGTTACGTCTCGCCCGAGGGCCTCCTCAAGCAGTGGGCGCACCCTCGGCACGCCCGAGGCCCAACTCGGGCAGGCTTCATCGAGAAGCAACCTTGGCCAAATCGCCTCTCCAACCGACCGTATCGCAGGCACATTCAATGCGAGGATCGACTGACACCTTATCCTGACACGCGCACCTCAGTCGGCACGGTCGAAGTGACCGCAGTCACTTCGCCCTCTCGCTGACCGATCTGATAGGAAAACAGTGTCGCTCACCCCGCTCCGACTGCTGTGCCAGCCGCCCGGGCAAGACTGACAACAGTAGGTTCAGCCTCGGGCGCAACAGGAAGCTCCGCCTCGCCCGACCTTAGGCCTCGGCCTCGGGAGGAGGTCTCCACCTCGCCCGACCCCAGGGCTCGGCCTCAACCTCGGCCTCGGAAGGTGGTCTCTGCCTCGCCCGACCCCAGGGCTCGGCCTCAACCTCGGCCTCGGGAGGAATCGCGTCCTCGCCCGACCACGGCCTCGGCCTCAGAAGAAGTCTCCGCCTCACCCGACCTTGGGCTCGGACCGACCGTGCCACGGGGGATACATCATTACCCTACCCCTAGCTAGCTCAGGCTACGGGGTAACAAGACCAGCGTCCCATCTGGCTCGCCCCGGTAACAAGTAATGATGGCTCCCCACGTGCGTCCATGACGACGATGGTTCTCAGCCCCCTATGGAAGCAAGGAGACGTCAGCAAGATCTCAGCAGCGCCGACAGCTATGCTTCTACAGGGCTCAGGCACTTCTCCGACGGCCACGTTATCGCCTACGCAGGGCTCTAGCACCTCTCCGACAGCCACGTTGGCATGTACACAGGACTCAGGCACCTCTCTGCCAGACACGTTAACGCATAGCTACACCCCCCATTGTACACCTGGACCCTCTCCTTGTATCTATAAAAGGGAGGTCCAGGGCCTTCATGCGGGAGGGTCGCGCGGGAGAATGAGCTGACGAACAGGCTCACTCTCTCTCTCCCTCGCGAGCGCTTGTAACCCCTACTACGAGCGCACCCCCTGGTGCGGGATAACACGAGCCACGTTTCCCCCTTGTGTTCCATCTCGCGCCAACCCATCTGGGCTGGGACACGCAGTGACAAATTTACTCGTCGGTCTAGGGACCCCCCGGGGTCGAAACGCCGACAGTTGGCGCGCCAAGTAGGGGAGCGCTGCGTGTTAACGAACGACTTCCCGTTGAGTTCCAGATGGGTAGTCTTCAGCAACCTCTTCAGCCTGGGACGGTGCTCCGCTTCGGGAGTCTCGAGTTCATGTCCCTCGACGGCAGCTACGACATGGTACTCCTCCCCCCGCAGCGTGACAGCAACCACGACAGTCGTCAGCTTGCCCGGCGACGGCGGACTCGACGACGTCTTCCCCCCGTGGCGGAAGAGCAGCATCCGGGTTTGTCCCGCCACCCTCCTCGCCATAGGAGGAGGAGACGGGGCAACCGTGGCCAGGCAGGAGGTGGCACCACGTCGGTTGACGAGCGAGTCGACGTCACCGGCACCCTAGCGGGGGACATGTCGGGCGTTGTCCTCGCGCCAGAGATAACGACGGGCGTCACTTCCCTGCAACATGCCAACCCCAAGCGGACAGTTGATGCCAGCACACTCACGAAGGGCTTGCTGGGCGTTAGCCTCGTACCTGAGATAACGGTGCAGTCCATCCCCGACGCGACTTCATCACCGTCCATCGATCGAGAGGTACCATCCGTTTTCCACCCTGTGCCTTTTTGATTCAGCTTCGATCCGCCAAGCGACCCCGCTTCGGTGAGCGCTTTTGTAAAGGCATACCCTAACCTTTCGGGGTACCATATGTGGTAAACCCGGACTGACTGACGGCCGTCTCAACCTATGGTCCCCCGGGTTCCGAGGAAGAGGACGGTCCCGACTCCGGTTGGGATTTCTCCGGGCTCAGTAATCCCAGTGTCATGCGAGACTTCATGACCGCATGTGACTAATGCCTCTTCGATTGCTCCGATAATGGACACAGCCTTGACGACGAGGGTTGTGGCCCAAGTCGCGAATGTTTCCACATCAATCTAGGGGGTCACGACGAAGGCAACCACCTCGGTATGCCGGAGGATGACGATCCCCCTGGGCCTGCGCCTCGCGTTGACATCCTGCGAGAGCTAGCTGTGGTCCCAATTCCTGCAGGGGGTCAGGACACACAGCTCGAGCAAATCCGCGAGATGCAGGCCAAGCTCGACGAGGAAGCACGACAACTTGTGCAGCTCCGGCAAAACATCGAGCAGGAGTGGGTAGGCCGAACACTCGCCGGAGAAGCGCGTCATCAGGCCCGGGACGTGCAGCGCCGTACAATTGACGATGCCAGGGCAAGGCTGCCCCCGGCCTCCAGCGGGGTCGGCCAAAATCTGGCTGCAGCGGCAATACTACTCCGAGCAATGCCGGAGCCATCCACCACCGAGGGGCGGCATATCCAGGGAGAACTCAAGAATCTCCTGGAGGATGCCGCGGTCCAATGGGCCGAAAGCTCTGCCTCCCGAAGGCAAGGGTGCCCCCGGAGCATCATGCAACAACTTCCTGACTCATGCGGGAGGCCTCGGTCAACACCGAGCGCACGAGGGACGCGATGCCTGCAGCCCCGGATCGCCTCGACAACGACCACCACCGCCGTGACTGTCGAGCCCGCATCAACGAGAGGGTGCGCCGAGGCTACCATCCCAGGCGCGGAGGATGCTACGACAGTGAGGAGGATCGGAGCCCCTCACCCGAACCGCCAGGTCCGCAAGCCTTCAGCCGGGCCATACGACGGGCGCCGTTCCCGACCCGGTTCCGGGCCCCGACTACCATCACCAAGTACTCGGGGGAAACAAGGCCGAAGTTGTGGCTTGCGGACTACCGGCTGGCCTGCCAGCTGGGAGGAACGGACGACAACAACCTCATCATCCGCAACCTCCCCCTGTTCCTCTCCGACGCCGCCCGGGCCTGGCTGGAGCATCTTCCTCCTGCGCAGATCTCCAACTGGGACGACCTGGTCAAGGCTTTCGCTGGAAATTTCCAGGGCACGTACGTGCGCCCTGGGAACTCCTGGGATCTCCGAAGCTGCCGCCAGCAGCCATGGGAATCCCTACGAGAGTACATCCGACGGTTTTCGAAGCAGCGCACCGAGCTGCCCAACATCACTGACTCGGATGTCATCAGGGCATTCCTCGCCGGCACCACTTGCCGCGATCTGGTGAGCAAACTGGGCCGCAAGACTCCCACCAAGGCGAACGAGTTGATGGACATCGCCACCAAGTTCGCCTCTGGTTAGGAGGCGGTCGAAGCCATCTTCCGGAAGGACAAGCAGCCTCAGGGACTACAGCAGGAAGACGTCCCCGAGGCGTCCGCCCAGCGTGGCACGAAGAAGAAGGCCAAGAAGAAGTCGCAAGCGAAACGCGACGCCACCGACACGGATCTCGTCGCTGCTGTCGAACACAGGAACCCACAGAAGCCTCTCGGGGGGGCCAACCTGTTCGACAAGATGCTCAAGGAGTCGTGCCCCTATCACCAGGGTCCCGTCAAGCACACCCTTGAGGAGTGCATCATGCTCGGGCGCTACTTCCATAAGGCCGGGCCACTGGCAGGAGATGGCAAAGGCCAAGACAACAACAAGAAAGAGGGCGACAAGGAAGAGGAGTTCCCCGAGGTCCACGGCTGCTTCATGATCTACGGTGGGCAAGTGGCGAACGCCTCGGCTCGGCACCGCAAGCAGGAGCGCCGGGAGGTCTGCTCGGTGAAGGTGGCGGCGCCAGTCTACCTAGACTGGTCCGACAAGCCCATCACCTTCGACCAAGGCGACCACCCCAACTACGTGTCGAGCCCAGGAAAGTACCCGCTCGTTGTCGACCCCGTCATCGGCAACGCCCGGCTCACCAAGGTCCTCACGGACGGAGGCAGTAGCCTCAACATCATCTACGCCGAGACCCTCGGGCTCTTGGAGATCGATCTGTCCACGATCCGGGCCAGTGCGGCGCCCTTTCACGGGATCATCCCTGGGAAGCGTGTCCTGCCCCTTGGACAACTCGACTTGCCCGTCTGCTTCGGAACTCCCTCCAACTTCCGAAAGGAAACCCTCACGTTCGAGGTGGTCGGGTTCCGAGGGACCTACCACGCGGTGCTGGGGAGACCGTGCTACGCCAAGTTCATGGCTGTCCCCAACTACACGTACCTCAAGCTCAAGATGCCAGGCCCCAACGGGGTCATCACCGTCGGATCCACGTACCGCCACGCGTACGAATGCGATGTGGAATGCATGGAGTACGCTGAGGCCCTCGCCGAGTCCGAGGCCCTCATCGTCGACCTGGAGTGCCTCTCCCAGGAGGTGCCCGATGCGAAGCGCCACGCCGGCAACTTCGAGCCGGCCGAGGCGGTTAAGTCCGTCCCCCTCGACCCCAGCAACGACGCCTGCAAGCAAGTCCGGATCATCTCCGAGCTCAACCCCAAATAGGAAGCAGTGCTCGTCGACTTTCTCCGTGCAAACGCCGAAGTTTTTGCATGGAGTCTTTCGAACATGCCCGGCATACCAAGGGATGTCGCCGAGCACTCACTGGATATCCGAGTCGGTGCCCGACCCATGAAGTAGCCTATACGCTGTTTCGACGAAGAAAAGCACAGAGCCATAGGCGAGGAGATCCACAAGCTAATGGCTGCAGGGTTCATCAAAGAGGTATTCCATCCCGAATGGTTAGCTAACCTTATGCTTGTGAAAAAGAAAGGTGGGAAATGGAGGATGTGCGTAGACTACACTGGTCTAAACAAAGCATGTCCGAAGGTTCCCTACCCTCTGCCTCGCATCGTTCAAATTGTGGACTCCACTGCTGGGTGCGAAACCCTGTCATTCCTCGACGCCTATTCAGGTTATCACCAAATCAAGATGAAAGAGTCCGACCAGCTCGCGACTTCTTTCATCACACCTTTTGGCATGTACTACTATACTACTATGCCATTTGGCTTGAGGAATGCAGGTGCAACATACCAAAGATGCATGAACCACGTGTTCGGAGAGCATATCGGCCGAACAGTCGAGGCTTATGTCGATGACATCATTGTCAAGACGAGGAAAGCCTCCGACCTCCTCTCCGACCTTGAAACGACATTCAAGTGTCTGAGAGCGAAGGGCGTGAAGCTCAATCCCGAGAAATGTGTCTTCGGAGTCCCCCGAGGCATGCTCCTGGGGTTCATCATCTCCGAGCGGGGCATCGAGGCCAACCCGGAGAAAATCGCAGCCATCACCAACATGGGTCCCATCAAAGATTTGAAAGGACTACAAAGGGTCATGGGATGCCTTGCGGCTCTGAGCCGCTTCATCTCGCGCCTCAGCAAAAAAGGCCTACCCTTGTACTGCCTCTTAAGGAAGGCCGAGCACTTCACTTGGACCCCCGAGGCCGAGGAAGCCCTCGGAAACTTAAAGGCGCTCCTTATGAACGCGCCCATCTTGGTGCCCCCCGCTGCGGGAGAAGCTCTCTTGATCTACGTAGCCGCAACCACTCAGGTGGTCAGCACCGCGATCGTAGTCGAGAGACGAGAAGAATGGCATGCACTGCTTGTCCAGAGGCCGGTTTACTTCATCAGTGAAGTGCTATCCGAGACCAAGACCCGCTACCCACAAATCCAGAAGCTACTGTACGTAGTAATTCTAACGCGGCGAAAGTTGCGACACTACTTTGAGTCTCATCCGGTGACTGCGGTGTCATCCTTCCCCCTGGGGGAGATCATCCAGTGCCAAGAGGCCTCGGGTAGGATAGCAAAGTGGGCAGTGGAGCTCTTGGGCGATACAATCTCGTTCGCTCCTCGGAAGGCCGTAAAGTCCCAAGTCTTGGCGGACTTCGTGGCTGAATGGATCGACACCCAATTGCCAACAGCTCCGATCCAACCGGAACTTTGGACCATGTACTTCGATGGGTCGCTGATGAAAACGGGAGCAGGTGCTGGCCTGCTCTTCATCTCACCCCTCGGGAAACATCTCCGCTACGTGCTGCGCCTCCATTTCCCGGCGTCAAACAATGTGGCCGAGTACGAGGCTCTGGTTAATGGGTTGCGCATCGCCGTCGAGCTAGGGATTCGGCGCCTCGATGCTCGCGGCAACTCGGAGCTTGTCATTGACCAAGTCATGACGAACTCCCACTGCCGCGACCGAAAAATGGAGGCCTACTGCGACAAAGTTCGACGCCTAGAAGACAAGTTCTATGGGCTGGAGCTCAACCACATTGCTCGATGGTACAACGAGACTGCGGATGAGCTGGCGAAAATAGCCTCGGGGCGGACAATAGTTCCCCCTGACGTCTTCTCCAGAGACATACATCAACCCTCCGTCAAGATCGACGACACGCCCGAGCCCGAGGAGGCCTCAGCCCAGCCCGAGGTATCCTCGGCCGCCGAGGGTGAGGCCCTGCGCATCGAGGGAGAGCGGAATGGGGTTGCGCCAAACCGAAACTGGTAGACCCCGTACCTAGAATATCTCCTCCGAGGAGAGCTACCCCTCGACAAGGCCGAAGTTCGGCGACTGGCGCGGCGCGCCAAGTCGTTCGTCTTACTAGGTGATGAGATGGAGCTCTACCACCACAGCCCCTCAGGCATTCTCCAACGATGCATATCCGTCGCCGAAGGACAGGAGCTATTGCAAGAAATACACTCGGGGGCTTGCGGTCACCACGCAGCACCTCGATCCCTCATGGGAAATGCCTTCCGACAAGGTTTCTACTGGCTAACCGCGGTGGCCGACGCCACTAGGATTGTACGCTCCTGCCAAGGGTGTCAATTCTACGCAAGACAGACGCACCTGCCCGCTCAGGCCCTGCAGACAATACCCATCACCTGGCCGTTTGCTGTGTGGGGTCTGGACCTCGTCGATCCCTTGCAGAAAGCACCCGGGGGCTTCTCGCACCTGCTGGTCGCCATCGACAAATTCTCCAAGTGGATTGAGGTCCGACCCTTAACCAGCATCAGGTCCGAGCAGGCAGTGGCGTTCTTCACCAACATCATCCATCGCTTTGGGGTCCCGAACTCCATCATCACCAACAATGGCACACAGTTCACTAGGAAGAAGTTCCTGGACTTTTGCGAGGACCATCACATCCGTGTGGACTGGGCCGTCGTAGCTCACCCCATGATGAATGGGCAGGTGGAGCGTGCCAACGGTATGATTCTGCAGGGACTTAAACTGAGGATCTACAACGACCTCAACAAGTTTGGCAAGCGGTGGATGAAGCAGCTTCCCTCGGTGGTCTGGAGTCTGAGGACGACGCCGAGCCGAGCCACGGGTTTCTCGCCGTTCTTTCTAGTCTATGGGGTCGAGGCTATCTTGCCCACAGACTTAGAATACGGTTCCCCGAGGACAAAGGCATACAATGACCGAAGCAACCAGACCAGCCGAGAAGACTCACTGGACCTGCTCAAAGAGGCTCGGGACGTGGCCTTACTACACACGGCGCGGTATCAGCAGTCTCTGCGACGCTACCACGCCCGAGGGGTTCGGCCCCGAGGCTTCCAGGTGGGAGACTTGGTACTTCGGCTGTGCCAAGACGCTCGAGGGCGCCACAAGCTTACCCCTCCCTGGGAAGGGCCGTTCATCATCACCAAGATTTTGAAGCCCGGAACATACAAGCTGGCCAACGATCAAGGCGAGGTCTACAGCAACGCTTGGAACATCCAACAGCTACGTCGCTTCTACCCTTAAGATGTTTCAAGTCGTTCATATTCCTCGTTCTCTTTACATACACAAATAAAGTCTAACCGTCAAGGAAGGGTCAGCCTTGCCTCGGCAAAGCCCGACCCTCCCTCGGGGGCTAGAAGGGGGGAACCCCCTCTGCGTCAAAATTTTCCTCGAAAAAGTCTTTTGCCAGAACGTCTTTCGTACCGTTTCGACTGCTTCGATAGCGGGATCCTAAAAACGACGAGAGTACACGTAAGCGGCAAGGCCGACCGAGCTGAGGGACTCCTACGCCTCCGGGATACGGATACCTCACTCATCACCTTCCGTGAAAAGTAACTCACACTCGAACGAGGGATTCTGCTGCCGAACGAGTCCTAACGCTTGAAAACTTTTCTGCCAGAATGGCTTTCGTGCCGTTTCGACTGCTTTGATAGCGAGGTCCTAAAAACAACGAGAGTACATGTAAGCGGCAAGGCCGACCGAGCCGAGGGACTCCTACGCCTCCGGGATACGGATACCTCACTCTTCACCTTCCACGAAAAGTAACTCACGCTCGGACGAGGGACTCTGCTACCAAACAAGTCCAAACACACAAAACAAGAGGAAAGAAAACACAGCTTTATGATCCGGCGTTAAAATGTTTAGGCCTCGCGGCCGCAAAAAACATACGCATACTACAGACAAACTGTTTCTGCAGGTTCAGACCTCGGGAGAGGGAGCAGCAGCACCCTCGGCGTCGTTTCCACCCTCGGCGGAAATTGGCCCAGCCTCGGACGGCGATACGGGCGGAAGGATCTCCACCTCGAAGGAGGCCGCCAGCACCGCGCTTGGGCCATCGCAGCTAGGGTCTCCGCAAGGGTTCCGGCCAGAGCGGACGCCTCGGCTGACCGCTCCGTAGCCTCAGCCAGCTGTCCCCCGAGGACCTCAGCCAGCTCACGGCTTCGGCAGCGTGACTCCGGGGTTGGTCCCGCTAGCGGACGACCTGGCCAAGCTCCAGCCGCCGCTGTTGCACCTCCTCGGCCAGGGAAGCCACATGCTCCCGGGCTGACGAAGCCTCTTTTCGAGCCAACTCCGCCTCTGTCCACGCCGACACCGCTGCCTCCGGCTTTGGCTCATCGCAGAGTGGCCGAAGGTTCTAAAACTGAGCAAGAGGAGCCTCAAGCGGCAAGGCCGACCGAGCCGAGGGACTCCTATGCCTCCGGGATACGGATACCTCACTCGTCACCTTCCGCGCAGGGCAACTCACACTCGGTTAAGCGGTTCAGCTAGCCGATAGGCAAGTCCTAGTGCTCTAAATGAGAAAGAAACATGGTATTACACTCAAATACCCAGATGTTCAGGCCTTGACAGCCACAATGAACATACACCCATACTCAGGGTGCCATTACAAACGGGACTCTGGTTCCACTCTCGTGGGTATGAACAAACTCTACACCAGAGGGCCTGCGGGACAACAAACTCCGGGTGGCTCGCCGGCGACCGCTCCATCAGCAGCGACAATGACCTCCGCCTCGGGCGGCTAAACAGCAGCAACGATGACCTCAGGGCAAACGCTGCTGTAAGAAGGCCCTCTCCCACGTCCCCACTCGAGGGGCGAGGACAAGCCATCAAAGCCAAAGAGCCGGAGGTCTGATCGCGGGTGGCACCGACGGTCTCGTCGGCGGAGAAACCTCCTCGGGCGACCACCACCTCAGCACCGACGACAGCGGTCACCTGCGCGCCAGCGCTACGCCAACGAATGGCGGCTGCCCCAAAGCGCACCGGCAGGTCCTCACTCCCGTTCTCGCTACGAGAATGAGAACGAGACCGTCCTAGAACACGAGTACCGCCCTCGCGGCGTACGACATGTTGTGCAGCCGACGGCGCAGGGAGGACCTGGACGTAGCCGGCCCACGTGCGGCACCACCGTGGCCCGGGAGGAGGACGGACAGTTGCACCCTGGCCGGGCGGCAGCAGTTCGCCTTCCCCCGCATGGTTGGAGGATGCCTCCTCCGCAGAGCTGGAGTATGCCCTTCTCCCCTGAATGCCGGAGGAAGAAGCGGGTCGCCAGCCCACGCGGAGGCAGGGCCCAACTCGGTGCGCCCCCCTCCCCAGCAAGGATGATGAAGATCCTTGAAGCTGAGGGTGGGGCAGAGGCCGCAGCCCGGCTTGCTTCTCCCCACCACCGAACTGGTGGTCATCATCCTGGATGACCATTGGTGAGGGGATGCAGCCGGGCTGCATGATGAAAATCCTTGAAGCCGAGCGATGGCTGAAGGGCGCCAACCCCCGCGAAGTCGCGCTCCTCCAACGGCAGCAAGACGAAGGCAACGCGGGTGCCCCCATCCGGGGGCTCGGAAGGTGGAAGGGCGCGATGCATGAGGGGAGTGCGAAGGCATGGCTACCACCCGAGGGATCGATCCCTTTTTAAAGACGGCTCTCCCCACTCGCATCCTCAAGCGTCACGGGCAAAGTCTTCACCGACGTGCTCCGGGGTCCTCCCCCTATGACACGGGGGCTGAGTCCCACACGTCAAGCAAGCTGACCAGAAACGGAAGAAGCCAAACCACTGCGCGAAGCAGGTAACCACCCCGCGGTTATAAGTGTTCCCCCATTCTCGCTGAAACCAGCAGGCGAAAGGGCGGACCGCCATGAAGGGAGCGTGCAACCGCACCACGGTTGTGCACCCTTTCGGCTTCATCGCATCCGGTGGGTCAACGTGAAGGCCTAGGCCCACACGTCATGTAATCGGCGCGCCGGTTACTACATGCAAGAAACTGTGCCGCCACTTGCGCTAATGTCGCGCCTTCTCGACTGCGGGACCGGTGCCGCGACTCGAGGCAGCCCTGCGCATGACCCAACAGTGCCAATCGAGCACAACGATCACAGGTCAGTCAGCCGTGGGAGGAGGCACGACGGTCAAAATGGCCAAAAGTGGACCGGCAGTAATGGCGGCAACAGACAAGCGGAAGCAGCGATCAAATCGCATGCAGGCTCACGTCCCCTCCTGAAGCGGCAGGGGAGCCCTCTCCCACGGCGTGAAGACGACGCGCCCGTGTTCCGTTCCTCGAACGGCTCGCGCACGCGGCCGCCCCACGAATCGCCTGTCCCGTCGCATTAACTCCTTGGCAGGGCAAGCGACACCTTTGGCAGGCGAAGCGGGCGTCGTTTCACCTCCGCCATGATGACCGCGTCAAAAAAGGTGCGCCACACCGTTTAAATTCATATCCTTTCCCTCTCCCCCTTTCTCTCTCTTGCTATAGGGACCGGGAAAGGGGATATTTCGAAAGGGATCCTTCTCCACGAAGGAAGGAGGCCCCGAGCCCTCTTACTGATCAGGGGTTCGAAGGCTGGCCCCTCGGAAGGGTTCGACAGCCGCCTCAGAGCACTCGAGCTCCGCGCCCACTACTGATCAGGGGTTCGAAGGCTGGCCCCTCAAAAGGGTTCGACAGCTGCCCTAGAGCACGTAGAGCGAGGGATGACTCTGGGTACGTCCGTTACATGGCCGAGGCTCGGGCTACGCTCCCGAGGTACCCTAGGACATTTTCGAGACCAGCAGGAACGATTTTGTAACGGAATCCCACCAGAGGGAGGCATCGAGCCCTCGGACCCTATCGAACAGTTCCGGGTCCGGCAAATCACCTGCAGGTACTTTTGGAGCGCGCCTCTGGGCCACTAGCCGACCCTTATCGAATGGGCATGGGCGTCCAATCGGATCACCCGTTAGCAACTCACTGGAGACACCATGTTCGGCGCCCTTCGAGGGCAACATGCCGCTTCCCCCCTTCCTCCTTGCGGAAAGGCGATGAAGGGGCATATAATAAAAGTCGAGACAGTCCTTGATCGTCCTCTCGCTCCATGCAGAGGCTCGGGGGCTGCTCTCGCAACCCGGCTACGGCCAACCCGTTGACAGCGTCAACAAACCAGCCTAAAAACTCGGAACCTGACCATGCATCCGGGCTACAATCAGGTCGCATGAGGGAACAACCAGGCCGGCCAAGGCATCACGAAAGGCATTAAGACCTCAGAGGAGTCAAACCGCTCCTCCGAGGCCTCGGGGGCTACACCCGGCGGGTGCGCTCGCGCGCACCCACCGGAACAAAGTATAACCGAGAAAGGCCGGTCCCCTCGCAAAAAAGTGTGGCAAAGCCTCCAAGCAAGTACCAACACTCCCTTCGAGGCTTGGGGGCTACTGTCAGGTACCATAATTAGGGGTACCCCCAACACTCCTAAACACGGCTGGTAACCACCATCAGCACAAGCTGCAGAGACTGATGGGCACGATTCAGGTCAAGGCTTCGTCTACCCAAGGGACGCAATCTCGCCTCGCCCGAGCCCAGCCTCGGGCGGGAACTGTAGTCCCAGACGTATTTATGTCTCGCCCGAGGGCCTCCTCGGGCAGTGGGCGCACCCTCGGCACGCCCGAGGCCCAACTCGGGCAGGCTTCATCGAGAAGCAACCTTGGCCAAATCGCCTCTCCAACCGACCGTATCGCAGGCGCATTCAATGCGAGGATCGCCTGACACCTTATCCTGACACGCGCACCTCAGTCGGCACGGTCGAAGTGACCGCAGTCACTTCGCCCTCTCGCTGACCGATCTGACAGGAAAACAGTGCCGCTCACCCCGCTCCGACTGTTGTGCCAGCCGCCCGGGCAAGGCTGACAACAGCAGGTTCAGCCTTAGGCGCAACAGGAAGCTCCGCCTCGCCCGACCTTAGGCCTCGGCCTCGGGAGGAGGTCTCCGCCTCGCCCGACCCCAGGGCTCGGCCTCAACCTCGGCCTCGGAAGGTGGTCTCCGCCTCGCCCGACCCCAGGGCTCGGCCTCAACCTCGGCCTCGGGAGGAATCGCGTCCTCGCCTGACCATGGTCTCGGCCTCAGAAGAAGTCTCTACCTCGCCCGACCTTGGGCTCGGACCGACCGCGCCACGGGGGATACATCATTACCCTACCCCTAGCTAGCTCAGGCTACGGGGGAACAAGACCGACGTCCCATCTGGCTCGCCCCGGTAACAAGTAATGATGGCTCCCCACGTGTGTCCATGACGACGGTGGTTCTCAGTCCCCTACGGAAGCAAGGAGACGTCAGCAAGATCCCAGCAGCGCCGACAGCTATGCTTCTACAGGGCTCAGGCACTTCTCCGACGGCCACGTTATCGCCTACGCAGGGCTCTAGCACCTCTCCGACAGCCACGTTGGCATGTACACAGGACTCAGGCACCTCTCTGCCAGACACGTTAGCGCATAGCTACACCCCCATTGTACACCTGGACCCTCTCCTTGCATCTATAAAAGGGAGGTCCAAGGCCTTCATACGGGAGGGTCGCGCGGGAGAACGAGCTGACGAACAGGCTCACTCTCTCTCCCTCGCGAGCGCTTGTAACCCCTACTACGAGCGCACCCCCTGGTGCGGGATAACATGAGCCGCGTTTCCCCCTTGTGTTCCATCTCGCGCCAACCCATCTGGGCTGGGACACGCAGCGACAAATTTACTCATCGGTCCAGGGACCCCCCGGGGTCGAAACGCCGACATAAAGTATTTTCTAGGATTTCAAGTCAAGCAACTCCAAGATGGCACCTTCATCAGCCAAACAAAGTACATTCAAGACATACTTAACAAGTTTGGAATGAAGGATGCCAAACCCATCAAGACACCCATGGGAACCAATGGGCATCTCGACCTCGACACGGGAGGTAAGTCCGTAGATCAAAAGGTATACCGGTCGATGATAGGATCTTTACTCTATTTATGTGCATCTCGACCGGATATTATGCTTTCCGTATGCATGTGTGCAAGGTTCCAAGCCGATCCTAAGGAAGTTCACCTTAAGGCCGTGAAAACAATCATGAGATATTTAGTTTATACTCCTAAGTTGGACTTTGGTACCCCAAGGGATCCACCTTTGATTTAATAGGATATTCAGATGCTGATTGGGCAGGGTGTAAGATTGATAGGAAGAGCACATCAGGGACTTGTCAGTTTCTGGGGAGATCCCTGGTGTCTTGGGCTTCAAAGAAACAAAACTCAGTAGCTCTTTCTACCGTTGAAGCCGAGTATATTGTCGTAGGACATTGTTGTGCGCAATTACTTTGGATGAGGCAAACCCTCAGGGACTATGGCTACAAATTGAGCAAAGTCCCTCTCCTATGTGATAATGAGAGTGGAATCCGCATGGCGGATAATCCCGTTGAACATAGCCGCACTAAGCACATAGACATTCGGTATCACTTTTTGAGGGATCACCAACAAAGGGGGGATATCGAGATAGCTTATGTTAGCACCAAAGAACAATTAGCCGATATCTTTACCAAACCTTTAGATGAGAAAACTTTTAGCAAACTTAGGATGAGCTAAACATTCTTGATTCTCGAAATTTTGACTGAAACATTGCACACATAGCTCATTAATATACCTTTGATCACATCTCTTTCACTTGCTACGACTAATGTGTTTTCAAGTGTATTTCTATGCTAAGTCATAGATTGAAAGGGAAATGGAGCCTTCGGCGAAAACAAGGCTTCCACTCCACTCTATCGGTATCATTTACCCTTCGCCGTCACTCCACCTCACTCTCACATTGGTATAATCTTCACTCATATTTCATTTAACAATGGGAAAAGGTTTAAATGGCTCACAACGTCTCCGTTTTTGGTGATTAATGCCAAAGGGGGAGAAAGTATTAGCCCAAAGCAAAAGGATCGCACCACCAACTTCAAAAATTTTCGAAATGATGATTTATGTTTTCAATTGGTATCTTATAGAAATTTCTTCAATTGATATGATATTTTCAATTGGTATATTTAAAGATGGAATTTCAAAACTAGTGTCTAAGTCTATTTCCAATTGATATCTATTAAAACCCTCTTGAAAGCTAAAAGGATAATTTCATTCAGGGGGAGCTTTGTTTTAGTCAAAGGAAAAGCATTTGAAACAGGGGGAGAAAATTTCAAATCTTGAAAATGCTTCTCGAAATCTTATTCATATACCTTTGACTATTTGCAAAAAGTTTTTGAAAAGATTTTCCAAAAGTATTTGCAAAAACAAAACAAGTGGTGCAAGCGTGGTCCAAAATGTTAAAATAAAAGAAAGCAACCATGCATATCTAGTAAAAGTAAATATTGGTTTAATTCTAAGCAACCTATGCAGTTAACTTATGCAAACTAGTTCAATTCTGCACTTATAAATTTGCTTTGGTTTGTGTTGGCATTAATCACCAAAAAGGGGGAGATTGAAAGGGAAATAGGGTTAACCTTTTCCCATAAATAATTTTGGTGGTTGAATGCCCAACACAAATAATTGGACTAACAAGTTTGCTCTAGATTATATATTCCACATGTGCATAAAGGTTCAACACAAACCAATAAAAGATCAAAGTTAGGGTTCAAAAGAAAGGAGCAAAAGAAACCGAAGTGTGCCCTGGTCTGGCGCACCGGACTGTCCGGTGCACCAGGACCATACAACTCCGAACTCTTCACCTTCGGGTTTCTCAGGCACCGCTTCGCTATAATTCACCGTACTGTCTGGTGTGACATCGGAGCAACGACTCTTCGGCGCAACGGTCGACTGCACAGTGCCCCTGACAACGCTACAGTTCGCGGCAGAAGTCAGAACAGAGGTCAGAGGCGCACCGGACAGTGAACAGTGCCGGTATGGTGTGGCACCGGACTGTCCAATGCCACCAGAAGTTAGTGCTCTAACGGTCGACTGTGTCAGAACCCTAACAGTTGGGTGACGTGGCTGGCGCACCGGACTGTCCGGTGCGCCCATCGACAGTATCCTACCCCAACTGTTGTTTTGGTGGATGAGGGCTATAAATACCCCTCAACCATCTCCACTCCAACAATCCAAGCATTCATCAATTTCCATTCAATACAAGAGTAAAGTGCAACACTCCAAGACACAAATCAAAGCCACCAATCCGATCAAAGTCCCCAATTTAATTCTAGTGCATTAGGACTTGTGAGAGGATCACTTGTGTTTCTTGTTGCTCTTGTTTGCTTGGCTTGGCTTGGCTTGGCTTTCTTTTCTTTCTCACTTCTTACTCTCAAGCTTTGTAAGCGAGGCAAGAGACACCAATTGTGTGGTGGTCCTTGCGGGGTCTAAGTGACCCGTGAGATTAAGGAAGAAGCCTCACTCGGTCTAAGTGACCGTTTGAAAGAGGGAAAGGGTTGAAAGAGACCCGGTCTTTGTGACCACCTCAATGGGGACTAGGTTCTTTAGAACGGAAACTCGGTAAAACAAATCACTGTGTCATCCGCTTTATTTTCTTGGTTGATTTGTTTTCCCTCTCTCCCGGACTTAATATTTGTTCTAATGCTAACCCCAGTTTGTAGTGTGTTTAAAGTTGTAAATTTCAGTTTTCGCCTATCCACCCCCCTCTAGGCGACTTTCACAAACCAAAAGCAACTTAACTCGATGTGATTACATCTGTTTTCTTAAGCATCTTGCCACATACTAGGATGGTACTGCTTGAGGAAACGCCCATTCAAAGCTTTGGGCAAATCTTTGCCTTGTAATGTTTGCAATAAATAGGCGTTACCAGATATTACCTGTTTTACTTTGTATGGACCCTCCCAGCTCGGCGACCATTTCCCAAACTTTTGGTCTCTGTTCCTTAGAGGCAGGATGGTCTTCCACACCAGGTCCCCTACTTGAAATGACTTTGCTTTGACCCTCTTGTTATAGGCCCTGGCTACCATGATCTTATCCTTTTCTATTGCTCCCAAAGCTATCACCCTTTTGTCGGTCACCTCATCAATATTAACCATCATTGAATTATAATAATCAATGACAGTTAGATCATTTTGTATGGTGAACCTGACAACATTTAAACTTATTTCCACAGGCAACAATGCTTCCTGCCCATAGACAAGCTCAAAAGGAGATAATTTAGTAGAACTGTGTTTAGATATTCTGTGAGCCCATAAAGCTTCGGACAAAATCTTATGCCAATGCTTAGGATTATCGGAAATCTTCTTTTTATCAAGTTAATCAATGTCCTATTACTAGACTCGGCCTGTCCATTGGCCTGAGCATAATATGGAGATGAATTGAGCAACTTAATTCTATATAATTCAGCATGTCCATTTGACATAAAGGAAGTCCCTTGATCTGTAGTCAAGGTCTGGGGAATGCCGAATCTATGAATAATATGTTCAGTTATGAACTCAATTACCTCCTTGTGTGTCATGTTCTTCAGAGCAACGACTTCAGTCCATTTGGTAAAGTAGTCAGTGGCAACTAACACGAACTAATGCCCCTTTGATGATGAAGGATCGGTCTCCAGAGTCTTGTTCACAAAAGTCGGCCTTGGAGTTTTGCCATCTCCTATGTCGATCTCCTCCTACGGATCGGTCGATGTAAACCCCTATCCTAATTTGTCGAGATCTCTAAATTCCTCTATCATGTCCCCCACAGAGGAATTAGATGACCATTGTGTCACACCCGGTTTTGGAAGGCAAACCGAATGCAAACCATGTACGTGCCAAGATCAGAAACTCACGTACACAGCGATTACATAATTGGACATCATCACACCATACTTGAAATAAATAGCGGAAAGGTACTTTATTACATCAAGATGTCCAAGACATCCACAGAGTCTAATACATAATCATTGTTCAACATAATTATCAAAGTGCAGAAATACGAAACGTAGATGCTAAGCCTACGCAGGCAGCTGACTGGGGGTTTGCCACTAAGAAAGAACTAGAACTCGTCGTAGTCCTGAAACTCCTCGAAATCTTCCATGTTGCCAGCATCACCTCCTGAGCATTGGGTACACTAGGGACAACCTGGGGTGGGGTGGGGTGTAAAGCAAGGGTGAGTACACATCAACGTACTCAGCAAATGTCCCGTTTGGCTAAAGTGGACTAGTTGTATATGGAGTTGAGGTTAAGCAGTTGCTTTTAGTTGGTCGAGTATTTATTATTATTAGTAGAGCCAAGTTTTAGTAAATAACTCAGTTGTTACCCAGAAGTACCTCCTCAAAAGAGCAAAAACCAGAGATCAGATTTTATAACATCGTTGTTAATCATCAACATAAAAGTATCCAAAGTTCTTCTAATCAAAGAGGATCCCAAGGCTACTCTTAACCATGAGCTTGGCTGATATACCAGTTTTTAACACTCTACAGAGCTTGTACACTTTACCCATAAGTCATGATCCCTTTTCAGCCTGGGTTGTATAAACCCGATCTTCACTACCAAGGTGAATGGCCAGGGATACACTACGTAGCCTTTACAATGACTCCCCTGGTGCATAGCTGCTCGTTAGGTTTCGCCAGTCGTACAAACGCAGTACACCTCCCCAAGGTGGGTGACTAACAAAACCAAATCGAAAGAACCTCTACACCCCAACCTTGCCAGAGCGAGCACTACACCCCGGCCCCCATTGACGGCCCTCCGGCAAAGCCAACTACACCCCCAGGTTCATCTAATTAATCAGCTAAGGGTGTCCCATTCCACCCTCATGGTTGCATTGTTATCCCAGGTGGTCACTCCACGAACAGGTCCTTACGGAGAGGTACTCAGGAAATAGGCCTGAGCCCCCTAAGGTATCACAAGGTCATCCACAATATCAGGATAACAGTATCGTATCATAAATGTTCACATCATGTTCATTGATTAAGTTAAGGTGATAGCAACATGCTAACCATGATAACCCAAAAAGGTAAACAAGGATAAGTGAATACAGACTAGTCAATCCTTAGGTTTCATAAAGTAATGTGGGACAGTAAATCATAAAGTATGTAGGACATAATGGGTCAGAGGACACTTGCCTTCACCAGGTTGTTGCTCAGGGAGGTCTCCAACAACACACTCAGGAACCTCGGACTGCTCGTTGTCTAAATAAAGCGAGCATGCATTCAATACATTTGGAAAGTACAAATGAACATCACACCAAACATGTACAAACATTGGAACACATCTTGAAAAGACACAATACTACATAAGGGATAATGAATTCAGGGTATAACATAAACTATGGCATAGATTAACTTTATTTGACAATAGATTATTATTTCCCTAAGTGTTATCTACAAGTACATAATCATAGATCAATTTATTTTATTGTGACCTATAATTTAGAACAGAGATGAACTCATGCAATACCTATCATTAATTTCACAAGCTTAAACAGGTTTACATTAGTTCATATTCAATCCTAAAAGTTAAAGTGTGCAGACATTAAGTGAAACCATTTTATTTAAATAGATAATAATTCTATGAACATTTTGCAATTTGAATCACTAAATTTGGAGTTCATATGCAAAAGTTATGAAATAAACAAGTTTGGGAATTCAAAATATGAAATTAGGGCCAATTCTGTGAATATTTAAAAGTCCAGGGCTAAATCTACAAGATTATAGGGGCCTACGCGCGAAAACTAGGGACGGCGGGTTGATTTCCAATAAACCGAGGGTCTCTTTAAGAAAACTACCGCGCGAAGGGGTATCGGGTGAATCTAACCGTCGGATCAGAAACCGACGGCCGAGATTAGATCTGCGGCCGAGGGCGCGCGTGCGGGCGGGCGAGCGCTGACAGGCGGGACAGGGAGTGTCACCAACAGAGGGGGAGAGCGCGCTGACCAAGCGGGCCCAACACTAGAGGGGAAACGAACGGCTGCAGGGGTCCAAGCCGTTCGATCAAGATCGGACGGGGGGGTCCGAGGGGGTCCAAGTCGTTCGATCAAGATCGGACAGGGGAAATCAGACCGGGAAGGATGAGCGGCTGCGGGCGGCGCTGACAGGCGGGACAGGGCGTCAGGCGCGCGTGCGCGAAGCGGTACCCGCGGTCCGAGCCGTTCGATCTGAATCGAACGGAGGGGATCAGACCAGGGAAACAGATGGCTGCGGGCGGCGCCGCTCCTCTCTGCGGCGGTGAAGTCGCCGGAGTTGAGGCTGGCGCAAGCTAGGGTGGCTCCGGGGTCGCCGGAGTTGGGTTGAGGGGAAGAGGGCACCACAACAAACTCAATGGCAGGGAAGAGGCCATGAATCCACGGGCAGAGAGGGGAGAATGGTGGTGAGGGGACTTAAGGCGCACTAAGGCCTTGGCTAACTTCAGCAGAGGCAGGGCAACACAGGGACCTAATCCGGTGAACTAGACTGGGCTAAATCGGCCGGCCACCGCGTGAGCACGGTGGACCGCCGTGGCCGAGCACCAGCGAAGGTGAAATTGGTCTAGCACAGGGCGCAATAGAGGAAATTGGGCACGGGGACGGGTGTCTCACCTCGGGGCAGAGCTCGGGGAGGCTTGGAGCGGTCTCCGGCGAGCTAGATGGCCGGGAACGCGGGCGTGTGTCTCCGGCGGCGGCTGGCGGCGTGGGCAGAGCGCGAGAGAGGGTGAAGTCGAGCGAAGTGAGGCGAGGGGTGTGCGTGGGGCACTGGCGGGGCTCTAAAAAGGGGAGCTGGGCGCGTAGGCGGGTGTCGTGGCCGAGAAACCCGGCGACGTGCGCGAGTGCGCACTCATCGGTCCACGGTGAGAGCGGGGAAGGTGGAACTAACAAGGCAGGCCCACAGCGCAGAGAGAGAAAAGGGGACACGCGGGGGCAACAGCTCGGCACTGGCAAACCGGGCCCGCGAGACACACACAGAGAGAGAGAGAGCGAACGGTCGAAGGAAACTGGCGCCGATAGGTCGGCCCCACTGGGCTGCGAGCGATTGAGGGAGGGCGCTCACGAGGGAGAATCGCCGCTGACAAGCGGGGTCCACCTGTCAGGCGGCACGGGCGCGCGGCCTGGCTAGGCTTAGTGGGCCGGCTGGGCTGCTTTCTCCTTTTCTTTTTCTCTGGATTTTCTAATTCCTTTTCTATTTCTTTTTCTATAGGGTTTTCAAATCCAAATTCAAACTAGGTTTCAAATTCAAATAAATTCAAACTTGTGCAACACTTCAAAGAATATTTTAAGCTCAGCATGATGCAACATGTCATGACTTATAAGGTTTTGACAAAAATAAATAATTAATCTCCACTAGTTTAAGCTATTTCTAATCAAAAAGGAAAAAGGGAGAGATGATCTAGAGAGAGAGAAAGCCTAGAGTGAGAAAAAGAAGAGTAACACATGATTTTTGGGTGATAATTAGAAAGAAATTTTATACTCCCAAAATCAGGGTGTTACACTTTGTGTGATGGCGGACTCTCTGGTCTCAGGGGCCGGATCATCCGTGATACTGATTTTATATTGTGGTATATGTTCGGTCTTAAAGACCGAACCGTTTTGTGACAAACCAGACCATCCGGCCTTAGAAGCCGAACTATCCGTGACCAGAGACTCATTTATTTTGTGTGTACTCATCATTTAAACTTTATTTAGGATTCAGTCGATTCTCCATCGGCTCTAGCATTACAGGAATGAAACCCCTTTTATCTATACTTATGAATTGATAATCATAAAAATCTACTCCTGTGAGACATGTAGCAGTCTCATAGGTCCAAAGTACAGGGCATCAGCCACAACGATATAGGCCGATGCATCAGCATGTACTTGTTCTACATCGTCGCCCACCCATTGTAATAACATTTGATGTAGCATAGAAGGTAAACATTGATTAGCATGAATCCAATCTCTGCCTAAGATTAGACTATAATTTCCTTCTACATCAGCAACGAAGAATGCAGCAGCAAGGGTCTTAGTCCCGATGGTTAACTCAACGGACGTGACTCCCTTGGCTTTGATCGAACTATCAGTTCCAACACCGCTGAGGGTCATGTTGGTCTTGACAAGTTTGTCATCTTGTTAACCTAATTTTCTGTACAATGAATAAGGCATAAGATTTACAGCCGCCCCCCATCTACCAACATTTTAGCAATCGGTATCCCATCAATGTGACCACGCACGAAGAGCGGCTTTAAATGATTTACCGATTCCTTTGGTTTAGTGAAGGCGACTTCTTTAGGACCAAAATCAATTTGGGCAACAACAGGTTCATCATCGCCGACAATAGTACAATCGGCGGAAAATGTAATAACATTTACATCCATACCTGGGCGCTCTGGAGAACCATCATAGTTGACCAGGTCTTCTCCCAGTAGGTCATCCTCCTCCATTGGTGTCGGCACGTCGTCGGAGGCGTTCTGGTGTGTTGCGGACGGTCCGGGCTCAGGGGTCGGACGGTCCACGCCTAGTGCAGATGGTTTGGCCTTTTTGGCCGGACTGTCTGTCATATCTGCAAGGTGCTGCACGAGTGTTGTTTTATTTTCTATTTTTGTGGTTGTTTGCTTTTACTCAACGGCCTTTGGTCTCCATTTCTTTTGCGGTGGCGGGTATTGTGGATGTGTGTCATTGAATCTCTTTTCTGCCTCCTTCTCTTGGCTCTCTTTTGCTCTTAGGCGCTGCAATTTTCGCTTTTGGGATCGTGTCAATCCTGACGAGCACCATCGAGTCATGGAGTATTTTGGATCAGTTGTTTTGATGGTAGTCGTATCCTCTTTTTTGGTTGTGTTGGCCAATTCACCAAAAATCATCGGCCCTTCATTATTTTCATGTATGATGACATCTGCGGTACCTATTTTGATGATGTCCTTTTTTGTCGTTCTTTTGGTCGTTGCAGGTATATGCCCCCCTGCCGGATTGGTCGGCCTTTGAGGCCGAGTAGTCCGGCAATCTTGTTGGGCCTGTGCCTGGTGACTGGATTGAGCGACTGAAAGCTCTTTTGTGGGTTTTGGTGTTTGGATGACAACCCAATTAAAGGACTAACAAGTGTGCTAAGTGTTGAACAGGTGCTTAATGCAATGCTAACAGGGTTCAACACAAGTGAACAAGTGTGATGGTCCAAAGACTGGATTATCTATAGATAATGAACACTGCTTAAGTGAGACTCGGTGTGCGTAACTCAGAGTCAACCGATCAAGCCAAGGATGGAGGCAAGACGAGCTTTGAGGTACCGAGTGCACGGGAGAAGGTCAAGGAGACTAGGAACCCAAAGCCAGGGGTGAAGAAGAAGACTTGCAAAGTCAAGGTTGATCGAGTTCAGAAGAGTTATGGTGCATCAAGGATCACTACATAAGGACACGACTTACAACCAATGAGGTAACATCTACAATTATGTGGTGTAAGTCATAAGATTCAAGATCAAGCTCGAGAAGTGAACAAGGGAATTGGAGCTCAGATATGTCAATCTAGATCAAGTCAAGTTGACTTAATGGTTTAGAGTCCAACATCGACCTCAAACATGCCAAATTGGGTAAAATGATGAAAAAGGTTAAGTATGTAAGGTTTGAGTGTTCAACCATGTTACATACACCTCTTACTACAAGTTTGGTGCTTTGGTTTGCTCTCTAACTCTTTCTGTAGAGAAAGTACCATTCTGAGCTCTGCTGAAGGAGAAACAGAAAAGCTAGGAGAAGAACAAGAAAAGATGTAAGTTTCTAGGACTAAATCAATTGGATTATATTCTAAATGTGTTTGTTTAAGTCTCAAGAAAATCCTCCCAAAAGTTGAAAGTCAAATGAAGAAAGAATGGAGGAAAAAGCACTAAGTGTGTTGTTGGCTGGTGCACAGGACAGTGAATAGTAACTCTGTCCGGTGCACAGAACAGTGAATAGTAACTTGTCCGGTGCACAGGACAGTGAATAGTAACCTGTCTGGTGCACGAACGGCTAGCTCTTCGAGAGAAGGAAACCGCAATCAGATCCGTTACTGTTCACTGTCTGGTGCGCCACCGGACAGTCCGGTGCACCCACAACCAAGGAAGGCTGGGAGCTTCCAAATGAAGCTCCAACAGCTCCTAGGCCCTTTAGGGCTATAAAAGGGACCTCTAGGCGCCTCAAACAAGTAAACAAGTGCAGCCAATAAGTCCATACATAATTTGGATCAATTCTTTCTCTCCCTCTCTTGTGTATCTCTCTAGTTTGTGTAGAGGTGAAGTTATAAGCCTTTAGAGAGAGAGAAAGTGCTGCAGAGAGCTAGAGCAAAATCTTGAGCGCATTGTTACTCTGTCGGAGTGCTGTCGAGAAGATTGTAAGCAGCCATGGCATCATTGTAACTGATATCAACATAGTGGAAGGCGCTATCTGTCGGACTGATAGATCTGAGCAAACGGAGGAAGGAGATGAAATAGACTCCAAGCCAAGGTGTGGCTAACTCCAACGAGGACTAGGCAAGCATTTCAGGCTTGGCCGAACCTCAGGATAAATCCTTGTGTCTGTGTGCTCTGCTCTGTGTTGTGTGCTATTTCTTTGTCTTATTTGCTATTTATACTTGCACTTCAATATTTCTTTGTGGTACAAGCTGTCTTCGAAGTGCATGGTATTTTAAGATAGGAACTTCAATTCCTCTGCAACCTACTCGAAGGATCTTTCATTCCACTGCAATCCAGCCTTCGAGTAGAGTAAGTATTTCCAGTTATAAAAGTGATAATTATTATTCGCCTATTCACCCCCCTCTAGGCGACATCCAAATCCTGTTCCCGGGCATAGGGAACTTTCAGCGACGCTCAATCGGTCTTGTACTGAAGGTGCCAACCTATTGAATACAGATGTTTGGGGTGCCACCCAAGCGGGGTACTGTGGCATCCCAAATGGATATGGTGGTATGCCCCACATTTGATTTGGGACATATGGTGGAGGTATGTACGTGTATGGATATGGCGTAGGTGGATATGGGGGTGGAGGTGTCCATGCAGGTATGTTAGGTCTTAATTGGACAGCATGACCTTCCATCTCTTCTGATTGGTGAGGTGGTCCAACCGGTCTTTCCTGATGTTGCTCACGAATGGGCGAGCGAGGTCGCTTTGCTGGCCGGTCACTGGGGCCGGCCTTCTTTTTTACACATTTAGATAATAATTGATCGAAAGTCGGGCCGGTTTTGACCAACTGACCAGTTGCCTTAAATGTATTTGTTTTCCATGTACCTATCTCTAGCCGCCGTGGTTTGAATGTACGTGGTCGTTGCGGGTACTGAGTGTAGCCGGACCGTCCACTGGAATCCTTCGGACCGTTCGGAGAAGCTTCGAACTGTCCGCGTCTGGATGTCGGACTGTCCGTGATGCGCAGCACAGGTTCTTGCGCCTGTCCCCTCATCTGTGCTTGCCCCCCAGTGTCGGAGGTTGTGATGGTCACTTTCAGGGTCTCTCCTCCATCAGGAGTTTTGTCAGCGTTTCGAGACCGGGGGGTCCCTAAGCCGACGAGTGAGTGTGCTGCGTGCCCCAGCCCAGATGGGTCGAGCGCGTGGGCGAGCGCGAAGGGGGGAGAGGCGAGGTGGCCGGAGACGGGCGTGAGAGAGGTGGAAGTCCCACGGCCTTCGTGTTCGTCCCGCGCCCAGGTCGGGTGCGCTTGCAGTAGGGGGGTTACAAGCGTCCACGCGGGTGAGGGAAGCGAGCGGCCCCAAGAGAGCGCCTGTCCCGTCCTCGATCCCACGCGGCCAACCTTCTCTGAGAAGGCCTTGATCCTTCCTTTTATAGGCGTAAGGAGAGGATCCAGGTGTACAATGGGGGTGTAGCAGGGTGCTACGTGTCTAGCGGGGAGAGAGCTAGCGCCCTAAGTACACGCCAATGTGGCAGCCGGAGAGATCTTGGCACCCTGCTGGTGTGATGTCGTGGCTGTCGGAGGAGCAATGGAGCTTGGCGGAAGGACAGCTGTCGGAGCGGTCGAGTCCTTGCTGACGTCCACCTGCTTCCGTAAGAGAGCTGAGAGCCGCCGCCGTCATAGAGCTTGGGAGGCGCCATCATTGCCTATCTGGCGGAGCTGGTCAGATGGGACACCGGTCTTGTTCTCTGCGGCCCGAGTCGGCTCGGGGTAGAGTGATGATGGCGTTCCCTGTTGACGTGGCGGGCCCGCGCCCGAGGCCGGGCGACGTGGGGGCTCCTCCGAAGCTGGGGTCGAATCTGTCTTCCGTTGCCGAGGCCGAGCCCGAGCCCCTGGGTCGGGCGAGGCGGAAGTCGTTCGGCAGAGGCAAGGGCGGAGTCCGAGCCCTGGGGTCGGGCGAGGCGGAGTTCGTCGTCTTCCGGGGCCGAGCCCGAGTCCGAGCCCTGGGGTCGGGCGGAGCGGAGTTCGCCGTCTTCCGGGTCTTAGCCCGAGTCCGAGCCCTGGGGTCGGGCGGAGCGGAGTTCGCCGTCTTCCGGGTCTTAGCCCGAGTCCGAGCCCTGGGGTCGGGCGGAGCGGAGTTCGCCGTCTTTCGGGTCTTAGCCCGAGTCTGAGCCCTGGGGTCGGGCGGAGCGGAGTTCGCCGTCTTCCGGGTCTTAGCCCAAGTCCGAGCCCTGGGGTCAGGCGGAGCGGAGTTCGCCGTCTTCCGGGTCTTAGCCCGAGTCCGAGCCCTGGGGTCGGGTGGAGCGGAGTTCGCCGTCTTCCGGGTCTTAGCCCGAGTCCGAGCCCTGGGGTCGGGCGGAGCGGAGTTCCCTATGGCACCCCTGGCGAGGCCTGACTGCCTGTCAGACTCACTCTGTTGAGTGGCACTGCAGTCGGAGTGGCGCAGGCGGCGCTGTCCTTCTGTCAGACCGGTCAGTGGAGCAACGGAGTGACGGCGGTCACTTCGGCTCTGCCGGGGGGCGCGCGTCAGGATAGAGGTGTCAGGCCACCTTTGCGTTAAACACTCCTGCAACTTGGTCAGTCGGTGCGGCGATTTAGTCAGGGTTGCTTCTTAGCGAAGCCAAGGCCTCGGGCGAGCCGGAGATGTGTCCGCCGTTAAAAGGGGGGCCTCGGGCGAGACGGAAGTCCCTCGAGGTCGGTTGCCCGAGTCCGAGGCTAGGCTCGGGTGAAGCGTGATCGAGTCACTCGTATGGACTGATCCCTGACTTAATCGCACCCATCAGGCCTCTGCAGCTTTATGCTGATGGGGGTTACCAGCTGAGAATTAGGCGTCTTGAGGGTACCCCTAATTATGGTCCCCGACAGTAGCCCCCGAGCCTCGAAGGGAGTGTTAGCACTCGCTTGGAGGCTTTCGTCGCACTTTTTTGCAAGGGGACCAGCCTCCCTCGGTTGCATTTTATTCCGGTGGGTGCGCGCGAGCGCACCCGCCGGGTGTAGCCCCCGAGGCCTCGGAGGAGTGGTTTCACTCCTTCGAGGTCTTAATGCCTTGCGTAACGCTTCGGCTGGTCTGGTTGTTCCCTCATGCGAACTGGCCGTAGCCCGGGTGCACGGTCGGGGCCCAAGTTCTCGGGCTGGTATGTTGACGCTGTCAACGGTTCGGCCGGAGCCGGGTTTGCGAGAGCAGCCCCCGAGCCTCCGCACAGGGCGAGAGGACGATCAGGGACAGACTCGACTTTTTGCATACGCCCCTACGTCGCCTTTCCGCAAGGAGGAGGGGGGAGTGCGCCATGTTACCCTCGATGGGCACCGAACATGGTGTCTCCGGTGAGCTGCAAGCGGGTAATCCGAGTGGACGTCCGTACCCCGTTCGTTGGGGGGTCGGCTAGGGGCCCAGAGGCACGCCCAAAAGTACCTGCGGGTGATCTGCCGGACCCGGTCCCCTGGCGACGGGGTCCGAGGGCTCGATGCCTCCCTCCGATGGGATTCCGTTACAAGATCGCTCCCGCTGGTCTCGGAAATGTCCTAGGGTACCTCGGGAGCGCAGCCCGAGCCTCGGTTATGTATCGAACGTACCCCTGGTCATCCCTCGCTCGGTGTCTGAGGCGACTGTGAACCCTTCGGGGGCCAGCCTTCGAACCTCTGATCAGTAATGGGCGCGGAGCCCGAGTAGCCTGAGGCGGCCATAGAGCCCTTCGGGGGGCTGGCCTTCGAACCCCTGACCAGTAGTGGGTGTCGGGCCCACACGTTCTGAGGCGACTGTTGAACCCTTCGGAGGGCCAGCCTTCGAACCTCTGATCAGTAGGGGGGGCTCGGAGCCCGGTTCCTTCACAGGGAAGGATCCTTTTCGGGGTATCCCCCTTTCCCGGTCACTGTTGCAAGAGATAGAGAAAGAGGAAAAAAGGAAAAGGATACGAAATCGAACGACGTGGCGTACCTTTTTTGGCGCAGTTATTACGGCGAAGGCGAAGCGTCGTCCGCTTCTCCTGCCGGAAGCGCCGCCTGTCCCGCCGCGGAGTTAATGCGACGGGGCGAGTGGTTGGCGGGGCGGCCGTTGCGCGTGCGCGAGCCGTTCGAGGAACGGATCACGGGCGCACCGTCTTCGCGTCGTGGGAGGAGGCTCTCTCGCTGTCCCGGGACGTGAGCCTGGCTGACGACGTGACTGCTGCTCCCGCCCGCCTGCCACCGTCATTACTGCCGGCCCACTTTCGACCGCATTGACCGTCGCGCCAGGCTGGCGCCGCTGGGTCGTGCGCTGGGTCGCCTCGAGTCGCGGCATAGGCTCCGCAACCGAAGAGGCGCGACGGTGGCACAAGTGGCGGTGCGGTTGCTTGCATGCAGCAACTGGCACGCTGGTTGCGTGACGCGTGGGCCTGGGCCTCCAAGCTGGCGTGTCAGAAGTCGGAGAAGCGCGTCCACCTGGCGCGGTTGCATGCCGCCTGCATGGCTGCCCGCCCCTTCGCCCGTCGGTCTGGGCAAAAGTGGGGGGTCGCTTGTAACCGCTGGGTGGTTGTGCGCACCACGCGCAGCGGTTTGGCTTCTTCTGCTCTGAGCCGGTTTGCATGACATGCGGGACCCAGCCCCCGAGTCGCAGGGGAGGGCCTTGGAGCGTGTTGGAGAAGACTCGACCCGCGGCGTTTGGGGGCGCACGTAGGGAGAGTTGCCTTTAAAAGGAGGACGACCCCTTTTGGAAGGCAACCATGTCTTCTTCCTCCCTCATGCGTCGTGTCTTTCCATCTTCCAAGCCCCCGGATGGGGGGTATCCGCAGTCTTCCCGCCTCCCCGTTGGAGGAACGCAACTCCGTGGGAGTTGGTACCTTTCAGCCATCGTTCGGCTTCAAGGATTTTCATCACACAGCCTGGTTGCTCCCCTCCGCCGGCGGTCACCCAAGATGGTGACCTCCAGTTCGACGGTAGGGAGAGCAAGCCAGGCTGCGGCCTCTACCCCTCCCTCGGCCTCAAGGATTTTCGTCACCGAGGCTGGGGAGGGGAGAGTGCTGAGTTGGGGTCGGCCCCTGCGTGGGCGGCGACCCGCTCCTTCACTAAGTGACGGGAGGAGGAGCGGGCGTTGTCCGTGGCGCTGGCAGCTGCAGCGTGCCTGGCTCTCGGGCGCGAGTGGCTTCGGAGCCGCTCGCGGTGCTGGCATCCGCCACGGCAGCTTGAAGAGGTTCTTCTGCCGGCGAGATAGCCAGGGCCGGCCACGGACTGACCTCCAACTCTACGGTCTTCTGCCCGTCCTTGCCTCACGAGCTTTGGCACGGGCGGGGGCCTCCTGGCAGCGGCACCCACCCTGAGGTCAGCGTTGCCGCTGTTCGGCCCCCCGGAGCAGGTGACGGCGCGCCGTTCGTCGGCCTTCCGTTGCTCCGCAGGCCTTCCCCCTCGGAGTGGGGTTGTTCGTACCTGCGGAGGGGGAACCGGAGTTCCGTTTGTAATGGCATTTCGATTGCCAGTGTTTTTGTTCATTGCGGCTGTCGAGGCCTGAACATGTATGTAATCTCGGCGCGGAGCCGTGTTTTTTCCTTATTTTCGAGCACTAAGTCTCGCCTGTTGATTATCTGAATCGCTTCACCAAGCATGAGTCGCCCCGTGTCAAGGTGACGAGTGAGGTATCCGTATCCCGGAGGCGTAGGAATCCCTCGGCTCGATCGGCCTTGTTGTCTGAGGCTCCTCCAGCTTAGTTAAAGAGACCCCTCGGCCGCTCTTCGATGAGCCGAGGCCGGGGGTAGCGATATCAGTACGAACAGAGGCGGAGTTGGCTCGAAAATGGGAACCTGGTTGGCCGGAGCCTAGCCGGGTTGTCCATCAGCGGAGCCGACGCCGGAGTCGATCAGCCGAGGACTCGGGTCGGGCTGGCGCCCTTGGAAGATGGTCGGTCGAGGCCCCAGGGGTAACCGGCTGAGCCGCCTGCTCGGGCCGGATTCCCGGAGAAGTCCTCGGATCGCGTCGCCGTCCGAGGCTGGGTCGGACCTTGCTGAAGACGTCGTCGATGCCGAGGGTGCTACGGCCCCCTTCAGCGTGAAGACCCGAGCCTGCAGGATCAGATTGTCTTGTAGCGTGCGCCTTCTGCGGCCGCTGAGGCCAGAAAACACACCCTCGCCGCGCTTGTAAAGCTGCGTCTCTTTTCCTCTTATTCCGAGCATCTGGACTTTTTCGTCGGTAACAGGGATGTTTGTGCGGGCGAGAGTTGCTTCTCGCGGAAGGTGATGAGTGAGGTATCCGTATCCCGGAGGCGTAGGAGTCCCTCGGCTCGGTCGGCCTTGCCGCTTACGCGTACTTTCACCCGTCCATGAGGCCCTGTCTCCGATTTAGTCGAGAAAGCTTGAAGGACCGCTTCGGCAGAAGAGCTTCCGAACGTAAAGACTTGTCCGGTCCACGGAGTCACTTTATCCGAACGCGAGTTACTTATCGCAGAAGGTGATGAGTGAGGTATCCGTATCCCGGAGGCGTAGGAGTCCCTCGGCTCGGTCAGCCTTGGCTGCTTACGTGTACTCCGTCGTTTCCAGGATCCGCTTTTCGAAGTAGTCAAAAAGCACGAAAGAAATTCTGCTAAAAAGAGATCTTTTTTCGAGGAAAAATTCGACGCAGAGGGGGTCTCCCCCCTTTTAGCCCCCGAGGGAGGGTCGGGCTTTGCCGAGGCGAGGCCGACCCTTCCTTGATGACTAAACTTTTGCGTGGGTGCGAGGTATATGAACAACTTGAAAACATCTTAAGGGTAGAAGCGACGTAGCTGTTTGATGTTCCAAGCGTTGTCGTAGACCTTGCCTTGATTGTTGGCCAGCTTGTATGTTCCGGGCTTCAGGACTTTGGCGATGACGAATGGCCCCTCCCAGGGGGGCGTGAGCTTGTGCCTCCCTCGGGCGTCTTGCCGCAGTCGAAGTACCAGATCGCCCAGCTGGAGGTCTCGGGACCGGACCCCTCGGGCGTGGTAGCGTCGCAGGGACTGCTGGTACCGCGCCGAGTGAAGTAAGGCCTTGTCCCGAGCCTCTTCCAGCTGGTCCAGTGAGTCTTCTCGGCTAGCTTGGTTGCTTTGTTCGTTGTAGGCCCTCGCCCTCGGGGAGCCGTATTCCAGGTCAGTGGGCAAGATGGCCTCGGCCCCATAGACCAGGAAGAACGGCGTGAAACCCGTGGCTCGGCTTGGCGTTGTCCTCAGGCTCCAGACCACCGAGGGGAGTTCCTTCATCCATCGCTTGCCGAACTTGTTGAGGCCGTTGTAGATCCGGGGCTTGAGCCCTTGTAGAATCATGTCGTTGGCACGCTCTACTTGCCCATTCGTCATGGGATGAGCCACGGCACCCCAGTCCACCCGGATGTGGTGATCTTCGCAAAAATCCAAGAAATTTTTGCCGGTGAACTAGGTACCGTTGTCGGTGATGATGGAGTTTGGGACCCCGAAGCGATGGATGATGTTGGTGAAGAACGCCACCGCCTGCTCAGACCTGATGCTGTTCAGGGGTCGGACCTCGATCCACTTGGAGAATTTGTCGATGGCGACCAGCAGGTGCGTGTAGCCCCCGGGCGCCTTCTGCAAGGGACCGACGAGGTCCAGACCCCATACAGCAAAGGGCCAGGTGATGGGTATCGTCTGCAGAGCCTGAGCGGGCAGGTGGGTCTGCTTCGCATAGAATTGGCACCCTTCGCAGGTGCGGACAATTCTAGTGGCGTCCGCCATCGCCGTTGGCCAGTAGAAGCCTTGCCGGAAAGCATTCCCGACAAGGGCTCGGGGTGCTGCATGATGGCCGCAAGCCCCCGAGTGTATTTCTTGCAGGAGTTCCTGGCCTTCGGCGATGGAGATGCATCGCTGGAGGACGCCTGAGGGGCTGCGGTGGTAGAGCTCCTCCTCATCGCCCAGCAAGACGAACGACTTGGCGCGTCGAGCTACCCGCCGAGCCTCGGCTTGGTCGAGGGGTAGCTCTCCCTGGCGGAGATATCGCAGGTACGGGGCCTGCCAATTTCGATCAAGCGTGGCCCCGCTCTGCTCTTCCTCGACGTGCAGCGCCTCGCCTTCGGGGGCCGAGGGTACCTCGGGCTGAGCCGAGGGTGCCTCGGGCTGAGCCGAGGGTGCCTCGGGCTGAGCCGAGGGTGCCTCGGGCTGTGCCGAGGGTGCCTCGGGCTCGGGAGCGTCGTCGATCTTGACGGAGGGTTGATGCAGATCCCGGGTGAAGACGCCCGGGGGGACCGTCGTTCGCCCCGAGGCTATTTTAGCCAGCTCGTCTGGAGTCTCGTTGTAGCGCCGAGCGATGTGGTTGAGCTCGAACCCGAAGAATTTGTCTTCTAGGCGCCGAACCTCATCGCAGTAGGCCTCCATCTTCGGGTCGCGGCAGTGGGAGTTCTTCATGACTTGGTCGATGACGAGCTGCGAGTCACCGCGGGCATCGAGGCGTCTGACCCCTAGCTCGATGGCGATCCGCAACCCGTTGACCAGAGCTTCGTACTCAGCCACATTGTTGGATGCCGGGAAATGGAGGCGTAGCACGTAGCGTAGGTGCTTCCCGAGGGGCGAGATGAAGAGCAGGCCCGCGCCGGCTCCCGTCTTCATCAGCGACCCATCGAAAAGCATGGTCCAGAGCTCCGGTTGGATCGGAGCTGTCGGCAGCTGGGTGTCGACCCATTCGGCCACGAAGTCCGCCAACACCTGGGACTTGATGGCCTTCCGAGGGGCGAACGAGATTGTTTCGCCCATGATTTCCACCTCCCACTTTGCGATCCTGCCCGAGGCCTCTCGGCACTGGATGATCTCCCCCAGGGGGAAGGATGACACCACAGTTACCGGATGAGACTCGAAGTAGTGTCGTAACTTCCGCCTTGTCAGGATCACAGCATACAGCAGCTTCTGAACTTGTGGGTAGCGAATCTTGGTCTCGGACAGTACTTCGCTGACGAAGTAGACTGGCCTCTGAACGGGCAATGCATGCCCTTCCTCTTGCCTCTCGACCACAATCGCGGCGCTAACCACCTGAGTGGTCGCGGCGACGTAGACCAAGAGGGCTTCTCCATCAGCTGGGGGCACCAAGACAGGCGCCTTCGTAAGGAGCGCCTTCAGGTTCCCGAGGGCTTCCTCGGCCTCAGGGGTCCAAGCGAAACACTCGGCCTTCCTTAAGAGGCGGTACAGAGGCAGACCTCTTTCGCCGAGGCGTGAGATGAAGCGGCTCAGGGCCGCAAGACATCCCATGACCCTCTGTACGCCTTTTAAGTCCTTGATGGGTCCCATGCTGGTGATGGTTGCGATCTTCTCCGGGTTGGCTTCGATGCCTCGCTCGGAGACGATGAACCCCAGGAGCATGCCCCGGGGTACCCCGAAGACACACTTCTCAGGATTGAGCTTGACTCCTTTCGCCTTGAGACATCGGAATGTCACTTCAAGGTCGGAGAGGAGGTCGGAAACCTTCCTTGTCTTGACTACGATGTCATCGACGTAGGCCTCGACTGTGCGACCAATGTGTTCGCCGAACACATGGTTCATGCACCGCTGGTACGTCGCGCCCGCATTCCTCAAACCGAACGTCATGGTGACATAGCAGTACATGCCGAACGGCGTGATGAAAGAAGTCGCGAGCTGGTCGGACTCTTTCATCCAGATTTGGTGATACCCTGAGTAGGCATCGAGGAAGGACAGGGTTTCGCACCCAGAAGTGGAATCCGCGATTTGATCGATGCGAGGCAGAGGGTAGGGAACCTTCGGACATGCTTTGTTGAGACCAGTGTAGTCTACGCACATCCGCCATTTCCCCTTTCTTCCTCACAAGCACAAGGTTGGCAAGCCATTCGGGATGGAATACCTCTTTGATGAACCCTGCTGCCATTAGCTTGTGGATCTCTTCGCCAATCACTCTGCGCTTCTCCTCGTCGAATCGGCGCAGAGGCTGCCTGACAGGTCGGGCTCCGGCCCGAATATCCAACGAGTGCTCGGCGACATCCCTCGGTATGTCGGGCATGTCCGAGGGACTCCACGCAAAGACGTCGGCGTTTGCGCGGAGAAAGTCGACGAGCACTGCTTCCTATTTGGGGTCGAGCCCGGAACCGATCCGAATCTGCTTGGAGGCGTCGCCACTGGGGTCGAGTGGGACGGCCTTAACCGTCTCCGCTGGCTCGAAGTTGCCGGCATGACGCTTCACCTCCGGCACCTCTTTGGAGAGGTTCTCCAGGTCGGCGATGAGGGCCTCGGACTCGGCGAGGGCCTCGGCGTACTCCATGCACTCCACGTCGCATTCGAACGCGTGTTTGTACGTGGGGCCGACGGTGATGACCCCGTTGGGGCCCGGCATCTTCAGCTTCAGGTAGGTGTAGTTGGGGACGGCCATGAACTTCGCGTAGCATGGCCTTCCCAGTACCGCGTGGTAGGTTCCTCGGAACCCGACCACCTCGAACGTCAAGGTCTCCCTTCGGAAGTTGGAGGGCGTTCCGAAGCAGACGGGGAGGTCGAGTCGTCCGAGGGGCTGGACGCGCTTCCCAGGGATGATCCCGTGGAAGGGCGCAGCGCCTGCTCGGACGGAGGACAGATCGACGCGCAAGAGCTTGAGGGTCTCGGCGTAGATGATGTTGAGGCAGCTGCCCCCATCCATCAGGACCTTGGTGAGCCTGACGTCGCCGATGACGGGGTCGACGACGAGCGGGTATTTTCCCGGGCTCGGCACGTGGTCGGGGTGGTCAGCCTGGTCGAAGGTGATGGGCTTGTCGGACTAGTCTAGGTAGACTAGCGCCGCCACCTTCACCGAGCAGACCTCCCGGCGCTCTTGCTTGCGATGCCGAGCCGAGGCATTCGCCGCATGCCCACCGTAGATCATGAAGCAGTCGCGGACCTTGGGGTATTCTCCTGCTTGGTGATCTTCTTCCTTGTCGTCGTCGTGGGCCCTGCCACCCTCCGCGGGTGGCCCGACCCTGTGGAAGTGGCGCCGAAGCATGGCGCACTCCTCGAGAGTGTGCTTGACGGGCCCCTGATGATAGGGGCACGGCTCCTTGAGCATCTTGTCGAAAAGGTTAGCACCTCTGGGGGGCTTCAGAGGGTTCTTGTACTCGGCGGCGGCGACAAGGTCCGCGTCGGCGGCGTCGCGTTTCGATTGCGACTTCTTCTTGCCCTTCTTCTTGGCGCCGCGCGGAGTAGACGCCTCGGGAGCCTCTTCCGATGGGCGGCCCTGGGGCTGCTTGTCCTTTCGGAAGATAGCCTCGACCGCCTCCTGGCCAGAGGCGAACTTGGTGGCGATGTCCATCAGCTCGCTCGCCCTGGTGGGGGTTTTGCGACCCAACTTGCTCACCAGGTCACGGCAAGTAGTGCCGGCAAGGAACGCGCCGATGACATCCAAGTCGGTGATGTTGGGCAGCTCGGTGCGCTGCTTCGAGAATCGCCGGATGTAGTCCTGGAGCGACTCTCCCGGCTGTTGCCGGCAGCTTCGAAGGTCCCAGGAATTCCCGGGGCGCACGTATGTGCCCTGGAAATTGCCGGCGAAGGCTTGGACCAAGTCGTCCCAGCTGGAGATCTGCCCCGGAGGCAGGTGCTCCAACCAGGCGCGAGCAGTGTCGGAGAGGAACAGGGGGAGGTTTCGGATGATGAGGTTGTCGTCGTCCGTTCCACCCAGTTGGCAGGCCAGGCGGTAGTCCGCGAGCCACAGTTCCGGTCTCGTTTCCCCCGAGTACTTCGTGATAGTAGTCGGGGGTCGGAACCGGGTCGGGAATGGCGCCCGTCGGATGGCCCGACTGAAGGCCTGCGGACCGGGTGGTTCGGGCGAGGGACTCCGATCCTCCCCGCTGTCGTAGCGCCCCCCACGCCTGGGGTGGTAGCCTCGGCGCACCCTTTCGTCGAGGTGGGCCCGACGGTCGCGTCGATGGTGCTCGTTGCCGAGGTGGCCCGGGGCCGCAGGCGCGGTGTGGCGCGTGCGCCCGGTGTAGACCGAGGCTTCCCGCATGAATCGGGAAGTCGCGGCATGAGGTTCTGAGGGGTATCCCTGCCTTCGGGAGGCAGTGCTCTCAGCCCGTCGGGCCGCAGCGCCTTCCAGGAGATTCTTGAGCTCTCCCTGGATTCGCCGACCCTCGGTAGTTGATGGTTCCGGCATCGCGCGGAGAAGCATCGCTGCGGCTGCCAGGTTCTGACCAACCCCGCTGGATGCGGGCGGCGGCCTGACCCTGACATCGTTGGCGACGCGGTGCTGGAGACCTTGGGGCAGGTGACGTATTTCTCTGGCCGGGGGTTGGCCCGCCCATACCCGTCCGACGTCCCGACGGATCGGCTCAAGCGCTCCTGTTCCCTCGTTGAGCCTGGCCTGCGCCTCGCGGACTTGCTCGAGTTGTGGGTCGTGACCCCCCGCCGGAACGGGGACCACAGCTAGCTCCCGCGGGATGTCGGCGTGAGGCGCCGGCCTAGGAAGATCACCGTCCTCCGGCATGCCGAGATGGTTGCCTTCGGAGGGATCCCCTAGCTCGATGTGGAAACATTCGCGGCTTGGGCCGCAGCCCTCGTCGTCAAGGCTGCGGCTTCCGTCGGAACAGTCGGAGAGGCAGTAGTTACATGCGGTCATGAAGTCCCGCATGGCACTGGGGTTGCCAAGTCCAGAGAAATCCCAACAGATGCTGGGATCGTCATCTTCCTCGGACCCAGAGGGCCCGTAGGTTGAGACGTACGTCAACCGGTCCCAAGGCGACCGCATACGAAACCCTAGTGGGGTTGCACTCGCCTCAATGAGAGCGCCCGTCAAAGCAAGGTTGCTAGGCGGGTTGAGGCCGAGTCGAAATGACGTAAGATGGGAGTTAGTCAGTACCTTTTGGTCGACGAGGAGCGACGTAGTCACATCGGGGACTGGTTGCACCGTCGTCCTAGGTACGAGGGCGACGTCCTGCAAGCTTTCCGCGAGCGCGCTGGCGTCGTCTTCTTGCTCGAGATCAGCGTGTCGCGGGGGGACGGCGCTTGCCTTCGTCTCGAACGCGAGGTCGACGCCCGGCGTGCCTTCTGTCGGGGCATCGGGGGCGTCGATTCGCTCGACGGCCGACGAAGCGCGGCCTCCCGCTTGGCCTTGGTTGCCCCGCCTCCTCCTCCGTTGGCGGGGGAGAGGACGGAGCGAGCTCGAATGTTGTTCTTCCACCACGCGGGGAAGATGTCGTCGATTCCACCGCCGGCGGGCGGGTTGTCGGCCGCCATTGTCGTTGTCGCGCGGCGGTGGAAGGAGTATCATGTCGTAGCTGCCGTCGAAGGACATGAACTCAAGACTCCCGAAACGGAGCACCGTCCCGGGCCGGAGAGGTTGCTGGAGACTGCCCATCTGGAGCTTGACGGGAAGCTGTTCGTCAGCACGCAGCAGGCCCCTACCTGGCGCGCCAACTGTCGGCGTTTCGAGACCGGGGGGTCCCTAAGCCGACGAGTGAGTGTGCTGCGTGCCCCAGCCCAGATGGGTCGAGCGCGTGGGCGAGCGCGAAGGGGGGAGAGGCGAGGTGGCCGGAGACGGGCGTGAGAGAGGTGGAAGTCCCGCGGCCTTCGTGTTCGTCCCGCGCCCAGGTCGGGTGCGCTTGCAGTAGGGGGGTTACAAGCGTCCACGCGGGTGAGGGAAGCGAGCGGCCCCAAGAGAGCGCCTGTCCCATCCTCGGTCCCACGCGGCCAACCTTCTCTGAGAAGGCCCTGGTCCTTCCTTTTATAGGCGTAAGGAGAGGATCCAGGTGTACAATGGGGGTCTAGCAGGGTGCTACGTGTCTAGCGGGGAGAGAGCTAGCGCCCTAAGTACACGCCAATGTGGCAGCCGGAGAGATCTTGGCACCCTGCTGGTGTGATGTCGTGGCTGTCGGAGGAGCAACGGAGCTTGGCGGAAGGACAGCTGTCGGAGCGGTCGAGTCCTTGCTGACGTCCACCTGCTTCCGTAAGAGAGCTGAGAGCCGCCGCCGTCATAGAGCTTGGGAGGCGCCATCATTGCCTATCTGGCGGAGCTGGTCAGATGGGACACCGGTCTTGTTCTCTGCGGCCCAAGTCGGCTCGGGGTAGAGTGATGATGGTGTTCCCTGTTGACGTGGCGGGCCCGCGCCCGAGGCCGGGCGACGTGGGGGCTCCTCTGAAGCTGGGGTCGAATCTGTCTTCCGTTGCCGAGGCCGAGCCCGAGCCCCTGGGTCGGGCGAGGCAGAAGTCGTTCGGCAGAGGCCAGGGCGGAGTCCGAGCCATGGGGTCGGGCGAGGCGGAGTTCGTCGTCTTCCGGGGCCGAGCCCGAGTCCGAGCCCTGGGGTCGGGCGGAGCGGAGTTCGCCGTCTTCCGGGTCTTAGCCCGAGTCCGAGCCCTGGGGTCGGGCGGAGCGGAGTTCGCCGTCTTCCGGGTCTTAGCCCGAGTCCGAGCCCTGGGGTCGGGCGGAGCAGAGTTCGCCGTCTTCCGGGTCTTAGCCCGAGTCCGAGCCCTGGGGTCGGGCGGAGCGGAGTTCGCCGTCTTCCGGGTCTTAGCCCAAGTCCGAGCCCTGGGGTCGGGCGGAGCGGAGTTCGCCGTCTTCCGGGTCTTAGCCTGAGTCCGAGCCCTGGGGTCAGGCGGAGCGGAGTTCCCTATGGCGCCCCTGGCGAGGCCTGACTGCCTGTCAGACTCACTCTGTTGAGTGGCACTGCAGTCGGAGTGGCGTAGGCGGCGCTGTCCTTCTGTCAGACCGGTCAGTGGAGCAACGGAGTGACGGCGGTCACTTCGGCTCTGCCGGGGGGCACGCGTCAGGATAGAGGTGTCAGGCCACCTTTGCGTTAAACGCTCCTGCAACTTGGTCAGTCGGTGCGGCGATTTAGTCAGGGTTGCTTCTTAGCGAAGCCAAGGCCTTGGGCGAGCCGGAGATGTGTCCGCCGTTAAAAGGGGGGCCTCGGGCGAGACGTAAGTCCCTCGAGGTCGGCTGCCCGAGTCCGAGGCTAGGCTCGGGTGAAGCGTGATCGAGTCACTCGTATGGACTGATCCCTGACTTAATCGCACCCATCAGGCCTCTGCGGCTTTATGCTGATGGGGGTTACCAGCTGAGAATTAGGCGTCTTGAGGGTACCCCTAATTATGGTCCCCGACAAGTTTTTTCTCCCACCACTTTCCTGCAAGAAACTTTATTACTTGCATCGGCCTCCCGTGCATTGCCGATGATGATTTCTTTGCCTTTTTTCCTTATCTGCCGCGCTAGGCCGAATTTGAACCCTTTTGCCCTCGAAGTCGATCATGTTCATTGGAAAGGGCTCCCTGTCTACTTGTATTTACTAAAATTTCAATCGTCCTTCGTTAATGGCCGATTGAATCTGCCGACGAAATACATTACAATCATTAGTGACATGAGAAAACGAGTTATGCCACTTGCAGTATGTACGACGTTTTAGTTCGTCGGCGGATGAAATGGTATGATTTATTTTAATGTTACCATTTTTGAGTAATTCATCAAATATTTTGTCATATTTGCCAACATTATATGTAAAATTAACTTCCTCTTGCTGTTTCTTTTGAACCGGCTGCAAGGAGGAACAAGCCGAAGATTTGGCCTATTGTCACACCCGTTTCCTAAGGGCAGAGCCGGGTGCATAGCATATGTGTGCCAGGATCTATTTCCACACATATGTTGACGTCACAAGTGTAATATATCAAAAGAACAATGCATAAAAGCGTAAATAACGATTATATTAACATATTACACTTCGAACAGACATAATGTCTTAACCTTTATTCATCAAAGTACAGCGAAACAAGGACATCCATCCACAGGAAGATGACCGGGGGTATCACTAGACTAGCATCCATGGAGTTCAGCATCATATCTTCATCTGCAACTTCTGAACAAAATTAAGAAAGGGTGAGCTCACTTATGGTCGGGGCTCAGCAAGTGGGGGAAAAACTAATGCAAGGTAACAAGGCGAGGCTAAGGTTGAGCAGTAAGCATTTTAGTTGGTCAACATTTTATTAACAACACCTGTCTTACTAATAAGTGTGAATCCCAAGTATTCCCATTAAACAAAGGTATAAGAGTATATCAAAAACACTTAAGTGAAACCACTTAAGCAAACCATTGGCAGATCATCGGATCTCGATTTATTTCCATCTTCAAGTTCAATTATCATGTGAGGAGTCCAGGCTGCTCATAACCGTGAGCACGGCTGATATATCAGTTTTACACTCTGCAGAGGTGGCGCATCTTTACCCATGAATCGCGATTCCCTTCTAGCCCGGGTTAGCTAGACCCGTATTCACTTCCGAGGTGAATGGCCAGGGTCTCACTACGAGGCTTCTCCCTAGAGTCCTCATTACGCAAATGTTGGAAATGGTCAACTGCATAAGGTACACCTACCGTAACCAACTTATAGTCCAGTCCACAGGGTAAAGCTTTGGGAACTATGCCCGTATCCAATCTGCGTGAGCCGGTACTATAAGCGCTTGCCAGGTGCCCCCGTTCCTGGTCGACCACGACCAACACCCAACATAAGACTTCCCTAGTTATTTAGCCAAGACCAGAGCCATGATAGTTCTCATGGTAGCACTGTTTTCCCGGGTGGTCACTCCATGTTCCAATTAATATGCAATAATCTTGTTTAACCATCGGGTTAACAACAATAAAGTAAACTTACCATTTTGGAACATTAATATCATAAGCGGGAGTGACTGCATAAAGTTAAGTTGTAGCAATAGCATAGCTACTTGATTATATCATAATCCCAGGTTAAACAAGGAGTATGGTTGAAAAGGTTATCTAAATAGGTAACCCGTCAAATTATGCACATATATCCAAAAGAATAAACTTTATTAAATGTATTGTTTGGGATCAAACAGAGTATGCAGAGGGAGAAGTCCACTTGCCTTGCTTATTGAAAACTTGAGGTTCTTCTACGGATAGGAATAGATCTTGATTCTTAACTACTAGATCAACCACTGAATATCACACAAACAAACAAGAAGAACAAACACCACTCAATAACATACCACATTCACCATACGTAAAGCTAAAAGAAAGCCTAACGAAAAGAGCATCCGCTTTATAAAAACGTCGCAAGTAGTGGGGTTATAATAAGAAGGTATTGTTTTCAAAAATGTGTGATATATATATATATATATATTATAAAACAAGACATTAGCTTAAAAACATCTTAATTAAAATATACAAATATTAGGTTCATCAATTTAATCTATTATAAAACGTCATACCTGATATGTCTAAGATAAAGGGTTTATAAGATGATAAAACACGTAATAACGATATTAAACCTTTTTAACCTTTTAGAACACATATAAGTCATATCTAAGGTTAATGGGCTACGAAACATGTTATTAATCTTAGAAGCATTATGGAACGTATTATAATTCATTGTTAGACCTTCACTTAAGACAAATTAAGATATAAGTCTAAATAGGTTTTATGTGAAAAGATCATTATTATTAAATACCTATTTATGAAAAGTTATGATATATGCTTTAATGAACTTTTATGTAAAAGACAATGAACAACAATTATATTTTATTTTTATTAGAAAGTACATGCCCTATATTTTATTAAGAAAGCTATATACAAAACAATATATAAACTAACATTATTATTAAAGAACATGAACGCTAATTTCCTTAGTTTATTCTTTAGGAAAAACTAAGTGACACATATATAAATAATATGAACTAATTTTGATTAAGTGATTAATTAAACCTATATAACCAGTTGTAAACAAATATAAATCTAATTAACTTGGTTATGAGAGGACATAATTACTCTATTATTTATCTTTACATTTAGTTTAGAAACATATGACCTGAATAATTAAAATGAATATTATATTCATTGGTATGTTATTAACTATTGTTTTAGTTATGACGATGTGAGCACTTAATTAAGCCATTATATCTTTATTAGAAAAGTTATATGACATATTATTATTTAGTACGGCTATACTTAAACATCTATAATAAATCTTATTAAATCAAAATCATGATGTCTATTAAAAAGGTCATTTTACAGTTAGAAACAAATTCTCTAATTCTTTATTAAGAAACCTATATTTACCAATATAACTATCAATTTCTTTAATAGGAAAGTACGAGTGCCTAATTAAGTTATTTTAATATTATTATAAAATTCTACTATTTTGGTTTTTCTCCTTTCTTTTCTAAATAGAATTTATATGTATAACTAAAAATTGTTTATTTAATTCCTCTAACATTAATATACTAAGAATTAGTTATAAATTGCTAAATGGGACTTTTAATAACTTATTCATGGTTATTATAACATAAATGAGCATTTTACTATTCTAAAGTAATTAGGTGCTATACTTAAGAATACATTTATTATGAACAGTAAAATCTATACATTTTTCACTCGACCAGAAATACGTGCCTTAATATCTATTTTAATTTCTTATATCACTAAGATCACTAAGATTATACTTATAACAATACTAACCAATTATCGCTCCACACATTAAAGCGAAATCAAATCCGTAAACGTATTCTAGTATGAAAATCACTGAAGTAGTGAATAGTGATCGTGCTCATTTTTAAAATTATAAAATCATACACATATTCAAGGTATTGTCACAGGGTTTGATTTTAGCAACACTTATAAATCGGGATCTCTAAAATCATACACGAGAATCGTCAAATCGCATTATCTCAATATTACAACAATAATTCATAAATTAATTTAAAACGTGATTTAGAACATAAATCAACTTTTGGGGTTGTTTTCAACCTTGGGATGAACAGCGGTCTTGGATGAACGTCGACGAGGGAGAGTGTTCGACGGGCAGGGAACGGCGTAATCGTCAGTGAGTGTTTGGGCACGTCTCCGGTGAGGAACAGCGAGCTCCGGTGAGTCTCCACGGATGGCGAGGCGGACTGCGACGACGTGGGCAAATTCCGAGCGCGATGGCGTCGACTCCGACGATCGACGAACGACGGACGATGGTTCGACGGTAAGGAGTGAGGGGGCAACGGGGTGAGCTTGGGATGGCTTGGAGAGAGATTGGCTCCAATTTATAGAGGGAGGAGAGGGAGAGAGAGGGACGCCAGGGGGAGGAAATGGTTGCGTGGCGTGATGGCATTCATCAAAGAGGAAGACGTGGGGAGAGGTAACGGCTCCATTGATGCTCCTTTACTCGAGTAACGGATGAGCGGCGGCTTTGGTTTCGGGTCGCATCGGGCTGGCGGAGTCGCGTCGGGGTAGCTCGGTCGCTGCACAGGGCACGGACGTCGGGGTCGGGTGCTCGGGTCCGGCCGTGGCAGGGGCGTCACGGTCGCGGGGCTTGGGCCTTAGCGCTGTCGGGGTGGTCGGTGCGGTGGCCTGAGCAGGGGCACGGGGTACAAGGGCGCGCGGGTCGGTGCAGTCCTGGGCGCGACTCGGTCCTTGCGCGGGGTCGCGCGGTGTCGGCGCCTGGGCTGAAAGCGTCGAGCAGATGGGCAGGGGAAAGGGCAGGGAGCGGCGCCGGCTAGCAGGGAGAGAAGGGAGGAGAGAGAGAAGTTGGGTGGTGGCGGCTGGGAGCCCAGGGCGCGCGCGGCTTAGGGTTAGGGGGCGGCCGGCTGGCTTCATGGGCCAAATGGGCCATTAGGTTTAGTTTAGAATTTTTTTTCTTTTTCTTTTTTTTCTATTTCCTTTTCTAATTTCGAAATACATATTTAAATAATCATAAAATTCATAATAATCAAACCCAAATTATTTATAAATAAAATATTAATTCTTGGACTAATATTTATTATATTATTTATATGAATTTTCATTTAAGAAGAAATGATATTCAATATTCAAAATCAATCACGAGCATTCAAAAATCATTCCAAAGGCAAATAAATAACGAACACTTGAGAGAAAATTAATTAACATAAATATCATTATTAACTATATGTATTATTTTTATTTAATGATTTTCATAGTGTCACACCTATTTTGGCCAAACCATTTCGGCAGCATATACTTCTGTTGATTCGTCGTCCGAGCTACTTTGGTCACACTCTACTATATGGACATTGTGACGAATGGTTTTGGTAGTCTCTTTGCTTCGGCTTTCACAGGCCAAAGCTCTCTGGTGTAATTGTGCTAGCGTGAAAAATTTGATGCCTTCAAATCTTTCCCTTAAATAATATCGCAATCCATTAAAAGCTAACCCTGCTAACTATTTTTCTGCCAAATGAATCTGAAAGCATCAGTTTCTTGTATCCCGGAATCTCCGGATGTAATCATTAACCGATTCGTCTTTCGCTTGTCGCAAGGCCACTAAGTCTACTAAATCTAATTCAGTCACAGGAGAAAAAGTGATCATGGAATTTTTGTTCTAAATCCCCTCATGACAAAATAGAATTAGGAGGTAATGTGGCGTACCATGCGAACGTGGTTCCTATTAAAGATAATGAAAATAAACGCACGTGAAATGCTTCTGTGTCGGCCAATTCTCCTAATTGTGCTAAAAACTAGCCTATATGTTCACGCGTGCTTTTTCCTTGGTCATCCGAAAATTTTGCAAATTCGGGTATCCTAGTTCCCTGTGGGTATGGGTGGTGATCAAATCGGCTATCATAAGGTTTCCGATATGATTGCCCCTAGGGACCATGCTTACTCCGAGCTTATCTCGGAACGCCCCAGCTGTCGGCGTTTTAGGTCCGACCGCGCACCCGGGGTTGCCCCTCAAGGTGCTTTTTGGAGTAGGACGGTGTTATCGACTGTAGCTCGATGGTTCGTGCTAAATGCACGAGAGACGGTGGACAGTTGTATACAGGTTCGGGCCGCTTTGAGATGCGTAACACCCTACATCCTGGTGTGAGTACTTTATATGGTGGGTTACAAAGGGGGTTCTCTAGTATTGAAAACGTAGAGAACTGGTGTGGATGGCTAAATAGAATGAGGTTGATCATCCTGAAGGGGTGCCCCCTATGCCTTATATACTCGACCGTGGGGCATTACATGTGGATATGATAACAACGTGTGCCTAAGTAATAGCGAACTAACTGAGTCTATCTTCCTATAATTCAGCCAACTCAACCTCGCTCAGTTCCGATGTACGGGGCCCCTGCGCGGGAAGGTCGGGTCACTGTTGTGATCACTGCTCAAATCCATCGGGCCGTCTGGGCCTGCGTCGATCCAGTCTTGTGTCAATCTGCCTTATTGGACGTTCCTCCCAGGCCCATGAAGGGATGACCTCGCGAATTATTGGGCCCACGGGCCTTTCGTGAGGTCTTTTATCCTTCTGGTGGACCCGGGGGATATCTGTCCCCCACAAGCCCCCGATCTTTGGGTTGATTTTGAAATAACCGGCCCAAAGATCCCAGGTCCAGCTTGCAGTCTTTGATTTTAACAAGAAATGCCTTGGAAATAAGCCTGCCGGGTCACTACTTCTGAACTCTGAGTGACCCGGTAAAACGATCTTTTACTGTCTTCTTCTGCTATTACTTCTCAAAATTTGGTGTTCTGTCTCAGGTTCATGCTTCAGAGGTCAGCATTTTTGCACTGTAGCTTCGAGTGGATTTTTGCAGATAATCCGCTCGAAGGTCTTCATTTCAAGTTTTCTCAGAAATCACTTTTATCTTCCACTTGTGCTTTTTCAGAGGTCAGTCTTGCCTTAGTTTTGCCGTATGCTTTAGAGGTCAGCCTTCTGCCTCTCGAGGTAGATGATTCATTAGGTGCACCGAAGGTGCACCCAATGAGTGTAGCCCCTGAGCTTCGAGTGGATTTTTGAAAATAATCCGCTCGAAGGTCTTCACCTCATGGTGTCTCTTTTTTCTTAGGAATCACCCCTTTTTTGTCGAATGCCTTAGATGTCAGCATTATGTCATTAACGTTATGCTTTAGAGGTCAGCATACATTTTTGTCTTTGAAGCCGAGTACGTGATCTGCCCATATCTTGCTAGGTCTGGCAATTTATTTGATCTGCGACTGATTAGACGTTCGATAGATGGCCTTTGGCTAGTCTTCATATCACTTCGTGCTTCAATGCTTCTGTCGATTAGACTTGTACCTCATCGGCTATATTTGGCTTTCCTCTGATATATGTTGATATCCTCCTTTTGTCTTGAGGTATTCATTGCATATACTGTATGGATGTGACTGCTTGGGAAAATCTATTGAAAATTCCTGGACGTCCCCACCAATGGGTGTAGGCAAGGGACGACTTGGTGCACTGAGCGTTTAGCAAACTGCTTTTGAGTAGTAACTTGATGTGATCGCGGGTGTAATCATATCGCCCAAGCAGTTGACTGAAGTCCCAATGGGTGTCGTGTTACGTGGAACGGCGTCAGCCGCCTGACGTGTCTCCAGACGGTTTGAATTGCATATTGAATTTTTGCGACTGTTCGGTGGCCGTGGTAGGAGGTGAGTGGTTGCCTTCTTCTTCTATAAATAGTGTTCTTGCTTCTCCGGCATTTTCACATCTCTTACAGCTGCTCGCTGTTTACTTTCTTCTCTTTCCTTCTACTCCACCATGGGCAAGAGCAAGAAGGGTGGTAGTTCTTCGCATCACTCCGGCGACAAACGGAAGCGTGAGCCGACTCCTCCCTCGGAGGACTTCGGCGACTCGGAGTACTCGGAGGATGAGTTCTCCTCCGAGTCCGAGGGCTCACCGGTCCCTGCCTCTCCCCCAGCGTCGTCTGATGACTCAGACGACCAGGGGCTCGCCGCAGAGGTGTGGACCTACATTCGGGCCATCGAGCGCGCCGGGCTCGCGGGCTCGGATGAGTCGAAGTACTCCTCGGACGAGGAGAACTCCTCGGACTCGTCCGAGGAGGGCGGCGGCGGTGATGGTGGTGACGGCGACGACGACGGAGGCGATGGTGATGGAAGCGAAGGCGACGGCAAGGGCGGTGACGGCGGCGGCAAAGGTGGCAGCGGCGGCGGCGGCAGCAGCAGGGGCAGCAGCAGGGGCAGCAGCAAGGCCAGTGGCTAGATGCCACTGGTTTTAAATGTTAGTATAGATTAGTAGTAGAAGTAGTATTAGTGAAAGAATGTAGTAGTAGCTAGTAGTATAGTGTAGTGAAATATGATGTAGTAATGGGGAGGACATCAACTCATAATGAGTTGATTTGTAAGTTCGGTAGTGCTTCCCTTATAATGAAGAATAATTTCGCCCCATCCTGTGTGTACCCTTTTGCCTTCCTGTCGATCGTCGATCATGTTAATGCTTACTGCAGATGTTGTTTCTGAATGTAATGCTTGAGTAGCGACTTAGAATCATTGAGTCGCGCTTCAGACTGCCTTCTTCGCGATGTCAGCGCTTTAGTAGTAGCGGCCGAGTGATTATCAATGATGTTGGCGCTTTTAGAAGTGATAGCCGAGTGATAGCGGGCCACGTCGGTGTTTTAGAAATAACGACCGAGCGGTTACTGGTGATGTCGGCGTTTTAGAGGTAACAGTCGAATCCTTTGAAGCCACGTCACTGCTTTAGGAATAACAGCCAAGTGATTGCTGGTGACGTCGGCGTTTTATTAGTAACAGCCGAGTGATAACGGGCCACGTCGGTCGCTTTGGAAATAGTGGCCGAGTGAAGTCTGGTAACGCCAGTGTTTTTAGAAATAACAGCTGAGTTAAATTGGGCCGCGTCGGCCATTTTGGAAATAACGGTCGAGTGATGATATGGCACGCCAGCGTTTTAGAAATAACAGCTGGGTGATAACGTGACATGCCAGCGTTTTAGAAATAACGGCTGGGTGATGACTGGGCGCTTTTTAGAAATGGCATCTGGCCCGGGAAAACCCCATATGTACTGCACTGTCGCACGCCTCTACATTATGTGCCCTAGTTTTGCTTTTCTGCATCCAGGCCTTCTCTGCTCTCTTGCAATATTGCCTCCGCTCTGCTCGCCAGCAAGGTTGAGATGGCGCCCAAGCGGAAAGCCCAGAGTTCGTCTGCCGCAATCATTCCTCCTATCGATCCCAACAGTCAGTTGCCCTTCACAGGTAACCACATGTCTGTCGTCTCTGAATCCGACCTTTTCCATCTCGTATCCATCGGAGTTCTTCCTCCGAAGGAGCTCTGTTTTTGGCGGATCTGCCGTGGGGTCACTGTTCCAACAGAAGACACCCACGAATCCGTCATTTACGTTCACTACACGACGGTTGATCTTTAGCGACCCTTATTAGGTACCAACTGTTGGTTGCTAAAGGTTAGGGACCGACGGTCAGTCGCTAAATCCTTTTGTAGCAACGGTCGGTTGGTCGCTAAAAGTCTAGAAATTTAACAACTTATGGTTGGTCGCTATAGATGTCGTCGGGGACTAGCGGTGGGTCGCTATAGAGTAAGGATCACTATCAAATCTTATAGCCTGAACGTACCTATAGATGTTAGTGACTAAAAATTAATTAAAACAAGTAAACATTGATCGCTAAATTGCATGGTGATTTATTTCTTTTTAATATTGCATGTATGTTTATTTTAATGTTTGTTTATGTAAACAAATTATTTTTTTGGTAATTTTTTATGAATTTTTAAGTAATTTAAAAATGCATTTTGAAATAAATAAATAAAGAAAGAAAACCCTCCCTAACCCTAAGGCCCACTAGGGGGCCATCTACGTAACCCTAGCAGCCGCGCGCTCCGGGCTTTGATGTACCTGACCGTCGTTTCCTTCCCCCAACAGCCGCCTTCTCGTCTTCATCCGAGAAGCTGCTGCCCAGGTCGGCCGGGGTCGGCCGGCGCCTGGTGGTGCTGGCAGACGTCAAGGTCATATCGACGGGCGAGGCCTGCCGCCGCGGGCTCGCCGCCGGCATCGATCTATTTGGAAGGCGGCTCTGTGGGGTATCCGCCCACCTCCGAGCCCAGTTTCCACGAGGAAACCCGCCCGATCTCCAGACGTCTGGCGGCTATCCCGACTTGTCTTCTCCTACTCGTGTGGTCGGCGATGCTAGTGTACCCATCATGTCCATTCCTCCATTCGTGATTCACACAGCTCAGTCCACCGTCTTGAAAACTTGTAAAATTTGCATTGTGGAGAAATTCCATTCCCTCTGGAGTGGATTGGATTGCATGCATACAACGAGTCAATTCAATAATGCATCTATTGTCGTAGCCAGAAACTGAACCCTATTTTGTTCAGTTGTCATCTGCCATTCTCGTTGAGGCAAACTAACATACAAAAAATCCAAAAGGCCATTGTTTCTTGTATTTCTTATAAATACGAAGACATAGAATCACATATGGAGATGCCTTCTTTTGGGAATTGTAGTAATAATCTATTTGAGCTTCAAAACAAAAATAGTGCCTCGTAACTGAGGCATTGCAGTTTAAACCAAAGGTGTGTTGGTCATATGCAGACTAAGTAAGCAGTACACTTTGTCTTTCTAACTTATTAATTTTCCTCATATCAGTATTTATATAGGACCTACAAATTTTAATAACACAATCCGTGTCCAAATTGTTGTCTTGCCAAGCTTTAGCCACCTGCTTGTTTTTTCCATGGAGGATTTTCTCAAAAGAACATCAATTTTTTTGCTAATATTTCCCGCATATCGAATTTGATAATAATGATTTTACACATATATGCCAGTTCACTGAATATATGCACTACACTTGAAATATATCAGTTCACTAAAATATACGAGTTCACTGAAATATATCATGTCACTGAATATATGCACTGAAATATCAGTTCATTGAATATATGTGCTACACTTCAATATAGTTCACTGAATATATGCACTACATTTAATACAATTTTTTTATGTCTTGATGTGTTACTTATTGCAATTATCACTTGTCTTGCAGACAGACAATTGAAAAAGAGAATTAATCTTTTTTATGGGCGAAGTGTTGAAGATGGCTTTGGTGAAAGAAATGTCTTGTTAGCATCAAGTAAGTGGCGACATCATAACCCCTACAAGCTTGTGCCTTAAAACAAGAGGATACAAGAAGTTGGAGTGCTTTTGTGAAGGCTTTTGAGAAACACTTGAAGCGTTAGGACTTCTGTGAATGATTTTGTAAAGTGTTTGCAAATATGTGCAAAACATAATAACATGTGTAGGTTTTGTGAATGATTTTGTTGTGGTGCTTGTTGATGGTTTATTTGATGTGGATCTATCATTGTGCAATACTAATTAAATTTGTATATCTATGTGATTATATATAACAATTGTTGAATGCTAATTAATGGTATATTATCATTATTAACAACTATAACTAGGGGCAACTTTCTGTTGGTTGCTAAATGTATAGTATAACGACTCTGAAAGCTCTCTTGTGAGTTTTGGTGTTTGGATGACAACTCAATTAAAGGACTAACAAGTGTACTAAGTGTTGAACAGGTGCTTAAAGTAAAGCCTACAGGGTTCAACACAAGTGAACAAATGTGATGGTCCAAGAACTGGATTATGGATACATAATGGACATCACAAGTAAGTTGGACATTGCAAAAGTGATACTCGGGTGCGTAGCTCGGAAACAACTGATCAAACCAAGGACGGAGGCAAGAAGAGCTTCGAGGTACCAAGTGCACGGGAGAAGGTCAAGGAGGCTGAGGAACCCAAAGCCAAGGGTGAAGAAGAAGGCTTGCAAAGTCAAGGGTGATCGAGTTGAGAACAGCTACGGCACATCAAGGATCACTACATAAGGACGTGACTTACAGCCAATGAGGTAACAGCTACAGTTATGTGGTGTAAGTCATAAGGCTCAAGACCAAGTTCTAAGAAGGAGATCAAGGTAAATAGAAGGAGAACAAGTGTCAAAACCAGAACTGGAAGCAGCCCAAAAGAGCTAAGTTCATCTTGATCTTTAGTTTGGCTTGTTCCTATGTTTGGAAATGTTCTATGTGACCTTTGCAGGATGTTGGAGCTAAGAAATGTCAATCCAGATCAAGTCAAGCCGACTTGATGATTTATGAGTCCAACATCAAAGCTCAAGCATGTGAAATGCTATGGATGTAATAATCAAGTTAAGGTATGTTTCTAAGCCTTAGTACATTGGTTTTGTGTACTAATGTTCGTGTCTAAGTGTTAGAAACAGAAAGAAGAAGAGAAGAGAAGACTTGGCTGTGTACAGCCAAGAGGCTGGTTCGGTCTGGGGCACCGGACTGTCCGGTGGTGCACCGGACAGTGTCCGGTGGTGCACCGGACAGTGTCCGGTGCGCCAGGCTGCCCCAGCCGAAGAGGCCGCTCTCGGTTTTTTTCTCCGGCGACTTCGGCTAAAATTCACCGGACTGTCCGGTGTGCACCGGACTGTCCGATGAGCCAACGGTCGGCCGGGCCAACGGTCGGCCGCGCGATCTGCGTGGGACACGTGGCCAAGCCAACGGCTAGATGGAGGCACCGGACTGTCCGGTGTGCACCGGACTGTCCGGTGCGCCAGATCTGCAACGGTCGGCAACGGTCGGCTTCGCCACAGAAGGAAAGAAATCGGGCACCGGACAGTGTCCGGTGTGCACCGGACTGTCCGGTGCGCCACCCGACAGAAGGCAAGATTTGCCTTCCTGGTTTGCTTCCAACGGCTCCTAGGCCCCTTGTGCCTATAAAAGGGACCCCTAGGCGCTTCAAGCAAGGAATAAGTGCAGCCAACAAGTATAGACTTCACTCGAATCAATTCTCGCTCTCCCTCTTGTGTGTAACTCTATAGTTTGTGTAGAAGGCACAACTATAAGCCTTTAGAGAGTGGAGAAGAGCTGCTAAGAGCTAGAGCAAGGTCTTGAGCGTATCGTTACTCTACCGAGGTGCTGCCGAGAAGTTTGTAAGCAGCCACGGTGTTGTTGTAACCCATCTCAATAGTGAAAGGCTCTATCTGTCATACTGACAGATCTGAGCAAACGGAGGAAGGAGTTGAAATAGACTCCAAGCCCAGGTGTGGCTAACTCCAACGAGGACTAGGCAAGCATTTCAGGCTTGGCCGAACCTCGGGATAAATCCTTGCGTCTGTGTGCTCTGTTCTGTATTGTATCCTGACTCTCTGTCTTACTCGTCTTTATATCTGCACTTCATACTTATCTGTGGTATAAGCTTTATTTGAAGTGCAGGACATTTTGAGACAGGATCTTCTATTCCGCTGCAACCTACTCGAAGAGTCTTCTCACTCCACTGCGTACTAAGTCTTCGAGTAGAGTAAGAATTTAAGTTTTAAAGTAAAAAGTTTTATTCGCCTATTCACCCCCCCCCCCTCTAGGCGACATCCAGATCCTGTTCCCGGGTCAAAGGGAACTTTCAATTGGTATCGGAGCTAGGCCTCTCCAGTGTGGGCTTAGCCGTCCGGAGATAACGATGTCGTCACAAGAGGTAACTGTTGAACTTCTTTTAGGCGATGGCTCTAATTACAAATCTTGGTCTGTCTCTATTTATAATGCTTTCATGAGTGTTGATCCTGATTTGAGACAGATCTTTAGGAGAAGTATTTTTCCTTCTAATGTTAGTAAAAATCCTTCTAATGAAGAACTAAGATGTCTAACTCTAAATCACCATGCTTGCAACATCTTAGTTGATTCTCTATCTAGAGGTGCCTATTTTGCCATCTTGAGTAGTGATAGTGACTTAATTTTTGATGCTCATGATCTATGGACTAAACTTAAGTTGAAATTTTTTAAGTCCATATGCACTTCCACTGCTCTCTCTGTTGTTGGTGATACTAACTTGCACAAGGGAGAAGAACAAGAACGATGGGCACCAAACGATGAATCCACCTCATCGACAGGTTTGTTTTCCACTAATAATAAGTGTTTTATTGCTAACAATGATGATGGAGACAAAAGCCAGGATGAGGAGGAAAATGAGGATGATAGCGAGGATGAATCCTCATCACCACAAGGTACATTTTCCTATATTGCTTCCACTGACGTTAATGACAGGGAAAATGAGACCGATGATGTGGAAGAAGAGGAGATTCGCCGTTTCTACACCCATCTCAACAAAAAAGACAAAGCGCTCTTGATTAAGCTGTTGAGAAGGAACAAGGAACAAAGCGAGATGCTTCTCAGGCTAGAGGAGACTCTCATCAAAACAAACAACAGCCTGGAGAAGATGACCAAAGAACATGAGGAGCTAAAGTGCTCTCATGATGTCTTGGTCCAACGGTATGATTCAATTTTAATTGAGAAAAATAGTAATGATGATGCTATATCTTGTGTTGCTCAACTTAAAATGGAAAATGCCATGCTTGAGAGAGAAGTAGAAATTCTAAATTTAGAAAAGCTTGCTCTAGGTGAAGAGTACGATGTGTTGTCATATTCTCATAATAAAATGATTGATGACCATATCATGCTTAATGTTGCTCATGAGGTTATAATTGCGAACTTAAATTCATGTGAACCTCACTCTCGCACGAGTGCGCATTTGAATTGTATATCACCATGTGCTAACCCCTGCTGTTCAAAAGAAAGCCAATGTTTGAATAAGCATCAAGATGCAGGGTCACAAAAGAAATTGTGTGGGAACAAGAAGCAAAGACAACTAAGGAGAAGACGCATTTCTCAACTCTCTCAAGATATCCACGGGCGCGTGGTGAAGAAGCTTGAGAAAGGAAAAACTGCAGCAAGTGTTGAGCTTCATAAAAAGATTGTTCCTAAAGATGAAGAAATCAACATGAGCTTGGAAAAAGGTAAAGATTTATTTAATCATGTTATTTGCACTGACCTTTTTTCTATGTCATCAAAGAGCAAAAAGAGAAGAGGAAAAAGGAGGTGTTTCAAGTGCAAGAAGCTAGGCCACCTTATCGCGTCTTGTCCATACAAAGACAAGGATGAAGGGACAAGGAGTTGTTTTGGATGCAACAATAAGGACCACATGATCACTTCTTGTCCGCTATTGATGAACCAAGCACGTGCACTCTCCAAGATGACCCCCACTAAGGAAAATAACAAACAGCAAGTATCATGTCAAGTTGAGCGACGCTTCTGCTACAAGTGTGTCGAGCAGGGTCATCTATCCAAGGTATGTAATAAAGGTAAGGCTCCTAAACGAGTAAAGTTGTCTCAATCTCATTTGCTTAGGAGACCCAAATCATATACTTGTGCTAGATCTACGACGAGCTCACCTAGAACTAGCACAAAGACTATTTGGATACCAAAGGCACTTTTAGTTGATCGTTATGGACCCATCCCGAGGTGGGTACCAAATTGTGCTAACTAGACCATGCAGGTGCCTTGAGATGGACTGGAGACCATGGGAGAGCTTAAGACGGTTATCTAAAACTCTATACTTAAGCTGTTAATTGTTTTTGTGTTTATTGACCCAAGGTTGAATTATTGTAAAACACTAATCCCATGTTCATCTCAAGTGAAATAAGGTGTATAGGTCCTGAACCATTATTGGTGAATCAAGTAAAGGACTTTGATAAGAATCTACAACGTGCTCTCCAAAGGACGGTACCCGTGTATTTTAAGTACATAACTGCAATTTAGTATTGCTCTTAAGTTGGCTTGTTGTGCTACCTGTCTTTGGAGTAGTGATGCTTTATGATTGCCTGTGCTAAATGAATCATAATGATGTTTGTTTAATCATGACTAGTGCAATATAGGATATATTTTTTGAATCATTCATGGGTAGCTCTTTCATTTGTTATATCCACAGCGATTAACCCTCTTGGTGTATATGGATAAACATGTAACTGTGTGTAAGTCATGCTATGTGCAAATATGACATTTTGTTTAGTCCATGTTCACATGATTACCCTGGTTTGGTATTGTGTGAATTTCAAATCCATGTCATGCCCTTTTGAGCTATGAGATGCGTAAGGAGCCCTGAATTGGTAATAACAAGTGCTCTCATAAAGGCAAAGGTATGGAAAATGGAACTGTGCAATTTTATTGAATATCTTGAAGTTCCATTAATTGTTATCATAGCTATGTTCTTGTCTTTCAATCGGTAATATCTTGGTTTAGGTGATTTATGTCTTTAAAATGTTGTTTCTTTTGGTGTACCTAGAGAACCTTCTTAATGATGATGTGCTTAGACATGATCATGTTGTTTTTCAATTAGTATATGTGATGCAATGATAGTTAAGTATGAAGCATGTCTAAGTTGAGTGTAAACGTTATACTTCCTGTGAGTATTCAATTGGCTTAGGTGCCACTGAGGCATGCATTATTGTATTTAGTCAACCTTTCATTTAGCCTTCAATTGGTGTTAAGTGGCTTTTCATTTGATATTCAAATTGGCATCTTTGTGTGATGAAAGTGATAGAGTATGCCTTGACCAAGGTATGCTGTGATCCCCTCTAGTTCTGAGGAAGCTAGAATGTGCAAAGTGCAAGTCATTCAAATACTTGATGCACAACTTGAGGGGGAGCACACATAACTTGTGTCTTTTGAGACTAACTGTTCCTTGAGCAATCTTGTACAGTCTCAAGGTGGAAAAGAGAAGATGAGCATGAAATAGAGCAATCAGGACTTGGGTACCTCTGTAAGTCAAGTAATTGGTATCTTAAGTCATGAGTAATTGTATATTTTTAGATTGCTCATCTGGTGATAATAGATGCTTATTCTTAAATATCATGGAGCCATGATAATAAATGAACTTGCAATTGATATCTTTCAATTGGTAGCTGTGATAGTTTGCTTCATTTGATATCTTTTGATAATCATGAGAATAGAAGTTTCTTCTTGTGCCCAATACTATAACTTGTTCTAAGTTTGGTGTCTTAGCAACGAGAAAAAGTTAGGAAAATGAATCAGGGACAAGTATGGAGAAGCTCTCAAGAGATTAGATACTTTCAAGATGAGAAGTACACTACAATATGGTAAAGGTACAAAAGGAAGTATTAACCTTTTTGCATATATGTATCTCTCCTTAATGTTGATAGTGCATATGCTCAATAAGTAAGGGGGAGTTTTGATAGTCTTTTTCCTCCTTAACACCCTGCTGTCCCTTGACATCATCATATGTTCTTGATTGAGTATGGTTTCTGGTGTTCGATGTCAAAGGGGGAGAATTTGTGTATTAAAGCTTATCTCAACCTGAGAGGAAAGCTTATCCTAATGGGTGATGTGTTAGTTTGAGCTTTGCCAAGTGTGATGTTGATGTTCATATGTTTCTTGCAATGTTGCTCATATGGACTAGTGTTTCCGCTGCGATGAATTATTTGGCTTCTATAGTGTTATAGATAGTCATGTGGTTAATGGTGCTTTAAGATTGTCTTAAATTAGTGTCTTAGTTTAAATTGGTATTAGTTTGAATTGGTATCTTAAAGGTGAATAGTGGTAGGTTGATATTCCTGTGATATATCCACTAATTTGAACGGTGTTTAAATCTGATTATGTGCATTTGGATTCTTGACACAATGCATCCTAAAAGGTGCTAAGGTGTAGAAATGTTTCGAATTGCCTAAGTATGTGCAAATTGGCGTCTGAGGCCAAAACTAGGTTCTTGAAGTAAGCACATATTTAGGGGGAGCATTCTATAAACTTAGAATTCAAAATTTTGTGCTTCAAATCTTATTCTTATGTAAGCTTTAATTGTGTTGCCATCAATCACCAAAAAGGGGGAGATTGAAAGCTCTCTTGTGAGTTTTGGTGTTTGGATGACAACTCAATTAAAGGACTAACAAGTGTACTAAGTGTTGAACAGGTGCTTAAAGTAAAGCCTACAGGGTTCAACACAAGTGAACAAATGTGATGGTCCAAGAACTGGATTATGGATACATAATGGACATCACAAGTAAGTTGGACATTGCAAAAGTGATACTCGGGTGCGTAGCTCGGAGACAACTGATCAAACCAAGGACGGAGGCAAGAAGAGCTTCGAGGTACCAAGTGCACGGGAGAAGGTCAAGGAGGCTGAGGAACCCAAAGCCAAGGGTGAAGAAGAAGGCTTGCAAAGTCAAGGGTGATCGAGTTGAGAACAGCTACGGCACATCAAGGATCACTACATAAGGACGTGACTTACAGCCAATGAGGTAACAGCTACAGTTATGTGGTGTAAGTCATAAGGCTCAAGACCAAGTTCTAAGAAGGAGATCAAGGTCACTAGAAGGAGAACAAGTGTCAAAACCAGAACTGGAAGCAGCCCAAAAGAGCTAAGTTCATCTTGATCTTTAGTTTGGGTTGTTCCTATGTTTGGAAATGTTCTATGTGACCTTTGCAGGATGTTGGAGCTAAGAAATGTCAATCCAGATCAAGTCAAGCCGACTTGATGATTTATGAGTCCAACATCAAAGCTCAAGCATGTGAAATGCTATGGATGTAATAATCAAGTTAAGGTATGTTTCTAAGCCTTAGTACATTGGTTTTGTGTACTAATGTTCGTGTCTAAGTGTTAGAAACAGAAAGAAGAAGAGAAGAGAAGACTTGGCTGTGTACAGCCAAGAGGCTGGTTCGGTCTGGGGCACCGGACTGTCCGGTGGTGCACCGGACAGTGTCCGGTGGTGCACCGGACAGTGTCCGGTGCGCCAGGCTGCCCCAGCCGAAGAGGCCGCTCTCGGTTTTTTTCTCCGGCGACTTCGGCTAAAATTCACCGGACTGTCCGGTGTGCACCGGACTGTCCGGTGAGCCAACGGTCGGCCGGGCCAACGGTCGGCCGCGCGATCTGCGTGGGACACGTGGCCAAGCCAACGGCTAGATGGAGGCACCGGACTGTCCGGTGTGCACCGGACTGTCCGGTGCGCCAGATCTGCAACGGTCGGCAACGGTCGGCTTCGCCACAGAAGGAAAGAAATCGGGCACCGGACAGTGTCCGGTGTGCACCGGACTGTCCGGTGCGCCACCCGACAGAAGGCAAGATTTGCCTTCCTGGTTTGCTTCCAACGGCTCCTAGGCCCCTTGTGCCTATAAAAGGGACCCCTAGGCGCTTCAAGCAAGGAATAAGTGCAGCCAACAAGTATAGACTTCACTCGAATCAATTCTCGCTCTCCCTCTTGTGTGTAACTCTATAGTTTGTGTAGAAGGCACAACTATAAGCCTTTAGAGAGTGGAGAAGAGCTGCTAAGAGCTAGAGCAAGGTCTTGAGCGTATCGTTACTCTACCGAGGTGCTGCCGAGAAGTTTGTAAGCAGCCACGGTGTTGTTGTAACCCATCTCAATAGTGAAAGGCTCTATCTGTCATACTGACAGATCTGAGCAAACGGAGGAAGGAGTTGAAATAGACTCCAAGCCCAGGTGTGGCTAACTCCAACGAGGACTAGGCAAGCATTTCAGGCTTGGCCGAACCTCGGGATAAATCCTTGCGTCTGTGTGCTCTGTTCTGTATTGTATCCTGACTCTCTGTCTTACTCGTCTTTATATCTGCACTTCATACTTATCTGTGGTATAAGCTTTATTTGAAGTGCAGGACATTTTGAGACAGGATCTTCTATTCCGCTGCAACCTACTCGAAGAGTCTTCTCACTCCACTGCGTACTAAGTCTTCGAGTAGAGTAAGAATTTAAGTTTTAAAGTAAAAAGTTTTATTCGCCTATTCACCCCCCCCCTCTAGGCGACATCCAGATCCTGTTCCCGGGTCAAAGGGAACTTTCAGACTCACGATTGGTTGCTAAATCTATAGTACAACAACCCACGGTTGGTCGCTAAATATACAATATTATCAACGGACGGTCGGTCGCTAAAAAGATGTCGGTCGCTAAAGCCTTTAGCGACGGCACTTACAGCGACCATCCTTATGGGTCGCTAAAAGTTTTTAGCGACCAACCGTATGTCGCTGAAGGCCGTTTTAGCAACCAACCGTAGGTCGCTATAAGTGAACCGTCGTGTAGTGGTTCCTTTTCTCATCCGCGGCCTTGCTCTTCCCATTTCTCCTTTCTTCCGCGGTCTCCTTGATTTCTATCACTTGAATCTGACCCCTCTGAATCCCAATTCCATTCTGCAAGTTTCCGTTTTTGTTCATTTATGCGAGGCTTTCCTTGGTATTCTGCCGCATTTCGTCCTATGGAAGTACTTGTACCACTGTCGGCCTAGGATGGCCGGAGGGCAGCACCAGCTTGTGGGGGGCACGAGTTTGGAGATGCGCCGTGGGAGGAAGACCGACTACCTCAACATCCCACTCAAGGACAGCATCAAAGGATGGCGCCTGGAATGGTTTATCATGGAGAATCATGGGAATTCCCTCCCCCCATGGTTAGGGAGACAGCCAGATGTTCGCACTCCGAGCTGGACCAAATCCCCCACAGACCTGGAGGTGGCTGAGGCAGGGGCTCTACTTGCTGAGGTTGGATTGTTGAAAGAGAGGGGTCTGACTGCAGAAGCTGTGGTCGCTGATTTCATTTTCAAGAACATTCAGCCACTAAAAGACAGAGCATACCCGACTTATCTGTATCGAGGCCTCGCTGATTCGACCTGGGTTACCAACAGAAGAATTCCTGCTGTGGATTTGGTCAGCCGGCTCGAGATGATACTCAGAGGCAAGGTGTCGAACATTGGTGCTCATGTTGCATACTCAGCCTGGAATCTGTCTCCTTCCAAGGCCTTTACCAGTTTTGTGTCAAATCCTCCTGCTGGTGATAGCGGTTTGGGCCTTAGAGTGCGACCCTCTCCCGAAGAGGTTAGTGCTTTGGTTGCCTCACTTGGTGAAATCCCTGGCGGCGAGAGGCAGGTTCATTTCGAGGTACCTTTGAATCCAAGTGATGCAGAGATAAGTGCCATGCTGGATATGTTGGCTGAAGATTCCTCTGATGCAGCCCCTGCTGAAACACTGCCTGTAGCACCCATCCTAGAGGCTGGCAAAGCTTTGGATATTCAGAGGTCTGATAGTGTTCGCCCGGAGCGTCCTCGCCGAGCCAATCAACCAACTTCTCCTGCTGAGGGGAAGAAAAAGAAAAAGAGACGTCTTCACCGAGTGTCATGCTTGGATCAGGATGCTGGTCCTTCTGCTCCTGCTGCTGAGGAAGTGCCAATACCAGTTTTTGCTGAAGTTGACCCCAATGGGTGTGACCCGACTAATGCTGACCCCAATGGGTGTGATCCGACCAAAGCTGACCCCAATGGGTGTGACTTAGATGATGCTAACCCCAATGGGTGTGATTCGGCCAAAGCTGACCCCAATGGGTGTGCCGTCCGCATTGTTGATGAAGATGAGGAAGAGGAGGATGAAATCCCTCTACTTCGGAAGAACAGCCGACGCTACATAGCCAGCGGGGAAAGTAGTGGTGTCCTTCTCCAGCTTTATCTGCCCTCATTGGTCTGCAAGAATTGTCTCTGGCAAACTTTGATTAGACTCTTGAAGACATGGTCCCAGAAGATCTGTTGTCAGAGCCTGCAGATGGTGGAATGATGGATATTTGTGTTGATGTGCCTGATATCGGGCTGGAGTTATCTCGAGCAGCGTCCCATGCCTCGTCGACCTTAGAGCGCGGTCTTAAGGGTCAGGAGGCTGGTCTGGATTGTTCTGCTCCCATGGAAGTGGGTGAAGGTCCGTCAGCCTTAGAGGTGGCTGTTATAGAGAGCTCGGCCCTCAAGGATGGCGCTAGCGCTTACCCAGCCCCCGAGGGTGTCGCCGGGGATGATCCGACTCGGATGGGTAGCGCGAGCTATGACCTAGCCCCCGAGGGTGTCCGAGTTGGTTCTCCCTCTCATACTTCCATGGATGTTCACGTAGGGTCTTCTCCTCCGCATTCTAGTTGCATGGCAGCAGCTCAAGCTTCGGGTCAGGAAGTCGCCTTAGAGGCTGGCGCTCCTGATGATAGAGTTTTGATTTCTGCTGTTGACACTGACTTGGTCGCCACTAATGCACTGCGGGTTGCTCCGGGTGTTGATCCTTCATCGAGCCATCAACTGATTTCCCACGACTTGGGAGTTCCTTCATTCTTCTCCAACCTCCAGGTAACTTGGTTTTTCCTGATCTGGTTGTACCCCGGGTGTGATATTGTTCTTACACTCATTTGTTTTTAATGTCAGGCATTGGTTGATGAAATGGCTGGTCAGCTGACGTCACAGGGTGCTTCTGTCCCGGAAAGAGCTCTATCTCTGACGCATTGGAATCCAGTGCTGCTTCAGCGGCGAGTATCTGATTTGGAGATGGCAAATGCTGGTTAGTGCCCTTTGTTTCTTCTTTGACTACTTGATTAATCTGCTTTGTAGCTGAACACCCTTGCTTGACTATTTCTTGACAGATATGGCTCGGTGGTATTCTGATCTTGAAGAAAAATATTCTCAAGGTTAGACTGAACTGGCCCAGGTTTCTGCTTCTCTAAATGATGCTAACACGCTGAACTCCACTCTCCATGCTCAGCTCGACTCTGAAAAGGTGACCAGTGAATTAAGCTTTATTTGGCTTTGTCCGCTGTGTTCTTAGTGCTCGCTTGACATTGGAGAAACTGATTCTTGTCTGCAGGAGGAAAAACGTGCTCTTGCCAATTCTCGCGACAACCTTGACAAGCTATATCGCGATGCCAGCAACTCGTTGACCATCTTGGAGAGGAGTCGTCGCTTCACCATGGAAGATTTGGATAATCATCATTATAAGCTGCAAGAGTCCTTGGATGATATGATTCGCCCCAGGCAAGTGGTGTCGAACAAGGATACTATCATCAAGGATCTGCGTGCTTCCAAGAAATCAGTCGTCCAGGAACTTGAAACTGCTCGGTTGGCTATCAAGGCTGCTGAAGAGACTTTTGCTACTCTGAGGGCCCAGCGCGACAAAGCTATGGACAAAGCTATTCACGCGGGGCGAATCCTGATGAGGAGACCCGGCGTTGTTGTCCCTGACGACATAGTGGCTGACGTGAATGCCGCTCTAGATTCTTCGAGTCGCCCTTCTTCGTCGGTCGCTCCTGAGAAGAACATTACCAAATAGAAACACTGAATGTTTTGTATACGTGGTTAGTGTGCTCGGATATTCCGTCAGAAAACATTTTTCACTACTAAATGTCGTTATTGTTTTTCCGTTGTTAGAATACAACCGTATCCGTAACCGCAGAAGTAAAATGCAGTATGATGGTTTTGAAAATTCTTCGTATGTTGTGGGGCATAGAGGTCGCCCTAAGATGAGTAATTGCAAACGTGCTCGTGTCGGATTAAGTAGACGCGAGTGTACTGTGCCGATTTAAGTCATTACCGACTTAAACCGACTGCTCCTTTAGTTGGGCATAGTGGTCACCCCGAGTTAAGTAAGCGTGAGCATGTCGCATTGCCTTAAGTCATTGCCGACTTAAGTCGATTGCTCCGTTAGTAGGGTATAGTGGTCACCCTGAGTTAAGTAAGTGTGAGCATGTCGCACCGCCTTAAGTCACTGCCGACCTAAGCCGATTGCTCCGTTAGTTGGGCATAGTGGTCACCCCGAGTTAAGTAAGCGTGAGCATGTCGCATCGACTTAAGTCATTGCCGACTTAAGCCGATTGCTCCGTTAGTAGGGTATAGTGGTCACCCTGAGTTAAGTAAGCGTGAGCATATCGCACCGCCTTAAGTCACTGCCGACCTAAACCGATTGCTCCATTAGTAGGGCATAGTGGTCACCTCGAGTTAAGTAAGCGTGAGCATGTTGCACCGTCTTAAGTCATTGCCGACTTAAGCCGATTGCTCCATTAGTAGGGTATAGTGGTCACCCTGAGTTAAGTAAGCGTGAGCATGTCGCACCTCCTTAAGTCATTGCCGACCTAAGCCGATTGCTCCGTTAGTAGGGCATAGTGGTCACCCCGAGTTAAGTAAGCATGCAGGTTGACAGTGAACAATTCGAGTGCCTTTGAAGTCTTTTTATTGATGATATATTTCCCAGTTTACGGAGTACATTATCGTCCCAATAGCTTTTGAGATACACCTAGGGGTAAAACTTCCTGAGATGTTCTATGTTCCATGAGTTCCCAATTTCCGTGCCGTCCATTTGAGTGAGACAATATGATCCAGGCCGAGCGACTTCTGCTACTATGAATGGTCCTTCCCATAGAGGCGACAGTTTGTGCCGTCCCTCCCCCATTAGAATTCGGCGAAGGACGAGGTCTCCTACTGCGAAGGATCGATGCCTTATGGCCTTGTCATGATAGCGCCTCAGAGTTTGCTGATATCGGGCCGACTGAATCACCGTATTCAATCGTTCTTCTTCTAGTACATCGACATCCTCCAGCCTAGTAGCCTCAGCTTCTGCTATGTTTTCAAAGATTAACCTTGGTGCCCCAAACTTGAGATCAGCAGGTAGCACTGCTTCCGAACCATAGACCATAAAGAAAGGTGTGTTTCCATGTAGAGCTCGACTAGGTTGAGTTCTCAGGCTCCAAACAACATACGGCAGCTCTCTGATCCACTTTCCTGCGAACTTTTCATTCTTGTCGAAGACTTTCTTTCTGAGCGCTTCCAATATCATCACGTTGGCTCTTTCTACCTAACTGTTGGCTCTTGGGTGCGCCACCGAGGCATATTTGATCTGAATGCTCCTTTGCCCACAGAAATCGAAGAACTCTGGACTTGTGAAGTTGGATCCCAGGTCGGTTATGATGCTATTCAGTATTCCAAACCTGAATATTATGTCTTGTATGAATTCCACTGCCTTAGCTGAAGTTAGAGAAGCAATGGGTTTGAACTCTATCCATTTAGTGAATTTATCGATAGCAACCAGTACATGAGTGTATCCTCCTTGAGCTTTCTTAAAAGGTCCAATCATATCCAATCCCCAGCATGCGAACGACCAAGTCATAGGTATGGTTTGCAATTGCTGCTCTAGTAAATGTTGCTGTTTTGACAAGTACTAGCAGGCTTCGCACCTCTGGACTAACTCGGCTGCATCACTCTTTGCTGTTGGCCAGTAGAAACCCGACCTGAAGACCTTCCCAACCAGGGTCCTGGATGCTGCGTGTATCCCGCATTGCCCAGCATGAACCTCTTCTAGCAGTTGCCTTCCGGTGGCTGAGAGAATGCATTTCATGAGGACTCCTGATGTGCCCCTTCTGTATAGCGTTTCCCCAATGAGAGTATAATGAGCTTACTGCCTTGCAATTCGTTCTACTGCATTTTTGTCATCTGGTTCCTCCTCATTTTTATGTACTTGATGATCGGCTCCCTCCAGTCATCAGAATTTGACTCTGGTTGGCTCAGAGCATTGCATTCCTCCACCCGATCTAGTGAAATGCTCGGATGCAGTATTTCTTGTACGAAAACTCTAGGTGGGACTTGAGTTCGACTGGATCCGAGCTTGGACAGTGTATCAGCTGCCGTGTTGCGATCTCTCTCCACATGATGAAATTACAGACCTTCAAATTTGTCTTCTAGTTTCCGGACAGCAGTGCAGTATTTTCCCATGGAATCATTCGAGCAATCCCATTCTTTGTTTATCTGACTTATGACCACCAGAGAATCTCCATATACCATCAGTCTCTTGATACCCAGTGATATGGCAATGTTCACTCCATGAATTAGAGCTTTGTATTCTGCTGCATTGTTGGATGCTGGAAATAACAATTGAAGAGCATATTTGAGTTGTTCACCTCCAGGTGCAATAAAGAGGATCCCTGCACCTGCTCCCTGCAGCTTCAACAAGACATCAAAATACATTTGCCATACTTCTACAGTTTCCGGGTTATCCGGCACCTGTTGCTTGGTCCATTCTGATACACAGTCAACCAGTGCTTGAGTTTTGATTGCGGTGCGAGATCGAAACTCGATGTCATGAGATCCCAATTCACAGGCCCACTTGGCTATTCTTCCAATGGCTTCTTTATTGTGGAGAATATCCCCTGTCGGAAATCTAGTGACTACTATGACTTTGTGGTCGTCGAAGTAGTGACGGAGCTTGCGTGCAGTTAGAAGTACTGCATATAATAGCTTCTGAACCTGAGGGTATTTCTTCTTTGAAGGGCCTAGAACTTCACTGATGAAATAGACAGGATGTTGTATTGGGTATGCATGTCCCTCTTCTACTCGCTCAACTACCAACGCGGTGCTCACCACGTGAGTCATGCAAGAGATGTATGATAGCAGATCTTCATCCGGTTGAGTCGGTGTGGCTCGGCGCGGCGGTTTTAGCACTGGTGGTGTTGTCAAGAATTTTTTCAGCACATCTAGAGCTTCTTGTGCTTCTGAAGTCCACTAGAATTTGTCTACCTTCTTGAGCAACTTATAGAATGGTAAGCCTTTCTCCCCCAGCCTTGATATGAATCTGCTCAAAGCTGCCATACATCCGATAAGTCTTTGTACTTTCTTCTGTGATCGTGGTGCTTCCATCCTCATGATAGCTTCGATCTTTTCTAGATTGGCTTCAATTCCCCGGTGGCTGACAATAAACCCGAGCAACTTTCCTGCTGGTACTCCGAAAACACATTTTTTGGGATTAAGCTTCCATCGATATCGCTGTAGGCTGTTGAAGACCAGCTGTAAATCTTCAATGAAATTTTCTAAACTCTCTGTCTTGATTACCACATCATCCACATAAGCTTCCACACGCTTGCCCTAGTGGTTAGCTAAGCATGTCTGAATAGCTCTCTGATAAGTCGCTCCAGCGTTTTTGAGGCCGAACGGCATGGAGGTATAGCAGAAGGCTCCGAACAAGGTGATGAATGCTGTTTTTTCCTCGTCTTCTTTTGCCAAACTAATCTGATGATACCCAGAGTAGCAATCCAAGAAAGACAACACAGAACATCCGGCGGTTGAATCCACCACCTGGTCTATCCTAGGAAGCCCAAAGGGATCCTTTGGACAGTGTTTGTTGAGATCAGTATAGTCGACGCACATGCGCCAATCCACTTTATTCTTTTTCAGTACAAGCACAGGATTAGCTAGCCACTCAGGGTGCAACACCTCTCTAATGAACCCTGCCGCGACCAAACGAGCTAGCTCAACATGGATGGCTTCTCTCTTGTCGGGCGTGAAGCGACGTAATTTCTGTCGGATCGGCCTCGCCTGGGGGTAGACCTTCAATTTGTGCTCGGCCAGTTCTCTCGAGACTCCCGGCATATCCACTGGTTGCCATGCGAATACGTCTCGGTTATCTTACAGAAACTGGACGAGCGTTCCTTCCTATTTGTCATCCAGACTGGAACCGATGATAGCGGTTTTGCGCTCGTTGGCGAACCCAAGATTGATTCTCTTGGTTTCTTCAGTCGGTCGCATAGAGGTCACGACTTGAGCTTCGTTCATGGGTACCGTGAGGTCTTCCTCAGGCTTTGAGTTCGCCTGCGCAGAAGAAGTTGTCGATGGTCTGATAGTGAGGGCCGCTTGAATGGCCACTCGAAAACATTCTGCGGCGCCTTGGAGGTCAGCGCGCACAGTTATGATTCCTTGTGGTCCTGGCATCTTCAGTATCATGTATGTATAATGTGGAATGGCCATGAACTTCGCCAACCCAGGCCTCCCGATGATGGCGTTGTATCCGCAATCGAAGTTCGCCACCTCGAACCTCAGGAACTCGGTTCTGTAGTTCTTTGGAGTTTCGAAGGTGACCGACATGTAGATGTGGCCCAGCGGATATTCTCCTTCAGTCAGCACGATGCCGAAGAAGGGTGTGTCCGACTCGTGGAGCTCTTTGAGGGGAACTCCCAAGCCTTGGAGCGTCCGGGGGAAGGTGACATTGATGCTGCTTCCTCCGTCCACTAATACTTTCTTTACCCTACTCTCTCGGATCACCGGATCGACGAGGAGCGGGTACTTTCCTGGGTGGTCGAAGTTGAGCCACTGATCTGCCCGGGTGAAGGTGATCGGGTGCTTAGACCATCGATACGGGGCAGGTGGACCGGTAGCCGCCACCAGTATCTGACGATCGTTGAGCTTTTGTTGTCTCTTGCTTTCCTGTGACCCGTGTCCGCCGAAGATGACGTTGACTTCTCTGTCAACGCGCGGGAAGGCTCCTCCTCCTCCCTCCTCCTGCTGCTGGGGCTATCGCGGCTCTCCTGGTCCTCCTCGCGGCGGGGGAGGAGGTAGAGGTTGGAAGGGTCGGTCATTCCCCACGGAGTGCTTGAAGTCTTTGCAGTTCCGGAGGGTGTGGCGCATGTCCTTGTGGTACGGGCATTGGGCGTCGAGGATGTCGTCCAGCGTGCGTTCACCTCCGTGAGGTCCTCCTCAGGCGCGTGAGGCGGGCGGTCCAGCGGCGTGGACCTCTTCACGAGGCCTCTTCTCTCAGCGTTTGTCGGGTTGCTGGTTCATGTCGCGTCGCGGTGCTGTCGGTGCAGGCTTTGCTCCTCCGATGAGGTCTAGAGCTCGTTCATCGGCAGTGATGTAGAGGTCGGCTTCCCGGAATAGCTGCTCCGAAGTGGTTGGTGCTTTTTGTAGTATGGCTCGGACGAAGGCCGAGTCATTGGATCCCCGGTAGAAGTCCTCGATCACTGCTGCTTCCGCAACCTCGGGGATACGATTTCTCATGGTCTGGAATCTTTTGAGGTATGACCGGAGAGTTTCGTCCCCCGGGCGCTTGATGGATTTGAGGTCCCATGGTTGCGCCAGTTTGTCGGAGAGAGATTGGAAGTTGGCAGTGAAGCGCCGACTGAAGTCGCTCCAGTCATCAATGCAGTGTTGGGGTAGGTGTCGCAGCCATTGCAGCGCGTCTTGCCCAAGGACGATAGGCAAGTATGCGGTCATCACGTCCTCGGTTGCCCCAGCAGCTCGGGCGACGGTGGTGTAGACGGCCAGCCAGCCTCCCGGATCCTGCTTAGGTTCATATTTGTCGACATTGGAGACCTTGAAGTTAGGGGGTCATTGAATGGCCCTGAGGCGTGGAGTAAGCGCCGATACTCCACAGTTGTCTTCTTGTCGCCGGTGATGATGTCTTTTCGGGGAGGGGAGTGGTTGTCGTGGTGCCTCGACCGTCCCTGGGTGGTGCCACCAGTCGAAGCCGTGGCTGACTCGGTCCTGGTGGCCTGACTCCGTGTCGGGATGCCGTGATCCCGGTCGTACTCTTCCCGGCGACGGATCTCGTTCTCGTGTCGTCGTTCGCGCGAAGCGTTGATGGAGCTCCGTGCGTCCCGCCGACTATTGATGGCGTGTCGTAGATCGTTCGGCGGATGAGCGAGGGGTAGAAGGTGGTTGGCTGCTTGAGTGAACAGCCGCTGATAGCCCTCGGTGTCGGGAGTCCGGGGGAGGCCATCAACTATCCGAGCCAACACTCCACCGACTTCACTCGGCATGTTCATGGCTCGGGCAAAGTCGGGGTTCAGGTTGCGTCCAAAGAGTGGATTTTCTCGACGTTGCCTCGTTTCCTGCTCAGCCTGTTCTTGAGCCTGCCGACGGTCACGTCGTCGAGAGTTTCTTCTTTCTCTGAGGACCTGTTCTTCCGGAGTTTCTCCCACCTCTGAGACCTTGTCTCGTGATACGGGCTACGCTGAATCCCGTTCTCCGGCTTCGTGATGCCGCCGAATATTTCGGTGTCGGTTCCTCCGTCGGCGAGACTCCCTATGAAGAGGTTCCTCTCCTGGTGCAGTTGGTTCATCGTCGGAGATAGGATTCGATTCCACTCTTCCCCCGATGAAGAGGACGTCGGGGTAGAATGGAGCAGCTGTCTCGACGATCTTCTTTCTGTCCTCCTTTGAGGACGGAGGCACAGAAAGATCAGCTTGACGACCCTTGGCTTCATTCGTTTCTTTCCTCCTTGCAATCCATGTCCATTTTTCTGCCGGAGAGGTGGACAACGGGGTTCTCCGGGTAGACGGACCCTCGGCTCCTAGCTTGCTGAAGGTGATCTTTTCTTGGAGCGCTGGAGGTTGCGCTTTTCCCTGCTTTGCTCTAATTTTCTCGGAGATCTTTGAGGACGACTTTCTCTCTAGTGGATCTGCGATGCGATGCAGAGTTCCCTCCTCATCTGCTACAGATGAGATAGTCCCAAAGTAGAACACGGACCCGGGACGGAGGATGATCTTGTGCTGGAAGGTGATGGCCATTGAGCTAACTTGGATCGACGACACACCCCCTACCTGGCGTGCCAGCTGTCGGTGTTTTGGGTCCGACCGCTCACCCGGGGTTGCCCCTCAAGGTGCTTTTTGGAGTAGGACGGTGTTATCGACTGTAGCTCGATGGTTCGTGCTAAATGCACGAGAGACGGTGGACAGTTGTATACAGGTTCGGGCTGCTTTGAGATGCGTAACACCCTACGTCCTGGTGTGAGTACTTTATATGGTGGGTTACAAAGGGGTTCTCTAGTATTGGAAACGTAGAGAACCGGTGTGGATGGCTAAGTAGAATGAGGTCGATCGTCCTGAAGGGGTGCCCCCTAGGCCTTATATACTCGACCGTGGGGCATTACATGTGGATATGATAACAACGTGTGCCTAAGTAATAGCGAACTAACTGAGTCTATCTTCCTATAATTCAACCAACTCATCCTCGCTCAGTTCCGATGTACGGGGCCCCTGCGCGGGAAGGTCGGGTCACTGTTGTGATCACTGCTCAAATCCATCGGGTCGTCTGGGCCTGCGTCGATCCAGTCTTGTGTCAATCCGCCTTATTGGACGTTCCTCCCAGGCCCACGAAGGGATGACCTCGCGAATTATTGGGCCCACGGGCCTTTCGTGAGATCTTTTATCCTTCTGGTGGACCCGGGGGATATCTGTCCCCCACACCAGCTATTTCTTCTCTCACTATATCAATGGCAGTCGTTGCCAGACCACCGGCTCTCTGGTCAAACATAGGTGGGGTTGGCTAGATATTAGCATGTTGTCTCCCCCCCCATTGGTTTGAGTTATATGGTGCATTACTATTTGCCCTATATGGCTCATAAGATTGATCGTTCCTTTCCGGCCTTCTAAGCGGGGCCGGAAAGCTTTCCTGGGCATAGGATTCTGTATTAATGGGCTGATGCATTGCATAGTGTGATGGGAAGTGTTGCTGGGACGGGCGAGAATTCAGGTAACAATCGTCCTCAAAAAACTATGTGTCGGACCGTCCGGTTGGATACGCGGACCGTTCGGTGGTATGCGCGGACTGTCCGGTATGTGCCCGGACCATCCGTGACTGTATGCGGACCGTCCGTCACTGTATGCGGACCGTCCGACTGGGTAGTTTAGATTCTGCGCAGTATGTTGTGGCTCAGGCGCATGTCTGGGTAATTCATTAAAAATGGGTCCGTCCATTGCTGGCCCGGACGGTCCGTGCTCACGTGCGGACGGTCCGGACATGTGCAGATCGGCCGATTTACTGCCGATTTGCGGTTGTTCAGGGCATGTGTCCATCGACATCCCATAAAGGGTTGTGACTGGTCGTGACAACCTATAGTCGATGTATTATGCGTGTTTCCCCTATTTCAACCTCATGCGAAGGAAAATTTGCAATAGTAGATTTATCAAATGCACGTACTAGTCTCCTATAATCATTTTGCATACCCCCTATGATATTTTGCATTTGTTCTCGCTGTTCATCTACATAATTCTTAAGAGATTGTAGCTCGTTTGTGTTACTTACATTGGGAATATCTGGTGTGAGTCGGAGCGAAGCTGAATCCGTCGCCGGTTGTCGGACGACTTTATTGTTCCTGTCCACCTTGAAGTTGGCCAGGAACTTCGTCTTTGCCTCTTGAATCAGCTGCTCCTTGTGCTCCTCAAATTGGAGTTGTTCATGAGCCGGCAAGGTTTCTCAAGTCGGCCCTATAATGTTGTTGGGGGAGACTTCAGAACTATCCCTTGATCCGGTCATTGAGGGCGATTTGATGAGTCTATATGTGTTCTCCCCAGCGGAGTCGCCAAAAAGTATGTTGACACCTTTTTCGGTCGCCAATCACTTACACAAGAACCGTGGCGGTGCTCTCTACACAGGGGCGGACGGTCCGCGACCTGGTGCAGGGCTAGAGTTTCCTGCCTAACGGGCGGACGGTCCGCGCGTGCGCAGGGGCGGCGGAAGTCGCCGGCGGCGCCTGGATCTCGCTCCCGGGAGGGACCCCGTCGGGGATGAGAGATCCTAGAAGTTGTCTAGGCTCGGCGGGCCGACCTAGACTCCTCTAATCGACGTAGAGTCGAAGAGAAGCAGAGAATTTGTGGATTGAGAGGCTAAACTAGAACTAGACTAAAACTACTCCTAATTGTACAGAATAATAAATGCGAGATAAAAGTGTTATTGATTCGATTGATGATTACAAATCGGCCGTATACCTATGTATTTATAAAGGAGAGGGGCTGGACCCTTTACAAATTAACCTCTCGAGCCAATTCTGTGAATTTAGCTAACTATCATAGCACAAAACTCGGAACTCTAATCTATTCTACGCACGTGCGGACCGTCCGGGCCACAGGCGCGGACCGTCCAGCCTCAGGGCCAGACCGTTCGGCGGCTCAATTTGATGCCCAACAGCTGGCTGACTGACGAAGTAAACGCCGCAACAGTATGTGTGTATATATAGAGAGAGAGGGAGGCTAATGAGTAATAGTATGTGCTGATCAAACAAGCACAATTTTTTTTTTTTTTGCATTGTGACCACCATAGCACACACGATGTACTGCTACCATGGCAAGAACTCCACGGCCGGTACAGTACCGATGCTCCTGCTGCTGCTGCTGCTCCTCTTCAGCCTCACGGCGACGCTGCAGTTCCAAGGCAAGACGACGGCGCTGGCTCTGCCAGGACCCGGCTGCCTCAGGTACTGCGGCGACGTTGAGATCCAGTACCCGTTCGGGGTCGGCCATGGCTGCGCTATGGAAGGGTTCGAGCTCCGCTGCAACAGGAGTGCTGTCGACGGCCACAGCTTCTTGACGATCTTCGGCATAATCCCGGTGCGGAACATATCGCTGGTCGACGGCCAGGTTCGGATCATGAAACACATCTCATCCATGTTCTCTAATCAGTCGACCAAGAAGATCGACTGCGATATCTGGGGCAAGGATCTCTCCGGCACGCCGTTTAGGTATTCAGGGAAGTCCAACATGTTCACGGTTATCGGCATCAACGCTCTCGCATACATGGCGGACAATACTGTGAGTAGCTAGCTAGCCCAGCGTATGGAAGGGTTTAATTCTTCTTCTTGTTCTTGTTTTGTTTGTTCCTTCAATGCATGGAAGGGTCTAATTCTTCAGTTCAATGGACCGGCTGCTAATAACAGGCTGCATCCTCATATTGTTTTATGCACGCAGCATGTGATTGGGTGTGTGTCGCAGAGCAAACCCTACGGCGACCTCGAGGCACAAGATGGCAAGTGTGACGGCGACAGTGCCGGCTGCTGCCAGGCTGCACTCGCCGACGACATGAACTTTGACGACATAGGTTTCAGTCCGGATCACAATACGACGGATTACTACGAACACAGAAACGCCACAGACAGGCGGGCAGATTACCGAGGCTACGCTGTGGTTATGGAGACCGACAAATTCCAGTTCAAGACAACATATCTGAACACAACAGCATTTCTTGATGAGAATGCTGGCGGCCGTGTCCCGGCCATCCTGATCTGGGAAGTGGGCAACGAGACCTGCGATGTTGCGACGAAGAAAGAGGATTCCTATGCTTGCCTCAGCGCTAACAGCGTGTGCGTCAATTCCAGCAGTGGAGGCTACCTCTGCAACTGCAGCCAAGGGTTCGAGGGCAATCCTTACCTTCCTGATGGATGCAAAGGTCGGTGTTGCAACTGTGTGTGTATCTTTTTTGGTAAATGTGTGCAAGTACAGCAAAGAATTCCTCAAAAGAATATATGCATACAGTATCCTTGAGATCTATATACTCTGTATGTATGTATGCAGATATTGATGAGTGTGTTGCTAAACCACCTCCATGCGCTAGATGCAAGAACAAACCTGGAGGTTACGATTGTCCGACACCCTTGAACATTACGGCGCTACTATCAGTGGGTAAGCACAGTTTTCTCTCTATATGTTTGAGGCTTAGTATTTCAGAGCCCATTTAATTCTCATGAGACACACTAGGGAATAAAATGAAAATCCACAAAAGCTGTCCCAGGACAGGACAGGAGAGCATGAACATACTACCAAATTATTTTACACAACCATATAAGTATAAGGATCCAAATGTGTACATTGAAAGTTTAGGGTACAAATTTACAAGTTTAAGAACCTAGATATGCAGTTCAGGAGTTTAGGAACCAGTGTTATACAATGCTAAGTTTAGAGACCGCCAATGTATTTTACTCTTACTCCTTTAATTTATACGATTCCGATAGATTTTATTATTAATTACAATATAGGCATTTGCATCTTGATTTATAAGTTTATCTCTGAGTAAAATACATCAACAGTCTTTGACCATGCCACGTTGTGTTACTTGGGTCACCGAACTTAGAAAACCACGAAAACAGGTCCTTAAAATTTGTTGACTCGTGCAAAATCGTCCACAACTGAATTTGCTCAAACTAGTTGCCGACATGGTGTGCCACGCTGGGACCTGTGCAAAATCATCTAAAACCGGATTTGCTCAAATCGGATCGATGACGATATGGTGTGTCATGCTGAAGCATGCTAATGAAAGTTTAGGAACTCAAATAACACAACATGCCAAGTTCGAGGACCTAAGTGACACAACATACCGGGTTTGAAGACTACGCGTACTAGGTGGCACACGACACGTGTGGGGAGGCTCCAACATGGCGTGCCACGCCGCTATCGGGTCTGAGCAAATCTGGTTTTGGACGGTTTTACACGGGACGATGAAGTTTAAGGACCCGTTTTTGTGGTTTTCCATGTTTGGTGCCCAAAGTGATATAGCGTGCCAAATTCAAGGACCGCTGATGCATTTTAATCAAATTAAATTGTACGTGTGTATGGATAGTGTGTTACGAACTTAGAATATGAACAAATTGGGGGGGGGGCGCAAAGATAAACAACTTTGATTAGGTATGACGCTCAAATCAGTAGCCCATGTAGGAGCACAAGTTGATCATCTTGATAAAGTCTGTAATGACTGTGATTGTCTGAAAACAACACAGGTTCAAGCATCGGTGTGGCTGTTGTGGCCTCGGCCGTCGTCTGTACGTACTTGACCCATGAGAGGAAGAAGCTGACCAAAATCAAGCGGAAGTATTTCCAACAGCACGGCGGGATGCTTCTGCTGCACGAGATAAGCCTAAAGCAAGGAACTGCCTTCACCGTCTTCACAGAAGCAGAGCTCATCGAGGCGACCGGCAACTTCGCTGACAAGAACATCCTTGGCCGCGGTGGCTTCGGCACCGTCTACAGGGGCCTGCTCAAGGACGGCGGTGTCGTCGCGGTTAAACGGTGCGTCTCGTCGATGGCCAGCGAGCAGCAGCAGAAGGAGTTCGGCAAGGAGATGCTCATCCTCTCCCAGATCAACCACAAGAACATCGTCAAGCTCCTGGGCTGCTGCCTCGAAGTGGAGGTCCCGATGCTAGTCTACGAGTTCATCCCCAATGGCACGCTGTTCCAGTTCATCCATGGTGACGGTGGCTCTCGCAGCGCCCCCTTCTCGGTTCGGATACGCATCGCCCTCGAGTCCGCGCTGGCGCTGTCCTACCTCCACTCGTGGGCGTCGCCACCGATCCTCCACGGCGACGTCAAGTCGTCCAACATACTCCTGGACCAGAACTACGAGGCGAAGGTGTCGGACTTCGGGGCCTCGATCCTGGCGCCGGCGGACAAGAGCCAGTTCATGACCCTGGTGCAGGGGACCTGCGGGTACCTGGACCCCGAGTACATGCAGACCTGCCAGCTGACGGACAAGAGCGACGTGTACAGCTTCGGCGTCGTCCTCCTGGAGCTGCTCACCGGCAGCACGGCGTTCAACCTGGAAGGCCCCGAGAGCGAGCGGAGCCTCTCGCTGCGCTTCCTGAACGCCATGAAGGAGCGCAGGCTCGGGGATATCATCGACGGCCGCATCAAGGCCGACAGCGACGCCGCGCTGCTCGAGGAGGTCGCGGAGCTCGCGCTGCAGTGCCTGGACATGGTCGGCGAGAGGCGGCCGACCATGAGAGATGTCGCCGAGAGGCTGGACGTGCTGGCCAAGGCCATGCAGCAGCAGCACCCGTGGGTGCCAGCGCAGCATAGACCGGAGGAGATGGAGAGCCTTCTTGGGGAGTCGCCGGTGGCCAGCGCGGAGATGACCAGCACCGGAAACTTCAGCATGGAGGAGAGGATCGTGCATGGGCTGCTGGATTCTGGGCGTTAGAATAGGCCATGCTACAATAGTACCACGTATTTTCGGAGATGGTCCGATTCTCATGTGTTTCTTTGTAATGGAATGCCAAAATTCGTTAGAACTTGTCATACACACGCCGAAGAACACCTCCAGTGCAAAGCCACGCATATTTAGACGAGAGTATAATATGGATACTGGGTTAGCTGTGTCTGATAAGGTAAGAATATATATCGACATTTTATATAGTCGTCTGCTCTCTCCTGCGGTGGCGCACGGCAGCCCGCAGCCTAGAGATGTAAAATGTACATGGTATCGATCCAATTCATATCTGAGTCCGAGTATTTAGTATTCGATTCGTATCTGATCTTTATTTGTATATGTATGCTCAAAGTTATATTTTTAAGTATTCATTTAAATCTTATCCGTCACCGTTCAATAATATTCGTATATGATCCATACGAATCTGAAGAGAAAATATAAACAAAATATGAAGTCGTATTCAATCCAATTATATCTCTACCGTAGCCTGTGGTGTCAAAAAGATCTAGATTGTTAAAGCTAGATAAATCGATAATAATCTATAAAAATTTTCTTTATGGATCATATATATTAGAATAAATGTTGAATAATATAGAATGAAGCCTACTAGGAACTACATGCTCTAACACTATTTCATCCTATATAAGTCTCTACATAATTCTACGAGCTTCGTTAATCTATAACGTAACACCACACAAACTACCAACTAAGCAAGAGAGCTGTAAATTGCAAGAGCTATTTAAAAAGCAGCTAAAACTAATTACAACTACCACAACAGCTGTTCTAGCTCAAGGCATACAACAACTACACGCAAGCAATATATGAAAGTAATTGCAAGAGTCGGTAGCAGTAAGCATAAAGTAGCAAAACAACGAGAACTAATGGAAATTAAACGCTGTTTACGTTTGTGGTGAAAGTTCTGTTCTGGGAAAGTTTCTCTTTTGCGACCTCTTTCTCTTGCGTGGGAACTGTGAAATCTGAATGCTGGACATCACGAGACAAAATATTTGTACGATTGACTCCAGTGGCAGGCCCAAAGGGTAGTCCAGAAAAGCCTACCCTGTAGTCTGGCCCAATTTTTGTTTAGTACTCAGCATTTCAGATCCTTTAACCCCTTAAATTATGGCCCAACTCTCTTCTAAATCAAGTTTTCTTTTGAAAACCATAACAACATGTCTCCAACAGTTCCCCTAAAATACTCCTAACTTTTTTATAACCCTTAAAACTCCCTCCATTGTAGCTATAAAAGGGGATCTTCTGGGCTCCCTAGAAACACAATTTGCTGCACAACCTCGTCGTCCGCTGCCGCCAACGCGTCCCCGCTATCTGGTATCTACTGTCGCATGTCCCACTTTTGGACATCCATCGTCGATCAAACCTTTGTTGTCGCTCGGCCTCACCGTTGGTCCTCCTCTCTGTCTATGGTCGTGAGCTCAAGGCTTACCTAGTCTAGTTTAAAAAATATTTTTGGTTCACTTTTAAGGGAAGTGTTGGAGAGAGAGAGAGTTAAAATCTACCTTCAATAACTTTTGAGATGTCCTTTAAAACTGATTTTTAAAAGTCAATTTCCAGGAGCTCTTTGATATGCTATAGAAACCCACATGGACGACCAACTCTTCTCCATGTCGCCTCCCGATCACCAGCCTGAGGCCGTGAGACTTGCCCTGTCCCCGACGTAGGCCCAACCACCCGAGGCCGTGGCACTTGACCACCGGTCTGCGGCCCAGCCTAGGCCTGACGCTAGTCGCCGTCTCACTAGCTTGTGTGCCACCCCGCTACGTCATTGCTCCACGCCCGCGTGGCTCAGGTGTCATGTAGGCTGCGCGGCGCCAGAGTCGTCCGCCTGGTGTGCCAAACTATAGAGCAACGCGCCAGCGCCCTTAGACCTGTGAGTGCTTTTAAAGTTATGATCTCTATCAAATCTCATACCCTAGGGTTTGGACAGTCAGCACCGAAATGCGAATTTGATTATGGATTCGTTCTCGTGGAAATTTGGTTAGGGATTTGTTCTTGTGGATGAGATCAGAACATACGATTAATTTATCGAATGAAATTTTGTGTTGTTTTTTTTCTGTAAGTTTCCAACCTTTTAAAGTTGGACATTTTATAGTCATGTATATCAAACCGTTTACTTAGTTTTAGTTTATTGCATATGAGAATTTTTGTATGCCTATCCATGTTTCAAATTCTGGCCGACACTTCTCTGTAGGGCCAAAGGGAAAAGGTGCTGATGGGCATGGGCCACAACAGGTCGTGCTTGCTATGCTGGGCTGGTGCCTACTTTTCCAGCTCCAACCTCTCCAAGAAACAACCTTTAGTTACTAAGGTTGCACAATACTTGTAAGGCCCATAAGCCCATCACGACGTCTGACTGCCAGTTTCAGCTTCTGGTGCATCACCGTTTTATGCAAACTGAATTTTCGTTTAGTTTGCAAAAGTTTAGGCGAGTCCTAACAGTAGCAGACGCAAGTGTTTCAACGAGACCATTCTTGTTGACACGAACACATTACACGTGGTGCAAAATTCCTTCTCTGCCTCCTTTCTGCCACCTTCGGCTAGAGCCCTGCATGGGGGCATGGATTTGTCCAAAAGCTGAGGGAAAAATGCCTCTTATCAAATTTGATGACAATTTCTAAGCAGAGTGGACGTTTCCCCCCCAATAGGAAAAACCATCAGTGGATCATAGAAAATCTCCTTCTCACCTATATGGCACAAGTTTCCCATGGTCATTGATATTATTTTATTACGTTACTTATAGTTCATGAACCGAATTACCTATGAGTCTCTTTTCTCCGTTCCAAAATGTGATATAGACTTTAACAAGTTATCCTAGGTAAAATTACCCTAAATTTAGCGAAATTTATAGAAATGAATAATACTGCTTATATGATATCAAATGAGCACCGCTAGATAAATTATGAAATGTGTCTTTAAAATTTACCCTTTGATGGTGTTAATATTCTTCTCTTTTTAAATTAAATTTGGAACAGTTTATAACTTAATAATTACTTCAAGTAGTACGAAGTCTCTTAGATTTCATGATTATTATAGCATGATTATAGCCCAATTTGCATCTTTTGTTTACATTATTACACGGTTAATGTACCAATGTGTCGGTCAATCTCCTGGCCCGCAGCGAAGTCACTCCATTCATTTACAACCAGGGCACTAGAGTACTAGACACTAGCAGCGTGTAGGATAATAAAGAGACATAAAAATCCCGTGCCGTTACATTTCAAATACTGATTTTTCCGTTCGTTTTTGAATTGTTCGTGAACAACTAGAAACGAGACGAAAACAATTTATCCAGTTTTTTATTATTTTTTGTATTTTTTTCGTTTTCGAGCCATGATGATACCGTTTTTTACTATTTTTATATAATATAAGATATATCTAGTATATATTTTATGCAAGTTACAGATTTTTGTTGTGTTTAAATAAATGAACAGGAGAAAAACAAAAGTTGTAATTACTCTAAATAATATAAATAATGAAGAAGAGTTGTTTGTGTAATTTAATATCGTAGAATTAGGCAACATGTCACTTTATTATGTATTTGTGGAAACTGTAAAATATTTGTCTTCATATTTTCGTTCCGTTAAAAAATGAAAACAAAATAAATTTCGCTGTTTTTCGACCGTTTTGCATCTTAGCAGCGTGGGTGCTTTTGGCATTCTGCCGGCGCCGTGGGTGCTGCGTAGCGTAGGCTCCCACTCGCCCGCCCACCATTCCGTTTCAACCGCTCATCCCACGCCGGAGAAACGGAATCGAATCGACCCGGCGAGCCAGACGGTAAAAATCCGGCCGCCTCATCCCACATTCCCACCGGCCACCGCTGGTCCTGGTCGTTTGGCTGTCTGGCTGGCCGTGCGCGCCCCCTATTCCGCTGCCCACGCCGCGCGAGATGCTGACGCGAGGGCCGAGGGAGGGATAAAGCGCGGCCAGGGTTCAGGGAGCCAGCCACAGGCCACAGCGCACAGCCAGTGCGGCAGGCCGCGCCGCAGCCGGAGCAAAAGGCAGCACCGAAAAGCCCCTTTCCCCCTCGGCCGCATGCCCGCATCCCACATCATGACGATGGCGACGCCGACCCGTCGCTGCGGCACTAGTGCCAGCGCCAGTGCCAGTGCTCACGCAGTGTCGCTGAACGGGCGGTGGAGTGCCAGTGCTCGCGCAGTCGCGCTGAACGGGCGGCCCACCGCCACTGAGTCTGAGACTCGGCAACTCCACTCCCGCCTCGCCCCCGCTTGCTTCTCCGACTTGTGCACCCCCACCGCGCGCGCCACCTTTCGCTTTCGCTTTCCCTTTTGCGCCCCGCATCGCACTTATCTGCTTCCTTGGGCGATTTGGACTGGACGGGGTCGAGTGGGGCGAGAAAAGGGAAGCAAGCTGGGAGAGAAGAATCACACCGGGCCGTGCCGATGGGTGTTTACGAGTAGCAGTTGTATCTCGTTGACCTCACCGCCTGCAGGGCACCAAGGAGGAGATGACTTCCCCGAAGCGGGCAGCAGGGCGGGAAGGGTGCGGATGCTTGGCCGCCGTCGCGCGGGGCCTCCGCGGGGCGTGCTTCCGGCCGGCGGTGACGGCGGACGGTGACGGCGGCGGCTCGGCCAAGGGCAGCCACGTTCACGACGCAGGTGGTGGATTCTTGTTATTCTCTTCTCCTTCCCCCCCAATATAAGTCTGCTTTCAGTCGGTTGGGTTGGTGGATGGTGATCGTTTGTTTGGTCTGAGAAAGATTTGATCCTTCCTGCTTGTTCGTTAGTGGCAAAAGAGTTGGTTTGGCGATTAGCATCTTCTGTGATATATGATTGATGATTTGGTGTGATGATCATATATGTGAATAGGAAGCTCTTTGCTTCTTTGACATGTACTTCTGTTCTGTTCCCAGCATTCTTTGATTGTATTCATTGGAGTTTATCATGAATTTGATCATAGCTAAAGAGCAAATTTAGACTGGCATGCAATGGTTATGAGGTAAATTAAGGGTCAAACTCCAGCGGTTGAACTTTATTTTCTTACGCTTCAGCCGTTGAACTGAAACTCTACTTAGATGTGAGTTGGCTGTTAGTCGCTCAACTTTTCAACAAGCCAAAAGTCATTCTTGGTGGTTTGGCTGATTAGATTGAACTAATACAACATTAGATGATGCATTCAACCTTGTCTTTTTCTCCTTTGCTAGATTACTTGGTGTCAATTCTGTAAACAACTTGCACTATTATTTACAAATTCACGCCAAACTATTTACATGCTCATCGATAAGAAGTAAAAGTCGTATGCTAATCTGATTTGTAAGAAATTCCCCTTCCGGTCTGCCAATAGTCTGTGCTCCTTATCTTTCAATCCAAATAGCTTTCTGTTATATATTGTAGCACATTTCAGTTGCTAACTGAGTTTTCAAATCATACGGAAACAACTGAAGCTGACATGGTAAAAGCTCTAAGAAAGTCTATGGTTCATTGGTTCCAGGAGCCAACTACATTTGACTGTGTTGCTTGCTGCTGTTATGTTATCATATTGCCTGAAAGTGACACCTCCACAAATGATTAACCTGGATAGCATAATAAAACATAATCATGATACTTCAAGTCAACTGGATAGGTTTGATCCTGTATTAAAAGCTGGGAATGACTATGTCAAGTACATAATACTTTGGATCAGTGCCTATCAACTTTATCTAAACATTTTGGATATGTTGGAGCCTAATAGTTTTGGCTTCACTAAATATATTCTATCTTATCTTAGTACCTGCTGTAGGTAAAATTTCTATTTTCTGTGTGATGTTCTCAAGGAACTTTATTTTCTCTGTAGCAGCAGAGACAAGATATCTGAATGCTAGCAATCGGGAGCTTGGTGATCATTTTCAGACAAAACGCGATGGTGAAAATGGTGTTGATGCATCAATTGAAAAGAGAACACCCAAGCTACTTCAGTTTACCTTTCAAGAGTTGAAATCTGCCACGCTTAACTTCAGGCCAGACAGTATTCTTGGGGAGGGTGGGTTCGGTTATGTATTCAAGGGGTGGATTGAGCCAAACAGCACTGCTCCTGCAAAACCTGGCACAGGGGTTACTGTGGCAGTCAAAAGTTTGAAGCCAGATGCGCTTCAAGGTCATAGAGAATGGGTGGTAAGTATTATATGTCATTTTTATTTTTTAATGGAGTGTTGTAGGTATGGTTTTTAAAAATAATCACATTTCCAGGCAGAAGTGGACTTTCTGGGACAGTTGCATCATAAACACCTTGTTAAGCTGATTGGATATTGTATTGAGGATGATCAAAGGTTACTTGTATATGAATTCATGGCACGGGGAAGTCTTGAAAATCATCTTTTCAGAAGTAAGCAATCACCTAACAGAGTTAATGCTTTAAGTTGAGTAGATTTAGTGCCTTTATTACTAATTTGTTTCCCCACTTAGGCCTGGCCAGTTTTTTCTTCACTAAGTCTTCTTTCATTTTTCTGAGCAACCTTGGATTTTTTTGTTCTCTATCCTATGTGACATCAGAGATAATTACATTCTAACTTGATTTGATTATGGTAATGTAGACCTGAACATTTTAGCCTGCCCTTATTAAGTTTGATCTGCGCCAGTTACACCTGTTCAGATCTTCTTAGTTCAATACTAGATGAATTTCGCACACACAAAAGTTGCAATAGTACTGTAGTGAGCAAGGATGCATGCCTACTACCAATGGTGGTGTTCATTCTATTGCTAACTTCTATATTGGTATTAGGTCATACCCATGTAACCATTATTATTTTGAGGGGGGGTAGGGACATTACCAGCTTTTCACAAAGTTGATTTTATTTTATGTGCCTAATCTTGTCAACCATAATCTTTCTATCTGCTTGTTCTTATGATCCTGTCATCTTACTTTGTTTAATCTTGAAGGGGCTCTTCCCCTACCTTGGTCCAACAGGATGAAGATTGCTCTAGGTGCCGCGAAAGGACTAGCCTTCCTCCATGGAGGTCCCAAACCTGTTATTTACAGGGATTTTAAGACATCGAATGTTCTTCTTGATGTGGTACTTTATCTGTTCAATCTGTTTCATATTGTGCTTAGACAATGCATGCTACCTTGTTAATAGTGGTGATTTTACTTCTTTTTTTGAACGTGTGGTGATTTTACTTCTGTAGGAGTACAACGCAAAACTATCTGATTTCGGTTTAGCAAAAGCTGGTCCTCAGGGTGATAAAACTCATGTATCTACTCGGGTTGTTGGCACCTATGGTTATGCTGCACCAGAGTATGTAATGACAGGTATCAGGGATAAACTTTTGACTTCAGTAGCTACCTGTAGCAGAAATTCTGTAGCTTGCTTATCTGTTGCATGTTGGTTCTTTACACTGTTTTTCTGAGCTTGTAGTTATTCTCGTGTTCACTCCATATTGGATAGTAAATTGGCTTAACATTTTTGTCCGAAGACATAAAACTGGGGTGCCATTACAAATGTTCTTCTTTCAAGTGAAACTGTGTTTTTCGTTTTTACATGCAGTAAAGGCTGTAAGGCTGTAGACTTATATAATGAATCTTCTTGGTGATAGAACTAATGTTACATATGATTGCTTCTGTACTATAATTTCGCTTCCATACTAGAGTTCTGTTGTCTCAGTTTGTTCGACTAGCCATAGTCTCAGGAATTGCACATACTTGTTTGTTAATGCATGTGAAGATGGCTTCTATATGCATCTCGTAGTATTCTTTGCACAGGATCTGTATGCTCTACATGATGAAAACTGAAAAACATAACAAAAAGTGTTAGTTTAACGATTCTTTCTTTAAGCAGTTGATATGTCAAGTTTTGTTACTCATGTTATGCATATTGTTCAGGGCACTTGACATCTAAGAGTGATGTTTATAGCTTCGGAGTTGTGCTACTCGAGATGTTGACTGGGAGAAGATCAATGGACAAGAAGCGGCCTACGGGGGAGCAGAACCTGGTTGCATGGGCAAGGCCTTACCTAAATGATCGGCGAAGGCTCTATCAGCTTGTAGATCCTCGCTTGGGGCTGAACTACTCTGTCAAAGGGGTGCAAAAGGTCGCTCAGATCTGCCACTACTGCCTTACCCGTGACAGTAAGTCTCGCCCATCGATGGATGAAGTTGTCAAGCAACTCACACCATTACAAGATCTAAACGACATGGCATCTGCTTCGCCAAGGCCTCGCTCAACTCAGCGCGGTGAGTAGCACATGAACAAAAGTGCCCTTTTACCAGTTTATTATCAGGGTGCAGTTCTGGAAGCACCATCCAAGATGACTGAGAAAGCTCATTGTTTCTATAAAGAATTCAAGCTCACTGCAGTTTACTTTGTGTAACAGGAAAGGTGCATCGATGACAACCCGGTTCTGTTGTAAGAAGAGCAGTGTGGTCCTGGTTGCTTGATGCTTGTTTGGTTTAATTGTATAGCAAAATTAGGTGTTGCCTGCCGATACCTGGAGATGTGACACCGCCTGATGTGTCGCTCAGGTCAGTCACACTGCTCTGCTGTTTGGCTGGTTGCCAAAGCAAGATAACGATGTATCTGGTTGCATCATGTAATAATTATTATAATTACCATTTAACTTCTGGCGGGGGTACATCATGTAATGGTTGGTGTACACCCAGGTTAGTAATCTTAATAGTGTTTGGCTGACAGGCTGAGGGTCAGTAGACGGTGTGCAGTTCGCTTTTTTCAGGGGAAAGGTACAGGTGTTAAATTGTGATTGTACATTTGCTCTTGTTTCCATCATCTTTGGGCTTAATTTGGAGCCACAAAACCGGAGGGAATTGGAGGGCTAAAATCGCCTCTTTATTCAATTTTGAATAAGAAGGGGATTTTAGTCCCTCCAATCCCTCCGGTTTTCGGACTCCCAAACTAGCCCTTAGGCTGGATCCAGCAAGACCCCTAAAGGGTCCTCTATCCTAAGTATAAAGGATCAAACGGTACTCTACGCAACGTCCTCTAAATTTAGAGGACGCTGTTGGATTATCTATATATAGAGTTTCTCTAAACTCTATATATAGAGTTTCTCTAAACGATTATCTATCCATTTAAATACTTTAAATATCCGGTTTAGCAAAAAACTAAAATATGTACAATAAGAGCATGACAAATATATAAAAAATAAAAAATGTCTCTAATATATGTATTTGAGTATAGAGGACGTGATTTAGAGGACGTTGTTGGAGAGGAAAAGATATAGAGGATGAAATCTTTTAGAGGAGACTGAAAATAACGGATATAGAGAATGAATATAAAGGACGTTGCTGGAGATAACCTTAGGGTTTCATTTTTACATGATAGCAACAAACTTGCCCCACCCTACACCCAGGACTTCAATCCCAACCGGGATAGTGTTGAGGTGCACGACCTGTTGGTGCGTTTGATTGGAGAGTCAAATAGAATAGAGTTGCTTCATTCCAGTATTTGAGAATGAAATCGTTGTATTCCGTGTTTGGCAAAAAGAACAGAGTTGTTCCATTTTTTATTTGGTTGAAAAGTAAAATAGAGCGGAGTCGTTCCATTATTTGTTTGGATCGAGAGCCATATGAGTGTAGAGGGGAGAAGATGAAGGAGAGCGCTCACGTCCGGGAGAGCGCTCGCGTCCGATCGTTTTTATAGAGCGGGAGCGTTCCAACTACTTATAGTAAATTTTCATATGGAGATCCAGGAGCCGCTCCACTCTTATTTTGTTGGAAACCAAATAGCCAGAAAATTGGAATGAAGTCATTCTATTCTTCCCCACTCCTCAACCAAACACACCCGACAAACTAGATTCAGTCGGCATTGCTCTCAACACAGTGTTAAACCAACTGCCCAAACCCTAGCAGAACCTGCAGGTGATCTCCTGAGTAAATCTGAAAGTAACAGGAGTAAACAAGGAACTGATCCTACAGCCTGTTGTCAGCGTCCGGGAAACACCGTTCCTCGGCTGCTGCTAAACTGCACTCAAGAATTCGGTACAGGAGACTACCATCATTCTAAGCCTCATGCCTAGGGCTGGACAAAAAACTCGTGGCTCGGTAACTCGCTCGACTCGACTCATTAGTGACTCGACTCGACTCGGTTCGTTTAAAACGAGTCACGAGTTGAGCTAACAATTTAACTCGGTTCTTAACGAGCCAAACTCGAGCTGGCTCGTGAGTTACTCGCGAGCCAAACGAGTTGTGCAAATCTGCAAGGTCCCAGACTCCCAGCCCAGTCACACGGCCCACACAACCACACTCACACAGTCACACGGCGTTCAGCACTTCAGCCCAACCAGGCAGCCACACAAACGTGAAACGGCCCACCCAATCAGCTTGTGCGGCGTGCGCCCAGGCCAGGCCCCAGTGCTTCTTCCACCGACGGCGCTCGTGCGGCCAAGCGTGGGCGCTTGCGCAGTTGCGCTTCTCCCTGCCCTCTCGCCTCTCGGTCTCTCCCTCTCTCTCCCCAAAACCTAAACCCTAGAGCAGCCGGCCGCCGCGATCCGTGGAGCAGAGCAGGATGCAGCGCCGCCGTCTGCCTGTCTTCCCCAAGACCCCGACGGTGCCCTCGGCCCTCACCCTGTCTGGCCGTCTTCCCCGAGACCCCGACAGCGCCGCCATCTGCCCGTCTGCCCTGTTCGGTGGCTGTCCGGCGTCCACTCGCCCATCGCCGGTCGGCGGCTCGCCTCCATGGAAGCCCAAGAACCGGATGGGCGCCGTCTGCCCGTTTGTTTAAGTGAATGAGATGGCTGTTATTTTGTAAATAGTTGTATCTGATATTATATATGTATGGTTGTTGGCTTTATGGCTTATGTCAATTTTGATAACGAGCTGGCTCACGAGTTAATCGAGTCAGACCGAGTTACCAAACGAGCTGAGCCGAGCAGCTTCTCCAGCTCGTTATCATAACGAGTCGAGTCGAGCTAACTCGTTATCATAACGAGCCAACTCGAGTCGAACCGAGCCGAGTCGAGCCAGCTCGATATCCAGCCCTACTCATGCCTAGGGATCTTCCCTGTCCTCTGCCCAAGGAGGTGATTGACACCGGATAACTTTGGGCACCCCAGAAAAAAATGACTATGCATTGTCACATAAGTAGGGGTGACAATAAACTAAATTTTATACTATAAAATTTAAGGACCAAATCAGATTAAAATCAGACATTATTTTTATTCAGTTTTGAACTAAAAATATTTAGGGCCCTACTAAATCATAGAAAAATATTTAAATCGTGACACATTATCACCCTATATATTAGAAGCCACTAAGAGGCTCGGGGCTAGCTAGGGCTGGGACACTCTTAGGCATTGGACAATCTAGGCTGAAATTATCTAAGTCCTTAAGGTCCCTTGTGTCAGCCTCGCAGGGTGTTGATGAGCAAAGTGAACACTAGGGTCGGTCCAATCCTCGTGCTATGGGCCCTATGGAGGGTACAAATGTCCGAGGTGATCTGATTCTAAAATATCTGGCATCACTTAGGCCATCTTCAGCAAATCCGCTATCACATCCCATGTCTTATCCCTTTTAAACTTCACTCTGCAACAGTGTCATCTACTGTCGGCGTTTCGACCCCGGGGGGTCCCTGTACCGACGAGTAAATTGTCGCCGCGTGTCCCAGCCCAGATGGGTCGGCGCGAGACGAAGCACGAAGGGGAGAAACAAGGAGACAGGCGTAAAGGGGAAACCCGCGACCTTCGTGTTTGTCTTGCGCCCAGGTCGGGTGCGCTTGCAGTAGGGGGTTACAAGCGTCCGCGTGGGAGGGGGCGAGAGGCCTGCACGCGCCGTCCCGTCCTCCCGCGCGGCCAACCTTCTCGTACGAGTGCCCTGAGTCTTCCTTTTATAGGCGTAAGGAGAGGGCCCAGGTGTACAATAGGAGATGTAGCAGTGTGCTAACGTGTCTAGCAGAGAGGAGCTAGCGCCCTAAGTACATGCCGTCGTGGCAGCCGGAGAGGTCTTGGCACCCTGTTCATGTGATGTCGTGGCCGTCGGAGGAGTGCTGGAGCCTTGCGGAAGGACAGCTGTCGGGGCTGTCGAGTCTTTGCTGACGTCTTCTTGCTTCCGTAAGGGGCTGAGAGCCGCCATCGTCATGGAGCACGCGGGGCGCCATCATTATTTGTTTACCGGGGCGAGCCAGATGGGACACCGGTCTTGTTCCCCGTAGCCTGAGCTAGCTAGGGGTAGGGTAATGATGGCCCCCCTGTGACGTGGTCGGTCCGAGCCCTGGGCGGGGCGGAGGCTCCTCCGAGGTCGAGGTCGAGTCCGAGCCCCAGGTCGGGCGAGGCGGAGACCATCGTCCAAGGCCAAGGCAGAGTCCGAGCCCTGGGGTCGGGCGAGGCGGAGTTCGTCGTCTTCCGGAGCCGAGGCCGAGTCCGAGCCCTAGGGTCGGGCGAGGCGGAGTTCGTCGTCTTCCGGAGCCGAGGCCGAGTCCGAGCCCTGGGGTCGGGCGAGGCGGAGTTCGTCGTCTTCCGGAGCCGAGGCCGAGTCCGAGCCCTGGGGTCGAGCGAGGCGGAGTTCGTCGTCTTCCGGGGCCAAGGCTGAGTCCTAGCCCTGGGGTCGGGCGAGGCGGAGTTTCCTATGGCGCCCGAGGCCGGACTTGGCTGCTGTCAGCCTCTCTCTGTCGAGTGGCACAACAGTCGGAGCGGCGCAGGCGGCGCTGTCTTCTTGTCAGGCCGGTTAGTGGAGCGGCGAAGTGACTGCGGTCACTTCGGCTCTATCGACTGAAGGGCGCGCGTCAGGATAAGGTGTCAGGCCATCCTCGCATTAAATGCACCTGCGATATGGTCGGTCAGTGTGGCGATCCGGCCAAGGTTGCTTCTCGGCGAAGACTGGGCCTCGGGCGAGCCGAAGGTGTGTCCGTTGCTTGAGGGGGCCCTCGGGCGAGACGCGAATCCTTCGGGGTCGGCTGCCCTTGCCCGAGGTTGGGCTCGGGCGAGGCGAGATCGTGTCCCTTGAGTGGACCGAGCCTTGACTTAATCGCACCCATCAGGCCTTCGCAGCTTTGTGCTGATGGGGGTTACCAGCTGAGATTAGGAGTCTTGGGGGTACCCCTAATTATGGTCCCCGACAGTAGCCCCCGAGCCTCGAAGGGAGTGTTAATACTCGCTTGGAGGCTTTTGTCGCACTTTTTTGCAAGGGGACCGGCCTTTCTCGGTTGCGTTTCGTTCCGGGGGGTGCGCGCGAGCGCACCCGCCGGGTGTAGCCCCCGAGGCCTCGGAGGAGTGGTTTGACTCCTTCGAGGTCTTAATGCGTTTCGTGATGCTTCGGCCGGTCTGGTTGTTCCCTCATGCGAACTGGTCGTAGCCCGGGTGCACAGTCGAGTCCCAAGTTCTCGGGCTGGTATGTTGACGTTGTCAACGGTTTGGCCGGAGCCGGGTTTGCGAGAGCAGCCCCCGAGCCTCCGCACAGAGCGAGAGGACGGTCAAGGACAGACTCGACTTTTTTACATACGCCCCTGCGTCGCCTTTCCGCAAGGAGGAGGGGGGAAAGCGCCATGTTGCCCTCGGAGGGCGCCGAACATGGTGTCTCCACTGAGTTGCTAACGGGTAATCCGAGTGAACGCCCGTGCCCCATTCGTTAGGGGTCGGCTAGTGGCCCGGAGGCACGCTCCAAAAGTACCTGCGGGTGATTTGCCGGACCCGGTCCCCTTTTGATGGGGTCCGAGGGCTCGATGCCTCCCTCTGGTGGGATTCCGTTACAAAATCGTTCCCGTTGGTCTCGAAAATGTCCTAGGGTACCTCGGGAGCGCAGCCCGAGCCTTGGTTATGTATCGAACGTACCCAGGGTCATCCCTCGCTCTGCGTCTGAGGTGGCTGTCGAACCCTTCGGGGGCCAGCCTACGAACCCCTGATCAGTAGTGGGCGCGGGGCCCGAGTGGCCTGAGGCGGCCGTTGAACCCTTCCGAGGGGCCGGCCTTCGAACCTCTGACCAGTAGTGGGCGCGGAGACCGAGTGCTCTCAGGCGGCTGTTGAACTCTTCCGAGGGGCCAGCCTTCGAACCTCTGATCAGTAGGGGGCTCGAAGCCTGCTTCCTTCGCGGAGAAGGATCCCTTTCGGGGTGTCCCCTTTCCCGGTCCCTGTTGTAAGAGAGAGAAAGAGGGAGAGGAAAAGGATACGAAATCGAACGACGTGGCGCACCTTTTTTGACGCAGTCATCATGGCGGAAGCGAAGCGTCGCCTGCTTCGCCTGCCAAAGGTGCTGCCTGTCTTGCCGCAGAGTTAATGCGACGGGACGAGTGGTTCGCGGGGCAGCCGTTGCGCATGCGTGAGCCGTTCGAGGAACGGGTGTCTCGCTTCGAGTTTTGAATCTCGCGGCGGGTTCGGGCGAAGTGTTGAACGGGTCTTGCCCTGGCCTTCATATATTCGAGAGAGGGACCGGTGGCGGTTTTCTACTCTACTGCTCGCCTCCCACTTAGGTTTTCGCACCCCGAGGGAATAGCCAGAGAAAGGAAACCGCGCGCCTCGCCCTCTCCGCCGCCACCTCTTCTGCTTGGTGATGGCTGACCGGGTGACCATTGTTTCGCCGCGCGACCCGTGGCCTTTCTCCACCGTCACGGCGGATGACCTGGAGGCCCTTGTTGCTGATGGTTTGCTTCGCCCTCTCTCCGGTGACTCGCAGCCGGAGTGGATGGCCCCCTCGAGCAGAGCCGCCCCGTCCCCACCGCCGGGTTATGTGGTGAGCTTCGTCTCCTTTCACGAGCGAGGGTTCGGAGTGCCGGCGAGCCGTTTTATGCGGGCGATTCTGCACATCTACGGGGTGGAGCTGCACAACATTAGTCCCAACTCCATCTCGCAAGCCGCCATCTTCGCGGCAGTTTGTGAAGGATACTTGGGGATTGCCCCCCACTGGGACTTGTGGACCCATCTTTTCTCTGCGGAGCTTTTTGCCTTGCCGACGGGGGAAAGAAGGGTTCGCATGGCGGTGCGGGCCGGTGGCTGCATCCTCCAGCTAAGGCAGGCGCGGGCGCTGCAGTACATCCCTGCCATCCTCGCGTCTTCGAACAAAGGGTGGCAGCGCCGGTGGTTTATCTCCGAAATGACGATGGGAGGCTCCCGTTGTTTTCTCAACGAGTGGTGACCACCGCCGCCGAGAACTGGCGCTACGGGACCCCGCGCGACAGACAGAAGAATCTCCAGCCCCTTTTGAAGGCCTTGGAGGAGCTGCGAGGAAAAGGGCTCACCGCCGCGGGGGTGGTTGCTGCCATTCATCACCGGAGGGTGCTCCCTTTGACAGAGCGGCGGCTGCCGCTTTGGGAGATGACGCCGGGGGTTGACTTGGAGGGTTTGCGGATGTCCTCGGATCCCCTTCCCGTCGACGACCTCCACAGTCGGGTAGCCGGCACGTTAGGGAAGCCGGACGCCGGCGCCCTCTCCCAGCTCTTGATGCATCCCGACCGCGGGTGTGTGTCCCTGGTGAGTGTCCGCTCCTTCTTTCTTCTTGTGTCGGATTGCCCTTGGTTCTCATAGCCGAGACTTTTTGCCTGTCTCCAGGAGGTAGGGCATCACAAGCCTTCCCTGCCACCGGTCCCGGAGGACGCGGTGGACCGAGCTGCGCGGAGGGTCGCCGCGGAGAAGAGGAATGAGAAGAAGGACGCGAAGAAGGCTCGGGCCCGCGAGCGGACGCGGGCTCGGGACGCCTTGGAAAGGCTCCGTCGTCGGCAGGAGAGGGATGGGCTCCCGAGGGAGCCGTCGCCGGAGACGCCTGACGACGACGACGACGATGAAGACGATGATGAAGACGACGATATGGCTGCCCGCCTCGGCCTCAGCCCGGACCTGGGGCTGGGCCAGGGGTCGTCAAGCCAGCCCCCGAGCGGGCTGGTGTCGTCGGTATCTGGGGCCGGGACGTCGGGGTCCCGGTCCGAAGAGCGGGGGCAGACCGAGGGGGTACTTGACCCCTCGGCCGAGGTAGTTGAGGTGACCTAGGGGAGTCAGGCCGAGCTGCCTGTTCCTCGAGAACTGTCGCCCGTGCCGACTGCACAGGGGGGCGGTCCTCGGGTCGTCGTGGCTGCGTCTGGGCAGTCCGTCCCTCGGGTGCCTCGGGCGCCCAAGGCGAGGACGGTACCGAAGCCGGCAGCGGGGCAGACCTCGGCGGTACCTTCGGGGATCGAGGTTCGAGAGACCTCCCCCAGGCATGGTTGATTATGGCCCGGAGTGGGTAAGTATCTTAGGATATCTTCATCCTGGCTCCTCCTTCGTATGTCCTGATCATGTTTTTCCTTTTCTCCTTAGCAAGCGGAGGCACGGTTCGACCGGTCTGGCTCCCCGGAAGGTCCTCAAGACGGCGTCGGCTTCTGCGGCTAGTGCCGCGCCGGGCCTCGCCGGCCAGCTGACCCCCTCGCAAGACGCCCCACAGCGGGGGGCTCAGGCGGCACAAGTTGCCGTGGGGCGAGCTCCCGAGGCTGACTTCTCTGGCGAGGTGGCCGTCGCGTCGGGGGAGGCTGCTGGCGCAACTGTGGCTTTGAACCCACCGGACATGTCGCCGGCGCTGGCACCGGCTGTTGCCGTTCTGACCGTGGAGTCACCCGTCGCCGCCGATGCTGAGATGGCCGAGGCGTCGCTACTTGGTGCCTCGGAGGAGGGGGGCACGGAACCGCGACCCGTCCCGGGGAGCGGCAACCTTGTCCCCGCGCGACGCGGTTCCGACGGGCGGCGTCAGTTGCTTCGGTTCCGGACCCGTGGGGCCTCGGATCCCCTCTTCGTTCTTGACGACGAGCGAGAGGAGCAGTCTTGGGATGGGCTTCGCGAGTGTGCCGAGGCGACGGTGGGGTCGCTTCGGTCGACCTTGAAGGTCTTTTGCAGGGACGTTCCCAAGATCCTCCAGGTAATGATTTCGAGCATACCTTTCACGTGATCAAGGCATTCTTTGTGACGCCCCGCTTCCTTTCCTCAGGATCTGACGGATATGAGCGCCGCCAAGTCGTCGTTCATCCGCCGCGGGGTCGATGTCTGGGGTTCGTTGCGGTCCCTGAGGACCACGCTTGCCGGGGCTACCGAGCGCCTCTCCCAATGGAGCGCCGAGGTGGCGGACCTTCGGTTGCTCTGTGTCGATCTGGGAGCAGAGGCATCGGCGGCACACACAGAGGCGCGGCGGCAGCAGTCAGAGCTTGACCAGGTCGTCGGCGAGCGGGACCAATCTCGGGGCCGGGCCGCCGAGGCTGAAAGCCGGGCTGAGGCTCTTGGGGTCCAGTTAGCCGAGGCGTCTGCTCGGGCCGGAGCCCTTGCGGCAGACCTAGCCGTGGCCCAAGCCGCATCCTCGGAGCATCGTGCCCGAGCCGAAGGTATGTCTTGGCTGTTTTAAGATGTTGTTTCAGCTCCATTCCTCAACTCGTGTTTGAGGTCTTCTACTTTGGCTATTTGCAGAGCTTGAGTCTGCCCTCGATGAGTCTACCAAGGCACTTGCCCAGGCGGCCGAGCAGAAGGAGGCCGATCGTGCGGCCATGTCCGAGGCCATCTCGGCCTTCTGCCGGGTCTTTGGTTCCGACGACGTCCCCTCGGGAAGCTCCCCTCAGAGTCGCCTGCAGGCCTTGGGTGACCACGCGCGCGACAGACTCCGCGAGGCGCTGCATCACGACGTCAGGCGGGCCTTCGTCGTGCTCGCTTCCCACTACGACGTGGATCTGGAGCGAGTCAGCGAGGGATATTGCCTTCCCGACGAAGATGAAGCTGCCCTGGCCGAAGTTCAGAGGCTTGACGCGGCCGCTGCGGGCCCAAGCGCGGTGCTGGCGACCACCTTCGAAGTCGAGATCCTTCCGCTCGTGCCGTCGTCCGAGGCCGGGGCGGATCTTGCCGAGGGTGGGGACGACGCCGAGGGCGCGGCTCCTTCTCCGGGCGACGCCTGATTCTGCCGGAGCAGTTTATTTTGAATGCATATGTGTCTTTTGCGGCCGTCGAGGCCTGAATACTTCATTATCGTAATATAAGGTCATGTCTCTTTTCCTCCTGTTTTGCGTATCCGGACTCGTTCGTCAGTAGCAAGATTGCTTACCCAAGTAAGTTATTTTTCGTGGTAGGCGACGAGTGGGGTATCCGTATCCCAGAGGCGTAGGAATCCCTCGGCTCGGTCGGCCTTGCCACTTACATGCACCCTTATTCGTTTCTTGGGGTCCTGTTACTCATATAGCCGGGAGACGCGAAAGTCTTTTTTATGGAAGACTTTTTTCGAGGAAAGTTTTGACACGGAGGGGGTTCCCTCCTTCTAGCCCCCGAGGGAGGGTCGGGCTTTGCCGAGGCAAGGCTGACCCTTCCTTGATGGTTAGACTTTGTGTGTGGATGAGGTGTACGAATGACTTGAAAGCTTCTTAAGGGTAGAAGCGACGTAGCTGTCGGATGTTCCAAGCGTTGCTGTAGACTTCGCCTTGACTGTTGGCCAGCTTGTATGTCCCGGGCTTCAGAACCTTGGCAATGACGAATGGCCCTTCCCAGGGGGGCGTGATCTTGTGCCGCCCTCGGGCGTCTTGTCGTAGCCGAAGCACCAAGTCGCCCACCTGGTGGTCTCGGGGCCGAACCCCTCGGGCGCAGTAGCGTCGCAGGGACTGCTGATACTGCGCCGAGTGTAGTAAGGCCACGTCCCGAGTCTTCTCGGTTAGCTCGATTGCTTCGGTCGCCGTAGGCCCTCGTCCTCGGGGAACCGTATTCTAAGTCTGTGGGCAAGATGGCCTCGGCCCCATAGACTAGAAAGAACGGTGTGAAGCTCGTGGCTCGGCTCGGCGTTGTCCTCAGACTCCAGACCACCGAGGGGAGCTCCTTCATCCGTCGCTTGCCGAACTTGTTGAGGTCGTTGTAGATCCGTGGCTTGAGTCCTTGCATAATCATGTCGTTGGCACACTCTACTTGCCCATTCGTCATGGGGTGAGCCACGACGGCCCAGTCCACCCGGATGTGGTGATCCTCGCAGAAGTCCAGGAACTTTCTGCCGGTGAACTGGGTGCCGTTGTCGGTGATGATGGAGTTCGGGACCCCAAAGCGATGGATGATGTTGGTAAAGAACGCCACCGCCTGTTCGGACCTGATGCTGTTTAGGGGTCGGACCTCGATCCACTTGGAGAATTTGTCGATGGCGACCAGCAGGTGCGTGTAGCCCCCGGGTGCCTTCTTCAAGGGACCGACGAGGTCCAGGCCCCACACAGCAAACGGCCAGGTGATGGGTATTGTCTGCAGAGCCTGAGCGGGCAGGATGGTCTGCCTTGCATAGAATTGACACCCTTGGCAGATGCGGACAATTCTAGTGACGTCAGCCACCGCGGTCGGCCAGTAGAAACCTTGTCGGAAGGCGTTTCCAACAAGGGCTCGAGGCGCTGTGTGATGCCCGCAAGCTCCCGAGTGTATTTCTTGTAAGAGCTCCTGGCCGTCGGCGATGGATATGCATCGCTGGAGGATGCCTGAGGGGCTGTGGTGGTAGAGCTCCTTCCCGTCCCCCAGCAAGACGAACGACTTGGCGCGCCGCGCCAGTCGCTGAGCTTCGGCTCGGTCGAGGGGCAGCTCTCCTCGGTGGAGATATTGCAGGTACGGGGTCTGCCAGTTTCGATTAGGCGTGACCCCGCTCCGCTCTTCCTCGACGCACAGTGCCTCACCCTCGGGGGCCAAGGGTGCCTCGGGCTGAGCCGAGGGCGCCTCGGGCTGGGCCGAGGCCTTCTCGGGCTCGGGCGTGTCGTCGGTCTTGACTGAGGGTTGATGTAGGTCTCGGGAGAAGACGTCCGGGGGAACCGTTGTTCGTCCCGAGGCTATCTTAGCCAGTTCGTCCGCAGTCTCGTTGTATCGTCGGGCGACATGGTTGAGCTCGAGCCCGTAGAACTTGTCTTCCAGGCGCCGAACCTCGTCGCAGTAGGCTTCCATCTTCGGGTCGCGGCAGTGGGAGTTCTTCATGACTTGGTCGATGACAAGCTGCGAGTCACCGCGAGCGTCGAGGCATCGGACCCCTAGCTCGATTGCGATGCGCAACCCGTTGACCAGAGCCTCGTACTCAACCACGTTGTTGGACGCCGGGAAATGGAGGCGCAACACGTAGCGGAGGTGCTTTCCGAGGGGCGAGATGAAGAGCAGGCACGCGCCTGCCCCTGTTTTCATCAGCGATCCGTCGAAAAACATGGTCCAGAGTTCCGGTTGGATCGGAACTGCCGGGAGCTGGGTGTCGACCCATTCAGCCACAAAGTCCGCCAAGACTTGGGACTTGATGGCCTTCCGAGGGGCGAACGAGATTGTCTCGCCCATGATTTCCACCGCCCACTTTGCAATCCTGCCCGAGGCCTCTCGGCACTGGATGATCTCCCTCAGGGGGAAGGATGACACCACAGTCACCGGATGAGACTCGAAGTAGTGTCGCAACTTCCGCCGCGTCAGAATCACCGCGTACAACAGCTTCTGAATTTGTGGGTAGCGGATCTTGGTCTCGGACAGTACCTCACTGATGTAGACCGGCCTCTGGACGGGCAAAGTATGCCCTTCTTCTCGTCTCTCAACCACGATCGCGGCGCTGACCACCTGAGTGGTTGCGGCGACGTAGATCAAGAGGGCTTCTCCAGCAGCGGGGGGCACCAAGATGGGCGCGCTCGTGAGGAGCGCCTTCAGGTTCCCGAGGGCTTCCTCGGCCTCAGGGGTCCAAGTGAAGCACTCGGCCTTTCTTAAGAGGCGGTACAGGGGTAGGCCTCTTTCGCCGAGGCGCGAGCTGAAGCGGCTCAGAGCCGCAAGGCATCCCATGACCCTATGTACGCCTTTCAAGTCCTTGATGGGCCCCATGTTGGTGATGGCCGCGATTTTCTCCGGGTTGGCCTCGATGCCCCGCTCGGAGACGATGAACCCCAAGAGCATGCCTCGGGGTACTCCGAAGACGCACTTCTCGGGATTGAGTTTTACGCCTTTCGCCTTGAGACACCGGAATGTCGTTTCAAGGTCGGAAAGGAGGTCGGAGGCTTTCCTCGTCTTGACTATGATGTCATCGACGTAAGCCTCGACCGTTCGACCGATGTGTTGGCCGAACACGTGGTTCATGCACCTTTGGTATGTCGCACCCGCATTCCTCAAACCAAACGGCATAGTAACGTAGCAGTACATGCCGAAAGGTGTGATGAAAGAAGTCGCGAGCTGGTCGGACTCTTTCATCCTGATTTGGTGATACCCTGAGTAGGCATCGAGGAAAAACAGGGTTTCGCACCCAGCAGTGGAATCCACGATTTGATCGATGCGAGGCAGAGGATAGGGAACTTTCGGACATGCTTTGTTCAGACCAGTGTAGTCTACACACATGCGCCATTTCCCTCCTTTCTTTCTCACAAGCACAGGGTTGGCAAGCCATTCGGGATGGAATACCTCTTTGATGAACCCTGCTACCATCAGCTTGTGGATCTCCTCGCCTATGGCTCTGCGCTTTTCTTCGTCGAATCGGCGCAGAGGCTGCTTCACGGGTCAGGCTCCAGCTCGGATGTCCAGCGAGTGCTCGGCGACATCCCTCGGTATGCCGGGCATGTCCGAGGGACTCCACGCGAAAACGTTGGCATTTGCGTGGAGAAAGTCGACGAGCACTGCTTCCTATTTGGGGTCGAGCTCGGAGCCGATCCGGACCTGCTTGGAGGCGTCGTTGCTGGGGTCGAGAGGGACGGATTTGACCGTCTCTGCTGGCTCGAAGTTGCCGGCATGGCGCTTCACGTCTGGCGCCTCCTTGGAGAGGCTCTCTAGGTCGGCGATGAGGGCCTCGGATTCGGCGAGGGCCTCGGCGTACTCCACGCACTCCACGTCGCATTCGTACGCGTGCCGGTACATGGGGCCGACGGTGATGACCCTGTTGGGGCCTGACATCTTGAGCTTGAGGTTGGTGTAGTTGGGAACGGCCATGAACTTGGCGTAGCATGGCCTCCCCAACACTGCGTGGTAGGTTCCTCGGAACCCGACCACCTCGAACGTGAGGGTTTCCCTTCGGAAGTTGGAGGGAGTCCCGAAGCAGACGGGTAGATCGAGTTGTCCGAGGGGCTGGACGCGTTTCCCGGGAATGATCCCGTGAAAAGGTGTCGCGCCCGCCCGGACCGAGGACAGATCGATCCGCAGGAGCCCGAGGGTCTCGGCGTAGATGATGTTGAGGCTGCTGCCTCCGTCCATGAGGACCTTGGTGAGCCTGACGTTGCCGATGATGGGGTCGACAATGAGCGGATATTTCCCCGGGCTCGGCACGCGGTCAGGGTGGTCGCCCTGGTCGAAGGTGATGGGCTTGTCGGACCAGTCCAGGTAGACTGGCGCCGCCACCTTTACCGAGCAGACCTCCCGACGCTCTTGCTTGCGGTGCCGAGCCGAGGCGTTCGCCACTTGCCCACCGTAGATCATGAAGCAGTCGTGGACCTCGGGGAACTCCCCTGCCTTGTGATCCTCCTTCTTATCGTTGTTGTGAGCCCTGCCACCTTCCGCAGGTGGCCCGGCCTTGTGAAAGTGGCACCGAAGCATGGAGCACTCCTCAAGGGTGTGCTTGACGGGCCCCTGATGATAGAGGCACGACTCCTTGAGCATCTTGTCGAAGAGATTGGCGCCTCCGGGAGGTTTCTGAGGGTTCTTGTACTCAGCGGCGGCGACAAGGTCCGTGTCGGCGGCGTCGCGTTTTGCTTGCGACTTCTTCTTGCCTTTCTTCTTGGTGCCGCGCTGAGTGGACGCCTCGGGGACATCTTCCGGCTGGCGGCCCTAGGGCTGCTTGTCCTTCCGGAAGATGGCCTCAACCACCTCCTGGCCAGAGGCGAACTTGGTGGCGATGTCCATCAGCTCGCTCGCCCTGGTGGGGGTCTTGCGACCCAGCTTGCTCACCAGGTCGCGGCAGGTGGTGCCGGCGAGGAACGTGCCGATGACATCCGAGTCGGTGACGTTGGGTAGCTCGGTGCGCTGCTTCGAAAATCGCCGGATGTAGTCCCAGAGAGACTCTCCCGGCTGCTGGCGGCAGCTTCGGAGATCCCAGGAGTTCCCAGGGCGCACGTACGTGCCCTGGAAGTTGCCAGCGAAGGTTTGGACCAGGTCGTCCCAGTTGGAGATCTGCCCCGGGGGCAGATGCTCCAGCCAGGCTCGAGCGGTGTCGGAGAGGAACAGGGGGAGGTTGCGGATGATGAGGTTGTCATCGTCCGTTCCACCCAGTTGGCAGGCCAGCCGGTAGTCCGCGAGCCACAGTTCCGACCTCGTCTCCCCCGAGTACTTTGTGATAGTAGTCGGGGTTCGGAACCGGGTCGGGAACGGCGCCCGTCGTATGGCCCGGCTGAAAGCCTACGGACCGGGTGGTTCGGGCGAGGGACTCCGATCCTCCTCGCTGTCGTAGCGTCCCCCACGCCTGGGGTGGTAGCCTCAGCGCACCCTCTCGTCAAGGTGGGTTCGACGATTGCGGTGGTGGTGCTCGTTGCCGAGGCGACCCGGGGCCGCAGGCGCTGTGTTGCGCGTGCGCCCGGTGTGGACCGAGGCTTCCCGCATGAATCGGGAAGTCACGGTGCGATGCTCCGAGGGGTACCTCTGCCTTCGGGAGGTAGAGCTTTCGGCCCATCGGACCGCGACATCCTCCAGGAGATTCTTGAGCTCTCCCTGGATACGCCACCCTTCGGTGGTTGATGGCTCCGGCATCGCGCGGAGAAGTATCGCTGCTGCAGCCAGGTTCTGGCCGACCCCACTGGAAGCCGGTGGTGGCCTTGCCCTGACATCATCGGCGATGCGGTGCTAGATGCCCTGGGGTAGATGACGCGCTTCTCCGGCCGGAGCTTGGCCAGCCCATTCCTGCCCGATGTCCCGGCGGAACGGCTCAAGTGTTCCTGCTCCCTCGTCGAGCCTGGCCTGCACCTCGCGGATTTGCTCGAGCTGTGTGTGACACCCCAGTGTCACCTAGGGTTTCTCTTAAAATTCCAAACCAAGAACCATCATTTTATGTGAACCAAAGTAAGCATGAGCATCAAATTAACTTAAGAGTAAAGAATCCACCAAGCATATACTTAAAAGTATCATGATCAAAACAAATGGGTCTTTCAAAAAGGTAATAATGTTGCAACCCTAATAAAAACCCTAAGTGAGCCCCATGAGCAAAATTCAAGAAAATAAGGAAAAGGGTATGAAAAATTTAAAATCATGGCTTGAGCCAATTATAAACATTGAAGTATATTCATTAAGCAACAAGAAAGGTTGAGAAAGCTTGGCCAAAACAACTCAAATAAAACCCCAAATCAAGCTTCTCATGTGGGGACTTAATGGGAATTCTGAAATTCAGAATTCTGAAATTCAGACCTTGAGCCAAAGATCAAGCATGTTCACCTTGATCCCTAACTCGAATCCTAATGGCCCCATTAACAAAAATGTGCCTAACTAACCCCTCTGTCGTGTGCTAGGAGATGGCATTGGGACGCGTGCCTCGGACACGTCAAACCAGAGATCTTCTCCCTGTGTGTGGCAGTGAGACAAACAGGATTTCTCCCCTCTCTATCTCTTAATCCAATCAGCAAAACTTGCTAGCCTCCACACACAAACAACAAAGGGACCTGAGAGGAAGAGATCTCTCAACGGGATCATGGCCATAATCTCAAAGATTTGGGGCCAGTCCGCGCTTGAGCTTGACCTCTCTTTGCGCTGCCTCGTGCTCGACGCTGTGCCAGGCGCCAGAGCGCGCACTGGCGTTCGCCGCGCACGCCCCGAGCGCTTGTCAGAGCCCCGCCCTCGGCCGTGCTCGCCCGCGCCTATAAAGCCTCCCCGGGCGCGCCTCACTTCACCCCGCGCTCACCAGCACCGGCCAGCCACCCCTCCTTAGCTCCGGCGAGCTCATTTCCGCCCGCCATTGCCGCCAGAGCTTCGGCCACCGTGGCCAGCCCACTCCAGCCACCCCCAAGTCGAGCCAGTGCTTCGGCTAGCTCCGCCAGTGGCCTGTGAAGCTTTCCAAGCCCTCGGACCCGGCAGGACTTCACCGGAAGCCCGAGATCGACTTCACCGGACTTTGGTCTTTCGCCGCCGCGCGTGGACAGAGCTAACCAGTGAGTCTTCGTCCAATTCCTTGCACCCACATCTTCTCTGGCAACCCATGAAGCTCTCTGACCCGTTCAATTGAACTATCTCGCCGTGAGCAGGCCGGACTCCTCGCCGCCGACGAGCATCCCCGCCTGCGCACGTGGACCGGCCAACTCCGACCATCCCCGACGGCGACCCGCACACCGTTGTGATCCCCAAGACCTCCCCTACGTCCTCGACCACTTCACTGGAGCAATCTTGCCGCCGGTAAGCCCCTCCGCCCTTTCTTCCGACGCGGTTACTGTTTAAGTTAGGAGAAGGACCTCGGGTTAGGATTAGAAGAACCCGAGGGGTTTTCTATAACGTCAGTGACTCATTTGAATAGTAGCCCAGGGACTGATCCGCGAAGAAAACTTAAACCACCCGCCAGGGACCCCAGTGCAAAGTAGTTTTCCATTTAATCAATTTTGTTAATCTTTTTAAATAACCAGAGAACTTATAAAATCCATAACTTGATGAATTCTTAATCAAAAGCTACCAAACTAATTTTGCTAGATCCTAAATATTATGAACTATCATTTAAAAATGATAAACCCTATGCTTTCTGTTCTAAATTTTAGAATTTAAAATTAAAAACAGAAACTGACCAAGCCTTGTTTAATTAAGGAAAAATTGTTTTTCTTCTGTACTGAACCTAAGAAAATTTGTAGGTATTCAAACCACATTTAGACACTGTTTAAAATAGTAGGAACCCCAGCATTGAAGAATATGATGTAGATATTCATTTAAAGCTATTTTGCCCAAAACTTAGGAAAAATCAGAAAGGCATTAGAAATTAAGGAACAGTGATTAGAATTATTTTTCCTAGTTTGCTTAAGTAACATAGAACCTAGGAAAAATAAAGAAACCATTAGTCCAGATCAGTTTTAAATTAAAATGTTTTATTTAGCATTATTTGAACTAAAAATCAATTATTAGAATTACAAAACTATACCCAAAATGGATAATAAAAATCCAGTGGACTTACAACCACCAGAGCCCCACTGCAAAAAATAATGAACACCTCAGCCCAATATTTTAAGTAAGGAAAATAAATATAAAATGATAATGAGGCATTTTCCAAATAAATCATGAACAACCCCTAATGATGTAATAATGGGCAACCAAAAATTTGCTAAGTCCATAATGAGAGAAACCACCAGAGAAAAATGCAAACCCATGAAAAAGGAGCAAACTCATACCTATTGCTAATGATTTATGAGAAAGGCCACTTAATCCAAATAATGCATACCACCCCTTTCCTTAAGCAAAAAGATGCCAAACTTCAGAATGATTGCTCTTGCGCAAAACAAAAGCTAAGAAAAATAAGAACTCTGTTGTTTGATATTTTTCAAATATAGTGGTAGTAGAAAGCACCTATTTGGCTAGAAATTTGAGAAAACCATAGTAAAATAGCTAAAAGGTATTAATGGCTAGAAATTTGTATCAAGTCATGTTATAGCACCTAAAAGCCAGCAAAAATAAGTTTTAGGGAATTACCCACTGTTAAATAATAGTTGTAGTTCAAAGCACCCCTTCTGCCCTAAAATTTGATAATTTTGTCCAGAGAAAACTATTCACTTTCTGATCCCCAAATTTTGAGACAGAGAAATATACACCAGTACCAAGCCACTGTAATTTTTGCAGAATTTTTTTAAAGCAACTTGTAGTTCAAACCCACTCCAAAACATTAAAGAGAATAAAAGAAAAGGAAAGAAGAAATAAACCTCACCCCAATAAGTCTAACTTGAGTACTTATCAATTCTCACTAAGGCTTAAAAAGAATTCAGTGGAACCCCAAAAATAAACCTACCACTTACCTTAGATAAAGTTTGACCCAATTTACCAAGTATACCACCCCAGGGTCTTACATAAGTAAAGTTAACCTTGTCTAACTCAAGTAGATCATACACCGTCAAAAGTTGTAATTTCTAAAGCACCTATCATATCATGCATGTATCTTACACATTGTATTCATTAGATTGTAATCTTGCTGACGGAGAGTACATGCTCATCCTCGAGCAAGGATCTGTCCAAGAGGAGGACCAGGAGCAAGCTTCTGAGGCTGCTGTTGAGGATCTCCCCGCAGCCCCAGCAATTGAAGGCAAGCCCCGGTTTATATGCATAACTGTATTATTATATGCTACTTTACTACACTTAATGCTTGTAGGATTGCAATGTGCACTTAAGTGTAGGAGTTGCTTGAAACCTCTAGTTGCATGAACTTAGGATTCCTTTTTGAGATGAATACTAGTATGCTAGGTCGAGTAGCTGCTTGCAAATCAGGATCTCAGTAGAAGTCGAGTGATTTTTCTAGCACTCGCGCGAGGTCAGAAATTGGTTGTATTCATCTTGATAACGGGATATATGTTAGTCTATGGACTTGGATCCAGGGAGGATGCCTTGTCCATGAGACGGGAAAAAGGAATTAAGGATTAATGTGTGGATACCTGAGTCAAGCTTTTGAACGTACTAAGCACATGCCGGGAAAAATGGTAACCGGTAAACCTAGTACCTGAGTGAAGCCGGGCGCGGACTTTATCCCTCATGCGACCTGAGACTGGGTCTCCCATGCTAGCTATGGTGGGTACAAGTGCGGTCACTGCACGGCGGCAGCCGGGGTCAGTGGAGCATTGTATCTCAAGGCGGTGAGGCCTAGACGCGAACGGGGAATCGATGGGGACGGTTGTCATGTGTAGGGTCGGAGTACCCTGACATGCCGTGTGTTTAGGTTTACCTTGCAAGGTTAAAACTCGATTCGAATCGTCTGCTTCTCGCAGCTAATGAGACTGCTTGACCCCTTGTACTGCATCGAGTAAGAAGTGAAATGAGGTTACATGAGATAATTTTTTGATTGAACTAAATGCTTGTCACCATGTATGCTTAGAAGGAGCAAATCTAGCTAAGTTAATGATGATAGAACTTGAAAAGCTAAAAATTGATTTTAGAGACAGCTAGTGCTTTTGGCAAACCAAACCCCTCAGCCAAACAGTTGCATAGTCTAGAGGTAGAGGAGTAGACTCCTCACACCGGTTAAGTCTAGCTGAGTATTAGTATACTCAGCCTTGCTTGTGGCATAATTTTTGCATGTACCATTCATGAAATGGTTGATGGTGTGACTTGGCCTACCACCCTGCCACCGGGTTGGACGGTCGAGTGGGATGTTGCTCCGGCAGGAGAGGAGCACGAGGAGTAGTGGGCTAGGCCTTGCCCATTTCCTCGATACCGACGACATCGATTATCCGCTACATTTTATTTTGTGAACTCTTTTTTGCTACTCAAAAACTCCGATCTATGTAATAATTCAGCACTTAATTTGAGGTTTCCTATTTTATTGTATTTCTTCTGTGACTCACCTTCGAGTGAGATTGTGGAATTTGATCCTGGTTAAGTGGCTCTATCAAACTAGATCTGAAGGACTGACGGGTTATTCCGATTTAAGTGTGTTGCGGCCCCTGAGGCGTGACTTCGGGTGGTTCTGCCACAGCTAGTATCAGAGCAAATTCCACCACAGAGAAGGACAATAAACCATGAATACCAATTTTCAAAATCTAAAACTTGCCTAGAAACTGCTACGGATCGTCAGGACTAGACCGCTAGACCTAGGACGAAAGACCTTAGGCATAGAGGGAGAAATAGGTGGCTAACTAATTAGGCCCCGTGGGCCAGTTCTTATATTTCTAAGGATGCCCTAAAAAGCACCCTATTTTTGGAGAGGCAACGTTACTTCCAGCATGCATGCATTATAAAACAAAGAGGAATAAAAAAATTTGAGCTAACCCACTTTCTTTAGAACCATCCAGGCTCTCTTTTTCTTTTTCCTTCCACCATAATCTTTACCTTTGATTCCCTTTCGCAGATGAATTCACCCACCCCCGCTAGTGGAGGAGACACTCGTTTCAGTTCCGACTTCCTTTCTCGCGATGGCTTTCCTTCCATCTTGTGGGAAGTGCTTAACTCCGCCGGTTACCCTACGCCCCCTTTGTACACGGTGCAGTTGTATGAGGAGCATCGGGTACCTCGTTGTCGGGTCTGGCTGACTTTGGAGGCTCATCCCCTTCAGCCGGGTTGGCGTTCTCTTGATTCTGAGACAATTGGACTCAGGACGGACGACACCGTTGAAGCAGCAGCCATGAAGACTCTGACGACTTTCTGTGGCTACCATCCCCTGGAGATGGTGATGCACCCCTTGGGACTCTTCTCTGCTGAGAAGAAGGATGATCCCATGTGGTGTAATCGCATGAGCCATGTGAAGGATGTGTGGGCGATGTATCCTGACTTGGTTGGGAGGGTCACTGTTCAGTGCATGAGTGTGCTGTACCGCCTTCAGGCCCTTCAGAGCGATGCTATGGCACTCCTTGCTAACACCGCTCAAACTGCCAAGCTCACTCTCGATAGTCGAGAAGATTTTGTGGTCGATCTATCCACCGAGTTGGTAGAGAAGGATCTGCGGGTGGAGAGGCTGAGCCAGTGCATCACCACCTTGGAGCAGCAGGTGGAGATCCGAGACAACACTATTGATGTCTTGGAAAATCAGCTTCACGATGTGCAGAGGGAACTCGAAGAAGCGAATGACCACTTGGACATGCACCACCTAGAGATGGAGGCCAATGAAGCAGGAAGCGAGGGAGAAGAGGCTCCCGAGGAGCTAGGACCAGCCCCTGGTGCTAATGGGACTACCTTCGCGATGCCTCCTTCACCCGTATCCAGTGTCGCTTCCACCGCTCAGGGTTAAGCAGTCACTTCGACACTTTTAGGCGGATAGAAACCTATGCGAGCTTAGTTAATATCAGATTTTGGACTAGGCTTATGGGTACTTTCCCCTGATTGATGTAACCCTGTGAACCTTTGAAATCTGTGGGATATTTGTCACCATGTTATCTTCATTTCAAACCTAATATTATGATTATGGCATTTTTCCTTCCATATGAGATGATATCTTGTCGTTCGAAACTGTGAGTTGGGATAACAATGGCGACAATCTCTGTTTTCAGATGGCAGCTAGGCAGCGTCGCGGGCATAACGAGCAGGTTCCCCCGCCACCTCCTCCAGCTCCCACAGTGCAGGAGCTGATGGCCCAGCAGAATGAGATTCTGCGACAGCTCTTGCAGCGCCAGCCCCACCCTCAGCAGCATGGTGGAGGCCAGCATCAGCGACCTCCGGCAATGGCAACTTACCAGGAGTTTCTGAGCACGCAGCCACCCTTGTTCACCAAGGCAGAGGATCCGTTGGACGCCGACGTATGGCTTCGCGTCGTTGAGTCCAAGTTTCCCCTCCTCACGGGAGACTGCCCTGATGAGGCCAAGGCTCGCTTCGCCGCACAGCAGCTTCGCGGCCCTGCTCGGACTTGGTGGGACCACTTCCGTGCTATGCTCCCCGCTGATCGTGAAGTATCTTGGGAGGAATTCAAGACTGCCTTCAGAGGACACCACATCCCAGCTGGCATTCTTGATCGGAAGTTGAATGAATTTCTGGCCCTTAATCAAGGAACCTGCACGGTATTGTAGTATGCGCAAGCCTTCAACGACTTATGCCAGTATGCAGGGTACCATGCTGATTCTGATGAAAAGAAGAGAGACCGCTTCCGCAGGGGTCTTAACACCAAGCTGCGGGAACGACTCAACACTGTCCGGGCTGATAGCTTCAATGAGTTGGTCAACATGGCCATCTTCGAGGAAGATTGCATTGTAGCTCACCGGGCAGAGAAGAAGAGAAAGGCACCAATGGCAGCACCCTCCGCTCAGGCTCAGAGGTTCCGGGTTGTTTCTCACAATCAGAGCAAGGGTTTTCAGCAGCAGGCAGGCAGATGGGTGATCAGGCCACCTCAGCAGCAGCAGCCGGCACCCAACCGCTTTCCAGCTCCCGCCCCAAGGAACAATCAGCCTCCGCAGCAGCAGCAGTTCCACCAGGGCAATGGGAACAAGTGTTTCACTTGTGGAAATGTGGGCCACTATGCCAAGAATTGTCCCAGGAACCAGCAGAGACAGATGCCAGCACCAAATCAAGACAAGGGAAGAAAGCAGAAGGTGCAAGTCAGGCAAGGGAAGCTCAACTTCACTACTCTGGAGGAAGTACCTGAGGGAGCTCCTATCATGACCGGTATCTTTTCAGTTTATAATCAACCTGCTTTAATTCTTTTTTATTCTGGTGCATCTCATAGTTTCATTAGCCAAAAGTTCAGTGCTAAATGTGAACTGCCATTCTCTCACTCAAAAGGGTCATTTATGATAGTCACACCTGGGGGTAAAATTGCAACTAATCAATTAAACCAAAGTGTGCCTATTCAACTGGGAAGCCACATTGTCAAAACCACTCTTCTTGTGTTGGGTTTGGAAAATGTGGACATTATTTTAGGAGCAAATTGGATGACCTTGCACCAAGTTGTGCTTGATGTAGCCAGCCGTACCGTGGAAGTTAATTCTCTGTTCTGCGGGAACTTCACCTTAATTCTGCCTAGTCAAGGTTCTACTCAGTCATGTGCTTTCTCTATGACGGAGTTACCTCTGAAGAAGATCCCAGTAGTCTATGAGTATGCGGATGTCTTTCCTGATGAATTGCCAGGAATGCCACCAGACCGGGATATTGAATTCGCCATCGAGTTGCAACTGGGAACGACACCAATTTCCAAGAGGCCCTACCGAATGCCACCCGCTGAGTTGGCAGAATTGAAAAGGCAATTGCAAGAGTTGCTGGATAAGAGATTTATTCGCCCAAGTACTTCGCCTTGGGGATGTCCAGCACTGTTTGTGAAGAAGAAGGATGAAAGCTTGAGACTGTGTATAGATTACCGCCCTCTTAATGCGGTAACTATCAAGAACAAGTATCCTTTGCCTCGTATTGATGTTCTTTTTGACCAGTTGGTCAGGGCCAAGGTGTTTTCCAAGATAGACCTTCGCTCTGGCTACCATCAGATCAAGATACGAGCAAGTGATATTCTGAAGACGGCATTCTCAACCAGATATGGGCTATATGAATTTTTGGTGATGTCATTCGGGCTGACAAATGCACCAGCATATTTTATGTATATGATGAATTCTGTTTTCATGCCTGAATTGTACAAGTTCGTAGTGGTTTTCATCGATGATATTTTGGTGTACTCAAAGAACAAAGAAGAACATGCCGGGCATTTGCATGTAGTGCTTCAACGTCTGCGAGAGCACCACCTTTATGCCAAGTTATCCAAGTGTGATTTTTGGCTAAAGGAAATCAAATTCTTGGGTCACACTATCTCTCAGGCAGGAATAGCTGTTGATCCTGATAAAGTGCAAGAGGTGATGAACTGGAAGCCACCAACAACTGTCCGTCAGATTCGGAGTTTTCTGGGATTAGCTGGTTATTACCGAAGATTTATTCCGGACTTCTCTCGAATTGCGAAGCCTATAACTGAGTTGCTGAAGAAAGAAGCCAAATTTGTTTGGAGTCAGAAGTGCGAAGATGCCTTCCATGCATTAAGGCAGCATCTGACCACAGCACCAGTATTGGCGCAACCCGACAACAACAAGCCTTTTGATGTATATTGCGACGCCTCTGGAACCGGGCTAGGTTGTGTCTTGATGCAAGACAACCGAGTCATCGCTTATGCCTCAAGAGCACTCAGGCCTCATGAGCAAAGCTATCCCACTCATGACCTCGAGTTGGCAGCAGTGGTTCATGCATTAAAAATGTGGAGGCACTATCTAATGGGAACCCACTGCAACATGTTCACTGATCATAAGAGCCTTAAGTACATCTTTACTCAGGCTGATCTCAACATGAGGCAGAGAAGATGGCTAGAGCTGATCAAGGATTATGACCTGGAGGTACATTATCACCTAGGAAAAGCTAATGTGGTAGCAGATGCCTTGAGTCGGAAGTTGCAATGCAATTGCATTCTGATGGATTCTCGCATTAACACCTTGTGTGATGAGTTGAGCAAGATGCAAATTGAAGTGATTCCTTCTGGTTCTTTGTCTCACATTTCTGTTGAGCCAGCTTTGCAAGACCAGATTATCATGGCCCAGCTCAGTGACAAGGGAGTGCAAATTATCAAGAAGAATCTCCATTAGAAGGTTGAGAAGTATAATTGTTTCCGCAAAGATGAAAAGGGTGTGTTATGGTTCAAAAGCAGATTGGTGATTCCTAAAGACTAGGACCTCAAGAGGAAAATTTTGGACGAGGCTCATCTCTCCAAATTCTCTATGCATCCGGGAAGCACCAAGATGTACCATGACCTGAAGCCTTTGTACTGGTGGACCAGAATGAAGAGGGAGATAGCCCAGTACGTATCAGAATGTGACACCTGTCAGAGGATAAAGGCAAGCCACCTGAAATCAGCTGGAGCTTTGCAACCCCTGTCCATACCTTCGTGGAAGTGGGATGACATCAGCATGGATTTCATTGTGGGTCTGCCCAACACCTCTCGTCATCATGATTCGATTTGGGTTATTATGGACCGACTGACGAAAGTGGCACATTTTCTTCCTGTGCACACCACGGATAAGGCTCAGAAGTATGCAGAATTGTATATTGACCGGATCGTGTGTTTGCACGGATTACCTCGGACCATTGTTTCTGACCGAGGAGCCCAATTTGTTGCTAGATTTTGGGAACAATTGCAAGAGTCTTTGGGAACCAAGCTAATCAGGAGTTCAACTTACCACCCACAGACTGATGGTCAGACGGAAAGGGTAAACCAAATCCTGGAGGATATGCTGAGAGCTTGTGCAATCGATTGTGGCAAGAACTGGGATAAGCACCTCTCCTTGGCAGAGTTTGCTTATAACAATAGTTATCAATCCAGCCTAAGGATGGCACCTTTCGAAGCTCTCTATGGAAGAAGGTGCAGGACACCACTCAATTGGTCTCAACCTGGAGAAAGAGGAGTTTTTGGACCTGACTTAGTGACTGAAGCCGAAAGGAAGGTCAAACTAATCAGGAAGAATCTAGAAGCTGCTCAGGCCAGGCAGAAGAGTTACCATGATAGAAGAAGGAAACCTCTCCAGTTCGAGGTGGGAAGTTTTGTATACCTCAAGGTATCACCCACCAAGGGAGTGCAGAGGTTTGGGATCAAATGCAAGCTAGCCCCTCGTTACATTGGACCTTATGAGATCATAGAAGCATGTGGACCTGTGGCATATAAGCTGAAGTTACCTTCAAAGATGTCTGCCATTCACAGTGTATTCCATGTATCTCAGCTGAAGAAGTCTGTTTGATTGCCGACCGAGATCATAGCAGAGCCAGAATTGGAGATAGAGCCAGATCTATCGTACCAAGAGTACCCCTCCAAGATTCTGGATTGCAAGGAAAGATCAACTCGGGCTAAATCGATCAAGATGTACAAGGTACAGTGGAGTAATCACGCAGAGGAGGAAGCTACTTGGGAAACCGAGGAATTCTTGAGATCCAACTTCCCCGATTGCCTACCTAAGGAAGCTGGTACGTAATCACACCCAACCCCCTCCTCCTGCCCTTCGAACCTAATTTTCAAAAATGTGATCTTAATTCAGAATGAAGTAATCATGAAACAAACTTAAAAAGGGCTTCCTTCTGAAGTTGCAAAGAGAATGACATTCGAAGAGCAATTTTGCTCTAATAATAACAATAATCACCCATTTCCTATAAGTCTCACCCTTCGCTTCACCCTGGGAGGACTCTGGCCCGAATCTCGGGACAAGATTCCTTTAAGGGGGGAAGGCTCTGACACCCCAGTGTCACCTAGGGTTTCTCTTAAAATGCCAAACCAAGAACCATCATTTTATGTGAACCAAAGTAAGCATGAGCATCAAATTAACTTAAGAGTAAAGAATCCACCAAGCATATACTTAAAAGTATCATGATCAAAACAAATGGGTCTTTCAAAAAGGTAATAATGTTGCAACCCTAATAAAAACCCTAAGTGAGCCCCATGAGCAAAATTCAAGAAAATAAGGAAAAGGGTATGAAAAAATTAAAATCATGGCTTGAGCCAATTATAAACATTGAAGTATATTAATTAAGAAACAAGAAAGGTTGAGAAAGCTTGGCCAAAACAACTCAAATAAAACCCCAAATCAAGCTTCTCATGTGGGGACTTAATGGGAATTCTGAAATTCAGAATTCTGAAATTCAGACCTTGAGCCAAAGATCAAGCATGTTCACCTTGATCCCTAACTCGAATCCTAATGGCCCCATTAACAAAAATGTGCCTAACTAACCCCTCTGTCGTGTGCCAGGAGATGGCATTGGAACGCGTGCCTCGGACACGTCAAACCAGAGATCTTCTCCCTGTGTGTGGAAGTGAGACAAACATGATTTCTCCCCTCTCTATCTCTTAATCCAGTGTGCAAAACCTGCTAGCCTCCACACACAAACGACAAAGGGACCTGAGAGGAAGAGATCTCTCAACGGGATCATGGCCATAATCTCAAAGATTTGGGGCCAATCCGCGCTTGAACTTGACCTCTCTCTGCGCTGCCTCGTGCTCGACGCTGTGCCAGGCGCCAGAGCGCGCACTGGCGTTCGCCGCGCACGCCCCGAGCGCTTGTCAGAGCCCCGCCCTCGGCCGTGCTCGCCCGCGCCTATAAAGCCTCCCCGGGCACGCCTCACTTCACCCCGCGCTCACCAGCACCGGCCAGCCACCCCTCCTTAGCTCCGGCGAGCTCATTTCTGCCTGCCATTGCCGCTAGAGCTTCGGCCACCGTGGCCAGCCCACTCCAGCCACCCCCAAGTCGAGCCAGTGCTTCGGCTAGCTCCGCCAGTGGCTCGTGAAGCTTTCCAAGCCCTCAGACCCGACAGGACTTCACCGGAAGCCCGAGATCGACTTCACCGGACTTCGATCTTCCGCCGCGCGTGGACAGAGCTAACCAGTGAGTCTTCGTCCAATTCCTTGCACCCACATCTTCTCTGGCAACCCGTGAAACTCTCTGACCCGTTCAATTGAACTATCTCGCCGTGAGCAGGCCGGACTCCTCGCCGCCGACGAGCATCCCCGCCTGCGCACGTGGACCGGCCAACTCCGACCATCCCCGACGGCGACCCGCACACCGTTGTGATCCCCAAGACCTCCCCTACGTCCTCGACCACTTCACCGGAGCAATCTCGCCGCCGGTAAGCCCCTCCGCCCTTTCTTCCGCCGCGGTTACTGTTTAAGTTAGGAGAAGGACCTCGGGTTAGGATTAGAAGAACCCGCAGGGTTTTCTGTAACGTCAGTGACTCATTTGAATAGTAGCCCAGGGACTGATCCGTGAAGAAAACTTAAAACACCCGCCAGGGACCCCAGTGCAAAGTAGTTTTCCATTTAATCAATTCTGTTAATCTTTTTAAATAACCAGAGAACTTATAAAATCCATAACTTGATGAATTCTTAATCAAAAGCTACCAAACTAATTTTGCTAGATCCTAAATATTATGAACTATCATTTAAAAATGATAAACCCTATGCTTTTTGTTCTAAATTTTAGAATTTAAAATTAAAAAAAGAAACTGACCAAGCCTTGTTTAATTAAGGAAAATTTGTTTTTCTTCTGTACTGAACCTAAGAAAAATTGTAGGTATTCAAACCTCATTTAGACACTGTTTAAAAATAGTAGGAACCCCAGCATTGAAGAATATGATGTAGATATTCATTTAAAGCTATTTTGCCCAAAACTTAGGAAAAATCAGAAAGGCATTAGAAATTAAGGAACAGTGATTAGAATTATTTTTCCTAGTTTGCTTAAGTAACAGAGAACCTAGGAAAAATAAAGAAACCATTAGTCCAGATCAGTTTTGAATTAAAATGTTTTATTTAGCATTATTTGAACTAAAAACAATTATTAGAATTACAAAACTATACCCAAAATAGATAATAAAAATCCAGTGGACTTACAACCACCAGAGCCCCACTGCAAAAAATAATGAACACCTCAGCCCAACATTTTAAGTAAGGAAAATAAATATAAAATGATAATGAGGCATTTTCCAAATAAATCATGAACAACCCCTAATGATGTAATAATGGGCAACCAAAAATTTGCTAAGTCCATAATGAGATAAACCACCAGAGAAAAATGCAAACCCATGAAAATGAGCAAACTCATACCTATTGCTAATGATTTATGAGAAAGGCCACTTAATCCATATAATGCATACCACCCCTTCCCTTAAGCAAAAAGATGCCAAACTTCAGAATGATTTCTCTTGCGCAAAACAAAAGCTAAGAAAAATAAGAACTCTGTTGTTTGATATTTTTCAAATATAGTGGTAGTAGAAAGCACCTATTTGGCTAGAAATTTGAGAAAACCATAGTAAAATAGCTAAAAGGTATTAATGGCTAGAAATTTGTATCAAGTCATGTTATAGCACCTAAAAGCCAGCAAAAATAAGTTTTAGGGAATTACCCACTGTTAAATAATAGTTGTAGTTCAAAGCACCCCTTCTACCCTAAAATTTGATAATTTTGTCCAGAGAAAACTATTCACTTTCTGGTCCCCAAATTTTGAGACAGAGAAATATACACCAGTACCAAGCCACTGTAATTTTCGCAGAATTGTTGGAATTTTATTAAAGCAACTTATAGTTCAAACCCACTCCAAAACATTAAAGAGAATAAAAGAAAAGAAAAGAAGAAATAAACCTCACCCCAATAAGTCTAACTTGAGTACTTATCAATTCTCACTAAGGCTTAAAAAGAATTCAGTGGGACCACAAAAATAAACCTACCACTTACCTTAGATAAAGTTTGACCCAATTTACCAAGTATACCACCCAAGGGTCTTACATAAGTAAAGTTAACCTTGTCTAACTCAAGTAGATCATACACCGTCAAAAGTTGTAATTTCTAAAGCACCTATCATATCATGCATGTATCTTACGCATTGCATTCATTAGATTGTAATCTTGCCGAGGGAGAGTACGTGCTCATCCCCGAGCAAGGATCTGTCCAAGAGGAGGACCAGGAGCAAGCTTCCAAGGCTGCTGTTGAGGATCTCCCCGCAGCCCCAGCAATTGAAGGCAAGCCCCGGTTTATATGCATAACCATATTATTATATGCTACTTTACTACACTTAATGCTTGTAGGATTGCAATGTGCACTTAAGTGTAGGAGTTGCTTGAAACCTCTAGTTGCATGAACTTAGGATTCCTTTTTGAGATGAATACTAGTATGCTAGGTCGAGTAGCTGCTTGCAAATCAGGATCTCGGTAGAAGTCGAGTGATTTTTCTAGCACTCGCGCGAGGTCAGGAATTGATTGTATTCATCTTGATAACGGGATATATGTTAGTCTATGGACTTGGATCCAGGGAGGATGCCTTGTCCATGAGATGGGAAAAAGGAATTAAGGATTAATGTGTGGATACCTGAGTCAAGCTTTTGAACGTACTAAGCACATGCCGGGAAAAATGGTAACCGGTAAACCTAGTACCTGAGTGAAGCCGGGCGCGGACTTTATCCCTCATGCGACCTGAGACTGGGTCTCCCATGCTAGCTATGGTGGGTACAAGTGCGGTCACTGCACGGCGGCAGCCGGGGTCAGTGGAGCATTGTATGCCAAGGCGGTGAGGCCTGGACGCGAACGGGGAATCGACGGGGACGGTTGTCATGTGTAGGGTCGGAGTACCCTGACATGCCGTGTGTTTAGGTTTACCTTGCATGGTTAAAACTCGATTCAAATCGTCTGCTTCTCACAGCTAATGAGACTGCTTGACCCCTTGTACTGCATCGAGTAAGAAGTGAAATGAGGTTACATGAGATAATTTGTTGATTGAACTAAATGCTTGTCACCATGTATGCTTAGAAGGAGCAAATCTAGTTAAGTTAATGATGATAGAACTTGAAAAGCTAAAAATTGATTTTAGAGACAGCTAGTGCTTTTGGCAAACCAAACCCCTCAGCCAAACAGCTGCATAGTCTAGAGGTAGAGGAGTAGACTCCTCACACCGGTTAAGTCTAGCTGAGTATTAGTATACTCAGCCTTGCTTGTGGCATAATTTTTGCAGGTACCATTCAGGAAATGGTTGATGGTGTGACTTGGCCTACCACCCTGCCACCGGGTTGGACGGTCGAGTGGGATGTTGCTCCGGCAGGAGAGGAGCACGAGGAGTAGTGGGCTAGGCCTTGCCCATTTCCTCGATACCGACGACATCGATTATCCGCTACATTTTATTTTGTGAACTCTTATTTGCTACTCAAAAACTCCGATCTATGTAATAATTCAGCACTTAATTTGAGGTTTCCTGTTTTATTGTATTTCTTCTGTGACTCACCTTCGAGTGAGATTGTGGAATTTGATCCTGGTTAAGTGGCTCTATCAGACTAGATCTGAAGGACTGACAGGTTATTCCGATTTAAGTGTGTTGCGGCCCCTGAGGCGTGACTTAGGCACTTAAGCTGGAATAATTCGGGTGGTTCTGCCACACTGTGCGTCCTGACCCCCCGCAGGGACTAGGACCACAGCTAGCTCCCGAAGGATGTCAACGCGAGGCGCAGGCCTAGGGGGATCACCGTTTTCCGGTATACCAAGATGGTTGCCTTCGCCGGGACCCCCTAGATCGAGGTGGAAACATTCACGACTTGGTCCGCAGTCCTCATCGTCAAAGCTGCGGCTACCGTCGGAACGGTCGGAAAGGCAGTAGTCGCATGCGGTCATGAAGTCCCGCATGACACTGGGGTTACCGAGTCCGGAGAAATCCCAACAAAAGTCAGGCCCGTCATCTTCCTCAGAATCCGAGGGCCCGTAGATCGAGACGGCTGTCAGCCGGTCCCAGGGTGACCGCATACCGTACCCCGGAGGGTTTGGACATGCCTCTATGAAGGCTTCCACCGAAGCGAAGTCGCTTGGTGGGTTGAGGCTGAATCCAAAAGGCACGAGATGGGAATCGATCGGTACCTCCTGGTCGACGGGCGGTGACGAAGTCGCGTCAGGGGCAGACTGCCCCGTCGTCTCGGGTACGAGTGTGACGCCCAGCAAGTCCTTTGCGAGCGTGCTGGCGTCGTCCGTCTGCTTGGAGTTGGCGTGTTGCGGGGAAACGGCGCTCGTCTTTGTCTCAGACGCGAGGTCGATGCCCGACGTGTCCTCCGTTGGGGCGCGGGCGCCGTCGACTCGCTCGACAGCCGACGAGGTGTCGCCTCCTGCTTGGCCTTGGTTGCCCCGCCTCCTCCTCCGTCAGCGGGGAAGGCGACGGGACAAACCCGAATGTTGTTCTTCCACCACGTGGGGAAGATGTCGTTGATTCCGCTACCGGCGGGCGGGTTGTCGGCCGCCATTATCGCTGTCGCGCGGCGGAGGAAGGAGTATCATGTCGTAGCTGCCGTCGAGGGACATGAACTCGAGACTCCCGAAACGGAGCACCGTCCCGGGCTGGAGAGGTTGCTGGAGACTGCCCATCTGGAGCTTGACGGGAAGCTGTTCGTCAACACGCAACAGGCCCCTACCTGGCGCGCCAACTGTCGGCGTTTCGACCCCGGGGGGGGTCCCTGGACCGACGAGTAAATTGTCGCCGCGTGTCCCAGCCCAGATGGGTCGGTGCGAGACGGAGCACGAAGGGGGGAAATAAGGAGACAGGCGTAAAGGGGAAACTCGCGACCTTCGTGTTTGTCCTGCGCCTAGGTCGGGTGCGCTTGCAGTAGGGGGTTACAAGCGTCCGCGTGGGAGGGGGCGAGAGGCCTGCACGCGCCGTCCCGTTCTCCCGCGCGGCCAACCTTCTCGTACGAGTACCCTGGGCCTTCCTTTCATAGGCGTAAGGAGAGGGCCCAGGTGTACAATAGGAGATGTAGCAGTGTGCTAACGTGTCTAGCAGAGAGGAGCTAGCGCCCTAAGTACATGCCGTCGTGGCAGTCGGAGAGGTCTTGGCACCCTGTTCATGTGATGTCGTGGCCGTCGGAGGAGTGCTGGAGCCTTGCGGAAGGACAGCTGTTAGGGCTGTCGAGTCTTTGCTAACGTCTTCTTGCTTCCGTAAGGGGCTGAGAGCCGCCGTCGTCATGGAGCACGTGGGGCACCATCATTATTTGTTTACCGGGGCGAGCTAGATGGGACGCCGGTCTTGTTCCCTGTAGCCTGAGCTAGCTAGGGGTAGGGTAATGATGGCCCCCCCGTGACGTGGTCGGTCCGAGCCCTGGGCGGGGCGGAGGCTCCTCCGAGGTCGAGGTCGAGTCCGAGCCCCGGGTCGGGCGAGGCGGAGACCATCGTCCGAGGCCAAGGCGGAGTCCGAGCCCTAGGGTCGGGCGAGGCGGAGTTTGTCGTCTTCCGGAGCCGAGGCCGAGTCCGAGCCCTAGGGTCGGGCGAGGCGGAGTTCGTCGTCTTCCAGAGCTGAGGCCGAGTCCGAGCCCTGGGGTCGGGCGAGGCGGAGTTTGTCGTCTTCCGGAGCCGAGGCCGAGTCCGAGCCCTGGGGTCGGGCGAGGCGGAGTTCGTCGTCTTCCGGGGCCGAGGCTGAGTCCGAGCCCTGGGGTCGGGCGAGGCGGAGTTTCCTATGGCGCCCGAGGCCGGACTTGGCTGCTGTCAGCCTCTCTCTGTCGAGTGGCACAGCAGTCGGAGCGGCGCAGGCGGCGCTGTCTTCTTGTCAGGCCGGTCAGTGGAGCGGCGAAGTGACTGCGGTCACTTAGGCTCTGTCGACTGAAGGGCGCGCGTCAGGATAAGGTGTCAGGCCATCCTTGCATTAAATGCACCTGCGATATGGTCGGTCGGTGTGGCGATCCGGCCAAGGTTGCTTCTCGGCGAAGACTGGGCCTCGGGCGAGCCGAAGGTGTGTCCGTTGCTTGAGGGGGCCCTCGGGCGAGACGCGAATCCTCCGGGGTCGGCTGCCCTTGCCCGAGGTTGGGCTTGGGCGAGGCGAGATCGTGTCCCTTGAGTGGACCGAGCCTTGACTTAATCGCACCCATCAGGCCTTCGCAGCTTTGTGCTGATGGGGGTTACCAGCTGAGATTAGGAGTCTTGGGGGTACCCCTAATTATGGTCCCCGACATCTACAGTTCCGTATTTCCTATTTTACACGATCCACTAAAGACAACCTTAGTGCTTGTTTGGGACAAAAAAAATGAAGTGATTGGTTTGCCCCCTAGAGAACAAGGGACTATATGCTGCTAAGTGTAATCTCGTTCAAGACAAAAGGGCTAGACCCATCAAGGATTATATGGTCCCAAGATCGGGCCCCACACCTAAAGGATCTGGTGACAAACCTATAGTGTCATCTTATTTGATAAGTCTCTGATACAACATATTAAATATGTGATATGTGACATTACAAACATGGTAAGCATGTTGTTGCCACGACTTAGGCTACATGATACTCAAGACCACTATATGATACGCACATAGATCTTGTATTCATGTGTGTGTACATGAAGTATTATCGAGTACAAAAGGCTACACTAGCCATCAACTACATCGTACTTGTTGGGGAGGAAATCTCCCCGGCCGGGTGGCGGATTGCACCCGCCCTAAATCCTAAAGAGAGGAGGGGCCTAAGCATTTTGCTTGCTACGAGATTGGTGGATCAACACACGAGAGCACGCGAGGGTTTAGAGTGGTTCGGGCCGCCGGAGCGTAATACCCTACTCTACTGTGTGATGTATTGCTCGGGAGCTTGTATGAACTTGAGAGTGTCTGCCTAGAGTTTGCGTCTGAGTCTGGTAACGTCGCATGCCTCCCCTTTTATAGCTGAAGGGGGCATGCACAAAGGTACTGAGCCCCGACACGTGGGCCCAGAGACATAGAGAATATAATACTTGGGACTATAAATATTTGCTGCCGGGGCAATCCTCTTGTGTCATGTTGTCTGAGATTTGTGTATCTTTGGCGTACAGGGGAAGCTTATTGTAGAAGGGATAACACAGTGCGCTGCTTGGCACGGGCGCACTGTTCGCCAGCAGACTCAGCAGGCGCGCCGCCTGCTGGGTGATCTTGACGTCGCCTGCCAGCGGATGGGACGGGACACATTAAATGTTGAGAGGGCACGTCGCCCGTCGCCCGTCGGTGCAGTGGCAGGCGGCGCGTCCTCTCCTTAATAAATGCAGGGGCTACACGGCCTTACGTCAGGCTTGGCCCGATGGATTATGTCATGGGCCACAAGCAACGGGCCTTCGCCTGCGCGGGGAGCAAGGCATGTACACGTGTCAACACCGGACCCCTGCATACCTCAAGGTCCTTCTCGGTCCGGAACCCTGCTACGGTTTGGACCTACCCGGGGGCTCCGGACTTGTATGTTTATAGGGGCCCGGTAACCCTCTGTGGGGTCCGGTCTTACTGAGGCATGATGCCTTTCCTCGCCACGTGGTGCCCTTTGGCCCGCCCATCTGGTGGAGTTAGGCGCGGTCCTCCGTGCGGCCAGGAGTCGTCGCATGGGTGCGATGCCTTTATGCCGTAGGAGAGGGTACCCCCTGATTTAGGGTACCGACAGTGGCCCCCGGTCCCGCCTCAGGGGAGGATGCGAGCCTACAGGTGGGACCAGAGTCTAATTGGCGGTTGGACCGCTGCTTCTACACGTCTGTTGCTGCAAATACTGCTGGCCCGCCTGTGGCCATGCCAACTGCCGTGTCTATTCCCACGGCTAATTGACCCATGACCGTCGTTCTTAACGGCACTTGTTGGGCCATGCGCGGGGCTGCCTCGAGTCGCTGCACTGGTTCTGAAAAATTTTAACTTTTCAGAATCCGTGACAGTCCCAAGAAGACAAGGCATTGGCGCAGGCGGCGGTGCGGCTTCTTTGCACACGGTAACTGGCGCGCCGGTTACATGACGTGTGGGCCTGGGCCCCTGAATTGGACCGCCAGTTGTGGCGGAGCTGAGAGAGCGCACAATCACGGGACGGTTGTATGCTTCTTGCGTGGCGGTTCGCCTCTCTGACTGCTGGATACAGCGAAGACGAAGGGGCGCCTAATCGTGGGGCGGTTGCATACCCCTTGCACGGCGGTCCGCCTTCCTGACCGCTGGTTGCCCCGAAAATGAAGGGGCATGTAACCGCAGGGCAGTCGCACACTCCCTCTTAGGGTTAGTTTGCTTGACATGTGGGGCCTGGCCCCCGTGTCATAAGGTGGGGTCCTTGGTGCACGCTGGGGGAGACTTCACTCGTGACGCTTCAGGGGCGCGAGCGGGGAGACCTGCCTTTAAAAAGATGTCGATCTCCCGGGCAGTAGTCATGCCTCGTTCCTCTTGCGACCACCGCACCCTTTCGCCTTTTGGGCCTCCAGATGGGGTGCGCCGGTGTTCTCTGGAGGGATCCGCGTCAAGGTCGTCTCTTCCGGCGACTTCACCGTCGGAGAGCGTGCACTCGTGGTGGTGTCGTCGATCTTGTCTTCTTTCCGCTGCTGTTGGAGGGGTGCAACCCCATGGGAGTTGGCAACCTTCCACCACCATTTGGCTTCAATGATTTTCATCATGCAGCCCGGCTGCAGTCCCCCGCCGGTGGTCATCCAAAAGGATGACTACCAGCCTTGTGGTGGGGAGAAGCAAGCCGGGCTGCGGCTTCCCTCCTGCCCTCATCTTCAAGGATGTTCATCATCCTCGCTGGGGCGGAAGGCACGTCGAGCCGAGGTTCTGCCTCCCGCGTGGGCCAGCGGCCCGCTTCTTCCTCCAACATTCGGGGGAGGAGAGGGGTTCACCAGCCATGCGAAGGAGGCGAACTTCGGCTATGCGGGGCCAGCCAGGTGCAGGCGCTGACAGCTGCCGCGTGCCTGGCTCTTGGCCTGGGTGGCCCTGTCGCCGCCTCCGACGCTGTCTCCTGTCGTTTGGTCGGGGCGTGCCTGTCCGTCCACCACACGGGCGACAGTCGCGCCGTGCGCGGGTTCGCCACATCCACTGCTTCTCCCGCACTGTCTGTCGTACGGGGGGACTGTCCAAGACGCCGTACGCTGCGGGAGTGGCGGCGGTGTTCTTGGATGGTCTTGTCCTCACTCCGTGGGAGGACGGGAGCGAGGACCTCTTGTGCGGAGGTGGCCGTGGTCGTCGATGCTGAGGTGGTGGCTGCCGCTGGTGAGGCTGCCCCTTGCAGAGGTGGTTTCCTCCGCTGTCGGGACCATCAGGGCCACCTACCGCTGAGTCCCTGACTCTTTGGCTTTAATGGCCTCGTTGTCGCCCCCTGTAGAAGGATGGGGGCGAGGACCTTTCACAGCAGCGCTCACCCTGAGGTGGTCGCTGCTGCTAGCGTACCGCACGGAACGGAGGTCGTGGTTGTTGCCGATGCAGAGGTGGTTGCTATCGCCGGTGATCCGTCGATGCAGAGGTGGTCGCCGCCTCCGGTGAGGCAGCCTAGAGCCAGCTTCCAGCGCGACTCTTGTTGGTGCAGCGTAGTCCATTCCTGCAGGGATGGAGCTGGGTTTCGTTTGTAAGGGAATGTAATGACATTTGCCTGAGAGCAAAATGTAATAACATATGTATGCAGGATTTTAGCCTGGGAAACCAAGTTGTGCGTTCGAACTCGCTAGATGGTGGTTTCAAGTACTAAGACACCTGCCGCAGGGCGGTGGAGTATGCAGGCTCACGGCACGGGACCAGGCTGAGCGGCTACATGGCTTCCGGACCCCCCAGGAGACAAGTGCCTGTTCTTCAAAACCGGACCTCCGATTCGTTGGATGCACAGGACTATAGTTTTAAATACTAGGACACCTGTCATGGAGTGGTGGAGTGTGCAGAGTTTTGGGTACGGAACCAGGCTAACTGGCAACACAGGCTCCGGACCACCCTATGGAACGGGCATCCGTTCCTTAGAACCACCCCCCATGCCTTCCCCTGTTTTTGTAAAGTAACAGATATTATCTATTAATCAGTATTTAACACTTATCTATGTGTTGCCCGATCATGTTGTTAACTTCCCTTGGTACCTGGCCCCCCGCCTGCGGTGCAGGCTCGATGTGTCAAGGCTGGACACTAGCGCGTATAAAAGAGTTGTCAACGGCCTTCGGGAGGCAGCCTCACATAGACCTGGATCTGTATACAGCTTTAGCTGAAGAGCGTTAGTGATACACCCGCAGACCCCGTTGAAAGTCGCCTAGAGGGGGGTGAATAGGGCGAATCTGAAATTTACAAACTTAATCACAACTACAAGCTGGGTTAGCATTAGAAATATAATCGAGTCCGAGAGAGAGGGTGCAAAACAAATCACAAGCGAATAAAGAGTGTGACACGCGGATTTGTTTTACCGAGGTTCGGTTCTCGCAAACCTACTCCCCGTTGAGGTGGTCACAAAGACCGGGTCTCTTTCAACCCTTTCTCTCTCTCAAACGGTCCCTCGGACCGAGTGAGCTTCTCTTCTCAAATCAATTGGGAACCAAACTTCCCGCAAGGACCACCACACAATTGGTGTCTCTTGCCTTGCTTACAATTGAGATGATCGCAAGAAAGAATGAAAGAAAGAAGCAACCCAAGCGCAAGAGCTCTAAAGAACACAATAAATCTCTCTCACTAATCACTAAAGCCTTGTGTGGAATTGGGAGAGGATTTGATCACTTTGTTGTGTCTTGTATTGAATGCTTAGTGATAGTCGCCTAGAGGGGGTGAATAGGGCGAAACTGAAATTCTCAAAAATAATCACAACTACAAGCCGGGTTAGCGTTAGAAATATAATTAAGTCCGAGAGAGAGGGTGCAAAACAAATCGCAAGCAAATAAGAGGTGTGACACGCGGATTTGTTTTACCGAGGTTCGGTTCTTGCAAACCTACTCCCCGTTGAGGTGGTCACAAAGACCGGGTCTCTTTCAACCCTTTCCCTCTCTCAAACGGTCCCTCGGACCGAGTGAGCTTTCTCTTCTCAATCACTTGGAACACAAAGTTCCTACAAGGACCACCACAAGATTGGTGTCTCTTGCCTCAATTACAAGTGAGTTTGATCGCAATAAGGAATCAAGAAAGAAAGAAAGCAATCCAAGCGCAAGAGCTCGAAAGAACACAAGCAAATCTCTCTCTCTCTAAGCACTAGGGCGTTGTGTGGAATTTGGGAGAGGATTTGATCTCTTGAGTGTGTCTAGAATTGAATGCCTAGCTCTTGTAAGTCGTTTGAAGTGTGAAAACTTGGATGCAATGAATGGTGGGTGGTTGGGGGTATTTATAGCCCCAACCACCAAACTAGCCGTTTGGTGGGGCTGACTGTCGATGGTGCACCGGACAGTCCGGTGTACACCGGACATGTCCGGTGTGCCAGCCACGTCACCAAAGCCGTTGGGATTCGACCATTGGAGCACTGTCTTCTGGGCCCGCCTGGATGTCCGGTGGTGCACCGGACATGTACTGTAGAGTGTCCGGTGCGCCAGCATGGGTGTTCCTGACTTCTGCGCGCGCTGGCGCGCATTTAATGTGCTGCAGGTAGTCGTTGGCGCCGAAGTAGCCGTTGCCTCGATGTCACACCGGACAGTCCGGTGTACACCAGACATGTCCGGTGAATTATAGTGGACTAGTCGTTGCGAATTCCCGAGGCTGGCGAGTTCCTGAGGCCGCTCTTCCTTGGAGCACCGGACACTGTCCGGTGTACACCGGACAGTCCGGTGAATTATAGCGGAGCGCCTCTGGATTTTCCCGAAGGTGGCGAGTTTGAGTTGGAGTCCTCAGGTGCACCGGACACTGTCCGGTGGTGCACCGAACACAGTCCGGTGGTGCACCGAACACAGTCCGGTGGTGCACCGGACAGTCCGGTGCGCCAGACCAGAGGTGCCTTCGGTTGTCCCTTTGCTCTTTTGTTGAACCCAATACTTGGTCTTTTTATTGGCTAAGTGTGAACCTTTGGCACCTGTATAACTTATACACTAGAGCAAACTAGTTAGTCCAATTATTTGTGTTGGGCAATTCAACCACCAAAATTATTTAGGAACTAGGTGTAAGCCTAATTCCCTTTCAATCTCCCCCTTTTTGGTGATTGATGCCAACACAAACCAAAACAAATATGGAAGTACATAATTGAACTAGTTTGCATAATGTAAGTGCAAAGATTGCTTGGAATTGAGCCAATATAAATACTTATAAGATATGCATGGATTGTTTCTTCATTTCTAACATTTTGGACCACGCTTGCACCACATGTTTTGTTTTTGCAAATTCTTCTGTAAATCCTTTTCAAAGTTCTTTTGCAAATAGTCAAAGGTAAATGAATAAGATTTTGCAAAGCATTTTCAAGATTTGAAATTTTCTCCCCCTGTTTCAAATGTTTTTCCTTTGACTAAACAAAACTCCCCCTTAATGAAATCCTCCTCTTAGCGTTCAAGAGGGTTTTGATATTAATTTTGAAGAGGTTATACCAATTTGAAATTATGTCACAAGTAAGATACCAATTTGAAAATACTCTTTGAAGAACTAAAATTTGACAAATTGGTGGTGGTGCGGTCCTTTTGCTTTGGGCTCATGCTTTCTCCCCCTTTGGCATGAATCACCAAAAACGGAATCATTAGAGCCCTTGGTTTACTTTCTTCCCCTATGGTCATAAATAAAAGAGTGAAGATTATACCAAAGATGGAGTCTCTTTGCTTTGAGCTCATACTCTCTTCCAAAAGATGGAGGGTTGCTCGGAGTGATGGCGAAGGATGAGTTACGGAGTGGAAGCCTTTGTTTTCGCCGAAGACTCCAATTCCCTTTCAATATACCTATGACTTGGTTGGAATTTCACTTGAAAACACATTAGTCATAGTACATGAGAGAGATATGATCAAAGGTATATAAAAAAGCTATGTGTGCAAATCAACAAAAGAAGTTCCTGGAATCAAGAATATTTAGATCATGCCTAAGTTTGTTAAAAGTTTGTTCATCAAGAGGCTTGGTAAAGATATCGGCTAATTGATCTTTAGTATTAATGTAAGAAATCTTGATATCTCCCTTTTGTTGGTGATCCCTCAAAAAGTGATACCGAATGGCTATGTGCTTAGTGCGGCTATGCTCAACGGGATTATCCGCCATGCGGATTGCACTCTCATTATCACATAGAAGAGGAACTTTGGTTAATTTGTAACCATAGTCCCTAAGGGTTTGCCTCATCCAAAGTAGTTGCGCGCAACAATGGCCTGCGGCAATGTACTCAGCCTCGGCGGTAGAAAGAGCTACGGAATTTTGCTTCTTTGAAGCCCAAGACACCAAGGATCTTCCCAAGAACTGGCAAGTCCCCGATGTGCTCTTTCTATTAATTTTACAACCCGCCCAATCGGCATCCGAATAACCAATCAAATCAAAAGTGGAACCCCTAGGATACCAAAGCCCAAACTTAGGAGTATAAACTAAATATCTCAAGATTCGTTTTACGGCCGTAAGGTGAGCTTCCTAGGGTCGGCTTGGAATCTTGCACACATGCATACAAAAAGCATAATATCCGGTCGTGATGCACATAAATAGAGTAAAGACCCAATCATCGACCGGTATACCTTTTGATCGACGGATTTACCTCCCTCGTCGAGGTCGAGATGCCCATTGGTTCCCATGGGTGTCTTGATGGGCTTGGCATCCTTCATTCCAAACTTGCTTAGAATGTCTTGAGTATACTTCGTTTGACTTAGGAAGGTGCCCTCTTGGAGTTGCTTTACTTGAAATCCTAAGAAATATTTTAACTCCCCCATCATTGACATCTCGAATTTTTGTGTCATGATCCTACTAAATTCTTCACAAGTAGACTCGTTAGTAGACCCAAATATAATATCATCAACATAGATTTGGCATACAAACAAGTCATTTTTAAGAGTTTTAGTGAATAGAGTAGGATCGGCCTTTCCGACTTTAAATCCATTAGTGATAAGGAAATCTCTAAGGCATTCATACCATGCTCTTGGGGCTTGCTTGAGCCCATAAAGCGCCTTAGAGAGTTTATACACATGGTTAGGGTACTCACTATCTTCAAAGTCGGGAGGTTGCTCAACATAGACCTCTTCCTTGATTGGTCCATTGAGGAAGGCACTCTTCACGTCCATTTGATAAAGCTTGAAGCCATGGTAAGTAGCATAGGCCAATAATATACGAATTGACTCAAGCCTAGCTACGGGTGCATAGGTTTCACCGAAATCCAAACCTTCGACTTGGGAGTATCCCTTGGCCACAAGTCGAGCTTTGTTCCTTGTCACCACACCATGCTCATCTTGCTTGTTGCGGAACACCCATTTGGTTCCTACAACATTTTGGTTAGGACGTGGAACCAAATGCCATACCTCATTCCTAGTGAAGTTATTGAGCTCCTCTTGCATCGCCACCACCCAATTCGAATCTTGAAGTGCTTCCTCTACCCTGTGTGGCTCAATAGAGGAAACAAAGGAGTAATGCTCACAAAAATGTGCAACACGAGATCTAGTGGTTACCCCCTTATGAATGTCGCCGAGGATGGTGTCGACGGGGTGATCTCGTTGGATTGCTTGGTGGACTCTTGGGTGTGGCGGCCTTGGTTCTCCATCCTCCTTGTCTTGATCATTTGCATCTCCCCCTTGATCATTGTCGTCATCTTGAGGTGGCTCAATTGCTTGATCTTCTACTTCATCAACTTGAGCTTCATCCTCATTTTGAGTCGGTGGAGATGCTTGCGTGGAGGAGGATGGTTGATCTTGTGCATTTGGAGGCTCTTCGGATTCTTTAGGACACACATCCCCAATGGACATGTTTCTTAGCGCGATGCATGGAGCCTCATCAATACCTATCTCATCAAGATCAACTTGCTCTACTTGAGAGCCGTTAGTCTCATCAAACACAACGTCACAAGAAACTTCAACTTGTCCAGTGGACTTGTTAAAGACTCTATATGCCCTTGTGTTTGAATCATATCCTAGTAAAAAGCCTTCTACAGTCTTAGGAGCAAATTTAGATTTTCTACCTCTTTTAACAAGTATAAAGCATTTGCTACCAAAGACTCTAAAATATGAAATATTGGGCTTTTTACCGGTTAGGAGTTCATAGGATGTCTTCTTGAGGATTCGGTGTAGATATAACCGGTTGATGGCGTAGCAGGCGGTGTTGACCGCCTCAGCCCAAAACCGATCTGAAGTCTTGTACTCATCAAGCATGGTTCTTGCCATGTCCAATAGAGTTCTATTCTTCCTCTCCACTACACCATTTTGTTGCGGGGTGTAGGGAGAAGAGAACTCATGCTTGATGCCCTCCTCCTCAAGGAAGCCTTCAATTTGTGAGTTCTTGAACTCCGTCCCGTTGTTGCTTCTAATTTTCTTGATCCTCAAGCCGAACTCATTTTGAGCCCGTCTCAAGAATCCCTTTAAGGTCTCTTGGGTTTGAGATTTTTCCTGCAAAAAGAATACCCAAGTGAAGCGAGAATAATCATCCACTATTACAAGACAATACTTACTCCCGCCGATGCTTATGTAAGCAATCGGGCCAAATAGATCCATGTGGAGTAGCTCAAGCGGCCTATCGGTCGTCATGATGTTCTTGTGTGGATGATGGGCACCAACTTGCTTTCCTGCTTGGCATGTGCTACAAACCCTGTCTTTCTCAAAATGAACATTGGTTAGTCCTAGAATGTGCTCTCCCTTTAGAAGCTTATGAAGATTCTTCATCCCAACATGGGCTAGTCGGCGGTGCCAGAGCCAACCCATGTTAGTCTTAGCAATTAAGCAAGTGTCGAGTTCAGCTCTATCAAAATCTACCAAGTATAGCTGACCCTCCAACACTCCCTTAAATGCTATTGAATCATCACTTCTTCTAAAGACAGTGACACCTACATCAGTGAAAAGACAGTTGTAACCCATTTTGCATAATTGAGATACAGAAAGCAAATTGTAATCTAATGAATCTACAAGAAAAACATTGGAAATAGAATGGTCAGGAGATATAGCAATTTTACCCAATCCTTTGACCAAACCTTGATTTCCATCCCCGAATGTGATAGCTCGTTGGGGATCTTGGTTTTTCTCATATGAGGAGAACATCTTTTTCTCCCTGTCATGTGGTTTGTGCACCCGCTGTCGAGTATCCAACTTGAGCCCCCGGATGCATAAACCTACAAAACAAGTTTAGTTCTTGACTTTAGGTACCCAAACGGTTTTGGGTCCTTTGGCATTAGAAACAAGAACTTTGGGTACCCAAACACAAGTCTTTGACTCCTTGTGCTTGCCCCCAACAAACTTGGCAACTACCTTGCCGGATTTGTTAGTTAAAACATATGATGCATCAAAAGTTTTGAATGAAATGTCATGATCATTTGATGCATTAGGAGTTTTCTTCTTAGGCAACTTAGCACGGGTTGGTTGCCTAGAGCTAGATGTCTCACCCTTATACATAAAAGCATGGTTAGGGCCAGAATGAGACTTCCTAGAGTGAATCCTCCTAATTTTGCTCTCGGGATAACCGGCACGGTACAAAATGTAACCCTCGTTATCCTGAGGCATGGGAGACTTGCCCTTTACAAAATTAGACAATCTTTTAGGAGGGACATTAAGTTTGACATTGTCTCCCCTTTGGAAGCCAATGCCATCCTTGATGCCGGGGCGTCTCCCACTATAGAGCATACTTCTAGCAAATTTAAATTTTTCATTTTCTAAGTTATGCTCGGCAATTTTAGCATCTAATTATGCTATATGATCATTTTGTTGTTTAATTAAGGACATGTGATCATGAATAGCATTAATATCAACATCTCTACATCTAGTACAAATAGATACATGCTCAACGATAGATGTAGAGGGTTTGCAAGATTTTAATTCTATAACCTTAGCATGCAATATATCGTTTTCACTCCTAAGGTTAGAAATAGTAGCATTGCAAACATCAAAATCTTTAGCCTTAGCAAGCAATTTCTCATTTTCAACTTTAAGGCTAGCAAGAGAAATGTTCAATTCATCAATCCTAGCAAGCAAATTATCATCTCTAGGATTGGAAGTTGAAACATTACAAACATGAGAATCAACCTTAGCAATTAATTTGGCATTTTCATTTCTAAGGTTGCTTATAGTATCATAACATATACTTAGCTCACTAGATAATTTCTCATATTTTTCTACCTCTAGAGCATAAGCATTCTTAACCTTAACATGTTTTTTATTTTCCTTGATTAGGAAGTCCTCTTGGGAGTCCAAGAGATCATCCTTTTCATGGATGGCACTAATTAATTCATTTAACTTTTTCTTTTGTTCCATGTTAAGGTTGGCAAAAAGGGTACGCAAATTATCTTCCTCATCACTAGCATTGTCATCACTAGAAGATTCATATTTAGTGGAGGATTTAGATTTAACCTTCTTCTTTTTGCCATCCTTTGCCATTAGGCACTTGTGGCCGATGTTGGGGAAGAGAAGGCCCTTGGTGACGGCGATGTTGGCGGCGTCCTCGTCGTCGAAGGAGTCGCTAGAGCTTTCGTCGGAGTCCCACTCCCGACAAACATGGGCATCGCCGCCCTTCTTCTTGTAGTACCTCTTCTTCTCCTTTCTTCTCCCCTTCTTGTCATCACCCCTGTCACTGTCACTAGAAATTGGACATTTAGCTATAAAGTGACCGGGCTTACCACACTTGTAGCAAACCTTCTTGGAGCGGGGCTTGTAATCCTTCCCCCTCCTTTGCTTGAGGATTTGTCGAAAGCTTTTGATGACAAGCGCCATCTCCTCGTTGTCGAGCTTTGAGGCGTCGATTGGTTGTCTACTCGGTGTAGACTCCTCCTTCTTCTCCTCCGTCGCCTTAAATGCGACCGGTTGTGCCGTGGATGTGGAGGGATCATCTAGCTCGTTGATCTTCTTCGAGCCCTTGATCATATACTCAAAGCTCACAAAATTCCCGATTACTTCCTCGGGAGTCATTAGTGTGTATCTTGGATTACCACGAATTAATTGAACTTGAGTAGGGTTAAGGAAAATAAGTGATCTTAGAATAACCTTAACCACCTCGTGGTCGTCCCATTTCTTGCTCTCGAGGTTGCGCACTTGATTCACCAAGGTTTTGAGCCGGTTGTACATATCTTGTGGCTCCTCCCCTTGGCGAAGACAGAAGCGACCGAGCTCCCCCTCGATCGTTTCCCACTTGGTGATCTTGGTGAGTTCATCACCCTCGTGCGCGGTCTTGAGTAAGTCCCAAATCTCCTTCGCACTCTTCAACCCTTGTACCTTGTTATATTCCTCTCTACTTAGAGAGGCAAGGAGTATGGTTGTGGCTTGGGAGTTGAAGTGCTCGATTTGGGCCACCTCATCCTCATCATAGTCTTCATCCCCTACGGATTGTACCTGTGCACCAAACTCAACAACATCCCATATACTTTTGTGGAGTGAGGTTAGATGAAATCTCATTAAATCACTCCACCTAGCGTAATCTTCACCATCAAATGTTGGTGGTTTGCCTAATGGGACGGAAAGCAAAGGTGTATGTTTAGAAATGCGAGGGTAGCATAGGGGAATCTTACTATACTTCTTGCGCTCTTGGCGCTTAGAAGTGACGGATGCCGCGTCGGAGCCGGAGGTGGATGTTGATGAAGAATCGGTCTCGTAGTAGACCACTTTCCTCATCCTCTTTTTCTTGTCCCCACTCCGATGCGGCTTGTGGGAAGAGGATTTCTCCTTCTTCTCTTTGTGTGAAGAAGATTTCTTCTCCTTCCCTTTGGAGGAGTCTTTCTTCTCCTTTCTCTTGTTGCGGGACTCTTCTGATGAAGTCTTCCCGTGGCTTGTAGTGGGCTTTTCGCCGGTCTCCATCTCCTTCTTGGCGAGTTCTCCCGACATCACTTCGAGCGGATAGGCTCTAATGAAGTACCAGCTCTGATACCAATTGATAGTCACCTAGAGGGGGGTGAATAGGGCGAAACTGAAATTCTCAAAAATAATCACAACTACAAGCCGGGTTAGCGTTAGAAATATAATTAAGTCCGAGAGAGAGGGTGCAAAACAAATCGCAAGCAAATAAGAGGTGTGACACGCGGATTTGTTTTACCGAGGTTCGGTTCTTGCAAACCTACTCCCCGTTGAGGTGGTCACAAAGACCAGGTCTCTTTCAACCCTTTCCCTCTCTCAAACGGTCCCTCGGACCGAGTGAGCTTTCTCTTCTCAATCACTTGGAACACAAAGTTCCTACAAGGACCACCACAAGATTGGTGTCTCTTGTCTCAATTACAAGTGAGTTTGATCGCAATAAGGAATCAAGAAAGAAAGAAAGCAATCCAAGCGCAAGAGCTCGAAAGAACACAAGCAAATCTCTCTCTCTCTCTCTAAGCACTAGGGTGTTGTGTGGAATTTGGGAGAGGATTTGATCTCTTGAGTGTGTCTAGAATTGAATGCCTAGCTCTTGTAAGTTGTTTGAAGTGTGAAAACTTGGATTCAATGAATGGTGGGTGGTTGGGGGTATTTATAGCCCCAACCACCAAACTAGCTGTTTGGTGGGGCTGACTGTCGATGGTGCACCGGACAGTCCGGTGTACACCGGACATGTCCGGTGTGCCAGCCACGTCACCAAAGCCGTTGGGATTCGACCGTTGGAGCACTGTCTTCTGGGCCCGCCTGGATGTCCGGTGGCGCACCAGACATGTACTGTAGAGTGTCCGGTGCGCCAGCATGGGCGTTCCTGACTTCTGCGCGCGCTGGCGCGCATTTAATGCGCTGCAGGTAGCCGTTGGCGCCGAAGTAGCTGTTGCCTCGATGTCACACCGGACAGTCCGGTGTACACTGGACATGTCCGGTGAATTATAGCGGACTAGTCGTTGCGAATTCCCGAGGTTGGCGAGTTCCTGAGGCCGCTCTTCCTTGGAGCACCGGACACTATCCGGTGTACACCGGACAGTCCGGTGAATTATAGCGGAGCGCCTCTGGATTTTCCCAAAGGTGGCGAGTTTGAGTTGGAGTCCTCAGGTGCACCGGACACTGTCCGGTGGCACACCGGACAGTCCGGTGCGCCAGACCAGAGGTGCCTTCGGTTGTCCCTTTGCTCTTTTGTTGAACCCAATACTTGGTCTTTTTATTGGCTAAGTGTGAACCTTTGGCACCTGTATAACTTATACACTAGAGCAAACTAGTTAGTCCAATTATTTGTGTTGGGCAATTCAACCACCAAAATTATTTAGGAACTAGGTGTAAGCCAAATTCCCTTTCACTTAGCTCTTGTAAGTAGTTGGAAGGTGGAAAACTTGGATGACTTGAATGTGGGGGTGGTTGGGGTATTTATAGCCCCAACCACCAAACTAGCCGTTTGGTGGAGGCTGCTGTCGCATGGCGCACCGGACAGTCCGGTGCGCCAGCCACGTCACCAGGCCGTTGGGTTCCGACCGTTGGAGCTCTAACATGTGGGCCCGCCTAGCTGTCCGGTGGTGCACCGGACAAGTCCTGTAGACTGTCCGGTGTGCCACCCACGCGTGCACTGCTCCTCTGTGCGCGCATGCGCGCATTTAATGTGTTGCAGTCGGCCGTTGGCGCGAAGTATTCATTGCTCCGCTGGCTCACCGGACAGTCCGGTGTGCACCGGGCATGTCCGGTGAATTTTGCGGAGCAGAAATCCGAAGCTGGCGAGTTCAGAGTCGCTCTCCCCTAGGGCACCGGACACTGTCCGGTGGTGCACCGGACAGTCCGGTGAATTATAGCGAAGCGCCTCTGAGAATTCCCGAAGGTGAAGAGTTCAGCTTGGAGTCCCCTGGTGCACCGGACACTGTCCGGTGGCACACCGGACAGTCCGGTGCGCCAGACCAGGGCACACTTCGGTTGTCCCTTGCTCGCTTTGTTTAAACCGTTTTCTTGGTCTTTTTATTGGCTTAGTGTGAACCTTTGGCACCTGTATAACTTATAGACTAGAGCAAACTAGTTAGTCCAATTATTTGTGTTGGGCAATTCAACCACCAAAATCAATTAGGAAATAGGTGTAAGCCTAATTCCCTTTCACCCGTCATCTGGCATTTTTTATCCTTTGATACATGCTCGGGATTTGCAGTGTTTTGGCTAGGGGAAGCAAGTTGTGTGTCCGGACCCCCTGGATGGTGGTTCTAGATACTAGGGCGCCTGTCACAGAGTGGTGGAACACACAGGCCCACGGTACGGGACCAGGCTGAGCGGCTACATGGTTCCGGACCACCCTAGGAGACAAGCATCTCTTCTCTAGTTCCGGACCCCAAGTTGTCGGACCCACAGGACTTATAGCTCTAAGTACTAGGGTGCTCGTCACTGAGTGGTGGAGTGTGCAGGGTTTTGGGTACAGAACCGGGCTAACCGGCCGCATAGGCTCTAGACCACCCTATGAAACGAGCACTCGTTCCTTAGAGCTGGCCCCCAGGCTGTCGGGTCCTCCTGCTTTCGCATAGAGGTCCTAAACTGCAACCCTGGCTGCTCAATTCAGATGTCATTATGCCTAGTGGGATGGGAGCTGGGCAGGTGGGTTAGATAAAACACGATCAGAAACTGCAGGGTGAGACCGTGGAGCAGTAGGAAATTGCTATCATAGAGGCATATCTTGAGAGGGTAGTTTTCCTTTATAGCTAATCATACATGGGTGCGGGCCAACAGGTCGGGTTTATAGGGGCAGACCCTACCGGGTTGGCATACCCGTGCGCACTACCTAGTTACAAAAGGAAAAAACTTCGACCCCTCAGACTTGCTCTATAGATAAAACTTACAGAGATATTTTGACACTTGGGGAGGCATTCCTTCAGTCGTAGCGAGACAGTTGCCCTTGGGTCGGGGTACTCCCATTACCATGAAGGGTCCTTCCCAGCTGGAGGAGTGTTACAGAGCCCTAATTTGGTCTGGTACCTTTGTAGGATTAGGTCCCGACCCTGGGTTCCCATCTGCATTTGACAAAGGAGGCCCCACCTTTGGCTGTGGTCATTCCTGGATGAACCTGTCAGAAAGCTGGACCCGTGGGGAGTCCAGATGGGTTTTTGGAGGAAGGCAGGCTTCAGCTCCGTAGGCCGGGGGACATGGGATCCCGCCGATGGTCCGTCTAGTCGTCACCGTCAGAGTGGGAGTCTTTTGCGAAGACGTCCTTCAGGTCCCCTTCGGGTGACTTATACCCGAGGTCCTATTCAGCCGCAGCCACCTCGCCGTCATCGACCTTTTCTTTGCCAGGACAGCGGCGAGGTGGGGAGCCGTCTCTAGAAGACTGCTCACGTCGCTCGCTGGCGCGTTCGCTGACGCGTTTTGTGAGATCAATGATCTCGCGACACTCCGTGGTGCTGTGGCGACCGTTGGGATGTACAGGGCACGAGCCGCCGTTACCCCTTTGTGGTCGTGGGCGTTTGTTGCGGTCGCCCCGTCCTCCGGTCGCGACTGCGACGACCAGCGCGGTAGACTACGGCTTCTCGTAGCCACGACCCTTCATTTTCTTTCTGCCGTTCTGGGGGTTGGCACCCAAACCACCCGTCTGGGTGGTCCCGGTTTGTGGGGCCGAGTGCCATGCCCGGCCTTCTGCAGCTCTGGCACACTTGTCTGCCAGGGCGAAGAGCGTGGGGACAGTCTCCACATCATGTGTGGCCAGTTTCTCCAACATTTTCTTATCACGTACCCCCTGTCGGAAGGCCGTGATGATGGAGGCATTGGAAATACGAGGTATCGTACCTCGCACCTTGGTGAAGCGGGAGATGAACTTCCGGAGGGTCTCCCCTGGCTCCTGCCTCAGAGCATGGAGGTGGGCCTCCACACCGTGCTGTTGATAAGCACTGGCGAAGTTCGCCACGAACTGCGCACAGAGGTCCTCCCAGGAGTAGATTGATCTTTGGGCGAGGTTCATGAGCCAAGTCCGGGCAGGTCCAGACAGGGCGACATGAAAATATGTCGCCATTACGACGGTATTTCCACCTGCTGCTGTGATGGCGGTGACATATACTTGCTGGAACTCCGATGGGTTCGTTGTCCCATCGTATTTTTCCGGCAGGTGTGGCCGGAACTTGGGCGGCCATGACGCCGTGCGAAGATGGTCAACGAGGGCGGCGCAGCCCACGCCGGTCAAGGGGACACCCGTTTGGGACCGGGCGCCCACTGGTGTATGCGGTGCCTCCGCAGCGAAATCTTGGTCGAGGTTGCGACCCTCGACGTTCTGTCGGCGCTCACGCGCCCTTTCTAAAGAGACACGGGTGTCTTCTCCCGTACGCCTACGGTTGAGCTCCGCCCGGAGGTCGTCGGTCTATGCACCCCTTACGGAGGGCGAGCGCACAGACGTCGTCGCCTCGCGTTGGCGCCGGGATGACCGAGGCCTCGACCTGGTCGAAGTAGAATGTGCCATGCCGAGCAGTCGGTCGACATCGTCGCGCCACTGCTTCATGGCCCCCGGTGATGCCGTAGAGCTAGGGGGTGGCGTAGCAACTCTCTGGCCGCAGACAGCGCCGTAGGCGCTGCCCTCGACGGAGTCCGGGACGCCTGTGCTGGCGTGTGCTGCTGCACGGCGTGCACGGCAGCAGTCCCAGAGTCGGGGCGGTTGGGCACTCGTGGCGCGGAGGATGCAACCTCCTGCTCCATCACGAAATCCTCCAAAGTCTCGGTGCGGTGCTCGATGATCCGCACCATCATGCTGAGTGAGGAAACAAGCAAAAACTTGAAGCCTGGCCCCTTCCTGGCGCGCCAAATGTTGGGGAGGAAATCTCCCCGGCCGGGTGGCGGATTGCACCCGCTCTAAATCCTAAAGAGAGGAGGGGCCTAAGCGTTTTGCTTTCTACGAGATTGGTGGATCAACACACGAGAGCACGCGAGGGTTTAGAGTGGTTCGGGCCGCCGAAGCGTAATACCCTACTCCACTGTGTGATGTATTGCTCGGGAGCTTGTATGAACTTGAGAGTGACTGCCTAGAGTTTGCGTCTGAGTCTGGTAACGTTGCATGCCTCCCCTTTTATAGCTGAAGGGGGGCATACACAAAGGTACTGAGCCCCGACACGTGGGCCCAGAGGCATAGAGAATATAATACTTGGGACTCTAAATATTTGCTGTCGGGGCAATCCTCTTGTGTCCTGTCGTCCGAGATCTGTGTATCTTTGGCGTACAGGGGAAGCTTCTTGTAGAAGGGATAACACAATGCACTGCTTGGCACAGGCGCACTGTTCGCCAGCAGACTCAGCAGGCGCGCCGCCTGCTGGGTGATCTTGACGCCGCCTGCCAGCGGATGGGACGGGACACATTAAATGCTGAGAGGGCATGTCGCCCGTCGCCCGTCAGCGCAGTGGCAGGCGACACGTCCTCTCCTTAATAAATGCAGGGGCTACACGGCCTTACGTCAGGCTCGGCCCGAAGGCTTATGTCATGGGCCACAAGCAACGGGCCTTCGCCTGCGCGGGGAGCAAGGCATGTACACGTGTCAGCACCGGACCCCTGCATACTGTAACGCCCTAAATCTAGCAAAAGCAAACAACTCTATTTGGATTATTAAATTTCAGTAGAAAGGAAAATATTTTTGTTTTCAAATAAGGAAGCATTGATTTGAAGAATTTCTTGAATAGATAAAATTACCAAGTATTTGTTGCACTCGTGCCGAAGCATATGTTTTGTTTGAATTGATTTGCAAATCCGATTTATGGATTTGATCTTGTAAAGAAAATTCTCATTTTACAAAACAATAATGAATTGCTAAAATAAGGTTTTCGAAAAATATATATATTAATAATTTTAGTTTATAATGGTAACTGGGATAATAAGTTTTTAATTTAATTGTGTGTCATTTATTTGCATTTGGAATAATTTTGATTGCGCACGATTGGTTTTTAAATATTTAATAACATTACTTCTTGAATGAAAATTCACAAAAATAATATAATTATTAGTCCAAGAATTAATATGTTATTTATAAATAATTTTGGTTTGATTCTTACGAATTTTATGATTATTTAAAATATGTATTTCGAAATTTAAAAAGGAAATAGAAAAAAACAAAACCTAACCAAACCCTAGCACTACCGGCCAAATCGGCCCATTAAGGCCCAACCGACCGCCCCTCTCTTCCCTCTCTCACTCGCGCGCGGGCCCCACCCGCAGGCGCCTCCCTCCTCTTCCTCTGGGCGCCGCCACCTGCCTCCTTCTCTCTTCTCTCCACTGCTCACCCGACCGACCGGACCGCCTAGGCTGCGCGCGCTCAAGCCGACGCCCCAGCCCGTGGCCATCCCGCGCCCAGCCCCTGCTTCATCCGAGCGCCCAGACCGCACGCGCTCAAGCCAACCCGCCCGACGCCTGCACGACTCGAGCCTCGTCGCGCCGAGCGTGACCGTGCAGCCCCTGCCTCGCGACGCCATGCTGAGCGCCCAGCCCCGACGCTGCCCGACATCGACCGCAGGTGCCGCGACCCGATCACCGCGCTCGTCCGTGCCCTGCAACTACCCTGCCACATCCCAAGAACATGCCTCGACGCCGCGCACAAGCCAGGAACACGCCGTGCCCAAGGACCGAAGCCCTGTGCCTCAACCCCGATCGCAGAAGCCGACCAAATTCTGTGACGCCGCGCCCACGACAGAAACGCCCGCGTCGTGCGTTCCTTCGTTAATGGAGTAATTGCGACCGTTCTTCTCTGCTCTGTGTTATTGGAAGCTTCATTTCGACGGTTTCTACTTTCCCATTAAACCCTCTCTTCATAGACGACGTTGATGACATCTTGAAGCCATGGCCGGTCGCCCTCTCATCTCCCCTCGTCCTCGCCTATAAAATAGACGCTGAGCCCTCTCCCTCTCCTTGCCCGAGCTCTTCTCTTCTTCCGTGCTCGACTCTACGCTCTCCCACCCGAACTGCTCTGCGCACATGCTCTGCTGTCGTGCCACTGCTGCACACCATCGTCGTCGAGCTTCTGCTGCTCGCACAGCGACGCCGGCCCTTGCTGTTGTGTTCTCCCGTCGTCGCACAGCTCCTCCTGCTGCCACATCTTGCGCCGTCGCCGGAGCCCGTGCTTGCCCGTCGTTCACCATCCGTGGAGCCTCGCCGAAGTTCGCGCCCCACCGTCTGAACGCATCGCCGAACTACGCTGTTCGCCGTCGACGCGACCACGTAGCACCCCGGCGACCGTACCCACGCCGTTCGCCGTCGTCCGTTCACCCAAGGTTGAAGACAGCACACTAATTTATTTTCTAAATCATGTTTTGAATCTTGCGATTTATCGTTGTAATATTATGATGATGCGATTTGGTGATTCGTGTATGATTTTAGAGATTTCGTTTTATACGTGTAGTCAAAATCGAACCCCGCGACCACGCTTTAATATGCGTATGATTTTATAATTTTAAAAATGAGTACGATCACTATTCACTACCTCAGTGATTTTTATACTAGAAAATGTTTAGAGATTTGATTTTTACTTTTGTGGGTGGAACGATAATTGTTAGTAGTATGTTAAGTATAAACTTATTTGCATGAAGAAATAGAAGAAAATACTAGGCCACGTATTTTCGGTCAAATGAGGATATAGTTTACTATTCATGATAAATGAATTCATAAGTATAGCACTTAAGTACCTAGAATTAGTAAGATATTTATCTATGTCATAATAACCATGAATATGTTATTAAAAGTCCCATTTAGTAATTTACAATTAATTTTTAGTATATTAATATTAGAAGAATTAAATAAACATTTTTTAGTTATATGTATAAATTCTATTTAGAAAAGAAGTATAAATTCTATTTAGAAAAGAAAGGAAAGAGTAGAATTTATAATAATGTTAAAATGACTTAACTAGGCGCTTATGATTTTCTAATAAAGAAATTGATAGTTATGTTGTTAAATATAGGTTTCTTACTAATAAGAGATAATTTGTTCTAATTTAAAAAAAATGACCTTTTTAATAGATATCATATTTAACAAGGTTCGTTATAGATATTTAAGAATAGTCGTATTAAATAGAAACTTAAAAGTAATATGTCATATGACTTTTCTAATTATTATATAATGGCTTAATTAAGTGCTCACGTCGTTATAACTAAAACAATAGTTAATAACATACCAATGAATATAATATTCATTTTAAATATCTAGGTCATATGTTTCTAAACTAAATGTAAAGATAAATAATAGAGTAATTATGTCCTCTCATAACCTAGTTAATTAGATTTATATTGGTTTACAACTGGTTATATAGGCTTAAGTAATCATTTAATTAAAATTAGTTCATATTATTTATATATGTGTCACTTAGTTTTTCCTAAATAATAAACTAAGGAAATTAGTGTTCATGTTCTTTAATAATAATATTAGTTTGTATATTGTTTTGTATATAGCTTTCTTGATAAAATATAGAACATGTACTTTCTAATAAAAATAAAATGTAATTGTTGTTCATTGTCTTTTACATAAAAGTTCATTAAAGCATATACCATAACTTTCCATAAATAGGTGTTTAATAATAATAATGATCTTTTCACATAAAACCTATTTAGACTTATATCTTAATTTATCATAAGTGATAGGTTTAACAATGAATTATATGTCCCATAATGCTTCTAAAAATTTATAACGTGATTAGTCACCCATTAACCTTAGATATATAACATATATCTTTTCTAAAATGTTAAAAAGGTTTAATATTGTTATAACATGTTTTATCATCTTATAAACCCTTAATATTAGACATATCACATATGACGCTTTATAAAAGATTAATTTGGTGAACCAAATATTTGTATATTTTAATTAATATATTTTAAGCTCATGTCTTGTTTTATAAAGTATAGATCACACATTTTTGAAAAGAATACCCTCTTATTATAACCATTACTTACAACATTTTTGAAAAACGAATACTCTTTTCGTTAAGCTTCCTTTTAGCTTACGTATGGTGAATGTTGCATGTTACTGAGTGGTGTTTGTTCTTCTTGTTTGTTTGTGTGATAATCAGTGGTTGATCTAGTAGTTGAGAATCAAGATATATTCCGTGGAAGAACCTCGAGTTTTCAATAAGCAAGGCAAGTGGACTTCTCCCTCTACATACTCTGTTTGATCCCAAACAATACATTTAATAAAGTTTACTCTTTTGGATATATATGCATAACTTGACGGCTTACCTATTTAGATAACCTTTCCAACCTTACTCCTTGTTTAACCCGGGATTATGATTTAATCAAGTAGCTACGCTATTGCTACAACTTACTTTATGCAGTCACTCCCGCTTATGATATTAATGTTCCAAAATGGTAAGTTTACATTATTGTTGTTAACATGATGGTTAAACAAGATTATTGCATATTAATTGGAACATGGAGTGACCACCCGGGAAAATAGTGCAACCACGAGTGCTATCATGGCTCTGGCTTTGGTAATTAGCTTTATATGCTTAGTGCATGCAACCTTACCTGAAATATGGGCAAGAGGGGGAGCGGTAGGTGTTGGCAGTCCACGTTAACATGGGGACGTATTCTTGGCTAAGGTACCTCACCAGGGGGCCACCACCATCGTCTTTAGAAACCTTAGCGGGTTGCTTCGTATTAAGTGTATTTTGTGAAAGCCTCATAGTGGATCCTTAGCCACTCACCTCGGGAGTGTTTACGGGTTTTGGCCGACCCAGGCTAGAGGGGATACACGGCTTGTGGGTAAAGTTGTACCACCTCTGCAGAGTGTAAAACTGATATATCAGCCGTGCTCACGGTTATGAGCAGCCTGGACTCCTCACATGATAATTGAACTTGAAGATGGAAATAAATCGAGATCTGATGATCTGCCAATGGTTTGCTTAAGTGGTTTCACTTAAGTGTTTTTTTGATATACTCTTATACCTTTGCTTAATGGGAATACTTGGGATTCACACTTATTAGTAAGACAGGTGTTGTTAATAAAATGTTGACCAACTAAAATTCTTAATGCTCAACCTTAGCCTCACCTTGTTACCTTGCATTAGTTTTTCCCCCACTTGCTGAGCCCCGACCATAAGTGATCTCACCCTTGCTTAATTTTGATCAGAAGTTGCAGATGAAGATATGATGCTGAACTCCATGGATGCTAGTCTAGTGATACCTCTGGTCATCTTCCTGTGGATGGATGTCCTTGTTTCGCTGTACTTTGATGAATAAAGGTTAAGACATTATGTATGTTCAAAGTGTAATATGTTAATATAATCGTTATTTACGCTTTTATGCATTGATCTTTTGATATATTACACTTGTTACGTCAACATATGTGTGGAAATAGATCCTGGTACACATATGCTATGCACTCGGCTCTGCCCCTCTGGAAACGAGTGTGACACATACCCCAAGGTCCTTCTTGGTCTGGAACCCTGCCGGGGTTTGGACCTACCCGGGGGCTCCGGACCTGTATGTTTATAGGGGCTCGGTAACCCTCTGTGGGGTCCGGTCTTACTGAGGCATGATGCCTTTCCTCGCCACGTGGCGCCCTTTGGCCCACCCATCTGGTGGAGTTAGGCGCGGTCCTCCGCGCGGCCAGGAGTCGTCGCATGGGTGCGATGCCTTTATACCGTAGGAGAGGGTACCCCTAATTTAGGGTACCGACAGTACTAAACAACACAGGCTCCAACGCTCATAGATATAGCATGTCATACCTACCCTTGTGGCAGGTATGACAACTAACCGGAGAAAGACATCTTTGACATGGTGCTACAATGGAGAGCATGGGCCCAAGAACGGGAGAGCAACAAAGTAGTTGGGTTTAGCCGGTAGAATTCGAGGTTTATTTAACATCTCGTCTCTCTTGCACTGTAAAAAGAGAGGGGCAGAGTAACGTCTAAGGAAGTTAGAATAAGAAAGATTTAGGTCATGGCAAGTGAGGTTATAGATACACGTAAACTTGCCAAGCACAATAATCCACTTAGTAGCTAGACAGACACAAAGGTGGAGTATGATAATTAAGCTATAACTTCCACCATGAGACATAGGTGAAAAGGGAACTAGAAACTTTTGATGCTTATTGGTGATTGAGTTGTAATCTTCTTTATTTTGGCGTTCATCCATCGATGAGTAGAAAAAGGATTTAAAAGTATTATTCATATTGCAACTCGAATTTCTCTAATTGTGCACGTGCTAGCTTTCACTCGTGTTTAGATTATGTACGACCGTCGACCTATGCCACGCTATGTGGTAGTCTGATTTTATTAGGCATGAAAGGTGGCATGCATCACATCCAGTGACGGACCTAAAAGGTATGCCAGATGGAGAATTCAACTTATGTATACATAGATTTATACAGGTTGACCTATGCCACGCTATGTTTAGATTATAATCTCCGTTCTCTAATATTTGTCGTCGGCTAATTTATTTTTAAATTAAAGCACGATAAATAAAAAAGAACGGAAATAGAGTACTAAATTATACAGGTATAACGAACGGTGTAAAAAATTATCATGCATGGCTCCTAGATCCGCTATCACATCAGCCTTTAAAATTTCCAATCTCGTGACTCCTCGGTCTCCTGCCGTGCCGGAGCATTTCGTCGGTCGTCTAAATTGCTGAATTTGGCTGGGCAGCATATCATATCCATGCAGCATTTAGCCAGGATAATAATAATGCCATGGACCGCATCACTGCGCCCTCGGATCGAGGACGCGCCGCGCATTGGTGGCTGTCGTCGTCGTCCGCACATGGAAACAGAAAAAAAGGGTGGCCGCTGTGCTCGAGTGCTCATGTTCACCCAGTCACCCAGTCACCCCCGAGAGTAGACGGAGACTCGCCGGAAGGCTCCAAACCCGCGGCAGGGGCGGCAGAGTCACGGGCGCGTCCGCCGCTACCGAAGAGGGCGCCTGCGAGTGCGAAGTCTCGAGCACATCGGTCCCCGCGCTATCGCCTTCGCCATGTTCCGTCCGAGCAAAGCACGGAAGCACGGCCGGCGTCCGGCGGAGCAGGGATAGCTAGCGCTAGCTAGCTACGACTGGAAGCGGACGCTTCTGCCTGCGCCACTGCCGGCCCGTGAGCCCCCCGGCCGTTGGCGCCTTGCGCGCGCGTCCTCGCCAGGTGCCGCGCGCCCCGTGCATGCCGCGGGCGGCCAGCACGTGGCTCGTAATGGACCCGCCCATGACGAATGGAATTGGGAGGACGCGGCCATGAATCCACCCATGGTTTGTGTTGATAAATCGTGCATGCAGGTTGCCATCGCGTGCACCAGAGAGTCAGAGTGCGGAGGGACCTCGTCGCAAACCTCACTTGCCCGGCCCAACCGTACGTGACGCTCCTCCTCTATAAAAGGAGACGCGTGCGCTGCAGTGTGCACAGAACAGCCCGTCGCGCGCCGCTGCGTTGAGCCAAGGCGCAATGGCAACCTCCACCTCAGTTCCCGTCCTCCTGCTCCTCGCCGCCGCCGCCGGCCTCCTCCTGCTCCCCGGCTCGCTGGCGTGGCAGAGCAGCAACTGTGCACCGGGCGCGCCCGGCAGTGGCTCGCCGACGTGGCCTTCACCCGGCTCCGGCTCCGGCGGCGGCCACAGCAAGCCGCCCAAGCACCACCATGGCAAGCCGCCCAAGTGCCCGCCGTGCAACCCTCCGTACGTGCCTCCGACGCCTCGGCCGTCACCGCCGTACGTGCCACCGTATGTCCCGCCGACGCCTCGGCCGTCACCGCCCTACGTGCCACCATACGTCCCCGTCCCGCCGACGCCTCGGCCCTCACCGCCGTACGTGCCACCATACGTCCCCGTCCCCCCGACGCCTCGGCCCTCACCGCCCTACGTGCCACCATACGTCCCCGTCCCGCCGACGCCTCGGCCGTCACCGCCGTACGTACCCCCGACGCCACGGCCGCCGACTCCGCCCTACGTTCCACCGACGCCGCCCTACGTCCCACCGACGCCTCGGCCATCACCACCACCGTACGTGCCACCCTACGTCCCCCCGACGCCTCGGCCATCACCACCCTACGTGCCACCGTACGTTCCGCCGACGCCGCCGGCGGTGCGGACGTGCCCGATCGACACGCTGAAGCTGAACGCGTGCGTGGACGTGCTGAGCGGGCTGATCCACCTGGTGATCGGGCAGGAGGCCAGGTCCAAGTGCTGCCCGCTGGTGCAGGGGGTGGCGGACCTGGACGCGGCGCTGTGCCTCTGCACCACCATCCGCGCGCGCCTGCTCAACATCAACATCTACCTCCCCATCGCGCTCAACCTGCTCATCACCTGCGGCAAGCACGCGCCGTCGGGCTTCCAGTGCCCGCCGCTCTACGACTGATGAACACCACCACCAGCCAACACTTCTATACGCGCCGCCATGCATGCATGATGTGATGGCATCCTGTGCAAGCTAGCGCTAGCTAGTAGTAGCATGTCTACCATTTGCTCCGTGATTTCTCTAGTTCTTGCTCTCGCGAGTATGCGTACGTAATGCGTTGCTTCTCGTCAGGACTCGGGAACTTTTCCAACTCCGATGCTAAGCGTGTAGCTTGCTTAATCAGTCGATGTACCATGTTAATCAAGTGCTAGCCCTTTCTCTGCTCTGTCGTCGAAGTTCTTCGGTCTTCACTTCTTGATCTGCAGATGATATATGAAAACGTTATACGAAATGGAATATAATATTCTATCTTGTTGACAACGACTGACTCTGGCACTGCGAAGTGTTGCATGCAGAACTTTTATATGAATACCAAAGTTTTTTTTTTGCCTATGTTTTTGGCAGTGTAATATGGAGGCATGTGTTCTAATATTTGCAGGGAAGCACCTCTTTGTTGACGTACGATTCTGATGTGATGTAGAACTAAGGAACATTTTTTTTGGACATTTCGATTGTTTTGTCGGTGTACTCTTAACTATTTTGTTTTCCGTATGTGGTTGTTAGACAGTTTACAGGTTCCTAGGAGGTGCAGGTGCTTAAATGGAGGTGCTTAAACGGCTAAAACTAAAGGGATGATTCAAGTAACGGATTAACGGTGACAAAGCAGAAGGAAAAAATGACAGCTCTAGTCTAACCCACTTATTCGATGCAATCACGTTCAGCAGCTTCTGTTGCTTCTACTTCTTGATTCAGATATATTATAAGTTAGATCATAACAATGATTATTGGTCAGACAATTACAGTTTTAATGCCCCCCTCTATCGATGGTATTCAATCTCGATTTTCAAATGATGAGCATGAAGATTAAGGATTGTCTAGTTCTAACTTCTAAGTATTAGTAGTGTTCGAGGGATACTTGGACTAGTGATAGAATCTTAGTTTTATTTCTTTAGCCGTACTATAAGGGGTATGAATGGAAAGCTTGACCTATAGTTGAGTATATATAGTAGTTCCCTCTATCTTCACTAGATTTCGTCTAGTGCAGCACCATTGAGTCCGTTGTGCACCAGACATCACAACATCGGACAGAAGTCGTCATAGCGGCAGCTGCAGCCTCCACTCATCGGACGTGTACAGTAGTGTATCGTACATAGCCTCCATCAAATTGGTATGAAGAGATGTCCACCCAAGCTGTCCCGTTCCATAGACGTTTTCTCGAGGAACAATTTTCCTAGTATGGCAATTGGCAAAATTAGCTCTGCACCAAAAGTGGCATATGAATGGGCCTACAACTTGGGCTTTAGGAGTTGTCTGGGTAGACGGGCTAAAAATGTCTGTTCGCAACGCCCGCGCACACAGAGCAGGCAAGCAAGGGCGTCTCAGTCAGAGCCCCACCAGGCTGCCCACTCGGCCCAGCAGACAAACAGGCCCACCAGGCTGGCCGACTAAGAATTCACACCACGTCCTTGGTCCGGTGGTAACCGCAGACCCGTACCTCATTCCGGCTCCCTTCTCCCGTACGAATTCAAGGCGCACGCGGACGCACGGCAATACGGCACGGCGCTCAGATCTCAACGGCTGCCGTTGCCGGACAGCGAGCACCCTCGACCGTCGTGTCACCTGACAACGCAGCCGCAGCAGCTTCCTTCCCCTGCAAGGAAGAACGAGAATCGAATGCCTCGCACTGACGTGGCAGTCCGGACCAACCAATCATACAGCGCCCCCGAAAAACCCACGCCCTCCCAAAGACCGCAACCGCAAAAGGCTTGCACAGCACGCTCCTCCTCGATTCCCGCCTGCCGCGCACGCGCCGCCGTCGCACTGACATCAAGGACCCACGTGCCGGCTCGCAGCGCAGACGGCAGAATTCTTGTGCATTCTATGGCCGACTGACATCTGGGCCAGCGCGTCGGTTTCTTGGGCTCCGGCGCCGCGGGAGTGCCGCCCACCAACCCCACCCGCGCTCCACGACGCCAAATCCGCGCGGGAAACGCCTCCGCGCCCGCGCGCCAAACCCAATCCAAACCCAAACATTTTCTTCTCCAGCGAGCACCCAAAAAAAATAAATAGATCCTCCAGCTCCAGCTCCGCTTCATTACTCCTCGCCTCTTCCGCGCCCAAACACTACCGCCTCCCTCCCACCCCTAGTCCCCCTACCCCCCCATCCAATCCTCTGCTCGCCTTGTCTCGACCCGGCAGCGGCGGCGGCTTGGGCGCGCACACACACCAGGTGTTCGATTGGAGTCCTCGCCGAAGCGGAAGATGTACGTGGTCAAGAGGGACGGCCGCCAGGAGACGGTGCACTTCGACAAGATCACGGCGCGCCTCAAGAAGCTCAGCTACGGCCTCAGCCAGGACCACTGCGACCCGGTGCTCGTCGCGCAGAAGGTCTGTGCGGGGGTCTACAAGGGCGTCACCACCAGCCAGCTCGACGAGCTCGCCGCCGAGACCGCCGCGGCCATGACCGCGTCCCACCCCGACTACGCCTCGGTGAGTAACCCACCCCGAAATCCTCCTCCCCTCTGGCCTTGGTTTCAGCTCTCCTGTCTGTCTGTCTGTCTTTCTGTCTGTGCTGACGTGGGGTTGGTTGCCCCTGTTCTCTGTCGTGATTCGTGAAGCTGGCGGCGAGGATTGCTGTGTCGAACCTGCACAAGAACACAAAGAAGTCCTTCTCGGAGACGTAAGTAACGGCTGGCTTTGGTCTAATTTCATTCATTCATTTCGATTGGGTGGTGAGTTGGGGTGTGGCTGTTGTGGATGCAGGATTAAGGACATGTACATGCACTTCAACAAGAGATCCGGGCTGATGGCCCCTCTTGTCGCTGAAGATGTTTATGAAATCATCATGAAGGTGAGATTCTGGTTTTCCCCTGACACATTTCTGACAGGGGCAACTGTGTAGACAGTGCTGATCTGTTTCTGGCGGTTGAATCCACTGTTCCATTCGTTTTTTTACAAGGCTGTTTATCTCATACAGTAAATCTGTTGTGCCCCGCACAACACACCTTGTTGGAAATTGGCCCTCACATGACTCCAAATGATGTTACATTTCAGAATGCTGCTCGCTTGGACAGTGAGATAATTTATGATAGGGATTTCGACTACGACTACTTTGGCTTCAAAACTCTGGAGAGGTCTTACCTGTTGAAGCTTGATGGTAAGGTCGTTGAAAGGCCGCAGCACATGTTAATGAGGGTTTCACTGGGGATACACAAGGAAGACATCGAGTCTGCCATCAGGACGTACCATCTGATGTCCCAGCGCTGGTTTACTCATGCTTCACCGACGCTTTTCAATGCTGGCACGCCGAGGCCCCAAGTACTGTCTTGTTTCCCGCCAGATGATGTCATTGTGGGTTCTGAAATTGTTTATTTACTGCTGCTTTTTCTGTGATGCAGTTAAGCAGCTGTTTTCTTATATGCATGAAAGATGACAGCATTGAGGGAATCTATGAAACCCTGAAAGAGTGTGCTGTAATAAGCAAATCTGCTGGAGGAATTGGTGTCTCAGTTCATAATATCCGTGCTACTGGGAGTTATATTCGAGGAACAAATGGATCATCAAATGGAATTGTTCCTATGTTACGTGTCTTTAATGATACTGCTCGCTATGTTGATCAGGGTGGTGGCAAAAGAAAGGGTATGTTTCTTCATTATCGTCGCTTTTAGTTCCTTCATCTTCAGAAATTCTAACGAGCTTCTAAAAACTTAGGTGCATTTGCTGTATACTTGGAGCCTTGGCATGCTGATATTTTTGAGTTCCTTGATCTGAGAAAGAACCATGGGAAGGTAAAAATCTCGACCATCAGTCTTTAATTACTTTCACATATAAAAACTGAAAGTGTCTGTCTTTTGAACTCGACACTTAGTTGACTTTATATATGCATACTGCTATCTTGATTCCTGCACCTAGAATTGATCCCTTGTGTTGAGGGTCTTTCTTATATATGGTCCATGGATGTTCAAGTCTTAGCTTTTTATTCAAGCTAGCGTCTCTATAAGACGTTACTCTAATTTATTTCTGTATGATAACTAAACTTCTTGATATTTTAGTCTGCATGCTGCTATCATGGAATAAGTAGTATCATCCGCTCAACTTATGAGTGGCTAGCAATTAGCATGGAAAGTTCTCAAAGACCTGCTATTCTGAACAATATTTTAACAGGAGGAAAATCGTGCAAGGGATCTTTTCTATGCGCTATGGGTTCCTGATTTATTCATGCAAAGAGTCCAGAATAATGGAGAATGGTCATTATTTTGCCCTAATGAAGCTCCAGGGTTGGCTGATTCCTGGGGTGAGGAGTTTGATAATTTGTACAAGAAATATGAGAGCCAAGTAAGCTGAAATGTGAACTGTATTTGTATGTATGCTATATTGAAATGGGAATGTGCTTTAGTAACCTTGCTTTCTTGTTTCAGGGCAAGGCAAAGAAAGTTGTTCCGGCACAGACCCTTTGGTTTGACATTTTGAAGGCACAGATAGAGACTGGTACACCATATATGCTTTATAAGGTACATTTGGTAGCTATCAAATAGTAGTACCTTCTAGATTTGTCTGTTTTGCCAAAATTTTCCACGGTAAGGGTTTCTTGTAATGGCTATTAACTGTATGCAGGATACTTGCAATAGGAAAAGTAACCAGCAGAATCTGGGCACAATTAAATCGTCAAACCTGTGCACTGAAATAATTGAGTTTACAAGCCCTACTGAGACCGCTGTCTGCAACCTAGCATCTATTGCTTTACCTCGTTTTGTTCGGGAAAAGGTATATCTTGTCAGTACTAAAGCTCAAGTCAACCATGAAGGGTCGATTCTGATGCACCATATAATAAACTTGTTTTACAGGATGTTCCGTTGGAGTCCCATCCATCTAAGCTTGTGGGTAGCAGTGATTCAAAAAATAGATATTTTGATTTTGAGAAGCTAGCTGAGGTTTGTTCAGATCCTATTTACCTTGGATCCTCTATTCTGACCCATGTTGATGAATGTTCTGATACATTATCGATTTTGGCAGGTTACCTCAACTGTTACTTACAATCTTAACAAAATTATCGATATTAATTACTATCCTGTTGAGACAGCAAAGAGGTCAAACATGCGTCACAGGCCAATTGGCATAGGTGTTCAAGGCCTGGCAGATACTTTCATATTACTGGGCATGCCGTTTGATTCACCAGAGGTACCTTTTCATTTCTCCGTAGCTCAGCATTAACCACCTGTTCTTTTCTGTAACTAGTTGATATGTAACAAATGGTTTTATCTTTTCAGGCTCAACAGTTGAATAAGGATATATTCGAAACTATCTACTATCATGCTCTGAAAGCTTCTGCTGAACTTGCTGCTAAAGAAGGTCCCTATGAAACATATGAAGGGAGCCCTGTCAGCAAGGTTTTACTTTCTGCTTTTCAATAACTTACGCTTTGTGTCATGATATTTATGTTCATGATGAAGATTTCTGTTTGTTTCATTCTCAAATTCCTATGCATTGACCTTAATAGCTAAAGCATGCTCCCTACCTGCTTTCTAGGGCATTCTCCAACCTGACATGTGGGATGTAGTGCCATCTAACAGATGGAACTGGCCATCTCTAAGGGAGACCATTTCAAAAGTTGGGATAAGAAATTCTCTTCTTGTTGCTCCAATGCCCACTGCTTCCACTAGTCAGATTCTTGGCAACAATGAGTGTTTTGAACCCTACACGTCTAATATATACAGTCGACGTGTTCTAAGGTCTGTAACAATACTCCCTACTTCTTTAGGGTGTTTACATTGTGATGTACATGTGCACATGTGATTAATCTTTCTATTTTTTGTTCCAGTGGGGAATTTGTTGTGGTCAACAAGCATCTTCTTCATGATCTGACTGAAATGGGCATTTGGACTCCTACTTTGAAAAACCAGATAATATACGACGACGGTTCTGTCCAGAAGATAGCAGAAATCCCGGACGATCTTAAAGCAATCTACAAGTATGTATCTGAACTGGTTGTCATTATTTTCTATAAGGCCCAGCTACTGTTTGAGCATCTAAAAAGCTTATTTACAATTACCGCACCAGAACTGTTTGGGAGATCAAGCAGAAAACTTTAGTTGACATGGCGGTCGACCGCGGATGCTACATCGACCAAAGCCAGAGCCTCAATGTCCACATGGAGCAAGCAAACTTTGGGAAGCTGACGTCTCTTCACTTCCATGCTTGGTCCAAGGTATGGAACCTCCAAGACTTTACAGGCTCACAGCAATTGTCTATCTTGATGGAGTTCGTACTTAACCTATAAAAAACCAGTGGTTCGTCTTTTTTTTCTTTCTAATCTCGTTCGATGCCAGGGCCTGAAAACTGGAATGTACTATCTACGCACACGAGCTGCTGCTGATGCGATCAAGTTCACAGTGGATACCACGCTTCTGAAGGAGAATGGGAACGGGGTATTGCCCCTATTTTTCTTTCCTTCAGTTCTGCAATGTTTTTTTTCCTCAGGTTACTAGGGACACGGCTCACCATGAACACCACTTGCACACGCAGGTTAGCGATGGAAAGCCCGCGGAGGAAGACGTAGACGCTAAAATGGCACAGATGGTCTGTTCTTTGAACAACCGGGAAGAGTGCCTGGCGTGTGGAAGCTAGATTGGAGATTCCATCTGGACACTGCACTTCGTGATCTGTGAACACAACATTACATACAGCCGGCTGATGATTGGAGCTCAGTAACCAGAACGAAGTCTGTGATGTAGGTCGAGTTGGAAGTTCCCATAATGGGAATAGCTTGTACCTGAATACTGCTACGGCGCTACCTCTGGTCTGTATTGCTCTAAGGTGTTTGTGCTGCTGCCAATGTACTGTAAATATCTACCAGCGTCAATGTTGTCGATGTGCTCTAAGATACAGTATGTTTTAACCGTGCTACACTCTTTGCATTGGATCGAACATGATGTAATGCATCGTCTTCCATAATGATACGAGTGCTGGAAAACAGAACAATGTAAACTAATTAGTCTGTATCCTCGATCGCGATATGCACTTGGTCCTTTCGGCAGTGTCTGTCTGCACAGTATTTCCTCATAAGCTGAATATATGATGTCCAGAACAAACTAATTAGTTTAATTCTAAGCTGAATGACTAGTAAACGTTGTGTATTACAAACGGAGTAAACCTGCAAGTGAAACACGTTCATGGCAAGGCAAGAATCAGCAGCAACAATCTATTCTCTGAAAAAAAAGAAAATAAAGTAAATACCACTTTTGTTTCAACACTAATCCATATGAATTGGATGATATTGAGTGATATTGGTCTAACTGAGAGGATAGATAGAACTATATTATTATCTCTGTAAAAAATACAATTATATTATTTGATTTAATCAGAATATTTTAAGTTTAATTAAATTTATAAAAACAATATCAATAATTACAATTCTAATATACATAATATAAAAATATTATTTAATATTAATATAATAAGACTTATTTGCTATTATATATATATATATATATATATATATTAAAAAAGTTAGTCAAATTAAAGATAATTTAACTTAAATATTATAGCTAACACTGCATTCTCTCCGGGACAGAGAATAGCTGCAACCGGAGAAAGTAGCGACTTAAGGGGGTGTTTGTTTGAGATTATAATCCACCTAGATTATATAATTCAACAATTTTTGAACTAACTCTTAGTTCAAAAGTTGTTAGATTATATAATCTGGATAGATTATAATCTCAAACAAACACCCCTTAGAGAAAGGGCAGAAGGCCACGAGGGGGGAGGGCTCATTGAAGACCGCGTGGATGGACAAATAGACTTCGCCTATCAAGAACCAAGACATATGATGGTTGTTAACGCCTGTGGTCTTTGACGTGTCGCAGAGGCCTTGATGAAGACCTCATCATGAGCAGAGTCCACCACTCGCTTGTGAAGCAGTCGAGCCTTTGGTGCGAATTGCATGGCACAAATAGGATTAGTAATGGGCTCTAAATTTGCTCTAAATTTTACACTATAAATTTTAAGAATTAAATTAGATTAAGATCAGACTCTATTCCTATTTATTTTTTAACTAAAATTTATTAAGACTTTAACTTATTATGAAGAAACATTTATATCGTGATCCATTACTGTTAGAATACCCGTTTAGGGTTTGGGGTCTTCCCCGTGTAATGACCATCTCACCCCTCTGTAATGGGTCTGGCCCAGTTTACTCAGCCTATTAATATATCACCCAACCCCTGTTAGGGTTAGGGGTTCACATTCCAATATGGTATCAGATTAGGTTTTTCCCACCCTCCTCTCCCAGCTGCCGGCCCCCAACCGACGGCGTCTCTCCCTCCCAGCCGCCGGCTCTCTCCTCCCCCACTGCCGAGCGCCGCCAGGGCTGCCGGGGCCGCGCCCAGACCCTGCTTGGCTGTGGCCTCTTGCCTGGCGGGTGGCGGCTGCTTTGGTGCGCTGCGCAGCGCTCCGTCCGTCGACCGGCCTGTCGTCCCCTGGCCCTGCTCGTCGTCTTCCTCGGGCGCTCGTCTTCCTCCGAACGCGCGCGGGCCGCCGACCTGCTTGTTCTCCTGGAGGAGCGCGCCCGGCGGGCAGGCGACGCAGTCCAGCGGCGGGTTGAGGAAGAAGGCGAGCGACCGGCGGATCCCCGTCCAGCGCCTCTCCCGGAGCCGCCGCTCCCATCGTGTCGCTCTGGCCGTTTGTGCCGCTGCCCCACGCCAACCGACGGTCCGCCCGCGCCCGGTCCCCTCCCTGCAGCAGCGCTGCCCTGCTCGTCGTCTACACGCAGGCGTGCCCGCACAGGCGCGGCTCCCTAGGGTGCTGGTGCACGAGGTCCTCCCGGGCTCCGACGCCGGCCTCCCTCGCCACCCTGCGACGCCTCCAAGCGCCTGGAGGTCGCCCGCTGCCCGAAGGCTGTCAGCTGCCCGCTCGGCCGCCAGTCGCTCCTGCCGACGCTCCAGCCACTCGGAGCCTCGGACTCGGCACGCTCCGTCGCTCCGCGCTCCAGCCGCCCGGTCCGGCGCTCCGCTGTTCTGCTTGCCGCTTGGTCCCGTCGAGGCGCCGACCCGCACGGACGCACGGCTGCCGCCTGTCGCTGTTTCCTGCTTGGCCGCACGTCTTGGCATCTCGTCTGCTCGTCTAGTTGTCTCACTGTGACTTGTGTGCAGCCCATCCCTCTGCCGCACCATTCGCCATTCCCTTCTCCACTCTCTCATGGCTTCACCCCCTTTCGACGGGCTCACCGTGCGTGTCCTCCTCCACGATGGTCAGTTTGTCCAGGGCACCTTTGTGGCCTTCGATCACGCCATGAGCCCTGTCCTCCGTGACTGTGTTGAAATCCATCCCACGACCGGTCGTCACGTGTCCGGGCCCCTTGTCTTCCCTCGTACAATGATTGCCTCCCTGGCAATCGAGCCCCCTTTGTCCCCCTCCCCTCCTAGCAACCACGCCAGCGCTCCTCCTCTAGCTCTTTCCGCGCACCCTGCGGCCTTCCCTCTGTCTCCCTCTCCCGTCGATTGGGTAGTTGACTCCGGGGCCTCCTACCACACTACCCCCACAACTAGTTCGTTATTCCACTCCCATCCACCGCACCCCTCACATCCTTCCTCCATCGTCGTCGACAACGGTTCCACCCTCCCGGTCACCTTAGTAGGTGCATCGGTTCTTCCAGGACCATTCTGCCTTAACGACGTCCTTGTTGCTCCCGGACTGACTCATCCCCTCCTCTCGGTTCGTCGCTTCACTAGTGACAACCAGTGCTCTATGGAGTTCGACCCCTGGGGTCTCACCATATGCCACCTTCCCACACATGCTGTGCTCGCTCGCTGTGACAGCTCTGGCCCCCTCTATTCTCTTCACTTGCCCTCCACTCCCCACACCAGAGTAGCCTCATCTCCTGCTCTTGCTACTACCACCACCTCCTCCGCCATTTGGCACCGTCGTCTCGGGCACCCTGGACCTGACGTCATGTCCCAACTTTCCAGCCACTCAGACATATCCTATACTCGGGGCTCTTCTGAGCGCCTCTGTCATGCTTGTCAGCTCGGCCGTCACTCTCGTCTTCCTTTCTCCACTTCCACGTCTAGGGCTGTTCAGGCCTTTGATCTTGTCCACTGCGATCTCTGGACGTCTCCTGTCCTTAGCCTCTCCGGGTACAAATACTACCTGGTCATTCTGGACGACTACTCCCATTTTCTTTGGACTTTCCCCCTTCGACTGAAGTCTGACACGTTTACCACCCTCACTCACTTCTTCGCCTGGGTTTCCACCCAGTTCGAGCGCCCGGTCTGTGCCCTGCAGTGCGACAACGGCCGCGAGTTCGACAACCACGCCTCTCGGTCATTCTTCCTCACTCACGGCGTCCAGTTGCGCCTCTCGTGTCCCTACACCTCTGCTCAGAACGGTCGGGCCGAGCGCATGATTCGAACCACCACCAACATGATCCGATGCCTTCTCTTTCAGGCGTCTCTTCCTGCCACCTACTGGGCAGAGGCCCTTCATACCGCCACGCATCTCCTCAACCGTCTTCCCTCGAAGGCGGTGAGCCACCCTACACCTCACTTCGCCCTGTACGGCACAGCCCCTTCCTACGACCACCTGCGCGTGTTCGGCTGTGCCTGCTACCCCAACATTTCCGCTACCGCCCCTAACAAGCTTTCTCCTCGCTCCACTCGCTGCCTCTTCCTCGGCTACTCCCCTGACCACAAGGGGTATCGGTGCCTGGACCTCACCTCCCACCGCATCATCATCTCTCGTCACGTCGTCTTCGACGAAGATGTGTTTCCCCTTGCAGGCTCCACCCCACCCACCGATCTTGACTCTCTCCTCGAGTCCGACCCGGTTCCCCCCCAACCCTGGCGCCCCGTATTGCGCCGTTACCTGCTCCTCGTGCAGCCACGACGCCACAGCTCGCGCCCATCTCCACGCCACGCGCGGCGCCATCGACCCCGCTTGCGCCACGCGCGGCGCCGTCGACCCCGCTTGCGCCACACGCGGCCACGTCGATCATGCCTGCGTCATGCGCGGCCCCGTTGATCCTGCCTGCGCCACGCGCGGCCCCGTCGACCCCGCCTGCGCCTCGCTCGACCCCGTCGACCACGCCTGTGCCACGCGCGGCCCCGTCGACCCCGCCTGCGCCACGAGCGGCCCCGTCGACCCCGACTCGCTTCGCCAACCCCACGCTCGTCTACCACCGCCGCGGCCACGCCACTACCTCCGCGCCCCCTGACTCGGGCCCGTCGACGAGCGCGACCCACTTCGCCGACCCCGCCGTCGCCTATCACCGCCGCGAGCCGGCCACACCTGCTGCTCTCGACGTTCCGGCGGTCCGCTCCGAGCCGTCCGTATACCACCCGGTCGCCATCCACCGTGACCCCGGACACGTTCACCCGATGGTGACTCGGCGCGCCGCTGGCGTTCTTCGCCCCGTCGACCGGCTGATCCTGGCAGCTGATACGTCCAGCACTCCACCCGACGCTTCCCCGGTGCCCTCCTCCGTTCGCACTGCCCTCGCCGACCCACACTGGCGTCGTGCTATGGAGGAGGAGTACGCGGCCCTCTTGGCCAACCACACCTGGGACCTGGTGCCGTGTCCACCAGGCACCAACGTGGTCACCGGCAAGTGGCTATTTCGCCACAAGCTGACCTCGGATGGCTCCCTCGACCGCTACAAGGCCCGTTGGGTCCTTCGGGGCTTCACACAGCGCCCCGGAGTGGACTACGACGAGACCTTCAGCCCCGTCGTCAAGTTCGCCACTGTTCGCGCCGTCCTCTCCCTCGCCCTCTCCCACGACTGGGCGATCCATCAGCTTGATGTCAAGAATGCCTTCCTCCATGGCACTCTGACGGAGACTGTCTACTGCAGCCAGCCCACCGGCTTCGTCGACGCTGACCGTCCGGATCTGGTCTGCCGGCTGAACCGGTCCCTGTACGGCCTCAAGCAGGCGCCACAGGCATGGTACAGTCGCTTCGCCTCCTACCTGGCCTCCATCGGCTTCGTTGAGGCCAAGTCGGACACGTCCCTGTTCATCTACCGGCGCGGCGACGACACCGTCTACCTCCTGCTCTACGTCGACGACATTGTGCTCACGGTATCCACCGCCGACCTTCTACGTCGCACGATCATCGCCCTTCAGCGAGAGTTCGCGATGAAGGACCTGGGGCCCCTACACCACTTCCTCGGCATCACCGCCGAGCGTCGGTCCCAGGGTCTCTTCCTCCACCAGCGCCAGTACGTCATCGACATCCTGGAGCGGGCTGGCATGTCTGACTGCAAGCCCTGCTCCACGCCTGTCGACACTCAGGCGAAGCTCTCTGAGGACGACGGGCCTCCGGTCGCCGACGCGACGTCCTACCGGAGCCTGACCGGCGCGCTCCAGTACCTCACCTTCTCCAGGCCCGACATCGCATACGCCGTCCAGCAGGTGTGCCTGCATATGCACACTCCGCGGGAGCCCCATCTCACCGCGCTCAAGCGGATTCTGCGCTACCTCCGCGGCTCCCTCGACTACGGCCTCCTTCTCCGACCATCCCCGACGTCGGAGCTCGTGGTCTACACCGACGCTGACTGGGCTGGCTGTCTCGACACGCGCCGGTCCACCTCCGGTTACGCCGTGTTCCTGGGCGCCAACCTCGTCTCTTAGGCCGCCAAGCGTCAGCCCGTCGTCTCTCGCTCCAGCGCTGAGGCCGAGTACCGTGTCGTGGCCAACGGCGTGGCAGAGGCCTCCTGGCTGCGCCAGCTCCTCCACGAGCTCCACAGTCCCCTCCAGCGCGCCACCCTCGTCTACTGCGACAACGTCAGCGCGGTCTACCTCTCCACCAACCCCGTGCAGCATCAGCGCACGAAGCATGTGGAGATCGACCTGCACTTCGTCCGCGAGCGTGTCGCTGCCGGTGACGTTCGAGTTCTCAGCGTCCCCACCACGCTGCAGTTCGCCGACATCTTCACCAAGGGATTACCGTCGAGTGTATTTTTAGACTTTCGATCCAGTCTCAACATCTGTACAGGATAGAGTTGTGACTGCGGGGGGTGTTAGAATACCCGTTTAGGGTTTGGGGTCTTCCCCGTGTAATGACCATCTCACCCCTCTGTAATGGGCCTGGCCCAGTTTACTCAGCCTATTAATATATCACCCAACCCCTGTTAGGATTGGGGGTTCACATTCCAATAATTACCACCCCAGTCATTTGTAGAGACTCTGTTAAGGCTTTCCCCACTTAGGAGCAATATCTAAGCCACATGTGCAAGATGGGCCGGTAATCGCCTATGGTGGGCCCATCAATCAGAATCAAGCATACCTTATCCTAGTGCGGGGACATGAATGTGTGTATGCAATATTTGGTTGTAACTGTCCTTATTTATGCCCTTGTAGATCATATCCTTGGGATGTAGCCGGTAACCAAGGGTATACTGTATTTTGAGAGGTTATCCTTTGGTTACCCTATAAATAACTCTACCCGAATGTGGTGAGGGACAAATGAACAATACATTTGGGAGCCATTGTTTCACATTTGTCTCGTTCTTGTGCCCAAGCTTTTCCTCTTGTCCGGATCCCATCTATTAGAACCCAATAGAGATAGTCATTGAGGCAACAATCAAGAGGCTCAAAACTAGCGCATGCTCTCAATACTTCGCCTAGAAGCCTTTGCAATCCCTAAAAAAATTGTTTTAAAAGATGGAAGAGTACATATGAGCAGACAAAGACTCTAAGCAGCATTGGAAAGAGCAACAGAAATACACAGAGATCACAAGAACCTTCAGAAGAGATATAAGGCATATCCAAAGCATTTAAAGCACACCCTAGTGTGATGGGGAAAAACAATTTCATCCAACTCAAGCACCAAGCCAATCTTCAAACAGACCCAAGAAAAGGCAACAGAGTACCTTTCAAGATGGTCCCACATCAAGAGGTGGAAGAGGAGGCAGCACCTTGAGAGGTAGATACTCCAACAACGACAATCAAGGAGGTTCTGCTATGTATTCTGTGCAGAAGATAAATGAAATACAATTAAATATTGAAATATCACAACCCATAAATAGAAGGATTAGATGCTACAAAGCAAGGCGGTGAGCCGAAGGATGTGTGTTATACATCATCTTATTGCCTACCTAATTACGTAGCACCACACATTCAATATCAAGAGCACAATTTTCATCCTTCGGCTTCAAGGTCATTTGTGTATCAACAACAAATCATGGGAAGATTCCTAGGCCCACCCCAATATGATCCATTGCTTCACAACCAGTCCCAACAATACTTGTCGTAGTAGCATTACTAGGTTGATATAAGGGAAGGGTCTGACGCCTAGACGATTAATAGTTTGGTGCCACCAGCAAAGTATATATTATCGATAACTGAGGATCAAGCTTCAAACCAATCAATAAAAAGCAAAAGAAAGATCTCCAAAGAAGGCTCCACCATGTAGGTATTCAAGGGTCATATATCAGATCCATTTGGTCCCATATGCCTATCACATCCACTCAAGACGACCTTCAGTTGAGAAACTACCCGACATGGTAATTAGTTGCAACATGAAAATTGAAATGCTTCATTGTTGACAATGTGCTCATTGATAAAGTGTAGCGGATATAATCTTCTCTAAAGCTTTCAAGCAAATATAAGAAGACGAAGATATATTACAATAGACAATGAATCCATTATGGCTTCAAAGGAAGGCAGATATCTCCCCTTGGCAAAATTGGCATGTTAGTATCCGTTGGCTACATCAACAATACAAGAGCAAAAGACATTATGTTTGATATCCCCAAAATGTATTACCCCTACAATGCAATATTAGAGAGAGGCGCATTAAATGTATTTGAAGTTGTAGTACACTCAAGCTATCTCTGCATGAAAATGCTCAAACATAGTGGGGTCGTCTCGATCTTCAATGATACTTGTGTTTATCTTCAATGCTACTCATATATCAAATCATACTTGTGTTTATGTTCGACATATTATGCATATGCTAGATTGTAAAGCTCCATACACTCATATATCAACATCTTCAGACGAGGGAAGAATATAACTCTTAACATATTTGCTCTGTTGTGTTTCTTTCATGAATCTCAACAGCCCTCCAAAAATGCCTGTTTGAAAACCACAAAACTAGAGGGGATTAAAATGCTAAAATCCCTTATTCAAAATTAAATAAGCAGGGGATTTTAGCCCCTTATTTTTTTTCCTCCCAAATATGTTGCGGCCAACAGATCTCATCATACAGAAGCAGCGCGTCTCCAAAACCAAAACTCCAAAATTCGAATTTGCTTACAAGTTTGGTTCACTGAAGCCCAAAAAAAAAAAAACTTCGGAGACAAGTATGTTTACAGCCGAAGTAGCTTATGAAACTGCCGATGGGTGACCAACTCAGTGAATTCCTAGCTAAAATCAAGCGTAACACATTTTCCAATGTTGGAACAAATTCTCACAGCACCCCGAACCAACCAGGCAGTTTGTCGTTGGAACTAATCAAGTGTAACAGCACAGGGAGGATCTAATCATCATAATCCAAGCCATCTTCGTCGTCTAGCTCGGAACTATCAACCCCACCCATCAGCGAAAGGAACACAAGAACTGCAACGAGTTGTGTGGCCAGGAAATACTTTGCTCTTCGCCTGAATTTCTTTTCCTCCTCCGTCCGTTCCTTCTTGGCTCTGGGTTTTGGCTTATAACCTACAGAGCACATCATTATAAGAACATAAAGCAACAACTAGATGTCTGAAAACTGTTGCAAGAATAAGCAAAACATGACCACCGAGACAACAGGTAAAAGAGACAGTGAAGTTCAAGAACCTGTTAAACCATCTTTATCAATTTTATTTTCTTATTAATCCATTTTACTTCTTTAAAAAAAAGTACCGTAGCCCCCTTAGACTGGCCAAATCATACCAAACAATAAACAAATCATATAAAATCATTTTTTGCGAGAAAACCCCGCATGATTATTCTGTCTAGGAGCACCATATGCTATCTATGCATATATTGATTTTCCACTCTATCCTAATTAAATCAGTGTTTGACACAGTTTCTTCCATGACAGCATTGTGATGCAATGAAAGGAAGCAACATACAGCTTGAGCTATCACTGATCCAGGATTACATAAAGGATCCGTCCACTAAAAACATTATTAGCACAGTTACCACCTCACTTTGTAATGAAATGCAGTTTTATGTCCTAGACTCGTGGTTACTACAAGGAAGGTTGTCTTTCATGTTTACGTCCTAGACTCTTAGTTACTACAAGGGTAAGTCAATCATGCACAAATGTGAAAGAGTTAACTTCAGAAAACTAGAGTTATATATGCACCTAACTATCAAGGAACTACAGCTTTTGAGACCAGTTTCACAGAAGTTGTAGTTCCTTGACATTTACCTGCAAATAATTACAGTTTTGTGAAACAGTTAATGATCGCCAACGAGTAAACTGCAGACTGCAGAATTGCAGGTTGAATTGAGTAAATAGTCCATTAAATGAATATGATGGTGAATTGGTGATTGGCAATAGCACATACATAACAAATAACTAACACAAGCTGATCACAGACTCTTCATTTAACATGACATTTTGAGTAATGCATCCTTGTATTAAATTTGTTGAACAGGATAAATCATATTTATAAGCTGGAAGGTCTGCCAGGTAGAGAAAAATGACATCATTCAAATGTTCCTGACAACAGTTTATCCAACCAAGTATAGATGCTACAACTAGCAAATTCTGAATTTTGAGTAGCAGGGTAATGCGGACTGTTTTGCTTACTGTGGTCAGCAGATGGTCTTCTCCTGGGGGTGGATGATGACGGGCTAGGTGATGATCCTAACCCTGACGATGACGATGATGAGGTTTCCAGCAACTGGACCTTGTGATGCTCAGCAAAGCTAACCAAGTTGTCATGCTTCTGCAATGTGCCCCTCAGCACAGATGTATCCTAAGGCAGGAGTAAGATCAGTACATGCCCTGAAACTAACTATATACAAATAATTTGAGGATGCTTTGGATCATTTGCTTGACAGATTTAGGGTTAGGGCTAGGAAACTCTTAATTAATAGCATAGAAAAACTCAATCCCAATACTACTAACATAAGAAGCATTATAAAGATGTGAACCTGCACTATAATCAATTTTGTATGCTACTTGATAGTTACTACTAACAGGAAACGGCGCTTTCATGAGAATGTGCAAGTGCAATCAGGCATCTGTGCTTCAATCATTTTTCAATGCAACTAAATCCCCATTCAGGTTACACAACTAACTATAGAGGGAAACTTACAGGCAACGCACTGAGGACAAAAAGAGCATGTCCAAGGAAAAGAGCATCAACATCTGTAGGGCTTCATAAATAGAAATTAAGAAATATCAGTGCTCCAAATTTGGCGTAGCAGAACAAAAATATAAGTGTCAGCAAGCATAAAAACCTAACACAAAGTACAGAGAAATATGCTGGATACAAGTTAATTGAAGTGTACCTATTATCAAATAGAAAGACTTGATCCCCTAATCTGAAAGACAATGAGTCATAAGCAGCACTTGCCTTCAGGTATATCTGTTTAAATAGAAAATTGCATTACAAGCTACTAATGTGTCAACCAAAAAACAAAAAAAGGCTAGGACAATAATAGGTAGGGAGTAGCAAACCTCCTCTTCTTTTTCTGCAGCATTGAGCTTTGTTATACCAAGTAGCTGCTTCACATGTCTAGTTTTATTCCAATGGAGTATCTTTCCAATGGGCCAAGGGAGATCAGAGAAGTAGATATCATTTGCAATGCTTCCAGCACTAACCACCCAGAGTTCATACAGCAAAGCATTAGCAAGCCAGGACGAAACCATGGCCTTTGTATCTAGCACAGTGGTGGATGAAATATTTGGGTGATTTGAGTTCAAGTCAGCAATTTTCTCATCCTTGAGATACTCAATTACGCCTCCTTTCTCGTTGTTGAAAGCCACGCAATCCCCAAATTCAACATATGGTATGTGATCTGTGCAACAACAAAAAAAACCGGTGTGAGAGCAAAGCAACCTTCTCCCTTCTCGCTCTAGCTCAACCCACATATAGGTCCCAGCACATCAATGCAGCGACCTTGCCACATATATCTAGCAGTTTTGTACTTTTGATCATCTACCCGGACAAGCGGAGACGCCAGCAGCAAAGAGCATAGCGGATCTAAGTAGATACAGGATAATATGATAAGACTACGCATGAGCGCGGGGAGCTCACCGGCATCGGGGAAGGAGGTGTCGACGTGGATGTCGAAGGGAACCTGCGCCATGCGGAGGTAGAGGAGCACGGGGAGGCAGGTTGGGCAGGCCGTAGGTAGCCCGAAGCAGGGCTTGCGCGCCACCAGCACCTTCCGCGCCGCCGCCTCCCACTCCACGGCCGCCGCCGATGCCATCGCCGAGGTGAGCTGGGTGGGGGTTTGCCTTGCGCAAAGGGGTTCTTTTCTATTCATATGGAGAGCGTAAAGGGTTTCTCGTGCTCCCTAAAAACTCAGGTGGGCTGAAAACCAGACCCGGCCCATCTAACATTGCACGCTTCCCCGTCCTCTATGCCGTGATTTTAGCACTTTTGAGTCGACTTCGTTCTTTTCGTGTTGAGTTTGGCCACGAGTTAGAAATCATGCCCTAAACCTAATCTGATCCACCGACGAATTAGATTAAATCAGAATTATTTTTTTAATGATTATTAGATCAGCTGATTCACAAATATATTTACAACAAGTAAAAACCACTTGATCCGTGCCTATTTGCTAGTGTTTGAGTTCAATGGACACAGCCCCAATGAACCCATATCGAATGGTGGCCTCCCCTAATCCGTGTCGAGCAGGTTACGCCAATGGAATCCTGACCTGTAATCATGTAATACTGTTTCATTTTGAGGTGACAAACATGGACTTACGCATACGAACAAATTTTTAGACCGTGTCTAGTAGAATGTGAAAATAAAGGGACATAATAAAATTGTAAATGACATTATTTAACGAGAAAAGTTTGAAAATAGACGATAAGACATGGATGTTAGAGATAGAGTCTGTTTAGTTCGTGACTACCTGTGTCACACTTTATCTAAAATTAGTCGTTAAAATTGAAAAACTAACATTAGCCAAAAAAAAATTAGGTAAATTGTAAGTCTTAGCCCGGCTGGAAACCACGAGAGATCCAACGGCCACAAAGCAAAAGCGGAGGGACCGACGGTTCGGATGGGCTAAACGCAGCGAGTCCGTCCCCTTTCTTCTCTCACAAGTAGATCTCGCGGTGTTAATCCTCCCGAGTCGCCTCCCCCTCAATTTCCACAAACGCAAGCCCCAATCTCGCCGTCACCACCCCCAATCCAGCAAACGCAAACCCCATCTCGCCGCCGCCGCCGCCGCGATGTCTCGCCGCTATGACAGCCGCACGACGATCTTCTCGCCGGAGGGGCGTCTCTACCAGGTGGAGTACGCGATGGAGGCGATCGGCAACGCCGGGTCAGCCCTCGGGATCCTAGCGGCCGACGGCGTGGTCCTCGTCGGCGAGAAGAAGGTGACCTCCAAGCTCCTCCAGACCTCGCGCTCCGCCGAGAAGATGTACAAGATCGACTCCCACCTGGCGTGCGCCGTGGCCGGGATCATGTCCGACGCCAACATCCTCATCAACACCGCCCGCCTCCACGCCCAACGCTACGCGCTCTCCTACCAGGAACCCATCCCCGTCGAGCAGCTCGTCCAGTCCCTCTGCGACACCAAGCAGGGATACACCCAGTTCGGAGGCCTCCGCCCCTTCGGGGTCTCCTTCCTATTCGCCGGGTGGGACAAGCACCACGGCTTCCAGCTCTACATGAGCGACCCATCCGGGAACTACGGCGGGTGGAAGGCCGCCGCTGTTGGGGCCAACAGCCAGGCCGCGCAGTCCATGCTCAAGCAGGACTACAAGGACGGCTTGACCCGCGAGGAGGCCGTCGCCCTCGCGCTTAAGGTCCTCAGCAAGACCATGGACTCCACCAGCCTGACTGCCGAGAAGCTGGAGCTGGCCGAGGTGTTTCTGCAGCCGGGCTCCGGGGAGGTACAGTACCAGGTGTGCTCTCCTGAAGCGCTGGGGAAGCTGCTTGCAAAGTCCGGCCTGACACAGCCAACACCCGAGGCATAATGCTCTGTTTTGCTGTGGCTTGTGATGCCTACTACTGCTCTTAGAGATGGTTTAAGCATTTGTGCTTCAGTTGTGTGAACTTGAATATTCGACGATTATGTGGTCTAATTTTATGTTGAGCATCCTAGATACGTTAATGTTTCATCTGTAACTGTGGATTGCCTTGAACTGGTTGCAAATTGTTGATTTCTATCTGCTCTGCTTGATTATTGTCGTGATTAGGGAGCATGTGGGATAATGGAACAGGCAAAATTAGGTTTGGATCTAACGCATCTGGATGATACCGACTGTATTTAGTGACCATGGCAAAATTTTGAACTGCTTATGTGTTCTAGTAACTATTATAGTTTAGGCCTCTAGATGACGCTAGTGCTTTCATTGATTGTGTTCTGGAAACAAGGCAAAATAATAAGGTATTCTACGTCTTTCAGATTATCTTCATTCTTATGTTGTGCTTGAATTGTTGTTTGCCATTAGGACTTGTGGTGACACTGACAGAGGGTGCTGTGGTGAAAATGTTAAGAACCATTTGTATGACCAGAACATGACAATACAATGCATCAGGATCATATAATTGTTCATCCCAAATAAAAAACCATGCTTCATATAGCTGATTGTCAATTGTGCTTAGAAACAGCTATTTTTGTGGTGTTCTGTCTGGTTTATATTACCTATATGGTTTGATGTCAACCATATGTTCAGTATTCAATGCTATTTTTTAGGAGAGGTTCCAGTTATAGTTCTCTCACGACTAAGGGCTTGTTTGTTTCCTTCTAGGATTATATATACCTGCTCATGGATTATATAAGCACCTAATGACCTGTTTATCGGTTATCATAATCTAGGCATCTAGATTATATATAGTCCATCTAATAATCTGTGTTGTTTGTTTGCCTCTTAACTTATTTAAGCTGGATTATATAATTTAGAGGGTAAACAAACAGGGTCTAAGACAATAACTTTTGTGGTTTGGTTGCAGCATTGTTTTGACATCATTTTTCTATGATTAGCCACTTACTACATGACCCCGAAGCTTTTGGTTTGCTCTTGAAAGATTATTTTGTACCTAGACTGGAATTGTTTGGTTGACAATTCATACCAATTGGTTATATCAAGCATCATCAGGACTCAGAGTTTTGGTGTGATGCATCTCAGTCAGTGCTAATGATCTTTGCCGGACCACTTCTTGAGACCTTGGGCTATTCATTGCTGTGAACTTGAAATTCTGGTGCTACCATAATTTGTTATTGCAGATTTTATCCAGTTCCTTGCTGCAATAGTGTTCCTTGCTTATTACCTGGTACTTGATGCCATCAGAATATGGGGACTCCGATTTTTTAGCATATAAGTAAAATTTTATTTTCCTTGTGTAACTAGTTATATTCTTGTTCAAGCTACCCTTCCGTTCCAAATAGTTTTTACTATGTAGACATAATGTATATCTAGGTGCATGCCTTTGGCCACAGGAATGGTTGAATAATTGAATGCTTCAATTAGATTTTGTTGAAGTTTTGTGTTGTTCTTAACTTCCACAGTATCTTGTATCTTTATGGATTGTGGTGTGGCGTTTTCTTCTTTTGGAATCCTGATATACGCTTCATTAATCATTTACTGTCTTCCAGCTGGATTTGTGATGACACTGTGAGTAACTGTTGGAATGAGAACCCATACCCTAATCAGGGGTTGGGAGTGATATTAAATAGAGAGAGTAACTGGGCCAAGGCCCATTACACAGGGGTATAACAGTCATTACACAGGGAATAACACAAACCCTAGACGGGTAGTCTAACACCCCCCGCAGTCACAACTCTATCCTGTACAGATGTTGAGACTGGATCGGAAGTCTAAAAAGACACTCGACGGTAACCCCTTGGTGAAGATGTCGGCGAACTGAAGCGTGGTGGGGACGCTGAGAACGCGGACGTCACCGGCAGCGACACGCTCGCGGACGAAGTGGAGGTCGATCTCCACATGCTTCGTGCGCTGATGCTGCACGGGGTTGGTGGAGAGGTAGACCGCGCTGACGTTGTCGCAGTAGACGAGGGTGGCGCGCTGGAGGGGACTGTGAAGCTCGTGGAGGAGCTGGCGCAGCCAGGAGGCCTCGGCCACGCCGTTGGCCACGGCACGGTACTCGGCCTCAGCGCTGGAGCGAGAGACGACGGGCTGCCTCTTGGCGGCCCAAGAGACGAGGTTGGCGCCCAGGAAGACGGCGTAGCCGGAGGTGGACCGGCGCGTGTCGGGACAGCCAGCCCAGTCGGCGTCGGTGTAGACCACGAGCTCCGTCGTCGGGGATGGGCGGAGTCAGTGAGATGGGGCTCCCGCGGAGTGTGCATGTGTAGGCACACCTGCTGGACGGCGTAAGCGATGTCGGGCCTGGAGAACGTGAGGTACTGGAGTGCGCCGGTGAGGCTCCGGTAGGACGTCGCGTCGGCGACCGGAGGCCTGTCGTCCTCAGAGAGCTTCGCTTGAGTGTCGACAGGCGTGGTGCAGGGCTTGCAGTCAGACATGCCAGCCCGCTCCAGGATGTCGATGGCGTACTGGCGCTGGTGGAGGAAGAGACCCTGAGGCCGACGTTCGGCGGTGACGCCGAGGAAGTGGTGGAGGGGCCCCAGGTCCTTCATCGCGAACTCCCGCTGAAGGGCGACGATCGTGCGGTGAAGGAGGTCGGCGGTGGATGCCGTGAGCACAATGTCGTCGATGTAGAGCAGGAGGTAGACGGTGTCGTCGCCGCGCCGGTAGATGAACAGGGACGTGTCCGACTTGGCCTCGACGAAGCCGACAGAGGCCAGGTAGGAGGCGAAGCGGCTGTACCAAGCCCGTGGCGCCTGCTTGAGGCCGTACAGGGATCGGTTCAGCCGGCAAACCAGGTCCGGACGGTCAGCGTCGACGAAGCCGGTGGGCTGGCTGCAGTAGACAGTCTCCGTCAGAGTGCCATGGAGGAAGGCATTCTTGACATCGAGCTGATGGATCGCCCAGTCGCGGGAGAGGGCGAGGGAGAGGACAGCGCGAACAGTGGCGAACTTGACGACAGGGCTGAAGGTCTCGTCGTAGTCCACTCCGGGGCGCTGGGTGAAGCCCCGAAGGACCCAACGGGCCTTGTAGCGGTCGAGGGAGCCGTCTGAGGTCAGCTTGTGGCGAAATAGCCACTTGCCGGTGACCACGTTGGTGCCTGGTGGACGCGGCACCAGGTCCCAAGTGTGGTTGGCCAAGAGGGCCGCGTACTCCTCCTCCATAGCGCGACGCCAGTGTGGGTCGGCGAGGGCAGTGCGAACGGAGGAGGGTACCGGGGAAGCGTCGGGTGGAGTGCTGGTCGTAGCGGCTGCCAGGATGAGCCGGTCGACGGGGCGGAGAACGCCAGCAGCGCGTCGAGTCACCATCGGGTGGACGTGCCCGGGGTCGCGATGGATGGCGACCGGGTGGTATACGGATGACTCGGAGTGAGCCACCGGAACGTCGGGAGCGGCTGGAGGGGCCGGCTCACGGCGGTGATAGACGACGGCGGGGTCGGCGAAGCGGGCCGCGCTCGTCGATGGGCACGCGTCGGGGGGTGCCGAGGTAGTGGCGTGGCCGCGACGATGGTAGACGAGGGCGGGGTTGGCGAATCGAGCCGGAGTCGACGGGGCCGCGCGCGGCGCAGGCGGGGTCGACGGGGCCGCGCGTGGCGCAGGCGGGGTCGACGGGGCCGCGCGTGGCGCGGAAGAGGTCGTGGGGGCCGCACGAGGAGCAGGTAACGGCGCAAGACGGGGAGCCGAAGGTGGGGGAGGAATCGGATCGGACTCGAGGAGGGAGTCAAGATCGGTGGGTGGGGTGGAGCCAGCAAGGGGAAACACATCTTCGTCAAAGACGACATGACGAGAGATGATGATGCGGTGGGAGGTGAGGTCCATACACCGGTACCCCTTGTGGTCAGGGGAGTAGCCAAGGAATAGACAGCGGGTGGAGCGAGGAGAAAGCTTATGTGGAGCAGTAGCGGAAGTGTTAGGGTAGCAGGCACAGTCGAACACACGAAGGTGGTCATAGGAAGGGGTTGTGCCGTAAAGGGCGAAGTGGGGGGTAGGGTGGCGTACCGCCTTCGAGGGAAGACAGTTGAGGAGGTGGGTGGCAGTATGCAGGGCCTCTGCCCAGTAGCTGGCGGGGAGAGACGCCTGGAAGAGGAGACAGCGGAGCATATTAGTGGTGGTGCGGATCATGCGTTCGGCTCGGCCGTTCTGGGCAGAAGTGTAGGGGCACGAGAGACGCAACTGGACGCCATGAGTGAGGAAGAAGGAGCGAGAGGCGTTGTTATCGAACTCGCGGCCATTGTCACACTGCAGAGCACGGACCGGGCGACGAAACTGAGTGGATACCCAGGTGAAGAAGTGTGTGAGGGTGGTGAATGTGTCCGACTTCAACCGAAGCGGGAAGGTCCAGAGAAAATGGGAAAAATCATCCAAAATCACCAGATAATATTTATAACCAGAAAGACTGAGTACAGGGGAGGTCCAAAGGTCACAATGAACCAGATCAAAAGCCTGCTCAGCCCGAGAAGAAGTAGTAAATGGGAGACGAGTATGTCGGCCTAACTGACAAGCATGACAGAGACCCTCAAAATGTCCCCTACTACATGAAAGATCGAGACTACTGGTAATCTTGGTCATGACGTCGGGTCCAGGATGGCCGAGACGTCGATGCCATGTGGTGGAGGAGGTGGTGGAGACCAAGGCAGGAGGTGGAGACACGCCGGTGGTGGAGGGCTGGAGCGTGTAGAGAGGTCCCGAGCTGTCACAGCGGGCGAGAAGGGTCCTGGTGGCTAGATCCTTCACAGAAAAACCAGAGGGGTCAAACTCAATAGAACAGGAGTTGTCAGTAGTGAATCGACGAACAGAAAGAAGATTGTGGGTGATGTGGGGAGCTACGAGAACATCGTTGAGGTAAAACGGCCCAGGGAGAACCGAGGCACCTACTGAGGTGACTGGCAGAGTGGAACCGTTTCCAACGACGATCGAGGATGGGTGAGAGGGGAGTGGGGGATGAGAGCGAGAGAGCGTGCCTGCCGTGGGGGTGGTGTGGTACGAGGCACCGGAGTCGATCACCCAGTCGGAGGGGGGTGGGGTCATCGCCATGGTGCTGAAAGCAGCAGCGAGGGAGGTGCTGTCCCAACCACCAGCCGGCGGGGACCAAGGCGTCGAGGTGTGGGTCCCCGGGGGCTGGAGCGCGGGCGGAGCCTGGGGCACGACGGGAACACCATAAGGAGGTGCGCCGTAGTGAGGTGTAGTCAGGAGGGCGGGCGCCGGAGGACGGGGGGTGTACTCGGTGCCTGGCCCGGCCACATGGCGATGGTCCCGGTCCAGGGGTTGTAGAAGGACGGCCACGCGTGGCCGCCACCCCGGCCGGAGGGACCACCACGAGAGGAGCCGCCGCTCCCACGGCCGCCCTTGCGGGAGCGACGACCCCCGTCGGTCGTAGAAGTCGGACGAGGGGCCGCCGAGACGGCAGGAGGGGGGCGGGTGGGAGCCCCGGTCGACGGAGGACGGGTGGCCTGGCCCCCTGAAGGCGGCTGACCACTAGTGGGAGCGCTGTAGAGGGCCGAGGCAGGAGTGGGTGCCTCATTCGCCATGGTGAGCTCCTCGAGGAGAAGCTCGTTCCGCACGGCGTGGAAGGTGGGGAAGGGCACGCTCCTCTTGATGAGAGCCTTCAGGTGGCCGTAGCGGGGGCTGAGGCCACGCAGGAGGTTCAGCACCAGGGTACGATCGGCAACTGGCTCGCCGAGATCACGGAGAGAGTCAGCCAGGCCCTTCATCGGGCGGCAGTATTCTCCCACGGAGAGGTCTCCCTGAGAGAACAGGTGGAACTGGGCGTCGAGGTGGAGCGCCCGCGCATCCCGATTCCCGAGGAACTGGTCCTCGAGAGCGAGCCACGCCTGGCGAGCAGTGTCCGCCTGATCGCGGATGATGTCCTGCAGCTCAACGGTGATGGTGCCGTGGAGCCACGAGAGGACAACGCTGTCCATGAGGCACCAGGAGCGAGGCGGTGGAGCGTCGTGGTCGACGAGGACGTGATCGTCGAGGACGAACCGCCGCAGCGTGAGGAGGACCTGTCCTCGCCAGCGGGGGTAGTGGGAAGACGCCGGATCCAACACCACGGACACGAGGGCCCGGATGTTGTGCAGACCAGCGGCCTGAGCGTGGAGAGCAGCGATGAGGTCGGCGTCGAGGTCGGAGTCGCGGGGGTCCTCCGGGGGTTCCACAGGGGCGACCGGCGGGCGACCGAGGAGGCGCTGCGTGGTGGCCATCTGGGTGGTCAGAGCGGCACCCAGGGCACGCTCTCGCTCCAGGGCGAGGGAGGCGGCGCGCTCGCGCTCCCGCGAGGCCGTCACAGCGGCCTGGATCTCCGCGAGGGTGTCGACGAGCGGGGAGGCGACGGTGGGAAGTGCGGAGGGCGTGACGGCGTGGCTCCAGGTGGGTGAAGCGAGGGTGGGAAACCCCGACGGAGATCCGCGGCGCAGGGTCAGCGGGGAGACGGCAGGAAGCGGCGCAAGGCCGGCGATGTAGGGGGCCCCTCCATGGGCGGGCGCGCTGCTGATCGCAGCGGGGGTGATGGGGCCGGTGGCGGCAGAGGTGGAGGCCGGTCGGTTGGAACCGACGGCTGAGAGAGAAAAAAAAAACCTAAACCTAGCTCTGTGATACCATGTTGGAATGAGAACCCATACCCTAATCAGGGGTTGGGAGTGATATTAAATAGAGAGAGTAACTGGGCCAAGGCCCATTACACAGGGGTATAACAGTCATTACACAGGGAATAACACAAACCCTAGACGGGTAGTCTAACAGTAACCCTGTCGTGTTACTTCACTCTTGCTTATCAATTTGTTTCACATTGCCTAGATAAGGAAATGCTTAGTTACGATAGTATTTATTTGATGCTAGGGCTGTGATCCATCAATAAGGTTACCTAAAATGGTATTAATCCATTGTGTTTTTTTGGTCATATGCTGACTAATCACAAACGCACTCATCAAATGTTTTATAAACTAGGCGAGCATATCTGATAGGAATTGTTCTAGTATATGGTTCAGCTATCTCCACCAACTTAGGGCATGTTAGGTATAGCTTTTTCTGAAGGGCTTTTCTTAGAATTTGGATTCTTGGATAATCTAGTGTAAAGAGAATTTGAATATCGTGAGGTTTATGTACGGAAGAAGATAAAGTGGTTTATATAATTCAGGATCTAAAAAGCGACAAATTTCTCCTATCGTGAAGGCTCGATAGATTTTATATTCACGTTGATTTGATCGGTTCTTACAAAAGTGGACTAAAAAGTGAAGCGTTTGGCTGGCAACGTTAGACTTTAACAGTCAGAATCTGATTTTAAGCTGAAATAAACATCCTCGTATCTATCCATCTCTCATTTTAAACTCTACTATGTAAACAATATAGTCCGTAAAATAAAGTTCTGTAGGGTTATATACACAATGCACTGGTCATAGCCTAATGAATCGAACGATGCAAGTCAGGAATCCACGGGTAGGATCCAAGGAGGAGCCTTTTGACCGGTTTTGTTGGGTGGAAATATTGTAAACAAATCACTCCTTGTTGAACTACTGAATTCAATCCCCTACCAAGGAACTACTGAATTCAATCCCCTACCATTACTCAACAGTGTGTTAGGTCTATCCTAGTTTGTGTTAAGTGCAACAATGCCCGCTTGTGTTAGATGTATCCTAGTTTGTGTTAAGTGCAACATGTGATATATTGGTCCCAGTGGATGGTGATATCTTGGCCCAATAATTAATAGAATCGATAGAGTACTCATACAAATAAGATGCATTTTCTTTTTCAAGGCTTAATAGAATCAATAGATTACGTACAAACAAGGTGTATTTTCTTTTTCAGAAGGTTGTCTCGAAAAAACCTCTGAGTTAAGTGTGCTTGGTCCAGAGCAATTTTGGTATGGATGACCAACCGGGAAGTCTTCTCAGGTGCGCATGATTGAGTACAAAGTGTACGCAAAAGACTCGTATTAGTCTATGAAGATGGTCTATGGTCCTAGAGGGATGCTAAGGGTAAGCACCGTCGGTCTAGGAGTAGACGTGGTGTTACACAACAATGCCCACAGCTGAGGCCATTCATAGTGATGAGTTTTAATGCACTGTTCTCAATACTGTCACATCAGATTAAAACTAGGTAATAGTCTATGCAGAGTTTTTATCACCATGAAATTCTAACATTTTCCATGAGACTTTCTATATCTCCCCTCTTAATTGCACTGCCATGTCGCCAAGGATGCTAATGTGTCACCATATTTAATTAATATTTAGCTTACCCATATATGGAGGAGCTACCTCTGACTCCACACGGGGTGCGGCGTGGAGGGAGCTGTTGAAGTAGCTGCTCCCCCAAAGGACACCGGACGTGGGGAGGCTTTAAATGTGGGGACACAACAATGCAGCTGGCCTAAACTTATAGACGTTTTAGACACGAGAATTAATAAACTTTGTGAGAAAGATAAGTGAACAATATATTAGACCTCATTTGGTAAAGTTTAGGCATTTTTAGGTCCTAAACTGTCATATAGGGTCGCTAAAAGAGTTATCCTAAACTTTAGTTCTGTAGCCACTATTGGGACATGGGGTTGACTAAAATCGATTAAACTTGTGCTTTTACTGGATTTGTTCTTTAGATGGTTTCACTGTTTCTCTCTAAAACTATACATGTATTACATAGGGATAATCGTGTTCCTGCCATTTTAAACTGTGAGATGCACATGCACCCACCAGGAGCCAAAAAACCGATAGAGCATTGGTGCTCATCTTCTCGTCGGCAGCCAGACCGTGTTTAGTTCTTTAGTTCTTGTCGTCGTCCCCACGGGCGGCGACGGTGGTCGTCCGCGCTGCGCCGTAGGTTTATCTGCCAGTCAGACATTCAGGCTTGGCTTTGAAAAACTGGATGCGCAGGGCTTTCTCAGAGCCAGCTTGCGACAATGCCAGGACAGAAGCAGCATAGAACGTAGTACATATAGGGCTCGTTTAGAAACACAGTTTTAAAATATTATAGTTTTAAGATATTATAATTTTCAATTGTATATGACACAAATACTACGGTATTATTTTACCACAGTAAAACCATAGTATTGCTCAAACCCGTGAATTGTTTGATTCCATTGAAAAAACAAAACATATGTAGAGAGAAAAAAAAAGAAAACTAAGGTTCCGAGTGGAGTTTAGAAAACTCTAAAAATACCATGATTTTAAGTAAACCATGTTTTGTATGTACAAACTAAACACCTTTTGAGTCCACTATTATAGTATCATCAAATACTATTGTATTGTTTTAAAACTACAAAAACACTACACTTACGAACAGGGTCATAGATGTTGATGCAACAGAACGCACGAGACGCAACGACAGGGCAAGTACGCAACGCATCCAGTCCACCACCACCATTCCTTTGCCTTTTCGGCCTTTTCTTTCCGCAGAAAACGGCCCTGCAACTGCAGGCTGCAGCATCGGGGGTCTGACGGACCGAAATTTAAGGTTCGGCCTAGACCCGCCTTCGGACCGTGTTAGCCTGGCTTATATTATTTTATGTCGGGTTGTGCTTTAACCTCCTATTTTCGGGTTGTGAGACAAAAAGAAAAAGCCACGTCTGCTCCTGCAGATGTCGTTGGGTTTGCAGCTTGCTCGGGCCACCGTGTGCTCGTGTCTCCCTCGGTCCCTCCCACGGTTGCATATAAGGCTGGCTCCAACAAGGCCCCCTAAAGGGTTCTCTACCCTAAATTTAGAGGACCAAACGGTCCTCTACGCTCTCCAGCAACGTCCTCTAAACGGTCCTTTAAATTTAGAGGACGCTGCTGGATTCTCTATATATAGAGTTTCTCTAAACGATCCTCTATTCATTTGACTACTTTAAATAACCGGTTTAGCAAAATTAAAATATGTACAATATATTTGAGAGTATGATAAATATGTATGTACAAAAAATAAAATTAAAAAATGTCTTTAATATGAGTATTTGAGAATAGAGGACGTGATTTAGAGGACGTTGTTGGAGAGAAATGAGATATAGAGGATGAAATCTTTTAGAGGAGACTGTAAAGGACAGATATAGAGGATGAATATAAAGGACGTTGATGGAGACAGCAAGCATGGCCTGGTCGCGCTTCACAAGCCGCCTCTTGGCATTTCCCTCCCGCATCGCCTAATGCCTCACTTCCTTCCTGCAAGTTGCCAGCGACCGAGAAGCTACCACTAGTGGCTGCTCGGGCTCTGCTCGGCTCAAAACGCGCTCGGGTTTAGCGCACCAAATGAGCCACGCGGGGAGATGATGCTGCTGCTGCTGCTAGGATTAGCCACGGGCCTCGCCGCCGCCGGGGAAGCCGAGACGCAGGGCGGCGGCGGGGCGGCCTCCAGGTCCAGGGGCGGCCGTGGCCCGAAGATCAGTCCCGCGGTCCTGTTCGTCGTGGCTGTAGCCGCCGTGGTGCTGCTCGTCTCCTGCCTGCTGCACCTCGTGGTCAGGCTCCATGCTCTATGTTCAAGCCATCACGAGGACTCGTGAAGCGCAAGGGGCCGTACACCTGCACGCATAGAATTCGCACAGCTCACGGCCCCTTCTTTGAAAATAGAAGAGCATTTGTTCCACAGTTCCAGCGGCGCGACCACTCCGTTTTCCCAGAGTAGCACTGACGAATCATCGAAGCAGCTTTACTGGCATTGCCTGACGTTGCAACCGGTGCAAGTAATGTGATTGTGATGTTAGGCTGAGTCCAGTGCACAGCCTCCCTCTCGCTCCTGCCACGTCAGCTCTCGCCTCTGCTGCTTCAGTGCGCAGGCTACAGCCTATAGCCACATCAGCTTTTCTATTTCAGAATTAAGTAATTCACACGAATTTATTTCAACGCTCAGAAAACACACAACATAATATTTTTTATTAAATTAAAAATTACAAATTGCGTCATAATTAAAATAAAATTACATGACGATTTAAAAATACAAAATAATTAATAGAAAATTACATAAATCTAATGATTATTATGTCCCCATACATGTTCAACCAAATCATTTAGTAGTTGTGTATACATCGATGTGTCTGTCATCTCGTTGTCCATTTGAATCCTAGCTGCTAGGCTCGGGGTTGCATTGTAGTAGATCGACGGGCCGACTGTAGAATCAACTGTCTCATATGTCTCGTCTAAATCGGCATCACGCTCGCCATCGATGATCATATTGTGCAAAATGACACATGCACGCATGATCAAACCAAGAGTACGTTGAGAGTAAGAACGTCCAGGAACTGCTATAATGTTGAACCGAGATTTCCACACTCCAAAAGCGCACTCAACATCTTTGCGCCATGCTGCTTGAGCATTTGTGAATAACTGATGTTTCTCACTTTGTGGAAGCGGAATACCCTTGATGAAATTTGTGATTGGGGATGAAATTTGTGATTTTTGCAATTTTTTCGAATTTTTTGGACTCCAAACGGTCAAAAACGGCTAGTTGCAACGGCTAGCACACGTGGACCAATCAGATCGCGACACGTGGACCAGTCAGATCGCGCCACGTCGCTCTCGCCCCGCCAGTGCCTCGCTCTCGCCTCCCTCTCGCCCGCCTCTCGCCCGGGCAGGCGCTCCAGCGCGGGCGAGAGCGAGGCGATACCGCCCGCTCTCGCCGGGCGCGAGCGCCGTCGTCCGGCGACCCTCTCTCGCCCGCCTCTCGCCCACGCGCGGGCGGTAGCGGCTCTCTCTCGCCCGCGCTACCGCCCGCGTTGCCACCAGCCACAGGCGAGGTTTTTTTGTTTTTCCATGACTCGCTGCCGGCTGGTCAGGTCTCCGTGCGTGACTGCTGACTGGTGCGGCTGGCTGATGCATCTTCCAATCTGTTCGCGGGTTCTGCAGTCGATCTACGCCAACAGCAAAGCCAGCAGCAGTCCATGAACGCCAGGATATATATTACGAGCCTTGCATTCTAATAGCTAGGAAAGCCCTAGCCTAATGTTGTTCTCCGATTAAGCCGAATCAGATTTCGGTGTCTATAAAAATAGCCTTAGGCCGTCAAAGTTCAGTTTTTGACGTCCCACTACGATGCACGAGTGTCGGACGTCCACCTAGGCGCTTGCGGCGGCGGCGGTTCCACGAGAGCGCGAGGCGGCGGTGGCCTCCGATCGCGTGACCGACGGTCGATCCCAAATCCGAAAGCACGGCGGCGGCAATTCCCGATCCGAAGGCATGACGGTGGCTGCTCTCCGATCCGGAGCCTCGGCGACAGTGGCTCCCTGATCCGACGACGACAGCTCTCGGGCGCGCAACGACGATGGTTTCTCGATCTGAAGGCGCAACGACGACGGCTCCCAAATCCGGTGGCACGACGACGACAATTCCTCGATTCGGAGGCACAACGACAACGGCTCTCCGATCTGTGCGCACGATGTCGACGGCTTCCCAGAGGCGCGTGCGCTACATCGGCTCCTTGGAGGCGCACGCTCCGGAGTGGCGCACGCTGGCATCCCACTTCCCACGACCACGCCGATCTTCCCTAGGCAAGAGCGACGACGACGTACTTCTCTAGGCGTGAGCGGTGGCGGATCGGCGACCCTATTTTTATAATATTTTTGTCGGCGTTCCGAGACCGGGGGGTCCCTTGGGCTGACGAGTGAGTGTCGCCGCGTGCCCCAGCCCAGATGGGTCGAGCACGAGGGCGAGCACGAAGGGGGGAGAAGCGAGGCGGCCGCAGACCGGCGTTAGAGAGGTGGGAATCCCGCGGCCTTCGTGTTCGTCCCGCGCCCAGGTCGGGTGCGCTTGCAGTAGGGGGTTACAAGCGTCCACGCGGGAGAGGGAAGCGAGCGGCCCCAGGAGAGCGTCTGTCTCGTCCTCGTCCCCGCACGGCCAACCCTCTCTAAGAGGGCCCTGGTCCTTCTTTTTATAGGCGTAAGGAGAGGATCCAGGTGTACAATGGGGGGTGTAGCAGAGTGCTACGTGTCTAGCGGGGGAGAGCTAGCGCCCTAAGTACATGCCGATGTGGCAGCCGAAGAGATTTTGGCACCCAGCTGGTGTGATGTCGTGGCCGTCGGAGGAGCGATGGAGCCTGGCGGAGGGACAGCTGTCGGTGCGATTGGGTCCTTGCTGACGTCCTCTTGCTTCCGTAAGGGGGCTGAGAGCTGCCGTCGTCACAGAGTATGCGGGGCGTCATCATTGCCTATCTGGCGGAGCTAGCCAGATGGGACACCGGTCTTGTTCCCTGCGGCCCGAGTCAGCTCGGGGTAGGGTGATGATGGTGCCTCTTGTTGACGTGGCTGGCCTGCGCCCTAGGTTGGGCGATGTGGAGGCTCCTCCGAAGCCGAGATCGAGTCTATCTTCCATGGCCGAGGACGAGTCCGAGCCCCTGGGTCGGGCGAGGCGGAGGTCATCTGCAGAGGCCAGGGCGGAGCCCGAGCCCTAGGGTCGGGCGAAGCGGAGTTCGTCGTCTTCTGGGGCTGAGCCCGAGTCCGAGCCCTGGGTCGGGCGGAGCGGAGTTCGCCGTCTTCCGGGACTTAGCCCGAGTCCGAGCCCTGGGTCGGGCGGAGCGGAGTTCACCGTCTTCCGGGACCTAGCCCGAGTCCGAGCCCTGGGTCGGGCGGAGCGGAGTTCGCCGTCTTCCGGGACCTAGCCCGAGTCCGAGCCCTGGGTCAGGCGAAGCGGAGCTTCCTATGGTGCCTTTGGCAGGGCCTGACTGCCTGTCAGTCTCACTCTGTCAAGTGGTACTGTAGTCGGAGTGGCGCAGGCGGCGCTGTCCTTCTGTCAGGCCGGTCAGTGGAGCGGCGAAGTGACGGCGGTCACTTCGGCTCTACCGGGGGGGGGCGCACGTCAGGATAAAGGTGTCAGGCTACCTTTGCATTAAATGCTCCTGCGACTTGGTCGGTCGGTGCGGCGATTTAGTCAGGGTTGCTTCTTAGCGAAGGCAGGGCCTCGGGCGAGCCGGAGATATGTTCGCCGTCGGAGGGGGCCACGGGCGAGGCGGAAATCCTCCGGGGTCGACTGCCCTTGTCCGAGGCTAGGCTCGGGCGAGGCGTGATTGAGTCGCTCGAATGGACTGATCCCTATCTTAATCGCACCCATCAGGCCTTAGCAGCTTTATGCTGATGGGGGTTACCAGCTGAGAATTAGGAGTCTTGAGGGTACCCCAAATTATGGTCCCCGACAGTAGCCCCCGAGCCTCGAAGGGAGTGTTAGCACTCGCTTGGAGGATTTCGTCGCACTTTTTTGCAAGGGGACCAGCCTTTCTCGGTTGCATTTTGTTCCGGTGGGTGCGCGCGAGCGCACCCGCCGGGTGTAGCCCCCGAGGCCTCGGAGGAGTGGTTTCACTCCTTCGAGGTCTTAATGCCTCGCGTAATGCTTCGGCTGGTCTGGTCGTTCCCTCATGCGAGCTGGCCGTAGCCTGGGTGTACGGTCGGGTCCCAAGTTCTCGGGCTGGTATGTTGACGCTGTCGACGGTTCGGCCGGAGCCGGGTTTGCGAGAGCAGCCCCCGAGCATCTGCACAGGGCGAGAGGGCGATCAGGGACAGACTCGGCTTTTTTACATACGCCCCTGCGTCGCCTTTCCGCAAGGAGGAGGGGGGAAAGCGCCATGTTGCCCTCGATGGGCGCCGAACATGGTGTCTCCGGTGAGCTGCAAGCGGGTAATCCGAGTGGACGTTCGTGCCCCGTTCGTTAGGGGTCGGCTAGGGGCCCAGAGGCACGCCCAAAAGTACCTGCGGGTGATCTGCCGGACCCGGTCCCCTGGCGACGGGGTCCGAGGGCTCGATGCCTCCCTCTGATGGGATTCCATTACAAGATCGCTCCCGCTGGTCTCGGAAATGTCCTAGGGTACCTCGGGAGCGCAGCCCGAGCCTTGGTTATGTATCGAACGTACCCATGGTCATCCCTCGCTCGGCGTCTGAGGCGGCTGTGAACCCTTCGGGGGCCAGCCTTTGAACCCCTGATCAGTAATGGGCGCGGGGCCCGAGTAGCCTGAGGCGGTCGTGGAACCCTTCGAGGGGCCGGCCTTCGAACCTCTGACCAGTAGTGGGTGTAGGGCCCACGCGATCTGAGGCGGCTGTCGAACCCTTCGGGGGGCCAGCCTTCGAACCTCTGATCAGTAGGGAGGCTCGGAGCCTGGTTCCTTCACGGGTGATAGTCGCCTAGAGGGGGGGGGTGAATAGGGCGAAACTGAAATTTACAAAAATAATCACAACTACAAGCCGAGGTTAGCGTTAGTAATAATAAATGAGTCCGCGAGAGAGGGTGCAAAACAAATCGCAAGCGAATAAGTAAGTGAGACACGCGGATTTGTTTTACCGAGGTTCGGTTCTTGCAAACCTACTCCCCGTTGAGGAGGCCACAAAGGCCGGGTTTCTTTCAACCCTTCCCTCTCTCAAACGATCCACGGATCGAGTGAGCTTTCTTTTCTCAATCACTTGGAACACAAAGTTCCTACAAGGATCACCACAAGATTGGTGTATCTTGCCTCAATTACAAGTGAGTTTAATCGCAATGAAAGAATCAAGAAAGCACGATTAAAAAGCCAAGCAACAAGAGCGACAAATAACACACGGATCACTTTCTCTCTCAAGCTACTAATCACTAATGATCTCTTTTCTCAATTGTGAAACTTGGAGAGATGGAGGCTTTGAATGTGTCTTGGAATGGATTGCTAGCTCTTGTATTGAATGTTGAAGGTTGGAATGCTTGGATGAAGTGAATGGAGGTGGTTGGGGTTGTATTTATAGCCACCAACCACTTCCTAGCCGTTGGGCCTTTCTGCCGAGCGCGGACGGTCCGCCCTCCTGGTGCGGACGGTCCGCCCCTGTAGATCAACGGCTGAAAATGCAACGGTCAGCAGTAACGGCTATATCAACGGCTATATTGCATTTAATGCGACGTCAGATGTCAGACAGAGCCAGTCGCGGACGGTCCGCCCGCCTGGTCCGGACGGTCCGCGAGGCCGCTATAATTCATTTTTCGGAACCCGTTACCTTCGGGTTTTTTCGGTTTCTCACCTACCGGACGGTCCGCGCCAGAGGCCGGACGGTCCGCACAAGGGCTCGGACGGTCTGTTTTTCCTCCGGACAGTCCATAGCACAGACTTGGATTTTTGCATTGGTTCTGGCCGAGTGACATCCTCGTGTCGCGGACGGTCCGCCGCAAGGGCCCGGACGGTCCGCGCTTGGCCTGTTTTTCCAAAAAGCTTCTCCTGTCCGGAATAATCTACGGTATTCCGGACAGTCGATTTAGTATAGATATAGATGAACCTTTGGCACCTGTAGAACATATGATCTAGAGCAAACTAGTTAGTCCAATTGTTTGTGTTGGGCGATTCAACCACCAAAATTAATTAGGGACTGGGTGTAAGCCTAATTCCCTTTCAATCTCCCCCTTTTTGGTGATTGATGCCAACACAAACCAAAGCAAATATAGAAGTGCATAATTGAACTAGTTTGCATAATGTAAGTGCAAAGGTTGCTTGGAATTTAGCCAATATAAATACTTGCAAGATATGCATGGATTGTTTCTTTCTTATATAACATTTTGGACCACGCTTGCACCACATGTTTTGTTTTTGCAAACTCTTTTGTAAATCCTTTTCAAAGTTCTTTTGCAAATAGTCAAAGGCAAATGAATAAGATTTTGAGAAGCATTTTCAAGATTTGAAATTTTCTCCCCTTGTTTCAAATGCTTTTCCTTTAACTAAACAAAACTCCCCCTAAATGAGATCCTCCTCTTAGTGTTCAAGAGGGTTTTTGATATGTCATTTTGAAATACTACTTTCTCCCCCTTTTGAACACAATAGGATATCAATTGAAAAATATTCAACACTTAAGTTTTTGAAATTGGTGGTGGTGCGGTCCTTTTGCTTTGGGCTCATTTCTCCCCCTTTTTGGCATGAATCGCCAAAAAACGGAATCATTAGAGCCCGCGAAGTACTTTCTTCCCCTTTGGTCATAAATAAGTGAGTTAGGATTATACCAAAGACGAAGTCCTTTTGCGTTTGAGCTTTTACTCTCTCCCCCAAGGATGAAGTCCTTTTCCTTGATGCTCATTTCTCCCCCAAAGAGGAGAGAGTTGCTCGGAGTGGTGGCGAAGTATGAGTTACGGAGTGGAAGCCTTTGTCTTCGCCGAAGACTCCAATTCCCTTTCAATATACCTATGACTTGGTTTGAAATAAACTTGAAAACACATTAGTCATAGCATATAAAAGAGATATGATCAAAGGTATTCAAATGAGCTATGTGTGCAAGCTTAGCAAAAGAAATTTCTAGAATCAAGAATATTGAGCTCATGCCTAAGTCTAGTAAAAGATTGTTCATCAAGTGGCTTGGTAAAGATATCGGCTAATTGATCTTTAGTATTAATGTAAGAAATCTCGATATCCCCCTTTTGTTGGTGATCCCTAAGAAAATGATACCGAATGGCTATGTGCTTAGTGCGGCTATGCTCGACGGGATTGTCGGCCATCTTAATTGCACTCTCATTATCACATAGCAAAGGGACTTTGGTTAATTTGTAACCGTAGTCCCGCAGGGTTTGCCTCATCCAAAGCAATTGCGCGCAACAATGTCCTGCGGCAATGTACTCGGCTTCGGCGGTGGAAAGAGCGACCGAATTTTGCTTCTTTGAAGCCCAAGACACCAAGGATCTTCCCAAGAACTGGCAGGTCCCCGATGTGCTCTTCCTATTGATTTTGCACCCCGCCCAATCGGCATCCGAATAACCAAGTAAATCAAATGTGGATCCCCGAGGGTACCAAAGCCCAAACTTAGGTGTATAAGCCAAATATCTCAAGATTCGTTTTACGGCCGTAAGGTGTGATTCCTTAGGGTCGGATTGGAATCTTGCACACATGCAAACGGAAAGCATAATGTCCGGTCGAGATGCACATAAATAAAGCAATGAACCAATCATCGACCGGTATACCTTTTGATCCACGGACTTACCTCCCGTGTCGAGGTCGAGATGCCCATTTGTTCCCATGGGTGTCTTGATGGGCTTGGCATCCTTCATCCCAAACTTAGTAAGAATGTCTTGAGTGTACTTCGTTTGGCTAATGAAGGTGCCCTCTTGGAGTTGCTTGACTTGGAATCCTAGAAAATACTTCAACTCCCCCATCATTGACATCTCGAATTTCTGTGTCATGATCCTACTAAACTCTTCACATGTAGACTTGTTAGTAGACCCAAATATAATATCATCAACATAAATTTGGCATACAAACAAGTCATTTTCAAGAGTTTTAGTAAAGAGTGTAGGATCGGCCTTGCCGACTTTGAAGCCATTAGCAATAAGGAAATCTCTTAGGCATTCATACCATGCTCTTGGGGCTTGCTTGAGCCCATAAAGTGCCTTAGAGAGCCTATAGACGTGATTAGGATACTCACTGTCTTCAAAGCCGGGAGGTTGCTCAACATAGACCTCTTCCTTGATTGGTCCATTGAGGAAGGCACTTTTCACGTCCATTTGATAGAGCTTAAAGCCATGGTAAGTAGCATAGGCCAATAATATGCGAATTGACTCAAGCCTAGCTACGGGTGCATAGGTTTCACCGAAGTCCAAACCTTCGACTTGTGAATACCCTTTGGCCACGAGTCGAGCTTTGTTCCTTGTCACCACACCATGCTCATCTTGCTTGTTGCGGAAGACCCATTTGGTTCCTACAACATTTTGGTTAGGACGTGGAACTAAATGCCATACCTCATTCCTCGTGAAATTGTTGAGCTCCTCTTGCATTGCCACCACCCAATCCGAATCTTGGAGAGCTTCCTCTATCCTGTGTGGCTCAATAGAGGAAACAAAAGAGTAATGTTCGCAAAAATGTGCAACCCGAGATCTAGTAGTTACCCCCTTATGAATATCGCCGAGGATGGTGTCGACGGGGTGATCTCGTTGAATTGCTTGGTGGACTCTTGGGTGTGGCGGTCTTGGTTCTTCCTCATCCTCCTTTTCTTGATCATTTGTATCTCCCCCTTGATCATTGCTATCATCTTGAGGTGGCTCGTCTTCTTGATTTTGTCCTTCATCAACTTGAGCTTCATCCTCATTTTGAGTTGGTGGAGATGCTTGCGTGGAGGAGGATGGTTGATCTTGTGTATGTGGAGACTCTTCGGATTCCTTAGGACACACATCCCCAATGGACATGTTCCTTAGCGTTATGCATGGAGCCTGTTCTTCACCTATCTCATCAAGATCAACTTGCTCTCCTTGAGAGCCGTTAGTTTCATCAAACACAACGTCACAAGAGACTTCAACTAGTCCAGTGGACTTGTTAAAAACTCTATATGCCCTTGTGTTTGAGTCATATCCTAGTAAAAAGCCTTCTACAGTTTTAGGTGCAAATTTAGATTTTCTACCTCGTTTAACAAGAATAAAGCATTTGCTACCAAAAACTCTAAAGTATGAAATGTTGGGCTTTTTACCGGTTAGGAGTTCGTAGGATGTCTTCTTGAGGATTCGGTGAAGATATAACCGGTTGATGGCGTAGCAGGCGGTGTTGACCGCTTCGGCCCAAAACCGGTCCGGTGTCTTGTACTCATCAAGCATGGTTCTTGCCATGTCCAATAGAGTTCGATTCTTCCTCTCTACTACACCATTTTGTTGAGGTGTGTAGGGAGAAGAGAACTCATGCTTGATGCCCTCCTCCTCAAGGAAGCCTTCAATTTGAGAGTTCTTGAACTCCGTTCCGTTGTCGCTTCTTATTTTCTTGATCCTTAAGCCAAACTCATTTTGAGCCCGTCTTAAGAATCCTTTTAAGGTATCTTGGGTTTGAGATTTTTCCTGTAAAAAGAATACCCAAGTGAAGCGAGAATAATCATCCACAATAACTAGACAGTACTTACTCCCGCCGATGCTTATGTAAGCGATCGGGCCGAATAGATCCATGTGTAGGAGCTCCAGTGGCCTGTCAGTCGTCATTATGTTCTTGTGTGGATGATGAGTGCCAACTTGCTTCCCTGCTTGGCATGCGCTACAAATCCTGTCTTTCTCAAAATGAACATTGGTTAGTCCTAAAATGTGCTCTCCCTTTAGAAGCTTATGAAGATTCTTCATCCCAACATGGGCTAGTCGGCGGTGCCAGAGCCAACCCATGTTAGTCTTAGCAATTAAACATGTGTCGAGTTCAGCTCTATCAAAATCTACCAAGTATAGCTGACCCTCTAACACACCTTTAAATGCTATTGAATCATCACTTCTTCTAAAGACAGTAACACCTATATCAGTAAAAAGACAGTTGTAGCCCATTTGACACAATTGGGATACGGAAAGCAAATTGTAATCTAGAGAATCTACGAGAAAAACATTAGAAATGGAATGGTCAGGGGATATAGCAATTTTACCCAAACCTTTGACCAAACCTTGGTTCCCATCCCCGAATGTAATCGCTCGTTGGGGATCTTTGTTTTTCTCATAGGAGGAGAACATCCTTTTCTCCCCTGTCATATGGTTTGTGCACCCGCTGTCGAGTATCCAACTTGAGCCCCCGGATGCATAAACCTACAAAACAAGTTTAGTTCTTTGTTTTAGGTACCCAAACGGTTTTGGGTCCTTTAGCATTAGATACAAGAACTTTGGGTACCCAAACACAAGTCTTGGAGCCCTTGTGTTTGCCCCCAACAAATTTGGCAACTACTTTGCCGGATTTGCTAGTAAGCACATAAGATGCATCAAAAGTTTTAAATGAAATGGCATGATCATTTGATGCATTAGGAGTTTTCTTTCTAGGCAATTTGGCACGGGTTGGTTGCCTAGAGCTAGATGTCTCACCCTTATACATAAAAGCATGGTTAGGGCCAGAGTGAGACTTCCTAGAATGAATTTTCTTAATCTTATTCTCAGGATACCCGGCAGGGTACAAAATGTAACCCTCGTTATCCTGAGGCATGGGAGCCTTGCCCTTAACAAAGTTAGACAAATTCTTAGGAGGGGCATTAATTTTGACATTGTCTCCCCTTTGAAAGCCAATGCCGTCCTTAATGCCCGGGCGTCTCCCATTATAGAGCATGCTTCTAGCCAACTTAAATTTTTCATTTTCTAAGTCATGCTCTCTAATTTTAGCATTAAGTTGTGCTATGTGATCATTTTGTTTTTTAATTAAGGCAAGGTGATCATGGATAGCATCAACATTAATATCTCTACATCTAGTGCAAATGGACACATGCTCAATAGTAGATGTAGAGGGTTTGCAAGACTTTAATTCAATAACCTTAGCATGCAACAAATCATTCTTAGTTCTAAGGTCAGAAATAGTAGTATTGCAAACATCAAAATCCTTAGCCTTAGCAATTAATTTCTCATTCTCATTTCTAAGGCTAGCGATGCAAGCATTCAATTCATCAATCCTAGCAAGCAAATCAACATCATCATTTCTAGGATCAATGCAAACATGAGAATCAACCTTAGCCAACAAATTAGCATTTTCATTTCTAAGGTTGTCTAAAATCTCATGGCAAGTGCTTAGCTCACTAGATAATTTTTCACATTTTTCTCTTTCTAGAGCATAAGCATTTTTAACCTTAACATGTTTCTTGTTTTCCTTGATTAGGAAATCCTCTTGGGAGTCCAAGAGATCATCCTTTTCATGGATAGCACTAATTAGCTCATTTAATTTTTCTTTTTGTTCCATGTTAAGGTTGGCAAAAAGAATACGCAAGTTATCCTCCTCATTTTTATCATCCTCATCACTGGATGTTTCATATTTAGTGGAGGACTTCGATTTTACCTTCTTTTTGCCGTCCTTGGCCATGAGGCATTTGTGGCCGACGTTGGGGAAGAGGAGGCCTTTGGTGACGGCGATGTTGGCGGCGTCCTCGTCGTCGGAGGAGTCGCTTGAGCTTTCGTCGGAGTCCCACTCCCGACAAACATGGGCATCGCCGCCCTTCTTCTTGTAGTACTTCTTCTTCTCCTTCCTCTTGCCCTTCTTATCGTTGTCCCTGTCACTGTCACTTGATAATGGACATTTAGCAATAAAGTGACCGGGCTTACCACACTTGTAGCAAACCTTCTTGGAACGGGATTTGTAGTCCTTCCCCTTCCGTTGCTTGAGGATTTGCCGGAAGCTTTTGATGATTAGGGCCATCTCCTCGTTGTCGAGTTTGGAGGCGTCAATTGGTTGTCTACTTGGTGTAGACTCCTCCTTCTTCTCCTCCGTTGCCTTGAAGGCCACGGGTTGCGCCTCGGATGTGGAGGGCTCATCAAGCTCGTTGATCTTCTTGGAGCCCTTAATCATGCATTCAAAACTAACAAAATTCCCGATGACTTCCTCGGGGGTCATTTGTGTATATCTAGGATTGCCACGAATTAATTGTACTTGAGTAGGGTTAAGGAAAATAAGGGCTCTCAGAATAACCTTAACCACTTCGTGGTCATCCCATTTTGTGCTCCCGAGGTTGCGCACTTGGTTCACCAAGGTCTTGAGCCGGTTGTACATGTCTTGTGGCTCCTCCCCTTGGCGAAGACGGAAGCGACCGAGCTCCCCCTCGATCGTTTCCCGCTTGGTGATCTTGGTGAGTTCATCACCCTCATGAGCCGTCTTGAGTAGGTCCCAAATCTCCTTGGCGTTCTTCAACCCTTGTACTTTGTTGTATTCCTCCTTGCTTAAAGAGGCAAGGAGAATGGTTGTGGCTTGAGAGTTGAAGTGCTTGATTTGGGCCACTTCGTCCGTGTCGTAGTCCTCATCCCCTACGGATGGTACCTGTACACCATACTCAACAACATCCCATAATCTTTTGTGGAGAGAGGTTAGATGAAATCGCATCAAATTACTCCACATAGCATAATCTTCACCATTAAAAGTTGGTGGTTTGCCTAATGGGACGGAAAGTAAAGGTGTATGTTTAGGAATGCGAGGGTAGCGTAGGGGGATCTTACTATACTTCTTACGCTCTTGGCGTTTAGAAGTGACGGACGCCGCGTCGGAGCCGGAGGTGGAGGTCGATGAAGTGTCGGTCTCGTAGAAGACCACCTTCCTCATCCTTTTGTGCTTGTCCCCACTCCGATGCGGCTTGTGAGAAGATCTTTCCTTCTTCTCCTTATGGTGAGAGGAGGAAGATCTTTTCTCCTTCCGTTTGGAGGATTTCTTTTTCTTCTCTCTTCTCTTGGTGCGGGACTCTTCCGATGAAGATGAAGTGCTCCCTTGGCTTGTAGTGGGCTTGTCGTCGCCGGTCTCCATCTCCTTCTTGGCGTGATCTCCCGACATCACTTCGAGCGGTTAGGCTCTAATGAAGCACCGGGCTCTGATACCAATTGATAGTCGCCTAGAGGGGGGGGGGTGAATAGGGCGAAACTGAAATTTACAAAAATAATCACAACTACAAGCCGAGGTTAGCGTTAGTAATAATAAATGAGTCCGCGAGAGAGGGTGCAAAACAAATCGCAAGCGAATAAGTAAGTGAGACACGCGGATTTGTTTTACCGAGGTTCGGTTCTTGCAAACCTACTCCCCGTTGAGGAGGCCACAAAGGCCGGGTTTCTTTCAACCCTTCCCTCTCTCAAACGATCCACGGATCGAGTGAGCTTTCTTTTCTCAATCACTTGGAACACAAAGTTCCTACAAGGATCACCACAAGATTGGTGTATCTTGCCTCAATTACAAGTGAGTTTAATCGCAATGAAAGAATCAAGAAAGCACGATTAAAAAGCCAAGCAACAAGAGCGACAAATAACACACGGATCACTTTCTCTCTCAAGCTACTAATCACTAATGATCTCTTTTCTCAATTGTGAAACTTGGAGAGATGGAGGCTTTGAATGTGTCTTGGAATGGATTGCTAGCTCTTGTATTGAATGTTGAAGGTTGGAATGCTTGGATGAAGTGAATGGAGGTGGTTGGGGTTGTATTTATAGCCACCAACCACTTCCTAGCCGTTGGGCCTTTCTGCCGAGCGCGGACGGTCCGCCCTCCTGGTGCGGACGGTCCGCCCCTGTAGATCAACGGCTGAAAATGCAACGGTCAGCAGTAACGGCTATATCAACGGCTATATTGCATTTAATGCGACGTCAGATGTCAGACAGAGCCAGTCGCGGACGGTCCGCCCGCCTGGTCCGGACGGTCCGCGAGGCCGCTATAATTCATTTTTCGGAACCCGTTACCTTCGGGTTTTTCGGTTTCTCACCTACCGGACGGTCCGCGCCAGAGGCCGGACGGTCCGCACAAGGGCTCGGACGGTCTGTTTTTCCTCCGGACAGTCCATAGCACAGACTTGGATTTTTGCATTGGTTCTGGCCGAGTGACATCCTCGTGTCGCGGACGGTCCGCCGCAAGGGCCCGGACGGTCCGCGCTTGGCCTGTTTTTCCAAAAAGCTTCTCCTGTCCGGAATAATCTACGGTATTCCGGACAGTCGATTTAGTATAGATATAGATGAACCTTTGGCACCTGTAGAACATATGATCTAGAGCAAACTAGTTAGTCCAATTGTTTGTGTTGGGCGATTCAACCACCAAAATTAATTAGGGACTGGGTGTAAGCCTAATTCCCTTTCAACGGGGAAGGATCCTTTTCGGGGTATCCCCCTTTCCCGGTCCCTGTTGCAAGAGAGAGAGAGAGAGAGAGAGAGAAAGAGGAAAAAAGGAAAAGGATACGAAATCGAACGACGCGACGTACCTTTTTTGGCGCGGTTATTACGGCGAAGGCGAAGCGTCGCCTGCTTCTCCTGCCAGAAGCGCCGCCTGTCCCGCCGCGGAGTTAATGCGACGGGGCGAGTGGTTGGCGGGGCGGCCGTTGCGCGTGCGCGAGCCGTTCGAGGAATGGGTCACGGGCGCGTTGTCTTCACGCCGTGAGAGGGGGTTCTCTTGCTGCCCCCGGATGGGACGTGAGCTTGGCTGACGACGTGACCGCTGCTCCCGCCCGCCTGCCACCGTCATTACTACCGGCCCATTTTTGGCCGCATTGACCGCCGCGCCAGGCTGGCGCTGCTGGGTCGTGCGCTAGGTCGCCTTGAGTCGCGGTATTGGTTCCGCAATCGAGGAGGTGCGGTGGTGGCGCAAGTGGCGGTGCAGTTGCATGCACGAAGCAGTCGGCGCGCCGGTTGCATGACGCGTGGGCCTGGGCCTCCAGGCTAGGCGCGTTGGGAGTCGAAGAAGCGCGCCCACTTGGCGCGGTTGCATGCCGCCTGCATGGCTGCCCGCCCCTTTTGCCCGTTGGTCTGGGCAAAAGTGGAGGGTCACTTGTAACCACTGGGCGGTCGTGTGCACCGCGCGCGGCGGTTTGGCTTCTTCTGCTCTGAGCTGGCTTGCATGACATGCGGGACCCAGCCCCCGCGCCGCAGGGGAGGGCCTTGGAGCGTGTTGGAGAAGACTCAGCCCGTGACGGCTGGGGGCGCAAGTAGGGAGAGTTGCCTTTAAAAGGAGGGTGATCCCCTTCGGAAGGCGACCATGTCTTCGCGCTCCCTTATGCATCGTGTCTTTCCACCTTCCAAGCCCCCGGATGGGGGATACCCGCCGTCTTTTCGCCTCATCGTTGGAGGAACGCAAGTCCGTGGGAGTTGGTACCTTTCGGCCATCGTTCGGCTTCAAGGATTTTCATCTCACAGCCCGGTTGCACCCCTCCACTGGTGGTCACCCAAGATGGTGACCTCCAGCTCCTGGATGGGGAGAGGCAAGCCGGGCTGTGATCTCGATCTCGCCCTCAGCGTCGAGGGTGTTCGTCATCCTCACTGGGGCAGGGAACGAGGCGAGCCGGGGCTCTATCTCCTGCACGGGTCGGTGGGCCACCTCTTCTTCCAGCTTCTGGTGGTAGCAATCGCCCTCCAGCCCTGCGGCGGAGACGTCCTCCAGCCATGCCGGGGAAGGCGAACTGTTGCTGCCCAGCTAGGACGCAACATTCCGCCCTCTCCCTCGCATTCGCGGCGAGGACGGCAGCGAGGACCTGCCGGTGCGCTTGGGAGCGGCCCGCTCTTTGGCTTTAATAGCTGGTTCGCGTCCCTTGAGCGGGAACGCGGACGAAAGCCCTCCGGCGGGCGCGTCCACCCGGGACCATGGCTGCTGCTGCAGAGGTCGCTGGCGGGTCTCCCGACGTTCGTCGCCCCGCAGGCTCGAGGTTGCTCATACCCGCGGGGACGGAACCAGAGTTCCGTTTGTAATGGCACTTTGAATGCCAGTGTTTTTGTTCATTGTGGCTGTCGAGGCCTGAACATGTATGTAATTTTGGCACGGAGCCGTGTTTTTTCCTCATTTTCGAGCACTAAGACTTCGCCTGTTGGTTGCCTGAACCGCTTCACCAAGCGTGAGTCGCCCCGTGTCAAGGTGACGAGTGAGGTATCTGTATCCCGGAGGCGTGGGAGTCCCTCGGCTCGGTCGGCCTTGTTGTCTGAGGCTTCTCTAGCTTAGTTAAAGGGACCCCTTGGCCGCTCTTCGATGAGCCGAGGCCAGGGGTAGCGATATCAGCATGAACAGGGGCAGAGTTGGCTCAAAAATGAAACCTGGTTGGCCGGAGCCTAGCCGGGTCGTCCGTTAGCGGGACCGACGACGGAGTTGACCAGCCGAGGCCTCGGGTCGGGCTGGCGCCCTTGGAAGATGGTTGGCCGAGGCCCCAGGGGTGACCGGCCGAGCCGCCTGCTCGGGCCGGATTCCCGGAGAAGACCCTGGCAGCGATTGCCCGGGCGTGGTGATGACGTCATCCTTTAGAGCGGAGATCCTCGGACCACGTCGCCGTCCGAGGCTAGGTCGGATCTCGCCGAAGATGTCGTCGATGCCGAGGGTGCTGCTGCCCCCTTCCAGCGTCAAGACCCGAGCCTGCAGGATCAGATTGTCTTGTAGCGTGTGCCTTCTGCGGCCGCCGAGGCCAGAACACACACCCTCGTTGTGTTGTAAAGCTGCATCTCTTTTCCTCTGGTTTCGAGTATCTGGACTTTTTTGTCGGTAACAGGGTTGTTTGTGCGAGCGAGAGTTGCTTCTCGCGGAAGGTGATGAGTGAGGTATCCGTATCCCAGAGGCGTGGGAGTCCCTCGGCTCGGTCGGCCTTGCCGCTTACGCGCACTTTCACCCGTCCATGAGGCTCTGTCACCGACTCAGTCAAGAAGGCTCGAAGGATCGCTTCGGCAGAAGAGCTTCCGAACGTGAAGACTTGTTCGGTCCGCGGAACCACTTATCCGAACGTGAGTTACTTATCGCAGAAGGTGATGAGTGAGGTATCCGTATCCCGGAGGCGTAGGAGTCCCTCGGCTCGGTCAGCCTTGGTTGCTTACGTGTACTCCGTCGTTTTCAGGATCCACTTTTCGAAGCAGTCAAAAAGCACGAAAGATATTCTGGCAGAAGAGATCTTTTTTTGAGGAAAATTTCAACGCAGAGGGGGTTCCTCCCCCTTTTAGCCCCCGAGGGAGGGTCGGGCTTTGCTGAGGCGAGGCCGACCCTTCCTTGATGACTAAACTTTGCGTGGGTGCGAGGTATATGAACAACTTGAAAACATCTTAAGGGTAGAAGCGACGTAGCTGTTGGATGTTCCAAGCGTTGTCGTAGACCTCGCCTTGACTGTTGGCCAGCTTGTACGTTCCGGGCTTCAGAACCTTGGTGATGACGAACGGTCCCTCCCAGGGGGGGCGTGAGCTTGTGCCTCCCTCGGGCGTCTTGTCGCAGCCGAAGCACCAGGTCGCCCACCTGGAGGTCTCGGGGCCGGACCCCTCGGGCGTGGTAGCGTCGCAGGGACTGCTGGTACCGCGCCGAGTGTAGTAAGGCCTTGTCCCGAGCCTCTTCCAGCTGGTCCAGCGAGTCTTCTCGGCTAGCTTGGTTGCTTTGATCGCTGTAGGCCCTCGTCCTCGGGGAGCCGTATTCCAGGTCTGTGGGCAAGACGACCTCAGCCCCGTAGACTAGGAAGAACGGCGTGAAACCCGTGGCTCGGCTCGGCGTCGTCCTCAGGCTCCAGACCACCAAGGGGAGTTCCTTCATCCATCGCTTGCCGAACTTGTTGAGGTCGTTGTAAATCCGAGGCTTGAGCCCTTGTAGAATCATGCCGTTGGCTCGCTCTACTTGCCCATTCGACATGGGATGAGCCACGGCGGCCCAGTCCACCCGGATGTGGTGATCCTCGCAGAAGTCCAAGAACTTCCTGCCGGTGAACTGGGTGCCGTTGTCGGTGATGATGGAGTTCGGGACCCCGAAGCGATGGATGATGTTGGTGAAGAACGCCACCGCCTGCTCGGACCTGATGCTGTTCAGAGGTCGGACCTCGATCCACTTGGAGAATTTGTCGATGGCGACCAGCAGGTGCGTGTAGCCCCCGGGTGCCTTCTGCAAAGGGCCGACGAGGTCCAGACCCCACACGGCAAAAGGCCAGGTGATGGGTATCGTCTGCAGAGCCTGAGCGGGCAGGTGGGTCTGCTTCGCATAGAATTGGCACCCTTCGCAGGTGCGGACAATTCTAGTGGCGTCAGCCACCGCCGTTGGCCAGTAGAAGCCTTGTCGGAAAGCATTCCCGACAAGGGCTCGAGGCGCTGCGTGATGGCCGCAAGCCCCCGAGTGTATCTCTCGCAGGAGTTCCTGACCTTCGGTGACGGAGATGCATCGCTGGAGGATGCCTGAGGGGCTGCGGTGGTAGAGCTCCTTCTCATCGTCCAGCAAGACGAACGACTTGGCGCGCCGCGCCACCCGCCGAGCCTCGGCTCGGTCGAGGGGTAGCCCTCCTTGGTGGAGATATTGCAGGTACGGGGTCCGCCAGTTTCGATCAGGCGTGGCCCCGCTTCGCTCCTCCTCGATGTGCAGTGCCTCACCCTCGGAGGCCGAGGGTACCTCGGGCTGAACCGAGGGCGCCTCGTGCCGAGCTGAGGGTGCCTCGGGCTGTGCCGAGGGTACCTCGGGCTGTGCCGAGGGTACCTCAGGCTGAACCGAGGGCGCCTCGGGCCGAGCTGAGGGTGCCTCGGGCTGTGCCGAGGGTACCTCGGGCTGGGCCGAGGGTACCTCGGACTCGGGCGTGTCGTCGATCTTGACGGAGGGTTGATGCAGATCCCGGGAGAAGACGTCCGGGGGAACCGTTGTTCGCCCCGAGGCTATTTTAGCCAGCTCGTCCGCAGTCTCGTTGTAGCGCCGAGCGATGTGGTTAAGCTCGAGCCCGTAGAACTTGTCTTCCAGGCGCCGAACCTCATCGCAGTAGGCTTCCATCTTCGGGTCGCGGCAGTGGGAGTTCTTCATGACTTGGTCGATGACGAGCTGCGAGTCACCGCGGGCGTCGAGGCGCTGGACACCTAGCTCGATGGCGATCCGCAACCCGCTGACCAGAGCCTCGTACTCAGCCACATTGCTGGACGCCGGGAAATGGAGGCGTAGCACATAGCGTAGGTGTTTCCCGAGGGGCGAGATGAAGAGTAGGCCTGCGCCGGCTCCCGCCTTCATCAGCGACCCGTCGAAAAACATGGTCCAGAGCTCCGGTTGGATCGGAGCCGTCGGTAGCTGGGTGTCGACCCATTCGGCTACGAAGTCCGCCAAGACCTGGGACTTGATGGCCTTCCGAGGGGCGAACGAGATTGTCTCGCCCATGATTTCCACCGCCCACTTTGCGATCCTGCCCGAGGCCTCTCGGCACTGGATGATCTCCCCCAGGGGGAAGGATGACACCACAGTTACCGGATGAGACTCGAAGTAGTGTCGCAACTTCCGCCGCGTCAGGATCACTGCATACAGCAGCTTCTGAACTTGTGGGTAGCGGATCTTGGTTTCGGACAGTACCTCACTGACGAAGTAAACTGGCCTCTGAACGGGCAATGCATGCCCCTCTTCTTGCCTCTCGACCACAATCGCGGCGCTAACCACCTGAGTGGTCGCGGCGACGTAGACCAAGAGGGCTTCTCCGGCAGCTGGAGGCACCAAGATAGGCGCCTTTGTGAGGAGCGCCTTCAGGTTCCCGAGAGCTTCCTCGGCCTCAGGGGTCCAAGTGAAGCACTCGGCCTTCCTTAAGAGGCGGTACAGAGGCAGACCTCTTTCGCCGAGGCGTGAGATGAAGCGACTCAGAGCCGCGAGACATCCCATGACCCTCTGTACGCCTTTTAAGTCCTTGATGGGCCCCATGCTGGTGATGGCTGCGATCTTCTCCGGGTTGGCTTTGATGCCCCGCTCGGAGACGATGAACCCCAAGAGCATGCCTCGGGGCACCCCGAAGACACACTTCTCGGGATTGAGCTTGACGCCTTTCGCCTTGAGGCATCGGAATGTCACTTCAAGGTTGGAAAGGAGGTCGGAAGCTTTCCTCATCTTGACTACGATGTCATCGACGTAGGCCTCGACCGTGCGGCCAATGTGTTCGCCGAACACATGGTTCACGCACCGCTGGTACGTCGCGCCCGCATTCCTCAGGCCGAACGGCATGGTGACATAGCAGTACATGCCGAAGGGCGTGATGAAAGAAGTCGCGAGCTGGTCGGACTCTTTCATCCTGATTTGATGATACCCTGAGTAGGCATCGAGGAAAGATAGGGTTTTGCACCCAGCGGTGGAATCCACGATTTGATCGATGCGAGGCAGAGGGTAGGGAACCTTCGGACATGCTTTGTTGAGACCTGTGTAGTCTACACACATCCGCCATTTCCCCCCTTTCTTTCTCACAAGCACAGGGTTGGCAAGCCATTCGGGATGGAATACCTCTTTGATGAACCCTGCTGCCATTAGCTTGTGGATCTCCTCGCCTATCACTCTGCGCTTCTCCTCGTCGAATCGGCGCAGAGGCTGCTTGACGGGTCGGGCTCCGGCCCGAATATCCAGCGAGTGCTCGGCGACATCCCTCGATATGCCGGGCATGTCCGAGGGACTCCACGCGAAGACGTCGGCGTTTGCGCGGAGAAAGTCGATGAGCACTGCTTCCTATTTGGGGTCGAGCCCGGAGCCGATCCGGATCTGCTTGGAGGCGTCGCCGCTGGGGTCGAGGGGGACGGCCTTGACCGTCTCCACTGGCTCGAAGTTGTCGGCATGACGCTTCACGTCTGGCACCTCTTTGGAGAGGCTTTCCAGGTCGGCGATGAGGGCCTCGGACTCGGCGAGGGCCTCGGCGTACTCCACGCACTCCACGTCGCATTCGAACGCGTGCTTGTACGTGGGGCCGACGGTGATGACCCCGTTGGGGCCCGGCATCTTGAGCTTCAGGTAGGTGTAGTTGGGGACGGCCATGAACTTCGCGTAGCATGGCCTTCCCAGTACCGCGTGGTAGGTTCCTCAGAACCCGACCACCTCGAACGTCAGAGTCTCCCTTCGAAAGTTGGAGGGCGTTCCGAAGCAGACGGGAAGGTCGAGTCGTCCGAGGGGCTGGACGCGCTTCCCGGGAATGATCCCGTGGAAGGGCGCAGCGCCTGCTCGGACGGAGGACAGATCGACGCGCAGGAGCCCGAGGGTCTCGGCGTAGATGATGTTGAGGCTGCTGCCTCCGTCCATAAGGACCTTGGTGAGCCTGACGTCGCCGATGACGGGGTCGACGACGAGCGGGTATTTCCCCGGGCTCGGCACGTGGTCGGGGTGGTCGGCTTGGTCGAAGGTGATGGGCTTGTCGGACCAGTCTAGGTAGACTGGCGCCGCCGCCTTCACCGAGCAGACCTCCCGGCGCTCTTGTTTGCGGTGCCGAGCCGAGGCATTCGCCGCTTGCCCACCGTAGATCATGAAGCAGTCGCGGACCTCGGGGAACTCTCCTGCTTGGTGATCTTCCTTCTTGTCGTCGTCGCGGGCCCTGCCACCCTCCGCGGGTGGCCCGGCCCTGTGGAAGTGGCGCCGAAGCATGACGCACTCCTCAAGGGTGTGCTTGACGGGCCCTTGATGATAGGGGCACGACTCCTTGAGCATCTTGTCGAAGAGGTTGGCACCTCCGGGGGGCTTCCGAGGGTTCTTGTATTCGGCAGCGGCGACAAGGTCCGCGTCGGCGGCGTCGCGTTTCGCTTGCGACTTCTTCTTGCCTTTCTTCTTGGCGCCGCGCTAAGTAGACGCCTCGGGAGCATCTTCCAATGGGCGGCCCTGGGGCTGCTTGTCCTTTCGGAAGATAGCCTCGACCGCCTCCTGGCTAGAGGCGAACTTGGTGGCGATGTCCATCAGCTCGCTCACCCTGGTGGGGGTCTTGCGACCCAACTTGCTCACCAGGTCGCGGCAGGTGGTGCCGGCGAGGAATGCGCCGATGACATCCGAGTCGGTGATATTGGGCAGCTCGGTGCGCTGCTTCGAGAATCACCGGATGTAGTCCCGGAGGGACTCTCCCGGCTGCTGCCGGCAGCTTTGGAGATCCCAGGAATTCCCGAGGCGCACGTACGTGCCCTGGAAATTGCCGGCGAAGGCTTGGACTAGGTCGTCCCAGTTGGAGATCTGCCCCAGAGGCAGGTGCTCCAACCAGGCGCGAGCGGTGTCGGAGAGGAACAGGGGGAGGTTGCGAATGATGAGGTTGTCGTCGTCCGTTCCACCCAGTTGGCAGGCCAGACGGTAGTCCGCGAGCCACAGTTCCGGTCTCGTCTCCCCCGAGTACTTTGCGATAGTAGTCGGGGGTCGGAACCGGGTCGGGAACGGTGCCCGTCGGATGGCCCGGCTGAAGGCCTGCGGACCGGGTGGTTCGGGCGAGGGACTCCGATCCTCCCCGCTGTCGTAGCGTCCCCCACGCCTGGGGTGATAGCCTCGGCGCACCCTCTCGTCGAGGTGGGCCCGACGATCGCGATGATGGTGCTCGTTGCCGAGGCGGCTCGGGGCCGCAGGCGCGGTGTCGCGCGTGCGCCCGGTGTAGACCGAGGCTTCCCGCATGAATCGGGAAGTCGCGGCATGAGGTTCCGAGGGGTATCCCTGCCTTCGGGAGGCAGAGCTCTCGGCCCGTCGGACCGCGGCGCCTTCCAGGAGATTCTTGAGCTCCCCCTGGATTCGCCGACCCTCGGTGGTTGATGGCTCCGGCATCGCGCGGAGAAGCATCGCTGCTGCAGCCAGGTTCTGGCCGACCCCACTAGATGCGGGTGGCGGCCTGAACCGGTCGTCGTCGGCAACGTGGTGCTGGAAGCCCTGGGGTGGATGACGTATTTCTCTGGCCGGAGGTTGGCCCGCCCATGCCTGCCCGACGTCCCGGTGGATTGGCTCAAGCGCTCCTGCTCCCTCGTCGAACCTGGCCTGCGCCCCGCGGACTTGCTCGAGCTGTGGGTCGTGACCCCCCGCCGGAACGGGGACCACAGCTAGCTCCCGTGGAATGTCAGCGTGAGGCACCGGCCTAGGGAGATCACCATCCTCCGGCATGCCGAGATGATTGCCTTCGGAGGGACCCCCTAGATCGACGTGGAAACATTCGCGGCTTGGGCCGCAGTCCTCGTCGTCGAGGCTGCGGCTACCGTCGGAACAGTCGGAGAGGCAGTAGTCACATGCGGTCATGAAGTCCCGCATGGCACTGGGGTTGCCAAGTCCAGAGAAATCCCAACAGATGCGGGGGTCGTCGTCTTCCTCGGACCCAGAGGGCCCGTAGGTCGAGACGTCCGTCAGCCGGTCCCAAGGAGACCGCATGCGAAACCCCAGAGGGTTTGGACTCGCCTCTACGAGAGCGTCCGCCAAAGCGAGGTCGCTAGGCGGGTTGAGGCTGAATCCAAATGATGTGGGATGGGAATCGGTCGGTACCTTTCGGTCGACGAGCGGCGATGAAGTCGCGTCGGGGACTGACTGCACCGTCGTCTCAGGTACGAGGGCGACGTCCTGCAAGCTTTTCGCAAGCACGCTGGCGTCGTCCACTTGCTCGGGTTTGGCGTGTCGCGGGGAGACGGCGCTCGTCTTCGTCTCAGGCGGAAGTCGATACCCGGTGCGCCCCTCGTTGGGGTGCCGGCGCTGTCGACTCGCTCGACAGCCGACGAGGCGCTGCCTCCTGCTTGGCCTTGGTTGCCCTGCCTTCCCCTCCGCCGACGGGGAAGAAGGCGGGACGAGCTCGAAGATTGCTCTTCCGCCACGCGGGGAAGACGTCGTCGATTCCGCCGCCGGCGGGCGGGCTGTCGGTCGCCATTGTCGTTGTCGCACGGCGGTGGAAGGAGTATCATGTCGTAGCTGCCGTCGAAGGACATGAACTCAAGACTCCCGAAACGGAGCACCGTCCCGGGTTGGAGAGGTTGCTGGAGACTGCCCATCTGGAGCTTGACGGGAAGCTATTCGTCAACACGCAGCAGGCCCCTACCTGGCGCGCCAACTGTCGGCGTTCCGAGACCGGGGGTCCCTTGGGCCGACGAGTGAGTGTCGCCGCGTGCCCCAGCCCAGATGGGTCGAGCGCGAGGGCGAGCGCGAAGGGGGGAGAAGCGAGGCGGCCGGAGACCGGCGTGAGAGAGGTGGGAATCACGCGGCCTTCGTGTTCGTCCCGCGCCCAGGTCGGGTGCGCTTGCAGTAGGGGGTTACAAGCGTCCACGTGGGAGAGGGAAGCGAGCGGCCCCAGGAGAGCGCCTGTCTCGTCCTCGTCCCCGCGCGGCCAACCCTCTCTAAGAGGGCCCTGGTCCTTCCTTTTATAGGCGTAAGGAGAGGATCCAGGTGTACAATGGGGGGTGTAGCAGAGTGCTACGTGTCTAGTGGGGGAGAGCTAGCGCCCTAAGTACATGCTGATGTGGCAGCCGGAGAGATTTTGGCACCCAGCTGGTGTGATGTTGTGGCCGTCGGAGGAGCGATGGAGCCTGGCGGAGGGACAGCTGTCGGTGCGATTGGGTCCTTGCTGACGTCCTCTTGAGTCCGTAAGGGGGCTGAGAGCCGCCGTCGTCACAGAGTATGCGGGGCACCATCATTGCCTATCTGGCGGAGCTAGCCAGATGGGACACTGGTCTTGTTCCCTGCGGCCCGAGTCAGCTCGGGGTAGGGTGATGATGGCGCCTCCTGTTGACGTGGCTAGCCTGCGCCCTAGGTTGGGCGATGTGGAGGCTCCTCCGAAGCCGAGATCGAGTCTGTCTTCCATGGCCGAGGCCGAGTCCGAGCCCCTGGGTCGGGCGAGGCGGAGGTCGTCTGCAGAGGCCAGGGCGGAGCCCGAGCCCTGGGGTCGGGCGAAGCGGAGTTCGTCGTCTTCTGGGGCTGAGCCCGAGTCCGAGCCCTGGGTCGGGCGGAGCGGAGTTGGCCGTCTTCCGGGACTTAGCCCGAGTCCGAGCCCTGGGTCGGGCAGAGCGGAGTTCGCCGTCTTCCGGGACCTAGCCCGAGTCCGAGCCCTGGGTCGGGCGGAGCGGAGTTCGCCGTCTTCCGAGACCTAGCCCGAGTCCGAGCCCTGGGTCGGGCGGAGCGGAGCTTCCTATGGTGCCTTTGGCAGAGCCTGACTGCCTGTCAGTCTCACTCTGTCAAGTGGTACTGTAGTCGGAGTGGCGCAGGCGGCGCTGTCCTTCTGTCAGGCCGGTCAGTGGAGCGGCGAAGTGACGGCGGTCACTTCGGCTCTGCCGGGGGGCGCGCGTCAGGATAAAGGTGTCAGGCTACCTTTGCATTAAATGCTCCTACGACTTGGTCGGTCGGTGCGGCAATTTAGTCAGGGTTGCTTCTTAGCGAAGGCAGGGCCTCGGGCGAGCCGGAGATATGTTCGCCGTCGGAGGGGGGCCTCGGGCGAGGCGGAAATCCTCCGGGGTCGGCTGCCCTTGTCCGAGGCTAGGCTCGGGCGAGGCGTGATCGAGTCGCTCGAATGGACTGATCCCTGACTTAATCGCACCCATCAGGCCTTAGCAGCTTTATGCTGATGAGGGTTACCAGCTGAGAATTAGGAGTCTTGAGGGTACCCCTAATTATGGTCCCCGACAATTTTGTATACATATTTATGTCAACTTCAATAAATTTTTATGATACATTGTCAGTACATGACTCTACTTCCATCTTTTGTATGTTTATAATATTTCTATTCACATTTTATGTAAACGTTTGTTGGTTTTTACGTAGTAAATCGCAATACATAAATACATTCGATATGTAGCATAATTAGTATCAGTATATTATATATCATAAACTGATTATAACGAGCCTAGTTGCATGATTGTTGCACCCAGACTACTAATTAACTAGCAGTACCGAACAAGACGGAGTAGTGCCAAACAACATTTAGATACATGTAGAAGAAAAATAGTGGTAAGCAACGGGGGGAGGGGGATAGTAAGAAATGTTAATGGAAAATTATTGAGGTGGTTGAATGCAGAGTTTAAGCAGAGGGGCAAGCTGGAACGAGCCAACCAACCAAGTTCAGGCATGCAGATCCAGACATGCCTGAAACAAAAACATGGACGAGAAATGAGATGACGGTAAAGGCTTCTGAGTACTGTTGCTACTAGATGTCTGGAGCAGTGGAGACGAGTACCACTACAGAATTGTGCTGATGTCGTCACACTGCACTCGTGCAATCTGTCTGATGTTGACCGATCAAAGATCATGCACAGCGCAAATACATGGCAACGCACCGAGGAAAAAACTCCAGTGGGACTGTGGGACAGATCGTGCAGTCGTGCTTCCCGTACATCCAGATAATGTTGAGGACCATCAAAATCAGACCAAACCTATCCTCGTTATTGGTTACTACACGTATGAAGCGCATACGTTAACTTTATCTAAGTTTATATTTAGTTGCCTACACGTATGAAACGTAGACCATATGGACAAACGTAAAATAAGTTATGTTAGCTGCATCCACGTATACGTAAACAGAGACGTACACGGCCGTGCGTGGGTACGGTCATCCGATGCTCGCGCGGATTGTACGCGTAGGTACGGTTATCCAATGAGACGCTATCTGAATTTCCTAAGTCAAACTTAAGCCTTGGGACCAAATGAAAAATACTTGATAACTACTTGTTGGCAAGAACTAGAGAATCTGGTGTTCTAAACATGCCTGAAGAAACGCACATGAAAAACAAATAATTTGTCTGCACAATAAGCTTGTACAATGATTAGAAAAATAAATAATTACATTGGGGAATATCATGGTACAACACATTCCTTTGGTGCTTGGTACGCGGGGAAAAGGGTGAAAATTTTGGTTACCCTGAAGTCCGATATGCACCAAGATAAAAATACATTTCGGCAAAACTGAGGATATATCATTAATCGCTGTCATCTACTGTACACTATATATATAAAGAGATAATGGACGGCCAAAAACCAACTACCAGTGTACACAACTCACTAGCAGGCAAGCATAAGTCTGAAAGAGCAACCCAAACCCTATAGACACAGGTGGCCCTACAACCCAGCAGGAAAGTTGCTGATTTGCCCTTGTTCCAGCCTGTCCTCACCATTCACTTTGTAAGACATCCGGATACGCATTGCAAGTGGTTTCTGAGGCAAACAGTCCAGAATCAGAATGGATAGACAAAAATTCAAGAACAAACTCTAAGCATAAGTCATGATCAGATTATTCATCACTGTGTTAAGCTTTGCTTCTACTAAGAAAACTTATTATCAACTGAAAGGAAATATATCAGATATACTATCCATGATTCATCATTTCCATAGGGCCATGCCAAAGCTGATGTGCCATTTACATAAACCTTTAAAGTACTATATTGGCTACAAGCTAAACAAATGCAACATTCAGGGGGGGGGGGGGCTTTAATAACCTGGCCATGCTGGTTGTTGGTGACACTGAGGCTTTGTGTAACTGACCCATTTCCACTGGCAGGAAGAGTGCTGCTGCTCGCTGGGTCCAAACGCAACTGGATGAACTGAAACACAGGTGAGCAAAACAGCAAATGTTAGGAAAGTACAGCCATTTTTAATTTCAGTTATATACATATCTTATCTATGGCAATTTCATCATCAGTACAGTGATTACAAGATTTACAGCAGAAACTAAGTTGATCAGTACAGCTGACTATTTAATATCTCTGTTGTCGGGAATGAGATTAGTGTCAGAAGCAAATGCTACCTTTGGCACAGCTGCCTGGAAGACGAAATCTGTGAATGTAGTGGTTGCTAAATTTGTGAAAGAAGCACTAATTGTAGTCTCCTGAGGTTTTCCAGGTTGTTTTTTGAAACTGAATGTGATCCTCAAAGTTGCACTCTGGAATGCTGTGATTGTGGGGTAGGTTGCGTTCTCATCTGGCGAATAGGCAAACTGAGTAGCATTAAATACATTGATTATGGGGAAGGTTACTAATCAATAGGAAAATGCAAAAGCCGCCTTTCAAGTCACATGGAGTTTGATATGGGAGGGAAATCAAACTCGGTGACTTTTAGGGGTATTTGCAAATTTCCCTTATATTTTGGATAATCAAGCATCAGGAACTGACCAGGAAGAGATGTGCCTGAGGACAAACCATCAAGAAGATCCACAACTTGAGGTGTAACAGCGACAGATTTAGTCTCTGCAGCATGGTGTCAGATAAATAAGCAGAAATGGCAGAAACTAAAAAAAACAGATTGTCTATACAGACATACCTATGCCAGGAAGGCTAAAGTTTGCCGTTGGTGGTCCATTTTGTACAGAAGATGAACCAATAGATAGAAGATCCATCAGAATGTCAGTGCTTGTAGACGGAGCTCCGCCTAGACACAAGACCAGACCAAACTCATAAGCAACATTTCAACTAACAATGTCGCTACAACCAGAGCATAAATGTATAATCAACAGATGTTAACCGTCTGAAACAAGATGCACTCGACCATGTTTAATCCTATTTATAGAAAACAAGGTATGCACTACTGGCATAAGTTAATACCAAACTTGGAGTATGTGTTCAGAAATAAGCATGTTGCATTAGTGGCATAAAATAAAACCAAATGTGTACTGTGTCATGTGCCAAGAAATAATAAACATAATGATAAAGTATGACGTGCTTTGCGTGAGCAAACCAACAAGCAGCAGAAGCAAATCAATAAGAAAGCAAAATAGCTTAGTGTAAGACCTATAGGAGACGAATCAGTCAAGCCAATGCCCAACAGATCCTGTAGAAAATCATTAGGTGCTGTTGTAGGGGCCGAGGTAGTCACTGGAGCATCATCAGAACTCAAATCAAGCAAATCAGCTAAAGGAGCTGCAGGCTTTCCAACACCATTAGGAAGCTTAAATGGGCCTCCAGAAGTGACTGCTGGAGCAGAATTTACAGATGGAACTGCAGCCTGTATAGAAGCAGCTCTCTTCACCAAATAATTAGCTTCATCCAATACAGGCATCCGTTCAAGCAAAGATGATCTGCGCATACACCAGCATTATCCATATTACTATTTTCTTTGACAAAACTACGGAATACAAAATTATCCTCAATAATTGCAAGATCTTCCACTCACTTCATCGATTGATGTCTTTGTATAATGGAACTGAATTCAATAGATCTTTGCTGCAATTCAAGCACAGTATTCCCTTTATTTTGCGCAACTATTTCTTTTATCCTCCTGACAACACAAGAATAAAAAAATGATGAAATCATGCTGCCACTTTACAGTGAACTTGTTTCAAGGCATGCATTACAAGGGGGCACATAGACTTGAAACTAAACTGACACCGTGTAAACAAAGCTAAAGAGACGAAGAAAAACAAAGGCTGTTACACTATAAACTCAATGAATATAGTTCTTATTGCAGAGAAAGATCAAAATGACATAGTTCCCAAGAAATTATGTGATCCACAGACTACAATTGCTAAACGAAGTTGGAAACTGTGGATCTGTTATTGCGAGAATTGTGAGCTTAGTGTTTACCTGTTCAAGTATTGCCAAACCCATACGGTTCATGAACAAAAATAGAGAATAAAAATAGATCATTTTTTATAAAAAATAGCTGATATAAAACAAACTCCATGTGAGTCATTTGGTAGGTTGTCCTGTTATGGTACAAAGTATTTAACTATGACACAAGGACCAGTTCAACAATAACTTACTCTGATGTTGGTGGAAACCGGGAGGAAAGCTTCAAAAGAGAGACAAGACACATAGCCCTAGTAGTAACATCTGCAGAGTAGCGCTGAAGAGCAGCCTCTACGGCATCCACAGCATCATATTCTGTTACCTGAAGAAGATCAGGAATTGACCAAGCCGTTAGACACTAATAAATTATAGAAGCAATACTCCTAAATGAAATACATAAAGAGAAGGGCAATGAGGGGAAGACGCTAGAGTTATAAACTACACACAGGCAGAAACTCTGCAATCAATCATAAATGCACCCTACGAGTAAACAAATGGTCACATAACTTCTCCCAATGACAATCATTATAGATAACATAGGTAATCGCAATTCGTAAGGTGAATCACTAAGGAGGCTTCCAACTTTGTATATACACTGATTTGGAGCAGTTTGAACATAGCCTACATATTATTTGCATGAAGAAAGTAACAAGACTACATAATAATACAAGATGGAATCATCAGTGCAGTCTTCTGAGTAGAAAGTGTATAACAGTAGAGATGGCTGATAAGAATTTTTAACTCACCGTAATTGGTTCCTCCATGTCCAACATACTAAGATTGTTGACCAGCATTTCTCCATATTCACCGATGCACCAAACAGCCACCCTAACTAAACTTTCCTAAATATATCAACATAGAAGAGATCTATGCACATTAGATACATAATCCAAGAGTATACATGACAAAGAACATTTATTATTTCTCCACACCTGTTCACTAGATGCTTGCAATGCTTTATATAATGACCTGACTGAATATCCTTGAAGTTCAGATGCATTACTCACTAGAACTATAAGAGCATGCCATACATCATCCTTCACATGATTACCAGCCTGTGGACATAAAAAGGTACAGTATTAATTGGAATCTTTAATTTACATCTGCAACAGAAATTCATGCTCATACATTTACAGCTCAATTATTTACTTAGCGGAAGGGAAATCATATAGAAACAAAGGTGTGTGCAACACTAAATGTGGTAGATTATTTGGCAATTGGCATTTTGGTTTAGTAAGTTGGTCTTGAATCTTTTCACTGGTGGAGTTACCACATCTGGAAGGAAAAGGTGTGCGTGACAAGGATTCGATAATAGACATTGCTGGCACTGTGTAGATCATAGATCAGAACTCCCGAACATAGTATTCCAGTGAATGCTTAATAGTAGTCCGTAACCCTGATCAAGTATGCTAGTCTTTCTCTCCTTAAGTTAGGTAAAAAAAACAAGACTACTCTACTGAATATACGAGCAACTAGTATAGCTGCAGAATTGATAGCCATGCAAAAAGAGAGGTTCAGATAACCCTAATAACTATACTGTAGTAGTGTTCCACGTACCAGAGATAAAACTCTGAACATCTGGTCTAAGTACCATAGCCTGTCCAGGGAAAACCTAACAAAAAATGACAACTGTTAATTTCCCATAAATCCACAGGAAATAAACAAAACGATCCATTATTTTTTCAATACCAGCACAGAATTTAAAACAATTCATCAAGCACTGATATGAAGCCAAAATAAGTAAATAACCAAATTGTGTTGTAGTTAAGCAGAATAAGGGGGAAGGGTGACTGGGGGAGAAAAGGAGTAGCAGCTCCGTGAGGTGTCAAAACTCAATAGGAATAGAAGCACCAAAACACTGATGTTACAGACAGTCATCTAGCATATTGAAAAACAAAGTGATAGAAACCAGAAAATTAGTCTGATATAAATATGCTGAAAGAACTATGATTAAAGACTTTAGTCAAGATCAAAAGAGGGCATGTGAAGAAAAGACAACTATTCAAATAAAAAAAACAATTCACATTCGTGTTAATGAATCATGTTTCCTTATTCCATTTACCACCCTTCATCTAGGAGGTGACAAATACAGTGTACCACATCAAAATGCAACATTTATAGCACAAGCCACAAATTTTTATTGTTCATCAATGTATGTCTAACAATACTGATACACAATAAACATTGGGGCAATATGGAACATGCACACCAGATTTTTCTTCAAAATGCATGCAGAGAAGTAGAGAACATAACTGCACAAACAATAAGTCATCCACAGCAAGGAGAAATGCTGGATCCAGAATTAGTAACTTACTTTTCAACTATTGAGCATATCTTAGCAGTGAGGTCTTCCTTGAAATCTTGATCACTCACTTCAAGGTAATCAACAAGTTCCTTAGTCAATGGCTTTACATTTGTATCGTTGACAAGTAGGTAAACAAGTTCCAGGGCCCTTTTACGAATAGAAACATCTGCATCCTGACCGTACATATGTGATTGAAAATAAGTCCAAAAGCAGATTAGGAATCCAGCAGAAAGTGACAGGTCCGTAAACAGGACAGATAAATAGAAAATGTGTTGAAAACGAAATAATTATTCTAGGATCGAAGTCCTCCCCCCTCTTGTTACCTCTTGTTACGTATACCTTAAGTACAGGGACCGAAAAAATACAAAGCAGCAGAGAACTGTCGTCTCAAGATATATAGAAACGAGCAAACTCTTATCAAGTGAACGTTGTTCAAAGTGGTACATGTTGACTGGTGAACGTCTTTTATTTCACAAAAGGGACAAAAGGGATAGATGGATCACATTAGTCTGGCAAATTTGGTTACCTTGACACACTCTAATATTGTTGCCCTGTGCCTCTGCACCGCTTGTGTGTCTACAGCAATGGCCTTCATAAGCATGTTTAGGGCAACATATCTGAAAAGGGCAGTATATATACAATGAGAATTTTAGTTACAACTTATGATAGATGAGAGAAAAAATTACTATTAAACAACTCAGTCATGTGCCCCACTCATTCTTGTTGTCTACAAAATAGCATTGCAATCAACTTTACGCCTAAACATTGAACCACAAAGAAATTTAAAAACATAAATAGATATAAAAATTTAATTCCACATTTTTGTCCAATATATTAAAAAAATATGTTAACCATATCAGCTGTCTAAGAGCAAGAGCAAATCTACCTTATGTTGTTATCGCGGTTGGACAAAAACCGACCCAAAATATTAATTGCCAACACACGTAAACCACTTGTAGCTTCAATGCTCATTATTGTCTCCACACATTCATATAAAATAGCATTTCCAGCATTCTTATTTGACTCGGTTTTCGTTGAAACCTGGAAAAGAAATTCATGTGTTCATAATCCACACAAAGATAAAGGGGATGCCAAGTGCAAAGATAACCCAAAAAGTGTACAAAGATAAGATAATGATGATAATAAGTTAATAACAATAATAACTCAACGTCCATATTACACAGCTTTCAGAATCTTGGGAAAGATCTGGATGAAACAGCATCCATTCGAACTCAACAAACCACAAATTACTGACAGTGCCACTAGAAGTTCACATTGATGTAGTTGTATATAACATTCTAATACATGAGCTATGGTGATTATTCACACTTCGAATAATATTGTAATACATGAGTTATGGTAATTATTTAGAAAGAAATGGTTCCAGTAGTTGTATGCATATAAAATAAGAGATGAACAAACCACCTGAGCAAGAATGTCATTGATATACTCGCTGCAATCTGCATCTCCTTGGCCCAGTATCCGCATGAGTTTAAGCACTCGGATATGTAAGAATGGATCTGTGATGCCACCAATGTCGTATTCAGGAGCATATGAACTGTTGGATACATCTCTCAGTATTCGGACCAGTCCTTCAAGGCAATTCTGCAACAAGAAGACTTTGTCAGAGCATTTATTGCCACAAATGAAAATGCAAATTCACACTGATCTTGATGGTATTTATCCAATAGCAATGTCAAAAAAATTCAACTATCAGGCAGAAAAGAAGAAAAATTGCACTTCTGATCCAGATCGCAACAAAGGGAACAGTTGCATACAAAAAACAGTCACACTATTCTATCAATGTTTACAGTGGATATTTCTGTTAAGGTATCAGCACATGAATGATCCAGAAGAGCAGGGGTTAGGTCAGAGATTTATGCAATCCAATGTGGAACATGCAGGTGTGAGAAAGGCAGTCTGTCAGTGTTGACTGGTCATCAGAAAACTAGACCAACCTAGGAGAAATTAGGTCACATTGTAAACAAGAAATAGGCACCAAAATACCTGGGTGGCACATGTGTATATCCACCCCTCACACCATCTGTCAAGTCAATCAGATGGGTTTGTACAGTTAGGGTCCTGTGTGAGTGGGTGTGGGTCTTGTAAGTCTGGCCTTAGCTGGACAAATTTGTCTCTTTCCTTCTTAATGAAATGACACGCAGATCTCCTGCGCTGTTCGAGAGAAAAAAAACGCTGCCAAGGTCTATTTGTGAATACCTTGCCAACTATGTAGAAGAGACAACAAAGAACAAACGCACCGATATGCTTTTAGCATTAGGTGATGATTATATCCTGCTATTGGTCGAAAGTAGGGAGTTTGGGTTGCACTGCATCCCTTGATAAGGGTGCTAATGATGTTGTTGCTTGCTTACAGGCCATTTCAGACACATAACAGAAAACTAACAGTTGGCAATTTGAGATTGATCAAATGCTACAGTGTTTTCCTAAAAATCAGTGCCAGCTAGTTCAAAAATATATATTATACTATTGACTATTGAGGCAAGCAAAAGGTTGGAATGACTAATCAACAGCATCATACGCTTCATAGATAGTAAAAGGAGAAAACATAAAATGTCCAGGTTATTTAAAGCAGGACAGATGCTGTGAGTCCATACAACAGACATGTCACATAAACTAAAAGACCATGCCAAGTTTCCAAAAGTAAATGGACAGGATCAATTTAGACTAAGGATAAAACTTGAAGTTCTTTTAACGTTGTCTTTTTACTGGTGTGATGAAAACAAGAATAACTTAGTTCCCAGGCATCCAAGTATGCAAAACACACAAGAATTTCAGTATGTAACACGGACAAGTAATGAAAATAAAAGCCATTGTTATCTACCATTGAGACTACATACGATACAGGGTGCTTGGTTTGAGGAACTACCACATCCTAGATGTGCTAGTGCATCATGACTTCATGAGTCCATCCTCTCTACTCCTCAATTATTAGCTTATAAAGAATGAGATTCTGATGGATCAACTCATTCCATTCCACAAACCAAACAAGTTAGAAGATGATGGATTGCCCCATTCCTCAAATCAAGCACCCCTAAGTGTAGACAGTTCTCCAGGAAAAAAAGTACTACCTCCGTTCTCGAATATTTGTCGCCCGCTAATTCATTTTTGAACTAAACAACGACAAATAAAAAAGAACGGAGGGAGTATTACTCTTGTGATCATGTCATGCATACCTTCCTCAAGTACTCCAATGCTTCATTGCTGGCATTACATAGCTCCATGCAAAGCTGAACAGCAGATATCAGAACACCGTGATGTTTTTCCTTCAGTAATGATGTGGCGGCACTCATGAAAATTTCTGCCAAGTCTGGAACTTTTCGTACAATCCTCACAGAGCATAAAGCGGCCTAAAAATACAAGAGCTAAACAATCAATGAGATCTCTCCATATCACACATTTCACAAACTAACAAAAAAGGATAAGCACTGGTGATTGGAGATGGATGGAAGTGCCAACTTAGAAATGTTCATGGCACAAGTGAGGACAGTGATGATAAGGGTTCTCCAATGACAAATTTATTAGAGTTAATACCTAATGTGTATGATTTTCCAGTACAATCACTCATCACTTACCTCTTAAGCATGGGTCTGGTGGTGTTATCAGCTGAGATAGTGAAATGGCAACTATTGTTCTGGTCAAGCTTATTAAAACGATAAAACGTTGGAACGCTCATGGGTGAAATTTTGACTTTTAAGGGTTGATTTGGTGACAAGGGGATCCCGGGAGGATTGGAGAGGATTGAGGGGGAAATAAACTAATTTCCCCCTCAATCCCCTCCAATCCTCCCGGGATCCCGGGTCACCAAATCAGCCCTAAACGTTTAAACAAAAGTTTAAACGTAGTTTTAAACAACATAGGAAAAATACCAATATATCATAATTTCAGACAATAATATGAAGTTAAATATCAAAACAGAGAGGTTAGTGGTTTACCAAAACTTCACCCATGAACTGGATTGAACCCCAAAAGTAACTAATAGACCGGGCCCAAAAATAGCTAATGGTCTAAAATGCATAAAACACTGCGTTTTACAGTTTAGAACGCCAAAACGTGATTTCAACCTCTAATTAGAGTTTTGACGTTTAAACTTAGTTTAAACATCGTTTAAACGTAGCTTTAATAACACTGGTTCTGGTCCTTGAAACATATTAATAGTTAACTTTGTGTTTGTTGAATTAGAAGCAGAACTACTACACTCCAGGAACAGGAATATCATTACAAGCACTTAAACAAAATTCACTAGGGGCTAAACTATCATGTCAAAATGAGCACCTTCTTCTTTGTATTAGGGTCCCTATTTTGTAACAGCCGCTCCACTTCAGGAGCAAGATCACGCGCCATTTCAGCAGAACATATATTGCCAAGGGCACAGAGTGCAAGACCAACAATGAACTGGTTTGAGTGGTTAAGATCTCTGCCCACGTTAAGTAATTACAATCAGAAACAACGCATAACAATCAACAAACACAACTGTTAAGTGCAGACAGGGTGGATACTGCTTGAGAGAGTTGGTGACGAGCATGAGGACCTCCTGCCGCTCGTCGAGCAGCAGCATGAGTCCTAGATAGCCGATGCGCTTCTCGGGGAAGCCTGCGGCAGCAATAAGTTTGAGGCACTCCATCTGGCCGAAGTGTGTGGGGTAGCCGAGCATGTGGATGAACATGAGCTTGGCCATGTTCCGATGCCGGTAGTCCTGGTCGCCCTCGCTGATAGCGGCCCGTATCGCCGCGCACTCCCGCCGCACCACGGCGCGCTCCTCTGCTGCCGTCTTGCACGCGCGTATCGCACGTATCATGTCCCTGTGAAGAATAAACGCACTCGACTACGTTACACCACGCGCAGATTCGAGGAGTCCGTACGAGGGATGACGCGATGTGAGAGAGGACTGCTCACCGGAGGCGGGTACCGGAGGAGAAGGGATTGATGGCGAGGTCCATGGCGAAGTCCTCGACGATCCTCTCGACGGTATCAAGGGCGGGGCGGCGAGGGATCACCGCCGCAGTGGCGGACGAGGAGGACGGCCAGGCGGATCTGGGAGGCGGTGATGGTGGTGGTGGGATTTGCGAAGAGGCCCCTGCTTTGTGCTTCGGATTTGTTTAGTCTGAGAGTCCAAGCTCCGAGGGGATTAGTGGGCAACGGGATGATTATTCTGATCTCAGACCACCGTGGACCGTGGTAGGCTGTCTTTGCACTGTAGGACTTCGCCATTGGACAATGTTTCTATGGTAAAATTTGAAATAGAGGATCTATTAAGATGATCTAAGATCATGTTTGATATATTAATCTAATAGTTGCATACTATTAGTTGTTAAAATTAGCTAAAAATATTTAAACATATCTTGCTAATAGTTTAGTTATTTAGCTACTTTTAATAAATTAGCTAATAACATGTAGCTATTTATTAGCTAGCTATTTTTTCGACATTTGTAGCCAACTAAATATTCGTTTTAATGCATTCAAACATCATTTTCCTAGTTTTACGGTTCCCTATTTAAATTGTAAAAATACTAAAGTTACATATAAATAAAAATTCAAATTATGATTGTTGTCTCTAAACTCACATAAAACTATCAACAGAACACACATGTCTTTATGTTTTGTATTACATCCTTAAGCATAAATCCAATTGATCAATTCTCCTTAGTCAAGGTTCAGCTAGGCGCTAGGCGGAATCTAGGCGGTGACCCATTGTCTAGCGCCTAGTCGGGAGTACTCGGTCTTAGGCGCTTTTCTAGACGTTTTGGCAATATAGCCATAAATTATATATATTATGTATATAACTATATATACGTATATAACTACTATATATGAGTCACAGACTCGCAGTAATTATAAAAAGAAGGCCAGTAGACATATCTGATTCCTAGCTGAGCTTACTCTTGCATGTTCCTAGCTCCTGCAAGGCTACAACACATTTTGACAGCTAGTAGTTAGTAAATTAGTCAATAGACAGCTAGCTGTTCATCAAAAAAATAGAAAACACTAAATTGTGACTTATCTGGATGATTTCAGCAGCCTCCCATTCATAAGCAATTGAGCACATCATATCAGCAGCTGGTAATTACAACACAAGTGGATATGACAGTAATACAAGTGTAGAACACAATTTATAAATAAAGGACAGCACAAGCACATAGTTCTTAGTTTAGGTCTCACACAAAATTTGTGAGGCTGTGAGCTTCCAACACAAGTGACTTCTTCTAACTCCTCTCCAACCCTAGATACATTCACTTCCTCTCTAAGTTCTAGCACACGAACAGTCTTCCCTCCCTCTTCCTTTTTGCAGCCTTTATTGCTTTCTTGCACTTCTCTTTAGCCTCTAGAGCCTGCGGTGTTGCAGACGTGCATTTCTTCACATTCTTTCCAACATGGGTAAGATGCTCCTTCAACCTATAAATCCCTCCCCTCATATCCTTGTCACAGAACTTACACTTCACATTGTCTTTGTTGTTAGCATCAACAAGAACACCATATTCCCATCCAACATCATCTGAATTTCTTTTTAGGAGATTCGCTCTAGCTGCTTCAGTTTCAGAAGGTGCAGTTGCAGTTTCTGATGACATCCTTAATCCTTTCACTTGTACACCGCAGGCTACCTTTCACTTGTACACCGCAGGCTATCCTTACTCTTGTACAAGTAGGAAACAGGGGAGGCCAAGTTAGCAGGGGAGGAAAGCAGGGAGGCGGTTAGCAGGGGAGCGACTTGTGGAGGGGGATGAGCAGGGAGGGGAGCAGCCGACGGGGGAGGAGAACTCATCGGCGGGGGAGCAGGGAGGGGAGCAGCTGGAGGGGATGAGCAGGGAGGCAAGTTCTCGTGTGGAGGAGGGAGACCGAGCGGGAGCAGCGCGCGCGCTAAAAAAATTGCCGCGCGCTCCCGCCGCCCGCCTGCGCGCCGCAAAGTCGCCGCGGAGGCGCGGTTGAGCGCCGCCTAGGCGCTGCGCCGGCCCGCCTAAACGCCGCACAGAGCTCTAGGCTACGCGGCAGCCCACCGATTAGCGCCTAGGCGCGCTAGTCGCCGCCTAGCCGAACACTGTCCTTAGTTGACTAATACCTCCATTTCTACTATGTTAGGCATCCTCTAGAACAAAGGAAAAGTGAAGAAATTTTAAAGGATTATTACTCTACTAGGTAAATGCCCGTGCGTTGCAACGGAAACATATAATAACACGATAACTTATGTATAAATATGTCGAGAAAATATTTTGTAATCCATTTATGATCTTAGCCATACACAAATTTTGTTATTTTAATATAACTATTTCATCACTACATTATAACCATCAGTATCATACATACTTCTATTTATGATTTTAATAATGTCATGTCAATTGTATCATTTAAATGCTAAGACTATCACAATAAATTACAAACTTATACAAATCTTCAGAAAATATCACAAGGTCTTACAATTCAAACGATGCAACAAATTAAAAAGCGTCTAAATCAATGAAAGCAATGCAGGTTAGGGCAATGTAGCATGATATGGAATGACACAAGATGACTTCAGTGCATCTGCTTAGCTTCTCGGCAAACAAATTTCACTGCATCTTCTTCAATTATTTATTCCTGTATGGGGCATATAAATTCCCAAATAAATGCACATGAATCAATCATTTGTTGATAAACACAGAAACCTTCTTGTTGCAGACATAATTCCTAAATAAAGGCACATGAATTAAATTGACCATGTATGCAGACATAATTCAGGATAAATCACCATACATGTTTAAACTGCACTTGTGAGCTTCATCCAGTATGATTATTGAGTAATAGTTCGACTCAGGATTTGAAAAGTTTTCATGAAGAACACGTCTATGAGGTATATGTAAGAATTTAAATCCACGAATTTAGAATCAGTGCACTTATAAAAACAGGTGAAGAATTTAAATTTATGAATTTAGAATTAGTGCACCTATACAAATTGCATAACCGACTTGATCTGTGAGGGCCACCAAGCTAGCAAGCTCTTTCTGTAAAATAATAAATAAGTGTTCTTATTCACAAAAAACTTCATATATGTTTTGTATTTGAAGACAATAAAGAACATAAATAACTTTCAATTATTGAGTAAAACAACTAACACAGAGTATGTTGTATATCATGCTACATTATACTAATTAGATATCTAGAAACGCATGACCCAATGCATTAACCTCGCCATTTGACTCCATAGTTATTTCTCAATTCAAGAACATGGAAAATTATATAAAATAATATTCACTATTAAGAAACATCGTTTTAGCCGTTGCCATACACGCAGATGCATGTACCTTCTCTTCCCAAACAATTAGAAAGGAATCTGCATGTACCTTTTCTTCCCAAACAATTAGGAGGTGTGTATCTTAATAGATACTAACAAAGTAGCATTATTCCTTGCAGTCAGTTAGGCTATACGATCATTGCTTGCGGCATCTCTAACTATTCTTTCACTTAATGAATCATGTGTTTTTCAAAGCATTACTCAACATATTTATACATGGTTGTTTCAAAGCATTACTCAACATATTTATACATGGTTGATGGCTTCTACTTCCATCCCATGCGATCAGGAACCCAGTTCAGTATATCATCCAAATGATTCCCATATCTCTCCTTTTACTAAAGACCCATCCTACAACCCAACCAATACAAAGGTATATATGTAAAAATCTAAAACCTAATTAAGGAATATAAAGAACATCAATCCTTCACTTCTCATATATTATATTCTTTATTTGTATAATTCTAGCTTCCTGTGACAACTTTTTAACGCACCACTATGCCAATATTTTCAAAGAAATTCCTCGATTGTATAAATATATAACAAATTACATCTTAAAACAAGAAAAAAGTTTAACAGATATCGTGTGTGCAATAATATGTGTTCAACTGAATAATTGCTTGATAAGTCGCACACAAACAGATATCGTATGGGAAGACATATGGATTGTTGTTAGGGAGTCCACACACCTTATGGGGGGGAGAGTAGTAGGGATTCTGTGTTCCAAGGTGACAAACACAGACAGAGTTGATCTACAATCTGAATCTGAAAAAGAACAATAACAATTCTGATTAGTATGACTGCAAGCTGAAAAAAATGGTACAGTAAATGAGTATGATGTTGAGCAATGCAAAGGAAAGAAAAAATTAATATGATTCTATCTCTGGTACCGTGTGTTTTCACATCCCTAATATTTCTCAACCAAAACAGCAATGCACAACCAAGGAAAACAGAAAAGAGGCTCGCAGTGGTTTATAATTGAAGAACATGCAAACATAGTACAAGGGTGTCGGTGTTTTGGGTCCGACCGCACTCCTGGGGTTGCCCCTCAAGGTGTTTTCTAGGAGTAGGACGGTGTCGACGACTGTAGCAAAATGGTTCGTGCCGATCGCACGAGAGACAGTGGACAAGATTTACAGGTTCGGGCCGCTTAGAAATGCGTAACACCCTACGTCCTGGTGAGTATGTGTGCGTGGTTACAAGAGGGCTCTCCGGTTTGAAGACACAGAGAGGTGATGTGGGTGGCTAAGTAATGTAGGGTCGATCGATCTGAAGGGGTGCCCCCTAGGCCTTATATACTCGACCGTGGGGCAGTACACGTGGATATGATAACAACAAGCAGCTGAAAGGTAGTGAACCTCTTGAGTTTATCCCTACGTAACCCTAGCCGACTTATCCTCGCATGGCTCCATTGCATGGGAGCTTCAGCGCGGGAAAGTCGGGTCTCTGTTGCGATTTACTCGTTCGACGTTGTGGGCCGTCCGGGTTTGCTCCAATCCAGTCTTACGTATTCTCTGCTTTGTTGATTGTCTTTCCCCAGGCCCACGAAAGAATGACCTTACGATTTATTGGGTCCTTGGGCCTTTCGTGAGGTCTTTTACTTCTTTAGTGGACCCGGGGGATATCCATCCCCCACAAGCCCCCGATCTTTGGGTTGATTTAGAGGTAATCAACCCAAAGATCCAAGGTCCAAAAAATGACTTCCTGCTGTCTTCTTTTGCTCCGATCACTCGTTCGACCGAAGTTTAGTTTTGTGCTTGTGCCTTAGAGGTCGGCATTTTGATTTGTAGGATTCTGAACTTCATTGGGTGCACCGGAGGTGCACCCAATGGGTGTAGCCCCCGATCTTTGAGTAGATTTTAGAAGATAATCTACTCGAAGGTCTTCCCCAGAAATTATCTCCATTTGCGCTCCTGCATCTCGGTTGAGGATTGGTCTTTTTAATCTTGTCCCACGCCTTAGAAGTCGACACTATCTCGGTTTGGAATGATAATCCATGGGGTTAGAGATGGCAATGGGTACCCGCTACCCGAAACCCGATGGGTTTTTGCTTTATTAGGGTATGGGTTTGGGTCAATTTCTCTACCCATGGGTTTGTTAATGGGTCCAAATTGAAACCCAACGGGTACGTGGGCATGGGTTCGTTCTTCCACTACCCATACCCGCAAACCCATGGGTTTTTAAAACCCGCCTTAAAATCAACATTCCTTATAAATATGTCTCATAATATTATTAATTAAATATGTTCTAATTGAAATAAACTTCATGTAACAAATTTTAGACTAAAATTAGTTATCACTTGTTCCTTTTATGCTAGCTTATTAATGTATTGATTGTCATTTACATGATGAATTATTTTTATGTTGATGTTAGTGGGTATGGGAAACCCGTTGGGTACCCGAAACCCGCATGGGTATGGGTTTGGGCAAAATTTCATACCCGTCATGGGTATGGGTTTTTTAGCGGGCGTATTTTTTCTTCGCGGGTATGGGTTTGGGCAAGTAATACCCAGCGGGTTTTTACCCATTGCCATCTCTACATGGGGTGCACTGGAGGTGCACCCAATGGGTGTAGCCCCCGACCTTTAAATGGATTTTTTAAGGATAATCCATTCGAAGGTCTTCCTTTTGCTTGTAAAAATTGGCATGAAGCTATTTGCATTATGCTTTGGAGGTCAGCATTATGTCATCAATATTTTGCTGCAGAGGTCAGCATATATTTTGTCTTTAGCAGCCGAGTTTGCAATCCATCCATATCTTGCTAGGTAATGCAATTTATTTGCTTCTGCGACTTGATTGGACGTTTGATGGACGTTCTCTGTCTAGTCCTTGCGTCGCTTCTGTCGGCCATATCTTGTATTTTGCTGGCTATATTTGGCTTTCCTCTGGTCCTTACTGATATCTCATTTTTGTCTTGAGGTATTTACTGCATGCCCTGCACGGATGTGACCGTTTTGAAAAATATACTGATAATTCCTGGGCGTCCCCCCCAATGGGTGTGGGCAAGGGACGGCTTGGTACGCTGAGTGTTTTAGCCGGCTGCTTCTGAGTAGTAATGTGATGGGACGGCTAGTGTAATCATATCCTTTGCGCTGTTGACTGGAGTCCCAATGGGTGTAGTGTTGCATGAAACGGCGTCAGCCGTCTAACGTGTCTTCAGATGGGTGGGAGTGCTTATTGAATGCTTTGCGACTGTTCAGTGACCGCGGTTGGAAGTGAGCGGTTGCCTTTCCCTTCTATAAATAACGCCCTTGCTCCTCTGGTTTTTTCACATCTCTTCACTGTTCTTTACTGTATCCTTCTCCTCCCTTCTGTCTGCTTCCGCCATGGGCAAGGGTAACAAACGTAAGCGCGAGCCGACTCCTCCGTCGGAGGACTTCGGCGACTCGGAATACTCGGAGGAGGAGTTCTCCTCCGAGTCCGAGGGGTCTCCGGCTCCCGTCTCTCCCCCGGCGTCGTCTGATGATTCAGACGACTCCCAGGGGATTGCCGCGGAGGTCTGGACGTACATCCGGGCCGTCGAGCGCTCCAGGCTCGAGGGCTCGGATGAGTCGGAGTTCTCCTCGGAGGAGGAGGACTCGGACGGCGGCGAGGGCGAGGACGACGACAACGACGGTGGCGACGGCGATGGCGACGGCAGCGGCAGCGGCGGGGGCTGCGGCGGCGGCGACGGGAGCAAGGGCAGCACCAGAGGCGGCAGCAGCACGGGCAGCACCAGAGGCGGTAGCAGCAAAGGCAGCACCAGGGGCGGCGGCGGTGGCAGCAGCAGCAAGGCCAGTGGCTAAGCGCCACTGGTCTTTAGATATTAGTATAGAGTAGTTAGAATAATGTAGTAGTAATGTAGAGTAGTATAGTAGTAGTAGTAATGTAATGTAGTAATAGTAGGGAAGCACCAACTCGCAAAGAGTTGGTTTGTAAGCTTATTATCTTCCCTTTAATAAAAAAATGACGTTGGCCCCTTCTCGATGACTTGCTTTCCCTTATTATAGAACTGATTCTTTTGAGACAGTAGATGAATAACTTGTGCATCATACTGACGCTTTCAGAAGTAGCTGCCGAGTAGTCTTGCAGTCGGTATCGGTGTTTTAGAAGCTACGCCGAACTATTGAAGGTCGACGTCATCATTTTAGAAGTAATACCGAGCAATCGAACACGAGATCAGCGTTTTAGAGGCAACACCGAGTGAGTGAAGGTTGACGCCGGCATTTTAGAAGTAATGCCGAGCGATTGAATACGAGGTCAGCGTTTTAGAGGCAACGCCGAGTGATTGAAGGTTGACGTCGGCATTTTAGAAGCAATGCCGAGCGATTGAATACGAGGTCAGCGTTTTAGAGGCAACGCCGAGTGATTGAAGGTCGGCGTCGGCATTTTAGAAGTAATGCCAAGCGTTTGAATACGAGGTCAGCGTTTTAGAGACAACGCCGAGTGGTTGAAGGTCGACGTCGGCATTTTAGAGGTAATGCCGAGCGATAGAGCACGGGGTCAGCGTTTTAGAGGCAACGCCGAGTGATTGAAGGTCGGCGTCGGCATTTTAGAAGTAATGCCGAGCGATTGAATACGAGGTCAGCGTTTTAGAGGCAACGCCGAGTGATAGCCGGTCGCACGAGTTATTTTGAGGATAATAACCGAGTGATGAAGTGGCACGTCGGCTTTTTTGGAAATAACTGCCAGATGTCCACGTGGCATGCTGGGGTTTCGGAAATAACCGCCGGGTGATGACTGGGCACTTTTTGAAACGGTATCTGGCTCGAGAATATCCCATAAGAGTTGCGCTTTTAGCCGCCTTTGCTTTCCGTGCCCTAGTTCTTGCATTCCCGCATCTGAATCTTCTCTGCCACTCGCCTCCTACTCTGTTCGCTGGTGAAAAGCAAGATGGCGCCCAAGAGGAAAACTGCGAACTCATCTGCTGCGGTGATCCCTGCAATCGACCCCAACAGCTAGTTGCCCTTCGCAGGTAACCATATGTCCATTATTTCCGAAGCCGAACTTCTCCGCCTCGTCTTCGTCGGGGTTCTTCCTCCGCGGGAACTCTGTTCTTGGCAGATTTGCCACGGGACTACTGTCCCAACAGAGGATACCCACGAGTCTGTAGTTTACGCTCCTTTTCTTCTCCGCGGCCTCGGCCTTCCCATCTCTCCTTTTTTCCGCGGCCTCCTTGATTTTTATCACATCAACTTGACCCATTTGAACCCTAATTCCATTCTGCAAATCTCCATTTTCGTTCACCTATGCGAAGCCTTTCTCGGCGTGCTGCGGCATTTCGGTTTATGGAAGTATCTGTATCATTGTCGCCCTGGGATGGCCGGGGGGCAACATCAGTTGGTCGGAGGTGCCAGTTTGGAGATGCGCCGTGGGCGGAAAACTGAGTATCTTGAGATTCCCCTCAAGGATAGTATTAAGGGGTGGCGTCTAGAGTGGTTTATAGTTGATAATTATGGAAATTCTCTCCCTTCCCGGTCGGGAAGACAGCCAGACGTTCGCACTCCGAGTTGGACTGAGTCTCCCACAGATCAGGAAGTGGCTGAGGCAGGTGTGTTGCTGGCTGAAGTTGGACTGCTGAAAGAGAGAGGTCTAACTGCTGAAGCAGTGGTCACTGACTTTGTTTTTAAGAGCATTCAGCCATTGAAAGATAGGGCCTATCCGGCATATCTGTATCGAGGGCTGGCCGACTCAACTCGGGTTACCAATAGGAGAATTCCTTCTGCAGACTTGGTAAGCCGACTTGAAATGATCCTCAGGGGTAAGGTTTCAAATGTTGGTGCTCCAGTGGCATACTCGGCCTGGAACCTACCTCCTCCCAAAGCTTTCACCATTTTTGTGTCAAATCCGCCTGTGACTGATAGCAATTTGGGCCTTAGAGTGCGACCCTCTGCTGAAGAAGTCAGTACTTTGGTTGCTTCGCTCGGGGAGATTCCTGATGATGAACGGCAGGTTTATTTTGAAGTGCCCCTGAACCCTAGTGATGCGGACATAAATGACATGCTTGATCTGTTAGCTGAGGATTCATCCGATGCTGCTCCTGATGGTACGTTGGCAGTGGTGCCCCTTCCAGAGGTTGATACAACTTTGGATGTCCCGAAACCTGTCAGTACTCGTCCGAGGCGCCCTAGCCGAACCAATCAGCCCGAGCCTTCTGCTGATGAGCAAAAGAAGAAGAGAAGACGCCTCCGGCGAGTATCCAGTTTTGATGAGGACGCCGGTACCTTAGCTCCTGCTGCTGAAGAAGTGCCTGCAACTGGCCTTACTGACACTGACCCCAATGGGTGTGCCCAAACTGCTGTTGAACCCAAAGGGTGTGCTCCATCTGCTGCTGACCCCAATGGGGGTGCTGCTTGCGTTGTTACTGTGGAAGATGAGGAGGAAGAAAATGAAGCTCCTTTAACTCGGAAAAACAGTCGACAGTTCATCGCCAGCGGTGGAAGTAGTGGAGTTCCTTCTCCTGCTTTGTCTGCCCTCATCGGTCTGCAAGAGCTGTCCCTGGCCAACTTTGATCAAACTCTGGAGGATATGGTCCCAGAGGACTTGTTATCAGAGCCAGTGGATGATGATGCAACGGAAGCTTGCGCTGCCGCGCCTGACGCTGGGTTGAGGTCATCCCGTGCCTCGTCGACCTTAGAGTGCAATCTCGAGGGTCGGGATGCAGACTTGGATTGTCCTGGTTCCATGGAAATGGCTAAAGGCCCGTCAACCTTAGAGGTGGTTACTGCAGAGAGCCAGGACCTCAAGAATGGTGTTGACGCATGCCCAGCCCCCGAGGATGTTGCCGGGGATGACTTAGCTCGGGCGAAGAACGTAAGCCACTACCCAGCCCCCGAGGGTGCTGCCGGGGATGATCCGGCTCAAGTGGGCAGTGCCAACTATGACCCAGCCCCCGAGGGTGCCCAAGCAGGGTCTCCTTCCTGCACTTCCATGGACGTCCACGCAGGATCACCTCCACATTCTGACTGCATGGTGGTGGCTCAAACTCTGGATCAGGGAGTCGCTTTAGAGGGCAGCGTCCCCGCTGGTCTGGCGTTTGGCTCTGTTGAAGGCACTTAGCTCATTCCTACTGGTCTGTTGCAAGCTGCTTCGGGTGGTGGTCTTGCGCCTGGTTATCAGCTGATTTCTCCTGATTTGGGGATCCCTTCGTTCTTTTCCAACCTCCAGGTATTGTACTGTACTTTGGCTTGATCTTTACGCTGCATGAGCTTTTGTCATTATGTTCATCTGTTCTTCTTATCAGGCTTTGGTGGATGGGATGGCCAGCCAGCTGAGATCGCAGGGTGCTTTCATCCCAGAAGTCGCTTCGTCTCTTGAGCATTGGAATCCAGTGTCGCTTCATCGTCGTGTATCCGAGTTGGAGGCAACTAACGCTGGTTAGTGCCCTTTTTCTTCTTCTTCTTTGCCTTTGTTCGTGGACTGTTTTACCTTCTGACCTCATTTTGTTTGATTACCTCTTGATAGGAATGACTCGGCAGATTGCAGTTCTTGAGGAAAAACATTCCTGAGATCAAGCTGAAATGGCTCAACGTTGCGCTGACTTCGAGAAGAAGTATTCTTAGAGCCAGACTGAACTAAATCAGGTCTCCGCTGCTTTGGATGACGCCAACGCTCTGAGTTCTTCTCTTCATGCTCGGCTTGACTCTGAAAAGGTAACTTACAAAACCGTGCCTCGCCTTGCTATGCTCTTATTACTTGCTTGGATTCTGAAGGAGTTGATTTTTGTTTGTAGGAAGAAAAACGTATCCTTGCTACTTCTCGTGACAATCTGGACAGATTGTATCATGATTCTAGCAACTCGCTGACCATCTTGGAGAGGAGTCACCGCTTTACAATGGAGGAACTGGACAATCAGTGTTGTAGGCTGCAAGAATCTGCAGACGAAGTGACCCGCCTTAAGCAATTGATATCGGCAAAGGATGCCACCATCAAGGGACTCCGAGCTTCTAAGAAATCCATTGCTCAGGAGTTAGAAGCTGCTCAGCTGGCTGCTAAAGTTGCCGAAGAAACTGCTGCTACTCTCAAAGCCCAGCGCGATAAAGCCATGGACAAGGCTATTCGGGCGGGACGAATCTTGATGAGGAGACCCGGCGTGGTTGTTCCTGAAGACATAAAGGTCGATGTGAATGTTGCCCCCGATTCCTCGAATCGCCCTTCTTCGTCGGTCGTTCCTGAGAAAGACATTGGAAAATAGAGAAACATTTTGTGTGCTCTGAGCGCGCGGTTAGCATGATCAAGTATTCGTTAGAAGATATCAGCTTATCATTCGAATGACATGATTACTCTCTTATTGTATCAGAATTTATTGGTTCGCAAGTTTGTGGTAACGCTGCATGGTGATTATGAAGTTTGTTTGCGGGATATGGAAGTCATCCCCTGAATTGCATAAGCGCGAGTATGCTGCACCGGCTTAAGCCACTACTGACTTTAGCCGATAGCTCCGTTAGTAGGGCATAGTGGTCACCCTGGGTTAAGTAAGCGTGAGCATGTTGCACCGCCTTAAGTCGTTGCCGACTTAAGTCGATTGCTCCGTTTGTAGGGCATAGTGGTCACCTCGAGTTAAGTAAGCGTGAGCATGTTACACCGCCTTAAGTCGTTGCCGACTTAAGTCGATTGCTTCGTTTGTAGGGCATAGTGGTCACCCCGAGTTAAGTAAGCGTGAGCATGTTGCACCGCCTTAAGTCGTTGCCGACTTAAGTCGATTGCTCCGTTTGTAGGGCATAGTGGTCACCCCGAGTTAAGTAAGCGTGAGCATGTTACACCGCCTTAAGTCGTTGCCGACTTAAGTCGATTGCTCCGTTTGTAGGGCATAGTGGTCACCCCGAGTTAAGTAAGCGTGAGCATGTTGCACCGCCTTAAGTCGTTGCCGACTTAAGTCGATTGCTCCGTTTGTAGAGCATAGTGGTCACCCCGAGTTAAGTAAGAATGCAAGTCAATCATAAATAAGCTGAGTATCTTTGAAATCCCTCTTTATTGATGACATACTTCCACTTTACAGAATACATTGTCGCCCCAGCAGTTTTGAAATACAGCCTAGGGATAAAACTTTCTGAGGTGCTCTATGTTCCAGGAGTTCCCAACTTCTGTGCCATCCATCTGAGTGAGGCGATATGATCCGGGCCGAGTGACTTCTGCCACTATGAAAGGTGATAGTCGCCTAGAGGGGGGTGAATAGGGCGAAACTGAAATTTACAAATATAAACACAACTACAAGCCGGGTTAGCGTTAGTAATAAAGAAACGAGTCCGCGAGAGAGGGTGGAAAACAAATCACAAGCAAATGAAGAGTGTGACACGCGGATTTGTTTTACCAAGGTTCGGTTCTTGCAAACCTACTCCCCGTTGAGGAGGCCACAAAGGCCGGGTCTCTTTCAACCCTTCCCTCTCTCAAACGATCCCACGGACCGAGTGAGCTTTCTCTTCTCAATCACTTGGAACACAAAGTTCCCACAAGGACCACCACAAGTTTGGTGTCTCTTGCCTCAATTACAAGTGAGTTTGATTGCAATGAAAGAATCAAGAACGAAGAAAGCAATCCAAGCGCAAGAGCTCGAAAGAACACAAGCAAATCACTCTCTCTAGTCACTATGGCGTTGTGTGGAAATTGGAGAGGATTTAATCTCTTTGGTGTGTCTAGAATTGAATGCTAGAGCTCTTGTAGTAGTTGGGAAGTGGAAAACTTGGATGCAATGAATGGTGGGGTGGTTGGGGTATTTATAGCCCCAACCACCAAAAGTGGTCGTTGGGAGGCTGTCTGTTCGATGGCGCACCGGACAGTCCGGTGCACACCGGACATGTCCGGTGCCCCCGCCACGTCATCACTGCCGTTGGATTCTGACCGTTGGAGCTTCTGACTTGTGGGCCCGCCTGGGTGTCCGGTGCACACCGGACATGTACTGTTTACTGTCCGGTGTGCCAGTATGGGCACTCCTGACTTCTGCGCGCGCTGCGCGCGCATTTAATGCGCCGCAGGTAGCCGTTGGCGCGGAGATAGCCGTTGCTCCGGAGTTGCACCAGACAGTCCGGTGCACACCGGACATGTCCGGTGAATTATAGCGGACTAGCCGTTGGCGATTCTCGAAGCTGGCGAGTTCCTGAGGCCGCTCCTCCTTGGTGCACCGGACACTGTCCGGTGAATTATAGCGCGAGTGCCTCTGGAAATTCCCGAAGGTGGCGAGTTTGCGTTGGAGTCCTCTGGTGCACCGGACATGTCCGGTGGTGCACCGGACACTGTCCGGTGGCACACCGGACAGTCCGGTGCGCCAGACCAGAGGTGCCTTCGGTTGGCCCTTTGCTCTTTTGTTGAACCCAACTCTTGGTATTTTTATTGGCTAAGTGTGAACCTTTAGCACCTGTATAACTTATACACTAGAGCAAACTAGTTAGTCCAAAGATTTGTGTTGGGCAATTCAACCACCAAAATTATATAGGAACTAGGTGTAAGCCTAATTCCCTTTCAATCTCCCCCTTTTTGGTGATTGATGCCAACACAAACCAAAGCAAATATAGAAGTGCATAATTGAACTAGTTTGCATAATATAAGTGCAAAGGTTGCTTGGAATTGAGCCAATATAACTACTTACAAGATATGTATGGATTGTTTCTTGCTTATAATATTTTGGACCACGCTTGCACCACATGTTTTGTTTTTGCAAACTCTTTTGTAAATCCTTTTCAAAGTTCTTTTGCAAATAGTCAAAGGTAAATGAATAAGATTTTGAGAAGCATTTTCAAGATTTGAAATTTTCTCCCCCTGTTTCAAATGCTTTTCCTTTGACTAAACAAAAACTCCCCCTAAATGAAATCCTCCTCTTAGTGTTCAAGAGGGTTTTGATATATCATTTTTGAAATACTACTTTCTCCCCCTTTTGAACACAATAGGATACTGATAGTCGCCTAGAGGGGGGGTGAATAGGGCGAAACTGAAATTTTCAAAAATAATCACAACTACAAGCCGGGTTAGCGTTAGAAATAGAAGCGAGTCCGCGAGAGAGAGAGGATGCAAAACAAATCGCAATCAAATAACGAGTGTGACACGTGGATTTGTTTTACCGAGGTTCGGTTCTCGCAAACCTACTCCCCGTTGAGGAGGCCACAAAGGCCGGGTCTCTTTCAACCCTTCCCTCTCTCAAACGGTCCCTCTGACCGAGTGAGCTTTCTTTTCACAATCACTTGGAACACAAAGTTCCTACAAGGATCACCACAAGATTGGTGTCTCTTGCCTCAATTACAAGTGAGTTTAATCGCAATGAAAGAATCAAGAAAGCACGATTGAAAAAGCCAAGCAACAAGAGCGACAAATAACACACGGATCACTTTCTCTCTCAAGTCACTAATCACTAATGATCTCTTTTCTCAAATGTGAAACTTGGAGAGATGGAGGCTTTGAATGTGTCTTGGAATGGATTGCTAGCTCTTGTATTGAATGCTGAAGGTTGGAATGCTTGGATGTAGTGAATGGAGGTGGTTGGAGTGGTATTTATAGCCACCAACCACTTCCTAGCCGTTGGGCCATTCTGCTGAGCGCGGACGGTCCGCCCTCCTGGTGCGGACGGTCCGCCCTTGAAGATCAACGGCTGAAAATGCAACGGTCAGCAGTAACGGCTATATCAACGGCTATATTGCATTTAATGCGTCGTCAGATGCCAGACAGAGCCAGTCGCGGACGGTCCGGTCGTGCACCCCGGACGGTCCGCGAGGCCCCCTATAATTCATTTCTCCGAACCCGTCACCTTCGGGTTTTTCGGTTTCTTACCGACCGGACGGTCCGCGCCTGAGGCCGGACGGTCCGTGCGAGGGCTCGGACGGTCTTTGCTTTTCCTCCGGACAGTCTGTAGTGGAAACTTGTGTTTTTGCATTGGTTCTGTCCGAGGGTCATCTTTGTGTCGCGGACGGTCCGCCGTAGGAGCCCGGACGGTCCGCGCTTGGCCTGTTTTTCCAAAAAGCTTCTCCTGTCCGGAATAATCTACGGTATTCCAGACAGTCGATTTAGTATAGTTGTAGATGAACCTTTGGCACCTGTAGAACATACAATCTAGAGCAAACTAGTTAGTCCAATTATTTGTGTTGGGCAATTCAACCACCAAAATTAATTAGGGACTAGGTGTAAGCCTAATTCCCTTTCAATCTCCCCCTTTTTGGTGATTGATGCCAACACAAACCAAAGCAAATATAGAAGTGTATAATTGACTAGTTTGCATAATGTAAGTGTAAAGGTTGCTTGGAATTGAGCCAATATAAATACTTACAAGATATGCATGGATTGTTTCTTTCTTATATAACATTTTGGACCACGTTTGCACCACATGTTTTGTTTTTGCAAATTCTTTTGTAAATCTATTTCAAAGATCTTTTGCAAAATAGTTAAAGGCAAATGAATAAGATTTTGCGAAGCATTTTCAAGATTTGAAATATTCTCCCCCTGTTTCAAATGCTTTTCCTTTGACTAAACAAAACTCCCCCTAAATGAGATCCTCCTCTTAGTGTTCAAGAGGGTTTTGATATATCATTTTTGAAATACTACTCCCCCTTTTGAACACAAAAGGATACCAATTGATAAAATTCTTTGAAAAACACGAAGTTTTTGAAATTGGTGGTGGTGCGGTCCTTTTGCTTTGGGCTCTTACTCTCTCCCCCTTTGGCATGAATCGCCAAAAACGGAATCATTAGAGCCCTTGAAGTGCTATCTTCCGCTTTGGTCATAAATGAGTTAAGATTATACCAAAGACGAAGTCCTTTTGCTCTCTCCCTCAAAGATGGAGAGTGGCTTGGAGCGACGGCGAAGGATGAGTTACGGAGTGGAAGCATTTGTCTTCGCCGAAGACTCCAATTCCCTTTCAATATACCTATGACTTGGTTTGAAATAGACTTGAAAAACACATTAGTCATAGCATATGAAAGAGACATGATCAAAGGTATATATAATAGTTATGTGTGCAATTTAACAAAAGAAGTTCCTAGAATCAAGAATATTTAGCTCATGCCTAAGTTTGTTAAAAGTTTGTTCATCAAGTGGCTTGGTAAAGATATCGGCTAATTGATCTTTAGTATTAATGTAAGAAATCTCGATATCTCCCTTTTGTTGGTGATCCCTAAGAAAATAATACCGAATGGCTATGTGTTTAGTGCGGCTATGCTCGACAGGATTGTCGACCATTTTGATTGCACTCTCATTATCACATAGTAAAGGGACTTTGGTTAATTTGTAACCGTAGTCCCGCAGGGTTTGCCTCATCCAAAGCAATTGCGCACAACAATGGCCTGCGGCAATGTACTCGGCTTCGGCGGTGGAAAGAGCGACCGAATTTTGCTTCTTTGAAGCCCAAGACACCATGGATCTTCCCAAGAACTGGCAAGTCCCCGATGTGCTCTTCCTATTGATTTTACACCCCGCCCAATCGGCATCGGAATAACCAATTAAATCAAATGTGGATCCCCTAGGATACCAAAGCCCAAACTTAGGAGTATAAGCCAAATATCTCAAGATTCGTTTTACGGCCGTAAGGTGAGCTTCCTTAGGGACGGCTTGGAATCTTGCACACATGCAAACGGAAAGCATAATGTTCGGTCGAGATGCACATAAATAGAGTAAAGAACCTATCATCGACCGGTATACCTTTTGATCCACGGACTTACCTCCCGTGTCGAGGTCGAGATGCCCATTGGTTCCCATGGGTGTCTTGATGGGCTTGGCATCCTTCATCCCAAACTTGGTTAGAATGTCTTGAGTGTACTTCGTTTGGCTGATGAAGGTGCCCTCTTGGAGTTGTTTTACTTGGAATCCTAGAAAATACTTCAACTCCCCCATCATTGACATCTCGAACTTCTGTGTCATGATCCTACTAAACTCTTCACATGTAGACTCGTTAGTAGACCCAAATATAATATCATCAACATAAATTTGGCATACAAACAAGTCATTTTCAAGAGTTTTAGTAAAGAGTGTAGGATCGGCTTTTCCGACTTTGAATCCATTTGCAATAAGGAAATCTCTAAGGCATTCATACCATGCTCTTGGTGCTTGCTTGAGCCCATAAAGCGCCTTAGAGAGCTTATAGACATAGTTAGGATACTCACTGTCTTCAAAGCCGGGAGGTTGCTCAACATAGACCTCTTCCTTGATTGGTCCATTGAGGAAGGCACTTTTCACGTCCATTTGATAAAGCTTAAAGCCATGGTAAGTAGCATAGGCTAATAATATGCGAATTGACTCAAGTCTAGCTACGGGTGCATAGGTTTCACCAAAATCCAAACCTTCGACTTGTGAATATCCCTTGGCCACAAGTCGGGCTTTGTTCCTTGTCACCACACCATGCTCATCTTGCTTGTTGCGGAAGACCCACTTGGTTCCTACAACATTTTGGTTAGGACGTGGAACTAAATGCCATACCTCATTTCTAGTGAAGTTGTTGAGCTTCTCTTGCATCGCCACCACCCAATCCGAATCTTGGAGTGCTTCCTCTACCCTATGTGGCTCAATAGAGGAAACAAACGAGTAATGTTCACAAAAATGTGCAACACGAGATCGAGTAGTTACCCCCTTATGAATGTCGCCGAGGATGGTGTTGACGGGGTGATCTCGTTGGATTGCTTGGTGGACTCTTGGGTGTGGCGGCCTTGGTTCTTGCTCATCCTCCTTTTCTTGATCATTTGCATCTCCCCCTTGATCATTGCTAACATCTTGAGGTGGCTCATTTGATTGATCTTCCTCTTCATCAACTTGAGGCTCTTCCTCATTTTGAGTTGGTGGAGATGCTTGCATGGAGGAGGATGGTTGATCTTGTGCACTTGGAGGCTCTTCGGATTCCTTAGGACACACATCCCCAATGGACATGTTCCTTAGCACGATGCACGGAGCCTCTTCATCACCTATCTCATCAAGATCAACTTGCTCTACTTGAGAGCCGTTAGTCTCGTCAAACACAACGTCACAAGAAACTTCAACTTGTCCAGAGGACTTGTTAAAGACTCTATATGCCCTTGTGTTTGAATCATATCCTAGTAAAAAGCCTTCTACAGTTTTAGGAGCAAATTTAGATTTTCTACCTCTTTTAACAAGAATAAAGCATTTGCTACCAAAAACTCTAAAATATGAAATATTTGGCTTTTTACCGGTTAGGAGTTCGTATGATGTCTTCTTGAGGATTCGGTGTAGATATAACCGGTTGATGGCGTAGCAAGCGGTGTTGACCGCCTCGGCCCAAAACCGATCCGAAGTTTTGTACTCATCAAGCATGGTCCTTGCCATGTCCAATAGAGTTCTATTTTTCCTCTCCACTACACCGTTTTGCTGTGGCGTGTAGGGAGAAGAGAACTCATGCTTGATGCCCTCCTCCTCAAGAAATCCTTCGATTTGAGAGTTCTTGAACTCTGTCCCGTTGTCGCTTCTTATTTTCTTGATCCTTAAGCTGAACTCATTTTGAGCCCGTCTCAAGAATCCCTTTAATGTCTCTTGGGTTTGAGATTTTTCCTGTAAAAAGAATACCCAAGTGAAGCGAGAATAATCATCCACAATAACTAGACAGTACTTACTCCCGCCGATGCTTATGTAAGCGATCGGGCCGAATAGATCCATGTGTAGGAGCTCCAGTGGCCTGTCGGTCGTCATTATGTTCTTATGCGGATGATGAGTGCCAACTTGCTTTCCTGCTTGGCATGCGCTACAAATCCTGTCTTTCTCAAAATGAACATTTGTTAGTCCTAAAATGTGTTCTCCCTTTAGAAGCTTATGAAGATTCTTCATCCCAACATGAGCTAGTCGGCGGTGCCAGAGCCAACCCATGTTAGTCTTAGCAATTAAGCAAGTGTCGAGTTCAGCTCTATCAAAATCTACCAAGTATAGCTGACCCTCTAACACTCCCTTAAATGCTATTGAATCATCACTTCTTCTAAAGACAGTGACACCTATATCAGTGAATAGACAGTTGTAGCCCATTTGACATAATTGGGAAACAGAAAGCAAATTGTAATATAGAGAATCTACAAGAAAAACATTGGAAATAGAATGGTCAGGAGATATAGCAATTTTACCCAATCCTTTGACCAAACCTTGATTTCCATCCCCGAATGTGATCGCTCTTTGGGGATCTTGGTTTTTCTCATATGAGGAGAACATCTTTTTCTCCCCAGTCATGTGGTTCGTGCACCCGCTGTCGAGTATCCAACTTGAGCCTCCGGATGCATAAACCTACAAAACAAGTTTAGTTCTTGATTTTAGGTACCCAAATGGTTTTGGGTCCTTTGGCATTAGACACAAGAACTTTGGGTACCCAAACACAAGTCTTTGACCCCTTGTGTTTGCCCCCAACATATTTGGCAACTACCTTGCCGGATTTGTTAGTCAAAATATAAGATGCATCAAAAGTTTTAAATGAAATATTATGATCATTTGATGCACTAGGAGTTTTCTTTCTAGGCAACTTGGCATGGGTTGGTTGCCTAGAGCTAGATGTCTCACCCTTATACATGAAAGCATGATTAGGGCCAGAGTGAGACTTCCTAGAATGAATTCTCCTAATTTTGCTCTCGGGATAACCGGCAGGGTATAAAATGTAACCATCGTTATCCTGAGGCATGGGAGCCTTGCCCTTAACAAAGTTGGACAATCTTTTAGGCGGGGCACTAATTTTGACATTGTCTCCCCTTTGGAAGCCAATGCCATCCTTGATGCCCGGGCGTCTCCCATTATAAAGCATGCTACGAGCAAATTTAAATTTCTCATTTTCTAAGTTGTGCTCGGCAATTTTAGCATCTAGTTTTGCTATATGATCATTTTGTTGTTTAATTAAAGCCATATGATCATGAATAGCATTAATATCAACATCTCTACATCTAGTACAAATAGATACATGCTCAACAATGGATGTAGAGGGTTTGCAAGAATTAAGTTCAACAATCTTAGCATGAAGAATATCATTTTTATCTCTAAGATTGGAAATGGTAGCATTGCAAACATCTAGTTCTTCAGCCTTAGCAATTAAATCTTCATTTTCTACTCTAAGGCTAGCAAGAGAAATGTTTAATTCTTCAATCCTAGCAAGCAAATCTTCATCATTATCTCTAGGATTGGGAATTGAAACATTACAGACATGTGAATCAACCTTAGCATTTAAACTAGCATTTTCATTCCTAAGGTTGTCAATCATCTCACGACAAGTGCTTAGCTCACTAGATAATTTTTCACATTTTTCTACTTCTAGAGCATAAGCATTTTTAACCTTAACATGTTTCTTGTTTTCCTTAATAAGACAATCCTCTTGGGAATCCAAAAGGTCATCCTTTTCATGAATAGCACTAATTAATTCATTTAATTTTTCTTTTTGTTCCATGTTAAGATTGGCAAAAAGGGTACGCAAGTTATCCTCTTCATCACTAGCATTTTCATCACTAGAGGTTTCATATTTAGTGGAGGATCTTGATTTTACCTTCTTCCTTTTGCCGTCCTTTGCCATGAGGCACTTGTGGCCGACGTTGGGAAAGAGAAGCCCTTTGGTGACGGCGATGTTGGCGGCGTCCTCGTCGTCGGAGGAGTCGCTTGAGCTTTCGTCGGAATCCCACTCCCGACAAACATGGGCATCGCCGCCCTTCTTGTAGTAACTCTTCTTCTCCTTTCTTCTCCCCTTCTTGTCGTTGCCTCGGTCACTGTCACTTGATATAGGACATTTAGCAATAAAATGACCGGGCTTACCACATTTGTAGCAAACCTTCTTGGAGCGGGACTTGTAATCTTTCCCCCTCCTTTGTTTGAGGATTTGGCGAAAACTCTTGATGACGAGCGCCATCTCCTCATTGTCAAGCTTGGAGGCGTCGATTGGTTGTCTACTTGGTGTAGACTCCTCCTTCTTTTCTTCCGTCGCCTTGAATGCGATGGGTTGAGCTTCGGATGTGGTGGGTTCGTCAAGATCGTTGATTTTCCTCGAGCCTTCGATCATGCACTCAAAACTTACAAAATGCCCGATTACTTCCTCGGGGGTCATTTTAGTATATCTAGGATTACCACGAATTAATTGAACTTGAGTAGGGTTAAGGAAAATAAGAGATCTTAGAATAACCTTAACCACTTCGTGGTCATCCCACTTTACGCTCCCGAGGTTGCGCACTTGGTTCACCAAGGTCTTGAGCCGGTTGTACATGTGTTGTGGCTCCTCTCCTTTGCGAAGCCGGAACCGACTGAGCTCCCCCTCGATCGTTTCCCGCTTGGTGATCTTGGTGAGCTCATCTCCCTCGTGCGTGGTTTTGAGCACATCCCAAACCTCCTTGGCGCTCTTCAACCCTTGCACTTTGTTATACTCCTCTCTACTTAAAGAGGCGAGGAGTATCGTTGTCGCTTGAGAGTTGAAGTGCTCGATTTGGGCCACCTCATCCTCATCATAGTCCTTATCCCCTATGGATGGTACCTGTGCACCAAACTCAACAACATCCCATATACTTTTGTGGAGTGAGGTTAGATGAAAACGCATTAAATCACTCCACCTAGCATAATCTTCACCATCAAAAGTTGGTGGTTTGCCTAATGGGACGGAAAGTAGAGGTGCATGTTTAGAAATGCGAGAGTAGTGTAGGGGAATCTTACTAAACTTCTTACGCTCTTGGCGTTTAGAAGTTACGGAGGGCGCATCGGAGTCGGAGGTCGATGTTGATGAAGTGTCGGTCTCGTAGTAGACCACTTTCCTCATCCTCTTTTGCTTGTCTCCACTTCGATGCGGCTTGTGGGAAGAAGATTTTTCCTTCTTCTCCTTGTGGTGAGAAGAAGATTTCTTCTCCTTCCCTTTGTTGGAGGAGCTCTTCTTCTTCTCCCTCCTCTTGGTGCGGGACTCTTCCGATGAAGTGCTCCCGTGGCTTGTAGTGGGCTTTTCGCCGGTCTCCATCTCCTTCTTGGCGTGATCTCCCGACATCACTTCGAGCGGTTAGGCTCTAATGAAGCACCGGGCTTTGATACCAATTGATAGTCGCCTAGAGGGGGGGTGAATAGGGCGAAACTGAAATTTTCAAAAATAATCACAACTACAAGCCGGGTTAGCGTTAGAAATAGAAGCGAGTCCGCGAGAGAGAGAGGATGCAAAACAAATCGCAATCAAATAACGAGTGTGACACGTGGATTTGTTTTACCGAGGTTCGGTTCTCGCAAACCTACTCCCCGTTGAGGAGGCCACAAAGGCCGGGTCTCTTTCAACCCTTCCCTCTCTCAAACGGTCCCTCGGACCGAGTGAGCTTTCTTTTCACAATCACTTGGAACACAAAGTTCCTACAAGGATCACCACAAGATTGGTGTCTCTTGCCTCAATTACAAGTGAGTTTGATCGCAATGAAAGAATCAAGAAAGCACGATTGAAAAAGCCAAGCAACAAGAGCGACAAATAACACACGGATCACTTTCTCTCTCAAGTCACTAATCACTAATGATCTCTTTTCTCAAATGTGAAACTTGGAGAGATGGAGGCTTTGAATGTGTCTTGGAATGGATTGCTAGCTCTTGTATTGAATGCTGAAGGTTGGAATGCTTGGATGTAGTGAATGGAGGTGGTTGGAGTGGTATTTATAGCCACCAACCACTTCCTAGCCGTTGGGCCATTCTGCTGAGCGCGGACGGTCCGCCCTCCTGGTGCGGACGGTCCGCCCTTGAAGATCAACGGCTGAAAATGCAACGGTCAGCAGTAACGGCTATATCAACGGCTATATTGCATTTAATGCGTCGTCAGATGTCAGACAGAGCCAGTCGCGGACGGTCCGGTCGTGCACCCCGGACGGTCCGCGAGGCCCCCTATAATTCATTTCTCCGAACCCGTCACCTTCGGGTTTTTCGGTTTCTTACCGACCGGACGGTCCGCGCCTGAGGCCGGACGGTCCGTGCGAGGGCTCGGACGGTCTTTGCTTTTCCTCCGGACAGTCTGTAGTGGAAACTTGTGTTTTTGCATTGGTTCTGTCCGAGGGTCATCTTTGTGTCGCGGACGGTCCGCCGTAGGAGCCCGGACGGTCCGCGCTTGGCCTGTTTTTCCAAAAAGCTTCTCCTGTCCGGAATAATCTACGGTATTCCGGACAGTCGATTTAGTATAGTTGTAGATGAACCTTTGGCACCTGTAGAACATACAATCTAGAGCAAACTAGTTAGTCCAATTATTTGTGTTGGGCAATTCAACCACCAAAATTAATTAGGGACTAGGTGTAAGCCTAATTCCCTTTCAGATACCAATTGAAAATATTCAACACTAAGTTTTTGAAATTGGTGGTGGTGCGGTCCTTTTGCTTTGGGCTCTTACTTTCTCCCCCTTTGGCATGAATCGCCAAAAACGGAATCATTAGAGCCCTCGAAGTACTTTCTTCCCCTTTGGTCATAAATGAACGAGTTAAGATTATACCAAAGATGAAGTCCTTTTGCTCTCTCCCCCAAAGATGGAGAGTGGCTTGGAGCGACGGCGAAGCATGAGTTACGGAGTGGAAGCCTTTGTCTTTGCCGAAGACTCCAATTTCCTTTCAATATACCTATGACTTGGTTTGAGATAGACTTGAAAACACATTAGTCATAGCACATGAAAGAGATATGATCAAAGGTATATAAATGAGCTATGTGTGCAATCTAGTAAAAGAAATTGCGTGAATCAAGAATATTGAGCTCATGCCTAAGTTTGTTAAAAGATTGTTCATCAAGAGGCTTGGTAAAGATATCGGCTAATTGATCTTTAGTATTAATGTATGAAATCTCGATACCTCCCTTTTGTTGGTGATCCCTTAAAAAGTGATACCGAATGGCTATGTGTTTAGTGCGGCTATGCTCGACGGGATTGTCGGCCATTTTGATTGCACTCTCATTATCACATAGCAAAGGGACTTTGGTCAATTTGTAACCATAGTCCCGCAGGGTTTGCCTCATCCAAAGCAATTGCGCGCAACAATGGCCTGCGGCAATGTACTCGGCTTCGGCGGTGGAAAGAGCGACCGAATTTTGCTTCTTTGAAGCCCAAGACACCAAGGATCTTCCCAAGAACTGGCAATTCCCCGATGTGCTCTTCCTATTGATTTTACACCCTGCCCAATCGGCATCCGAATAACCAATCAAATCAAATGTGGATCCCCTAGGATACCAAAGCCCAAACTTAGGAGTATAAGCCAAATATCTCAAGATTCGTTTTACGGCTGTAAGGTGAGCTTCCTTAGGGTCGGCTTGGAATCTTGCACACATGCATACGAAAAGCATAATATCCGGTCGAGATGCACATAAATAGAGTAAAGAGCCTATCATCGACCGGTATACCTTTTGATCCACGGACTTACCTCCCGTGTCGAGGTCGAGATGCCCATTGGTTCCCATGGGTGTTTTGATGGGTTTGGCATCCTTCATCCCAAATTTGTTTAGAATGTCTTGAGTGTACTTTGTTTGGCTAATGAAGGTGCCTTCTTGGAGTTGCTTCACTTGAAATCCTAGAAAATACTTCAACTCCCCCATCATAGACATCTCGAACTTCTGTGTCATGATCCTACTAAACTCTTCACAAGTAGATTCGTTAGTAGACCCAAATATAATATCATCAACATAAATTTGGCATACAAACAAATCATTCTCAAGTGTTTTAGTAAAGAGCGTAGGATCGGCCTTTCCAACTTTGAATCCATTTGCAATAAGAAAATCTCTAAGGCATTCATACCATGCTCTTGGGGCTTGCTTGAGCCCATAAAGCGCCTTAGAGAGCTTATAGACATGGTTAGGGTACTCACTGTCTTCAAAGCCGGGAGGTTGCTCAACATAGACCTCTTCCTTGATCGGTCCATTGAGGAAGGCACTTTTCACGTCCATTTGATAAAGCTTAAAGCCATGGTAAGTAGCATAGGCTAATAATATGCGAATTGACTCAAGCCTAGCTACGGGTGCATAGGTTTCACCGAAATCCAAACCTTCGACTTGGGAGTATCCCTTGGCCACAAGTCGAGCTTTGTTCCTTGTCACCACACCATGCTCATCTTGCTTGTTGCGGAAGACCCATTTGGTTCCTACAACATTTTGATTAGGACGTGGAACTAAATGCCATACCTCATTCCTAGTGAAGTTGTTGAGCTCCTCTTGCATCGCCACCACCCAATCCGAATCTTGAAGTGCTTCCTCTACCTTGTGTGGCTCAATAGAGAAAACAAACGAGTAATGCTCACAAAAATGTGCAACACGAGATCTAGTAGTTACCCCCTTATGAATATCGCCGAGGATGGTGTCGACGAGGTGATCTCGTTGGATTGCTTGGTGGACTCTTGGGTGTGGCGGTCTTTGTTCCTCATCCTCCTTGTCTTCCTCATTTGAATCTCCCCCTTGATCATTGCCGTCATCTTGAGGTGGCTCATTTGCTTGATCTTCTACTTCATCAACTTGAGCCTCATCCTCATTTTGAGTTGGTGGAGATGCTTGCGTGGAGGAGGATGGTTGATCTTGTGCTTTTGGAGGCTCTTTGGATTCCTTAGGACACACATCCCTAATGGGCATGTTCCTTAGCGCGATGTACGGAGCCTCTTCAATACCTATCTCATCAAGATCAACTTGCTCTACTTGAGAGCCGTTAGTTTCATCAAACACAACGTCACATGAGACTTCAACTAGTCCAGTGGACTTGTTAAAGACCCTATATGCCCTTGTGTTTGAGTCATAACCAAGTAAAAAACCTTCTACAGTCTTAGGAGCAAATTTAGATTTTCTACCTCTTTTAACAAGAATAAAGCATTTGCTACCAAAGACTCTAAAATATGAAATGTTGGGCTTTTTACCAGTTAGGAGTTCATAGTATGTCTTCTTGAGGATTCGGTGTAGATACAACCGGTTGATGGCGTAGCAAGCAGTATTGACCGCCTCGGCCCAAAACCGATCCGAAGTCTTGTACTCATCAAGCATGGTCCTTGCCATGTCCAATAGAGTTCTATTCTTCCTCTCCACTACATCATTTTGTTGTGGCGTGTAGGGAGAAGAGAACTCATGCTTGATGCCCTCCTCCTCAAGGAAGCCTTCAATTTGAGAGTTCTTGAACTCCGTCCCGTTGTCGCTTCTAATTTTCTTGATCCTTAAGCCGAACTCATTTTGAGCCCGTCTTAAGAATCCCTTTAAGATCTCTTGGGTTTGAGATTTTTCTTCCAAAAAGAATACCCAAGTGAAGCGAGAATAATCATCCACAATAACTAGACAGTACTTACTCCCGCCGATGCTTATGTAAGCAATCGGGCCGAATAGATCCATGTGTAGGAGCTCCAGTGGCCTGTCGGTTGTCATTATGTTCTTATGAGGATGATGAGTGCCAACTTGCTTCCCTGCTTGGCATGCGCTACAAATCCTGTCTTTCTCAAAATGAACATTTGTTAGTCCTAAAATGTGTTCTCCCTTTAGAAGCTTATGAAGATTCTTCATCCCAACATGGGCTAGTCGGCGGTGCCAGAGCCAACCCATGTTAGTCTTAGCAATTAAGCATGTGTCGAGTTTAGCTCTATCAAAATCTACTAAGTATAGCTGACCCTCTAACACACCCTTAAATGCTATTGAATCATCACTTCTTCTAAAGACAGTGACACCTACATCAGTGAATAGACAGTTGTAGCCCATTTGACATAATTGAGATACGGAAAGCAAATTGTAATCTAAAGAATCTACAAGAAAAACATTGGAAATAGAATGGTCAGGAGATATAGCTATTTTACCAAGACCTTTGACCAAACCTTGATTTCCATCCCCGAATGTGATAGCTCGTTGGGGATCTTGGTTTTTCTCGTAGGAGGAGAACATCCTTTTCTCCCCTGTCATATGGTTTGTGCACCCGTTGTCGATGATCCAACTTGAGCCCCCGGATGCATAAACCTACAAAACAAGTTTAGTTCTTGACTTTAGGTACCCAAATGGTTTTGGGTCCTTTGGCATTAGACACAAGAACTTTGGGTACCCAAACACAAGTCTTTGACCCCTTGTGCTTGCCCCCAACATATTTGGCAACTACTTTGCCGGATTTGTTAGTCAACATATAAGATGCATCAAAGGTCTTAAATGAAATGCTATGTTCATTTGATGCATTAGGAATTTTCTTCTTAGGCAACTTAGCACGGGTTGGTTGCCTAGAGCTAGATGTCTCACCCTTATACATGAAAGCATGATTAGGGCCAGAGTGAGACTTCCTAGAATGAATTCTCCTAATTTTGCTCTCGGGATAACCGGCAGGGTATAAAATGTAACCCTCGTTATCCTGAGGCATGGGAGCCTTGCCCTTAACAAAGTTTGACAATTTTTTAGGAGGGGCACTAAGTTTGACATTGTCTCCCCTTTGGAAGCCAATGCCATCCTTGATGCCCGGGCGTCTCCCATTATAGAGCATACTTCTAGCAAATTTAAACTTTTCATTTTCTAAGTTATGCTCGGCAATTTTAGCATCTAATATTGCTATATGATCATTTTGTTGTTTAATTAAAGCCATATGATCATGAATAGCATTGATATCAACATCTCTACATTTAGTACAAATAGTGACATGCTCAATGGTAGATGTAGATGGTTTGCAAGAATTAAGTTCAACAATCTTAGCATGTAGAATATCATTTTTATCTCTAAGATCGGAAATTGTAACTTTGCAAACATCAAAATCTTTAGCCTTAGTAATCAAATTTTCATTCTCAATTCTAAGGCTAGCAAGAGAAATGTTCAATTCTTCAATCCTAGCAAGCAAATCATCATTATTATCTCTAGGGTTGGAAATTGAAACATTGCAAACATGAGAATCAACCTTAGCTAACAAATTAGCATTTTCATTCCTAAGGTTGTCCATTGTTTCATGGCAAGTGCTTAGCTCACTAGATAACTTTTGACATTTCTCAATTTCTAGAGCATAAGCATTTTTAACCTTAACATGCTTCTTATTTTCTTTAATAAGGAAGTCCTCTTGAGTGTCCAAAAGGTCATCCTTTTCATGAATATCACTAATCAATTCATTAAGTTTCTCTTTTTGTTGCATGTTGAGGTTGGCAAAAAGGGTACGCAAATTATCCTCCTCATCACTAGCATTATCATCACTAGAAGACTCATATTTAGTGGAGGAGTTAGATTTAACCTTCTTCCGTTTGCCGTCCTTTGCCATGAGGCATTTGTGGCCGACGTTTGGGAAGAGGAGTCCCTTGGTGACGGCGATGTTGGCGGCGTCCTCGTCGTCGGAGGAGTCGCTTGAGCTTTCGTCGGAGTCCCACTCCCGACAAACATGGGCATCGCCGCCCTTCTTCTTCTCCTTTCTTCTCCCCTTCTTGTCGTCGCCCCTGTCACTATCACTTGATAATGGGCATTTAGCTATAAAGTGACCGGGCTTACCACACTTGTAGCAAACCTTTTTGGAGCGGGACTTGTAGTCTTTCCCTCTCCTTTGCTTGAGGATTTGGCGGAAGCTCTTGATGACAAGCGCCATTTTCTCATTGTCGAGCTTGGAGGCGTCTATTGGTTGTCGACTTGGTGTAGACTCCTCCTTCTTTTCCTCCGTCGCCTTGAATGCGACGGGTTGAGCTTCGGATGTGGAGGGATCATCAAGCTCGTTGATCTTCCTCGAGCCTTCGATCATGCACTCAAAACTTACAAAATTCCCGATAACTTCCTCGGGGGTCATTTTAGTATATCTAGGATTACCACGAATTAATTGAACTTGAGTGGGGTTAAGGAAAATGAGAGATCTTAGAATAACCTTAACCATTTCGTGGTCGTCCCACTTCTTGCTCCCGAGGTTGCGCACTTGGTTCACCAAGGTCTTGAGCCGGTTGTACATGTGTTGTGGCTCTTCCCCTTTGCGAAGCCGGAATCGACCGAGCTCCCCCTCGATCGTTTCTCGCTTGGTGATCTTTGTGAGCTCGTCTCCCTCGTGCGCGGTTTTGAGCACATCCCAAACCTCCTTGGCGCTCTTCAACCCTTGAACTTTGTTATACTCCTCTCTACTTAAAGAGGCGAGGAGTATTGTTGTTGCTTGAGAGTTGAAGTGCTCGATTTGGGCCACCTCATCCTTATCATAGTCTTTATCCCCTACGGACGGTACCTGTGCACCAAACTCAACAACATCCCATATACTTTTGTGGAGTGAGGTTAGATGAAATCGCATTAAATCACTCCACCTAGCATAATCTTCACCATCAAAAGTTGGTGGTTTGCCAAATGGGACGGAAAGCAAAGGTGCATGTTTAGAAATGCGAGGGTAGTGTAGGGGGATCTTACTAAACTTCTTACGCTCTTGGCGTTTAGAAGTTACAGAGGGCACATCGGAGTCGGAGGTCGATGTTGATGAAGTGTCGGTCTCGTAGTAGACCACTTTCCTCATCCTCTTTTGCTTGTCCCTACTCCGATGCGGCTTGTGGGAAGAAGATTTTTCCTTCTTCTCTTTGTGGTGAGAAGAAGATTTCTTCTCCTTCCCTTTGTTGGAGGAGCTCTTCTTCTTCTCCCTCCTCTTGGTGCGGGACTCTTCCGATGAAGTGCTCCCGTGGCTTGTAGTGGGTTTTTCGCCGGTCTCCATCTCCTTCTTGGCGTGATCTCCCGACATCACTTCGAGCGGTTAGGCTCTAATGAAGCACCGGGCTCTGATACCAATTGATAGTCGCCTAGAGGGGGGGTGAATAGGGCGAAACTGAAATTTACAAATATAAACACAACTACAAGCCGGGTTAGCGTTAGTAATAAAGAAACGAGTCCACGAGAGAGGGTGGAAAACAAATCACAAGCAAATGAAGAGTGTGACACGCGGATTTGTTTTACCGAGGTTCGGTTCTTGCAAACCTACTCCCCGTTGAGGAGGCCACAAAGGCCGGGTCTCTTTCAACCCTTCCCTCTCTCAAACGATCCCACGGACCGAGTGAGCTTTATCTTCTCAATCACTTGGAACACAAAGTTCCCACAAGGACCACCACAAGTTTGGTGTCTCTTGCCTCAATTACAAGTGAGTTTGATTGCAATGAAAGAATCAAGAACGAAGAAAGCAATCCAAGCGCAAGAGCTCGAAAGAACACAAGCAAATCACTCTCTCTAGTCACTATGGCGTTGTGTGGAAATTGGAGAGTATTTAATCTCTTTGGTGTGTCTAGAATTGAATGCTAGAGCTCTTGTAGTAGTTGGGAAGTGGAAAACTTGGATGCAATGAATGGTGGGGTGGTTGGGGTATTTATAGCCCCAACCACCAAAAGTGGTCGTTGGGAGGCTGTCTGTTCGATGGCGCACCGGACAGTCCGGTGCACACCGGACATGTCCGGTGCCCCCGCCACGTCATCACTGCCGTTGGATTCTGACCGTTGGAGCTTCTGACTTGTGGGCCCGCCTGGGTGTCCGGTGCACACCGGACATGTACTGTTTACTGTCCGGTGTGCCAGTATGGGCACTCCTGACTTCTGCGCGCGCTGCGCGCGCATTTAATGCGCCGCAGGTAGCCGTTGGCGCGGAGATAGCCGTTGCTCCGGAGTTGCACCGGACAGTCCGGTGCACACCGGATATGTCCGGTGAATTATAGCGGACTAGCCGTTGGCGATTCCCGAAGCTGGCGAGTTCCTGAGGCCGCTCCTCCTTGGTGCACCGGACACTGTCCGATGTACACCGGACAGTCCGGTGAATTATAGCGCGAGTGCCTCTGGAAATTCCCGAAGGTGGCGAGTTTGCGTTGGAGTCCTCTGGTGCACCGGACATGTCCGGTGGTGCACCGGACACTGTCCGGTGGCACACCGGACAGTCCGGTGCGCCAGACCAGAGGTGCCTTCGGTTGGCCCTTTGCTCTTTTGTTGAACCCAACTCTTGGTCTTTTTATTGGCTAAGCGTGAACCTTTAGCACCTGTATAACTTATACACTAGAGCAAACTAGTTAGTCCAAAGATTTGTGTTGGGCAATTCAACCACCAAAATTATATAGGAACTAGGTGTAAGCCTAATTCCCTTTCAAAAGGTCCTTCCCATAAGGGTGATAACTTGTGCCGTCCCTCTCCCGTTAGAATTCGGCGGAGGACGAGGTCTCCTATCGAAAAGAACTGTTGCCGCACAGCCTTGTCGTGATAGCGCCTTAGAGTCTGCTGGTACCGTGCTGATTGGATTACTGCATTCAGTCGTTCTTCCTCAAGTACATCAACATCCTCCAGCCTGGTGGCCTCGGCTTCTGCTATGCTTTCGAAGATCAATCTTGGCGCCCTAAACTTGAGATCAGTAGGTAGCACTGCCTCCGATCCATAGACCATGAAGAAAGGAGTGTTTCCATGCAGGGCTCGGCTAGGTTGGGTTCTTAAGCTCCAAACAACATAAGGCAGTTCTCTTATCCATTTTCCTACGAATTTTTCATTCTTATCGAAGACCCTTTTCCTGAGTGCCTCCAATATCATTCCGTTGGCTCGCTCAACCTGCCCGTTGGCTCTCGGATGTGCTACAGACGCGTACTTGATTTGAATGCTCTTTTGCTCGCAGAAGTCAAAGAACTCTGAACTGGTGAAGTTGGATCCCAAGTCAGTGATGATACTGTTTGGTATCCCGAATCTGAATATTATGCCTTGTATGAATTCCACGGCTTTAGCAGAGGTTAAAGAAGCAATGGGCTTGAACTCTATCCATTTAGTGATTTTATCAATCGCCACCAATACATGGGTATATCCCCCTTGAGCTTTTTGGAAAGGTCCAATCATATCCAGTCCCCAACACGCGAAAGGCCAAGTTACTGGTATGGTCTGTAGTTGCTGTGCTGGCATGTGTTGTTGCTTTGACAAGTATTGGCAAGCTTCACACCTCTGAACTAACTCGGCTGCATCATTCTTCGCCGTCGGCCAATAGAATCCTGACCTGAAAACCTTTCCGACTAGTGTTCTGGATGCTGCATGTATCCCACATTGCCCTGCATGGACCTCCTCCAGAAGTTGTTTCCCAGTGGACGGGAGAACGCACTTCATGAGGATGCCTGACGCGCCCCTTCTGTACAATTCTTCCCCAATGAGTGTATAGTGAGCCGACTGCCTGGCAATGCGCTCTGCCGAGTTCTTGTCATCTGGCTCTTCTTCATTCTTTATATACTTAATAATCGGTCTTCTCCAGTCGTCAGAATCTGACTCGAGTTGATTTATGATGTTGCACTCTTCTGTTTGATCCATTGAGATACTTGGTTGCAGAATTTCTTGCACGAAGACTCTGGGTGGGACCTGAGTTCGACCGGATCCGAGCTTGGACAGTACATCGGCCGCCGTGTTCCGATCTCTTTCTATATGATGAAATTCCAGACCCTCGAATTTATCTTCCAGCTTTCGGACGACAGCGTAGTATTTTCCCATTGAATCACTTGAACAATCCCATTCCTTGTTTATCTGGCTGATGACTACCAGAGAATCTCCGTATACCATCAATCTCTTGACGCCCAGTGACATGGCGATGTTCAATCCGTGTATCAAAGCTTCATACTCGGCTGCATTGTTAGAGGCCGGGAATAGCAACTGGAGAGCGTACTTGAGGTGCTCGCCTCCAGGCGCGGTGAAGAGAATCCCTGCTCCTGCTCCCTGCAGCTTCAGCGAGCCATCAAAATACATTCGCCATACTTCTGCAGTTTCTGGATTGTCTGGTACTTGCTGTTCTGTCCATTCTGATACGAAGTCGACCAGTGCTTGAGTTTTGATGGCAGTGCGAGGTCGGAACTCGATATCGTGGGATCCCAGCTCGCAAGCCCACTTGGCTATTCGGCCAATGGCTTCCTTGTTGTGAAGAATGTCCCCTATTGGAAAACCAGTGACTACTATGACTTTGTGGTCGTCAAAGTAGTGACGCAGCTTGCGGGCAGTTAGAAGTACTGCATATAATAGCTTCTGAACCTGAGGATACTTTTTCTTCGAGGGGCCTAGAACTTCACTGATGAAGTAAACAGGATGTTGTACTGGATAGGCATGTCCTTCTTCTACTCGCTCGACTACCAACGCGGTGCTTACCACGTGAGTCGTGCAAGAGATATACAACAACAAATCTTCAGCTGGTTGAGTCGGCGTAGCTCGCCGGGGTGGTTTCAGTACTGGTGGTGTTGTCAAGAATTTCTTTAGTGCGTCTAGAGCTTCTTGTGCTTCTGAAGTCCATTGAAACTTATCCACCTTCTTGAGTAGCTTGTAAAATGGCAAACCTTTTTCTCCCAGCCTGGATATAAATCTGCTCAGAGCTGCCATACATCCAGTGAGTCGCTGAACTTTCTTTTGTGACCGAGGAGCTTCCATCTTCATGATAGCTTCAATCTTTTCCGGATTAGCCTCAATTCCCCGGTTGCTGACGATGAACCCGAGCAACTTTCCTGCTGGTACCCCGAAAACACATTTTTCAGGATTGAGCTTCCATCTATATCTTCTCAGGCTGTTGAAAACTAGCTGTAAATCTTCGATGAAGTTCTCCGAATTCTCTGTTTTGATCACCACATCATCTACGTAAGCTTCCACACGCTTGCCCCAGTGATCGGCTAAGCATGTTTGAATAGCTCTCTGATAAGTCGCTCCAGCGTTTTTGAGGCCAAACGGCATGGAGGTATAACAGAAAGCACCAAACGGAGTGATGAACGCCGTTTTTTCCTCGTCTTCCTTTGCCAAACTAATCTGATGATACCCAGAATAGCAATCTAAGAAAGACAGCACAGAACATCCAGCGGTGGAGTCCACCACCTGATCTATCCTCGGGAGCCCGAAGGGATCCTTCGGACAGTGTTTGTTGAGATCAGTATAGTCGACGCACATGCGCCAATCCACTTTATTCTTTTTGAGTACAAGAACAGGGTTGGCTAACCACTCGGGGTGTAATACTTCTCTAATAAATCCAGCCGCGACCAAGCGAGCTAACTCGGCACGAATGGCCTCTCTCTTGTCGGGCGTGAAACGACGTAGCTTTTGCCGGATCGGCCTTGCCTGGGGATAGACCTTCAATTTATGCTCGGCCAGTTCTCTTGGGACTCCCGGCATATCCGCAGGTTGCCATGCGAATACGTCTCGGTTATCTTGCAGGAACTGGACGAGCGCGCTTTCCTATTTGTCGTTCAAACTGGAGCTGATGATGGCCGTCTTGCGCTCATCAGCGAACCCCAGGTTGATTCGCTTGGTTTCTTCAATCGGCCGCATAGAGGTCTCGGCCTGAGCTTCGTTTGCCGGTACTGCGAGGCCTTCCTCAGGCTTAGAGTTCGCCAGTGTAGAAGGAACCGTTGACGGCTTGGTGGTGAGGGCTGCTTGGATGGCCACTCGGAAACATTCTGCGGCGCCTTGGAAGTCGGCGCGCACAGTTATGATTCCTTGCGGTCCTGGCATCTTCAGTATCATGTATGTATAGTGCGGAATGGCCATGAATTTGGCCAGTCCCGGCCTCCCGATGATGGCGTTGTACCCGCAGTCGAAGTTCGCCACCTCGAACCTCAGGAACTCGGTTCTGTAGTTCTCCGGAGTTCCGAAGGTGACCGGCATGTAGATGTGGCCCAGCGGGTATTCCCCTTCCGTCGGCACGATGCCGAAGAAAGGAGTGTCCGACTCGTGGAGCTCTTTGAGGTGAACTCCCAAGCCTTGGAGTGTCCGGGGGAAGGTGACGTTGATGCTGCTCCCCCCGTCCACTAGCTCCTTCTTTACCCGGCTCTCTCGGATCACCGGATCGACGAGGAGCGGGTATTTGCCTGGATGGTCGAAGTTGAACCATTGATCCTCCCGAGTGAAAGTTATTGGGTGCTCCGACCACCGGTATGGGGCGGGAGGATCGGTGGTCGCCACCAGTATCTGGCGGTCGTTGAGCTTTTGTTGTCTTTTGTTCTCCTGCGACCCATGTCCGCCGAAGATGACGTTGACCTCCCTGTCAACGCGTGGGAAAGCTCCTCCTCCCCCCTCCTCCTGCCGATGGGGCTGTCGTGGTTCATCTGGTCCTCCCCTCGGCGGAGGAGGCGGTAGAGGTTGGAAGGGTCGGCTGTGCCCGACGGAGTGCTTGAAGTCCCGGCAGTTACGAAGAGTGTGGCGCATGTCCTTGTGGTACGGGCACTGGGCGTCGAGGATGTCGTCCAGTGTGCGCTCGCCTCCACGAGGTCCTCCTCGGGCGCGAGAGGCGGGTGGTCCGGCGGCGTGTACTTCTTCGCGAGGCCTCTTCTCCCAGCGTTTGTCGGGTGGTTGGTTCACGTCACGTCGCGGTGCTGCTGGTGCAGGCTTTGCTCCTCCGATGAGATCCTGGGCCCGCTCGTCGGCGGTGATGTAGAGGTCGGCTTCCCGGAACAGCTCCTCGGAGGTAGTCGGCGCCTTCTGTAGTATGGCTCGGACGAACGCCAAGTCATTGGATCCTCTGTAGAAGTCCTCGATCACGGCCGCCTCCGTGACCTCGGGGATGCGATTTCTCATGGTCTGGAACCTTTTGAGGTACGACCGGAGAGTCTCATCCCCTCGGCGCTTGATGGATTTGAGGTCCCATGGTTGCGCTGGCTTGTCGGAGAGGGACTGGAAGTTGGCGGTGAAACGTCGACTGAAGTCTCCCCAGTCGTCGATGCAGTGTCGGGGTAGATGTCGTAGCCACTGTAGCGCATCTTGCCCAAGGACGATGGGCAGATACGCGGTCATGACGTCCTCAGATGCCCCGGCAGCCCGAGCAGCGGTGGTGTAGACGGCTAGCCAACCCCCTGGATCCTGCTTAGGTTCATATTTGTCGACATTGGATACCTTGAAGTTGGGAGGCCATTGGATGGCCCTAAGGCGCGGAGTAAGAGCGGATACTCCGCACGTGTCCTCCTGTCGTCGGGGACGATGTCTGTCCCGGGGAGGGGAGTGGTGGTTGTGGTTCCTCGACCGTCCCCGGGTGGTACCGCCAGTTGAAGCTGTTGCCGACTCAGTCCTGGTGGCCTGGCTTTGAGTCGGGAAGCCATGATCCCGGTCATACTCCTCCCGACGGCGAATTTCGTTTTCATGTCGCCGCTCCGCGAAGCATTGATAGAGCTTCGCGCGTCTCGGCGACTGTTGATGGCGTGTCGTAGATCGTTCGGCGGGTGAGCGAGCGGTAGGAGATGGTTGGCCGCCTGAGTGAACAAGCGTCGGTATCCCTCGGCGTCGGGAGTCCGAGGGAGTCCGTCAGCTATCCGAGCTAGTACGCCTCCGACTTCGCTTGGCGTGTTCATAGCTCGGGCGAAGTCGGGGTTCAGGTTGCGCCCGAAGAGCGGATTCTCCCGGCGTTGCCTTGCATCTTGCTCGGCTTGCTCCTGAGTCCGTCGGCGATCACGTCGTCGGGAGTTCCTTCGTTCTCTGAAGACGCGTTCTTCCGGAGTTTCTCCTATCTCCGAGACCTCGTCTCGCGAGACAGGCTGCTCCGGATCTCGTTCTCCGGCCGCGTGATGTCGTCGAACGTTCCTGCGTCGGTTCCTCCGTCGGCGGGATTCTCGTTGAGGTGGTTCTTCTCCAGGTGCGGTCGGTTCGTCGTCAGAGACGGTGGGCGACTCCACTCTCCCGATGAAGAGGACGTCGGGGTAGAATGGTGCTGTTGTCGTGGCGAATTTCTTTCCGTTCTCCTTTGAGGCCGGAGGAACGGAAAGAACGACTTGCCTTTCCCTGGTCTCCTTCCTCGTGATCCGTGTCCATTCTTTTGTCGAGGAAGTAGACAGCGGAGTTTTCCGGGTCAGCGAGCTCCCAGCTCCAGCCTTTCCGGAGACGATCTTTTTCCGAAGAGCCGGAGGTTGCGTCTCTCCAGCATTTTCGGAGTCCGTTGGAGGAGACTTCTTTTCCGGCGGATCCGCGATACGGTGTAGAATTCCCTCTTCATCTGCTACAAATGAGATCGTCCCGAAGCAGAATACGGATCCAGGACGCATGGCGATCTTGCTGTAGAAGGTGATGGCCATTGAGCTAGCTTGGATCGTCGACACACCCCCTACCTGGCGTGCCAGCTGTCGGTGTTTTGGGTCCGACCGCACTCCTGGGGTTGCCCCTCAAGGTGTTTTCTAGGAGTAGGACGGTGTCGACGACTGTAGCAAAATGGTTCGTGCCGATCGCACGAGAGACAGTGGACAAGATTTATAGGTTCGGGCCGCTTAGAAATGCGTAACACCCTACGTCCTGGTGAGTATGTGTGCGTGGTTACAAGAGGGCTCTCTGGTTTGAAGACACAGAGAGGTGATGTGGGTGGCTAAGTAATGTAGGGTCGATCGATCTGAAGGGGTGCCCCCTAGGCCTTATATACTCGACCGTGGGGCAGTACACGTGGATATGATAACAACAAGCAGCTGAAAGGTAGTGAACCTCTTGAGTTTATCCCTGCGTAACCCTAGCCGACTTATCCTCGCATGGCTCCATTGCATGGGAGCTTCAGCGCGGGAAAGTCGGGTCTCTGTTGCGATTTACTCGTTCGACATTGTGGGCCGTCCGGGTTTGCTCCAATCCAGTCTTACGTCTTCTCTGCTTTGTTGATTGTCTTTCCCCAGGCCCACGAAAGAATGACCTTACGATTTATTGGGTCCTTGGGCCTTTCGTGAGGTCTTTTACTTCTTTAGTGGACCCGGGGGATATCCATCCCCCACAAAGGGTGTCTTGTTTGGAATTTATAAATAAAGACTGTCTTGTTTGGAGACGCGAAAATCATTCAAAAGTGAAACGGTTAGCTTGCATTACGAGTTGGATTAACCAAGGAAGTCAGTGAGTAGATCAAATTTCCTTGAATAATAATTACCTTGTGACCGAAGAAATACCCAGCAGGATCACATGTAAAGAGTTGTGGAGTTCCTTTCTCATCATCAATGCCCAAAATCATGGCAACTGTGTGGGAGAGTATAAGGGCGGTCTAAGGCTCTAAGCATTAAGATATATAACAGAAAATAGTAAAACATGGCTATAGGTTCCACCACTCCCATTTTGTTGTGGGGAAGGAACACCACCCTCAAATATGTAAGTCTCATTGCACTAACCAACTCCAGAAGGTCTCTTGGAAACATACTCGGTCCAGATCTGTGCTCTATCTGCAATCCTGTGAATAAACAAGCATATGCAGTTGGTTACATGCAGAAGAACCCTGTTTAAATACAGAAACATGCCAGGTTACTAAAAAATATCATGTTTATATATAAATCGTCATTGATGAAAGAAAAAAAATATTATACATAGTAAATATAAAGATAGTTTTGGTTTGTGACGACCGCTCCCTGTACTGTACAAGTGTGTGAAATTCACAGGCCCCACTTAATTTCTTTCCTTCACCTTAATGTGCAGGATCAACAGACAGACAAAATATACATGCATAAATCAGGATAAATACTTTCGAGAGGATATCTTAGTGTCCTCTCATACATCCAACACGACACTGAACATGAGTGAGATTTAACTAATGTTACAGACAGAATTATTTTCATGTCATCAAGCAATTATAGGCACTGCCAGTCTGAAGTCCTGATATACTATATATTTCCTTGAGCTCATTTTTTACCATTGTGCCAAAACATCATGAGGCATTTCATATCCCCAATTGAAACAAAATTCTGTAGTTTGATTCCTTGCCTCATGTTTGGATCTCCTAAAAAATGAGAATGTGATCCAAACACTTGGGTCCTAGAATTAGATTCTAGAATCCAACTATGCAAAGGCAATAATCACTATGAGAAAGATCCGAACACCCCTTATCCAGATTCTACATCCGCTGTCTAGAATCCAGAATCTCACTCTGAGAATGAGTTCTGAGTAGGCCCTTAGAATTGCTGGTTACTGTCAGTGGTATATGAAATCTGACAAGATCTTATTTTGATATTTCTCTGCATAAATTAGTGGAGAAATGTGAGATTTAGGTCCTTTCTCAGTGTATGATAACTCTGTTGTTACTTATCATCAAAAGCTCGTTGTTTTGGGGTTTTCAGGTTGGGCTTTTGCTGATTAAGTTTTGCACCGACTGGCACCTCTCTGGATTGGGGCAAGAGGGCTTGAATTTACATGGGAGTACATATTTAAAGGACTTGAAGTGAATGCTAATCTTGTATGCACTCAATACTATGCGAAAATATAATGTCAGATTCGTTGACTTGAAAAATTGTAGACTGGTTAGTTAACCTTAAAAATTGTATGCATCATAATTAGGCTGTCAACCTTAAAAAATCGGTCTCTGTCTAGCACCTTCTAAACCCAACCCATATTCATTATATGTAGCGAACATTCAAAAAAAGGAGCATCAACCTGAGTTCAAAAAATAGGGGTTGTTGCACCAAAATACACTTTTCGAAGAGAACACAGACATACACTCTCTATTCTACAAGACACCATGAGCACGAACTAAACATAAATGAATCTAACCAGCAACATTCGATTCCTGGTACGATCGAAGAAAACACATGTATGAGTTCATTCAGACAACACCATTAATCGCTACAAACACTGTCTTTATGAAAAAAAACTATGTTCGCACAGTTTGACGAATATAAATCAGGACACCTAGACGGATTATAAATACTGGTGATAGTGAGACAAATGAAGCTTTAAATAGATTATGTACTGACCGTGTAACCGAAAATGTGCTCTCCAATCCTTGGTCCCTCTGAAGGGATCAAAGGCTCCACAGCAAGTATGATCTTCAGCTGAAGAACAGGAGACCTGAGCAGCAGTTTGATTCGAAAACGAGTATCTTAATTAAAACCTTCCAATAACAGAATTGCATTTGCAATTTGGAGCAGGACTTAAAAAACACAGCACGACCGTAGAACAGAAGATCTATATCTAAATAAATCGGTGTTCAGATATGAAATTACAGTAGTCTGCTCATAAACGTGGACAATCTTTATGAACGAGAGGAGGCTCTAAACAAGTAATTTGTGTGTTAAACATTGTTTCGTTTAGTTAAAATATGTCCCATTCAGAAAACTATATATGACTTTCATGTTACAAGAATGAGACTTTAATAAGGTTAGAAACGATTCAACCTGCAAAGTATGCCCACCACATTGAGGTCCTCCTCCGTGCGAGCACCTCCTTTAACAATATATTGTCTGCGCGAGCAGAGGTATATAAGCTAGACATTAAAAAAGAGTTATGCGACAGATAGTGTCGGGGACCATAATTAGGGGTACCCTCAAGACGCCTAATTCTCAGCTGGTAACCCCCATCAGCATAAAGCTGCAGAGGCCTGATGGGTGCGATTAAGTCAGGGATCAGTCCATACGAGTGACTCGATCACGCTTCACCCGAGCCTAGCCTCGGACTCGGGCAGCCGACCTCGAGGGACTTCTGTCTCGCCCGAGGCCCCCCTTTTAACGGCGGACACATCTCCGGCTCGCCCGAGCCCTTGGCTTCGCTAAGAAGCAACCCTGACTAAATCGCCGCACCGACTGACCAAGTTGCAGGAGCATTTAACGCAAAGGTGGCCTGACACCTTTATCCTGACGCGCGCCCCCGGCAGAGCCGAAGTGACCGCCGTCACTCCGCCGCTCCACTGACCGGTCTGACAGAAGGACAGCGCCGCCTACGCCACTCCGACTGCAGTGCCACTCGACAGAGTGAGTCTGACAGGCAGTCAGGCCTCGCCAGAGGCGCCATAGGAAACTCCGCTCCGCCCGACCCCAGGGCTCGGACTTGGGCTCGGCCCCGGAAGATGACGAACTCCGCCTCGCCCGACCCCAGGGCTCGGACTCCGCCCTGGCCTCTGCCGAACGATCTCCGCCTAGCCCGACCCAGGGGCTCAGGCTCGGCCTCGGCAACAGAAGGCAGACTCGACCTCAGCTTCGGAGGAGCCCCCACGTCGCCCGACCTCGGACGCGGGCCCGTCACGTCAACAGGGAGCGCCATAATCATCCTACCCCGAGCCGACTCGGGTCACAGAGAACAAGACCGGTGTCCCATCTGGCTAGCTCCGCCAGATGGGCAATGATGGCGCCCCACAAGCTCTGTGACGACGGCGGCTCTCAGCTCTCTTACGGAAGCAGGGGGACGTCAGCAAGGACTCGACCGCCCCGACAGCTGTCCCTCCGCCAGGCTCCGTTGCTCCTCCGACAGCCACGACATCACGCCAGCAGGGTGCCAAGATCTCTCCGGCTGCCACATTGGCATGTACTTAGGGCGCTAGCTCTCTCTCCACTAGACACGTAGCACTCTGCTACACCCCCATTGTACACCTGGATCCTCTCCTTACGCCTATAAAAGGAAGGACCCGGGCCTTCTCAGAGAAGGTTGGCCGCGCGGGACCGAGGACGGGACAGGCGCTCTCTTGGGGCCGCTCGCTTCCCTCACCCGCGTGGACGCTTGTAACCCCCCTACTGCAAGCGCACCCGACCTGGGCGCGGGACGAACACGAAGGCCGCGGGACTTCCACCTCTCTCACGCCCGTCTTCGGCCACCTCGCCTCTCCCCCCTTCGCGCTCGCCCACGCGCTCGACCCATCTGGGCTGGGGCACGCAGCACACTCACTCGTCGGCTTAGGGACCCCCCGGTCTCGAAACGCCGACAGTTGGCGCGCCAGGTAGGGGCCTGCTGCGTGCTGACGAACAGCTTCCCGTCAAGCTCCAGATGGGCAGTCTCCAGCAACCTCTCCGGCCCGGGACGGTACTCCGTTTCGGGAGTCTTGAGTTCATGTCCTTCGACGGCAGCTACGACATGATACTCCTTCCACCGCCGCGCGACAACGACAATGGCGGCCGACAACCCGCCCGCCGGCGGCGGAATCGACGACATCTTCCCCGCGTGGTGGAAGAACAACATTCGAGCTCGCTCCGTCCTCTCCCCCGCCAACGGAGGAAGAGGCGGGGCAACCAAGGCCAAGCGGGAGGCCGCGCTTCGTCGGCCGTCGAGCGAATCGACGCCCCCGACGCCCCGACGGAAGGCACGCTGGGCGTCGACCTCGCGTTCGAGACGAAGGCAAGCGTCGTCCCCCCGCGACACGCTGATCCCGAGCAAGAAGACGACGCCAGCGCGCTCGCGGAAAGCCTGCAGGACGTCGCCCTCGTACCTGGGACGACGGTGCAACCAGTCCCCGATGTGACTACGTCGCTCCTCATCGACCAAAAGGTACTGACTAACTCCCATCTTACGTCATTTCGACTCGGCCTCAACCCGCCAAGCGACCTCGCTTTGGCGGGCGCTCTCATTGAGGCGAGTGCAACCCCACTGGGGTTTCGTATGCGGTCGCCTTGGGACCGGTTGACGGACATCTCAACCTACGGGCCCTCTGGGTCCGAGGAAGATGACGATCCCAGCATCTGTTGGGATTTCTCTGGACTTGGCAACCCCAGTGTCATGCGGGACTTCATGACCGCATGTGACTACTGCCTCTCCGACTGTTCCGACGGAAGCCGCAGCCTTGACGACGAGGGCTGCGGCCCAAGCCGCGAATGTTTCCACATCGAGCTAGGGGATCCCTCCGAAGGCAACCATCTCGGCATGCCGGAGGACGGTGATCTGCCTAGGCCGGTGCCTCGCGCCGACATCCCGCGGGAGCTAGCTGTGGTCCCCGTTCCGGCGGGGGGTTAAGACCCACAACTCGAGCAAGTCCGCGGGGCGCAGGCCAGGCTCAACGAGGGAACAGGAGCGCTTGAGCCGATCCGTCGGGACGTCGGGCAGGTATGGGCGGGCCAACCCCCGGCCGGAGAAATACGTCACCTGCCCCAAGGTCTCCAGCACCGCGTCGCCAACGATGTCAGGGTCAGACCGCCGCCCGCATCCAGCGGGGTTGGTCAGAACCTGGCAGCCGCAGCGATGCTCCTCCGCGCGATGCCGGAGCCATCAACTACCGAGGGTCGGCGAATCCAGGGAGAGCTCAAGAATCTCCTGGAAGGCGCTGCGGCCCGACGGGCCGAGAGCACTGCCTCCCGAAGGCAGGGATACCCCTCGGAACCTCATGCCGCGACTTCCCGATTCATGCGGGAAGCCTCGGTCTACACCGGGCGCACGCGCAACACCGCGCCTGCGGCCCCGGGCCACCTCGGCAACGAGCACCATCGACGCGACCGTCGGGCCCACCTCGACGAAAGGGTGCGCCGAGGCTACCACCCCAGGCGTGGGGGGCGCTACGACAGCGGGGAGGATCGGAGTCCCTCGCCCGAACCACCCGGTCCGCAGGCCTTCAGTCGGGCCATCCGACGGGCGCCGTTCCCGACCCGGTTCCGACCCCCGACTACTATCACGAAGTACTCGGGGGAAACGAGACCGGAACTGTGGCTCGCGGACTACCGCCTGGCCTGCCAACTGGGTGGAACGGACGACGATAACCTCATCATCCGTAACCTCCCCCTGTTCCTCTCCGACACTGCTCGCGCCTGGTTGGAGCACCTGCCTCCGGGGCAGATCTCCAACTGGGACGACTTGGTCCAAGCCTTCGGCGGCAATTTCCAGGGCACATATGTGCGCCCCGGGAATTCCTGGGACCTTCGAAGCTGCCGGCAACAGCCGGGAGAGTCGCTCCGGGACTACATCCGGCGATTCTCGAAGCAGCGCACCGAGCTGCCCAACATCACCGACTCGGATGTCATCGGCGCGTTCCTTGCCGGCACTACCTGCCGTGACCTGGTGAGCAAGTTGGGTCGCAAAACCCCCACCAGGGCGAGCGAGCTGATGGACATCGCCACCAAGTTCGCCTCTGGCCAGGAGGCGGTCGAGGCTATCTCCCGAAAGGACAAGCAGCCCCAGGGCCGCCCATCGGAAGAGGCTCCCGAGGCGTCTACTCAGCGCGGCGCCAAGAAGAAGGGCAAGAAGAAGTCGCAATCGAAACGCGACGCCGCTAACGCGGACCTTGTCGCCGCCGCCGAGTACAAGAACCCTCGGAAGCCCCCCGGAGGTGCTAACCTCTTCTACAAGATGCTCAAGGAGTCGTGCCCCTATCACCAGGGGCCCGTCAAGCACACTCTCGAGGAGTGCGTCATGCTTCGGCGCCACTTCCACAGGGCCGGGCCACCCGCGGAGGGTGGCAGGGCCCACGACGACGACAAAAAAGAAGATCACCAAGCAGGAGAATACCCCGAGGTCCGCGACTGCTTCATGATCTACGGTGGGCATGCGGCGAACGCCTCGGCTCGGCATCGCAAGCAAGAGCGCCGGGAGGTCTGCTCGGCGAAGGTGGCGGCGCCAGTCTACCTAGACTGGTCCGACAAGCCCATCACCTTCGACCAGACTGACCACCCCGACCATGTGCCGAGCCCGGGGAAATACCCGCTCGTCGTCGACCCCATCGTCGGCAACGTCAGGCTCACCAAGGTCCTGATGGATGGGGGCAGCTGCCTCAACATCATCTACGCCGAGACCCTCAAGCTCCTGCGCGTCGATCTGTCTTCCGTCTGAGCAGGCGCTGCGCCCTTCCACGAGATCATCCCTGGGAAGCGCGTCCAGCCCCTCGGACGACTCGACCTCCCTGTCTGCTTCGGAACGCCCTCCAACTTTCGAAGGGAGACTTTGACGTTCGAGGTGGTCGGGTTCCGAGGAACCTACCACGCGGTACTGGGAAGGCCATGCTACGCGAAGTTCATGGTCGTCCCCAACTACACCTACCTGAAGCTCAAGATGCCGGGCCCCAACGGGGTCATCACCGTCGGTCCCACGTACAAACACGCGTTCGAATGCGATGTGGAGTGCGTGGAGTACGCCGAGGCCCTCGCCGAGTCCGAGGCCCTCATCGCCGACCTGGAGAACCTCTCCAAAGAGGTGCCAGATGTGAAGCGTCATGCCGGCAACTTCGAGCCAGCGGAGACGGTTAAGGCCGTCCCACTCGACCCCAGCGGCGACACCTCCAAGCAGATCCGGATCGGTTCCGGGCTCGACCCCAAATAGGAAGCAGTGCTCGTCGACTTTCTCCGCGCAAACGCCGACGTCTTCGCGTGGAGTCCCTCGGACATGCCCGGCATACCGAGGGATGTCGCCGAGCACTCGCTGGATATTCGGGCCGGAGCCCGACCCGTCAGGCAGCCTCTGCGCCGATTCGACGAGGAGAAGCGCAGAGTGATAGGCGAGGAGATCCACAAGCTAATGGCAGCAGGGTTCATCAAAGAGGTATTCCATCCTGAATGGCTTGCCAACCCTGTGCTTATGAGGAAGAAAGGGGGGAAATGGCGGATGTGTGTAGACTACACTGGTCTCAACAAAGCATGTCCGAAGGTTCCCTACCCTCTGCCTCGCATCGATCAAATCGTGGATTCCACTGCTGGGTGCGAAACCCTGTCCTTCCTCGATGCCTACTCAGGGTATCACCAAATCCGGATGAAAGAGTCCGACCAGCTCGCGACTTCTTTCATCACGCCGTTCGGCATGTACTGCTATGTCACCATGCCGTTCGGTTTGAGGAATGTGGGCGCGACGTACCAGCGGTGCATGAACCATGTGTTCGGCGAACACATCGGTCGCATAGTCGAGGCCTACGTCGATGACATCGTAGTCAAGACAAGGAAGGCTTCCGACCTCCTCTCCGACCTTGAAGTGACATTCCGATGTCTCAAGGCGAAAGGAGTCAAGCTCAATCCTGAGAAGTGTGTCTTCGGGGTACCCCGGGGCATGCTCCTCGGGTTCATCGTCTCCGAGCGAGGCATCGAAGCCAACCCGGAGAAGATCGCAGCTATCATCAGCATGGGACCCATCAAGGACTTAAAAGGCGTACAGAGGGTCATGGGATGTCTCGCGACCCTGAGCCGCTTCATCTCACGCCTCGGCGAAAGAGGCCTGCCTCTGTACCGCCTCTTAAGGAAGGCCGAGTGTTTCGCTTGGACCCCTGAGGCCGAGGAAGCCCTCGGGAACCTGAAGGCGCTCCTTACAAAGGCGCCTGTCTTGGTGCCCCCAGCTGATGGAGAAGCCCTCTTGGTCTACGTCGCCACTACCACTCAGGTGGTTAGCGCCGCGATTGTGGTCGAGAGGCAAGAGGAAGGGCATGCACTCCCGTTCAGAGGCCAGTCTACTTCGTCAGCGAAGTACTGTCCGAGACCAAGATCCGCTACCCACAAGTTCAGAAGCTGCTGTATGCTGTGATCCTGACAAGGCGGAAGTTACGACACTACTTCGAGTCTCATCCGGTAACTGTGGTGTCATCCTTCCCCCTGGGGGAGATCATCCAGCGCCGAGAGGCCTCGGGCAGGATCGCAAAGTGGGTGGTGGAAATCATGGGCGAAACAATCTCGTTCGCCCCTCGGAAGGCCATCAAGTCCCAGGTGTTGGCGGACTTCGTGGCCGAATGGGTCGACACCCAGCTGCCGACGGCTCCGATCCAACCGGAGCTCTGGACCATGTTTTTCGACGGGTCGCTGATGAAGACGGGAGCCGACGCGGGCCTGCTCTTCATCTCGCCCCTCGGGAAGCACCTACGCTACGTGCTCCGCCTCCATTTCCCGGCGTCCAACAATGTGGCCGAGTACGAGGCTCTGGTCAACGGGTTGCGGATCGCCATCGAGCTAGGGGTCAGACGCCTCGACGCCCGCGGTGACTCGCAGCTCGTCATCGACCAAGTCATGAAGAACTCCCACTGCCGCGACTCGAAGATGGAGGCCTACTGCGATGAGGTTCGACGCCTGGAAGACAAGTTCTACGGGCTCGAGCTCAACCACATCGCTCGGCGCTACAACGAGACTGCGGACGAGCTGGCTAAAATAGCCTCGGGGCGAACAACGGTTCCCCCGGACGTCTTCTCCCGGGATCTGCATCAACCCTCCGTCAAGATCGACGACGCTCCCGAGCCCAAGGCACCCTCGGCACAGCCCGAGGCACCCTCGGCGCAGCCCGAGGCACCCTCGGCGCAGCCCGAGGCACCCTCGGCACAGCTCGAGGCACCCTCGGCTCAGCCCAAGGTACCCTCGGCCCCCGAGGGCGAGGCACTGGACGTCGAGGAGGGGCAGAGCGGGGCCGCGCCTGATCGAGATTGGCAGGCCTCGTACCTGCAATATCTCCGCCGAGGAGAACTACCCCTCGACCAAGCCGAGGCTCGACGGGTAGCGCGGCGCGCCAAGTCGTTCGTCTTGCTGGGCGATGAGGAGGAGCTCTACCACCGCAGCCCCTCGGGCATCCTCCAGCGGTGCATCTTCATCGCCGAAGGTCAGGAACTCCTGCAAGAAATACACTCGGGGGCTTGCGGCCATCACGCAGCACCCCGAGCCCTTGTCGGGAATGCTTTCCGGCAAGGCTTCTACTGGCCAACGGCGGTGGCTGACGCCACTAGAATTGTCCGCACCTGCGAAGGGTGCCAATTCTATGCGAAGCAGACCCACCTGCCCGCTCAGGCTCTGCAGACGATACCCATCACCTGGCCCTTTGCTGTATGGGGTCTGGACCTCGTCGGTCCCTTGCAGAAGGCGCCCGGGGGCTACACGCACCTGCTGGTCGCCATCGACAAATTCTCCAAGTGGATCGAGGTCCGACCCCTGAACAGCATCAGGTCCGAACAGGCGGTGGCGTTCTTCACCAACATCATCCATCGCTTCGGGGTCCCAAACTCCATCATCACTGACAATGGTACCCAGTTCACCGGCAAAAAAATCTTGGATTTTTGCGAGGATCACCACATCCGGGTGGACTGGGCCGCCGTGGCTCATCCCATGTCGAATGGGCAAGTGGAGCGTGCCAACGGCATGATTCTACAAGGGCTCAAGCCTCGGATCTACAACGGCCTCAACAAGTTCGGCAAGCGATGGATGAAGGAACTCCCCTCGGTGGTGTGGAGCCTGAGGACAACGCCAAGCCGGGCCACGGGTTTCACGCCGTTCTTCCTGGTCTACGGGGCCGAGGCCATCTTGCCCACTGACCTGGAATACGGCTCCCCGAGGACGAGGGCCTACGACGATCAAAGCAACCAAGCTAGCCGAGAAGAATCGCTGGACCAGCTGGAAGAGGCTCGAGACAAGGCCTTACTACACTCGGCGCGGTACCAGCAGTCCCTGCGACGCTACCACGCCCGAGGGGTCCGGTCCCGAGACCTCCAGGTGGGCGATCTGGTGCTTCGGCTGCGGCAAGACGCTCGAGGGAGGCACAAGCTCACGCCCCCCTGGGAGGGGCCATTCGTCATCGCCAAAGTGCTGAAGCCCGGAACATACAAGCTGGCCAACAATCAAGGCGAGATCTACGGCAACGCTTGGAACATCAAACAGCTACGTCGCTTCTACCCTTAAGATGTTTTCAAGTTATTCATATACCTCGCACCCACGCAAAGTTTAGTCATCAAGGAAGGGTCGGCCTCGCCTCGGCAAAGCCCGACCCTCCCTCGGGGGCTAAAAGGGGGGAGACCCCCTCTGCGTCGAATTTTTCCTCGAAAAAAGATCTCTTTTTAGCAAAATTTCTTTCGTGCTTCTTGACTACTTCGGAAAGCGGATCCTGGAAACGACGGAGTACACGTAAGCAGCCAAGGCTGACCGAGCCGAGGGACTCCTACGCCTCCGGGATACGGATACCTCACTCATCACCTTCTGCGATAAGTAACTCGCGTTCGGATAAAGCGACTCCGTGGACCGAACAAGTCTTCACGTTCGGAAGCTCTTCTGCCAAAGCGGTCCTTCAAGCTTTCTCGACTAAGTCGGGGACATGGCCTCATGGACGAGTGAAAGTACGCGTAAGTGGCAAGGCCGACCGAGCCGAGGGACTCCCACGCCTCTAGGATATGGATACCTCACTCATCACCTTCCGCGAGAAGCAACTCTCGCCCACACAAACATCCCTGTTACCGACGGAAAGTCCAGATGCTCGAAATAAGAGGAAAGAAGACGCGGCTTTACAATGCAGCGAGGGTGTGTTTTCTGGCCTCGGCGGCCGCAGAAGGCACACGCTACAAGACGATCTGATCCTGCAGGCTCGGGTCTTCACGCTGAAGGGGGCCATAGCACCCTCGGCATCGACGACGTCTTCAGCAAGGTCCGACCCAGCCTCGGACGGCGACGCGGTCCAGGGACTTCTCCCGGAATCCGGCCCGAGCAGGCGGCTCGGCCGGTTATCCCTGGGGCCTCGGCCAACCGACTTCCAAGGGCGCCAGCCCGACCCGAGGCCTCGGCTGATCGACTCCGGCGTCGGCTCCGCTGACGGACGACCCGGCTAGGCTCCGGCCAACCAGGTTCCCATTTTCGAGCCAACTCCGCCTCTGTTCGTACTGATATCGCTACCCCTGGCCTCGGCTCGTCGAAGAGCGGCCGAGGGGTCTCTTTAACTAAGCTAGAGGAGCCTCAGACAACAAGGCCGATCGAGCCGAGGGATTCCTACGCCTCCGGGATACGGATACCTCACTCGTCACCTTGACACGGGACGACTCATGCTTGGTGAAGCGGTTCAGATAATCAACAGGCGAGACTTAGTGCTCGAAAATGAGGAAAAAACACGGCTCCGTGCCGAAATTACATACATGTTCAGGCCTCGACAGCCACAATGAACAAAAAACATTGGCATTCAAGGTGCCATCACAAACGGAACTCCGGTTCCGTCCCCGCGGGTACGAGCGACCTCGGGCCTGCGGGGTGACGAACATCGGGAGGCTCGCCAGCGACCTCTGCAGCAGCAGCCATGGTCCCGGGTGGACGCGGCCATCGGAGGGCTCTTGTTCGCGGTCCCGCTCAAGGGACGCGAACAAGCCATCAAAGCCAAAGAGCGGGCCGCTCCCAAGCGCTCCGGCAGATCCTCGCTGTCGTCCTCGCCGCGAGTGCGAGGGGGAAGACGGAATGTTGCATCCTAGCTGGACAGCAACAGTTCGCCTTCCCCAGCATGACTGGAGGACGACTCCGTCGCAGCGCGGGAGGACGATTGCCACCACCAGAAGCTGGAAGAGGAGGTGGTTCGCCAACCCGCACACGAGGTAGAGCCCCGGCTCGCCTCGCTCCCCGCCCCAGCGAGGATGACGAACACACCCGATGCTGACGGCGGGATCACAGCCTAGTTTGCCTCTCCCCATCCAGGAGCTGGAGGTCACCGTCTTGGGTGACCACCGGCGGAGGGGAGCAACCAGGCTGTGTGATGAAAATCCTTGAAGCCGAACGATGGCTGAAAGGTACCAACTCCCACGGAGTTGCGTTCCTCCAACGAGGAGGCGGAAAGACGGCGGATACCCCCCATCCGGGGGCTTGGAAGATGGAAAGACACGACGCATAAGGGAGGAAGAAGACGTGGTTGCCTTCTGAAAGGAGTCTCCCTCCTTTTAAAGGCAACTCTCCCTACGTGCGCCCCCAAACGCCACGGGCTGAGTCTTCTCCAACACGCTCCAAGGCCCTCCCCTGCGACTCGGGGGCTGGGTCCCGCATGTCAAGCAAACCGGCTCAGAGCAGAAGAAGCCAAACCGCCGCGCGTGGTGCGCACAACCGCCCAGCGGTTACAAGCGACCCCCCACTTTTGCCCAGACCAACGGGCGGAAGGGGCGGGTAGCCATGCAGGCGGCATGCAACCGCGCCAGGTGGACGCGCTTCTCCGACTTCTGACACGCCAGCTTGGAGGCCCAGGCCCACGCGTCAAGCAATCAGCGCGCCAGTTGCTGCATGCAAGCAACCGCGCCACCACTTGTGCCACTGTCGCGCCTCTTCGGTTGCGGAGCCTGTGCCGCGACTCGAGGCGACCCAGCGCACGACCCAGCGGCGCCAGCTTGGCGCGACGGTCAATGCGGCCGAAAGTGGGCCGGCAGTGATGACGGTGGCAGGCGGGCGGGAGCAGCAGTCACGTCGTCAGCCAGGCTCACGTCCCATCCAGGGACAGCGAGAGAGCCTCCTCCCACGGCGTGAAGACGGTGCGCCCGTGATCCGTCCCTTGAACGGCTCGTGCACGCGCAACGGTCGCCCCGCCAACCACTCGCCCCGTCGCATTAACTCCGTGGCGGGACAGGCGGCGCTTCCGGCAGGAGAAGCGGACGACGCTTCGCCTTCGCCGTAATAACCGCGCCAAAAAAGGTACGCCACGTCGTTCGATTTCGTATCCTTTTCCTTTTTTCCTCTTTCTCTATCTCTTGCAACAGGGACCGGGAAAGGGGGATACCCCGAAAAGGATCCTTCCCTGTGAAGGAACCGGGCTCCGAGCCCCCCCTACTGATCAGAGGTTCGAAGGCTGGCCCTCCGAAGGGTTCAACAGTCGCCTCAGATCACGTGGGCCCGACACCCACTACTGGTCAGGGGTTCGAAGGCCGGCCCCCCGAAGGGCTCCATGGCCGCCTCAGGCTACTCGGGCTCCGCGCCCATTATTGATCAGGGGTTCGAAGGCTGGCCCCCGAAGGGTTCACAGTCGCCTCAGACACCGAGCGAGGGATGACCAGGGGTACGTTCGATACATAACCGAGGCTCGGGCTGCGCTCCCGAGGTACCCTAGGACATTTCCGAGACCAGCGGGAGCGATCTTGTAACGGAATCCCATCGGAGGGAGGCATCGAGCCCTCGGACCCCGTCGCTAGGGGACCGGGTCCGGCAGATCACCCGTAGGTACTTTTGGGCGTGCCTCTGGGCCCCTAGCCGACCCCCAACGAACGGGGCACGGACGTCCACTCGGATTACCCGCTTGCAGCTCACCGGAGACACCATGTTCGGTGCCCATCGAGGGTAACATGGCGCACTCCCCCCTCCTCCTTGCGGAAAGGCGACGTAGGGGCGTATGTAAAAAGTCGAGTCTGTCCCTGATCGTCCTCTCGCCCTGTGCGGAGGCTCGGGGGCTGCTCTCGCAAACCCGGCTCCGGCCGAACCGTTGACAGCGTCAACATACCAGCCCGAGAGCTTGGGCCCCGACCGTGCACCCGGGCTACGACCAGTTCGCATGAGGGAACAACCAGACCAGCCGAAGCGTTATGCAAGGCATTAAGACCTCGAAGGAGTAAAACCACTCCTCCGAGGCCTCGGGGGCTACACCCGGCGGGTGCGCTCGCGCGCACCCACCGGAACAAAATGCAACCGAGAAAGGCTGGTCCCCTTGCAAAAAAGTGCGACGAAAGCCTCCAAGCGAGTGCTAACACTCCCTTCGAGGCTCGGGGGCTACTGTCGGGGACCATAATTAGGGGTACCCTCAAGACGCCTAATTCTCAGCTGGTAACCCCCATCAGCATAAAGCTGCAGAGGCCTGATGGGTGCGATTAAGTCAAGGATCAGTCCATACGAGTGACTCGATCACGCTTCACCCGAGCCTAGCCTCGGACTCGGGCAGCCGACCTCGAGGTACTTCCGTCTCGCCCGAGGCCCCCCTTTTAACGGCGGACACATCTCCGGCTCGCCCGAGCCCTTGGCTTCGCTAAGAAGCAACCCTGACTAAATCGCCGCACCGACTGACCAAGTTGCAGGAGCATTTAACGCAAAGGTGGCCTGACACCTTTATCCTGACGCGCGCCCCCGGCAGAGCCGAAGTGACCGTCGTCACTCCGCCGCTCCATTGACCGGTCTGACAGAAGGACAGCGCCGCCTGCGCCACTCCGACTGCAGTGTCACTCGACAGAGTGAGTCTGACAGGCAGTCAGGCCTCGCCAGAGGCGCCATAGGAAACTTCGCTCCGCCCGACCCCAGGGCTCGGACTCGGGCTCGGCCCCGGAAGACGACGAACTCCGCCTCGCCCGACCCCAGGGCTCAGACTCCGCCCTGGCCTCTGCCGAACGATCTCCGCCTCGCCCGACCCAGGGGCTCGGGCTCGGCCTCGGCAACAGAAGGCAGACTCGACCTCAGCTTCGGAGGAGCCCCCACGTCGCCCGACCTCGGACGCGGGCCCGTCACGTCAACAGGGAGCGCCATCATCATCCTACCCTGAGCCGACTCGGGTCACAGAGAACAAGACCGGTGTCCCATCTGGCTAGCTCCGCCAGATGGGCAATGATGGCGCCCCACAAGCTCTGTGACGACGGCGGCTCTCAGCTCTCTTACGGAAGCAGGGGGACGTCAGCAAGGACTCGACCGCCTCGACAGCTGTCCCTCCGCCAGGCTCCGTTGCTCCTCCGACAGCCACGACATCACGCCAGCAGGGTGCCAAGATCTCTCCAGCTGCCACATTGGCATGTACTTAGGGCGCTAGCTCTCTCTCCGCTAGACACGTAGCACTCTGCTACACCCCCATTGTACACCTGGATCCTCTCCTTACGCCTATAAAAGGAAGGACCAGGGCCTTCTCAGAGAAGGTTGGCCGCGCGGGACCGAGGACGGGACAGGCGCTCTCTTGGGGCCGCTCGCTTCCCTCACCCGCGTGGACGCTTGTAACCCCCCTACTGCAAGCGCACCCGACCTGGGCGCGGGACGAACACGAAGGCCGCAGGACTTCCACCTCTCTCACGCCCGTCTCCGGCCACCTCGCCTCTCCCCCCTTCGCGCTCAGCCACGCGCTCGACCCATCTGGGCTGGGGCACGCAGCACACTCACTCGTCGGCTTAGGGACCCCCCGGTCTCGAAACGCCGACAGATAGGCTGTGGAAAGGAGTTTGCGATGGTTCCAAGCACTGAGGCGACTTGCAATATCAGGAATGAACAGATCAAATTTGTTGTATCTCTGCCGAGGATTCATGGGAAAAACAAAAAAAATAATGTTGTGTCAATGTAGTATGACCAGATTAAAAATGTAAGGTGTTGCCTTTTAAAATAAATATACAACAAATGTGTTTGTTGGTTTATTAGCATGCATAGTCTTTAAGTAAGCAACTAAAAAATTATGAGTAATCCTTGGTTTTTGTACATATATCGGTATTTGTACAAATAGACTCGATCGTCAAACTCCACTTTTTGTATGTGTGTCAATGTAGTATGAATAGTTACGTTGTTTAACAGTAAACGAGTTGGAAGGGGTGCCACACGTTTAAGTTAGTTGATCATACCTGTTAACGTCATTGTCAGTATCATAATATTTGAAAGATTGAAGATGTATCCTTCAAAGCATGAAGAGGTTGCATGCATAACCAGTTGTGAAGCACATTAGCAAGTGCTTATTAATATATGCATGGGACTTGAAGAACACTCGGATGAGAAATTGAAGAACACCACTCCCTTTCCCTTGTATACAACATTAATTCAAGGTACTCTTTTTAAACAAGGTCAACCCATAATAAATAGAAGAAACCACAATATAGATGGATAAGATCAACACTATTTCAACTAACCATACTTTTGTGAAATCTATCAATTCCACTATATATTAATGTAGAGCACAAAGGTACTGTTGTCACCTGCTTGTTTACTCATAGCCAAATCCATACTCAAATTTCAGTGTAAATTTAACATGCTTGTCCCTCACCATTGTTGCCAATGTTGTATCTATTCCAATGTTCTGCAAGTGACATACCATAAAAGGAGAACAATGTGAAAACGTGAGGGAAACAACTCTTCTAATTCTATACTCCTATAATGTATTAAAACCATAAATCATTGATATATAAGTTTATGCATAGTAACATCCAATTAGTGTTATCCTATAAGATTAACAGAAGAAATATAACCGTATATAAATTAGTACTCCTTGTCTTTTAAATTCATCTGAAATTGAGGTCCTGCGAAAGGGCACAGTGCAAACACATAGCAATCATTGGTGAATATGACTTGAAAACAACATACAATATAAACCACTGAAATCAAAGAAATACATATTAGATACGTATCTAATGTAATTAAAATAGGCATGTATGTTTTTTTAAATATAATGTGGACGGCTCCCCCTCCTCCTGCCGTTCGTTCGTCTTTCGGTGTCGTGGAGATCAACAGATCCTTTCTCCGTCTACTGGCAGCTCGCGAATCGTGATCGCTGACCGAAGAGCCCGACCATCTGGCACGTCGCCTCTAACAACTTGCCTGCAGTGTCAGTGTGTGTGTTTCGTTAGGGAACAGAAGTGTAAGGCTAATAACTGCATGGTTAAGAAAATAATAATGACACCCTGTTACAATACAGGGTTGGAGCCAAAAAACTACTGCAGACAATGGATCCAAATACGCCAATCAGCACTGCCATGTTGCAATCCTATATAATGTCGCTGAGAACGGATCTACCTGATCATGATGCACGGGGGCCTACAAGGGTTTTGATGGTTTAGGGTTGAACTGAGCTGTCTAATTCAGCTCATATGTATATTTCAGACGGTCTTCCCTCTCTAACACAGGCCAGATTTGATTTCGTTCATTATCGATCTCTGCAGTCTGAACACAGTTTGGCCCTTGCCCTACCTCTAAGAATAACCAATGCAGCTAAAGTGAACTATAATTTGGGAAGTGAGGGAATAAATGCACTTCCAGAAAAAAATCCCCAAATCAGAAGACGCATGGGACTTTGAGGTCTGAGCGACCAAAGTGCCTACGCGTCAAAATCAGAACTGCTGAACCCTCCAAATCAAAAGCAAAACCCCAGCGCAGATTGCAGCGGCCATGCGAATCTACCCCAAAAGCCAGACAATTCCCCTCACAGTCCACGATTCCATGCACATGCGCGGGCTTCACAGGAAACAGAACCACGAATCCGAGTTGCGGACGACGAGGACTTGAAATCCGGGGCCACGGCGCAGGCGCGAGCCCGGAATTTCCCAAATCGAGGGCATGCACCGCACAGGGAACCCGTCCCAGCAATAACGAGAGACGGGCATCGCTAGGGCACCCTCCCTCCCTGTCTGCCTCACCTGCTCGATGTGGCCCTGCGGGAGGTAGTAGACCTTCTGCCCGAGCGGCGGCACGCAGGACAGCAGCCCCGCGCAGGCCTTCCACAGCTCGACGAACAGCGCGTCCTTCCCTCCGCCTCCGCGTCCTGCTTCCTCACCTGCACGCCCAGGCAAAAGAAGCACATAAACCTCGTCACAGACAAACCTAAACCCCTTGGAGGGTTTACAGGGGCGATCAGAGAGAGGTAGGGTTGGGTAGGTTTACGGGCGCGCTGGAGAGGGAGGGGGGCACCGCCGCCGCTGCACATGGTGGAGAGGTAGGGGCGCCACCGCCACACACGGGAGAGGGAGGGGTGCCGTCGCCGCGTGTGGTGGAGAGGGAGGTGGCCGCGTCGTTGCTTCGTTTGCGGAGAATGGCAGGTAGGGAGAGAGACATGGGATGGGGACGCGGCCATCGCGCGGGGGTGGCCGAGTGGGGCAGTGCTGATCGGCGTGAATGACAGAACAGACGGTGTAGATTAACATGCGGCAGAACCAGAGAGAGGCAGAACCAGGGAAAGGCAGACTACTATTGCTTACTTAATAAGTAGTATAGATAAGCGATGGTTGGTCATGGTTCTTACCTGATCTGTGGCACTCCAGGACAACAGGTATATTGTTCAGAAGCTTCCTTAGAATAGCTCACCATTCTTGATCAATTGCAAAGGATAGTAGCCATCTAATTAGGAAGCTCATACCGACACAAGTTTTCTACTTCTGCAAAAGAGAACACTTGGTCATGCTAAGTCAGAGAAATATATATGTGGTAATTATTAATAACATGGTCAGTAGACACCTTATTACGATAAATGAGATGAAAATGATTAGAACTTAGACATGGTTTAACTCAGTTATCTAAAAATGTTCACTTCACATTTACATTCAAATAAGACAAATCAACAGGTAACCTTCCAAGGACACTTGAGTAAACACCATATCAAGATAATCATTATCTCCCTAAAAATAAGAAATGTTAAACAATGATTTAACAAAGGCTTCAACAGCTACAAATTACAGTTTACACAGACCCTCCAAATATGATGGACATATAAGCTTTGCCTACAGAGAGCAAGAATAGAAGTGTATGCAAATCGGAAAGAGAGCACGGACTGTACGCAACTGGAAAGCCATCAAGGTAGACCATTTCTTCACAAGAGCCCATACGGGACGCCCTCAAACTTGTCCATGTGGTGTATCTGCTCGCGACGTCATCGAGGAGCCCAGCTAGACACATGAGCGCACAAAAAGGGCGTAAAAAAATCAGCTCAGGAGTCAGGTCGGTACTGGCAAGTGGAAAGTACAGTACAGTAGAATGCATGCTACAGAAGCTTCGAGAAGGATGAGGAGGCGGTGAGCGAGAGGTCGCTAGCTGGCCTCTCGTCGCCCTCGTGCGTACCTTGTGAGCGGCAGCCACTCGGCGGAAGTAGGGCACGTTGGCGATGGGGCCGACCGGAAAGCAGCGGTGGACCAGGCCGTCGTGGACGAACATGTAGGCCATGCCGAACAGCGTAATCCCGAACATGTGGACGAACATGTAGGCCATGCTCACCTCATCCTCTTGAACACTATCACACCGGTCAAGGTTGTGGCCATTTGCTCCAAGCTCCTTTTCAGCACCATACTGCCATTACAACACCAATTTAAACTCCATGGATATTACATAACATAATCAAGTCAAATGGATTTAATGAGAACTCGTAACCCTCAAGTCTTTATCATCAAGCGTCACTTCTTTAGACCAAGGCACATGCAAATGCTCAGCCACAGCAACCACGGGCTTTGGAACAACATCATTGTCATTACTGTCTTCAAAATCCAAAGTAAAGAAAAGAAAACATTGTTTAAGGTTCATGATTGTGTGTGGGAAGTGGATTGGGATGAAATAATGGAAACCTCAGAAAAAATCAGTACTTCTGTAGAACCTCGATCTTACGAAGGCAGATCCTCTACAGAATAGATAAATGAGAACAACCTCTGAAAAAATTATACTACAATGAACAAAAATGAGAACAAAGATAAAAATCTCACCATCTAAATTTTTCTACAATGCATTTCTGACCAAACAAAGCTCAAATAGACATTGATTCCTAAAAGGAAAATTAGAATTCTTCTAGTTCCAGACTATGGGGTAGGACTCTACCTAGCAAGAAGAGACAGTGCAAGTGCAAAAGTATCAGTATCATGTACAATGCTGCTTAGTTTAGCCTATTACATAGAGGCATGCAAGTGCAAGATCAACAATGTCTGTATTAGTCTGTTTCTCAATAGCTCAAATGCTCAATATGACATAAGTCAAGAAGTATTCAAGGCAAGGCAAACCTTCTTCTCTGATAGTATCTTTGGTTGCTTGCAAAAGTCTAGTGTATTTGGAAGGTCCATATACATCCCTTTGAAGAACATGCAAATATAGGATAGAAAGCTTGGTTAGAAACAATATTTATCCACGCTGAATAATTAATTATCTTCTAACTCAGTTCAACTTACCATTTCTGCTTGTAGCCTAGGATAGCCAATTCATTGAAAATACATCTAGGGACCAGGGGTGCATGGCGCACATCCGAGGATCAAAATAGGGATTGCAATTTCTAAAGTGGGGGATCGTTTTACCTGTGCCCTACTGTTGTCGCTGGCTGCTTCTGCCCACCTGCACGGTGCCCCCTGTTGGCTGTTGGCGTGCAGCACCCGGTGGCCAGTGCTTCACGCCGGCAGCCTCCACCGAAACAGACAAAGACAGTTCGCAGAGAACAGGCATTAGAACAGACAATAGACAAGGCATTAGACAAAGCACTCCTAACAGGCAAGGCATCAGAAGATTCAGAACAGACAAGGCATTAGAACAGACAAGGCATTAGAATCGTGCACCATCCTCGAATGTGGACGCCTACGAGGATGGGAGTTCCAGAAGCATAAGAAAAGACTCAGTTTGTGGATTCCTGCAGCAAACTGTATACCATGGAAGAAATGTGAAAATGCTATGTTAGAACTTTG